>NC_051081.1:34048182-35248182 GCF_004664715.2 Peromyscus leucopus
CGTCAGCTCCTGCCCTGCTTGAGTTCCTGTCCTGACTTCCTTCAGTGATGAAGCATAAGCCAAATGAATGCTTTCCTCCCCAAGTTGCTTTGATCATGGCGTTTCATCACAGCAGTAGTAACCCTGACTAGAACAGCCTTTGTAAGAATTGCGTATTGAAGGAACTTCAAAAACTAAGAGAGCAATGACCGTGACCTGTCACAGACTAAATAGTCCCTTAGCTAAGAACCCACAGTGGGATGTAGACCCTGAACACCCTGACATCCCCGGGGAAGCCACTCACCAATGCCAACTTCAGGGGTGTCAGGGAAGACATGGGGACCAGGAAGACTCTCCCAGAAGGAAAAGCCCAGAGACACATGAACCCGAGTTCCTTCTGAGAAGGAAGACTTTCTGTCTTCAACCTGAGGCTCTAGATTAGAGAATAAAAACCTTATATGGTCAAGTGTCTGCTTCTTTGGACTCTGGGTCGGGCACAGTTGTATCTAATCCTAGTGATGTCCCTCCAAGACAGGCTTTGGGCAAGAGCCTCACATCGGTAGTTTACGTTGGAGGTCCTGGAACTTGTCGGCCCAGGAAACAGACCATAGGGCCCCAGAGTCAGTTTGTGACTAGGCTGTGCAGCGGGGACCAGGCTTTGCAGTGGGGACCTGGAGAAGGCTCTTGCTACACAGAGAAGACAGGGCTCCTGCTGGGAAGGTGGCCATAGACAAGACCTCTCTACTTGAAGCAGATGCGGTGCGGTGTTGGGATGCTTGGACGTGGGCACTGAGGGTGTAGCAGGAGCCAAGGCTTGGAAGAAGGAAGCCAGAGAGAAGCGCCCATCACAGGCACGGCTGGGACAACTCACCGCCGTGTCCTGCTTAAGAGCACTCAGGGTCAGATGCTAGTCTATAGCATTTCATCACAAGAAAGTCCGGTGTCTGGCAATGGAGGCAGAAGTTAGATTCGAGTGGGTGGCACAGAGTGGGAGGTGAGGAAGTGGGCATCAAAGGGGAGATTAACTCTTAAGACTTGGGTGTGAACCTGAATGAGGGCATGTTCTGGTTGGTGCTGGGGAGGGCTCTGTCATCTTAAAGATGGGGTCCCACTTGATCCTCGCAACTCCTGGTGGGAAAGGGCCTTTGGAAAACCGGAGTTCAATCCAAGAACAAGGAAAGGAAACTCACCCCGAGAGGGTCCCAGCTCTGACAAAAAAAGTGAGGTTTAGGGACCCGGAGGGAGAGGAGCCGATGGGTTTGTGAAGCCAATGAGGGGAAATTGAAGAGATCCCCTGCTTTCCTGCGAAGTGGGAAATGACCTCATCTGCAGAGAGTGAGGAGGCTGGGGACAGTTTGAGAAGGGAGGAGACAGCATTGAGTAGCCCTTCTGGGGAACCAGAAGAGACCTGGCCAGGAAAGCACCCACGGTGAGGTCCAGGGTGGCCTGGAAGTGAGCGGATGGTGACGAGGGGCTGTGAGGTCCCACGCTTTTTCCTGGAAGGAAGCTCCTCGCCTTAGGCTTCCCGGCTGCCTTTGCACCTCACGGTCTAGGGGGCTCGGCCAATCCCCGAGCGCCTCAAATGAATGTGTCTAAACCCAAACTTGGGACCCCGGTCTCCTTCCCCTTCCGATTGCCTCCCAGTTTCTCTTCCTGGAACTGGGGGTCTGGGATTCAGCCTCCCCAGGAGCGCATTGCCGCCCAACCCCATGGCTCCAACTCCAGGCTGTTCCTTTCCCAGCTGTCCTACGTTTGGGCTCCCTTAGTCCTCTAAGGATAACTGCCGCTGCTTCACCTCCTCTGGCCAGAGTTTGGATCTGTTGCTGTGATAACTGCCATGACCAAAAGCCACTTGGGAAGGGAACGGGGTCGTTTGACTTACACTTCCATCTCACAGTCCACCACTGAGGAACGCCAAGGCAGGAACTGAGGCAGAGACCACGGATGAAGGCATCTTACTGGTTGTCTCTCCCTGGCTTGCTCAGCTTGCTTTCTTTTATAACCTAGGACCACCTGGCTAGGTGTGGTACCACCCACAGGGAGTTCAGCCCTCCCCCTTCGCCAACCCCCTTCAACACCCCCCCTCCCACCCAACCCTTGCATCAATCAGACATCAAGAAAATGGCACACAGGCATGCCTCCAGGCCAGGCTGATGGGGCAGTTCTTTGATTGCTCTTCCCAGGTGATTCCAGTTGGTGTCAAATTGGCAAACACCCTAACCAGCCCACCCACTCCCAGTTATCCGCCACCTTCAAAGCTAAATACCTAGAAATGAACTCTTAATTTCCACTTACTTTGGGGATTTCAGTTTAAATACCACTGGTTCTGGGATGTGACCCCACCCCTCCCCCCTCCCCCAGATTGGGGAAAGTCCCCAATGGTACCTGCACCCAAGGCACCTTATGCCTCTTCTCTTTTCCAGTGAACTAGTCCTTTCTTGGACCCCTACCCCATGAAGGCAGAGGCCGAGTTGGGGATACTAGGACTGCCCGATCTATTCGACTTTCTTGGCGCAGAGGCTGTGTGACACAGACAGACACTCCCTGCATGACAGACGCCTGTCATTCAAAGCCCTTAAGATCACAGCTTATAACGCTCTATCTGCCCTTAAATCAGCACGCGAGACATCCAGCCACCCTGGCCTTTTCCCTCCATGTCTTTTGCTCAGCCATTGCTGGCTGCGAGGCACGCTTGCTCTCTGCTCCATCTACCAGTGATTGTCCCGTTTACCTTTGTCCCAGCCCTGTCCTCCCTGGTGTCTTCTCTGTGCCCTCCCCCACCCGCCACGGGTCATGTTCCACGTCCCACTGTAACTTCCTTGAGGGCAACTTGTAGTTTTCCTGTGAAAACACTGAACTACAAAACAGAGACACTTTGTATAACATGTGTCCAAATAGTGTCTTATCCAGCTGTGTCTCAAAGTGTCCACTTTGTGGTATGTGGGGGGCACGTAGTAAGGACACAAGAATACTTCTGAATGAATGGGAGAAGTTTCCCTCCCTTATACCTGTCAGAACAAGAGGCGTACCCTCTTGTTGGCATGCTAATCTTTAAAACGCGTTCCTCTTAGGTTTACACGAAGAAGTATCTGTTTTCACCAACAAACAACTATGGTTACAGGTTTGTTCCATCTTTATTTGGGAGACAAATGCTTGCTTTGTGCACTGGATGAAGGTAGTGATTGTGTTTGCCAGAGTGTTAGCCGGGCCACTGCGTAAGGGCAAAGGAATTCCTCCTGGAGCTGGTGTTTTCCAGCGCACTCAGCAACATGTGTCTCCTGGGCTGAATGAGACCGTGTATGTGAAGGCATATGGAAAGGTATGAGGCCAAAGGCAGGGGGGTGCTGTGTCTATAAATAATAAACCAATAGTTATTTTAGTTTATTTGCAACATGCTGGGTTACACACACACCCTCCCTCCCAGTGTGGAAAATGGAATTGTTGGAATCCTCAGAAATGTTACCTAAAAATAAACCACAGAGACAGACAGAAGTCTGGTGGCTGCCAGGGACAGGGGACAGGAGGTGACTACTTAATGAACCAGGTTTCTTTCATGGTGATAAGGATGTTTCGGAACAAGATAAGGGCAGTGGTTGCCTGTGGTGTAGAGACACAAATGCCATGGAACTGTTCACTTTGAAATGGGTAGTTTTACGTTAAATGAATTGAAACTTAATAATAATAATTTAAAAAAAAGGTACTTAGCGTCTAATAACACATTCCAAATAGACGAGGCTGGGCTATTCCAGGGGTGCACAGGATCTACAGTTCCCACCGTGATTTAGACTCTTCTGTGGTACAGGGGATGGAAACCTCGTGTGCACAGGATCATGCCCTCCTGGTGTTCACGAGAGTGAACACTATCGTTGGCCAGCGTGGCTTAGTTACCTCCTCTGGCTTCCACGAGGACTTAGGTCTTCTTGTTCTAGAGGTGGGGGCCTGAGGCATTTCCCCCTTCACGAGAGTAGAGTTTTCCAGAGACAAGAACTCACAAACATGTGATAAGCTTCACTGTGGCCTCTGTCCACCAAGGCCGTCCGCCCTGCCTACTGGGCCGCCACGGCAATTTCTCAAGCCTCCAGGGGGACCTGATGACAAAGAAGGCGGAGCAGATGAGTATTAGCAGCTCATCACTCCTAATGACATGGCCCCCTGTCTCACCAGGAAGGGACAGACCTGCCTGCAAAGGCAAGGGCAGACTCGAGAGCCACGACTTGGACCGTGTGCACAGCCCAGAGGCTCTCAGTTCTCTCGTGTGGCGGGACTGTCCCTGTGGGTTCTGGTGGGGCATCCCGCGAGCCGCAGGGATGGAGCTATCCACAGACACACAGCCTATCCACCCACTGAACGCATACAGCCTCACGGAAGAACACACCCTTCAATTCAGACATGGCGGTTGAGCCCAGGGCCCTTGTAATCAAGCTGCATCAGTCAGCTTTATAGCCAAAGTCTGTGGGATTTAACGACTTGATTTCTTCCTGAGTCTAGCACTTCCTTTCCAAAGGCCTTCACGTATGTGGTCTCGTGGCTCGGAGGGCTGGAAAACTCCAGGAGATAGTTTACTCCTCATAC
Source organism: Peromyscus leucopus (assembly GCF_004664715.2). Lineage (NCBI taxonomy): Eukaryota > Metazoa > Chordata > Mammalia > Rodentia > Cricetidae > Peromyscus > Peromyscus leucopus. Next base: position 34,052,734 of record NC_051081.1, read on the forward strand.
ACCGGAGAGCTACTTAAGAAACAAAGCTGGAGTCACCAGTGGAACTCCAGGTCTAGCGCAAAGGATAGTCTCTTGACCCCTTGGCCAAGGAATCCTTTCTGAGGATGGCCCCTGCTGAACCTCTTGGAAGTCTAAATGCTGTCTACCTCTCGTGTTAAAAGTCTGTGTTGAAAACAGAATAACAGAGTCAAGTTATGGGAGTGGTTTGGACCAGTTCAATGGAGACTTACATAAGGTGAATCCCAAACTCCCCTAGTACATGCTCTTAGATTTGAGAACCCAGTGGGGCCACCCTGGCTGCTGGTTTCTTTCTTTTCTTTTTTTCCAATAAAAGCCTAAATGCCTGTCTGGATGTTAAAGCATTTATAGCTGTACAAAGAAGCGTAAGACTCCATCTAATAAGTGCCTGTCAATCATCAACTTCTCTAATTGCCATATGGGTAAAGGGGTGGGGATTGTGACGTGTCACTGGAAGATGGAGAATGTATGGCGGTGCCCAGGCAAGAGAGGCAAGCTCCGAAACATCATCACAATGCCTCTCTGTGGATAGCGTCATCTTCAGAGCCTAGAGACCCTGGACAGCTGTTTCCTTCATAGTTACCCCACAAGGAAGCATGAGTTACTCAAGAAAGTACAGTATCATCGAAACACCCCAGGCTCTATCTGAATTTGTTTCCCTGCCCATCCAAGCAGAAGAGATCACAATGAGGCCCGGAAGTGAGACTTCCTGGCCGCCTTATTCCAGCCTCTACTCCATGGGCCCACTGCGAAGGAAGTGGCGGGCTAGTGTTGCCTTGTCTAAGCCTTCCTATGTAGGCATTTCATCCCTGCTATCATTTCTCCACTGTCTCCACAGGAAGGAAACTGAGGCCTGGAGGGAAGTCCCATGGCTTTCTCCATCAGTTACTAGACACAAGCATAGGATTCAGGGTGCCTCTGACCCCCAGTCCAGATCTCCTGGGTCCTCCAAAGAACAAGGCCTACGTACTGACACTGCCTGGGGCCCACCAGGGCAAATGGCATCATTTGGGGGGCTATTTTACTAACAGATAGTAAAGACCCCATTGTCACGCACTGCAGACATTAACTAAGATGGGTTTGCCTCTGGGGCCAGAGATGGAGAGGAGGGAACACATCGGAAGATGCTCCTTGGTCACTCGGATTTCCTAGACTACGGAACAACTAGGCTGTACTGTCACCGCTGAACGCTCCAGACTTGACAACCTGCGACTTTCCAAAGAAGTCTAGCGATGCCACCCTCCGTGTATTTGCACATCTTGATTGTTTTCAGGGCTCCTTTCTGCCTTCCATCTGTCTGACCACGACAACCGCAGGGTACGTTTCATCGGTCCTTTGACGATTTCCCGGCTTCCAGAGTCGTCCTTTTGCTGGATCACAGATTGGCAGGCGTGGGCAGCTGGCTGAGAACTGGGCCCTGACACAGGATGGGAAGGGTTGGGGACGAGATCGGAAAGGCAAAGGTGGGAAGGGGCAAGAAGTACTGCCCCTGCGGCCCAGGGCTGAGGTGAGCCCCTTCCCCCCAGCTTTATCCATGAGAAGCCAAAGACATAGAGGAACAGAAGAAAAAGGGAAGTGGCCGGGCAGATGGGAAAACTGGAAAAAAAGAAAATTAAAAAAAAGGCAACCACCACAGGCTCTTTGATCTTAATTCATTTTATTCTACAAAATGCTACTCAGTGGAAAGTGGGAAAGCGAACAACAACAACAACAACAGAAACATAAAACAAAAATAAACCCCAGGGGGAAACAAGTTTTAATATGTTCTTTCCTCCATAGCAGCAAGCTTCTCCCAACAAGCTTTTCTTAGTGCAAATACTGTAGGCTTGTGTCACGTACAGTACACAGAACAACACAACACACACCAACCAGAGATGGCTTCCGAGCAGGGATACTCCTCAATTTTTAAAACTATACAAAGATTTGTGAGCATACGGTCCTGCCGGGAGAGTCCGACCAGAGAGGCCCTCCTACAGGGCCATTTCACCAGGACTTTAAAAACAGGGGACAAAAGGTGCCCAGAAAAATCATTAACATTCCCCCCGCGCGCGCAGAGCCATAAAACCTTGTACAACTCATTTGCCTCCAGGGTCTATAGCGGATTTCACGTCACGTCATTGACATATCCCAAATACAGATGCACAAAGCTCGAGTTTCCACGATATACCAAAATACGATATATACACCTCCCACAGCAAAAGAAACCCTGATACCTAGTCTTTATACAAAGTTGAATATTTTCTCCCTCAAAAATCAAGTAACCACGAAGTAAAATAAATGGAATATTTTTTTTTTTTTTTTAATCATACAGAGAAAGTTAAGTTTTGAGAGACAGGGCCAGGGTCTTTCATTGTGTTTTCTTACAATGTGAGATTTCCTTAGCAGCCACTGTCCCCAGAGGAATGACAATCAGTCTTTATAAACAGAACCTTTTAATACAGTTTATACAGCACGAGTCCACAAGTCACTTTAGAAACAGACAAACAAAATAAAGCATCATTATCCTAAGTTAGAAAAAAGGAGGGGGGAGGGGGGTGGGGGGCGGGGGGGGGGGGTACTTTAATGCTATCGGTTTCTATTCAGGCTTGGAACACACACAGAAGATGTAAACATTTAAAATAAATAATAAAATAAATGTCGATTTCTTCTCCCCTTTCCCTTCCCAAACCCTCTGTCAAAAGTGTGACCCAGCTCCTCCCGAACAGGTTGCCGGGGGGGCCCTGGATCGTTACCAACATGTGGTGAGGCGTGGCCAGGCCCAAAACACCAGAAGCGTGAGAAGACACCCCTTAGCGGCGGGACGATTGGTTTCCTTCTTTAAAAAAAAAAAGGGGGGGGGGCAGGAGGATAGAAGCGCACGCTCACGCGTGTGGAGATACGAATGCACACACACACACACACGTACACTCACACGCCCCTGTCAATAAATAGTGAGATGCTAGCTTGAAGATGAATGTCAAGATGACCCAAGCAGAATGTGGCGAGGCACCACCCTCCCTTACTTACATTTAAAAAAAAGAGAAAGTCATACACACTACACGTCCTATTGGTCCACAAACTCTATGAGAACTCAGGTTGCCCCTTCAGTCACCCGAGGAGCACAGGCCAGGCCAGGGGAGCCTGAGGGGGAGGAGCCTAGGGTGGACAGAGTAAAGGCACTCCCACCTGGGGTCTTTGAAGAAAGCCCTCTCCTCTCCAAGTGTTTTGTTTGTTTGTTTGTTTGTTTAGCCATTACTTGGGACCTTCTAGAAGGGGATGACTCAGTTCCATCTTAAAAGAGGATAAATATAAAAGTGCCTTGTAGTGCCTGGGCACACAGTAGGTGCTTATTCCTTTCCTCCCTAAGAGGCCACAGGACACCCATATCTGCTCGGGGAAGGAAGTCCCTGTGAAAAGATACATGGTGATATCTCCAGGGACACGCTTGCTCTGTCAGGAAAATGGGGAGAAAGGAATCCAGATGCTTCACATGGCCTCCCCCTCTTCCACACTTGGGAGTCAAGCGGATGCAGACTTGGGTTCTCTCTCCCCAGAGCCCGAGGAAGAGCCAGGTTTGCTTATGGTTAGCTCCGAAATGCTCCCACGACTGGCCACCATGGGCACACTCATCCTGTGACAGCAGCAATCTGACCCCCGAAAGGCTGCTTGGTAGTAGCTCCCCTCACCTGGGCTCCACTCTTTCCTGTGCCACAGCGGTCCCTAGACAGCCAGACAGAAGGAGGACAGCTCTCCCAGAGGCTGGGGTGGCCATGGGGACTGTGTTTCATGCTAGCTGATCGGGGTAGTGCCTGCCCTGTGCCAACCCAGAGCTGCTCACAGTCCCAGCCCAAGTCCGCACCAGCTGAGGACACACATGAGATCTGACACCTTGCCTGAGCACAAAGCACGGCCCCCTCACTCCCCCGCATGCCCCCCCCCCCACTGCAGCTGCTCCCTGAACTAGAGGCAGGACAGCAAGCCAGGCTCCTGACTCTGGAGCATAGGCAGAGAGATGTGTGAGTGACGTGTACGTGACGAGCCAGAAGGAAGCAAACCGAAGTTACCCCCACCGTTTAGGTATGGATAATCAGCTTCCTCCCCCACCAAGAAATCTCTGTCTTTTGGAAACGCCATGGAGTCTTGTGGGACGAGGCAAGCAGGTCAAAAGGGAAAATGGCCTCAGAGGCTTCTGAGGCCCAGGTTAGTTGGCTGTGCCTTCTAGCACTGAATGCTGACACAGCTTGAAATCTGAACTGAGAGACAGACTTGGGGTGGGGTGGGGGGTGTTCTCAGGAGTGTCCAACTGGGGCACCAAGCCACAGGCCCGTGACCTGTGTTGGGATCCATGTTATGGAAGGCGGGGCAGAAAAGGGCTCTGGAAATAAAAGAAGGAAAAAAGCAGCTTCGTTTCAGAAACACCCATGAGCACAAGAAGGGAGCGCTCCCACTTGGCTTGAGATGAGAAATGCTTCTCAACTGAGATCACCCCCGGGTATTTACCCAACTCCTGCTACTCTTGGCTGTCTTCTGTTTCTAGGAGGACTCTGAGGCCAGGAAGCCACCTCCCAGAGGCTCTGGGAGACCAGAATGGCAGAGTTAGAGCCAGGGCACACGGGAAAGGGCATATCGAAATTATTTGGAACAAAAATCCCCTCTCCTTTCAGGTCCCTCTCCACCTAGCCAACCTCTGCCCCCCTCACTTTCAGTTCTGATGGACCATGCAGGCTTCCCACACGGCTCCTGGATCCTGTGTACTCTGCATGCATGTAAGTGGGTCATGGGATTCAATCATGGCCGGCCCGTGTGAACTTGGGTTGAGAAAGGCATAGGTCCGTGATGTTGTCCTTTCCCTGTCAAAACTCAGACTTCCACCGCCGGCCATGATTCCAATAACATGGGTTTAGATAGGCTCTTTAGAGTGGACACGCGAGGTCGGAGCATTAGCACTAGAGACGGGTTCTGAGCAGACTCCACTTCCCATGCCTGTGTCAACACGCAGCAGGGAGGAAGGGCTGAGATGCGGGGGCAGGGGGTGTGCTCTTGCTGGAGGCCAGGACACCCATGAGAAGCACGGTTCTTTCAACAGTGGGAAGGAATACACACTAGCTTTGACCGGAACGGCATAAGACACCCCAAGCCTTAGCAAGACTGGCTCGGACCCAGTGACTCCCGACTGGCCTGCTGGGTCAGGAGGGTCACTCTGGAGTGGGCCACAGAAGGATCAAAGGAAAAGCATTCATCCATCAATGGGAGAGACCACTGAGAACAGAGCGGGGTAGGGGGTGGTGGGGGTGGGGGGTCCTGCACCTCACTGATAGGAGAGTAGCCAGGGAAGGCTAGGTACCTGGGGCTGCTGCCAAAATCATTCCTACCACAGCCCCAGATCTCTCCCCAGCTCTTCCACCTGAGGTGTGAAGAGAAACCATTGGGTCAAACTCGGGGGGGGGGGGGGGGTCCAGGCCCACATACTCTCTGAGTGGTGTCACCCTGAGAGATGGGGAAGGGCAGAACCCAGCGGGGCTTTGGAGTGATGTGCGGTTCCTGGGAAGGGGTACCTCCCTGGTCTGGAGGGAAGGGGTCCAAGGTCAGAATGGCGAGGCGGTAATTACAAGAGAAGCTCCACTCAAGACATCAGGCGAAGGGAAGCTCACTAGGACAGCCCCGTGGCTTTGTTGGCACTAATCCTGGCTTGGTAATTAGGCGTTTGGCAAACCCAACCTGTGCCCTGGTTGTCGCACTTACACCCTTGTCTTCTGGCCAGGCCGATCCTCCAAGAGATGGACATCTCCCAGGCTGGGGAGGAAAGGTCCTCGGTGCATCCCAGCGGTGATGGCCTCACCCGTGGAACTCAGGGAGGCCGCTGGTGGTCTGTGATGTCATCAGTGCGCTGGGGTGCGTGGGGAGGGAAGGTTCAATAATATTGCACTTTGACTGTCCCCTTCGGGACACATCCACCCCAGTGGAAGAGTCACCTGCTCCCCCAGCTCCAGAAATAACAGCGCTTTAATATCCGGACCACCCAGATGAAATGTCATGGCAAATCTCATTAAAAACCCAGAGGGAGTGAAGCTGGGACTGGGGGAGGCAGGGGACACCAGAAAGGCACTGGGCATGCTTGGTGGGGCAGGAAAGGGACACCATCACTCCAGGGACAACAGAGTCACAAAGGGACAGGAACCATCCGGGGCCGGGCTCCAGATGCTGCAGAAGCAGGAGAGGATGTCTGAGTCCACCAAACCAAGTTCTCCTCCGGCTTCTCAAGGAAGAGGATTTGCTTGCAAGATGAATGAGGGAAAGGGGGTCCCAGGGCTTCCAAGAGATCAACCAGCGCCTTGCCACTAAATCCCATCGGGTCCCCAGAGCCAAGGTCCCCTATTGCCCTCACGGCCCTGGAGTGCTTTAAAGGTACTGGTCTCCGGGAAGGGTGACGAGGAGGATGAGGAGGATGAGGATGATGATGATGATGACGATGATCATGACGACTTCTCCAGAGCTGGCCAGAGGAGCACAGGGTTACAGGGCCAGCAGTGTGGGGGAGTTCAAGGAGTCTGACGACTGGTCCCCACTGCTACTGCTTCTGCGGTGAGCCTTGGAGCAGGACTCCGAGGGTGACGCAGGCGACTCCTGCTCCAGGACACTGGGGTAGGTGAAGACAAGGTTTGAGGTGCCTGGAGTAATGGCAGGTGTGGAGGTCACCACGATGGGAGTGTGCAGAGGCTCTTCCCCATAGAAACCACCCCCAGCAATGCTGATGGGCTTGATGACAGAGCGCTGGGTCTTGTCCATCCCTACCGCTGAGGAAGAAGGGCTGTCCTCTTCCAGTGGCTCCTGCTTCACCACCACAGCGCCGCCCGTACCACGGATGGGCTGCAGCCCGGAGGTCGGGGGCGACCGGCGCTCCTCGGGGCTGATTTTGCACACAGGGCCGTGCGCCACCAACATGAACTCCAGCTTTTCCTTCTCCTTCTGTAGCTCAGCGATCTCTTTCTGCAGACCGGACTTCTCCTCTTCCAGCTCCTCTGTTTCCTGGGAGGGGAAAGAAGGGTGTGAGGGTCGGAAGCCCACAGGCTGAACTGAAGGATGGTCCCAAACCACAGATAGAGAGAGAGAGGAGATCGACAGCGTCCTCAGGTGACCCTAACCACAAGCGTCTCACACACCTGGCAGGAGAGCTAACCGGGTGTGAGTCACATGGTGGCTCACAGTCCCTTTTAATTCTGAAGGAGGAAAGTCGGCTTGTGGGGCAGGCACATTAACATCTGGCGCCGCTGTGAACGAGCACCTACTTCAACTGTACCGTGCACTGCCCAGATTGTTCCGCTCAACCCTCCAGAAGCTTCTGAAAGCAGATGTGATCATCAGCCCATTTGGAAGAAGAGGAAACCAAGGTTCTGAAAAGCGGGCTCATCTGCCCAAAGTTATAGAGCTAGCAGAGAGGGATGGGCAGATGTGAATCCCAGGGCATCGGACTCCAGAGTCCACATTGGACCCTGAGGATACCAGTACTACCTCTGGGTCCCCCCAACAGGTTAGAGTGGGGTACTCCTAGACAAGGAAACCCTCTGCTCGTGCTTCCTTTACCATTTCAGCCCACTAGTGGACACAGAGGCTGAGCTGGACGCTGCGTGTGAGCAGACTCCCGTGTACAAGCCTCTCTACCCTCGGCCCTGGAACGAACAGTGCCTGGCTTGTAATAGGTGCTCAGCCGATCCCTGCTGGACCCTCCCTTTCTTACTCCACTTTCTGAAGCCCGCCTCACTAGACCAGAGCCACCGAGGGACACATTTAGCTCCACTGTGTGCCCAATAGAGGGGCACCTGACAGCCTACTGTAAGAGCCCGCGAGGATGCCAAGATCGCCAGCGGCGGCCTCAACTCCTCTGGGCTGTAATGGCTGGGGAGAGGAAAGGCATGCGTCAGCAGTCTCCTCCCTCCTCCTTCTCTAACACAGATTCCCATTCACAAATGAAGAGATACGGGCAAGAGCTTCATTAAGCGCAGTACGGTATATTCCGGAGTGAAGAAAAAAAAAAAAAAAAAGTTTCCATCTGTCTCAAGGGCCTGATGAACGTCAGAGGCTTCCTGTGGAGGATGTGGCTCAGGGGCCTGGGTAGCTGGGTCAGGACGTGGGGGAGGCGGACAAGTAGGGTGTGAGGCTTCTGGGAAGACGGGAGGGAAGCAGAGAGGGCTCAGAGGAGTAGCTGGGCTGGGCTGCCGGTGGAGAGGGATGACCTCAGGGAGTCACAGCAAGGCATGGTGGCTTCCTTGAAGTAGGAGAGAATGGATAGCAGTGGAAGGCTCTGCTGAGGGAGGCTCCTGTGGTGGGCTGATCCCCCCCCCCCAGTCTGCCCCATCTGGGAAGAAAGAACTTCTACCCCCAACCCCTACTCTTGATCCTACTCTTGACACCTCCACAGGCCACGGATACAGGCATCATGGGATTCACCAAGTATATCTTCTCGTGAATGTACCCAAAAGCTGGGGCTGAGGCATGAAGGAAACAGCTTAAAACAGATCGACTAGACCTGGGAGGATTAAATGGATTCTAAACCTCTCTACTAGTCAGTCACCATGTGAGCACTGTGCGCGCGCGCACAATCTCTCGGCTCATCTCCCCTCTCCGGGAGCACCGTGTCCCAGGGAGTCAGCACTGGCCTGGGACCTCCCCGACCAGATGCTCAGCCCTGCCTTTAGGGCCAGACACAGGAGGGCGTTACGTGACATTGGTCAGGTCAAGTTTAGAAAAGGGAGGGGCAGGACCATGGGCGCCCCCCCCTGCCCCCCCCGCGCCCTGCCCCGGGGTCTGGGCAGTTAGGGAACATGGGAGAATGACTCATGAGGACAAAAATGAAGCTCTCAGCTCACCACAGAGGTGGGAAACCTTCCTGCCAAGGAAGGGTAGGCGAAAGCCCCAAAAAAATATAACTCGACTGACATGTGACCTGTCTATGTGAGGATGCCTGCTCCCACCCCCACTCAAGCCAGGGTGCTTCGGCCCGGCTGGGCCACCTTTGCTGGCCCTGGGCACGGGGGCAACCGGAACCCTGAGAAGGAGCCACAGAGAGGCAGGTATTGATGTACCTGCCCTAGCTCATTGGAACTGTCACCCTTTATCGAGACGCCCCAGTGGGTTGAGGACAGAGGGCCCACAGGTGCTGAGTAAGAAAACGCACTGGCCCAGAAGGATGGTCTGCTCCTCTCTAGACCCACGCCGATGGCAAAGGCCAATTCTTAGGCATTCATTTCTCCATTCCCACCCCTCATTTAGCATAATTGTTGACCCATGTGCTCAAAAGCAAGAATGTTCTCTCTCTCCTGGCTCATCGTCCGTATGATCCTTTTGAGAACAGGCCTGGAAGGGCAGGAGCCCCACAGCCCTCGGCCCACCCAGGGCAAGCCAGCCCCACACACAGCTCCTCACCGCCTGCAGCTTCTCCGTCAGCTCGCGGCGACGGTTCCGACACTTGGCGGCAGCCAGCTTGTTCCTCTCCCTCCGGATTCGACGCTTCTCCTCTTCCTCGGGAGACAGCTGGGGAGGCCAAGGTCAAGGGTCATGATCAGAATGGTGCCCACAGGTTCGCAGCAACTTTTAAAGAGCTGGATTTTAAGGAATGCAACCTGCCCTTTTTAGAGGCTGGGGAGGGGAGAAAAGAGATGCGGAGCCAGGCTCGTGAGGGTCACTGCTGGGTGGCTGCCTGGAGGGAGCATGTTGACGGATCTGCCTTGGAAGGGGACGGACGGACGTTGCATGTTGAAAGAGAGAGCAGACCAAGAGTCCGTAAGGCACTCAGTGGCCCTGCACCAGGGCAGGATTTGTCTGTCTGCTCTGATTCAAAGCCTAAGCCAGAGGAGAGTCCCCTCCAGCAAGCTAGGCCTGGCTCCACCTGCTATATACAGCAGCTTCCTCCAAAGCCTAGCTAATGATCCTCTTCATCATCATCACTCCGCCTGCTCTACCAGCCTCACCATCCACCTTGGGTTATATAGAGTCTCCACATAGGTAAGATCCAGCCATGGAACAGTGTGTGCTGATGTACTATCACCAGTGTGAGGGGCATGGGTACCACTCTATTCCCAATTTCCTCTGCCAACCCGAGTGCCAGCTTCTCAGAGGTCTCCCCTGAGGACTCCTTGGGAGCCTGCCACAGGACTAGGCTGGGCAAGAGAAAAAGCAGCCTAGGCATAAAAGTCTCGCCACCCAGCTTTTCTGCTTATTTGATAGTGACCGTCTACATGAGACATAATTCCAGGAGTTGTGGCTATGGACTAAAGGAAACCCCCCCTGGGAAGAGATCAGGAACCAGCTCCTTCTGGCGAATCAGTCAGAGACTCGGAACTCACCTCTGCTCACACACACTACCAAGGAGAGGGCCACGGGCTAAAGCATAACACAGGGCAAAGAGAAGACCTCCTCGCTCAGGTACCACACATTGATGCATACCTACTGTGTGCCTACGTTCTGCTAGGAGCGTCAAAGATTCTAAGTATGACAGGACCTGAGTCCTGCCTTCAAGGGACACATGGGGTTGGGGGGTGGGCAGCTGAAGCTACCCCAGAGAGAAAGGCTGCCTATCGACAGACCACGCCGTGAGGAACAAGCCGTTTGTGCTATCTGGGCTCAGGTCAGGACTCCAGGGAGCTCCCTCCCACCCGGGGAGTCCGTGGCTCTGAAATCCTGAGCAGCCAAGAAAGGCATCAAAGTGGAAAGTCCATTCTGTCTACACAGAGCTGACCCCACAGGAGGTCACAAGGCCACTCAGCCACCACCTGCTCCCAGACCTGTCTCGGTCCAAGCCTTACCAAGTTAGTTACCAAGAAAGCCTGTGGTCTTGTGGTTTCTCTATGGCCCCTGGACTCCGTTGAAGGCTCAGCACCACCACCCTCCCCTCCCCTCCCCCACGGGCAGCCTTTATTGCTGAGGGAGAGAAAAAAAAAAAAAAGCTAGCCTTGGTTCAAAGCAAGCCTTCCTCCTACCTTGGTGACTTTTAGCCTTAGAAGTCTCCCTGTCTGGGGAGGTGTGGGGCAACTGTGGGTACTGTCGACATAGGAAATGTTCTGGGGTGGTGAGATCAACGTGGTTACAGCTTGAGTGTTGTTAACATCACTAGGGACCCACCCACAAGCCACACACGCCCTCCCCTCCCTTCTCCTCAGTCCCCACCCTGGGCTCAGAGGAGCCTCCTGGGCAGGCTCTGGGACGAGGCCATGAGGCACCAGGCTGATTCCTGGGACAAGCCTTGGGGTAGGAATGGGGGGGGGCTGGAAAAGGGGACCACGAAAGGAAGGATGGCCCCAGACAGTTGGTCTTGAAGCAGACCTGGGTGGGGGTAGCATCAAAAACATCCACCTAGCCGGGCGTTGGTGGTGCACGCCTTTAATCCCAGCACTCGGGAGGCAGAGCCAGGCGGATCTCTGGATCTCTGTGAGTTCGAGGCCAGCCTGGGCTACCAAGTGAGCTCCAGGAAAGGTGCAAAGCTACACAGAGAAACCCTGTCTCGAAAAACCAAAAAAAAAAAAAAAAAAAAAAACATCCACCTGAAGGTCAAAGCGGTGGATCCCAGTCTCCGCTACTACTAACATGGTGTGACTCTGAACAGGCCCCTGCCTTCTAGGCCTCATCTATGAGCTGGGTCCAGGGGGGAAATTCGGAGGCACTGTCCTCAAAGTCCCTTCTAGGCGCAAACCTCTGAATGTAGTGTGAGGTAGGCCCAGCAGAGGACGAATGTGGGACACATCATGCTGCCATGTCCCGTCAGCCCACAGGAGCCTGGCTGCCACTCAGCATCATGTATATCCCGGGACAGTCTGGCTTCTCAATGGCAATGGAGCTTTGCAGCATGGATCCATTATAGGAAGCACCATGACAAAGGACTGTGAAGTCACACCTACAATTCCTGTAACCTGTGGGAAGCCCCGAGAAGGGGCCAGTGGCATCACTCACACACACACACACACACACACACACACACACACACACACACACACACACGCCACTGTACCTCAGTGTCTACCACACAGAGGCACTCTCGGGACTACTGGTTAAAGGCACTGGTACAAGGATATGGTAGACTCTGGGGACCCTAGAGTAGAAACAGGAGCTGGAGTGAGGGCTTCCACAGTTTCACGTGGGAAGGCGTTACCAGATTCACGTGTCATTTGAGAAGGAAAACGCACGGGCATGGCCTTGTGGGAAGGGCACTGTGCATGGAGTCTAAGCAAGTAGGTCTGGGCCTTGGGGGTATCGTCTGTGAGGGGAGACAGATGAGGTCTTGGAAGGCCTGCATCCTTCCTTCCATGTCGGTTCTCTTTCAAAGCTGAGCCTCTCGAGGAGGAAAAACAAGCGAAACCTGGTGTGTGACCTCTGTCTCCCCCCCACACCCCATAACTGAACAGACTCCTCGGGCCCAGGTCACTATATTTCTAAAACACACATTCCAGGAACAGGAAAAGGGATGCAGCTTTGATCTAAAGGCCTGAGACACTGAGGAAGAATGGAAAGTCACATGGATGCTCAAAGCCCTGGTCCCATGGCGCTCACCCAGTGGCTCTCCACTAAGGCCCAGGGCAGGGCGCTACTGTAGGAGGCCATGACATTTTGCATTCACAGATACTTTACACTTACAAAGTGTTCCCCAAACTCAAGACCTCCCTCAAGCACCAACATAACATCTGTATTCAAGAGCCCCCCCCCCCCCCCCCCCCCCCCCCCCCCCCCCCCCCCCCCCCCGCTACCAACGTGGCTTCTCCTCCGCTAGCTAGAGGCATACCTGCTCATCTCTCCTCCTGCGGCCCACAGTGGTACCGATGGTCTTGATCACGCCGGGTCTAGGGAGAGCCATGTGCCCAGGGACAGAAGCCAGGCCCGGCAGGGGGCTGTAGGGGTGTGAGCGTGGATAAGGGTTGGACATGGAAGTAATCACTGTGGGCTGTACCATCCACTGCAGGTCCTGGCTGGTGGTGATGGCATTGATGGTAGGGATGAAGGCGCTGCCTGAGCCAGGCATATCTACCCGGAACTTCTGAAACAAGGAGAAAGACATGACATTGAGCCAAGGCCCAAACCTACAGACTTCGGGGTTGATGGCATGGTCAGGACCCAGGTGGGCATCCCTGCACAAGTCCCACATTGCCAAAAGGCGAGCTGATCTTATCCATCCCCGGGCCATATGTCAGATCTGTTCCCTGCCTGGAGTCCTGAAGACTCCATTCTCAGGGGCTCTGGGGAGGATGCAGCCACATCCCAAGTGACTTCTAGGACACACGTGAGGCTGAGCGGCTCACATCCAGCCTCCAGGGCACATATCTGCAGGATGTTTCACCTTGGCCTCCTGGGGCCTCTGAGTCACCTACCAATTATTCCCCAGGGTACTGGCTCAGGACACATTTCTTGGAGATCAAGGGAGATCACTACAAGTATATTTTGTCACTTTCCAAGGAAGTTCACGATGAGCCTATACGCCTATCAGATCAAGGTCAAGTTGAGAAGGCTGAATCCTCACCTCTGTTTATTAGAGAGTCTACGATCAGCTCAGTGGAGCCCATGCGTCTGGCTTCGCAACCGAAATTCCTCTTGCTATCTTTCGACCCTGCCCTTTGCCTTCGCTGGCATCTGGCTCGGGGCAGACGCGCGGTGTCTATCTCTACCATGGACACATCTGTCTACCTGGGCTCACAGATGTGTCTGTGGGGAAACTTGGGTACTGCCAGCTCAGAGGCTTCCCCTTGGTCTCTTAATTTTCGCCAGGACCCTGTTGCCGAGCTCTGGAAGCTGCGGGGAACATTCTATTTAAAAATCCAACGAGACAGAACCTGGAAGCACCATACATCAGGCCCCTCAACTACTGTGTCACTGGAGGTGTTGGGGTATCGGGGTCTGGGCCCCACAGCCCTAACTAGCTAGGCTCTGCATCCACCCCCCAGTGGGCCAATTCAACAGGAATAGAGGAGAGCAAGAAAAGGGAGATTTATTCAACAATGACCATATTAAGAAAAGGGACAGAGAGGCCCAGTGACTCCTCAAGCCTGTCTTCAGAGTCAGGACACAAAGTTCAAGTTCAAACAGAGGGCAAGAGGCATGGATAGCTAAGTAGCCTCCGTCAAGATGTGGTCCTGCCCCTCATCACCACCTTCAGTCGGTCCTGCAAGGTGCTCTGACAGGTTGTCAGGCTGTGTAAAGACCCTTCCGGGAGTCTTCAGCTCTTTCCTTCTCTCAGTATGAGATTCCTGGGACAAACCCAGTTCCCTGGGGACCATGGTCTCAATGGTCTGATAGCCAAAGGGAGGGGCACAAGTGTCTCTCTAGAATATCCCCCCCCATCCTGCCAGGCTGGCTAGAGCTGGCCTTGACCCTTCACTAGGACAGCTCCTGGGAAAGCTCCTGGAGAGGAGGGGAGGCAAAAGGGAAGCCCCTCCCATTTCCAGCCTTTCAGGAAAAAAGGCTCTCTACGGACCCAGTCAATGCCCCGTCCTCAGATGATCTTCGTCCACAAGAACATCTCGCAACTTTGCCGCCTTGATCTCATGGGTAAAATGACGACAGCCATAATAGGTAGCACTTATACAGGCTGCCCGACACCGTGTTAATGTCTTGCCTAGATTGCCCGGCTAATTCTCCCTCTGAGGTAAGTACCACATTATCTTCATCTTAGAGGCAGAAACAGTCTGAGAGACTCCAAGCCACTGATTCAAGGCCATATTAGTGCCAAGCAGTGGGGTCAGAGTTCAAATCCAGCTCAGCATGACCCAGACTTGCTGAACCATCTTGGTCATTGAGGAGCCTCTCAACACGGTACCACACAGGTCTCTCTAGCATTCTTCCTTCCTCAAAACCCAGTCCCAAGTGCTGGAGTCCACCCTGTGCCAAGGGTCCCCTCAGCCCCCCCCACCACCACCAAGGAGGTCCCACAGATCGGTTTCAATCGAAAGGAAACTCTGCAATCTTTAGCCCAGGCACTAGAGTAGCCTCCCAACTGGTCTAGTTAGAACAACCAAGACTAGAAGAATTGGAAGTGGCCACCTCTGCAGTCTTTACCCCTGCTGATAACATCACAGGTATGAAAATAAAGTGAAGCCTACAGACCTGGGCCCACACTGGACCTGGCTGAGCTGACAGACCCTTCCCCGCTCAGCATTCTGCTACCCACCTGACTCCAGTCCCTGTGGTAGAACCCGACTGTCTCACTTCCCAGACTGCCCCAGGGCAATGGATTCTGGGATTTTATCAGGGAGGTTGTTGCTCGGGACAATGCCTTCTGATCAGTCTAGCCAGTTTCAGAGTTAGACCACTGAGGGCAAAGGTAAGTAGGGTTGGTTTTGGTTTTGAACCGAGAGTTGACTGAAGAGAAACAGGTATGCCAGGCTTGGTGGTTCGAGATTATTTAAAAATCCCAGCTATTCAATAGGGTTGAAGCAAAAGAATAAAATTAAAAAAAAAAAAATCATCCAAAGTCAGCTGGGCAGTAGTGCATGCCTTTAATCCTAGCCCTTGGGAGGCAGAGGCAGGAGATCTCTGAGTTTGAGCCAGCCTGGTCTACAAAGTCAGTTCCAGGAATGACCAGGGCTACACAGAGAAACCCTGTCTTGAAAAACCAATGTCCCCCCCTAAAAAAAAAAAAAAAAAAAAAAAAAAAATTAAATTAAATCCAAGGCAAGTCTGAGCTACAAAATGAGTTCAAGGCCAGTCTGGGCAACTTAGTAAGACCTTGCCTCAAAGATAGAAAAAGGACTGTAACACTCACTTAGCATGTACAAGGCCCTAGGTTTAGTTCCCAGTATTATGGGAAGGAGGGAGGGAGGGAGGGAGGGAGGGAGGGAGGGAGGGAGGGAGGGAGGGAGGGGGAGGAGCATTTCATGTAAATCAGGTGTGTGTAAAGCCGGTTAGAATTTTTTGAAGTGGAAAAGGTGTGTGTGCCTGGAGCTGAGCTATGAGAAGGTAAAGGTGTGCTGTGGACAGTGGACACGGACAAGTGTGTACAGGGGCACTGAGGTCCACACAGGGAATTTTCTCTGGCGCTACTGGAGGAGGCATAGGGACTTTGCTTGGAGCCAGGAGGTCCAGGTTTGAGGCCTGGCTGGAAAAGCTCTGCTCTGAGCCCATCCCTGAGGACTCAGTCCTGGGACAAAAGAGAACATATTGATTCTGAACGTCCCGCATTGTGATAGGGATAAAAGCCACAGCGACTGTAATCACAGGCTGCAAAAGCACATGAGTGGTTCTCAACCCCGGCTAAGAATATTCCGAGGAGCTTGTAAAAATCACCAACGTCGGAGCATCATCATTAGAGACTAAAATAATTGGTTAGGGGTGGAGTTCTATTACAGGTACTTTTTCGAACTCCAAGGAGATTTTTATTATAATGTGCAACCAGGGCAGAAAAACATTGCCCCAAACAAATAGAAGGCACTACAAATCTTCACCATTACCACCGCCGCCACCATCATCAAAATCACCCTTGTAATGTAAGGGCTGTGTACACTGCACAGGCTAGCTCTTGGGAGAACTGCCAGCTTCCTACTTTTGGAAGCACCCAAATCTGTATTCCATTTCTCTCCCCCAAGATAGGTCCTTAGATAGAAGCAAATCTGGGTGCACCCAGGGCAATGGCCTGATGTGACCATCTCCTGGGAGGATTGGGGGGGTGGTGGGCAGCTGTCAGTTCTTTTCAGGAAATTATCTAAGAAATACGCTCATTCCAAAGAACAACCGTGTGCCTGTTTTAGACTTGGGGAAGGAAGCAGAAAACCCAAAGGCAGCTGGGAGACTAAGATTCCTCAGGGATGGGCAGGTGCCGCCCAGCCCCTCTCAGGCCCTCTAAGTCCACACACACACACACACACACACACACACACACACACACACACACACACTGCTTCCCGGCAGACACCAGCCAGATTCCTCCCAGAGATGGCTTGGTCTAGACACAACAAGGCGGTAATAAAAACAAGGCGGGAGGTAATGACTGCCTCTGGATCGCCTGTACACCTTGTTTCAGACAGAGGTAAAGCCATATGGATAACACGCCGGCTCCAAACTGCAAGGAAAACAATGTCCTGTCCCCAGAGGGGACTGAGGCCCGATAAAGAAGGCTTTTGTCTCCGAAGGAGCCTCTTGGAGAGACGCACAAAAGTTTCAATTAGATCTGGCAGATGTTTTTGTCTCCACTCCAAACATGTTATTCAGAAAGTGACACTGGGGGAAGAGGCGATGAGGCTGGAAGTCTGTGGTCTCAGACGTCAGCCCCGATATTCTCCTATGCTAATGGGCCAAGAACGACCCGAATGTCCTGTAAAGGGGGCATGGAGTCACAGTTCCCGGTAAAGAAACCAAGACAGCTTTCCAGGCCCAGGAATCAGGGCAATACCGTGACGGTGCCCAGGTACAGTCTGGCAGTCACCGGATGGATGGGAGAGGTAGCTAGGGACTGAGTTCTCCTGAGGCTCTATAAAGCCCCTGGAAAGCTCTTCCTTTGGGGACAGGCCTGAAGATCCTGGGTGGCTATATGGCATTCCAGCCTGGCAGAGCATCCAAGTACTTAAAAAAAAATTGTGTCTCTCTGTCAACTTGTGGGTGAATGCCTATAAAAGGACAAACAACCCCCCTAGGCCTCCCAGAGCTGACTCTGGCAAGATCCCCTCTAAGGAGCCAGACAGACAGCAACGACTTTGACGCTTTCTGGGCTGTATCTGTATTACCCCTCTAGGCCACCACGCTGGCAGGCGAGCGTCCATAGAGAACATATGAGCAAGCAGGCATTTCTGGGCTCCATTAAATGTCACTTACAGACACAGTTCGGCCTCCAGGCTCAGGTGGGAGGAAAACAAACAGAGAGGAAAGAAGTAAGCCACAAACAAACAAACAAAAACAGACAGAGATACCCCTCTAAGCCAGGAAGCCAAGGGGATGGACCTCGCTCCTCGGATTGGATCTCCAGACCCTGAGCCAAAGTTCAAGCCCCTACAAGCTTTGCTGTGAGTCTTCAGGTCACTGGGGACTTCAATGTCATTCAGCAGCACTCTGTGCTTAGGGGACAGTGGGGGCCGTCTCAGTGAGTACGTGCACCGTCAATCAGAGATCAACTCAAGAGGCCTCACTCTCCCAGCCCAGCCGCCGCTGACTTGGAGAACAGCCTTTTGGAACACAGCAACAGGACCTTGCGTTCAGAAAAGAGTCACACCTCGTCTTTTGCTAAAGAGTCTTCCACCACCATCCCCATAAGCGTAGATGGAGCCCCCCCCTCCCCCCCGAGTCTTGAGCTAGGCAGACATGGTATTTAGACAGAAGTCAAGCTTGAAGTTCTTGGCCCATCCTCCTGGTCAGGCCCTTCTTGGATTGATCCTTAGCAGGACCCCAATCATGCAAGACACGAACCTGTGGACCCTGTAACCTGCTCCATCAGGAAGGCAGGCAGGATGGGATTGGTCTTTCTCCTTCCTACACACTCAACAAAGGAAAAGGAAATCTCCACCATCCCAGAAGACTAGCTTTAGAGAGAAAGTGGGAAATGCTGAATGTTCTAGTCACACTTACTCATATCAGCCTTCCGAGGCCCAGCATCAATATCGGGCTAGTGCTGTGCTCACTCACTGAGTACAGGGTGCCTTCCAAAGCCTGTACACAGACAGCAGCTACCCTGGCCGTCACCTTGACCTCTGACCTTTCTTCTCTGAGGAAATGCCATTTATGTCAGAGTGGAAATTGCTGCTAATAACTCACAATTTCCAAACTTGTACACTATAAAGACGTATCCCAGGTGACTGTGCCCCCCACCAGTCTCTTCGCCAGCTTCACTTGAGAAAACCACCCTCGCCTGTGGCACCTCATGGCCAGGGTGAAGGAAAGCAAAAAGTAGAGAGAAAAAAACAGGCAGAGGTTGCTGCGGAGTTATCCCTGGGTTTCCTGGATCCTTTGCTCTTTCAGGTAAGAGTCCCACTCTTGAACACTGGAGAAATTCACTCAGGAACCCTTCCTAATATCACTGGTCCTGTACCCTCTGCAGTCAATAGGACCAGGGTTGAGACCAGGCTGGCCTTGAACTCAGAGACCAGGCTGGCCTTGAACTCAGAGATCCACCTGCCTCTGCCTACATACGATAGAGATGAGACATATCTACCCAGCAATGAAGGTATATTTTTTTCCCTTTCAACACATAAACCAGAAAGTTGGTTTCCTTCATTCTCAAAACCAGTATCTTTATTTCTGTTTAACAAAGAAAAAATGTCCAAGGCATCAATGGCAGAGATGCTGTGTCAGCAAGGGACTTTTTTTTTTTTTTTTTTTTTTTTTTTTTTTGCGGGCTTTGAACTGAAGAGCTTGTGGACTTGGACGATTGAGGCCAACAGGACTTGGGGTGTCACTCTGTGCTGGACCCCAGCCTGTCCTTTTAGACTTTATACATAAAACCGAATTCCAAAGACCTTTCGGTAATTTTTAAATAGCAAATTCACCTTTCAAGGGAAAGATTTGTAAGCTGGGAGAATTTCCTAAATACATTAAAAACAATTCCAAAAGAGCAGTTCTTACAAAGCCTCTGAGTCCTGCAGCCTCGGCATTCAGTTAAGCATGCGGTCCCCATAAGCAGCAAGGATGGAGGAAGCAGCAGGGAGGATTGACTTGGGCGTGTGGGCTCTGGTGTGTCTGTAGTAAGACACACACACACACACACACACACACACACACACACGCCCTCAAGCTCTCAAATTTTATATTCGCTACGAATAATAAGGCAGGCAGAAATAACATAATGGAAATGCACTCGGGGTTTTGGAAAGGAAACTTCAGCTGCCACTCAAGACAGCTTATGACTGCTACTTCACACACACACACACACACACACACACACACACACACACACACCCCGATAGTGACGGGAAAGTGAAGCATACTGCCACCACCAAGAGTCAACAGGACAGACACATTCCTGAGATAAATCCTGTTGGATCCTGAACCTACAACATCTGTCCGGTCAAGGGAAAACAAAAAGGGAAAAAGAGAAAAAGCAGAGGACCTCCATTTGCATCTCCCACTCTCCCAGCATGTCCCCACACAAACATGTCAAGAAAACAACATTGTGGACGGCCCCTTCCCAACCAGGCTTTTATTTGAAACAACAAAATATGTTTTTTTCTTAAAAAGAAACTCACTTTTAATTCAAGCTGTTTATAGTTAGCTATTGCTAAATATATGGCATTTATTTGCCTTAAATAAAAAGAAAAATTCTAAGAATTTGGAAAACTAACCAAGTTTAACACCCTGAGACTGGAAAAATACATTCCCAGGAGCGTGGTTCCAAAAATATCCTGTAGGGGGCACTAGAGAGGTATGGTTGAGGCTGACTTGGGAAATCACAGTCATTTCTGGTAAAAGTTGTTTGATGCAAGGAATGTCCCAGCCTGGTACAGTTGGCAAAAGTTTACTCTGGGGAATTTTGTGTGTGTGTGTGTGTGTGTGTGTGTGTGTGTGTGTGTGTGCTGTTGGTAGATTGTGTGTGTGTGTGTGTGTGTGTGTGTGTGTGTGTGTGTGTGTGTGTGTGTGCTTGCTTGCTGTTGAGAGAATGTGGCAGAGGGGGAAGAGAAAAAAAAAAAGCTTGTCTGATGTCCCTTGCTTCCAAAAGGAAATATCCTTGACTTATCCTCACAAGTCATCTAGAAACAGATAGCAGCCTTGGAAAAGTTCCGGGTCTTGTTTTTGTTTTGTTTTGTTTTTTTCATTTACAGGGGGGCCTGGCTGATGAAAACAAGTTATGAAATGACCTCTGTTTGTGTAACTGGCTGGATTGCATAATGCCAGAGCCCTGAAACCGTAACAGCCAAGGAGCAAGGCACAGCATATATCTGGAGGTGTTATCCCAGGAAAGCCAGGAGGAAGAAAAGAATAACAACACAGCCTGCTCCAGGAGGGGGAGGTATAGACAACTCTCCCGAGGAAAATGAAATCTCAGTGATTAGCCTTTGAGATTGGGATTATAGCTGCAACAGGAAATATTTTTCGTGTTTTAAGTTCCTGCCATATACACAAGCAGAGGTTTGCATAAAGAGCTGTCTGCCTCCTACCCCACAAGTCAGTGGAACTCAGTGCTAAGACCAGGCTTTAGGCAGCTAGACGGGGGGTAGGGGGTGGGGTGGGGGCCGGGGGATGTTGGAGCTGGTTAAACAGAAAATGTATGGGGGATACAGGACCCCACAAACAAAGAGACCAGGAAAAGAAAAATCGTATCCACTTGCTCAAGGGAAAACCAGGAATATCTCACAATGATTGGTCCATCATAATGTCATAAAGGAAGAAGGCCCAGCCACTAACTGCCGGAAAAATTTCCCCATGAGGGAGGTTGGGAGAATAGTTGATTACAGACTTTATCTGGTAGGTAATAAAGTTACCTTGAGCCCAGATCGGGGTGGGGTGGTAGCACAGACTTGGGAAGTAACAAAAGCTGAGGCCTATCATTGGGACCACAGAATTATTTTTTTTTGTAGAAAGCCAGAGCAGGGAGGTAACTAACCCACCCACACCCACCCCCGACTCCTCATCTCCCACCCACCACACCAGCAAGGAGTGGAAGGGACGGACCAGGCTGAAACTTGGCCAGAGTGGCGGTACCTTGCCAATCCCTCTGGGTTGAGAGACTTCTTGCTCATGCTCCTGAGCAGAATGGGCAGATGGACCTGAGAATCCCATGCATTGGTTGTTGCTAATTGCAAAACCTTCATGTGTTACTGCATGCTAGGAATTAGCCAACAGCTGCTTTTTGCTTCGGTAATGAGGCCCCATTTACACACGGCTGGACGGAGCGCTCTTCCTTCGGCCTCGCGTTGGTTTCCTGTCTGATTGGCTTCCAAAACAAGGAACTGCCTCCGCTCATGTCCTGGGCTCCGAGCCCTAGTGACACAGATTATTCAGCTGGGGCACTGATGTCCGGTCTGACTTCCCATCCAGGCCCCAGCGTCCCAGCGCAGCGCCAGGCAGGGAGATCGCACCGCGTCAACGGGTCACCGTCTCAGTCTCATTAGTGAAAGAAAAGAAAGAATGCAAAGCGCCTATGTGGACTGCGGGAGGAGAAGGATGTGGCGTGGGGGTTATTGAATTGGAAAGTGTCGGGGCGCAGGGGGGGGGCCGCAGGTATAAATGACTGTAACCCATGGGTTAGAACCCATTCGATGTTTGGGTTCAACAGAAATCACCCACTGGGCTGGGATGCAAACATAATCAATGACTTTTCAGATAAGATTTAAAACTCCTCACTTAGTAGTAAGGGTCCATTGACTGCACCCCCCCCCCTCCGCGCACAGACGAGGCTCTCTACAGTGAGTGCTTAGCAGGTACGGAGGGGTTAAAGAGAAGACACAGAAAAGCCATTTGGAGGGGCTCACCAGACCCGGGGCATCACTTTGAGAGAGGTGCCCCTCTTTTTCAGGTTACAAAGAAAGGCATGTTTTTATTATACTTCCCAGCTCAGTCCATCTCTTCCTGGAAGCCCCCCCCCCCCGCGCGCGCGCACACACACACACACACACACACACACACACACACACCCCTCCTATCGGGTTGACTGCTGGAGGCCAAAGACAAGGCCATAGCCATGGCCTTTAGGAGAGCAACTCACGCTGCCGCCAACTTGCCTAGGAACTCCTAGGAACTCCGGTGGGCTTCGGGTGGCAGGGGACCTCTTGAGTTCATGCAGTTCCCTCGCAAGACAGTGTGTGTGTGTGTGAGGCTACACAAGTCAGGTACCCCACCAGCACCACCAGCACCCACCCACCCCCAGTGCCTGTTTGGTACCTATAGACACACACAGATTACAGGCACAACCCCTCCAATGGAAACCAGTCTGCCTGCTTTAGAAAGTTGTTTTTCTACTTCTAAAACCACTCCGGAGCCCAAGGGAGCCCGCTTCTCTCTGTCAGCTTCTTTGCCTCAGGTACCCCCAAGCCCCTCAAGGGTCTGCTCTCCGGGACGGTGCACGCTCCTGCCCAACCCTCACCGGAAGCTGGGGGGGGGGCCACAAGAGGTGTCAAGAGCCAATCAAAGCCAGCTTCTTCCTTCCTTGACCTCCGCACCTGATTCCCAGAGGCAACCCTAGCCCTCCCTCCGGATCACTGGAAGGAGCCCAACCATATTGCTGAGTCCCCAGCCCTTTCCAGAAAGCAGCGAAGACTGAAGGAAAACGGGAGTAGGAAGGGCTAGAAGGCCTTCGCTGTAGGGTCTTTGACGGTTGGGAGGGGCTTAGGGTGTGCAAAGATTTTCTTGCCTGTCCACCACCGAGAAAGGGGAAGGTGGAAAGGCGAGGGGAGAGAGCTCGGAAGGAGGCAACAGGCTTCCAGGAGGGGACCTGGAATTCCAGAAGCTTTTCTGGAAAATAAAGTAAGAGAAGCCGAGGGGTGAGGGTGTTATGGGCTCTTCGAGCCCACTCTCCGCTTGTTTTTTTTTTAAAAAAAAAAAGTGGTGGGGGTGGGTGGGGCGGGACAGAACAAAACCCCACAACTTAACCACGGTGGCCCCCGAAGTCTTTTTCTAGCCCAGTCAAGAAAGGGTAAAGACAGAGGTTGGGGGTGGAGGGAGTGGGAGCCAGGAGAGAGGGCAGGAGTCTGGCCGCGCCGCCAGGTGCACCCGGGCCCGCACGTACCTGCTGGCCGCCGCCACCGCTGGAGTAGGACTCGGCGTGCGCAGGAGAGCCGCTGCTGCCCCGGGACGAGGTGTCAAAGTTCCCGGGATAATCCTGGTACATGATCCGCGGTGGGGGCCGGAGAGGAAACAGGGTGGTTTTCTTCCCCGCCCTCGCCGCGGCCGCGCACAGTCTGCTGCGCGCTCGCTGCTCCACCGGCCCCGCCGCGGGCTGGGCTCTTGGCTCCGGGGGCTGTCCCCTCACCGAGGCAGACGGGGAGGCGGCGACGCTCGGGAAGTGACCCCCCGATCGCCGCGCACCGCACTTCGTTTCTGCTCTGCAAGCTCCGCGGAACCGGTTGTCCACCGGGTCCCTCCCTCTAAAAAAGTCGGCGCGTCCCTCGGTCCCTCCCCTGCGCGCGCCCTTCCGCCCCCGCGCGCAGCCGGAGCTCCGCCGGGACCCAGGGGCTGGAGAAAAAAAAAAAAATGGGCAAACGCAAAAAAAAAAAAAGACTAGGAGCCCAGCGGGTGTCGCTTGGCAGCTCTGGGGGGACTCCCTCCCCGATCTCACAGGGCGCCAAAGAGGCGAAAAAGCAAAGCTGCCGGTTGGGAGAAACTTCTGTTTCCTCCTTTTAGAAAAGGAGCCCGAGAATAAACTTCCTGTGGCCAACTCGCCGCCTGAGTTTCCCGGCGACTCGGACACTTGACTTAGGACAAGGCAGCAAGCGCCGGTCCAGCGGCCCCGATCGCGCCGGCGGGACAGTGCCCGTGGGGTTCCGGGCTGAGCGGTGCTGCGAGGGACGTGGCTCGGCGCCGCAGTGCCCTGCACCCTGTGTCCGCTCCGGGACGGGCCGGCCTCGCGCGTCTCGCCTCGCTTCGCCCTCCCTCTCCTCTCTCTCTCTCTCTCTCTCCCCCTCTTTCTCGCGCGCTCTCTCTCTCTCTCTCTGTCCCTGCCGAGCGCTGCTCGCTGTCTCGCTCCGAGCCCCTGCGCTCTGCCCGAGATGAGTCACTACAATGGCACGAGTTCAACTCCACACTCTTTATTCTCCAGCCCCGCACCATGTGGATCCACTCACGTCAACCCGAGACTCCACCTTGCTGGGAGGAGCGCTCGCGGCGGCGGGGGAGGAGGAGGAGGAGGAGGAGGAGGAAGAGGCGCGGGAGGGGAGGAGGCGGGCGCGGCGCTCCCCTCCCGGCCCTGCTCGCGGTCGCGCTGACGCCAGCCGCACACCCCGCGCAAGGAAGGAGGGCGGTGGGGAGGGTGGGAGCGCGCGGCCCTCGCACTCTGGGGGCGCCGAGGCCGCTCGGGTTCGTGCCGATCTCCTCCACCTCCCCCCCCCGGGGCGCAGCGCCCTTGGTCTGTTCCATTGGCGCACGTTGCCAAAGATGGTCATTTGCGTTAGAGGACGCGAGTGCGGGTTTCCTCGCTTTCGGGTGACGTGGAAGGAGAGGGATTCCCTTGCCCGCTCCTGAGCGCGCCGCGGCCTCCCCCCCCCCCCGACACACACACAACCCCATCCCCACCCCAAAAGGAAGGGGCGCGGGGCGGGGCCCCGAAAGCGGCCGCTCGGGCTTGGGCTCCGGGTTTTAGAAAACAATCGCAACCCTGAAGACGAGACGGGTGGCTCAGTGCGGCGCCACCGCGAGGCCGAGAGCCCGGCGCGCAGAGCCGCTCGCGGGGAGGGCGCGGCCGTGCGCAGTCGTCCGCACCCTCGGCGGCGCCGCCCGGTGCAGCGGGCGTCCTGGGCGCACCGGGCACCCGAGCCGCCCTGCGGCCGGGTCTTGGCGGGGTGCGGCACGGCGCCGCCAGGCGGGGCTGGCCTGCCCATTTCCCCCTCGGAGCCTGGCTGCCCACTGCTTCCCTTTTATACGTGTGTCTGTGTGCTTGTTTTTTTTTTTGGGGGGGGGTAATTTTGTTTTGGCCTTCCAAACTAATTTGCTAGACGTGGTATTGAAGATGAAATTAGCTAGCGAGACATTTTCGGGAGTCCTCTGTGCTAGACAATTAGGACGCATCTAATAGCAGTAACCAGGCCTTAAAAGCAAACCAAGCTGTTCAAACAAACAAACAAAAAAACTGGGGGGCCGAGAGGTGTGCCCCAAGTTGCCTTGAGCTGTTTTGGAGCAAAGTTCAGGGCACGCGTGGCCGGACTCCTGGTTCTTCCCGCCTTGCTGGGTGGGGTGGTGCGCAGGGTAAAGAGCACAGGCCTTGGAGTATGAACGCCTGGCCTTGCTATTTACGAGCTGTGAGATCTTGGGCGAGTCTAGAGTCTCAATTTCCTTCTCTATAATGAAAGGTTTGGATCAGACGACCTTCTAAAGCTCTTGTCTGCTCCGGATCTCCAATCATCCTCGGAGAAGGTACAGTGTGTACAGATAAGCGTTATACCAGGAGTTGAGGAACTTTCTTTTGAGGCAGGGTCTCAGGTAGCACAGGCTGTCCCCGAACTCGGTATATGTCTTAGGTAAATCTCCACCTCCCGAGTGCTCGGATTACAAGCATGTAACATACGCCCAGTTTTTAACCATCCTTAAGCCGCGCATCTGTATCCTAAAGATCTTTTTGAGGAATGAATAGGAAGATGAGTTGTTTTGGGGTTCACTGAGGACTTCGAGAAGCGCTACGCATCTGCCAAATCACATCCCAGTCCTCAGTTTCCTTATCTGTGAAGTGGGGGCGTGACTAAGGAAAGAAAAATAAGAGCCGGGAACTCGAAGCTTTCCCGGGGCTCTATATAGAGCTCCGGCGTTTCCGGGACGGCTGGCGGCATCTGGCCGCCCCAAGGGCCCCAAGATACGGTAATCCCAAACAATACTCGGGGTCATTGTTTACAGTTATAAAACACATTCTGTCCTGAGCTCCATCCCCAAGGACTCGCGCGCGTGGTGAGCCGCGGTGGCCAGACAGCTCGCTTTTCTGCA
Source organism: Peromyscus leucopus (assembly GCF_004664715.2). Taxonomy (NCBI): domain Eukaryota; kingdom Metazoa; phylum Chordata; class Mammalia; order Rodentia; family Cricetidae; genus Peromyscus; species Peromyscus leucopus. The sequence goes on from NC_051081.1 coordinate 34,079,245, forward strand.
GCTGCTCTCCCGGCAGAGTGCAGCTCTGCAGGCCCGCGAATAGGGTGTGGGGCGGGCGTACACGCACGCACCAACCGTGGGTGCCTGGCTTTTTTTGTTTTGTTTTGTTTTCCTTTTCCCTTCATCCCTGCGTCCTGGCCTGCCTGGGTGTTTACGCGCCTCTCTCAGCAGGACTGAGTAAATGCAGTCCTTTGACGCAAAACGGATCAGCCCTGCCCCGGCAGCGGCAGCAAACCCCAGAAAACTGGGGGTGGGGACGGGGGCAGGGCACAGAAAAAAATCGTGACACTTTCCCACTCGCCTCGCCCTGTGCCGCGCGGGCCCTCGATCGCCCTAGAGAAATTGGGGGGGTGGGGGGTTGTTGGAACGTGAACAAACTGGGGGCGCGGCCGGGCTGCGTAGGGGCCTCCCCGAGGAACCGCGTGTCACAGCAGCAAGAATAGACGCACTTTTGGTTTTCCTTTGAGCGGCACCGGCTGTCCAGCCCTCCCCCAGCCCGCACTCAATAATCGTGTGCTTCTGGGTCTCTCCCACACAGCCCTTCCAGTAACGCGGGGGGAAAAAGGAGGGGGGAAGGAGAATAGGAGCTTCCTCCAAGGCCTCCGTCGTCCCGGGCGCGCCCAGCCACCAGCAGGCGCCGCCGGGAGCGCGCCTCCGGGCCAGCGCAACCTCGCGCCCTCGCCCGCCCCCGCCCGGACCCGCTTCCCCGGTCCTTTCCTTTCTTGTGGCTTCCCGTAAAGCCCAGCAGCCCCCAGACGTCTGCAGAGCATCACGGAATCTGTGCTGATGCAAGTCGCCGGCCTCCCTTTGGTGCGCCCCGGCCTGCCTGCGAGAGCTTTGATCCCCTGCCTGGCCCCGCTCCCGAACGTGTGCTGGTTTCCCCGTGCCTGCCCGGGAGACCTGCGTTCCACAGTCTAGGCCACCTTTCAGTCCTGTGGCACCAGAGGCAGAGCTGCGCCCCAGTGCTGCCCCGGGATTGGCCTCCCTGACTTCAGTGGATGCCTGAATTTTGCCTTGTCTAAACCCAGTTCGGCGGCGCCGACGTGGGAAGACATTCCCGGGGGCACGCAGTTAGGAAGGGCCTGGAGTAAGATGCTAAAACCGGGGATTAAGCCCCAGTGTCTCAAATCTTAAAGAAAACAGACACTGTCTCTTGTAATCCTCACAACAAACATTTGAGGTGTCTCTCATTCCCAGGTGTCGGTTCAAGAAAGTAACGTTAAGTAACTCGTCCAAGGGAACTGGTCAGTGTGCAGTAACGAGTTGGGAGTACACCCTGAATCGGACAGATTCTGCCCGGTCCCTCCGCCCCCCGCATTACCTGCCTCCTACCGGAATGTCTTTCTGGCTTTCTAAGCCTGGACTTCATTTGTTCATGGCTTTAACTGACACTTAAAAGTGCTCTTTCTTTCTCTTCTGAGTAAATATGTGGAGGGAGGGAAGGTCGGAGAGCAGCCGAGGTGAGGAAAAAAATAATAGTCCGGGCTGATTTTTCACTGCCTCTCTGGGTGTCTGGACCCTCCCACACCCCCCCACCCCCTGCCAGTTGCCTTGTTTGCCTGTCCAGCCCAGGCTGTCCTTGAAAGACGTGTTGATTCTTACAGTGGTTGTCACCCATCAGAGCACTAAGCACTTTGGAAGACCTTTCTCATATATGGCTTCACTTGTCTTACAGCATCCCTAGGAGGAGCTTGGACAGCCGTTGGCCAGACCCCGGATTGTCGAAGCAAAGCCAAAGAAAAAACGGCAAAGCAGCCTCCTCAGTAGGTCCAGCCTGTGGATGTTTGCCGCTGAACGCAAAGCCGACTCACATGACCTTAAACTCAAGATTCTGCCAACCTTGACAGTCTCCAGATTCTGCTCCTCAGTGAGAAACCTACCCTCCCACACTGCCGGGAGGATTCTGCAATCATAACCTTATAGTAAATAGTGCGTTTGGATGCTGTCTTAACGTTCTGAACACATTTCAATTTGAAGCCCGAGTCTTGGTTAGGGTTCCTACGCTGTGGTAAAACACCACAACCAGAAACAGCTTGGGGAGGAAAGAGGGTTTAATTTTGCTTAGTCGTCCACATCACAGAAGTCCTGGCAGGAACTCAAGGCAGGAACCTGGAGGCAGGAACCGAAGCAGAGGCTGTGGAAGAATACTGCTTACTGGTTTGTTCCTTCTTTAGTCTGCTTTCCTATATGGTCCAGGACACCTCCCCGGCCTGCCCCTGGGTGGCATGGCCCCCAGTAAGCTGGACCCTTCCACATCAATCTTTAATCCAAAGAATGTATTACAGACTTGCCTCCAGGCAATCTGATGGTGACATTTTTCTCAGTTGAGGTTCCTCTTCCTAGTAACTCTAGCTTCTGTCACGTTGTCCCAAAAAACAAAAACAAAGAACAAGCAAAGACAAAAACACCCAGGACAACCTGTTTAATATAGAAGTTCCTGAGTTTTCTAAGGACCTACCTATACATTTGTCAGGAGGTCCTCAGCAAGCAGGTTTCAGATCAAATGGTTCAAAGGAAAAGGTCATTGTGGTAAAGCTTCTTGGGAGGTGGTTGGGGGTGGGGTGGGGAGAGTGAGGGGGTGAAGAAACAGGGAACTTGATATATCTAGTATCTGGCGACAGCTGAAAACAGACCACCAGTAGAGTGGCAGGGAGAAATACCCCCGTTAAACTGTTCAGAGCCACTAATCCTGAAGGGGGTGTGTTTGTGTCTGTCAGGTGTGGGGTTCCAGGAAAGGCCCAGAACTGCTATTGTTCCAAAGGGACCCACAAGGGAGTGGGGTGCGGAGTGAACTAGATGGCTTTTCCCTTTGTGGCCATACACCACCTTCTTGAGGACTAAAGGGCACTTAGAGTGTATGTATTCTGAAATAGAACACATACACTTCTCCCAACATATACTGGAGATCTACATAATCATAAGCTATGAAGACAAAAACTAGCATGGTGGCGTACACCTATAATCTCAGGAGAAAGCAGGAAGATCAGGAGTTCAGGGTCATCCTTTATCTACATAGTGAGTTGAAGACCAGCCTGGGCTACGTGAGCCTCCCTCCAAGGCAGGGAGGAGACAAGTCATACTTAATAAAATGTTCTATCGTATGGGTTCTGAGGACCCAACTGGGTCCTCTGGAAGAGCAGCCTGTGCTCTTAACCACTGAGCCATCTCTCCAGCCCCAGGGCAGCTCAAAACTGTCTGTAACTCCAGTCCCACAGGATCCAACATGCTCTTCTGGTCTCCCAGGGCACTGCACACATGTGGTCCACAGACATAGATGCAGGCAAAACACTCAGACACACCAAATGATAAATAAAATGTACATCGAGTGGACGGTAGAGGTGCCTGTGTGTATATACATCAAACAACTCACGGACTGTACCCTTAAGGTTGCAGAATTCTATTCACTCTGCTGAACTGTATTACCCTCAATAAAACTCAGCAATAAACAAAGCCCTCTGTGGCCTCAGCCCTCATATAGAGTTATAGCCCTATACCAAGTAACCATGCTTTGGCCAACAAGTGTCTGGGGGACATCATGACTGTCTGACTTTGGGTCAGTAGACTCTACAATGTTCACACAAGGAGCAAGTGACACATCTCTCAGAAAGTGTTGCCACTGCAAAGTATTACATGACTGCAAATTAAAATTTGGGCAAGCGATTTTGGAAATTATGTACAAATAATGCCCTTCTGTGCCCACCCCCACCCCCAGTGCAGACCCTGGAGGCTAAGTAGAAGTTCTGCCCTGGAATCAGGAAGGTGAATCCCCCTGCAACGTGTGTGTGTGTGTGTGTGTGTGTGTGTGTGTGTGTGTGTGTGTGTGTGTGAAAGCTGGATACATTCCAGAGATAGAGTGATGGATGCAGGTGCTATCATTCTGAAACATCTCTGAGTCAGAACAGAAATCACCCCTGGTAGAACGTCTGTCAGGTCCTGAGGGGAAAATGACCAACTTCTGTGCCTCTCCATTTATTCCTAGAACCATGCAAGGAGAGCTGATAGGGGGTTTGGCAGAAATTGGAAAGCTGATAGCCAAGCGCACATTCCATTGTGACCTGGCCAAGGGTTTTGACATCTGCACGGGGAGGCTGGACTGATTTTGTTCTGTCTCGGAGCAGGGGAGGCAGAGAAGCCCTTTAGGGAGTGAAACTCTCCCCTCCATCTGGACCAGGCTCCTTCCAGGCATCTCACTGGAAACCCTACTCTTCTAACTCACTTGTTATGAGGACCCAGAATACTGAGGGAAGGCTCTTTCGTCACACATGTGACATGAGTTTCTCCTGACAGGCGCTGGCTGTAGGTTCTAACCACTTCTTTCTTGGTTTGGACCCAGGACTCTCCAGGGGCTCTATAGCCACCTGTCAGCCTGATGGGCAGGATCTGCTCTGCACTCTCTGGGAAAGCAGAGAGCCTGGATGTGCCCTGAATGCAGGCACCGTGCAGTCTGAGAAAAATATAGGCAAATGCCCATAGAGGAGTCACAGAGCAATAATAATGGGAACGTCTATAAATCATTCACAGGACATACTTGAACCAGCTATTACTTTAACTGGGTCACACTATTATATCCCCAGCAACCTTAAGGCAGCCATCTTACTGTGACCATTCAACAGTGGGGAAGGTGGATCAGGATCAATCAACTTTGTCCACGTTTTCAGAGCTACAAAGCAATCAAGGTGGATGTCAATCCTGACTTCTGGCCCGGGAGTCTTGGCATGGATGACGGTTAAGAACTGTTGCATGGGTGAATAATTACCAAAATGTGCTGTAAGGAGTTCTCAAAGAATCCTTAAGGTGCATTTTTAAAAGAACTATTACTTTAGAATAACATCAAAGCATTTTGTATGAGCCATTCTGTACTCACAGTCTGGTTACTAGAACAGAACCTTATCCTTTAATAGTCTGGATGGTAGATGGAGCCCCCATTATGGGCCACATGTTCTATGTTGCTAGGCTGTTCCTAGAATAAACACCATGTCCAAAAGCAACTTGGGAGGAAAGGGTTTGTATGCCTTACAGGTTACAGGTCCTCTCAAGCCGGGGACCATGGCAGAATGCTGCTAACTGCCTTGCTCTCCCTGCTTAATCAGCTTGTTTTCTTATATAGTCCAGGCCCATCCACCCAGAGACGGCACCTCCCACAGTGGCCCGGGCCCTCCCCCATCAATCATTAGTTAAGAAAATGCCCCACAGGCCAGTCTGATGAAGGTAATTGTTCATTTGGGGTTTCCTTTTCCCAGGTGACTATAGCTTGTGCCGCGTCAACAAAAACCGAGGTGCACATCCTATCTCCCAGATGAAGAAACCGAGGTTCAGGGGGCCATGGAGAGGTAAAGGTGCTTGCCACCAAACCTGAGTTTGAGCTCAGGGACCCACACAGTAGGAGAAAAGGCAACTTCCACAAGTTGTCCTCTGACCTCCACACATGCGAACTGTGTGTGGCACCCACACACACTCACACAAATGGACTAAATAAATATAGTTGAGATTTAGGTAAGGCGAGTCATAAATTCAAGGTCACCCCATGAGAAGCCAAGAGTCACTCAGGGGAAGGCTAGGAGCAAGAGCCCCCCATAGCCGATCTCAGGACTCCATCCAGCTGGGTTGAGCCTGCTCCCTTTGCCTGGCCCCCCATCCCTCTCCTTCCTGTGGTGACTGCATCGATCTTCTTTTAGGAAATTTCCCCAGCTCCCCACCTCATGGGCCACGGCTGACCCTTGAGCTCTAGAGTAAATGCACGGGCACACGATACAGGTCAGGCTAACAAAACGTCTCAGGCTGCAGTCACTGACTGTGACAGGGCTAAAGGGATAGCTCAAGACCCAAGATTGCTATGTGACAGTCAGACCTGGGACACTGGCTAGAAACCCTTTAAAATTAGCAATCTTTTTGCTACCTCTCTGGGCTGGGCTAGCCACCTAGCGGGAAGCAGACCTGAATGGTAGAGCAGAGTCTGGTAACAGAATTCCACCACCTGCCAGCGTCTCCCTGAACTTGTAAATTCTATGACAAAAACCTCCCTTTTCTGCTCAAATCTCTTGGAGAGGAGTATCACTCGCAACTAAAATGGTCCTGAATGCTTCCCTGTGAACATACAAAGAGCACCCACCGGAAGCACCTATTGTTCACCAGACCTTTCTAGAAACACAAAGATAGGGAAGAGAGTATCACTCTTCGGAGAATTTGGCACGTGAATGGGAAACAGTCTCAGCTTTAAAAGTAAGCCAACGGGACCACACCGCACGGTTTTCTCTGGTTATTGCAGAAGGTTGGAGCATATTTGCCTGTATAGCCGTGAACTTGGCCTCGGGAATCTGATAGGATTGGGGGGAAAGGTTGGGGGAAAGTCTAGGACAGACAGAATTCGGAAGGGTCTACGTCCAGAGAAGCCTGGGTCCAGGGGTAAGAGCTGATAGACTGACGGATACCGGAAGAATGGTCTCAAATATACAGTCTGTGGTGGGTGGAGTAGGTAGAGTATGGTCCTGAGGTGTCTCCAGATACCTTCTAGAAGATAGTTCTAGAAGAACTAGGCTTGTTGGGAATGACTTCGTGGGCAAGCTTAGGCTACAATGAGTGCCGGTATTGGGGGAAGTTGATTAAACTTCAGCAAGAGGCCCCCAAAGCCACGGCAAGTTCAGGGCAAGTGTTTAGAAAGAGGCTCTGGCGGTATGGTAGACGCTAAAGGCCATTCAGAAACCAATGGGAGTCTAAGTCAGCTGTCCCTCGAAAGACCGAGGAGCGTCCCACCCGTCATGGGAGTCTACCATGGAATACTCACCCAGATGGTTTCCAATGAAAAGCCAAGGTAAGGCCAGTGCATCCAGAAGCATCCAGCTTGAGAGGGAGGGAGGGAGGATGGGAGGCAGGAGGGAGCAGGGGTGGAGTGGGGAGAGGGGGCAGAAATGGGGGTGGGGGAACAGAGCTTCAACGGTAGGCCTGAATCCCTTTTCTAAGTACACCATTTACAAAGCGCTCACACAGACTGGATATTAGATGCTGCCCAGAATTATCCTCAGTTTTGTTAGGTGAGATAAGGGCATGGATTGTATTATATAAAGTAATATTATTTAGAGATACATACTGAAGAACATGGGATGACTGGCCTAAAATTTGAGGGGTTTCTGTGCTAAGGATTAAATACGTTTCTTGTGCGTGTTAAACACTGAGCCACATTCCTGGCCCCTGTTTTTGAGTTTGCTTTAAAATATTTCAGCTAAAAAGGAAGGAAATATTTCTGTATGTTCCTGCATGCCTGCACATTCTGTATGTATATGTTTTATACTATACATAGATCCGTAGCTAATTAACAAATAGAACTTTGAGCAGAAGAATCCAGACACAACACACTACATATCATTCCATCCCATAAGTCCTGTTCTGAAGGCAAAGTGAATCTATAATCTAGATGTTAGATTCCAGAATGTGGTTGACCTTGTGGGATCAGGGTTGGGAATGAGGTTTCTGTGTTGGCTTGGGTCCATCTGTTTCCTGACTGGGTAAGATGTGCATAGGTGTGTTGTGAAACATGTCGCTATGCACAGGACTTGTGTGCCATATGTAGGACTTATGCTTCAGTAAACGTACCCCCCAATCTACCATTGCACACAGAGACTGGGGGTTGGGAGACTGAAGCAATCAGGGATCTTCCATGGCCAGGGTATGAAGAAGATGCAACTGGAAGGCGCATTAAGCCTAAGTTTTCTAATCAGTTTTGAGAAAGGCCTTTCATGGACCAAGGGGCACATATAATGGGCCACACTGAAGCATCGAGCTTCAAGCTGATCACCCTTGCTGCAGGACAGAGAACAGGAGGGCAAGAGCATATACCAAAGAACAGAGGCTTCTGAGGCCAAGTTCACTGACCGCTCCAACTGTCTGGGGTAGATTCAGATGCAAGGTGCAAGGTCGAACTAGACTCAGCCAGGCAGCCCAAGCATGCCACCCAAGGAGGGAGCCAAGTTCTGCCAGAATCCCTGCTAATTCCCTCTGAGCATCCGCACAGTCCCTCCTGACATGGCGTGGACCAGCTGCCGTGGGTCACTTGGCACGTGCACTGCCCCATGGGGCACACCAGGTGCCTGGGGAACAAGGCTGGGTTAGCTCCACCAATAGCACATCCTATGGTTTCCTGTTGGGGACTCATGAGCTCTTGAGAGGGGAGGGGACGGTCCTGGAAAGAAAGTAGCAAAGGTGGGAGGGAGGGAGGGAGGGAGGGAGGGAGTCCCCTGGCTTTGCTTTTGACAAAGCTGTGGTGTTTTTAGAGACCTGGTGTGTGTGTGTGTGTGTGTGTGTGTGTGTGTGTGTGTGTGTGTGTGTGTGTGTGTGTGTAGGGGTCTGATTCTGTATCTGCCTACGGATGCAGACAGGGCTAGTGATTTAGACTGAAGAGCTGTGGGTTAGAAGCCTGACCTGCTACCCTATAGCAAAGGAAGTCTGGCGGTTCCCGGACCTCTCCACACCTCCCTTCCCTCCCTTGTGATGTGTGGTGATAGTAACATCAGGATCTTAGATCAGAATGGCAAGAGGCCTCAGCAAGTAAAGCCACCAAACCCGATGACCTGAGTTCGATTCCTACCAAGTGGGTGGGAGAAAACCAGCTCCCACGGGTTGTCCTCTGACCTCTGTTGGAGCATACGCCCACAAACATACACATACACCCAAAATAAATAAATAGCATGTAATGAAGGCTCTTTGAGCCACTACAAGGGTTATGTGTGCATATATTTGTTGAAATTATCATTCTCTGTCCATTTATTTATACTCCAACTTATTCCCCAAAGAGCCTCTTGTGGCTGTGGGGAAGAGTTGAAAAAGCAGCCTGGGAAGGACTTGGCATGCGATTAATGCTCACAGGACTGCATTCTGCCCCTGCCTATCTCGTAAGGCTCAAACGGGATAACATTTCTAAAAATGGCTTGTAGACTGGGAAATTCCATATACAGGACAGCTAGAGGAAGTGGGAGAAACGGAGGGAATCAGAGGCGGGAAGACACACCCAGTCATCTTCCAAGCAAGACATGGGATTCCTGCACCCCTGAGCCTTCCATTGCCCCGGGGGCCACTAGGAGTATGGGCACATTCAGGAAGAGCCCTGTCTATAAGATCCAGCAGTGTCAGAGCTGGAAGGGACCCAAGGGCTCCTTGGAGCAACTGTTGTCCCCCCCCCTCGCCCCCCCATACTATTAGACACATCTGAGAACTGAAGGCCGGCGGTGGGGCGGGGAGCACTGGCCTTCAACTCTGACAAGTGTCGAAGAGCTTGCTTTAATGGTCACCCAGAGTGGCAGAGACAGAGCTGCGGCAGACACCAGGTTCTTGACACCAAGCATAGGACGCTCTTTCCAAGCTCACGGTCCTTGCACATCACCCTCTCTCTGGCTGGGACACCTGGAAGCACATAGAATAGCTGGACTCTCTCTCTCTCTCTCTCTCTCTGTGTGTGTGTGTGTGTGTGTGTGTGTGTGTGTGTCCCCGCCCAAAGTGTGCCTGGGGCTCCACCCCCGAGCCGATGTGCCAAGGGGCTCCTGCACAGCCCCTGCAGCCAATGAATGTAACCGCCAGGAGTAAACACAGAGCCTTATTGTTAGGGGCAGCCATTGCTGCACTGGGCGGGGCATTTATTTATTATCGCGATTATTTCTTTTCATTAACAGAAAGCAAACATTTCCCCACCCGAGGAACTGGAAGGCTACCACCTGGACCAGAGGAGAGATGATGTCTCTCCAGACACATTGGAGAGCAGATTCGCCCTTCCTAAATGGCTCTTTCATCACATCCAGGTCAAGCGAGGGTAAGAAAGGTTCAGGTCAGATCTAGGAAGAGTTCCCGCACCACCAGATGCAGAGGTGAAAACTAACAACAGAAGCCCTGGCATGGGCCTTGGGCAAAATATTATGCCATATTCCATACCACTGCTGACCGTCTTCTGTAAAATGTTGGAGGTGGTAAGAATTAAATGATAGACATGCGGGGGTTGCTAATGTGGTACCCAATATGCAGTTGCCCAACAAACAAAGGTAAAGTTATATTTAAAGGCAATGTGAGCCTGGCAGTGCTGGTGGTGGTGGTGGTAGTGGTGCACGCCTTTAATACCGGAACTCGGGAGGCACAGGCAGGTGGATCTCTGTGAGTTCGAGGCCAGCCTGGTCTACAGAGTGAGTTCCAGGAAAGGCAGGGCTACACAGAGAAACCCTGTCTGGGAAAAACCAAAACTAACTAACTAAGCAATGAAAAAAGCAATGTGAGCCCTGCTTTGGCAGGGATTGTCCAGCTCGGGTGCTCCCAAATAGCTGCTCTCAGGCTAAATAAACAGAGCAGAGGGCAAGAGCCCAGGTGTTCCAGATGTAATCTCACCGAGAGGTGTGTGTATGGGGTCAGAGGGGACAAATTCATTGACCTGTTAGGGTCACACTTTCCCTAGTGCAACTCTCATTTCATGGTCTCCAGCCCGGCTCTGTGGCCCCAGGTTGGAGTCCCTGCCCCCACCTTGCCTGTGTGTGTGAGTCATCCCAGGCCTCTCCCCTTTCCCTCAGGACAAGCCCTTTTCTCCTCCCTCCGTCTTTCCTATCCTTCCTGATCCCGTTGCACAAGATCCAACTTCTGAGATTTATTCAGAATTTTTTTTCTCCCAGAAAAAAAAAAAAAGCAGGATGTAGGTGTAGGTGAGGTCCTTCAGTGTCGCCTTTTAAAAGTTTCCAGAGGCTGTGGGCTAAGGAAGGGGAGCTAGGCAGGCAGCATTGAGTCTGAGGTGGCTGGAGGTCTGGATCCCTGGGGACAGGACCACAGGAAAAGTTCCTTCCTCCCCTTTCTTCTCTCGGGAGGATTTCAGAAGCAGGCAGGGGTTGGAGAGGCCTGGGCCATAGGAGTCGTCTGTGGCTCACCTCATGTGATTGTTCATAAAGAACCTCTTACTCAGCGGGCGGTGGTGGCGCACACCTTTAATCCTGGCACTCGGGAGGCAGAGGCAGGTGGATCTCTGTGAGTTCCAGGCCAGCCTGGGCTACAGAGAGAGAGTTCCAGGACAGCCGGGACTGTGACACAGAGAAACCCTGTCTCGAAAAACCAAAGCAGGGGGTGGGTGGAAGACCTCTTACTCCTAGACTCTTGAATCCCATCCTCTGAGGGGTTCCTTTCCCCCAGCAAGATGCTTAGGGACTGTGCTGGGGAGGGAGTCAAAACCTATGAACTCGACTATTTGACCGTGAGTGCCGGAAGAGGCCCTGGAAACCTCTCAGGTTGACATTTCCCACTGTGCTGAGGAAGTTTTGCCTGGTGCGAAAGGAAGATGACCGCTGATAAAAGAACTCTGGTGTTTGTTTGTTTGTTTGTTTGTTTGTTTCCAGTAAGTTTGGACAATGCGATGTGAATAGAATTTCTTCACTCAAGACTTCTCAATATTCCAGGGGGATGTGACGACCTCTGGGATGTGTGTGTGACTCAAAAACAGCCCATGAAACAGTGAGTCAGCTGCCCTCTGGTGTTGTGAAAGGAAACTGAGGCAGGCGATCCGAGAGACAGAGTCACCAGGGAGCCCGGGGTTGTTCTTTGCTTAACATCAAAACTAATTAAAACACACACACACACACACACACACACACACAATATAATAGACAGAGGTGGCATGCAGCAAAATGGCCCGACATTTAAAGGCACCTGCCGCCAAAATGGACACCCTGTAATATCTACACGGTGGAAGGAGAGAGCCCACTCCTGAAAGCTGTAGTCTGGTCTTTGTGTGTGTGTGTGTGTATGAATAGGAATAAAAATATATATGCCTAATGGGAACGGTGATGGGAGTCTGTAATCCCCACACCCCAAAGACCAAGGTAGGAGGGTTGAGAGTCTGTGGCCAGCTTGGGTCATATGGAAAGACTATAAACAAACAAACAAAAAACCTGCTCATCCTCTTCATGATTTTTTTTTTCATTGTGATTGGGGGCAGAGGATGTGGGAATTGAGAGCTGATTTATTTACACACATAGGTTCTAAAGGCCAGGAGGTTCCTGTTGCGTAGAATTATTTCAACGCCTCCTAAGCAAGAACTTTGATCAGACAGACCTCTTTGGAGGTGGATGCAGCCATCTGGTTGAGTCGTGACCCCCACCACCACCATAGAGGGTTCCACGCCACGGTTGACCGAACAGGGGGTGGAGCGACAGGTCAGAAGGGAAGTCCTCATCAAGGCGACATTCACAGTCACATCCCCAGAACCGGTGACTATCTTGGGGAAAAATGAGTCTCTACTGATGTCATGATAGAAAGACTCTTGAAATGAGTGCTCGTCTGAGTGGACCCTAAGTTTAAGACGGAGGGCAGAGGCACCTGCAGAGAAGTAAGCAATGTCAAACTAGAGACTGCTGCAGCCACCAGCTGGGTGCTGGCAACAACCGGAGTCGCTTAAGAAACAAGGAAAAGCCCCTCCGTGTTCTAAAGGTCAAAACTAGGACCAGCGGGTAAAGGTGGCTCCCAGAGCCATGAAACAGACTTCTTTCTTGGTTTTGGACGAGGGAGAGGGGAGTGCAGGAGAGGGGCTACACTGTATGAGGTTTGGGGTCCTTCCGACACCGGCACTCCGCCAGCACCCCTCAAGGATATTGGTGATGCGGTAATGAGGAAGCTGTAGGATTTTCCTATCTGTCCCGGGAAGAGGAAGCCATGAGTGCTAGCCACAAGACAGGAAGAGCAAGCTGGCCGCTTGCAAAGTTAGTCCCTTAGAGGACTCCCAAGCCACTTCTGGGCCTGTAGGGTATTGGGCTATCTCCTCTAAGTGGCCTGCCAGGCAGGTGGCCTTCAGCACTGGGTAAGGAACTAGACAAGGACAGCAGCCTCCGGCTTAGTTGACACCAGGGGATTGCTGAATTCCACACCATGCCTGGGACGTCAATTTGTCCTGGAACTTTGCCTCAGTGACAGAAATCAGCCCAGAGATAACTTCTCCCGCACCCCCCCCCCCCAACTAGCCTGTCCCCGGCACCTCGATCCACGCATGCGCTTTTACACGCACCCAGGAACTCTGTCACAGCAGCCTCTCTGCCCGGAGACAAGCGATAACATGCCCTCCTGCCCGCCTCTTCTTGCCTTTCGTCCCTGGCAAATTAAGACCAAACCCAAGTTGCAGGGCAAAGCAGGATCAATTTCCAGGCAAAGGAGTAGGCTGCGGTTTGAGTGTCTCAGCCGCAGCTTGCGGAGACCTGGGAGACCTCGGGACAGGACTGAGAGGGGTGAAGCCCCATCGGATTTCTCAAAGCTACGGGTGACCCACATGTCTGCAGCTGTTGGCAAAGCAGGTCCTGTCACTTGGTCCCTAAAGCCGGGAGCTGGGTGTTCCTTTCCTCCGGGGAGTTGGGGGGGTGGAGGGGGGGCACACAGAATGAGTTTTGTCCACCTGAACGATGGATGCTCTGGGCAGAAGTCCCAACCGGGGCGCACCTGTGTGTGCAGTCTGACTGGATTATCCAGAGCTTAGCGCCATGGGCGTCCTCCCCCCCCCCACTCCCTCAGGGTAGGGAGGGCTCCCGTGGCTGCTGCCGCCCAAAGTCAATCACAGCCCCCTGCTTCCCTGGAAGCTACTTTCAGGGGTGACCCCTCTTGGCTTCTGGTTTACCTTTTCCCACTCCCCAAAGTCCTCACAAACCCTCATAACCATCCATCCCCAAGGTTGAGAGGGGCAGGCATCCCAGCACCCCTCCGCAACCCCCCCACCCCCCACCCTGCGTTCTAGGTCAGAAATGTTTTGTAACCAGCCTTGCTTCTGCGCGGGGAGACGCTTGCTTGCAGGGTTGTTTTGTTCAGCTGGGCAGGGTTGAGCCGAAGCCCCCCCCCTGTCCTCAGCTGCCTTCTCCACCTCCCTTCACCACCCTAATTTCAGGCTCAACTGTGCGTGTTTAGGGCTTAATTAAACTCCTGTCTTGCTTTCAGTAGAGACACTTTCTGCCCCAGGGAGTTGCTACCGTGCTTTGTGGGGAAGGCAGGTCTGAGCAGGCTTCTCTAGAGATGATCTGCTGTGAGAGGGAGAGAACATGCCTTCTGGAAGCGGCTGGGCATGGCTGCCCAAAGGGAGCCACCTTGGCCTCCCTGGCTGAGGGGCTCGCGAGCACCCAGGAGCCTCCCCACCTCGGCCTCCACCAACCTCACTTGCCCCTGCTCCGTGATTCCAGGTCGGGCTGACCTGGTCACCCTGCTCTCCAGCGCCCTGGCCCGCCCCGCCCTGTCCTGCCTTGCCCAGCCAGCCAACAACAGCCTTCACCACCACCACCCACCCACTGCTGGCCACACCCTGGCCTCACTGTCCCCAGAGTCCTATGGGAACAGGTTTCCACCCCAAGGGACTTTGGACCCCTCCCTTGAGCCCTCAAGAGGCTGTAAAAAGCCAAACAAGGATGCTGTGCAATCCAACCTGAGAATGGATTCTGCATGCAGTCCAGAACTTTCTAGACAACATCTGAGGGGGTGTTTGGTTTGGAAGCCTGGGTTAGTCCATTAGAACCTGTTAACCCTTGAGCAGCTTATTCCTGCTTCCTAGCCTCAGTTTCCTAACCTGTAAGTTGGGACCTCTCTTACAGGTTTGAAGGGGGATTGATAGGGATGATATTAGAAATTGCCTATACAAATAATTAAAATCTTGGACAAGGCCGAGCAAGCTGTAAATAAAACTGGATTTTTAGGCATTTCCCTCCAAAAGATTCCTCACCCATCTCTCACCCTGGCCAGGACATGCTGATCTTGCCACCTCTGGACTCGACTCCTTGGGTTTCAAAAGCCCCCATGGGAGTCACGATGTCTGTGTTTCCCCACAGCAGTTTTTACTAACAGGAAAATAGAGGCAAGGAGCCTCGTCCAGACCACACAACATGCCGAAGAGACAGCCAGGACCTAGAGCCAGGCCTCTATACCCTGCCTAGTCCCCAAGGTCCCGTCACCATTGTCACTGGGATGAATCTCCTTTCTGACAGATTGTTTAAGCTTGTAGGGAAGGGATGGGTCATGGCTAGCACAACCCGCTGCAGTATTTGGCTCTATTTTAAGGGACTGGGGATCAGCAGAGTCCTAGGGACTTCAGACGTCTCCCACTTCAACTTTCTTGGAAAACTAAGCCCCAGACCGAGGAGCAGTCAGGTGGCAGGGGAAGGTGATGCTACCCTCACTCACCCCTCTGTCCTGGACCGGCCCATGGGCAGGACACAGGAAACTGTCCCCAAAGCTTGGGGGTAAGCCCATGATGTGTCCGTCCCTAGATGACCCTGTGGCTTCTGATATTCTGAGAACTTCCCCCATGAGATGACACAGAACCCAGGACAAGGCTCTTCATCTTCCCCGGGGAGGACCAGAGATGCAGCCTCTGGGCACTTCAAAGCCCTTCCTGACATGATCTCATGTGGCCTCACCTGTGCTTGGGAGGGAGTCAGGGGCCAGGGAAGGGAGAGGTAGGTGACTGAAGAACAGTAGCTTGTCCACAGTCCCACCATCAAGGAAACTGATTCTCTTCTGTGTACCTCAGTTTCTCTCTCTTTAAAATAACGGCTGATGATACTCCCCTCCCATTGCCTGGATGACTAGAGGCCATGCAGGCGGAAGCAAGTGTCTTGATCCATAGCAGGTGAGCCTGAGTGGTGACATCTTCCACAAGCCAGACTCCACATTTGTGAAATGGGACCATAGGCTTATCTTTACAGGTGGGATTTAGACCAAATGACCAATAAAAAAAAAATTGAATAAACCATCTCTCTTTAGGGATCAGTACATACTAGGTGCCCTATAAATGTTATTTCTTTCCTCAAACTGCCAGGCCAGGCTAACAGCCTTAGTCTGTGAACTAATGCCTACGATCCCGAGTTTCCTTAGGGCTCAGTGTGGCTCACACTCCCCTTAGCAGCGAGCGTCACGGGCCCCCAGTCTACATGTTCACTGCTGGGCAAGGCGGAAATCCTGTTGTCTGAGTCCTTCTCAGGGGCCAGGGGCCGTGAGTTCTAACCCTCATCAGCTACCAGCTTATTGTGTGGCCTCAAGCCAGCCTCCTGGCTTCCCTCAGTTTCCCCACCAGTAAAATGGGACTAATGACCATCAGCCTCCTGCATTTGGGTGTTGTGAGAATTAATTAAGGTTTGTAAAAAGGCTTTGAGATCCATGGATGAAAGGGCTGGGGGGCGGACAGAGTGTTATTATCCACTATTAGTACTGTTATATTCTATCCAAGGATCTCAAAGCCTTTTACAGACAGTAATTAGTACCTTGCAGGGGTGTTTTGAGGATGATTAGCTCCATTTCACATATGGGAAAATTAAGGCACAGACAGAAGTTAAGTCACAAGAGGGCCAAGAGACATCCTAGTGTTCCTAGAATGTACTGCGGCCGTGGCCCTTGCACCCACCCTGCTTGGGCTGTACTTAAGCCATCTCCCTCATACGGGTCACCAGGGTCCATGATCACAGGGCCGTGGAGAGGCTCAGAGCAAGAGTCCATTTTTACTTATGTCTCTGGTTCTTTTTTTTTTTTTTTCCTGTTGGTCTTTCCCCAGAGAGAGCTCATGGTGGGCTGTGTCTAAGCCAGCTGGGCAGCAAAATCCTTCACCGGGAGACATGGGAGGAGGGTGAGAGCAGACACCCCCATTTCTTCATCCCTCCTCAAACTCTGCTGGTCACCTTTTCGTGGGATAGAATTCAAACTTGGGTGACCTTGGAGGTCAAAAGAGGGTGTCAGATGCCCTGGAACTGGAGTTACAGATAGTTGTAAGCCACAATGTGGGTGCTGGGAATGGGTGCTGGGTTCTCTGGGAGAGCAGCCAGTGCTCTTAACTGCTGAGCCATCTCTCCAGCCCCAGGAAAGTTTCTTTGGGGAAAGCAACTTATTAAGGAAATGTGCATAAGATGAGTATGTCCTGATTGAGGAATACAAGGGGTATATGTATGTGTGTGTTTATAGACTATATATATGTATAGAATATATAGAAAGAGACTATATATAGAGTAGAGAAAGAGACAGGTAGAAGACATGGACAAGTAGAAAATCAGAGAAAGGGAGGGGGAGAGAGGGAGAGAGAGAGAGAGAGAGAGAGAGAGAGAGAGAGAGAGAGAGAGCGCATTATTTTATTCTGAGCCATTTGAGAATTTAGAATGACTTGGTAGACATGATATCTTATGTCCTCTAAATGGTTCTCAACCTTCCTAATGCTGCAGCCCTTTAATACAGTTCCTCATGTTGTGGTGACCACCCAACTATAAAATTATATTTGCTGCTGCTTCATAACTGTAACTTTGCTCCTGTTGCACATCATAATGTGACTGTCTCACATGCAGGATATCCGATATGCAACTCCTGCGAAAAGGTTGTTCAACCTTCTTCCCCCAAGGGGTCGCAACCCACAGGTTGAGAACCACTGCCCTAAATAATCCAGTTTCTATTTCCTCCAGAAACCACCCTCTTCTCATGACCTCTAATTCAACACTCCAAATTAGGAAATCAAAATCAACTTAACATTGTCATCCCATTCTTGGGCCTCATGCAAATATCTTCTACTTTCCCAGCGATGCCTCCTCCGTGTTTCTGGTTCGGGATCCATGGCAGGGTTGCGAGTCGCATTTAGCTGTCCTGCCTCATTAGCACCCTTCAGTCTAAGACAGATCTTCAGTCTTTCCCTGTCACGGTCACCCTAACAGTCATTTTCTCTTCTTGTCTTTCTGAGTCAGGGTCTTACTACGCAGTCCTGACTAGTCCGAAACTTGCCATGTTGCCCCAAGCTGACCTCATTCTTTCAGGGACCCTCCTGCCTCTGCCTTCCAAGTGCTGGGATTACAGGCATGTGTCATGTGCCTGGTGACAGTATTAAAAAGTACGGGGCATCATTTTGTCGGACGTTCCCCAGTGTTTTCATGTCCACCCTCAGGCCGCTCACTCTTGGCAAGAAGACTCTGCAAAGACACTATGCTTCTCACGGGCACGTCAGAGCTCTCTCTAACAATGAGGCTCATCCTGTCACTGGGTCAAGTTGGTGCCTGCCAAAACACACTCACTGTGTTTTGCTTTGAATTTGATAACTGTATGGTCAGGAGAAACTGCAAGTCGGCACTAATACTCTGCCCCTCACCAACTCTCCACCCACCGCCCTTAACATCTTTTGATGACTTCAGCCTTCATCATCCACCACGATAGTTACCAAATGAAGATCATTCACGTCTATCATTCACTCTCCATCCATCCATCCATCCATCTGCTGGCATCCTACCATAAGAGATGCATAGACCCACGAATTCCTATTTCAACCGAAATGTTATAGTTTATTAGTACAACTATTTGTGCTGATACCCAAATTGTCCTAGATTTAGCCAGTGGGAACCCCATCAGACTGACTTGTGATCATTTTGACGTCAACTCTTGGAGCATTTCCTCATTGTCTGGCACAAAAAGAGGTTAAGATGTTTCCTCTCCCTCCCTCTCTTCCTTCCTCCTTCCTCTCTCAAAGGCTAGCCTGAACTCACTATGTAGGTTAAAGCTAGTTTCGAACTCCTGGCAATCCTCCTGCCTCAGCTTCCTGAGTGTTGCTATTATAGGCTTGACCTGCCATACATGACACAAACAGATGTTCAGTCTCCTCTGAGAATGTTCCTGTGTTAGCCCCGGCACCTGCCTTCTCCAAGGAAACCCAGTGTCTTTTGCAGAGAATGGCCGGTATACACAAACTGTGATCTGGACACCTGGTGACTTGTTTCTCCTTGGGTGTCATTGTCTCTTGGCTCCTGCCACTAGTTAACAGTTCTGGAATACTGTAATGTGAAGTAACAGTCTTATTTTAAATTTTTTTTTTATGTGCATTGGTGTTTTACCTGCCTGAATGCCTGTGTGAGGATGTCGGATCCCAGAACCGGAGCTACCAACAGCTGTGAGCTGCCACATGGGTGTTGGGAATTGAACCTGGGTCCTTTGGAAGAGCAGCCAGTTCTCTTAACTGCTGAGCCATCCCTCCAGCCCCCTTGGCATTTTCTTATGTCTGACAAGGTCCTAGTATTTCAGCATCTCATGGGATGCTGTCTATTGGTTTGGCATGGATATTTTTTAATTCTGCTAGAGCAGCATCCAGTTTCAATCTTATGTATCATTATGCATACAGACTTATGTGTCGTCATTAGTACGTGTGCATGTGTGTCCTGCACATAGAGGGCAGAGGAGGGCATCAGGTGTGCGGCTCTAACACGTCCATCTTGTTCTCTTTGGATAGGATTTCTTACTGAAAATGGAGCTCGGCTGGCAGGCAGCAAGCCCCGGCAATCTTCTGGTCTGGACTCCCACAGCCATGGGGACAGGCGTGTGGGCACACAACTATTCCCAGCTTTTTACATGGGCCCCAGGGTTGGAACTTGGGTCCTTGTGCTTGCTCCACAAACACTCTTACTCACTAGCCATGTCCCCAAGCCCATGTACATGTATGTGTGCGCGCGCACGCGTGTGTGCGTGCGCGCGTGCATGCATGAGTGCGTGCGTGCATGCGTGCGTGCGTGCATGTGTGTGTGTGTGTGTGTGTGTGTGTGTGTGTGTGTAAGAAATGTGGGTATATATGTTGGACTTTGGCAAGTGGTAATTATTATTTTGATTCAGGGTCTCACCTTAGCCCAGGCTAGCCTAGATCTCACAGTAACCCCCTGCCTCAGCCTCCCAAGTGCTAGAATTACAGGTGTGAGTTGCCATACCCAGTTTGGACTTTATGAAAAAGAAACAAACAAACAAGGAAGGAAGGATTTCCTATGAGGAATTGGGGCTAGGTGGATGGAGGGAAACTGTAATCTGAGGGGATTTTAAAGAGGAACTCTCCACGGGGAGGTCAAGGTTCCTGCCCCGGGGTGCAACTTGCTGAAGGAGAGGTGATTTCAGTTGAGATTGTAGACGTGGCAAAACTGGAGGTCAGGATGCTGAATGATCAGTAGCCTACTGGGGTCAAAGGTCTCCATAGCTGGAGGCAGAAAAGACGTCTGTGTCAATGCTAAGGCAAGAGGAGGCATGTTTGGAGGCCAGTATGGGATGATGGGGACCAGTGCTGAGGGTGACTGGAACTTCTCAGAGAAAACAGAGCTGCTGACTCCAACCCCGGGACCCGCTGAGAGATGCGAAGTCCTAGTCCCTGGCATAGAACAAGTCCAGCATTACACAGGGTTTTGTTATTATTTGTAGGAAGCAATTAAATGTACCTCCAGCAGAGCTAAATGACAGTTCTAGGCAGCAATTGCTACATTCTGCACATGGGCAGAACCCACTATATTTTCTCCTTTCTCCTCTTTGCCTTTCCAAGTCCTTCGAATAGCCTTTGAGGGCAGCCAGATCCGGCTAAAATCTCAGTGGCTCACCAATCAGCTGCCTGGCCTTGGGCACACCTGGGCCTCATCTATGAAATGGGTCAATAATTATATGAT
This sequence comes from Peromyscus leucopus, assembly GCF_004664715.2. Taxonomy (NCBI): domain Eukaryota; kingdom Metazoa; phylum Chordata; class Mammalia; order Rodentia; family Cricetidae; genus Peromyscus; species Peromyscus leucopus. The sequence goes on from NC_051081.1 coordinate 34,099,641, forward strand.
CGTGGCGAACTCCACCAGTGCCTGGAGTCTGGGAACACTGAATGCCACAGGGCTGGTAACTGCTCAGGGGCTGAACAGATCCAAGGGGCAGGAAGAGGCAGAGCTGATACCAGCTAGGAACTGGATCTTCATGGCCCAGACAGAGGAGCAAGCAGGAGAGGAGCGGGAAGCAGGGTTTCCCACCCAGGGAGCAGGGTTTCCCACCCATACCAGCAGGTCCAGGAATACAGTCCCGACACTGGAGCTCAGAGGCAGAGGCCAACAGAAAGGCTGGGGCCCTTGTTTGTGGTTAAGTGGGTAGCCTCGGCAGTTCCCCATTTAAACTGGGAACTAAGCAACAGCCAGCCAGTGCCACAGACCTCCCTCCAACCCATTTCCGGCCATGGTCCTAGTCCCAGAGGGCTCCCTGGTCACTGGCTTTTTCCAGGGTCTCTGCAGGGGCTTCCCCGTTTGGGGGTAGGGCCATCACTCCTCCGGGGACAGTGCTTGTGGGAAAAAGCCAGGCTGAATTTGGACGCTTGTCCTAGAAGCAGCCTATCACTGAGCTGGGGAGGGACAGAGCAGGGAGCAGGAAGGGCGTGGCTGCCCACAGCAGAGAGAGTTGCCAGGCAGAGGCCACCGCTCTAGGGCTCAGGACACAAGAAACACTGACAGGGAGGTTGCCATTATCTCAGTGTCTAGGTCAACACCCACTTTACAGACGACGAGGAACCAGAAGTTACGAGTCTTTAGCCTTCCTAACATAAGGGAGGTGGTAAGTGCCAGAGCAGGATTGGAACCCAGGTCTCTGGAGCCGGGTGCTTTTGCTCAACACTCCTCCCATACAATTCACAAATAATCAGTGTTGGAACCCAGCACCCCCTAGGTGTTGGGGTGAGGCCAGGCAGAGTCAGAATGTAATAGAATGTAAAAAGAGGGGGTTGCATTGGGGAGGCGCAGACTAGACCCTGGAACACCTGACCACCAAACTATTGGGGGCCTCGTGCGTGACCCTTTATGGGACGCTGAGTCCCTTGGTGGAGAACAGGGACAGTGACAAGAAAAGGAGTCAGTCAGAAAACAGAGGAATGAGCTATGACCAGGATGACCTAGCTCTCCCAGTTCCCCAAGGTCAAGGCAAGTCCAGTGTGGAGCACCGGGAGCACCAGGATCCCCACCCCCGCCGCACCCCCTCCGGCTCCCCAGGGAAGCTGCAGGGCCCTGGATTGGTGGGGGGGGGGAAGAGATGGAGGAGTTTAAGTTCTAAGCCTCCATCACCTTCCAGGTGTTACATCTGCCTTTTCCCTTCTGGGAAATAGCTCATAACCTGCCCCCTTCCTGGAGGGAGGACCGGGTGAAGGTCCTCCCTGCAGCAGGTATGGAGAGGACGCCACGGCACAGGGCACACATAGGTTAAGGTGTTTGTGTTTGCTACATGGTCGGGTCCGGGGAATTTCCACTCCCTGTCCCCTCTCCACAGCCCCAGCCTCTGCTGGCCTCTTTCTCTTCTCTTCCTTGCTTCCCTGTGAAGCCCCTTCCCGCCCGCCCGTTCCCCTTCATCAGACAGGCATCAGGCTCCACACACAGCCCCTCCCTTAAATCCTTTCCTGCAACATCCATCCCTTCCAGATACTTCCAAAGTGGAACGGCCTCCGTGGAACCCCCTCGCTTCACCCGCAGGCTGGTTACGGGGAAACAAGGGGACACAAGTGGCAGTGACCCTCCTTCTCAGCACAGCACCCCTCCTGGTGCCCTTAGGAAGCGCATGGTCCACTTGGGGTAAGGAAGCCGCCGCCGGGCGCTCTCGGACCATTTAGAAACCAGACACAATAAGATAGCTCCTGAGGGGCGCCACACGAACTCAGGGAAGAAAGCGATTTGAGGGAACACGATGGGTAGAAAAGATAGGGCAGCCAACCTGGACTTGACCCCCACGGAAAAATTACCGATGTCCTGCCTCGCCTTGGGGACTCCATTTTTTTTTTTAATCGCCTGTGGCTGGAGAAGGAGGGTAAGAGAGGACCAAGCGGCCTCAGAGATGGGGCTACTTCATTCATGCCAAGTTGTCCTCCTCGTCTCTGTGTCTCTGGCAGCCTTTGTCTCTGGGGTTCTGTGTTGGGGAAAACCCTGTGTGTGAAGCCAGGTGCTCCTTAGAGAAAGAAGCATGGCTTCGTTAGGGGTCTGCACTGGGCCCAGAGAGGGTCAAGGGGGCCGCGAGGGATGGGGGAGTAGGTCCCACTTCCTGGCTCAACCACCTACTGTTGTTTGAACAACCAACTTCCTCTCTCTAACCCGATAAGGCAGGCAGACCTGGCTTTGAGACAGGGCCAGCCAGGTCAGCGGCTGTCCCGGGTAGGGTTAGTGTAGTCGTAAGTGTGTGGAGTGTGTACAAGAGGCTTGGATTCAGGCCTGGGATGTGAGGACACCAGGGCTAGAGGGAGAATAGCCCTAGGAAACAAAGCACTGAGTGGGGAAAAAAAAGGAGACTCTGAAGGATTAGCCAATCGGGAGACTCCACCCTCCAATGGCGGAGCCCCAGGAGCTTGCCTTTATGAAGGGGAGCAGCAGCTGAAATGGCCATGGGCAGTGCCCTGCTTACCTGCAAGCTCATTCAGACAACCAAGGAGCCTCCTCTGTACAAGTCTTGGGCAAGGCCAAGCCACCACACCTGATCACGCCTCACATGACTACCTCCTGTCCAGCCCCACTGGGGTGTGTTCTTCTGCTGAACCCCATCCCCCAGCCACCACTAGGGCATTGCATCTGAAAGGCTCCCTTAACTCAGACCCCCCGGGGCCACTAGACTTTGCCACCATCAACTCTAGGTTTTGAATGAATGATGAATGTTTTCACACTACGTGTTTTAATACAAGGGTGTGGCAGGAGCTGCCATACTCCTGGGTCATCCTTTGGTGAAGGATGTGTTGCCGCATTAACCGGAAGTGTGTCTGTGTGTCTGTCTGCCCCTTCAGGAATGGCCTTAGCTGTAGGGAGGAGCCTCTCCTAGGACATCATCTCTTCTCGGGCAGTGTAGGTTGGAGGGCTGCAGGCGGTGAGCACAGAAAGGCCCAGCAATCTTGGCCCGACATGGCAAGACTGTACAGAGCAGTTCTAGCAGCCGAATTCCCAATGGGCCCAATCCCAGCTCAGCATCCCTTTGTCCCTATATGCTGTGTCTTCTGTATCTTTGTCCCTGTCCACAGAGGTTTAACCTAAGCCTCTCCCTCTGAGAGTCAACTCCCCGAGGAACCCAGCCTGTGACAGGGACCCTGCTCTAGAATTGGAACAAAACAATAATAATGATAACTGCCATTTAGAGATGGCGCCTTGCCAGTCAGGTACCGAGCAATGCACTTTATATCCATTATCATAATGTTCTCTTCCAGTTGAATAGAAAGGACCTTGGTTAAAAAGCAAACAAACAAACAAACAAACAAACAAAAAAACAGCTTAAGGAAAAGTAGAGACTTGGTTGGTGTAGGTACTAATGAGGCTAATAGAACTGCCAGGGAATCCAGTGTTGCCGCATCAGGAACCCGGGTCTCCCGTGAGCTTTGGTAAACAGGTTCCGTCTGGAGGCTCTGAATGCCCTGTTCTCCTCTAGCTTCTGGCTGGGGCCAGCACTTTGTGAGTGCCTGGCCAACACATGCATCAACCCAGCCTCCGCTCTGTCCTCCTAGGGCTATTTCCCTGGTCCTTGTGTCTAAAATTCTCTTTTATAGACGTGGGGTGTTCACTTAGGGCCTGGTCCCCTTTAGCTCCATGCACCTTGCCCATCTGGTTCCCAAGGCTGTTTTCCTAGCACACGAATGCAAAGCATTCTGAGAATGCTAGCCGCCTCCTGCAATGCCATAGACAAGCCTTGAGGAGAAGCGGGGCAGATGGAGGTGTTGGGCTGTGTCTCGAGGGTAGGAGAGGGAGGACAAGGTCTGAACGAAGGGACCTAGAACCTGAAAGGCCTAAGTCCTTTGGCTAGAAGCCTAGGGTTCCCTTGAGGAAGGGGAAAGTGAGGGTACCCTGCAAGACCCAAGCGTCTTCTGTTTCCCGTGGCCATTGAGAGCCAGTGACACTCTGACCCAGGGGAGACTTGACTGCTTATCTGTCCAGAAAGCACTGTCAATGTGTCCTGTGGGAAACAGCTGAAGAATGGGTGTGCAGGGTCATTAGAGGGCCAGAGCCAGGGGTGGCGGAGAAGGCTAATGCAATTAGCTAAGAGGTGACAGGGACAGAGAGACTGGAGGGGACTGGACACGCTCCACCCACCAGCCAAGACCAAGCCTCAAACCAAATGGAACTGTCTTGCCTCAGTGCCCACCCTGAGGATGTTGGCTTTCTAGGATCTGTCCAAGGAACATCTGGGACTTTCCTCACACTCCTGTCTTCTATCAGTGGCTCTCAACCTGTGGGTTGTGACCCCTTTGGGCATCACAGGTCAGATATTTGTATTAAAATTTATCACAGTAGATATATATATAGTTATGAAGTAGCAATAAAATAATTTTATGGTTGGGGGGTCACCACAACATGAGGAACTATATTAAAGGGTCATGGCATTAGAAGGCTGAGAACCACTGTCTTATACTGTACCTCAAAAATACCTTTTGGCAAAAACTATTCTCATGACTCATGTATGTGCCAACATTGGTATGGCAAGTCATCACATCCTGCTTAGTCCCATTCTCCCACTTGCTGAGTGGCAATACTCAGGGACTAAGGAAGACAGAGTAGAGAGGCGCAGCTGTTCTTGGAGACCCAATGAGGGGTGACCTCAGGAGATGCCCCTCACCACTGTCCACACTGATGAATGCAAGCAGGAAAATACTCCCCCCCCCAACTTGAAGACTAATGACAGAAAGCTATAGGCTGCTGGGGAAGACACCCCCAGAATCATGACTAGGGTCTGGGAAGAGAGTAGCTGAGTGGGAAGGTCACTCCCATCAGAGCCCGGGATGGAATCCCTGAGCTAAGGGGTGCCGAAGAATTGGGGGCCCGCCCACATTTTTCTGCAATAGACACAGAATTTTATAGGATGGGTTTGTTATGCTGTGTGCATGTGCATCTACTGTATTTATATGTGGGGCTCGATTCTCAGGTGACATCTGTCTATGGGATGGTTTCAGGCCACACTGAGAGGTCTGCCACTCCTCAGGGGTCCTGGAGGAGATGAGACACTCCATACTGGGTCCCCTCATCTTTCAAGTGACCCAGTGTGGGTCCTTTTCCCCTCTCTGCATTTATGGTGCCTGGGAGAAGGGGAAGCCAGCATGAGAAGAATATGGGGCAGATCTGGGAATTCTCAGTGACCACTCTAGCCCCTTCCCCACTCCTGGGTGCCCACTGCTCTGGTTGCTGGTAAGTTACTAGATGAAACGGTTCCCTCTGCATCAGGGGGGAAGGCCCTGTATTCTCTAGTCACTTGCCTCTGTTTCCTAGAGTTTCCACGGGTGGCTCAGACCGACAATCCTGGCTTCTCCAAACATCCACCTGGCCCGTGGAAGGTACAGCTTGGTGACCAGTGGTGCTTGGGATCCCCAGACTTGAGGTCTGGAGGCAGGGAGGAGACCTTGGGCTTTTTAGAGATCAACTGTAAAAGGTGTGGTAATGGTGGAAACAGGAGGCCCTCCCATTGCACTAAGGCCGTTTGTAAAGTTTGAACCAGACACATCTCTCCTAAGGATGTACCTCTTTTTTTTTTTTTTTATTTTTCGAGACAGGGTTTCTCTTGTGTAGCTTTGCGCCTTTCCTGGAACTCACTTGGTAGCCCAGGCTGGCCTCGAACTCACAGAGATCCACCTGGCTCTGCCTCCCGAGTGCTGGGATTAAAGGCGTGCGCCACCACCGCCCAGCAGATGTACCTCTTTTGATGAGAAAAAAAGCACTTGCTACCAACGGCCTTCACCTTCAGGGCTGACATGTGGCAGTGTACTCAGCCCCACACCCTCCTCTTCAGTCCTGGGCTCGTGCGCTCTTTCGTGGGCTCCCAACCCGAAATATCTCAAATCTCTTGGAAAACAGGCAGAGCGGAGTAGGTGAATGAATGATAGTATCTGCCTAGGCACAGATTAGGTGGGAGGCTCTGTTCTGAGCACTTCGCTGGAGTGACCAGACTTAAGCCTCCTCACAGCACCCCAAGGAACACCTTGGTATCCTTTCCACACAGCCAAGGAGCTGAAGCAGATGGAGAGGCGCTCACTCAAGGTCATGCAACTGGCTGGCAAGAGAGCCAGGCAGCCTGCTTCTCCCTGGCAGCCTCTGAGAAGGAACTAACGAATGAGGGAATGAGTGAATGAATGAATGAATGAATGAGGAAGCAAGGACACATCCACGCCACTGCACCGGTGCTGAAAGGTCAGGCTGCCCCTGGTGATGATGGCGTTGACGTTGACGGAGATGGTAAGGAAGACATCCTCCCCAGCCCGGCTGCTTCCAGCTCTCCCGTGAGAGTGTTTTGCTCAGGCACAAACACGAAGCAGCTGATGTGGTGGGAAGAGTCCCGGTGTCTGGCTTGCCTTGTGACCTTGGATAAACCCTTTGTCCTCTCCTGGCCTCACTCACTGCATATAAGGAATGGCTGGTGAAATCAGATTTGGGAGGCCTTTCAGCTTAGACACCCCCCACCCCCACCCCCCGTTTCTCCTTTCAGATGAAGCAAAAAGCAAGAGACTGAGCTCTGAGGTTCTGGCTGTCTGGTCTCAGGGAGCCCTGGGAAGATGGGAAGTCAGGGTGAGCAGGCTCCAAGCTTAGTCTAGAAGATCTTGGAGTAAAATGTGGGTGCAGGCCCCAGCCCTATGCTTGCCTTAAATCACCTTGACCTTCCCAAGAAGAGCCGAGGCAGAGCCTGGTTCTTGGCTGGGAACTTGCCCAGAGGCCAGCTGACTTTCCATTTTGCAGCCAAGGATGCAGAAGCCAGAGAAGCAGGAGAGAATCCCAGGCCCCATAACAACTCCACCTCTGTCGGCGCTTCCCACTACCCTTGCTCTGAAGTCCCCGAAGCCAGGCGAAAGGGTGTGTCCCAATTCTAAGCAGCAGAAAGAGAAATCGTAGACCACGGATCTGGTCCAGTAGGTTCTCTAGCTTTTCCCTGGGGACTCTGTGTCATCCTGGGCCACAAGTCAGCAAACCACCATTGGGACATCAACTCACTGAACCACGGACTTGGGGTCAGGCAGTTGCTTATGACTAATTCTCATGTCCAAGGTACTGAGCGGGTCTTGGGAAAATGACAAAGTATGTGTCTTCCTCTGGCTTTGAGGCACATCACCCAGCTCCATCTCACCCTTCACAATGTTCCTCAGCTCCAGCTTTGCCTCTGCTCAAAGTTGGCTGTCTCTTTGCAATGACTGACGGAGACCTCAGCGGGAGCGTGCTGATGTTTAGATGTGGTTTGTTCATCCCAAACTCATATTGAAATTGAAATCGCATTAGAAGACAGTAAGAGATAGGAACTTTAAGGGGTAACTGGGGTTCTACCCTCATGAACCATCCATGTGATCAATGGGTTGTCTCAAGATCAGTGGTTCTTAACCTTCCTAATGCTGTGAACCTTCAATACAGTTCCTCATGTTGTGATGACCCCCCAACTACAAAATTATTTTTGTTGCTACTTTATAACTGTAATTTTGCTACTGTTATGAACTATAACATAAATATCTGTGTTTCTGATGGTCTTAGGTGACCCCTGTGAAAGAGCCAATTGACCCCCCAAAGGCGTCACGACCCACACACAGGTTGAGAGCCGCTGGGCTAGAGTCTGCTTAAATCAGCCACCTTGGCTAGGTCTCCTACCCCATGATGTCCTGTGCTACCTCAAAGTTATTCCAGAAAAACAAAAAACAAACCAAACAAACAACTTCAGATATGGCACTTTGATCTCAGAGCAGAAGCATGAGCCAAAGGTCACTTCTTCATAACATACTCGGTCTACGCTCTTGTGCCGCGAGCACCGTGGACTGAGAAGATGGACGAGAAGATGCCAACATTGATGGGAAAGGGCAGAGCCCTGACTGCTCAACTCCCTTGTTAACTATGTGGTCCTAGCTGCATCCTTTTCCTCCTGAGGCTCCCGCTGTCAGTAAAGCGCAGGGCTGGGGTGATGGGGTCTAGACGATCTGTGCTCTGATATTGAAGGGTTGGAGCTCCCTTTCTCATGGGCTGTTTGTCTTAGAAAGGGAAAAAAAAATAACAAGAGGAAATAGCTCACCCAGGGGGCAGAGGGAAGGATGGAAAGGCACGGGCTTGCCACCCGGGCAGCGGGCCTCTCTTGGGGGGCAGGCAGCGATGGGAGCTGGGGCTCGAGGTGGGAGTCAGTCACCCGGGACTCAAGCGGACACTGCCAGCCTGCTGCCAGGCAAGTTTTGTATTTAGAGTTGAAGGCCCTGGCCAGGGAGTCACCAGCTCCCTACTGCTCATTTGTACATAAGGAATGTCTGCTTCAGAGAGTCCCATCTCAGGAGGTCATGGAAAGGAGGCAGCAGAGACATTAGCAGCACCAGTTGTCCGGCTTCTTATTTTGCCACTCTTCGCATGCCATAGTAAATACGATCTTCAGTTCCACAGAGGTCAGCTTGGGACCTCGTGAGCAGCCAGCCATGAGCCTGCCCTGCTTATCCGTTGACCCGCCACATAGAAAAAAACCAAGGTTTCCACATCGCCGCCCATTCGTCTACCCGGCCTGGCCTCCACGTCCAACATCTCTGGGGACCCTTCCTTCTCGGAGTGCCACGTTAAAAATCCTGCCGCCGTCCCTGCCCATCTCTACCCAGAATGCCCCGGACTCCCTGTCCCTTCTGCATGCCCAAGTGACTTTTGCTGAAAAGCAAAGCTCATGGGGCACCCAGCCTTGTGGTTTACCTCATGACGTCATCTCCCTTCCTCCAGATAAACCAGAAGAGGCCAAAGAGCTCAAAGTTTCAGCTGGCCTGGGGGAAATAATGTCGTCTCTGACTCAGGGTGGAAGGTTCAGGGAGGGCATCTGGGGCTGTGAGAGGCGGAAAAAGTTCCTCACACTGGCCGAGATGCAGGTGACCTGGAATGCCTGAAGGGAAGGTTACCTGGTCTATAGAATTTAGCAATGGGATGCTCTAAGCAGGGGGGGGGGTTCCTGATATCCATGAGGAAATCTGGGTGCTGAGGCTCCCCTGGAGTCCCCAAGTGCTACCGTTGGCCGCCTCAGGGTTCTGGGGGCAGGGTCCTGGGCTTTGGGTCACCTTTTACAGAAGGAGACAGGACAACAACCGAAGTCTGGAGAGAGTGGCCCCTCAGCCTCTCTTTACCAAGTCTGCTTTTTGAGCAGGGAAGGGGTGGGTCCTACAGCAGGTGGGGCGGGGACAGCGGTGGAGGCGGGGCCAGGGGCGGGGCCAGGGGCGGGAACAGGGGTAGCTCCTATATGTAAACACAAAGCAACCAAAGCGAGGCTGGATCACTGGATCGTCTCAAGTCTGATCTGTCCACAGCTGGGGGTGGAGGGTGGAGAGGGCTCTTTTGCCCTCCTGGTGGGACCCACCTCCGTCCATGTAAACCAGTTTCTCATCGGGCCTCTTCCTGTGCAGTTCACACAGGGCACCGGAGAGTCTAGGGGTGGATAGAAGAAAGATTGACCCAGTCCTCAAAGAACGTCACCCTTTCAGGGGTAATGACAGGGGCAGTGGCCACTGCCAAGGTCACATCATGTCCACTACGCTTACTGAATATCCCCATGTAACCGGTCCCAGACTAAGCAAGTCACTCACATCTCATTCAATCCTTGCTAAATAGCCCATTAATTGGCCTTTATTACTCTTTTTTTTTTTTTTTTTTTTTTTTTTTTTTTTTTTTTGAGACAGGGTTTCTCTGTGTAGCTTTGGTGCCTGTCCTGGAACTCACTCTGTAGACCAGGCTGGCCTCTAAGTCACAGAGATCTGCCTGCCTCTGCCTCCCGAGTGCTGGGATTAAAGGTGTGCGCCGCCCACTGCTGCCGCCGCCGCCCAGCCTTTATTACTCCCCTTTAATGAGGCTTCAGTTGTCGGAGGTCATCCAACAAGGATTGCAATCTGGTCCCGTGGTCCTGACCACAATGAACAGGGACTCAGACCTGGGGCAAGAGGATGCATACTCCAGAAAGATGCATCCACGTGTAAAAAGATGGACTGCGGGAGAGCCAGGGCTCTGGAGAGGACCTGGGTGGAACAGAAGGTGGGCTGTAGACTGGGAAGCAGGAAGAGGGGAAGGCACGGGGCCAGCTTGAGTGGAATTCTTGGTGCTGATGAAGAGACTTGCCCCCAATGGGAAGAAGAGCCAGGCAGAGGCCAAGGTCAGAGCAGGCCAAAGCAGCGCTAGGCAACAGTCCTCTGGCCTGCAGTTCAGGCAGGGCTATCGTTCTCAGGAGCCAGTCCGGGCGGGAGCTGCCTCAGTCTCGTCTCCTCCTCACACCTCTCTCCCTGTGGCCCTGGTGCGTGCCATGGTCAGCTGCGGGGGCTTAGCAGTCCAGAGAGGAAAGACCTGCCCAGCTTGGAGACAGCACATTTAGCTTAACCCAAGTAGATAGTCCACGTGGGTGGTCTCCAGGACAGCCTGGGAGGAAACCAGGCAGGGCGGCTCCATCCTTGGCCCGGATTCTAGAGCTCAGCTGGAGCAGGCGCATCCATATTGCTCACTGGCTGTAGGGCCCGACTCCCAAGGCACTGTCCCAAGCCGTTGCTGGATGTCAGGAGCCATTCAGAAGTGGTCCCCGCTGCCTACACACGTCCCCAACAGCTCTCTGCCCTGTCTCTGGCTACTCTCTCAAGTCTTCTGCACCTCCATCATCAGAAGTTGGGGGGGGGGAGGTCATCTAATCGACTCCCCCAGGCCTCTCAGTGAAGGCAGGCAGGGGCCCCTGAGCTGGACCGTGAGACACGCGGGTGACTTGGAGGTGAGGAAGAGACATTGGCAAGGCCAGTGAGGTCTGAGCCAGAGGCTCAGAGGGCAGGGCAGAAGCCTTGCCTTCCCTCTTCACACCCCTGGCAAGAGGCCCAGGCTTGGAGCTGGCCGCACAGGCTGATTCGTGACTGAGAAGCTGCCTTCTGGGCCCTGCTTGGGGTGGGAGGGGCCTGGGAAAATCAAACTGCTGGGTTTTCAAGGCCCTGTGGGGCCTGCTCAAGCTGTGTGTGGCGGCTAAGGGGCTGGAGAGGGGGCCCGGAAAAGCCTTTCTCTTCATTAAACAGTGGGTGGAGATTTAAGTATTAGACAGGAATGCTTTTCCACTTACCTAGGCACGGATTGGGACTAGGGCCTCAGGAGAAGCAGGCTTACCTCTTGGGTTCTTTCTAGTGATGCCCTGTCCCCCGCCAGGGTAACTGATCAGTTGCGGGGATTCCTCTGGAGGGAGCAGGCTGACAATTGTTTTGCTGTCTATGCTTCCCGGCATCCAGCTGCAGCCCCAACCTCTGGAACTTGAGAGGAACCAAGCTCCCTCCACCCCCCAGGTCACCATTGTCACCTCTACAAAGGACTGGGATTGGTGACAGAGACATGGCCTTCACAGGCACTGGCACATCCTTGTTTAAAGCGGCCTCTACAGCCACAGTGACCTTTCTAGATCACCAGGATGGTTAGGGCCGGTCACCAGCACCCAGATGGCACATCCCTGTATTGTCCATAAGCACAATGTCTGGCGGGGACGGCCCTGCATTCGGCTTCAGTGTCAGGCCAAGGGCGGGGGGGGGGGGTGCTGGTGTTTTTAGTTCACCGGCTCTGAGCACCAAATAGCCGTTTGCTATCCACAGCATTCTCACCTTCAGGAGCTGGTGTGGACTTGAGGAGAAGAGGTAGCGTGAGATGGACTGAAGGGGAGAGGGGGTAGCCTGGGTGGCTGCCAGGTGGGGAAAGAGGATGGCAGCTTAGACAAATGCACGTGAGAGAAGACAAAGTTAAGGTAGGTGGATCTGAGAGATATTTTGGAGGGGAAGATATGGGACCAGTGAGTGGGGATGGGAATGAGGAGGCCTGGGGAGTGTTCTCTTGGACCAGCTGGGGGGTCATTGTTGCTCGGCATGAGCTGTCTTGGTCTGAGGCTCTGGGTGCCTATGCAGTCATCTCCATAGCCAGGGTGGCCCTGGACAAAGGGACTTCTAAGGAGGGAGTTAAAGTCACATGAGTCCTTGGGAAACTCAGGCTACATGGTATCTTGCAACTGATATTGAGAAAGGTTCAAACAGACAAGGAGGAAAAAGGCAGTGTCGGGACCCCCGTGGGCCCACCAATCACCTTTAAACTTCCTCAGAACATTCCTACCCCTCTCACTCCCATTTCACTGTTCTGTTACTTTAAAACAGCCCCAGACACAGTATTACTTTATGCACAATTGCCTTGGCCTTTATCTCCAAGCAGACGGTTCAAAAAAGAAAAACCCACGAAACGACAGCATCAGGTCTTGGCAATTGCTATTAATTCAACAGCGCTTTCTCTTGTGTGTGCATGCATGTGGTGTGTATATGCAAGTGTGCTCACCTGTGCAGGTACACATGGAGGCTAGGGGCTGACTTCACGGATCCTCATCAATAGACGAAGCGATAGCTCTGTCTTACTCTTTGGACGCAGGGTCTCTCACTGAACTTGAAGCATGAACTAGCATTTGGGCTAGGTTGAGAAGTCAGTGAATCCCTGGGATCTGCTGGACCCGTGTCCTGGCACTGGGGTTACAGATGTGTGCCACTGTACCCAGCCTTTTGTTGTTGTTTTTGGTTTTTTTGGTTTGGTTTGGTTTGGTTTTTCGACAGGGTTTCTCTATGTAGTTTTGGTGCCTGTCCTGGATCTCTCTCTGTAGACCAGGCTGGCCTCGAACTCACAAGAGATCCGCCTGCCTCTGCCTCCCGAGTGTTGGGATTAAAGGCGTGTGCCACTATCACCTGCCTGGTGCAACCAGCCTTTTTATGCACGTGGGGAATCGGGGCCCAGGTACTCACGCTTGCGCAGTAAGCACTCCGTCACTGAGCCATATCCCCAGCTCCTAACTTCTCAATATCATGTAGAAATCAGTCCAGGCTCAGGCTTCCCTGGTGGTCTCTTCCTTCCAGGAACAGCAGTGCACGTGATATCTAGGTCGGGGTGATTAGCACAGTGGTTCAGTTTGGCTCATGAGGTACTACGTGTTTGCTGCATGACTGGGTGTGGTGAATTGTGGAGGGAACAAAAAAAAAATGAAGGAACAGAGAAGTAACTGGAAAATATGGCAGTAGGGGAACACTCTCTCCAAGTTCTCTGCTCATTCAGAAACTCAAAAACAAATGATACCAGGGAGAGTGTTGGGGACATTCCTCTCCCGGGACAGAACTGCCTCTTGTTCCTTCCCACCACCCAGTTCTGCCTGTCTGGAGTCCAAGGCTCATGAGTTCCTGTCCCACTGGCCTGTCTTCAGCCTGGGGCGGTTTCCCTCCCTGGAACAGGCTGGGAACAGGAGGGATGGTGTGGGACACACCCAGAACCAATGCTGCTGTGTTTATGGTGGGCTGTGTTTATGAGGAGTTATCTGGTTTCAATACCGCGAAATCTCAAAATTTTCCATGGGAACTTCTGTGCTAACCTCCTCCCGGGGTGGGCTGGACAAGCTCAACCTGAGCAGGCTGGCGCTCTGGGCTGCTTCTGGGGGTCTCCAGTTACCCCCAGTAGGCAGGAGCAGATATAACTGACTCCAGAAGTCCCCAGCGACCTGGATTCAAATCCGGCAATATCTCTTAGTTAGCTAATGTGACTCCCGTAAGGTTCCTCAGTTTCTTCATTGACAATGTGGAAACACACAGTGCTGTTGGGATGAACTGAAGCCCTGTTGAGAGCTCAGCATAGCATCTAGTGTATGGCAGGGCCAATGCTCAGGGCTGGTGAAGGTAGATTTGCCAGTTCTCAACAGAAACCTGACTACGTGTTATAGAAGTCCCGTTTCTGGACTTTCAGGAAAATAATACGATACGTATTCTAATGTCATATATAATTCAGCAAGATTGGGACAGTGCCATAACCAAACATGTGAATACATCCTCTTTAAAGCATGGGACTATTCACCCAAAGTGGGGGGAAAAAGTCTACAGGTACTCTCATGTATGCTTAGGCCTGGTTTTTGCTAAGTAAGTTATGAGGAAAACTTGGCATTTTCGAGGCCCGGAGGTGTTTGGAATTGTAGAAGAGGGACTGAGGGTATCTGTGTTGCCATTAACATTACATGTGTAGGAACAAGGGGGGGTCTCTCCTGCTAGAGGGGCAGGCTTGGACCCTGTGGAGAGGGGTGGTCTTCCCACAGGCAGAGCAAGCAGGAGGCAACTTTGGGTGTTGACAAAGGACCACTTCTCCGGGCAACTGGCACTGTGTTGGTGAAGGAGACAGCCTGGCAGTGTGGCCCTGCAGGCTGGTGGACACTGTTGGCGCTTGAGCTGGCCCTTTCAATGTGGGCATTCTTGGAGGTGAAGAGGCTGAGGTAACCTAGGCTTCCCCTGCGAGACCCTGGGCCAAGGGTTGTGACCCATTTCCCTCCCCTGCTCTCCACTCTGCTCTTTTGGGCTCAGGCTCAGGGCGGAGGGAGAGGCAGAAACCAGTTTTCTTCATCATAGCATCTGAAGTCTGGGCTGGACATCTCGTGGGGGTATCTCATCCACCCCACGATGCTGTAGAGAATGATCTAGAGGTCCAGACGGAGCACTAGCATTTACAAAGCACTCCCGCTGACTCTGGGCAGCTCACGACTTGGTCATGTGTTTTCATCACACTTGGAAGTGAAGGGACTTGCCCCGGGGTTTCTGCCTTGGACACACTTTTCCTCTTACCTTTTCCTTCGCTAGTTCACCCCCACCGGGGCGGCTTCCCAGGGACACCACCTCTGCTTGTGCTGTCCCTGCTTGAAGGCGGCTGTGGGAAAAGCGGGGCTGAGCACCATTGTGGTGTGGGACTTTGCCCTGCCTGGAGTCCCAGCCGCTGGCTGGCTGGCTGGCTGGCTGGCGGGGCTTGCGTCCTCGCCTCCTCCACGGCTGGCTGGCGTGGGGGAATTCCCCTTGCTGGGTGCCTGAGGATTAAACACAACACCTAATAGAATATAATAATAGAATACAGAGAGCAAACAAGACAACAGCTGGGGTGGATGAAGGCTGTGGATGCTTATAAAAGTGCTTTGAGCCCCTGGAAGAAAGGCGCGACCAAACACAAGCCTCCAGCCTCAGCCCGGGTTGGCCTGTAGGGCAACCCGAGAGAGGCTCTGAGTCTGTAGTGGAGGAGGGGGGTGGCGGCAACTTGGGCCCCAAAGGAGTGCTGGGATCAACCAGGAATGAACGTCTGGTGCCTTGGCATTGTCCAGCCATAGGAAGCTAACAGGGATACCAGGCAGCAGGCACAAATTTGGAGTAGGATCATTCCACGTCAAGGCCTTCCCTTGGTCAGTCCTTGACAAGGACAGAAGATCTCACTTCTGCCATGGCCACGGTTATGGCACTCGTGAAGGAGGGCTGGACACCAGCATGATAAGTCAAGCAGACAGTCTTACCCTAGTCTGTGAAGCCCGCCAGACAGAGCCAGAGCAGTCCTCTGGCCCTCAACTATGTATGAGAGGCCTCTCTGGGCTCTGGGCCTTGGCATGGAATGTTCACACAGCATGCCAGAAGGTCACTAGGTTTATCACGACACCGAGTTGGGCTGAGGGACTCGGGCTATAGTGGCTGGATAGGTATGGCACCCTCTGACGTCAAAGGCTGAATTCTGGTGGGGCTCTTTCTCACCAGCCCTTTGTGCCTCTCCCAATAGGGTCCTCTCCCACAACTCTCCTGGAACACAGCTGCTTTTCTGCATGGTAGGCCAGAGGTCTGAGGCCTCTTAGAGGGTTTGCTCAATGCCCAGCAAGTATTCTAGAGGTGGACCAAGCAGAGCTCCAGAGAACACCGCTGGACTGTGATACACCTTTCCCAGACCCTGCGACCTACCTATCCCTTAATTTGTGAGTTACACCATTAAATAAATATCCTTTTAACTACGTGGAGTGGCCGTAATAATTTCACCAATATTCCTTAGCGTCTCTTTAGCCCTGACCCC
Organism: Peromyscus leucopus; assembly: GCF_004664715.2. Taxonomy (NCBI): domain Eukaryota; kingdom Metazoa; phylum Chordata; class Mammalia; order Rodentia; family Cricetidae; genus Peromyscus; species Peromyscus leucopus. Next base: position 34,115,640 of record NC_051081.1, read on the forward strand.
CCTTGCTCATCACAGGGCTACCCGTGCCCCTCATCTTAGCTTGTCTGGGAAAGCCATCATCACCCACGCTTTGAACATAGCACCCACCTCTCGGTCTCACTACAGCTATCTACTCAGAGTTCCTCCCACTGCTCCACCAGAATATTCTAGTGCAATCTCGTGTGTTCCCCTGCTCCCGAGTCTCTGCGGCCCGGGCTGGCCCTGCCATTCCACTCATGGCTCCCTGTGATCTGTCACACAATTTGCCCAATTTCAGCCTGGCTCGAGTGAGTACCTGCCTGCAGTAAATTAGAAGTTGTTCTTTATGGAACATATTTCTAATACAGAAATCAAGAAGTAATTCAAATGTCCTAAAAGGAAGGGAAACAGAATGTCAGCTCTTAGGTAGCTACTCCAAAGGTGTGTGTGTGTGTGTGTGTGTGTGTGTGTGTGTGTGTGTGTGTATGTGTATATGTGTGTATGTGTATATGTGTATGAGTGTGTATATGTATGTGTGTATATGTATATGTGTGTATGTGTGTGAGTGTGTGTATGTGTATTTATGTATATATGTATGTGTATTGTGTATGTATGTATGTATATATGTGTGTGTTGTATATATATGTGTATATGTGTATGTGTATGTATTTATGTGTGTATAGGTATGTGTGTATTGTGTGTACATTGTGTATGTGTGTATATGTGTATCTGTATGTGTGTGTATATGTATGTGTATGTATGTGTATGTGTATCTGTATATATGTGTGTGTGTGTGTGTGTGTGTATAGATGGCAGGAAGATGGTCAAAATGTATTCAGTAACGTTAAGTGATAAACAAAACAGGATCTAAAATTGGATAGTGCTGCTTTCAAAATAAACAAGAAAAGTGACTGGAAGGGAGCCCCCGCATTCCTCGGGTTTCTGTTGGGATATTGAGTCCAGTCACAGGAGAGATACAAAATGTCTGCTGAACACTATTGCACGCCTACACAGTGAACATGGCCATGTCAGGAGCGGGGAGTATGGGTGATTTCTCCACTCTCCTTTTAAAAGGAAGACAAGACTCCAATACCACGTTTTGATGGAGTGACATGGGAAGCATGTTCCTGGGGTGACACCTGTTCAGCTGTCCCCATCTAGGACCTGGTGGCAGAGCTTCCAGGTGGGACTCAGGGTGGGCCCTGCAGGGGCACCTGGCCTCCAGGACCGGGCAGAAGTGGAGGTAGCCTGACCTTTGCTCTCTGTTCTGCATCCTAGGGTTGGGCAGGGCAGGTTGAGCCCGGGGAGAGCGGCAGGATGGGTGTCACCCCGTTTCCTTTGCACTCTGTGGTATTTTTACCATCTCCTTCGGGCACAGCTATCAGGCCTGGGCGCTGGCCTGGAAGCAGGAAGGAGTCTGAACCATTTTTACACAGCGGTGCCGGCCAGTGTCCCCAGACTGTGTCTGCTCACACTCACTGTCACCCTGTGCAGCTGGCTGTGCTCACAGGTGACGGACTCCCACCCCAGCCCAGAGCGCAGCCAGCCAGCCAGCCGGGACCATCTTCCCACCACCCTACCCCTTGCCTGCCGCCCCTGGAGGCAGGGACAAACTCCACCAAGAGGACACACTTCCTCTGTGTGGAAAGGCCGTCGGCAGGCTCACACTGGGCCCGAGAACGGAGCCGTTTTGGGGAAGAGGAGAAACTATGTCTCCCGAGTCTAGAATGGTACCTGGCACCTCGTGGGCACTCACGGTAATCAAATGCATGGGAACACGTCCCACACTCCTCAGCAGGAGGCCTGACCACCAAATGGAGCAAAAGGAGAAAAGATCTTCAAAGCCAAGGGACTCGGAACTGAATTGTCCAGCTGGCCCCTTCCTCCAGGAAGTCTCCCCCCTCCTCCACCATTGGCTATAACTATACACAGACGGTGACAATCTCGTATTCTCTCATGAGGTTATGATCTTGCTTCCTAGGCCATGGTCAGTGGCAGAGGTGTGTCCCTGCCTTACCTGCCTGGCCCTGTGGTGACAGGGGTGATCTTACCATTCAGACAATTCCAGTGTCAGCCCAGGGTGGGTGCTCCACATGAGCATGTCTAATGTCCAACCGGACTTCAATTCTTGCTTGCTGCTCCACCCCCCTCCAGTGTACTGAAAGTGCCCAATGAGCCCACCAGGATGCATAAACTGCTGCCTGGGTTGGTGAGATTTTGCTCAGCTAGAGCCCAGGCCTCTGAGCTCCCATGCTGCCCATCTCTGCCAAGCTCTTTCAGCTTCAGGATGGCCTGATGTCCCCTTTCCTGTGGCATTTCCAAGCCTGGCCACCACCCATCAGTGAAGGAATCTCAGCAGCAGCCATTCCCGGACCTGTCTTGGAAACCTACTCCTCCTGACCCTGGTGCTCCCCATGCTGGTCTCCTGACTCTGGTGCTCCCCATGTTGGGCTCCTGACCCTGGTGCTCCCCATGCTGGTCTCCTGATTCTGGTGCTGCCCATGCTGGGCTCCTGATTCTGGTGCTCCCCAAGCTGGGGTATGTTTGCTGACCTCAAGCTCACAGCTGGGTGGGAGACATGTCAGCTTCAGGGGTCCATAGGGTCTCCAGTGTGCAGTGGAAATATTTTTCTGTTTTGTTTTGAGACAGAGTTTTCTCTGTGTAGCCCTGGCTGTCCTGGAACTTGCTCTGTAGACCAGGCTGGCCTCGAACTCAGAGATCCCCCTGCCTCTGCCTCCCGAGTGCTGGGATGAAAGGTGTGCACCACCATTGCCCAGTGTGCAGTGTGCATCTTCACCGGCTAGTATGAGAACCATTAGTAAATAGGTTTGTGTGGGGACTGACTACTCAGTAAGTGTGGCTTTAAAAATAACACAAACTGGCCAGGCAGTGGTGGCACGCGCCTTTAATCCCAGCACTCGGGAGGCAGAGCCAGGCAGATCTCTGTGAGTTCGAGGCCAGCCTGGTCTCCAAAGCGAGTTCCAGGAAAGGCGCAAAGTTACACAGAGAAACCCTGTCTCGAAAAACCAACCAACCAACCAACCAAACAAACAAACAAACAAACCAACCAACAAACCTATGCTAGCAAGGGTCCCGGGTCAAGCTGTTCAGTAGAATCTCTGAGCAGTCGGCAGGGGTGCTGGAGACACTCCGGTGACCTGCAGGTGGACAATGCTTAGGTAGAAAAGGTGGTGCTTGGAGAGATGGGCTAGCTGGTGCTAAAGGGCTGAGCTCTGAGAGAAAGGACAAGGAGTACGTGGAGCAGTTCCTGCATGGCAGTCACAGGGAAGACCGGCTTTCTGGAGTACTGTTTGCCCTGCGTGGCAACGGTTCTGTGTCCCTGGATTAAATCTGCAGGCTGAAGATATTCAGAAAGACTTTGCATCTAGCTGGGCGGTGGTGGTGGTGGTGGTGGCGGCGGCGGCGGCGGCGGCGGCGGCGGTGGCGGCAGCGCACGCCTTTAATGTCAGTACTCGGGAGGCAGAGCCAGGTGGATCTCTGTGAGTTCGAGGCCAGCCTGGTCTACAGAGAGAGATCCAGGACAGGCACCAAAACTATACAAAGAAACCCTGTCTCAAAAAAACAAAAAACCAAAACAAGACTTTGCATCTATACTGAACACATATAGACTTTTTTCTTGTCATAGTGTAACAACTATTCATATTGTACTTATACTGTATTGGGTATCATAAATAATTCTGGGGTGGTTAAAGTGTCTGATAGGATGTCCAGGAGCTGTATACAAATACTGCTGTGTTTTATACAGGGGACGTAAGCATCTGTAGATTTGGGGTGGGGAAGTGGAATCAGTCTCCATGGATACCAAGAATGGATGGGTGTACTATGTGTCAGGCACTGGACATGTCCTGACTCAGTGAGCTCTTCTGCTTGACCCCATCAGATTGCAGAGTCCCATTCTGCAGAGGAGGAAACAGAGGTCAAGTGGCTTGCTCAAGTTCATGCACTTAGTAAGTGGTGGAGCCAGGACTTGACTCAGGCTGGCTGGCTCCAGAGCCCACGGGCCTCAGCTCTGACGAGCTAATTAGCCTGGAGCATTAACACGGCTGTTGCTGGGCTCCAGTCTGGAGCGAGTTCTATCCATGGCTCTGGTAGTGGGTGAGACTGGGGGACTGCTGGGTCTGGGTGGCTGGGGTGAGAGCAGGTGAGGCAGGTGCCCCCAGGGGCAGTCTGGGTGCTGATGTGGTGGGGGCGGGGTGGGGCTGGGTGGGGGAGGGGAATCAGGAGAGACAGGCAGGCAGCCATTTGGGTTGTGCAATTCACAGCCCACGCCATGAGGAGCCACTGGCACAGGGGCAAGGTGAGCTTTCCTTCCACTTGGAATATACTCCAGGCTGTTAAGGACACTGAGGCACTATGAGGGGACCAGAGTCCTCCAAGTCCCGGCCGCTTAGGCAAGGCATCTCCCTAAGGCCCCTCACACCGAAGGCCCTCCGGTGTGAGGCTGACCCTTGCTCCCACACCAAACATGGGATCAAATCCCAGGCAGACCTTCCACACAAGCCTGCTTGAACTCATGTCCTCTCACTGTCCCCTCCCAAGTGGACCCTGGGTAACTGGCATTCTGCAGACACTTCCACATCCAAATGGCTCTTGACGTTCCCAGGAGTTTCTCCAATGCCTTCCTTTGGCTCTCTGCCGGACTGTCCTATCAAGGGTCTCAGGAAGGTCAAGGGACCAAGAAGGTGGCAGATGTGAACTCTGTGGAGCAGGTCCTGGAATATGAGGCACTGAGCTTGAGAGGGGAGGGGCAGCGGTCACCAACAACACCCATGGACCCTACCCCCTCATTTCTAGGTGGTACCTTGCTCCACTCTGCTTGCCAAAGGTCACTCAGGCGCAGGAATAGTTCCATGTGGGGACAGAAGTGAGATCCCAGAATTGAAAGGGACTCATTTTCTCAGGCAGTTCCCAAGGTGACTCGAGACACGTTCCAAAGAGTTTTTGGAATGAGGAGATTTCTATGGCAGGCCTATTTCATAAGATGCCAAGGGAAGGGAGGTGGGCTGTTGAAGGGCCAGGGGTGTCTGTCTGTAGGGCTCCAAATGTCATCCTGCTCATCCCAAGGTCCTGCCAAAGGCAGTTGCCCAGAGCAGGAAGGGTCACACTGGATGGACCTTGGTCCTTTCTAGAGCTACTTTTATTGCCATGATTATCATGGTTTGTCATGACCCCAAGCATGAATTCCCACACTTGTAAAGTGTGATTCTTTTAAAGGGATGAGAGAATATTGTAGGAGTAAAGTCCAGAACCCTAGAGAAGGAAGACATTCATTAAAACTATCGGGATTACTTCCTATTTAACCTGGAACCATTCCACAGACCTGGAGGCCTTTGGGAACCCCTGGGTAAATTTCCTTGGTAGTTGTAATGTTGTTAACAATTTTCATCCTGTTTTCCCCTCCCACCCCAGATAGTAAAGGACTTTGACCTGTATATATGGCATCAACTTTGAAGTTATAGTTTGTTTCATTCCTAGGCTGTTATAGCTTATCATCTGAAAAGAAGTTATGATGTACATTTATATAGCCATACAGACATCCTACACACATATACAAAGATTGCCCTCAAGTACTTTCTGGTTTGTTTTGGTTCCTGGAGACAGGGTCTCATGTAGCCCAGGCTGCCCAACTCACTGTGTAGCTGAGGATGACCTTGAACTCCTGGATCCTTCTGTCTCCACTTCCTAAGTGCAAGAATTACAGGCACGTGTTACCACAGTCAGCTTCAAAGTTCTTTCCTTCAGAATCCACTGTGGTCAGCCTGACCTCAGAACCAGGGCCTGACTCCAGCCTCATGTGCTTTCAGTCCAGGACCCATCATCATAGCAAGCCCCTCTCGTGGGAGAAATATTAAAACACAATTGCAGCCATGAGTCACTTAAGGGTGTTGACTGCTCTGAGAAATGTAGTGCTGGGTGATTTTTGTGGCTGTGTGGGCATCACAGCAGCACATTTTGAAAACTAAGATGGCTGTGTCGTCACTGGTGATAAAATCCTATGAAACCACTGTTTTTTTTTTTGTTTGTTTGTTTTTTGTTTTTTTTTTTCAAGACAGGGTTTCTCTGTGTAGTTTTGCGCCTTTCCTGGAACTCACTCTGTAGACCAGGCTGGCCTCGAACTCACAGCTCTGCCTCCCGAGTGCTGGGATTAAAGACATGCGCCACCATCGCCCGGCTCGTTTGGTCATTTCTTAAAGCCGCATGTGACTGTATGAATGTTAACACTCGGGGGCGGGTTGTAACACAAATTGATCAAAGGGTCTCTCGGATGGCGGAAGCCAGTGAAACAGGGAACTTGTATCAATTCCTTGTGCTGTAAGGAAAAGGAAAGAAGACAGGCCAGGAGGGCAGAGATGGGGAGAGGGAGTTCAGTGAGTGGCTTCACGTCTTTGGTGAGTTATAGAAGATCTTGGATGTTATGGATTTGATCTGATTCTTACAATGGGGATGGAGTACAGGTCCTGGCTGGGCTAGGTAAGCGCTTCGCTGCTGAGCTAAATGCCCACCCTCGGTGTTTTGATTCAGAGTGAGGCTAGGATCCTACCTACAGTGTTTGGTTGTTCCCAGCAATGAAACAGTGTATGTGCCTGTGAAACCCCGCCCCCTCCCCCATTTCTAGTTGGCACCTAACTCTCCTTACTCTCTTGGCAATGTACCCAAGTGCTGTAGACAGGTAAAGGGAAGGCGCTAACGCTTGTTTTCATTTGTAAAAGTTACAATGAATCAATTTTGGTGCTATTAATAGCAACGTGGCAACTCACCATTAGACACTGTTCTAACTTTCTGCTGTCCTCAGGACTGGAGTGGGTTTTGGGGGTGGGGGTGGGGGGAGAGCTGCTTCTATTTTGAATCCCAGGCAAACAGCAGGACCACTGTGCTGGCAAACTCTTGAAACAAGAGTCCGGGAACTGAAACTGAGTGAGAGGGAGGGAGAACTGTGTGGCTCTGATTGCTTTGCCTGGGAAAGCAGGGGCCAGCCAGGGAAGAAGTGGGTCATTGGGTCGTGCAGGCCAGGAGTGCTGCGGAGTGTGTGTGTGTGTGTGTGTGTGTGTGTGTGTGTGTGTGTGTGTGTGTGTAAGAGAGAGAATATGGGGGGGGCTCCCACAAAGGACTCTCATTCCTTAAGCAACAAGATGACTCATTTTGTCTTCCTGGTAATCCAGATGGGGTGACCCTTCCAAAGGCCACATTCATGGGCAGAACTTTTTAACAGGGGTATTCTGACGTTCTAGGAAAAGGCCAAGGTCAACAACAGAAAAGCCTTTCTCCAGTCTGTAGGAATCCTGGCTGCTGTTTATCAAAAGCTCCCCCACGGGGTTCCTGGTGTCTCCTCCCTGCTAGGTGACTTTTCCCACTTTGAAAGGTGAGGGTAAGAAATGGCAGGCTAAGCAGCAGCACCTGCTGGAGCTGGCTCCCCCAGCTGAGCTCCCATGGAAGGGCCCTTCGATTCTGCATTTAGTGACTTCATGTGGGTGGCTTGAAACTCATTCTGGTGGGGTGATTTCCACTCGGGAACTGGCAAGCAGTCCATACCACCCCGGATCCCTGTGTTTGTTTGTGTTTCTTTAAATCACAAGTGAGTTGGTTGTTAGATATCTGTCAGTTGCTAAGTGGGCAGACCCAGGATCTGAATGTAAGTCTCTCTTATCCAGAAGCTCAGAGTGTTCGCAATTTGTCTCGGGAAATCGGCTTCATCAGGCTGTAGGCAGCGGGGCTTTGGAAGCCACATTGCTGGAAGTCGGTGGAACCCTGGCTAATTATGGTCTATTATCTCTTCTTTTGGGATAGCACTAGTAAACACACTTTTTGCTGCAAATCCTTTCCTTGGGGAGACGTAAACGTCTACTATCTACTCCCTCCTTCTGGCTAAGGTCAAGCCAGGGTGTGGTCCAGCAAACCCTGTTCACTCCAGGAAACCGATGGGTTGATCAGGCTTACTTACCAAGTAATGGGCGAGGGAGCATGTGTGACCTTAGAGCAGCCTCAATGCAATGTCTGCACCCAGCATGCAGGATGACTCCTTCACGGCTGTGTGGCTAGTCCCCTCCCCTAATCCTTCCCTCCCTAAATCCTCTAGCCCTTCTCGGAGGCTGCAGGGCCAAGTGCAATTAGGGAAGAATTGCACACAACTGGTTTGGAGGCATGACCTCTGGATACTCAGGTGAGGATCCCAGGGCCGTCCCTTCCAAGAGGAAACAACTGTCAACAAAAGCCCACCTGTGAGAATCTTCCGGCTCGGGGGCCCAACAAAGATGGCGGCAGTTTGGCTTGCCTTAAATGACAAGGGCTGAGTAAGCTGGAGGTGGGATTTACAAGGTAGTAATGATGCGCTCTCCTCTATGGCACTTGGCTTCTTGAAAGCATTTTATAACCATTTGCTAATTAGTCCTCAGCTGCACTCCGTGAGCAGGCACAATGCATGCTTCCTGATGGGAAAGCCACGGACAAAATTGTCCAAATATGCAAGGACCCTCACTCCCCTGGGATGCAAATCACACAGCCTGGTGCTTGAATCCATAAGAAGCAGTGATGGTCAATTTCTGGGTTTTTTTTCCTCCACCAATATTTTTTCAAGTGTGTGTGTGTGTGTGTGTGTGTGTGTGTGTGTGTGTGTGTGAGAGAGAGAGAGAGAGAGAGAGAGAGAGAGAGAGAGAGAGAGAGAGAGAGAGAGAGCGAGAGCCTTACCATGGAGCATGTGTGGAGGTCAGGAGGTCAGAGGACCACTTCCTAGGGCCTGGCTGTTTCCTCCCACCTTGTTTGGATGCAAGGTTTTCCTTGCTTCGGCTCCTTTGCTGTGTTTGAAGCCTTCTGACCCATTCTGTCTCCTTCTCCCATCTCACCATAGGAGCGTCATAATTTACAGACGCAAACCACGACATTCAGCTTCTTATGTGGGTTCTGAGGACGGAACTTAGGCCACCGAGCTTGCATGGCAAGTGCTTTCTACCTGCCGGGCCATCTCTCTGGCCCCATTTTCTGTTTTTCATTTCCCCTGAAGAAAATCAGTCCAAACTCCTCCTGGAGTAAGAGAGCCGAACGTCCTGGTGAGTGCAGTCTCTATCCCTACAAACCTACACGTAGTCCATCATCACCCTTTCCTGGGAAAGATAAAAGAGCCTCCCTGTGTCCCCTAGACCCACGGCTGTCTGCCGCCATCTTCAGCTCCCCAAAGATCATCACAGGTGGCCTTGTGGACGGCTGATGTTCCCACCTGGAAGGAAGGGGCTGGGAGGGCCATGGGACCTTCACCTGAGTATCCAGAAGCCACTCCCCCAACCTGCTGTATGCAATTCTGCCCTACCCAGAGGCCCCGAGAAGGGCTAGAGCAGGGATTCTCAATCTGTGGGTCACGACCTCCATAGGGGTCACCTGAGACCATTGGAAAACACAGAGATTTACCCTATGAGTCGCCACAGTGGCAAAATTACAGTTTTGACGTAGCAACGAAAATAATTTTATGGCTGGGGGGTCACCACAGCTTGAGGAACTGCATTAAAGGGTTGTGGTATTAGGAAGGTTGAGAACCACTGGGCTGGAGGATTTAGGGAGGGAAGGATTAGGGGAGGGGACTCTCCACAGCCATGGGAGAGTCGTGCAGGCTGGGTGCAGACCTTCCAGAGTGGCTGCCCTAAGGTAACCCCTGACCTGGGAGAGGGTTCTGATCTGGGCTCAGTCTTGTCTGGCTAGTGTTGATGGGCAATTCATTCAACCTCTGGTCTTAGTTCCTCATCCGTGGGTCAGGACTTGACCCTTTACATCACGGGTCTGCTGTGAGGCTACTCTGAGCTCGCTCTGGGCCAGCGCTTCCTAGACAGACTGTGTCTGCCTCACTGAGATGCGAGGATGCCATTCATCACCTGGCTAGCCTGGGCATGCCAACCCTAGAGACTGACAAGGGCAACATGGGGACAGTTGGAGACATTGCTGGGACAGTCCTATTGCTGGGACAGGCTGCGGATTCTGTTATTTGAAGTGTAGAGGTCCAGTCTCTGGATATACACCCCATCCCATGGCCATGCCTGCCAGGTCCCAAGGAATCCTGGCTCCATCAGCTCCTGACTCAGTGGGCAGTAAAGTCCGATGCATGCCCCTCCTTGGTTACAAGGTAGCTAAAATAATCCTAAACGACCCCGTGTGGCAGAGCCTTAGGGCAGTGTTTTTTAACCTGCAGGTCGTGACCCCTCGGGGTTGAATGACCCTTTCACAGGGGTCACCTAAGACCATGGGAAAACACAGATATTTATGATTCATAAGAGTAGCAAAGTTAGTTATGAAGTAGCAATGAAAATAATTGTATGGTTGAGGGGGTCACCATATTAAAGGGTCGCAGCATCAGGAAGGGTGAGAACCACCTTAGCGGGGAGGTCTTGGCGCTCAGCACACATCTGCCCTGAGGAGAGGGAATGGCCAGAACAGACTCTAGCGTGAACCACCCAACAGACTCCCTGGGGAGTTCCAGTAGACTCTAGGTGCCCACATGGCTCCTATGAGTCTGCTCACAGTCCAAGAGTGGGGACAAGGGCAGGAGTTCCTGAAAAGCTCCCTGGGAGATTCTGGTGAGCTGAGGCCACCATCTGGCTTAGCCTCTCTTCTAGTATTACAGAAGCAAGGGACTGACTTGAGTCATCCAGCCAGTTAATGGCAGAGTTAGATGTGGACACAGGATTACTCTGCCCTGGGAATTCCCAAGGGCAGCGAGCAAAGTACCCCTGTGTGAAGAGGGGCAGCTCCCCCGCCGACAGCCCGGCACGGACCTCTCTTCCATCTCCTCTCCAGCCTCCTGATTCCTGGTGCCGGGGGATACAGGGAAGAAAGGTAACCCCTGACCGGTACAACAGAGCCCAGAGCTCCTTCCTTTCTGGGCTCATGTGGTAAAAACCTGGCTCTAAGAGCCACAGCAGGAACAAGGGCACTGCCTGTACCCTGCAGGAGGAAACTGCACAAAGCAGGGGGGAGCCAGGCCGGCCACGCAACGCCTGGTTCTCTTGCCCAGGACCCTTCCATGCACTGAAAAGTTGCCTGCAGGGTAGGAGCATGCTACAGCGAACTGTGCGTGCAGGCCTTGTCGAGTGGTCAGGCTGACTGCAGCATGCCAGCGAGGGGTGGGAAGCTGCATGCTGCTCTGCGGCCTAGCCGCTCCATCCCACACCACTGCTGCTTTGCTGGGAGTTTCTAGAGCCTCCTGGCCACCATTCTCTCTGTGCCCTGATGGGAGCCGTTAAGGGTGGGGTGGGGGTGGGGGAGGGGAAGACACGATGGCTTCTGAAACGGCCTTGCTATGTAACCCAGACTAGCCTCGAACTTGCAACCCTCCTGCTCCATTCTCCCGAGGGCTGGGATGACAAGCAGGTACCACACATCTGGCTTCCCCAGCTGTGATCATGCATGGCTACAGAGCTGCCCAGGTGAGATGCCAGACACATACCAGTGACGGCCCTGGGCCCTGAGCTTCTGTCTCCCATGAATAATCCACAGAGGGCCACAACAGCCCAAGGGGCTCCCGTGAGCCCAGAGAGACAGGGGAGGCTAGAACCCACCCAGGAGCCAGTGAGTGGCTGGCATAGGGCCGAGACCCAAGAATTACCGAGCGCTGGCTCTGGGGCCGTGGAGTGGGCAGCTGAACCCCGTAGATTCAGCCACCTCTTTGTCAGTGGAAGACCTTCCCCAACCGGAAGTGTAAATGTTAGGGTGTAAATCACGCACACAAACCCAACACTACTTCCAGTGGGGCAGGGAGACGCCAAGGGTGTTCACCCAAACTTCAACCTTTAGAAGTCCTTTAGGACAAGGACTTGAAAGAAGGGTGTGCGCATTCGAGACATTTTATTTTCCCTGGAAAATATCTGCCATGTCAAGGAGTTTATTTCTTCCAGCAAAGAAATATAAAGAAGACGGAGGGAGCAAGCGGCAGTGACGGGTGCTAGGATTCAGGGTACCACCAGCCGGCTCAAGTCTGGGCTCCAGCAGAGCGGGGCTGTGTTGGGCAGGCAGAGCTGCTGTGTGAGCAAAAGGCTGCCATGAAGACATTCCAAGTGGCTTCCAGGAAGCGGCCTGGGTGCTGACACGCATGTGGACTGAGCAGTCTGGTTGGCTCCCTCTCAACGCTGGTGTTTCCTAGAGCTTTCCATTGGCAAACGCGGCCTCCTGGAACTGAGGGACAAAGGTTTTGAAATAAGCCCTGGTGGGAAAGAGGGGAGAAAAAACTGTGGTTAGCACAAACAGCCTGAACAGAAAAATGCGACTCAGAGCTTTCGACCTAACTCAGAACAGTTGTTATTTATTGCTCATGCGTCCTGGGTTGGACTCTCCTCCTCTTGGAGGCAAAGCCCTCTGGATTGTTCCAAGGGAGGTATATGCAGTTCACTCGTATGCTACCTCTCATGGGTATTTAAAGAGCATGTATGTTGACTTTCCTGCCTGCCAAGTTTATTAGATGCTCACCCTGAGAATCTACTGCCTCTTCCTAGGAAAAAGACAGGGTCTGAGGCAAACTGTGGGACAGAGGGTCACAGTTTTGACACCCAGTCACTTCTGTGATCGAAGATATCATCAGGGTCATAGTCTCCTAAACTGTGGCTTCATAAATATAAAAGTCTAATAAGGATTCCTAAGAGAGTTATGGTCTGTATTTATTTCCAAAACACATGTGTAGTCTAGTTTCCTGGCTGGGTTTTGGGAGAACCTTCTAAAGACTGAATCTGGGAGAGAACACATGGCCTTCTGGATACTCGATTTTTTCTATTAGACAAGGTGTTCCTTGGCAGCCAGACTAGCCTGGACCTTACTACATGGCTGGGGCAAGCCTAGAACCCACTAGGTACCCCAGGCTGGCCTCTAACTCCCAGTAATCCACCTGTCTCAGTTTACCCAGTGCTGGGGTTATAGATATGAGCCACCATGGTTAACCCAGACACCCAGATTTCTACTCTTCAGAGAGAAGCTACGTTCCACCCCAGGAGATGGAATGCGCTGAGCCTACTCTGTGACGGGCACTGGTGGGGTGACCCAGATGGGGACCTGCCATGTAGGAGATCTCAGTTTAGAGGAGGAGGCAGACACAGAAACAACACTGAGGTGGGCCGGGTGGCAGGTACATCTCGGGTGGCCCTGTGGACCCCATCAGGCAGTCACTGAAAGGCTGGGGTGGGTGGTATTGGCAGAAGACAGCAGGAGCAGAAGCCTGTGGAAAGGGGGTTTGGAGAGAAAGGGAAGAATGGACCTCTCATTACCCAGGCTTGCCTCCTGGTCCCTGACCCACTCCCACGTAATCTCCGTTCCCCTTGGGCATCCAGAGGGGGCTCACCCAGAAATCTCACTTTCCCAGAAGAGCAGCTCAAGCACAGCCTAGCTGATTAAAGATCTGGTTCCAATGAGCCTGACTTCCAGGCTCCAGCTCTTGGGAGGGGAGGGGAGCCGAGGTAGGTGTGGAGGAGCTGCCTGAGAGGCCGGCGTGCATCCGCCTGAGTCCTGAGGGAAGGGCAGCAGAAGCCGCCAGAGAGAGCACAAGGAGCTGCGCAGTCCTGGGACATGATGAGTGCCCCTCAACCCGACAGGCCCTGGGGAGGTCCTCTCTAAGCCAGAGTGAAGGCAGTTATTGGAGATACACCGTCCTCCTCTGCCAAACTCCACCGAATCCTTCTCATTAGGTGCCTCTGATCGTCCGGGCTTCTCAGTCCTGGTACCAGAAGGGTTCTAGCAGGCCTGAGCATGGGAACCATGGCACCCAATAGGTTTTGCCCTTTATTCTGCTTCACCTTGCTAAAAACCACGAGATTACATTCCTAAAGCTAGCCTCCAAGGTCCACTTCCCTTATTTGGCCACTTCCTCCTCCTGAGGCTGACCACCAAAGTCCAGCTATCAAAGTACGGAAGTCCACCAATCAAAAGCCCCCCTTTTGGGTGCCCTAATTAACCTGTCCAATCAAAATGAAACACCTCATCCTAACACAGGGTTTCCCCTTTACCTTTATAAACTGCCATTTGCCCATGGGTCACACCCCCTCTCCTCTCTATGAGAGGCAGTCCCTTGTCCCTCTGGGGCAAATACATCTCCTCTGTGCTGAGAACTTGGTCTTGGTGCGTCCAGTGCCGACTGGTCCTTTCAACACCCACTCAGCATCTCTGCAGCATTAGAAGCTAGTGTCCTCTCTGGAAGTGCTCTCTCTCTGTCTCTGTCCCTCCCTCTCATCATAATTCTGTGACACGCCGGGTGGCCGTGGCACACGCCTTTAATCCCAGCACTCGGGAGGCAGAGGCAGGCGGATCTCTGTGAGTTCGAGGCCATCCTGGTCTACAGATCGAGATCCAGGACAGCTAGGGCTACACAGAGAAACCCTGTCTCGAAAAAACAAAATAATAATAATGATAATAATTCTGTGACACTTTAAGCACCTTAGATCCCTTGTCTCTCTCTTCCAGACACAACTTTTCCCGTAGCCCGTCTCTCCCTGCTCTCCACGCGCCTCGTGTAGAGCAAGTTCATGGTCACTGGAAGGCTTGCATCACCCTCAGCACTCTTCAGCCTGGTCCCCGCCCTTTTTCCCCTCCCAAATTTCCAGTCCCACAGTCCCAACCACCTGCAGGACATTCTGACCTAGAAGACGCTCTGGCCAACTTGCCCTTCTGCTAACAGAGCGTTTAGTTTCCAAGGCTCCCTAAATCCTTGCAGGGAATCCACCCTCAAGACTTCCTTCTTGGTGACACCCCTGTTCCAACCTTGCTACCTTTCAACAGAACTGCTGCAGAAGTCCACTTTCCTTAGGACACAAGCCAGCCCATGCCTTTCTGTTGCAGAGAGATGATGGATTGTCTCGGGCACCACCCTGACCAAGACCTTAATGTTCTCCAAACTCTGGCCCGAACTCCCAGTGGTTCCCACTATCCGGCTCCCACTTGTTTTTTTTTAACAAATGTATTCTTCAATTTTTTTGAGGTATGTATTCCTTTGAAAAATAAAGAAAACAAAGGACCCTCTCTTTAAAAAGAGTGCAGGCTCACCCTTCTGTTCCTATTACATGTATCTTATGCAACTAAGGGACGACACAGACTCCCCTAAGCCCACCCAGAGTGTGGTATATGAGCCCCAAGTCTACATAGCTGCCCCATCCTCTACCACTCGACTAGTTCTGCTTTCTCACACACGCCATTTCCTCCCTTTATTCCCATGGACGTTAGCTGTTCTTGATTTCTGAGTCTCCTGGCCACCAGATGATTATCTTCTGCACATAGACGCATTGCTGTCCCCTGTAAAATGGGACTCACTGGCTTAGATCTGGTTCAGCATGTTGTCCACGGTGGCTTTAGTGAATAGAGCTCATGACGGCCACTGGTAGGCAAGGACTGGTTTTAAGCACATGCATTGCTAACTGTTAAAGAAGGTGGGTGAGAGAATAATACTCCACCAGTAAATGTAGTGTTTAGGCACTGACAGAGAAGACTGGTCCATTCTTAAATTTCCATCTGTACCAACAAGCAGATACAGCACCACTGTGGCGAAATCGCTGTTATTCCTGACACTTGACTTTAAAGCATGTGTGCACAGCTGCACCAGACCAAACATTCTTCTTTTAAAATTATTTATTTTTATTTTATGTGCACTGGTGTTTTGCCATGGGTGTCGGGTCCCCTAGAACTAGTTACAGACAGTTGTGAGCTGCCATGTGGGTGCTGGGAATTGAACCTGGGTCCTCTGGAAGAGCAGTCAGTGCTCTTAACCACTAGGCCATCTCTCCAGCCCCAGACCAAACATTCTTAACACATAAGAAAGGACTGTGATGCGGCAGGAGGAGTCTCTGATCTCTAACAAAGCTGGATGGACCAAGAGAAGCCCTGGTGTGAGGCTCCCAAAGGACAATGTGGCAACCGTGACTGCCAGCCAGATATGACGGGCATTCATTCCTTACATGTTCCAGTGGCTTCTATTTTGCCAACAGTCAAGTTATGTAGCTGGGGAGAACTGACTCCCTTAGTCTGAGGAGCAGAGTGGACAGGCTGCCACCAGCCTCTGTAGCCCTTGCTTCAAGGTCACCGTGGACAGGGTCACTCTGGCCACATGACAGGGAAGAGGCTGTAGCTAGGCTCCAGCAGGGTACCAAGGTGACTGGTGAGTGGATGGTGCTGGCTGCTCCAGGCAACGGCCTGAGCCGGGCAGCCGCGGTTCAACGGAGTCCCCTGCCATCCCTCCCAGGACCAGTCTCCCAGGTTCTGGAGCTACGCAGCTGCCCAGTTTAGTGTTTCCTGGGAACACTCCTGAGGAAGGGGCAGCAATGTCCTTACGAAAGGTCCCTACAACAGGGAGCATGAGTGAGAGGCAAGCTCTTGCCTTTCCAGAAAATTCTGAAGTTTCCTGTGTATCCCAGGCTTTCCCTGCCAGGGCGAACTGTGCCTCCAAGGGGGAAGTGTGGCGGCGAGGGCTATTTAAAGGCATGATGCTACCAGCTGTTTGCAGCGATCGCGTCTCAGCTTGGATCCTCATTAAGTCAGTTAAGGGAGGGAGGCAGGCGCAGGAAGGGGGAAATGACAATTGGCGCCCACCCATTTATAGATGTTTTTAGAGCACTGTTTCCAATGATTTCACTTTTTATCAGCTTAGAAAACGAAGCGCGGCCCAGGGCATGGCATGCTAATGGCACTAGGTATCTACATCTGTTACCAAAGGCAAAGTGTCCAGGAAGCTTCCCAAGTGTGTGATGCGGTGGTTCCTTGCCTGAGCATTAGCTGGCCAGGGGCGGGAGTGGGGGCAGGAGGCGGATGCCTGGAGTCAGCCAAGTTCCTCACTCTACTCACGCTCCAAAAGTCTTAGTTTCGGACCAATTCAGAGTCCATAATGGAATAAGGTTCTGACACTCTTGTTTGTCTGATGGAAGCCCTATTATTCAAGGTCTCAGAAAACCCAGTACAACCCAAGAGTCCTGGAAAGCAAGATGCAGAGAAGGGATCCCAGGCTGTGACTAGGTCAGGTCTGTGTGGGACAGGGCAAGGAGCCAGGAGATGCAGCCCTTAGCAGCCCTCCTCCTCCTGGCCTTGGACCCAGGGCTGATACACTTCTCTCTCCTCCACACAGCCGAGAGCCTGGCCTGCTGACTAAACTATGCTGCTGCAGGCTGGGGATGACAGGTCAGGCAGAGTGGGTTCTGAAGGCGGCCAGACCTCAGCTTCAGGCCTGTTCATGTGCCTGATGAGCCAGATCCCTTGGGCAAGTGACATTAGCTTTGGTTTCTTCATCTATAATGTGGGCATGATTATGTGGCTCTTACATGTGAGCACTTGACATAGGAACTGGCCTAACAGATGATCAATGATGCCAACTGTTACCATGGAGACCAAGCTGGGTCTAAGCAGTGGGGGAGAGGTTCAGAGTTCCTGCAGCAAACAGCCATAAGCATTGTGTGGGACTGTGGAAAAGGGATGCCTTCTATGGGGAGAGGGATAGAGGTCTGAGGGTCCGCCTCCTCAGTTTACCTTCCCTGTGGCTTCTTAACTGAGCCCTCCTTTCCCACATATCATACAGAACTGGCAGCCAGAACAGTGAGATGGCTATTCTTACACTGGACATGCAGCCACGGTCATCCATCTTTGAAATTCAGTCCTGACCTGCTTGGTGGCATCTGAGGGTGAGCTCTATAGCCAAAGGTCCTCACTCATCTCTCAAACCTGCTGGGTTTGTTACTCTGGATTTTTTTTTTTTTTTGGTCAGGAAGGAGGTTGCAGCTGTTGACTCGCGAGGGTTTAAGAGTCATATGACCAGCTGCCCGAGACAAGGGCAGAGTTATTTGGTCTGGTCCTCAGACAGATCTTTTTATTTTGCAAAAGCCTAAACATTTGCCTTCTTCCAAAACAGGACTTGGATTAGAAAATGCTTTTCCTTGGGCAACTGTAAGATGCGCCCTGTGACGTTTTGTTTGAGCCAGGCCAGAGCGGTGGTGGGCTGGGGTAGGGTGGGCTAGGAGAAGGGCTTCGGAGCGATGACCCTCGCTGTCAGCAAATCCAGAACACGATAAATCGAGCCAGAGGTCATTTTTGAAAGCCGAGGCAAGTTCTAAACACCTAATAGCTCTCACTGCCTTTTCCAGTTTAATTCTGCAGCTGTGACTTCAACTGGCATATGTTTTTCATCAGGACCATGAAAACCGATTGTGGTATGAAAATCAAAGCAGTCCTGTAAATAGTGTAAGACAAGTCCTGCTAATCATGCCTCGTGGTCTTTGGTCTTGCCTTGTCCTCATTGTCCTGGACCGCCACTGTAAATACTGACTCATCCTGGGTTCTTGCCTCATGTCAAGAGGCCAGGCTTATAATAGATCTCTACAAAGAGACCTGCTTCCATTCCGATGCCCTTCACCCCAAACCTTCCAAAGCCCAGGCAGCAACTGCCCATCTAACTCTGGGTACCATGGCGAATCTGTGACTGCTAGTGGGAGTCAGTCTGGCTGTTGGACCCTGGGCGATGGTGGCCTGGCTCTCTGGTATGGGGTTTACGAACATACAAGTGTTTATAATGGTTCGTGGACAGTCTTGCTCCACAGGCCAGTCCTTGAGCAGCTCTGGCTTGTTTCCAGGGGGAGGGTTGGGGTGGGGGTGCCCGAGCTTATGAAATGAGGAATTAGCACACCAGAGATACAAAGTCTTGATATCAAGCTGGGAACACAGTGTCACATGCTGACAGTTTCTGACACAGGCCCCTGTCCTCAGCTGGACCCCCGACTTCCTTAGGCTGAATTCCGTGGCGCTCTGCACACCCATCGCAGGCCAGCATGACCTGACTTGGTTGGGGCTGTTTAGGCTTGTGTCTAGACTGTGTGTTAGGCAGCTTGCCTCCTCACCTAGGAGAAGGCTGAGGTTGTGGTCTAGGCATTGCTAAACTCAATCAAAAGCTGTTGCAGAAGGACTTCAGAGACCACTTCTACACATCAAAGAACTGGGATGGAATCTGGTTCCTGCCGAATCATGGGGTATTTAAAAATTCTAAAGTGGCCAGGATTACCTAGCAGTTCTTTGCCCTTCTGAAGCCCTGCCATTGG
Source organism: Peromyscus leucopus (assembly GCF_004664715.2). Lineage (NCBI taxonomy): Eukaryota > Metazoa > Chordata > Mammalia > Rodentia > Cricetidae > Peromyscus > Peromyscus leucopus. The sequence goes on from NC_051081.1 coordinate 34,134,635, forward strand.
GTCTTCCGGAGTCTGGTCAGTTCCTTTGGGGTCAGGGCAGCTTGTAACCAGTTACTGCCATTGTTGGGGCCAGTTTTCACTCCCCAGGATGCAAGTATTTCTGGTTCCCTCCTGATGCCCCAGTGCAGTGCATGGGAAGGTAGAGGCAGCTGGCACAGGGCTGGCTGATTGAGGAGCGGGAGGGAGGAGGATTCCAAGGCCTCAAGCCTCCCCAGCCACAGGGCTGGCTTGCTCTGCTGGCCTTCCACCTGGGTGAACGCCTCTATCATATGCCAGGCGGTTTCCCACACCCCTTCGAGGGAAGATCCCTGCTCATAGACATCCACCTTTGCACCCCCAGCTTCCCGGTGAGTATTCTGCACACAGCAGCTCTACGCGATTCCTCAGGTGTGTGGAGTGCTTCAGAACAATACAATTTTATAACAAGGAATGCTCACAATTGTTACGGAGAAGAGCGCACAGGGGGCAGGTTGGGTTGCAATGGCCCCTTACTATGATGTAGAATCACGGTATGCCCACACAGGGTTTTTCTCGAAGCCCCTCCAAGGTTGAGATTAGGATGGCCCATCCTCAGTGTCTGGTGCCTGCCTTCCTCAGGCCCCATTACAGGCGAATTCTGATAATTGGTAATGAATGAAATCTGCTCTGAGGGCGCCTGGCAGTCTAAAAGCTGGCAAGCAAGTCATTTCATGTGTTTCCTCTCTGGTTACCGCTGGACATGTCGTAACCCACTGATGAAAGGCTAGGAGGGTGATGTGCTCGTGTGGCCCCTGAGAAGGACTGGGATGAACTGGCTGAGCAGCAGCAGGTAGTAGGTGTTAGGAACTGAGGAATGAGATGCTGCTGGGAGCTTGGATGCCCAAGCAGAGCCCAGCCCTGTGTTCATCTGGTCTGATCATCTCCTTCTGCCTATTATGCTCACACAGGAGATCCTCCGGTTACCCTGCCCAGGGCAAGCAGGAGTCTGGCGGAGGTCAGGATGTGACGGCAATGTGAAGGCCCATGGAGGGTGCAGGGATCTGACCATGGCCTTGGCCACAAGAAGGGGTACTCATCGGCTCACCTGCTAGGGAGAAGTGACTGCCTATCTGATGGGGGTGAGTCACCTTCGTGGTCACAGATGGCTTTCCACTGCTTAGTAAGGAAAAGGGGAAGAACCAAGGGATGTGTGGGGTCTAGGCTTTAACACATGGGGGTGGTGCCTCAGGGTTTCCATACAGCATCACTGGGCATTAGGCTAGACCCAGGGTCTAGTTATAGGCCCAAAGGACCAAGATCACCCTTAGGACATCCAATCTTTGGAGGCTTAAAACACTTATTTCCCTGTTGAGTTTCTCAAGGAGGGGGAGCTATGATGTGTCACTTACCAGGTAGTAAATATGACCTTTGGAGGTGAATGCTAGACCTCAGTGTCTAGAGGCTGCAGCAGCTCATGACTTCCCCAGCTGCCTGGGGAAACACTTGTTGGTTTTGGGGCATAGCTTTTGGTTACCCAGTCAGTGCTCTGGGTCTTTGTCCTCCAGGCTAGGTGCCTACAGGTAGCTCTTGTGGCAGACTGAGGGCCTTCTATATCCTTTCCACTCGTGACAGGTGCACTAGAGAGGTCAGGGAGCAAACAGAGGAGGAGGGGGGGTCCACAGGGCTCACCCCAGTCCACTCTACTCCACAGCAGCTCAGGGTCCTGCGGTGCCCTCCTGGCAAGTGCTGACCAGTGAGAAGCCAATGATCCAGAGATGTCCAGTGGCTTTTCTAGGGTCACACACTAACAGGAGGTTATGCTATCAGGAATCCAGGGCTGCTGACTCCAAAGGATACACTCTTTCCTTCCCACCCTGCCATAACTTCCAGGAGAGTGAACACCAGCCATTGAGGTGGGAAGTGGGTTCCATCCCTGGCTCTACCAAACAAAGGATTCTTTCATTTCCTTATCTACAGGGGAGTAAGAGATAAAAATCGCTTGATTTGGCTCTCCCCACACCAAATATCATTTTAGATGAATGTTCTTCTCATCCACTAAAACTCTTATGAGACTAGCCAACTACCCAGTAATGAATTTCAAGAACTACTCATGGCCAGTTCTCATTGTCCCTGCATTTCTCCTGTAGATGCTCAGATGGACCTCTAGAAGTCCTGACTGGTACCCCTGCCCTGGGTAATCTCTCGGCAGAATTAGGACTGTGATAACAAGGCACAAGAGAGATGAACCTGATCAGCTTGCTTGCCCATCTGGTTCTTTGAAGTTTTCCAGGCTCGCTTGGAAGGAAGGAGAGGGACTCCAGGAAAGGTGCATGTAGTGCACCCAGGTGACACTGGAGGCACCACAAATGTTCCCTAACTAATGAGTCCCAGGAGAACAAAGGGTACCCAGAAGCTTTCTTTACCATGGATGCCATCTGGAAGCTTAAAACTCTCTAGAGTTGTTGCTGAGAGCTATAAAATGGGATGCCTTTGGTCCAAATGCAATGGATGTAGGGACCCAGCCTGGGGATGCTCGAGACATTCCAGCTGTTTGCTTGCTGTGTGACCTTGGATAAGCCACCTTACCTCTCTGGGCCCCAGAAGCCTCATGTGTAAAATGAAGGGATGGTTTCTAAGGCAACTGCTAGGTCAAGTATATTATTATCTGTCATTGTTTGTTATTACAATGCTTTAGTGTCAACCCACCCACGTTACTCATAGGTAGTTTCTCAAGTGGGAAGCAGTAATTTAATAAATGACTTCTTCTTGTGTTTTGCTAGAGGGGTTCCCTCCAAGTCTTAATAAGCATTATCAGAGGCACTGCACATATCTGAGGTGGCTTCCTCTTCTTCTTCTTCTTCTTCTTCTTCTTCTTCTTCTTCTTCTTCTTCTTCTTCTTCTTCTTCTTCTTCTTCTTCTTCCTCTTCCTCTTCCTCTTCTCCTTTTCCTCCTCCTCCGTTTTTTTTTTTTTTTTTTGGTATTTTGAGACAGGGTTTCTCTGTGTAGCCTTGGCTGTCCTGGAACTCACTCTGTAGACCAGGCTGGCCTCAAACTCACAGAGATCCACCTGCTGAGTACTGGGATTAAAGGCGTGTGCCACCACTGCTGCCTGGCTGTCTGAGGCTTCTATATAGCTCCTCTGTACCTCCATATTTGACCTAGGATCCTAAGAATGATGGACAATATCCTTCCATCCTTCAAATGAATAGACAACTGGATATTCACACACTGAGTGAGCTCATGGCCTAGAGCTGGCTGGTTCCTGCAGGGGTAAAGAAATGCATGCACGCAGGGCCCTTGGCCCTCAGGGAACACATAGACATTTGACTCTCGGGTCGGGAAGCTGTATGCTAGCCCTGGAAGGGAGCTCTGTGCTTTGCTTTTACTCATGGTCCAAGTTCTCCTTGGTTCACTCATTTACTGCCAGTGAGAAAACTTTCTTTTCTGCTCAGAGCTGTGCCAGGGTATTATGTAGCAGGCCAGACGTCTAGCATCTTTAATAACAATAATAATAATAATAATTTGCATTTATACAAGGCCTTTCATTGGGGATCTTAAAGTGTATCACAAACAATAATTAATTTTCATTCGCAAGTCTGGGAGCCAGCTAGGTAGAAGCCCCTTTATTTCACGGGTGCAGGATACTTTCCTGTACCCTGAAGCATGTTGGGAGGCCTTTTTGCCTCTTGGAAATCCAATCCCTTCTCTCCGGAGGCCTGAGCTAGCATCAGGCTCTGCAATGGCGTTTCCTGTGTCGACCATCCCCCAGCTATCCTGCCTTGGCTAACTGGTGAACACCAATTTGGTGCTGGCGAAACACAGTGCTGGGAGAGATCTGAGCAGGCTGTCTGTGGCAGCGCTTGCCCTAATGGCACTGGTGCGGGGTGACACTCTTGGGTGCCTTCTGGGACAGAGAACTCAATACGTGCACAGAAGTTGTCCATTTTTGTGGTAAGCCCTGGCCCGAGTTCTGCGGGTCATGCCCACAGCGGTTGGGTGGCCGGAGGCTGTGCCACCTGAGCCGGGTCCTGCCTCTGTCAATGTGACGGGGAGTCTCCTGAGTGTTTCTGGCTTTGGTATTGCAGTCTGCCAAGCTACAGATGCAGCTCTTCAGACTACTTTGCTCTATCTCTGGAGGTCGACTCTAGTGCTTTCTGAGCTCATCTTGGGGCAGGTGGATGCAGCATCTCAATGACAAAGAAATGCCCCGAATTCCCATCGAATGACTGACTGCTGACAGAGTGGATGTTCTTTCTTCTTAAGGATCTATTATTTTTCTGCTTTAGTGCTGGAGACTGACCCAATGGCTTGACACACACTAAGTAAGCGCTCTACCACTGAGTTATACCCCTTGTCCACCTATAGGTCTAGTCTTCTTTAGGTTTTTAAATTTTGTTTCATTATTTTATGTGTATGGGTATTTTGCTTGCATTTGTGTCTCGGTACTACACGCATGACTGGTGGCATACAGAATATATACAGAGGCATTGGATATCCTGGAACTGGAGTTATGGATGGTTGTGAACTGCCATGTGGGTGCTGGGAATTGAACCCGGGTCCTCTGGAAGAACAGCCAGTGGTGCTCTTAACTGCTGACCAGCTCTCTCGCCTTTCCAACAGTTCTTCAGACAGGTTCTCATTATGTAGCGAATTTACTATTTAATCTACACTGGCCTTGAACTCACAGAGATCCGCCTGCCTCTGCTTCAGAAGTGCTGGGATCAAAGGTGTGTGCCACCACCCTGCTATGGTTCTGTTCTTTATGCAAGAACGGTCAATTCCCATGAATTCTAGTTTCTGTAGAAGATCCTGACAAACAGTAATCTCTCTAGTTTTTTGTTCTTTACGCTTCGCTCTCATTCTGTCCTTCCACTCCACTTTGCTGGAATACATGCTCGGTATTACACTGAGAAAAGGATGCATCATGGTGATCTGGGAACCAATACAAAGACAAGAGGGCACCCGGACCTGGTGAGAGGCAGAAGGGCACGTGGAAGCCTCTGCAAAGTTGATCTTTCAAGAAGCTAGCTCTCCTGGAGACGATACCACCCCTCCTCTCAAGTGATTTCTGGATTCGGCTGCTCTGTTGACTGCTGGAGAGGACACACACCCTCCCCTACCAAGAGTGTGAGTGAGAGTTTTGTCACAGTGGCCTACCATGGAAGGAATCCTGAGCATGCATCCAGTGCTGTTTTCCTAAAAACTGCTCCCTGGTTAGTATGAGGCTTGGCTTGTGGGGGTACAGCCAGCTTCTGTTTTGACTTTGCATGATTCCTAGAGCCTGGTCTAGACCCAGAGGATCATTCTGGCCTTGGCTTGGTCTGGGCTGTTCAGTGGGACAAGACTGGGAAAGGACAGAGGGACTGGAGATGGAGGTTCCCGGTTCTTCCAAGGCCAGGGAAACACCCTGCAACTGTGCTGCTGTCAGGGAAGAACCTGAGCATTAGCATCAGAATGAAATCCTGATAGGGACCCATCACCTGCTCTCTGTGTGATTGGGGAAGTGCTTGGGTCTCTGCGTGTTTCTCTGCTTAGGTGATAAAAGCATATCACCAGCCACAGAAGAACTCAAGGCACCTTGGTTTTCTTTCTACCCTCACTCTGATCTGAATCTGTGTGTGTGTGTGTGTGTGTGTGTGTGTGTGTGTGTGTGTGCGCGCGCGCGCGCATGTGTCTGAAGGCTATCGGTCAACTTTCAGATGTCCTTCCTCAGGAGCTGTCCACTTTGTCTCTTGTGACAGGGTCTCTCACTGGTGCCTGAGGACTGTCATTAGGTTGTGATCGCTGGCCAGTGAGTCCCAGGATCCCGTCTCTGCCTCTCCAGTGCTTTAAGTGCGCATCACCATGCTTGGCTTGTTACGTGGGTGCTAAGCCTCAAACTCAGATCTTCAGGCTTGCGTGGCAAGCACTTTACCAAATGAGTCTTCTCCCTCCTTGAAAGCTTCCAGGGAGGTCTGGACTCACTGTCTAACTGGTGCCTGGGACCATGTAAGTTTCCAGTGTTTGCTGGTTAAGTGAATGAACTAACTTGGCGCTTGATAGTTTGCAATTTATAATGTGCTTTTAAAAATAACTTCATTGTAATCAAATAACAGAATGTAAAGAATAGATCCTGTTACTCACCCCTACAATAAATAAATCCTGTTATACTCTACAATATCCATGAACAAACAGGCTTGCAGTGAGGCCAGAACTGGCCAGTGTCAGACAGGGACCTGTACGTCACCAAGTGCCTTGCCAACAGCACACGACTAGTCTGGGAGGGTCTTTGGTGCCTTCTGTGGCCAATGACGCTCAGACACGGGACAGGAGTAACATGGTCTGTGGTGTACCGCGTTCTACATGACGGGACCCTTGGAGTGCTGCTCAACCCCGTGTCCGGCCTCCACAGCCTCCTTCAGCAACATCAGGAGTCTGGTGGCCGGAAGCAGTGCATTTGCAACCTCAGGCCCTGGGCACAGTCACAGGTCACATGCTTCCATACATGGCCAGTTCCATACTGACCACATTTGCCCACCTTGCTCTCTCCCCATGGGGTGGATGGTGCCCATGAGCCTGTCTGCCTTTCATCTTCACAACTCCATCAAGGCCACCAAGAAGGAAGTGCTGTATCCATAGGACATGGTTGCTCCTTAGTAGGGTACTCTGTATATGTTAAGGGCTCAAGACAGTGAGGAATAACATTCCTTCTCTTTCTACAGTCTTTTCAAACTGAGAATAAGCACAGCACCCAGCCTCTCTTCCTTCCTCCTCCTCTAGCCTCTGAACTCTGGGAGCCCATGTCAGATGCAGGCTGAGAAGTGGAAGATGGAGATCTTTCAGACATTCGTTCACATGCTTGTCCAATGATAATTCCCAGTGTGAACTGAGGAGTGGAATTAGATGTGACCACAAGGCAGGATCCCTAGGGAGCTCACCACAGCCTCCTACAAACGGTTCTACAGCACACTGTGTGGGGGTGGCTGGTGTCCCAGTGGAATGCCATCCCTGTGCCCACTGGGCAGCATGTAACCCAATGCCTCGGGAATGAGGTCAGCTCCCCCCACGAGGATCCCATCTACTCTGGGCCTCTGAGCACATTTCTTGGTGCTGTTAGGTGCTGCCTTGAGATAGCACAAAGAGTTTTAAAAACTAGCTGAGCTAGTTTTAGGTCAGAAGGTGGCAAGGAAGAGCCAACATGAGGACCTGAACTGAAGAGGCCTGAACAAGAGAACCATGTCTCCGCTCCCAGCCACAGAGCACCCAACCTCCATCCCTGAACCTGGGAGCCGTGTTCTTCTTATTGCAGTCTCGCTTTGGGTGGGGGGCAGGTATGAAAGGGTGTGACCAGTGACCAGCCCTGTTTGCTGTGATCTAAAGGCGAGGCCACATGCTGGCCAGCGAGGATTGAATTATGGGACTGCAGACACAGCGGGTGGTGTCAGGAGCTGCTCCTGCATCTGGGAGACCAGCAACTGGTGCCGCCCTGGCAGAAAGTGGGGACTGATCCAAAGCCAGTGCTCAGCTGGCTAGGCTGTGTGTTCGCCCCGAGCCACAGCACCAGAGAAAAGGAACAGCTTGACTCCAAGATATCGGTGAAACTGTACCAAGCCAAAGGGGGCAGAGGCAGCCTTTCCTAGTCTGCACAAAGCTTCCTTGTAGACCAAGTGGTCCTGAGAGGGCCATTTCGAGTTTTGGTCATTAGAAAGCTGGTAGAGAACAGAGGCATGAGAAGCAGATTTACGGGGAAATAAATTCTAGAAACGACAACCTTGTTTGCATTGGCTTTGAGCGGGAGAAGGTGACAAAGATTAGGTGCTTCCTAGTTCACCTGTCAGAGGCCCCTTCCGACCCCTCGCTGGTCTTCTTGTCAGAGCTCCTCAGTCACCCCACCACCGTTGGCCACCTTCCCCATCCCACTGCTCAGACTGGGAGACAAGGCAAATCCAGACAGAGCAGGGGTGGGAGAGGGTTGGGCAGGCATCTGGGCTCTTGAAGACAGCATGCGGTTCCCTTACCCACCATGTTTACCAAGCGGATGAGTCAGTATTCAAATCAGCATTCCCCTCCATGTGGGGACAAATGGGTGTCCCACCTTGAACCAAGCCACCGGATACAGTCAGTTCCACGTGGCCGAGGAAGGTCCCCCAACCTCCCTACCCTGCCTAAAACTGGTAGACACCATGGGTGCCAGAGCCACCAGACCAATGAACAAATACAGACGTGTAGCAAAATAAACTTTGTAAAATCACAGCAGTTCAACAATGCAGAGCATGTCCTGTATTGCCAACTATGGGGAGGAAGAACGGGACCCTTTTCCTAGTCAGCTCTTTATTGGTCACTTTGGGGGCCAGAAGCCTTGTTAGACTTCAGATCTCCTCCAGCACATATTCTGTAAAAAGCCAGACACTAAATATTTTCAGCTTGTTAGGTCATATACTCTGTCACAATTCAAATCTGCTCTGTGCTGATCATGGCTTTAGACAAGATGCAAATGGATGGGGGTAGCTGTGTTCCAATAAAACTTTATTCATAAGAACAGGTGCTGGAAGTGTGGGCCGCTGACTGTCCACTGAGCCCTTCTCTAGTCTGCACCTTCTCTGTGTAGAGGAGGTAAGGTGAAATGACTCCTTCATGGAATTACGTGGCTGACCAAGACTGAGTTTGCAAGGCTTTGTGTGGGGATCAGAGCAGGCCAGGAGCTGCCCAAGTTGAAGAGAAAATGGCCACCTGAATAACTGGAGATTTCAACGACTTTCACCCTATCAGAAGGGACTGACAACAGAGTGGAAAACCACAGGTTAAACATCTCTGTGTGGCTACCACCTGTCTAAGCTGGGATAGCTGGCTTGCATTGATGGAAGCAGAGGCTATGGGTTTCCTAGTGTGTGCTGCTCGCGATCAATTCTCAGGGAGACTCAGACACAATCTTAAAGCGTCTCAGGAGAAGGGCTGGGAAAAGAGGCCAAAAGGAACTGGAAGGCTGTGGCGCTTGTCTGCGAACGGTATGAGAAGAAAGCAGCAAATTCGTTTTTTCCAGTCAGCAGTGAGCCCGACACCCAACAGTGTGGAAACGGTCAGAGGACAGGCCCTCTTGTCCAGGCTGAGAACAGGTTGTTTTGGCTGTCAAGCATTTTCAAAACAAGTTTTCTTGGTCTCATGACAGGTTGAGGCAAGAACAAGAAACTGAAAAGAGTGGAAGATCCCATGATCACGCTCTGGGCTTCCACGTGGGCTGGCTCTGCCTGCACGGTCAAGTTTGCTTTCCAGAACATTCCGATAAAACTGGTCTTAGGGTTAATACCACCTTGCTAGTGACACCATTAATGGAGCGACTCCTCTAAGAACGCCCTGGCAGCTGGATAATCATTCTAGTCTGGGAGGAATAAGAGGTCAAAGTCACTCTTAAACCCAAGGGTACGACCCTGCTCAGACCTCTGCCCTGTTTTGTTTTGATTCTCACCTCAGGTTACGTGGACAGTCTTCCCTGAATCTGAGGTTAAGGACTGTCTTCTCTAAGGTAGAGTTTTCCATCTCAACCACAGAACACTTGGTCAGGGTGGGGCAGAGAACGCAGCAAGGAAGCATGAACCGGGCAGGCCGGGATCAGCCTGGTCTTAGGAAATGCCACCAGTTCCTACCAGCCTGGTCTGTGAGGGCTTACCAACTGTCTTCAGGAGAGAAGTGCAACCATACTTCTCTGAGTGGGGTGTCTCAAAGGACAGTGCACCAGACGGAGCCTGGGCACGGCTTATCATACAAGCCACAGAAACCATTCAGACACAAGGGTGCTGGGGAGTCTCAGACCGCCTGGATAATCACCAAGGGCCGCAAACGGAAGACAGAAGAGCTGTAGATGGGGCAGAGCACCTCCCTTCTGAATTGACCTCTCATCGTCTCAGAGTCCCGGAACAGTGCTCAGTGAGTCCCTTAGCATCACACTTTGGGGGTGGGGGCTGTCTCAAATCCAGGAAGAGGGTGCTCACTGCACTCTTACTCGGTGGGATAAGTTACTAGACCACAGAGGCTGGGCTTGTTCTGCTAACTGTCTGCGAGAATGTTCTGAGGAGAGAAATCCTCCACCGGACTTTCACACTAGAGGCCCGAAGGTCCGAGCTGTGTGTTCAGGTCCACAGACAGCGATGTGCAGACAGCACAGGACATCCCTCCTGCTTCACATCCATCCCCACTCCCACACTGTGGGGACCATCAGCACGGCCGTCTCTGCCCAAAGTCCACTGGGTGGAGCTTTTATTACCTGAGAGGCCAGAAGAGCAAATCCTGCTTTTAGAGACGCAGACTGCTCTGGCTGACCACTTCTGCCTGGACTTGCCCACCAACACAGGAGGCCCCACAATAGTTCAACTTTAGATAAACAACACTTGACTTTTTAGTGTAAATACGTTCTGCGAGGGAGATACTTTCATGAACTTACTTGTGACTTATCAAGCTTTACTGGGCACCCTGCCTTCTGAACCGCTCCATCTGGCAGCTCTGTTTTTGTGTGAATGTGTTTGTGGGGGTTCATGTGGGGGTGCCTGTGGAGGCAGCCACGGGTGTCGTTCCTCAGGTGTTGGCTACCTTTTTTTTTGAGATGGGGTCTCTCATTGGCCTGGAACTTGCCAAGGAGCCTAGGGTGACCAGCCAGTGAGTCTCAGGGATCTGCCAGCCTCTGTCTTTCCAGTGCTACAAGCATGCACCACTGCATCTGGCTTCTTAAATGTGGGTTCTGGAGATCAAACTCAGACGACCTGCAAAGCTGGCACCTTACCAGCGGGCCACCTCCCCGGCTCTTCACCTGGCAAATGAACACCAGAGAACCAGAGGAGGTTTGGAAAGCTCTAGGCTGACATGAAAGGGTCAAGGGGTCCACGCTAGAGCTCGACCTGAAGACATGATGCTTTCACCACCTTTATTTCCATTTCCAAGGTTATGAAGGTTCTAGTAGGATTTACTTATCTACATTAAGGTAGGCCTATGTATCAACACGTAAGCTTGTCGGGAAAACCTTATTGCATACAAAAAAAGGCAGTTAGTAACAGCAGCTCCCGTTAACCAGCAGTACGCCAGGTACTACAATCACCTCCCCATCAACACTCACACTCTGACCTGCACACTGTATATATTGTGCAGCTAATTCCCTGGAAGACCTTAGTGTCTGGCCATTAGTGACTGGCCACGCTAGTTGGGGTTCTCTGAAATATGGGTACATGGGTGCTGAGCTTTACCCAGCGAGCAGCAATGCTGTGTGTGTGTGTGTGTGTGTGTGTGTGTGTGTGTGTGTGTGTGTGTTTGTGTACATGCTGGGGTCCCCAGGGCTCGGCACATGTTCTGTATGTAGTGACTTCCTATATATTTGCTGAATGGATTTGGCAACCCTTAGCATAACTGCCATGTCCTGCTTCTCTGTGTTGGGCAGCCTAGCGCTGACCTTCCACGGGACACAAAGCAACGAATTTCCATTGAATTCCTCAGAAGTAACTTTGGATGAAGTTTACCTAGGGACCTCTTGAGCTGACTTCTGCTTTCCCGCCTTCTTTTTCCACGGGGCATGACTAAGTGTCTGTCTGGAGGGCAGGAGTCACGGGAATTTTCTGCCTACTTCTCACTGTGCACCCCCTGCCCCCTGCTCGTTTGGAGGTTCCTGTGAAGGGCCAGGTTGCTTGTGGCCTGTCCCTGTAATGTCCCTGACTCTTTTCTCTCATTTATAAACCCCAATAAAAAGTTTAGCTATGCGGGTAGTTTACCTTTCCTTAAAGGTCCTTTAGACTCTCAGAAAGTTGTTTCTGCAAGAATATCCTGGGCACATCCTGTGGCTATCAAGGCCTTCAGCCCCCTGGGTGAGCTGAAGCAGAAGGTTATTCCAAGCCACCTCACGGGTGGGCAGTGGGGACACACGTGCAAGCCCCCTCACCCCAGCCCCTCACTCCAATGTGCTGCCCTCCCTCAGGGAGGAGGCCCACTCGAGGCAGGGGAAAGGCAGATCAGAAAGCAGCTTAGGACCAGTTTCAGGGACACAGGGTTCTAATCTTTGAACCGGGCATCTTGACCAAATTCTTCCAAGAAATGGGGCTGGGGGGAAGGGGAGAGGGGCAGGAAGGGGGAGAACAAGGGAATCTGTGGCTGTTAGGTAGAACTGAATAGTATTGTAAAATACAATAAAAAATTCTTCCAAGAAATGAAACTGATGCACGGAATGTCAACTCCACGCCATTAATTTCATTGCACTGTTACCACGATGGCTCCAGTTCAGCACAGTTCTAGCTGGCTGTACTTGCTGCTTGCTAAAGCTTTCTCTGTGCCCTACATTGTGAGCCTGGCCTCACTGTCAGGTCTACCCCCTTGCATGGTCACTCAGGCTAGCCCTGCCGATGGCTATGGAGTTTTGGGGGTCCCTGAGGATCACGAGAGACCTATCTACACCGCGTCACTATTTTTGCTTCTTTCTACCAGCTCAACTTCAGCAGGCACGATCTAGTTCATTTTCACCGGTAGGCCTTGTGCCAAATGATCTGATAACAGACAAGAGAGACTCTTGTTCCCACAGAAGCCAGGCCTCTGCTCGTCACCATGATCTGCGCAGGATGAATGGTCCTAATTATCCTCTGATCATCCTTTGATGCTCCTTTTTTTTTCCTTTTCTAGAATGCCTGCCTTAATGAGAAGTGATAGAAACAAGAGCCTGGGCCCTCTTGCCCTGGCTGGACTCCACATCACACATGACAGCCCTGAGCCGCCCTGGTGGCACCTGTCAGAAACCAAGACACACATCTGAACAGTCAGGCCTAATTCCCAGGAAGCTGTTTGAACTTGACATCTGAAAATGCACTGCATCTAGAATTATTTTACAGGGCGTGTGTTCGGGGCATATGTGTGCACATTCCACAGCTGAAGTGTTCTATAAATATCAGATGCAGGCTGTACAAACGGCATCACGTACACAGTGTCCTTAATTCTGTGTAGTGAGATTTCAATTTGTGTCTGACCTCTGGTAACAGGGATGGAGGTTTTTCAATATGGATTAAAAAACTATGACAAGCTATCTTAAACATGCTTTTCACTTCAAATTCCCACAAATCTACCAGAGTTCAGGGATAGCAGGTAGGTACTCGCCTGCTGCTTTCAGATGAGGGTACCAAGGCCCAGAAAAATGACATGCCCTTCCCAAGATCACACAAGAAATTAAGAATGGTGCCTGGATGAGATCCAGGTCTCCTAGCTCACGGCCAGTATTCTTTGCATTTTCTTTGTTTTCCTATACATGTCTTCTTCCAGAGGTTCAAAGGGAACTCTGATCCTATTAATAAACGTACATTCCTCTTCACTGTGTTATTAAAAACCTCAAACCAGACCCTCTCTACCTTATCCTTTCTGTATATTTTTCTGAGTAAGTAAGAAAATATTTGACTGTAACTCACAAATAATTCAGACAACCTCACCTAGTGATGGAAAACACTTTCCCCAAGGCAGGGGGCGGTATGATTAGAACTCATGCCTCAGTACTCAGTAGTCCTCACAATGGGGTAACAAGCGGCTTTCCCCAGCAAAGAGGTGGAGATCTCCCAGACCCTCCATCCCCCAGCTTTCCCCTGATAAGCCCAACCTAGGCCAGCTTCTTTTGGCTTGTGCAACTGAGGTCGAAATTTAAGCCCACACCCTGTTTTTCTACCGAGAAAGCAGCATGGACCGAGAGCTCAAAACCAAGCCCTCCGTGGAGCAGACAGAAAGAAGGCCTGAGAAGAGATGGGCTGCGGGGTCCTGCTGAGGGGATTTGCTCTGCTTGGAGTTCCGGGGAGAGGGGAGGCAGGGCAGGGCTGCAAATGCTGGTGCCTGGTACAGTCGGGGCTGTGCAGGCTCCCAGGACGCCCAGAGGCTCGTTCTGGGATGAAGCTGTATAAGCAGTGACTGATGGCCAGGCTTTTTAATGGAGCTTATCATATCACAGCAACAGATGTCGGGCTCTAATAAATAACACGCTCCCTCTGACCTACGCAATTTGGAGAGGATGCCTGTTGTCAGGCAGAACTGGATCCCTCCCGTCCCTGTTGCTCCGTCTTCCGTCAGGAAAAACAAAGCATGTCCCTTGAAGAGACTCTTCAAACCTATTCTCTGAGGAGCCATCGGTCCACGTTGTTTATTTCGCTTTTCTCTCCTCAGCTTTTAAATTTCTACACCCTGTGAGGGAAAGCTCGGAGGGACGCAGGGACTCGGTCACAGAGAAGCCCAGGCAGGCAGGCAGGGAGGGCAGGCCTTGGCGACTGGAGCCTTCTGAGAGCCTGCCGGCTCACTAGTGCTGGGTCCTGCACTGTCCCCTCAGGGTGCTCAGGCAGCCCCGGCTTGGAAAATTCCCTCTGCTCTCAAGGGGAGTTCAGCTGAGAGAAGGTTGGGAGTTTTTAAAGGGAACTGGTCCTAGGAAACAGGGCAAAGCAAGAGACGAAGAAGAATGTCCATGAATCACTGCGGTCACTGAGCTGCGTGACTGTCCCAAGGTCTGTCCCACGGGCCCCTGGGACAGGGCTTCCTTGGAGTCTAGCCTGGGCTGCTCTGCCTTCAGCCAATGCTTCCTCTGATCCCTCTTTGCCCTTTGTCCAGGGGACCTGGAAAGTGACTGAGCCAAGCCGGCCACATCTCCTACCTCCCTGACTGACTCTGCATCCCTAGATGTCAGGTGAGAGTCCAGGAATACAGACATGAAGGGAAGGGATAGGATGAAGTCAGTCATGGGCCTGGAGACAGTCATCTGGTCCCCACCAGGGTTTTCCCCAGAACTTAGCCAAGTGTGGATGAGGAGGGTGAGAAGCACAGAGCTGGTGGGTTCCCAAGCTACCCGCTCACTAGCCATGGGGACTGGGGGGAACAGGGCCGACCACAGCTCAAGCGCCATAGAAATAAGGCATCGGCAGGTGACCCAGGAGCTAACAACAGACAGCCAGGGAGAGTGGTCGACTCCTGGGGAAATAAACACACGAAGGAGCTCCCATTGCGACTACCTGGATGCCATGCCCCAGCCTCCGAGGAGTCTCAGGCCACAGGCCTCTCCCCACCATGCTGTGAGGGTCCAAGTGGAACCAGCATTTCCACATTGTAGTCCAGGGTCCCAGAACAACTACAGACGTCATGGAGAGGGCCGGGGATGGGGGTGCAAATTCTGATGCCACATCTATCTCCATCTCTTGAATTAAGAGGGGGCGATCTATATTTAGATGTTTTATTTAAAGGACTAATGCATGAGACTGGATTAGAGCATTCGGTAATAAGAACTTTGAAGGAAAAATAAGAACCAACCTAACAACCCATAGTATATTTGAGAATATTAAAGTAGCAACAATGAAAAGCCCTTGAAATAATCTGTAATATACAATTAAAAAAAGATTTGCTAAAGACAAAGTTATTCTGCATAGACAACTGGATATCAAGTGATAAGAGAAAATAGTGAAAAGATAACACACGGGAAGCCATGCACTGTTCTGGGAGGGTAAGAAAACTCTTTCTGACCTTGAGGCAGGAGGGGAAATGGAAAATGGTTTGGGGAGGCACATGATGGCAGCACTGTGTGTTGTCCACAGAGTTATTTTTGAACTATCTTTAGTGATTCCTTTTATGTTAGGGATTTTCGTGTGACAAACCATTGAAGTAGGCACTTTGGGGGTTCAGCCTTATTCTAAGCTCCCCAGCCCTCTGCTAGGACCGACCTGATACGGTACACAATGGAATTCATGAATAATCATGCCATCTATGTGTAGATCTCACTGACCAGACAGGACTATAAAAAGATTGCCCCCTCCAATCTTCGTACCTACACGATACTAAGGTATCTTATTTTGCTTTTTGTCCTTTAAAGTGGTTATTTCATACAGATTAAGCGAGTGAGGATGAGATGGAAATCCTTAGGAGCCAGGAGCCTAAGATTTTAGATCTCTGGTCAGGTCGCTGGGGTTTGGAGCTTTTGACTGTGGTACGCCTCAGTGTTGATGCCATTAGCTGTTACTATGTACTTTGTAAGCAAGCACACTGACAGGTAACATCTACTGCATGCTCACCACATGTCAGAGTCCGCCAGACAGCCAACACATTACCTGAACAGCAGGCAGAGTTCTAAGAGTCTATGCTCCCTGTAACAGCTGAGATGCTGAGAACAGTGAGTCCCATTCCGGCAATTAGGCGGTCATCTATGGTACAGATGTCTTTACGAAAGGGAGGCTGACTGCCTCAGTGGAATGGGCCCTTTAAATCGGGGTGTGGAGCTCAGGGACACAAGACAGAGACTGGAAATACGAGGAGGATTTGGTGTACTGCTGTGGGCTTAAAAATGGAGAGGCTATAAGGCAGGGAAGGAAGCCAGCTTCTAATTACTGAGAGTGATCTCCAGGTGACATCTAATAAGGACACAGGGTCCTGAGTCCAACTGCCCCAGGGAACGGAACTCTGCCAACATCCCGAATCAACTTAGGGAAGTCTTAGCCTAAATCTTAATTGCAGCTGTCTGGACCCAAGCATGATATTGTGGGCCTCCCAGCCCATCAAAACTGTGGTGTAAAAATCTGCGCTGCTTTACGATGGGAAGTTTGTAGTAATCAGTTAGACCGTATCGCAGAGACCCATAAACCCTATGTGACACGCAGTGACCCTCTAAGCAAGTCTTTACCAGTTTATAGACAAGGAGACAAAGACTCAGGAGGATTATGCGTATCCCCAAAGTTGCACAGCCACTAAATGGTAGAAAAAGGGCTGAGCCAGCTGCCAGGACTTCAGGGTCAGTGCCCGACAAGTGCCACCTGCATTTCCTCTCTGCAGCATGCCACGGAGATGCCAGTGCCCCGTGAAAGGGGACTTGGGCTAACGGTGAAGGGAGTGGGGACTGTGTCCATCCATCTGTCTGTGAATGCACAGTGAGGCTGGAGCTCCAGGAGCTGCTGAGTCCTTGCTGTACAAGAAGCCAGCTATGTACCCTTGGGAATTCTTCTTTATCTACACAAAGGGACAGAAGAATTTCTGCAGGGCTGCTGCAGGGGTGATCCTACAAGAGAGAGGATTCTCTGTCACCTGTCACCGGTTAGGTTTACTGGGAAAGCAGAAGCACCTGAATGTCACGTTTGTTAATGACTGTAAGTCTCAATGTTCTTGGCCTATACAGTAGATATGATCTCTCCAATGGTTTTTCTGAAAAAGATTTTAAAAATAAGTTTCTGTTGGGTGGGGTGACTCACCCCTTTTAATCCCAGCAAATAGAGGGGCAGAGGCAGGTGGGCCCCTGAGTTTGAGGTCAGTCTGGTCTACATAGGGAGTTCCAGGACAGCTAAGGCTAGATAGTGAGATCCTATAAAAAAAACAAAACAAAACTTTCCCCCTTTGGCAAGGAAATGATTCCCTACTACCTGTATCTAGAAGCTCTGGAAGGAAGTAGGCTGTAGTTTTCCTTTGGTTAGAAAAAATTTTTAAAGCTAATTGACTGTTAAAAGTCAATTTATTGTGGAATTCACATGCAAAACCAAAACATATAGCTATCATAACACAAAGGCTAACTGAGGGTATAAAGAGGCTTATTTTGTTTTAGATTTAGGATTTGATATTAGGTATGAAACACTGTAATATTAATTAATAATAGCTATTATTAATATTAATTCATGTGTCAAAGGTTATATTTACTGCATATATAACCAAAATATATGAAGAGATAGTTAAGAAGCCAATAAATGATATAAGGGAGAGAAAGAGAAAAGAAAAGGATACTTCAATATACCAAAAGAACACAAGAAGAGAAAGACAAAGGAACTAAGAACAGCGGAAATAAAATTTTTTTAAAAAAGCAAGATGTAGAACTTAAGCTTAATGAGCTCATTTGTTATATATTTTTTTCTTTTTTTTTCATTTGTTATATTAAGTATAAGCAAACCAAATAATTCTATTAAAGGACACTGACCATCAGAATAGATTAAAAAAATAAAAATCTATAAAAGGTTTCAGGACATACAGATATACAGAGATGAAATAAAACAAAAAGGGATGAAGAAAGACAGCATAAAAATATGTAGAAAAACAATCTGGTACAACTATTTTAACATTAAGGAAGACTTCTAGTTAAAAAGCCTTACCAGATACAGACATTCTGTAATGGCAGAAGGACCAATACATTAAGAAGACATAAGCAGGCCCGGCATTGGTGGCGCACGCCTTCCTTTAATCCCAGCACTTGGGAAGCAGAGGCAGGCGGATCTCTGTGAGTTCAAGGCCAGCCTGGTCTACAGAGCAAGATCCAGGAAAGATGCAAAGCTACGCAGAGAAACCCTGTCTCAACTCCCGCCCCCCCCCAAAAAGAGACATAAGTATAATAGCACACTGTAGACTATTGTTTTTCCTCCCTGGGAGCTGTGGTTTGCCACTGTTTTCTGGAACAGCATAGAGCACTGTACTAAATAATACTAGCCCAGAGAAATATCACAACTTCAAAATCAAATATGGATTCTACTAAATGCATATTGCTTTCAGACCACTACATAGTTCAAAAATTATAAACTGAGCCATTATAAGATGGAGACAGTCTTTACATAAAAATCTGTCCACAGCATTGTAAATTATACTACAATAAAAAGATAATTATGGCAAGCTTTTGCCTTTAAAGATCTCACCATTTGGTTAAGGGAAGAGACATATATAAAGATGTAAAAACTAAAAATAGCATAAAAGAGATTCTAGAGGAGCATGTGAGCAGAGTACAGGCCTGGAGAGGAGGTGGTGCGGGGCTGCCTGGGAGTTTAGAGTATGTGAGGAAACCCATCTGGAGGAAGGCTGGAGGACGAGGGCATCAGAGCTGTGAGCACAGGCACTGAGAGACAGAGCAGAAGGGACATTTCCATTGTTCAATATGGTACTTCACTGACTGTCCCTTCCCAGCAAGTCGGTTTAGCAGAGGGGAGTCCAACCCTGTCTTCAAAGATGAAGTTCAGAGAGATTATGCAGTCCGCCCGAGGCTACAGAGCTTATAGGATTAAGCTCTGTGGTCGGAACCGGGGCATGCATAACCCCGAGCCCGTGCCCACTCACTCTGGGGCACTTGCTGAGGGCAGAAGTGGCTGGACTGACATCAGCAAGAGGCAGTGTGGTAGGAAAAGCCCTGGCTTTTCAGGGCCAGGAAGTATCTGTCCTTTCTTAATGCACATGCTTAGAGCAGCCTCTTAACAGGCAGTGTAAACAGCTGATTTCACTCAAAGGGCTTTGGGGCTGTTCTAAACCATGAGAGTGTTTATGTCGTGGGCAGAGCTCCCCAAGTGAATTATAGCCTTGTACGTACTGTGTACAGTATCTTCACAGGATGCAGAAACGGGGCATGCAAGGAATGTTTCAGCTGGCCTTTCTTTTCGCTTGACATTTTCCTCCATGCCTTCCTACGAGTTTTCAGACAGGACCACAGGACAATTCTTGCTTATGTTTACCCCTTACCTGGTCTCTGATACAGCCCCATGCAATTACTCAGTTCAGTTAAAGAATGGGGCCTTTAAGTGATTTCTTGTAGCTAGCACGAGCTGCTGGCTGTCTCTCTTATTACATCTAAAATGGATTCGTCTTCACTGAAGTAGAAGGCAGATTTCTTTAACACGACTTCAGATGTTTTCTTTAGACTGGTGTTAACATAAAGCAAATGTGTCTTGAAAGTCTGAACCAATCTGTTAAGACAAACAGGCTTCACTTACGATATTCCTACACTGAAATCACAGGCTCGTGGTCTACAGCTCCTTAAAGATTCAATTCCTACATGCTAAAATGCCTGCTTAAGAAGTACACACACACGCGCACCAAGACAGCTTTGCCATGGAAACCACAAAGACATGTCTGGTTCTGACTCCAGAGCTCATACCACAAATAATGGCCCATCTTCTAAGGGCAGATCCTGTATACACAGGGAAAGACCAGATAAGTAAACAACTCCAAGACTTCAAACAGAAACCTTGCTTTCTACCTGCTTTGTTCCATTCATTTCAACATAGGTCTTAATAGTTGTTGCTAGTTAATTTGCATGATTGTTTTTTCCTTAAATATAATTTCAGACATCAGTATACTGGACAGAAAGGGGAAAGGCACACAGTTGCAGATAGATTACAACTTTGGGTTGCACATAGGATTTGGGGGTGGTTGGAGTGCTGGAGAAGGGCACTCAGAGTAGAACCCTGAGCCTCCCATGCATGAAGGTTTTGTACTAAAGGGACAATGGAGATGACAGGAGGTTCCCCTGGGAAGAAAATCTGTATCAGGACATGGGGGGAGGCAAGAACAAGGGGTCTTAATGATCAACAAGTCTCTAGGTCTGGAAGGCCAGCTTCTGTTAGCAGGTACTTGAAAACTGTCAGAAATTTGGTATGATTCATCTCCTTGCTGGGCTCCAGGAGGCCATGGATAGTTTCCAGTTGGCTTATCCTGCCATCCTCAAAACAGCACACAGTGCCTGGACCATGGTAGATGCTTAATAAACACTGGATGAGCAAATGAAGAAGATGCTTAGTAGACAGTTTTCATTTCTATGATTCTTTGGCTCTGCACACCCTTCAGCTGGGATCACAAGTGTGTGCATATGGCTGTTCAGAGTGATAGAGTACTAACCACACGTCACACCATGATTTATTTTTGGGGGAACTACCATTTCAATCTATTGCTTCTTCAGGAGCAATTCTAGGAGGCAACGGTCTACAGACTGCTGCTGTAGACAACGAAGTCTTATCTCCCAGAAGCAATCAGCATGCTTCCGTATCAACTGGATCCTTGTGACTGAAGTGACAAGAGCCCTCCTCTCTCAACTGTGAAGGCCAGCTGACCTCAGCCTCCACTGAGCCGCTGCATCCACAGTGGAGTCAGCAGACAGATCCAAGCAGTCTGTCTATCTGAGTATGTAACCAAGACACACCCATGCAACACACAGGAGACACGTGACACAATTCAAGAGATGCAGCCTCCCCTGAAAAAGTAGCTACTGAATCCATATACTGACGACTCGATAGGAACTCTGTTTATCAACATTTGAAATCTACCTTTTAAAACATATACAAGCAGCTGCCAACGTTTTGTATTATTGACATTATTCATCTACAACTCAACTTGCTATTTAGTATTTCTCTAATCCAAATAGAAAGGTAGAGTTCTTATATATCCTACAATCAATTTACCAAAAAAAGCCACTCATGGCCAGTCTTAGCCATCAACAGAAACAGGACAAGGGGACACCAGACCCAAGTCAGCTTCCCTGTGAGGAGGCGACAGAAGAGATTGATGTTTAAATCTAAAGCTGGAGACAATGCTGACTTCCGATATTCTCTCTTGTGACGACTACCTCTGCCACTGTGGCATGAAGGCACCATGGACAGTGAAGAAGTGGGGTTTGCTGTGTTTTAATCACACTTTAAAAAACAAGCCCCGGGCAGGAGTTAGCCTCGTGATCAGTGTCTAGTCGGCCCTGGACTGTACGCGCACAAGGATCTCTGAAGAAAGAACATTCGATTCACTTACTTTGCTCTCTTGGCCATTTCGTTTCCATCCCATCTGGGGCTGTATGGGTAATTTTTTTGTGCTTGGGAGTAAAGTTGTCCGCTGTTGGTAAAATGATAGACGGACTGAAATGTGAGCGTTGGCTGATCGCGAGGAAAAAACAGGGGCAGGTCAACTGGAAACACAGAAAAAGGGAAAGAAAGTTAGAGTTAAACAGTTAAGAAGTTAAGTTAAACAGTTCAAAGTTAGGACACTTTCTTTTTGCTAAATCGGAATGTTGGGTACATGAAGGTTGGAAACAAAAATACTGCTTGAGGTTTAGATGAAAGCCATGGGGCGAGGACCAAGGAATGTAGGGCATCGTCCCTGCCTCCAGGAGTGTCAAATCTAGTTGGAGGCAGATCATACATGAAGTCCAGTGTCACCACCCTGAAGCACGCTGTGAAAGTGCTGAAAGACCACCACAGAATGCATGTGGAAAGCATAACCAGGATGGCATCCCACCCTGTCGGACGTCCTGGCCCTGGCCTTGTCCATCAGCTGTCCATCAGCCAGTGCAGAACCAGCCACAGAGCTGTGTTAAGTTTCGATTATGCCATAGCTCTTCAAGGGTGGGACAGTGTCTTCCTCATCTGTAATTTGATAGAGGATGGTTTTCAAGAACAAACTTGGAAAAGGGACAAAGAAGGCCTTCAATAATCTCTCTACTTTATAGGATGAGCCAACTAGACTACCAGAAAAATAAAATTATCATTCTGCTTCCAATCAAGCAGCGAATCTCCACACTCAGCATTTTCCATTTTCCCCACATGTTACCACATATATTTATATCTCCTAAATCAGAGGGAGCTCCTTAATGGGCCAGAACAGGGACAAATCTGAACACAGACTCTGCCTGCTGGTGCGGCAGGGCTCAGTCTAAACCTCCTGCTAATGTGTAGTCTGTGCTTTATCGCTTCATTTCGGGGTTAAGTCAACTTTTAGAAATAAAATCACTTTTAGTTTCAGTGGAGGCCAACCATCCCCGGAAACTGTTTTAACATTCTTTGAGGTAGACAACATTTGTGTAAATCTCACCACTTCTAGGACAGAGAAGAGGCACATTAACAAATGCATTGACAAAATGTATAGAATTTTCTAGCTTTGCCGAGGAAGACTGAGGTACTTTGTTACTTAAAACTTCACGAAGGGGACATTAATTTGAACAAGTGAGTACACTAGAAAGTGCATGGAGTTGATCACTCTTTCACAGACAGGCAGCCACAGGAGACTACCTGGAGCCACGGTTCAAATCTTTGGCTCCCATGACACTGCCTCCCCTCTGCACTGAAGAACGCTCCTAGAAGCTGCTTATAACTGTGCTGCAGTTACAATGTGGTAATCCCCAGCCTCCACTGTAAGAAGGAAGAAGGATGAAAACTTTAGCTGTACAAGATATATATTAAAGGAACATGGACTGGATGGTGTGGAATTTATCACTCCCTCGGGGTTGGTAATGCTGAACGTGACGAGTGTATTCTCCATATGTGACTTCTCGAAGGAAATGTTAGGTTCAGGGTGAGACAAAAAAAACCCCACACAAAAACAAAAACAAAAACCCCAACAATGACAGCAGCAGCAGCAGCAACAACAACAACAAAACCCCAAATAAAAACCCTGCCATTGGGAGGGCCTCTCAGACTTCTGAGTGCACTCAACTGATGCCTGACTCAGAGACACAGGGAATTTCTACTGGTGACTCACATCACGACCCAAGAGAAGGGGCAGGATTGAGAATGTCCACTTTTTAGTCACATTTCTCTGTGTCACAATAAGACAGTCTCCATACATGCCTATTTTTGTCAAAGCAGAGATTTTATAACACGCAGAACAATGAAAGTATGAAAAGACCTATTCGAAGGGCAACTATCTCAATTCAGAAAACCCCTTTGGGTTCGTTCATGTAACAAAGCTTGTCTGTAACATCTTCAGTTACTCTGGACGAATACTGCTTTCTAACCTCCTTGTATCCTTTCCGATACTCATTTAATTTCCTCTGACTGCGCTTTTAGAAATAAATGCCTGTTCATGTAGACTTTCCTTTGACTTCAATTGCAATCACTAGATTACATCCGAGTTTTTCAAATAGAAAACGACATTCAGATTAAGTTCTAAAGCAATCATTTAGTAATAGAAAAGTATTAAATATGCTATCTTACCTACAAAGAACAATAATTTCAAGTAATAGAATTCAGTGCAACTATTAAAAAAGTAGCCACCACTCAGTATTAGAAGCAGTGTAGATACTACTTACTATAGGCTATGAAGCTACTAGGTTTGGAAGCTTTAGGATACATTTTTCTAAAAACAATTTTTTAGTGTACATGTGTGCATGTGTGCATGTATGCATGCGTGTGTGCATGTGTGCGTGTGTGTGTGCGTGCGTGCGTGCGCGCGCGCGCATATGTGTGTGTCAGTGCTCGTGGAGGTCAAAAAACTTCAGGTATCATCCTTAGGAACACCATCCACCTCTTTTGAGAAAGGGTCTCTCAAGTGGCCTGGAACTCACCAGACTAGCTGGCCAGTAGGCCCTGGGGCTCCTCATGTCTCTGCCTCCCCAGGGCTGGGATTCTAAGCACATGCCACCATGCTCAACTTTTTATATGGCTCCAGCTCAGGTCTTCTTGCAAGTCCTTTACAGACTTACAGCCATTCTCCTAGTTCCCCCCAAAGGGAAACTTTTCCAGGACTGGGAACAGTGCTTTGGCTGGTGCCAATCTCCTGGGCTTAGGCCATCCTTTGGCCCCAGACTCCAGGCATGCATCACTGCATCTTCTACTTTTTTTTTCATTGTTTTGTAGAAGAAATGAATCACTGGATTAGTTTTTTGATATGTTGAGAAATACTTTTCACCTAGTTTTGAACTATCTTCTTTAACTCAGATGCTCATTAGTAGCAGAAACAATAAAACCATAAATATCTACTCACGAAAGTAAGATAATTAATTTTTGGTTTTTGGTTTTTGGAGACAGGGTTTCTCTGTGTAGCTTTGGAGCCTTTTCTGGATCTCACTCTGTAGCCCAGGTTGGCCTTGAACACAGAGATCCACTTGCCTCTGCCTCCCGAGTGCTGGGATTAAAGGCGTGTGCCACCACCGCCTGGCTTTAATTTTTGTTTTTATTTAAGTACCAGCAAGCTACATGCTGATGGACACCACAACCCCCCACCCCGCCCCCGACAAAGCATTTATTACACGTTTCTTTCTCTATGGAGATTTGTCTAACAGTGTGTCGCTGTAGCCAATGGTCAGATCTTAACACTTCTGTGTGCATACAGCAACTGGATTACTAGACGAACAGGAACTGTCAAAGGATTTCAGAGATAAAATAGTTAGTCTATATGGTAATTCACATATGAGAACATAAACATTTAAAGCTATAGATACCTTGCTCGAGTAAGTTACATCCTATTTAAAATAGTCTGTAGTTAAAACGGTGGCTTCTCTAAAAACTACTCGATGCCTAAAATGATGTAATAACCGAAATAGCTCAGAAGCACTTTGCATTTTCTTATAAGATCTGAATGGTACAAATTAGTCAGAAGTTAGCAAAAACAAAAACCTGTTTCCTTATCTCCAAATGTTTCTGTCACTTAACTTTTACTTAAAGGTTAACTGATGACAATAATGACTTCAAACAGCTAACTTGTTCTGAGGGAAGCTCGTGGATCTAAGCAATTTCATCTCGTAGTTGGGCGGCAGCAAACAGAACACTAACCACTTGCCTTCTTGGACGTCTGATGCCCAGAGCAACATCATCCACTACGTACTGTCAGTATTATTTTGACAGATGCTCCCTAGTTCCTTCTTCCTGTGAGTTTTCGTCAGCTTTCTGTGGTAGAAGGGATGCCCTTCACCAGCTCAGTAGATCTGAACAGCTCTGAAGGTTCGTTCTTTAGAACTTGTTCGAACAAACCACACCGAACACTTGTATACTACACAAACTGGGCCATTCTCGGGCCTAGTCCACAGGGCTTTGGCCACTGGAGAGAGGAGAGCTGCCTCTCTCTACACCACTCAAAGGCGCAGTGTGTGACCACGCTCGCCTTCCTTGGCAGTCTGCCTTGCCTGTCCCCAAATAATCATCATTTCACCTAAGAAGACTCCAGGAAATGGGTATCTGAGATACAAAGCTCTATAGGAAGATCTCATTTCTTCAAATATACCAACCCCAGAAAAATGGCCCTAGGACAGAAAGAGACTCCACCCCATGCACTGGATGCACAGGTAGGGCAGCCTGACTGACTCTCAATATTTTAGGGGTAGTTCTAACAACTCTGGTGATAGGATTTTTCATCCTCAGAAATAAAACATCATAATTAAAGCAAGATCGTAACAGAGCGCTTTAGCAGTAGGTACTGATGATTGCAGTCTGGCTTGGGGAAAAGGACTGTATAACAAATAATAAATGAGACGGGTGGTGGCGGCGGCGGCGCACGCCTTTGATCCCAGCACTCGAGAGACAGAGCCAGGGGGATCCCTGTGAGTTCAAAGCCAGCCTGGGCTACAGAGTTTGAGTTCCAGGAAAGGCGCAAAGCTACACAGAGAAACCCTGTCTCAAAATACAAACAAACAAACAAACAAAAAAACCCAAATAATAAATGAAAGCTGTTAGGAGAGGAAGATACTAGTTTGAGGCCACTTAGGTTAGGAGCAAAGAACGCTATTACCTCCAAGCCATCCCTCAGACTATTAGTCACGAACACCCTCACCCGAGTCTTGACGAAGATGCTACCACCCTGGGTTGCCTAGCTCACAGCCTTTCTCTATTTTTTTCTCCCTTGAGCAGAGTTCCCTTCTTTTATCCAGTGCGCAAGGGCTTGATTCTCTTAAACTCCTAGAAGCCAAGACATGTGATTGGTGGTGGTGCTGGGATTAGAACTCGAGTCTCACACACGTTAGACAAGCACTCTACAAGTGAGCTATGCTCCCCCAAAGGATGGAACTGTGACTCACTGTTGCCAGCGGGATCTGACAGGAAGTTGGCAAGGGCTTTTCTGAGAAATATTTTCCTCTCTGGTTAGAGACATGTGGAGGCAGAAGCCCCTCTTCGTTCTCGCCTTTGATCCTACCCTGTGAAGCCCTGAGGCTTGGAGCTGTGGCCCCCGGCTAGTGCCGTGAGGAGGCCAGCTTGCTGTCATTGAGACACTGCCTTTATCATCTCTGGGCTTTCTTGTTTTCTGAGGCCATTACAAGTCTCTACTATTTTAACCTCACTTGATCTGGTTTTCTCATATTTAGAGTCAAAGCGATCCAAGGAAACATTGTTTCTTAGAGCTTCTCTGTTCAAGAAGGAAGGGAAACGGAATAATACTTCAGGAACATCTTCATCGAGTATGGTTAAAAAACATTCAAGAGACATAAATAGGAAAGTTTTAGCTGTCTGGAAAATTTGGTTTTGTGGGACAGTTCAATCCTTGAAAATGCCAAACAAATGAGGGGTTAACCATAATTGCTTCTCTGGGAGTCACATCATCAAATATTTTCACCATTATTCACAAGCCATTATTTCATTTCTTCAGGCCGTACGAGCTCTATTCCCCTGCTTGCCCCCATGTTCTCGGATTAGCAGGGAAGGTCCTCACAGCCCCAGTTACCGGTGGTTAGGGTGCGGTTCCCAGTGCTGGGCTCTCAGTTCCCTGAAGTGGCTTTATGAGACAGTTTTAACCCCGTGTTAACCCTCCAATGAGGACAGTCTCACTGTGCATTCTACTGGCCATGGAGCCCAGGCTGACCTTGAACTTACGGCAGCCCTCTTCTTCTGCATCCCAAGTGCTAGGAATACAAGAGTACGCTATTACACCCGGTTTGAAGGTGACTCTTAACCACAGTTTGCCCACGTCTCATTCTCAGGCTCTTCTCCAGCCAATGTGGAACGACTGCCATGGAGTTACCATCCACCTCCATCTTGTTAACAAGTACAAAACCTTTGAGACACATGGACTCCAATCCCCGGAACACTAAACATGATCTCACCACACTGCTCGTTTCTGAGAAATACAAAAGTAGTCAGCCCTCTTTGAGGTATCTCCCCTGGTTATCACTGCCTTTAAGGGAAAGTTAGTAGCTGGATTTTGTTAAATCAGTTGTACTTTTTACTGATTTTAAATGTTCACTGTGTGTGTGTGTGGGTGGTGGTGGTGGTTGATTTGATGGTGTAAACAGGTTACCTTTGTGGTATGAATATTACCAAACTTGAGTGCAAAGCTTGCTTAAAGGTGATGCATATCCCATTTTGAAAAGAGACAGACTTATACTCCCTTGTTATCAGATAAAAATGGCCCACAATTTATTAGTGATGTCACAGGCAAAATACTTCACTTCTCATTTGCAAAGTAAGAGTAATAAATATTACCTCATTGTGATTGTTGAAAAGGTTAAACAAAAACCAGGCATGTAGTAAATAAATGGTTATTCCTCACCCTTACTCCATTTTTTCCTGTTTTTTTTTTTTTTTCATCTAGCTTTATAGTGTTCCACACTATTGGAATTTCTCATGATTATAGTGTAAGCCTTCAAATGCTTACATTTTAATTACTTGATGGAAATAGTTCTCAACTTTGTAAACATTTTCACATCTCAATAAATACACTGAAATAAATTTAGTCTTGTTATTATGGAACACTTCAAAAAACATTATACAAAATGCCTCAAGGCTTAAGGAAGACCTTGCTTGCTATTTTACAAGTGCCTGCTACCTAGTGGCCCCTGCTCCCCACACTGCTGTGAAGAGCAATGTGGCATGCTGAGGTCTCCAGGGCCACTGGGTGTGAGCCAATATTCACCCATTACTACAGACTCTCTCTTTTATTTATGGTTCCATTTTCTAGCCAACCCTTTTCTAAAGCCAACTCAGTCCCAGGATCAATTCTTTCCTTCTGTACATAGGTAAGGTGGGGCTAGTACCTATCACTGGGCAGATACAGAGGAAACAGGAGCTCTGCTGCTGTCTGCCCAAGTAGCTAGTCATGAAGAGCCAAGGTCCTCTCTCCTGCCCACTTAAGCAAACTTAGAGTGGATAATTAATACAAACTTTTCTTCCCATGAGAACAGAAATTTCCAACTCTAAGTCAACAATGACACAACTATGGAACTTGACACCGTGGACACCCTAGACATTTTTATGCTTCCTCAGGCAGAAATTACTATGGATGTCTGGAGGGTCCTTTAGGATAGGGACCGAGGATTAGTTATTTTATGTTCTTCGCACTTAGCACTGGTGTGTGACAGATGAGAGATACTCAATTCTTGCTTATTGAATGAAAGGAACTACTGGGTTCACATAAAATCAGACAATACCCAGCAGTTGTCCAAGGCACGGAACACCAAGTTTCCATCCACTAATGCTGGAATATAAAGCCTCCGACCCAACGAAAGAAGATACACATACTCCACAACTCAGCAAGTCCACCTAAGAAACTGCATTAGAATCTGAGAGGTGTCTGCTTGTCGTAGCATCGTTGATGATGATGATACATACCATCTTAAATGTATAAATAACTACATTTATAGTATAGTAGTTATATAGACTAACAGGAGACTGGATAAATACAGTGGTGTAATCTTTCCACAGAGTACTGGACAGCAGTTTAAAAGGGGTGAACGAGGGTTTCATATGTGAACATGCACGAAGTTCAGAGCCAATACTCAGTGAGCAAAGCAAGCTAAAAACGAATATGTTAATACATACTTATGAAATTCAAAACATGCACACACTCACTGCTTATGAGTGTCTGTGTAGTAAAGCATAGTTTTGTGTGCACACAACAAACAAGCACTAGGTGAAGGGCAGTGATTACTGTGGGGAGTTAAGGAGAACGTGAGAGATGTGGAGTGATGGTGGACAACCACTGTGCTATTCCTTTTAAAAATCCAGAAGCAGTTACAGCAATATATCAGTGTTTAACTAAGGTGGTACATGTGTATATGTTTCTATACTCTTCATATAAGTACAAACACTACATAATAATGTGTAAACGCTTTAAGGAGCAAGAAATTCATCTTTCTTGGTGCTAAGGATTGAGCCCAGGGTCTTACTCATGATCAGCATGTACTCTGCCACTGATTTGCACCACGGGCTAGGATATCAACATTCACAGAAGCAGAAAACAATCAGTATAATTCCACTTATACGAAGTTCAAAATCTGTAAAAAAAAAAAAAAATGATACATTGCATATTGTGTTGATACGAGTATTACAGTGTTTATGGATACAAAGTTGATATGGTAACTACAGGAACAGTTAACATAAAGTTCAGGTTAGCAGCTGCTGCCGGGACAGGCAACACAGGCCTTCAAAGGTGCTGGCACTGTGCCTGCCAGCTTTTACTACTCTTTAAAGAGTACAAGTAGGTTTTTATAAAGCCAAAGGCTTAGCAAAGCTCAACAGTTTTCAGGAAATAAAACAAACCCGAAGCTGGGAGACTACGGGGAAGAATGAGGGTGCCCATGCGTGCGCCCAGGGTCTGCGAAGATCTGAGGAAGGAGAGGAAGCCCTGGACTCACATGAGGCACACAGGGTGGCAGAGGGGAACTCCGCCTGAGGTCAGAGTTCTGCAGAGGAGATGGACTTCGAGCTGCTTGGAGAAGGTTAGCTATGAATCAGAATTGGAGTCTGGGGACATTCTATAGAAAGAGAAGTCAATCAGACGCCCACAGCGAGTCAGGGAAGCCCTGACTTGTTCTAGTTCATCCGTCTTAATTCTGTTCACCACTTTCCTGCCCTTAATGCTCACAGATGGGAAGCGGTGATGGAAAGCTGAGGGAGGCAGATCTGACCCCAGGAGGCTCGCAGGCCAAGCGGCTCTTCCCTCACAGGCTTTCTTGTTCTTCTGACTCTATCCTGTTTCACACTCATCCAGCCTCGGGGTGTCAAGAAAGGTTCTCGGTTCTAGAACTTGGCATGCTTCCAACCTGTGCTCCCAAGCAGGGCTCCCTCATTCAGGCTCTCGCGAGGATTAGAGAACACCAGCAGCTGAGGCTGGGCCCAAGAGTCCTGAACTGGGAACCCTTCCTGGGCACTGACTGCTCTCTGGTCTCCTTTCAGTGATCACTCCCACAGTGACCACGTTCCCTGGTCCAGGCGCCATGCTAGAACGGAGGGTCCATGCTTTGCAGAGGCTGGCTGTGTGCTGCACTCTGCCTCTTCCGCTGGCAGTGCCATGTGGGGGCCACATCCACCTGGACCCTGGCCTCCCTGATGCTCTGACACCCCCATTTCCACCATCTTTCTGCTTCCCCCCAGGACACTGCTCAAGTCCCATGGCCTCCATCTTCTGGGGTCCGGACTCTTGTCTTCTCAGCTGCGCTGCTGTGGTGCTGACTGTAGTACCCACCCCACGCCGGGCTGGCCACGCAGAGGTGGTCAGGGTACACTCCGGGATTGACTGGCACAGACCACCACAGTGAGGAAATGCGAACTGCACTAGACTCGGAGGAAGGAAGCATACATACCCTTCTGAGATGCAGAAAGGAATATAGCAAGAGAGAGTGCCGTAAATAGCATTTAGGACTGTTTTAAGTTCTATTTAAAAAAGAATTTAGTCACAATAAACAAATTCCTGGCTTGGGAGTATTAAAAAAGAAAGCTGGCTAAATCAGGGAAGCATTTGATTAAAAGAATCCTTAAATAAATTAAAATATATTCAAATGCAAAAATCCCTGGCACTTAAAAGCTGGGCAAAGTCTCTAAAACATCATAAGCTTTTAATTTAAAAGTATTCACGGACAAGGTACTAAATGCAGCTGATTAGAAGGAAGAGGACCAATGCAGTGTTTCTGGTTCCAAAGAGGGACTGACACTAGCAGTTTTTATTACAGGCTTAAAAACTTGAACTGGCTACATACAAACTCACAAACACTGTGATGGCCCCATTTGAAGGACGACTAACGAGGATTTATGAAGAGAACAAAATTCCTCAATCTAAACTAGTCTTTTGTTTTGTTTTGTTTTGTTTTTCTAGACAGGGTTTCTCTGTGTAGCCCTGGCTGCTTGCAGCTCTGCAGACCAGGCTGGCCTCGAACTCAGAGATCCACCTGCCTCTATCTCCTGGGTGCTGGGATTAAAGGAGTGTGCCACCACTGCCCAGCTAGTTTTTTTCTTTTTAATGATGTAGTTATAACTTTTATAGAATAGAGAAGGCAACGCGTAGCCAGTGAGGACCATTCTCCAAGCATCGCCCATGAGGCTGCTTGAGGGAAGCCATCCTGATTAAGCTGGGTCTTCCTCCTCACTGTCCCAGCTCATGCGTGAGCTCCACCACCTGAGGCTGGGAGGAGTGATGGGCACAGCAGAAGTGGTCCCACCAGTGTCACGGGTGGAAAGGCACACTGCCCAGGGGCTTCTAGGAGGAACATTAGATAAGACGGCTTTGCGCAGGGAGGGGGGATCGGACGACAGTCAGGTTTCTAGCAGCGTGTTAGAGGGACAGGGCTGTGCTGGGAAGGGAGGGATGGGAGCAGGAAGGCCAGGCAGAGGGAAGAGCCTGGAATGGTCAGAGTGGAGGGTGAAAGTACCAGGGGACCATGGCGGATGTATTACAGGTGTGTGGTGGGTTAGAACACTGGGTAGAGAGCGCAGATAAAATGTGGAGCGCTCTGAACATAGAACACAGGACTGTGGACATTTTCTATGCAGAGGACGTTTCCCATGCCACTTACTACAGTGAGTGGGGTAGTAGCCAGCTCAGTATGAATCCTTCAGCGTGGAGAACACTTTGGAGAGGAAAACTAACAAGTCAGTTGAGTTCCGAGTTGTTACTGGAGGGGTTTTTCTGAAAGGAGGGGAGATGCTCCAGAGGAGTGTGTTCTGCGGACGGTGACCTGGATTCCATTAGCAGTTAAGCAGCCCTAGCATATTAACTGATCTCTCGGAGCCTCTTTTCCCACACCATAAATCTGGAAAAACCCTAGCCTGAGGGATGGAAATCAAGTCCCGCGTACCTTTGCTGCCTTTACTGGCACACAGCGAGTACTGGGTGGAAAAGGATGGAAGGTTCAGGAATGTGAGATCAGGATGGTAGACTGGAGAGAATACTGTCTTTGGAATGTGACAGATCTGGGCTTGATCCCTGCTCCGCCAATTACAACCTGGGTGACCTCAGGCAATCTACCAGATTCTCTCAGTGTGAGTTTCCTCATCTTTAAAATGGGAAAATATCTACCTTGCAAGACTCTGGGTGATTTCATGATCTAATGAGTATGTATATAGAATGTTTGGCACACAGCAAACATTCATAAGTTATCGTTATTATTATTCATTTTTCTCAGAAATAATTAAAAAAGTAAATCAGAATCAGTATGTTTTTTCTAACTTGACAGAAAACACAGCCCACATAACAAAAGTAACCTTCACTATTATTTTCCCCAATTAAGCTTTCAACTCAGTTTGTGCCCATATTTATTTGAGGGTAATTCAGGAGCCCTCAGAAATCTTCATTAAAAAAATCCTATACTTTTCTCCATTCAAATAAAAAAACTTATGGGTCCAGATAATCTCAGGCCAAATGGTGTCACGCAGCAAAAGCTTTCCAAACCAGAGGGCAGCCGAACAGGCGGAAGCTTGAAGAGAACTCGGCCGGTCTCTCTGAGCTTTCATAATGCATCATTCTCCCCATGCTCAGAGGTGTTTCCTGGGAGGAAAATCGTTCCCTTTGTTTGTGAGTGGGTAGTCGTGATCTTGAGGAAAACAAAGAGTATGCAGGAACATAATCAGTCTCTGCACACCTCAGGATGAGCTATTTGGTTGTGAGTTATTCAGGGCTGGCGACTGTCTGAATGGTACTTAGTTATTTTGGCCAGCTCCTTTTGGTCATTATTTCTATGTAATTCGGCGGGAGGGCGGAAATGAATTAATGTTCTTCTCTGATAGAAACCCCAATTAGAATTTCATTTCAGATGACATATGGCTGCTCCTAAAATGCGAGTTTTGAGCCGTCTCATTTTTCTCCTACCTACAGATAAACTCTGTTAACAGAAGGTGATCCTGTTGAGGCAAGCTCGGGGCTTCCACACACGGCCCGACTTGCGTGTCAGATCTGAAGAAGAAGGTCCTCTCCATCGGGGCCTTGGCTCAGTGTTACCCTCCAGAAAGAAAGGCACATTCGCTCTCAGCAAACCCATCCTGGTAACTGGGGATTTGCTTCAAGTCCCACAACCGTGTGTGTGTGTGTGTGTGTGTGTGTGTGTGTGTGTGTGTGTGTGTGTGGTCCCTGATAAAAATCTAAATAACTTCACATTTACTTCTCTCAGAACCCTACGTGATTCAATTCAGAATTATAAATCAAATTCTCACAGTCGGCCCTCTAGTCGTGGCATGGCCAGTAAGGTGGGCTAGCCTCTAACCTAGTGCCAGAGAGCGCTGTCCTTGGCTCGGAATCCCTAATTCCTGGCTCTGAAGTATTAGGTTGTTGTCCTGGAGTTCAGCTGTAGAATGACTGGACTGCTAAGGATTCGGGAAGGAACCCCACTAGGCTGACTAAAAAGTACGAGAGTCAGGTGGGGGCCTCTGAGTAAATAACACAGACATGGGGACATCTCTTTATCCCCCCTCTCCACTGTCTTCTGACAGCTGTGCTGACCGGGGCTCGTTTTCCTCAGAGGTTTCTCTGCCTTCTCACATCAGAGGACTCACTCGATGGCGGGTCAGCAAGGGCTCGGCAGTCACCACCCAAGTGACAAGTGAAAAGCTTGTGCTGTGGGGGGTGGCCTGCCTCCACTGCCTGAGCAGCCACAGAGACGAGGCCGGGGTCCTTTCCTGAGACCCACGGTGGCAGGCCACTGACCACACGAAAGCCTCCCTGCAGAAACGAAGCAGCCACAGCACAATGGCTGTTTTCACGGCATGACTGGATTCTCCATGAACCCAAATCTGAAAATCCCTTGGAACAGACATACGGCACGACAGGCTTTTGTTTTGTTTGCTCTAATACATACTTTTTAAAGCACGAAGAAAATGCAGGCCATCAACCCCGAGTGAATGCTACAATGTGCTGCATGCTTTCTGCCCTGGGGTCCCCTCTCTCCTCCTTTCTCCTCGAGAGTCAGTCGACCTGCCTCTGGGGCCAGCCAGAGAACCAGCTGAGAGAGAGAAGACAAGACTGTCAGCAGACATCAGTCTTCTGGGTCTGCAGCCTATACATGTCTTCCAGCACAGGTTCTACCAATCTGACCTGCTGCTGGCTTCTGATGCTACTTGGGCAGTTTGACTGGGTTACCATCTCAGTCAGGGGCGGCTACAGGCAAGCATTTGCTGGCCCTGCATGGAGAAAACCTAAGAGTCTGGGTTGACATTTTGTCAGAATGGACAGGGAAGAGGGAGATAATGTGCTTGTCTTTCAGACAAATTAAGCTCAAGGGTACAATGTTCTTAGGCTTGAATTTTTGTTTTTGATGTTTCAATTTCCTTGCTTGCTCCTTTTGATGGGGAAAACACTTTATGGCCCTACCTATGGAGCTTTAATGGCATCTGACACTGTCGCTCACCCCTGTTCTCCCATGGTTTCTGTAACACCACTGACCTGCTACTTCTCTTCCTTTCCAATTTCAACCCCCTCATCCCTCCATCGACTCACTAGTCTCAGTCTCCAAGCTCAGTCAAGGGACTTGTTAACTCTGTGAGGCCCAATAATTCCTCTTTCAGGTAGTCCATCCATCAATGAAGACCCTCTGATAACACTTCTAAATGTCCACCTCCTTTCTGACTTCTCACCTAGGCTCCAGCCCACTAATTCCAGAGGCCTGGAGAATGTCACAATACAGGCTCCATGCTTAAATATAGCCTTCCAGCTTGGCACACAACCCCACTCACAGAACACTACCTCAGGAACAGACAGTACCTCCTTTCAATCAGGCAGCGCTACCTTGGATTCAAGCCTTTAGATGTGAAATCTCATGGTCCTGATGCTGTCAGAGCGTTCCGGCATCCGTGGGGGGAAGAGTTCTTCCTGCCTCTTCTAAGTTCTCTTAACATCACACTCAATCTAAGGTTCAGCCAAACACACAACCTGGTCCTCTCTGGCCCCCTTCACTCGGCCATTTCCGCCCTGGTGAGGCTGCCATCCTACTGAGGACGGCCTGCAAGAACACTGTCCTTCACACTGACTCCCACCCTGGATCAGAGAAATGAGAACGTACATTCAAACACCACTATCAGCCTACATTAGACAGCTGGATATACTTTTGAATATACTTGCAGGTTTTTTACCAGAGCAACTGCCAAGGCCTCCCACACCCACCATTCAAGTCGGCTCCAAACAACATACTAATCAATGTTCATATGGAATAGATCAATAAGCATTCTCTGCTCCTGGGAGCTGGCTTTTTATTTGACCTATACACAGATGTCAACTTAATGACTGCCCTACCCCTTGTTCTGGTCTATGGTGCTAGCTACAGTCTCTGTGATAAAAACAATACTGGTATGCAGCTAAGGGCAGCTCTGTGAGGCCTGGTGAGTTATAGGTTAGCCTATAACCCATCGAGCTCGGGCTAAACTTTGGCTTGGAAGACCGAAGAGGTCTGGATTCAGAAAGGGAAGTTCAAGTAGACGGAGTATTTAAGGGCTAGTGAAAAGAATCAGATTAGAAACAGAAAAGACACTCAAGTTTCCAAGGACTTTAACGTGGACCTGGTCGTATCTCCAACAGTCTCGACGGCAGACTCAACAGCTAAGTTCTTCTCAGGGTGCCCTCCGCTGCTTACGCCGGCACGGCACTCCGGCCCCATTTGGCCCTGACCCCTCACCAACACACACTGTGATGAAGATCTCGGATGCCAGAGGCCAAATGCCTCCTTTTAGATTTATTATTAATTGGCTCATGGAAACACTGGTTTGGCTCTTTGTTCGGCTTGCTAAGGCATTCCTCAGGGTTAGTTCACAGAAAAATCAAACAGAGATCTGCAAAGTAGCGCAGGAGCAGGGGGCACTGGAATGAGTCAGGAGAGAATGGTGGGCTTCTAAGACATTTCCATTTGGAAGTTTGTCTTCTTGGCACAGAATGGCCTATTGGGCAAAGAACTGCCCTTGTTGAGCCCTGGATCTAGAGCAGTGGTTCTCTACCTTCCTAAGGCTGCTACCCTTTAATACAGTTCCTTGTGTTGCGGGGTGACCCCAACCATAAAATTATTTTCATTACTACTTTATAACTAATTTCGCAACTGCTATGAATCATAATGTAAATATCTGTGTTTCCTGATGGTCTTAGGCGACCTCTGTGAAAGGGTCGTTCAACCCCCAAAGGGTCACGACTCGCAGGTTCAGAAAGTGCACATCCCACCCCCAGCATCTAAACATCTGTGTGAATTTGGTGCAAGTATAGTTTAATATTTGTGTGAACTAAAGAGCTGTTGGCCTGAAGCTCTAAGAATGTGACCAAGGCTTTTCAGCTAGCACAAAATGAACTTTGGGATTTCAACTATTTAAAACTCAGTTTTAGCCAAGTCTGGTGGTGCAGGCCTGTAATTCCAGCACTTGGGAGGTGTAGGCTGAAGGATCAGGAATTTAAGGTCAGCCTGGGCTACACAGTCAGTTCTAGACCAGCCTATGCTACATGAAACTATCTCAGAAAGCAAGCAAGCAAGCTAGCAAGCAAGCAACCAACCAACTAACCAACTAACCAAACATGAATACAAAACAAAAAACCATACCCAGTTGTGGTTTCTGTGAGAACAGGACCCGGTACATTCTATAAGCATATTTAGACAGGAAAAGGTGAGTTTGTGGTTTATTTAGAAGCCCAAGTTGCCTGTCTAACTCTGGGCTATGGGCAGGGGGATTCGAGGGAAAGCAAAAAATAAATTGCTTGAGCTGGCTGTCGAGGAGTCAGGGACAATCACAACACAGTGTGAGGACTACTTACAGGGGAGCACACTAAATGCTCCTGGGGGCCCGAGGCAGAGAGAGGGACCAGCTAGCGCTCCTCTGTCCTCTAACGTGTTCCCTTTACTTAGAAGATAAAGTGTAGATGGAGGGGCTCATGGTCCGCTCTGACCAAATCTCAGGTCCAAAGATGACTCTATTCTATGCCTCTCAAGTGGCCTTCTCCATGGGCGGTGACAGAGGGAAAACACACTGCTCAGTGGTTCCCAGGGGAGCTGAGGGCAGGCCTGTGGTGGTACTAGCACGTTTCACTCCTCCGTGTTCTCAGGAGCGGCTACACTCTGTGCTGAGAAACGTCAACTGCCTGCCACCTCACTGGTTCTTCCTCCTTGCGTTGGATGATAATTTCATTCTCCAAACTTGCCTCCTTGGCCATCACCTCTACTAGTGACCACCTATTCCCTCTTCCTTAACGCTCTCCACTCATAAAAGAGGACTTTCAACAACCCCTAGAACCTGGTCACACTTGACTTATGTCTATCCACATGCATTGGTGGCCCTTACAACCATCACCATGGTGATGCTTTTCTTTGTCCTTCCCAATCCTGTCCCCTCCCTTCCGCATGTCCCTCTCCTGGTTCACCTTACCCCTCTGCCGCTTAGCATCTTCCAGCAGTAATCTTCTCTTGCCCTTCATCCACTGTTGGCCATAACACAGGCCCCAAGGCTTCAACCGCCATCACTACGTGGGTTACAAAGCGTTTGTCCCATCTATTTTCTGCTACTTACTGAACATCTGCACTTCTCACACAAACACCCCAGACTCAACACATGCAAACTCATTGGCATTCTCCTGACTTCTGGTCCTCTGCTTCAGTTTCCACTCCCTCCTCATCCAGCCAGAATTACACAGCCATCTGCGAGTCCTCCCTCTCCTTCACCCTCCAAGTCTGAGTGCTCACTAAGCCCCGATTCTCTTCTGATGTATTTCTAGACTCCGTCCTTTCCTCTCCCGACTCCCACAGTTTTAGTTCCTCACAGTCTCTTGCCTGAACTAGTTACCAAAGTCGGGTTTCTACCCCCGGTTTCTCTTCCCACTTGCATTCTCCTCCTCTCTGCCATCATACTTGGGAGTCAGAGATAATGCCACATCCATGTTTAACATTCCTCCAGGCCTTCCCATCAGGAAGATGACATATTTTCAACAACTGACGCACACGGGTTCTTCCTAATCAGGCAAATTCCTTTTCTCTCTCATTTTGCCCAGGACTCATGAACCCTGAAAAGTCCCTTTTATGAATTATTTCCACCATCAGAATATACCACACCAGTCCTGCGCATGCTGTGCTGCTCTCTCTGGGGCATCCATCCCCCCTCACCTACTTTAATCTACACAGGGAGCTCAGGGCCTTGCTTGAAGACTTTCAGAAGAGGCTTGGCATGCCTGCGTTACAGCAGTCCACAAATATATCTGCATACTTGCATGTCTGAGTCTCCCACCCAGGGACAAATGCTGTACCCCTAGCCACTTCTGTAGCTCTGGGCCTAGGCCAGGGCTGGGTTCACAGTATTTGTTTCAATATT
Organism: Peromyscus leucopus; assembly: GCF_004664715.2. NCBI lineage: Eukaryota > Metazoa > Chordata > Mammalia > Rodentia > Cricetidae > Peromyscus > Peromyscus leucopus. The sequence goes on from NC_051081.1 coordinate 34,173,481, forward strand.
TGCTGAGTTGACTTAAACATACACAGGGCTTCTCTTGACGACAGGACTTTAGCCTATGCATGCTCTACTGTTCCTGGTAATAGTACCACTGATACAGCAAGTTTGGAGCAAAGCAGACAGATGGTCACAGAGGCAACTGCTAAGTGTCAGAGGCGGCTGAAAGCGGCTGCGGATGGGCAGACACAGGGAGGAGGCTAGTGCTTTTCACTGGGGGCTTTCTCAAGCACTTGCTTTTGCATTCATGCTGATGTTTCTTTGATAGATACAGTGAAACTCATCGTTGGCTATGAACAATCAAACGACAGGCCTGCAAATTGAACGGACAGGTTACACTCTTATCTCTGAATAAACTGCGTTGTTTATGTGTCGATGACAACAGGGAGCTCAGTGTGTGAGGCTATCCCAAGAGGGCCACTGGACCAGCAATGCTCAGTGTCAGTCAGAAAACAGAGTGGAAGCCCTGTTGGACAAATGTGCACTTGCCTTGACCAAGGCTGCGTATCTATAAAGAGAGATCTATGTGCATGGGTACTTGGGGGGTTTTGTTTTTGTTTTGTTGTAAAGCATGGGGAAACACTTTAGAGTCAGGTGTGGTGGCACGTGCTGCTCAGACCTGAACTTAGTGGGTAAAGGCAAAAGAATCAGGACTTCAAGTTGGGCTATACGGCAAATTCAAAGCCCTCCTGCTGGGGAACAAGAGACTCTGTTAAATATTATTTTACTTCTTGTAACCTCTGACCATAGGTAAAATGTGGAGTGGAGAAGCCTTTGGACGCTTTTTCTTCCAGCCTTGAGGACTAATATTTTAATATCTTAGGCTGAGAGTTTCACACACCCCCCCCCCCCCCCCCACTCCACACATTCTGTTTAAAGGAAGTGGGCCTTCATGCTGGACTTGTGAATGGAGCAAGGGTGAGGCTGAGTTTCTCCTGAAGCTGATTGAGTGCCTGGGTCAGAGGAGCCCGTGTGAGGAGGCGGTACTGCAGTGTGCTGCGGCAGAAGGAAAAGACATGACCCAGCAGGGATCATAAATAGAGTCTTTGAAAGACAGAGATGAAGATCAATGAGCCCTTGCTCAAACACTGGATGGCTGCATGGTACAAAGGCCTGCTTTGCTTTGCTATGTAATTTCCTCACTCCTTAACTACAAAAGCGGATCAGAATTGAATTCTGGTGCTCTGTCTAAATGGGAGCTGAGTCATGGGTACCTTGATGCTGTGTCTGCAGACTCAAGTGGATGACTCACGTCTGTAAAATTCTGAGAGAAAGTACCAACCGACCCCTTTGCTGAGTCATCTTTCGCATGGATGCTGGGTTCATGAGCTCTGTCAACTGTAATGAGCTACCTCGCCTTCTACCGTCTCTTTATTCTTTTCTAAACAGTACAAATTACAGCTCTAAAAATAACCTCATCTACGCCAGTGAGTCACTTTGACCTAACAAGCTTCCACAAGTCGTTAGCCAGCTAAATTGTAATATTTACTTGTGAAGGTCCAAATCTTATTGTCATATTAGCCCCCATTTTTCTTTTCTTCTTCTGCCCCAAGCTCCTCTAAGGATTTAGTCGACTGGGGGGAAAGGAGGAAGGAAGAAGATGTCAGGGTGAGTGTTAAAGAAAATATGAGGTCTGCTGTGTCCAGACTGTAGACAGGGCTTGGGGGAAGGAGTTCTTTGAAAGCTGTCCCTAGGGTTGGGATGTAGTTCAGCTGGTAGAGAGCTTGCTTAGCATTTACAAGACCCTGGGTTCCATGCTCAGCACTTCATGAACTTGGGTGTGGTAGTCTGATTAGAAGTTCAAGGTCATCCTAGGCTACACAGCGAGTTTGAGGCCAGCATGGGCTAGAGATCCTGTCACTAAGTAAATAAATAAATAAATAAACAAACAAAAACCCCAAACAAAGTAAGTATAAGTAAGTAAATGAGTAAGAAAAATTATTCCTAACGGCATAGGAGAGCTAGAATTTTAATATTTAAGGCTAAAGAATAACCAAAGGCTTTTCTTTTGGTAAGGAGAACAAATTGACGATGGAAAGACAGTTCTCTCTCAATATTTTTATTTTCTTAAAAATCCTGGTCTGTAAATTTATGACTTTTTTTGACAAACAATGTAGCCACGCCAATAAATTCGTATGTATTGAATGTTTATCTTTGATTTCTCAGAAGCCAATCCTATGCCACACCCAGAATTCTAGAGACAGACCACTAAGCTCTGGCACTCTGCCCATTCTCTGTGCTATGTTCCAACCCTCAGGCCTGACCACTGGCCTCCAGCTTGCTTGGCAAGATTGGCATTGCTAGCTCTTTATCAGTCCCACCCTAGGCCTATCCTGGTGCGACAAAAAGGGACAATGAATTCAACCCGGGGCGAGAGCTGCCTCCCTCTAGGGAGCTCCGGTCTTCACAAATGAGGCAGACACTGAAACATGAAGCACCATTCACCTACACTCTGGCTTTGCTCAGGGAGATCAGGAAGGAAGAGCACCCCCACTTCCACTAGGTCTAGAAACTGCCACCACGTCCCAGCTTCTCCTGTCAGAGAGCAGACCTCTTGTCCTCAGCCAGACAGTCATGTGAACAGTCTCCTAGGATGCTTAAGGAGAGAATGATGAAATCACTGATTGATCTGAAAAATTCCCCAGGAAATAGGCTACAAAGCCCATTGATGGCTCCAGGCAGGCAGAGGCTGAGTCACCCCAATCCTTCCTGACTCCCCTTCTCTTGACTTGGACTAAATAGGTCAGTTGGATCACCTGGATCCTGCTCCTCATCCCCAGGAGGAGCTGCCCCCCCCCAATCATGCCTACTGCTTCCTGTTTGGTCTAGTGTTTCCTGTGAGGACTTCCATAACTAGCCTTAGCCTCGAGTCCCAGGAGGGCCTGTGCATTACCATGGGCCGCTCCATGGTCATGCCTCCCCCTGGGATTCCATGTACTCTGGATCCCTTCCAGGACACAGAGACCCCGGCTACCCTCGCATTGCCACCAGTTAGATGACATGTAGATCCTGCAAACTTCTCTTCTCCTGCAAACTTCTCTTCTCGCTGCAAAATGGGAGTGCCATCTACCTCTCAGGCAGTGACGAGGAAAAAGGACCCTGTCTGTCCAAGTACAAGGGGCTCCCACTACCCGGTGGCTGCTGCGCTTCTGCTCAGGGCCTGCCACTGTGGGAGGCTCTGGCCCTAACAATGTGCTAGAATGTGATTCCGACATAGGCTTGGACCTCAGGGAGCAAAGTACCTAACGAGGCAAGTTCACGGGATAACATGTTAAAATTTCACCTTGTGCTCTTCAGGGCAGGTGAAAGACGTTCAGATCAGACAGCGAAACAGCAGCCAGGTTTTCAGAAATGGTACAAGAGAGATGAGGCCAAGGAGTGACAGACAGAAAGGAGGGTCAGCAAACAGGTTCTTGTGAGTGGGAAAGAAGCCCTGCTAACCAAGGGAGAAGGTTCCCGGAGAGCCCATGGGATATAAACGCCATGTCTCCATTGGTTGGATGTGGTATCTGGGCACAGGAGCTAGCCAGTGAAATACTCCAGGAGCGAGGTGACCTGACTTGACCTGGTATAACCAGGGAGGGAAGCCAAGGGAGAGGCACAGGCAGAAGCAACTAATGCCTTGCTTGCATTGCTAAAGAACAGAACCTAATTTACATTCATGTGATCAACCCTCCTAGAGGCCCTGGAAGGCAGGCAGGAAAAGGAGCAATTCCATTTCACAGATGAAGAGACCAAGTCTCGAGGCCACTGTGTGGAGAGGGTGAGAACCTAACCCAGTTTTCTGGTGGTGGGATGAATGCTTTTTCTACCATCTATCTGTACAGCTCTCCAACTAGCTGTGAGTCTGACTTACGTTGGAAGCTGGTTTTTCGACCCACACATTTGCCAGCCTATCCTCCCCGGTCTCTTGGAGAGAGGCAAGGTGTAGGGGGGGGGGCTGTGGTGGGAGGGTCAGCGTTTTAAGGCTCAGAGGCTCTTTTTTCCAGCTGGGGCGGGAAGCGCTAGGCTATGCCGCACTGCGGGAGTGGACAGTGATGAGAGCAGGGGAACGGGATGCTGCCCCAGTGCTGGAACCATTAAAGCTGCCTGGAGCACATGCTCAGTTAAGGGACTGGGTAGGACAGCTCCTCCAGCGGCACGTCTTATCGGCTCTGTGAGCCTCTGCTAGCCCCTATCTTTTCTCAGCACCCACAGCAAAGCAATTGTGTGGCTTTCTAGAAGATTGGCTGAGAGCATTAGGACTGTGAGGACGGCTTCCTGCCAAGAGGAGACTTCCTGTGACAGTGGCATTGTGCTCGCCTTGGTCTCCATGAAGCCAGAAGCTGCTGGGCCCGCCCTTTGCCTTACGGCCCGCCTCTCCTCTCTCATGGCTCTCTGCTTCCTCAGGTGGAAGGAAGATTCCTGATTCCCACATGACTGCCGGCTTCACAGACATCCACACATCTAGACAGAAAAGAGCTTGAGGGTTGGCACCATCCTGGATCACCTTGCACGCTTCACAGGAGAGAGAGGCTCCCTTCACTGTTTGCTTACTTCAGTCAGCCATAAAGAGTTTCTGTCCTGGTGCTGAAGAGATGGCGAGCAGTTAAGAAGGTTTACTCTCTTTTAGAGGACCAGGGCTCGGTTCCCAGCACCTCCATTAGGTGATCAGGTGGTTTACAACTGCCTGCAACTCTAGCTGCAAGGGAATCTGAAGCGCCCTCTTCTGGACACACACACACACACACACACACACACACACACACCCCTTTAAAAAATAACCTCTACCCAATTCTTAACTTTCTATCTATAACACTGCCCTTTGGGCCAAAGGCCACACCTTCTTTAGACTGTTCTGACCTAAGTTGAGGCTTTGATCCTTGACCTGAGCCAAGTGCCTTCCTCTTATTTCAGAGCCTCCATCTACATGATAAGTTGCCCTTTGTATTACTTCCCATTCAATCCTCCACTCTACTTTCCTTCTCCAAGCTGCAAGTTGTAGTGGGTCCCGACTTCATGGCTATTTTCTCATGAGATAGTCAAGTCACTAAGCCCGATGTCTAAACCTCTAAGAAAAAGTCTGATGTTTCATGTGGCTTTTATAGCTTTGTCACGGATAAATGTCCGATCATTCATAGACCTCTGAATTAGTTTGGGCACAGTGTGGCCACGGACCCCTACAGCTGTTCCTGGGAATACACTGGTCCAAATGCTGTAAATAATTCTTTGTCTCTTGTTCATCAGGTCATGAAGCAGTGACCCTCCAGTGGGGTCTCTTGTTCATCAGGTCATGAAGCAGTGACCCTCCAGTGGGGTCTTTGTTTTGCTTTGAGACAGGGTCCTACTATGTAGCCTATCCGACTGCAATTTCAAAACCACGCCCCTGGGATGCTTCCCCCAAAGAACTTTCCAAATTCTCTATCAGACAAAAATGACATTCCCCCTCCTTCTCTCTGCAGATGTCACTGTATCTATCATATCTGTATTTCTTTCTCTCTGCATCAACAGAAAGTTCATGTCCCTGAAAGCAGGAAGTAGGTGTAGAAAACTCCACCAAGTGCCTAGAGCTGACAGAAGGCTGGCACAAGACAGTTAACTGGTACTGATTAGCATACGTGTTAGAGCTAAGGGTGACTGCTGGGCTGCAGCATGTGTACACCCTTCCAGTGGAACCCCAGGCCCCACTGCTAGCCTCTTATTTTAACTCCATATGCAAAGCTGCTCAGTGTTGCCTCCTGTAGCTAACCCGTGTGGCTTTCCCTTTCATCTAATGGCTCCACAGGGCTGCGCTGGTGACAGACGATGCCTCTGTGTTTATCTAAAATCCTTTACAAAACCAGGGGATCGTCTCTGTCTTGACATGTCTAAGGAACACTCACAGTGAAGGGCATGTGGGCTTGTGTCCTTTCCAGTGGGTTAATAAACTGATCTCTCCAAAATTAAAAACAAAACAAACCAGAAAACAAACAAAGCAAACAGTATTCGGCAACGATGATCAAGTCATGTTGCTGCAGTTGGACGTGCCGTCGTCCCTCCCAGGGCCTGTGTCATGAGGAGAAGAGGTCATGTTGGTTCAATACTTGGGTGGAGATGTTAAAGGAACAACTTCCCTAATGCAGCAGGAAGTTGCCCTGCTGGTAGGCAGGTGTTGGCTCTGGTCCAGCTCCAGGCCCAACCAAACCAAGCGCATTAAATCACCTTATATTTATCAAAATCTCCTCAGGGGATGATGGGTACGAATTCTCAGACCTTTACCTGAAGATGTCCATGTGTATGCAGTAGCATTATTGCTTCTCGGCCTTTTGGCTAAGATCAAGTGTGTATACAGTAGCTGTCTCCTTTCACCTCCAACCACAAACATGTCAAACATTGTATGAGACCTAGCTGTGCCAAAGGCACACCAAGATACTCCATGTTCTCTTCTGTCCCAAAGGCTCTGGCACACAATCTGTACGTGCTAACTTCATGTACCCACATCCTTAGCAGTCCTGACTCAAATCTCAGGGAAGCAGAGCAAGATGATATCTAAAGGACCAGTGATGGTGTTACATCACCGTGTGCATCAGATAAAGGGAGGCAGAAGAGAGGGAGCTGGCTTTGAGTTTGGACACTCAGCACTTTGCTTAAACCCAGTTCCGCACTTATCATCTGTGGGATCTCAGACATGCCACTAAGCTCTGCTTTCTACCTTTTGAGTTGTAAAATGGCAATTATGATTTTTATCTTGCAGTGTTTCATAAGTGACAGCTATTAGTGTGATTTAGAATACAGTGAAGACTCATTCTCCTCCACGGGAGCAGAAGACAATGTCAACAGACTGAAGGAACCCAATGGCATGCAGGTGAACAGCAGGTCAGCTCTTGGTTCAGACTAAGGTCCTTCTGGCTTATGTATAGGACAACCCTCTCCAGAGCATAAAGACCACAGAGTGTGCACACAGCTGCTGCTGCCACAATAAAACCTTTGCCCTGAATATGGCCGTTTTTTTGTTTTTTGTTTTTTTATAAAAGAGACAATTTAAATATTCTTGAGTGGTGAGACAATGATTTTCTGAGGTGGGGATCATTTTTTATTCGTGTACCAAATAAACTACCTGGCCCAACTATTCAATAAAATAATTCCGAGCTGAGTTATAATAGTAAACTTTACAGTTTTTCAATATAGTTAATGAAAAATAACAAGCATGCTTAAAAAAAAAACACCAAGGCTATCCCCTTCTAGTATTTATAACATAAAGAGTTAGCCTAGTGTTATTATTGTCGTTAGTCAAATATTACTGGAGCCTCTGAAACTGATCTTTGCAGTAAAAGAAAAGAAAAATCCCAACTATCTGGGAATCATTTTTATTGAAGAGCCTGGGTTTATTTCCACTCTCTCCACAGCTCATATTCATATCTGTGGCCTCCCTTTTATGGGCCCTGGAGCTATAAATCTGAAAAGACAGATAAGGTAGGAACTTGTTAAACAAAATCCCCACCAAAATGACAAACACTCAAACAGGAGTGGCCTGCCTTTATCTCGTCACCACCCAGCTATGACCGGGTCTGTTTTCCTTTTACAAAGGATCTGCTGTCCGCACAGCAGCCAGCATTACACCCGGGAAACCAAGAGTCACTCCTCAGCTAGGTATTCCCCAAAGGACTGGTACTGTATGTTCCAGAGTGAACTTGCTGAGCTGACTCTCTGGGTTGCCATAAAAATCCCTTGATTTTTATCTCTGGTTAGACAGATTGGGCCTTTTGATAACCTCGGTCCATTGCCCTGGAAATGTGGGTACGCATCCATATGCTGACTCATTATGGGTACAGAGAGCACAGAATCCCTCGCAGAGGGTGGAGACTTGAAGACAAGGGAAGGTGGAGGAGAGCAGAGGAGAAGAGAGGAAGGTAAACGCAGAGCTGTTCTGGATAGATTATTTACGGGGAGTTTGCTAGCAGCCAGAGAAGCAATAGGCTGGGCCGGCAGCGTGTTCAGTGGTGGGTCCTTTAGGCCTTCCATTTGAGGAGAAAAGAGATGTGATGTGTTTATGAAGCAGTTTGGCCTGCTGGAAGCTGGGCGTGCAACCTCTGATGATGGCTCTAGAGCAATGACTTCTGTTTGGGATTAGGGCGGGCTTTGGTCTGCTGTGGATGGCATCTCTGCAGGTACAGGACTTTGAGTCAGGATCACAATAACATATGGAGCCCAAGATGGCCTTGAACTAAAGGTTCCTCTGCTCCAGACTCCCAAGTGCTGGAATTGCATGCATGTGCCAACATGCCTGGCCAAGATCCTTTTAAATAGATGATATTTACTAAACTTAGATTATGTAAAGTCTGCCTTTCGTCAGAAGGAACTGTGATACAGTTTTTGCAGGATTTCTCTGCAGGGAAATAATCTCCGCAGTAGGTGTAAAGGTACTACACGTTGAGCTCCCAGTGACAACTGAGTCAATAGATAAATCTTGTTTTTATGTGAACTGCAAGACAACTCCCATGCCAGGTGAGATTATGGTCTAGGCACCATTTGTGATATTTGGTAGACTGAGCCCAAAGGGAGTCACTTCAAGAGCATTATGAAGCCTTGTGTGGCAGTGCATGGCCGTCATTCCAGCATTTGAGAGGCTGACGCAGAAGGGTCAAGAGTTGAAGTCAACCTTGGCTATATGGCAAGCTGGAGCCCAGTCTTGGCTACAAGATACTTGGTCTCAACAAAAATAAAAATCGAAACAGAAGGCTAGAGAGGTAGTCAATGGTTAAGAGTCCTCTTACAGAGGACCGGAGTTATACCCTCTTGTGGCCTCCAAGGGTACCCCTAAACATGTGTCTACGTTCTTGTGCAAGCTCATACATGCAAGTGTACACACACACACACACACACACACACACACACACACACACACACACACAGAGAGAGAGAGAGAGACAGAGACACACACAGAGAGACCAAACCAAATAAATAAGCATTAGAAAAATCAATGAATAAGAATCACCTTTCAAATGATGAATCAGCCCTATTTTGCACTCTTACTCAGCTAATACAGATGTATTTTTATCATGACTAATTATAGTGTTACATTCACTGTTAAAATTTACTATACAGGCTCTGGAAGATAGCTCAAACAGTAAACTGTTGGCCATGTAAGCTTGAGGACCTGAGTTCAAATCCCATTTAAAAAGGTGGGTGTGGTGACCTGTGCCTGTAACCCCAGCACTGGGGAGACAGAGACAGGAGGAACTCGAGCCTGAGGGTCAGGTTTGGTGAGAGACCGTCTCAAAAACATACGGTGGACAGCAAGTGAGCAAGGCAGCCGGTATTATCTATGGCTCCCACGTGAATGTGTACACATGTATGTGTATACACACATGTACAAGAACATGTACACAAAAATTGAATTTGCAATGTAGCAAGGAATGTGTGTAACACATATTAAGTTCTAAAACATGCTAAAAGCATAGATTCTGAGGTTGGAGATTGCCCCAGTGTCTCAGAACACTTGCTACTCCTGCAGAGGGCCTTCTGGGTTTGGGTTCTAGAATCCATACGGCAGCTAACAATCTTCCACAAAACCCGGTTCAGGAGATCCAGCTCCCTCTTCTGGCTTTCTTGGGCACCGGGCATATATATTCATGGCACATAGACATACACACAAAGCACTCACGCACATACAATAAAATAAATAAGTCCTTTCAAAAACACATGATGGGACATACCATTAATTCCAGCACTCAGGAGGCAGAGGCCAGCCTGGTCTACTTAGTGAGTTCTAGGCTAGCTAGATCTACACAGTGATACCGTTTCATAAAACAAACAACAACAACAACAGAAATCAAGAATACCACCCCCAGTCTGTCTGAAATGGCTCTCTGAGAACAAATACACTTCTGGCCTCTCCCAAATATAGTCTATCTTAAAATGAATGCCTGTAGTCACTCTTACCTTGTTAAAAAATATGGCTTCAATGAAGAATTATGTATCCCTAGGTTTGACCGTTTTTTTTTACTTTTTTTAATATGAAAATTCTATTATACTGCACGTCTCTTGTAACTTGCTTTTTTTTGGGGGGGGGGGGTTTCGAGACAGGGTTTCTCTGTGTAGCTTTGCGCCTTTCCTGGAATTCACTTGGTAGTCCAGGCTGGCCTCGAACTCAGAGATCCGCCTGGCTGTACCTCCCAAGTGCTGGGATTAATTTAATTAATTCATTAATGAATTAATTCATTAATGAATTAATTCATTAATGAATTAATTAATGGTGTGCACCACCACCGCCTGGAATAACTTGCTTTTTAACACTAGGATTCTAAGATTTCATCACCGTGGTGTGTAAATTACCACTTTCACAATTAATCAGCACTGTTTCTCCATTCCCAACACCCATTCCCTCCAGCGAACACTGGGTTTCTCACGATTCTTCCGGACCATGTGCTCACCAGCATCTTTCCTTGGCTTCCCGGGCACAGTCAGGGACACTTGTCAGTTTCTTTGTTGTTTTATGAGTTAGGAACTCATACAGATCAGGCAGGCCTTGAACTCTTGATCTTCCTGCCTCAACCTCCTAAGTGCCAGGATCATAAGCTCATTCTACCACGCCCAGCTGGCCCAGCCTCCTTGCAGTGAGGTGGAGCTCCGTACCTGAACTGTGGCTGGGGGACTGTGTGGAAGGGAGGAGGGAACTCCCTGACCTGATTCCTCTAATGCCCTATATCCTGCCTGAAGCAGAGGGCCAAGTTGGGGGTGTAGGAGGCTGCAGGGAATGGAGGATCCTCCAGGCAGGTAACTGGGGGAAGGCGCTGCCTCGTGCATTCATGGAGAGGGAGCTGTGAGGATAAAATGGCATGGGGTGGGGAACAGTGGAGTTCTGTCTGTTGACTGTGTCTCCATCAATGTCCTGCTTGTTGATATTGTCCTACAGTTATTCAAGATATTCCTATTGGAAGAAATGGGCAAAGAAGCAGTGCTCTCAAAAAGTTTACAAACTATGAATAATTGTATGATAAATACAGAGATGTGAAAATTAAAACCATCCCAGCACCCATCAGTGCATCCTTAGGTAACTTGTGACTTAAGAAACAACATTGGTATCTCTCAAATGTCAAAGTGAAATCTGCATTGTTTCAAAGGACTTTGTAGTTGTTAAATCAAACTTGAGGGAATGGTAAAACAGCTCAATCTGTAGGGCTTGGCATTCAAGCTTGAGGATCTGAGTACCCACCAAGAAAGATGGGTGTGCTATCCATTTATAACCCCAACCCTCAAGAGGCAGATACAGATAGATCCCTGGGGCTTGCTGGCCAGGTACCCTAGCCTTATTAGTGAGCTCCAGATCAAAGAGAAACCTTGTCTCCAAAACAAGTGAACAGAATCTACTGAGAACTCATGGCTGAGCTTGTCTTCTGGTCTTTACACTCATGCACACAGGTACTTATGTACCCTTCCTCCATTACACAGAGGGGGGACCCCCCCCAATCAAACTTGAAAAGCTGAAATCAAGAAGCCATTCTTTCCAACAAGCTAGTTTTCTATAGTCCCTCTTAAGGATGGCTACACGGAATGGTACTGGAGTAAACTCTCTTTGAACATTGGGATGTATGTTTATTCTCCATGGAGTCTACTGAGCCTGGAGTCTTGGGCTGATCACCTCCCAGAAGGAGCTTTTTGAAGTCCTGTATCCCTTTGGTGAGAGGCCAACTGAGCATGTGCCATCTGGTAAACACAGTGTTAAGTACCATGCCACCAAAAGTTCTGCCTTCTCATCAATGGGCTGCGGCAGAGCACAGAGCTGAGGGGTTTGGGTTCCTCTGTTCTTCAAACACAAAACAAAGCCCTTGGAATTTGGAGAGGCTTGTGTTGAGAGCAAAACTCTGAGCTCTCCATCAAACATGAGCTTAAGGATATATTCTGCAAATTCTTTTAATGTCTGCCACAGGACACAGTTTATAAGCTGTGCGAGGTTTCTAAGCATACGTCCAAATAAAAATAAGGACTATTAGCATAGCCAGAGATTAAAAGGACAACATTCATTGAGAAGGCCACACAGAATCTGAGCATGGTAGCCTACTTATGAGTACTTCTAGAAGAGGGCTGTCTGTCATCATCACCCTAGCTTTTCAGTGTTCATTCAGCAAGGCCAGCTTAATGCCTAAATGTCCACGGAGTCAAATTCCACTCCCTCTGGGGGTACGTATATAAGAGAGCCACATCAGCCTCCACATCGCATTTGAAAGACTAGCTGTAACGATACATGAACTAAACTTGGAGCTTTCCTGAGAAACAGCTGAGAAGAGATGGCGCTTTCAATGACAGCCAGCCAGGGGGTTAGTGTCGTACACAGTGAAGGTGTTTACTCCTTGGCCCAACCACACTTGATAGATTCTTTTAGTAGTTATCTTTCCTAGGCTCACCTTTATGCAAAGTTTGCTGATCAAGAGCAGGTACTACTGTTTCCCTAGAGACCAGAAAGCCTTAGTACACCTTTTCAACATCAGGAGAGTTCTAAAGGCCCACAGCACAAAGGGACAGTCTCATAGCTGGAGAAGCAGAGGGATCGCTGGAGAATCCCAAAGCACCCCATTTTCAGGAAGAAACAAGAAGTTAGGATCCCTGCCCACCATGTCCACTGAGGTGGAGATTCTCACACCCAGCTGGGGCCTCGAACTGCTGCAGAAGAGGCAGTGGAGTACTGTGGTCGCCATCCTCTCTGAAATCATGGCACCCCCTCCCCCCAAATGACAGTACCTTAGGCATATTAGGGAAAATGGGTGAGCCGGTGAGGCCACTGACTGCGCTCGAGCTATTTCCATGACTGCCAAGAAAGGAAGCCTTGGTGAAGCGCGGGGAACAGGCGATCTGCAAGCAGGTCTTGGTGTACATGCTATTTCCTGCAACGGCAGGCCAAAGGACTGGCGGATGCTTCCACTTCCTCTTCCCGCGGAGTGGGGAAAGTAACCTAACCTCAGGGGCTGCTGAGAAAATGGTACTGAGTGACAGGTGTAAAACTCTCCGCACAGTGCTGTGTCCAGAGTGACACTGAGCAAACAGTACTCTGTCACCTCTCCCAGTGACCTCCGGGTGGGATGTACTGGGTGGAGAAATCACTGGCTGGCACTCAGGAATCGCTGCTTCATTTTCAGGTTGTGGCTTTCAATGGTTTCAGTTTTTTTTAAAGTTATGGCAAAGTGCAATAAACTTCAGCTTTTCAGCCAGCGGCGTGGTGTGTTTACGCTGCTGTCCGACCATGATCACGATCCAACTCCAGAATGGTTTCCATCACTGCCATTCCATATTATAAATACAGCTTCCCGCTGGCCCGGATCCTGGCAACCGCTGCTTGTCTTTCTGTCCCTATGAATCTGACAACTCATCGAGGTGGAATCACACCGCATTTGTCCTGTGTGAGATGAACTGTGTGTGGACATCTCCTCACACTCCTCCTATTGGAGGGCAAAGTATTACACTTAGCCAGAGGTCATTCTTAGTCCAGAAGTCTCTCCCCAAAACGCTTTAGTACATCCTAAGTTAGAGCACCTCAAGAATTCAAACCACTTTGAGAGAAAAAGCATGTGACACTGTTTTATGAATTCCAGCTAGAGAGAAGATGGCTCAGTGATTAAGAGCACTGGCTGCTCTTCCAGAGGACCCAGGTTCAATTCCCAGGACCCACATAGCAGCTCACAACTATCTGTAACTCCAGTTCCAGGGGATCCAACGCCCTCACACAGATATAAATGCAGGCAAAACACTAATGTACATGAGAAAAAAAAAAAAAGAATAGTGAGTTCCAAACCAGTTCCCATCAATACAAAGTCAGAGGACAGACAAATCCATATATCAAGCCAAATAGTGCAGATCCATCTGGACTGGGGAAGACCAGGGGTTCCTGGCTTGGAATGGACACGGTTCCATGTGAATGTTGGCCCATTCTTTCTTCATCTGGATGCCCACAGGCTCTTAATTAAGTACAGTATCTCCTAATCTGGCCTCTTCATCTCCAGTCTACTCCTCTGGACAAAACCTTGCTTTAACTGATGGCATCTGCTGCCTAGATGCCTAAAGAAGCAGCCTGGAAATGCCTTCATTCTTTGGGTTTAGATACGCATGTGTGAGGAGGCCAGATAGCAGCATCATTAAGTGTCTCCCTAATCATTCCCCATCTTATCTTTTGAGACAGGATCTCTTACTGAATCCAGAGCTCACCAACTGGCTAAACTGGTCGGCCCCTGAGCTTCAGAGATCTGCCCTGTCCATCCCTCCCCCACACTCACTAGGCTCACTGACATATTTGACTGTACCTAGCTTTTTATGGAGGTGCTGAGGATCCAAACTCCGGTTTTCATGTTTGCACAACCTACCCTTGACCAGCTGAGTCACGTCCCCAGCCCAGAAACATTGTTAGACCCTTACACACATCTTCTACACAGAGCCAACCACCGAGCTGTACTTGTGAAAGATTTCTTGAAATCTTTTTCTCCCCTTCCACCCTTGGTGAAGATTGCTCTGGTGCAGATTTCATCATCGGCTGGACTACCTTCTCAGGCCTGTTGCTTTTCATTCCACACCATCTTCTACAATACCAGACTAATCTAATTGTTAAAAGCAAATACATTCCTCTTCCTACCGAGCCCTCTTCCTTGTCTTCTTGGGATAAAGTCAACCATTAGACTGGTATGCAGTCCTGTCTGTGTTCTGGCCTCTGATGACCTTTTCAGTGGAATCTCTCACCACTCCCTGGGATCCACCAGACACTTGAGAAACTGGAGTCACTTACAGTTCTTCACAAACACTTGGCCATTTCTTCTCTCGGTATCTTTGTTTACGCTAATCTTTCGGCCTAAAGTGTTCTTCCAATTTTCCTGCTCTGGTAAGTTGGGTGTCCCCACCCTGTGTTCCCATAATACCTGTTCCCATAATACCCAACATGACACTTTAAAGACTCTCTCATTGTTAGGCTGTATTTGTTTGGCTTTTGAGACTGAGTCTCTTTGTACACTTGTGATTCTTGTCCCTGGGCCTCCCAAGTGTGGGCATCACAGGTGTGCACTACCACATCTGTGTGGCTTTATGTTCATATGCTCCAAGAATGTGAGCCATTTCAGAGAATATACCAAACACGCTGGCAGTCTGTGTCTCCACAGTGCATGAACCACAAGCAGGACAAATATGCAATGTGCAGACCCCTGTGAGGGTCAGGTCTGGGGCCTCGGGGAAGGAGGTGCAGACCCCTGTGAGGGTCAGATCTGGAGCCTCGGGGAAGGAGGTGCAGACCCCTGTGTGGGTCAGGTCTGGGGCCTCGGGGAAGGAGGTGCAGACCCCTGTGTGGGTCAGGTCTGGGGCCTTGGGGAAGGAGGTGCAGACCCCTGTGTGGGTCAGGTCTGGGGCCTTGGAGAAGGAGGTGCAGACCCCTGTGTGGGTCAGGTCTGGGGCCTCGGGGAAGGAGGTGCAGACCCCTGTGTGGGTCAGGTCTGGGGCCTCGGGGAAGGAGGAAGAAAGGGAGGGGACGGGGAAGTCATGAAAGAAAAGTAGGCACACAGGAAGGAAGAAGAGACTGTTTCTCTCAGTCTGTCTCAGTGCTGGAGCTGAACTCAGATCCTCTACATAGTAGGTAAGCACTCTGACCGATATCCCCAGGTCTATATTTCTTGATAACATTATTATATATATATACATGAAAATCCTAAGGAATCTATTAAAGGTCAAGAGAAAAACAACGGTCCTCCCCCAGAGCTCATATTATTTAGAATAAGCTAACCTGGAACTCACTGTGTAGCCCAGGCTGACCTTAAACTCAATTCTCTTGCTTCAGCCTCCCGAGTGCCTGGATTAAAGCTGTACAGCACCATGCCTTGCTTTGTAGTTCTATATATTAACAATGAACGGTGAGAAAGTGAACATTTAAAAACTCCACTCAGAATGGTTAAAAATGTACTTAGGAATTAGTTTAACAACAACAAAAAATGTGCAGGTCTTGTATATTGAAAACTATGAAACACTGCTATGGGAAATTGAAAACAACTAAAATAAATAGAAATGTAAACCACATCCATGAACTTATTATAAAACTTAGTATTTCTAAGATAGTGATTCTCTTCCAAAGAGGAATGAATTCAACAGCATTTCAGCCACGTTTATTGTGCAGAAACCAACACATTTATTCTAAGATGAACATGAATGGAAAGGCGAAGGATGTACACAGTCTAAATAATTCTGAAGACAGAAATATAAAGTTGCCAGGAGTGGTGGCACACATCTGTAACAATCCCAGGAGTCTGGAGGCAGAGACAGGAGGCCTGTAAGCCGGCACTATACAGGGAGACCTTGTCTTCAAAATAAACAGGGGCTGGAGAGATGACTCAGTGGTTAAGAGCACGTGCTGCTCGGGCAGAGGACCCCAGCTGGATTGCCAGTATCCATGGCGGTGGCTTAAAACTGCCTGTAACTTCAGCTCTAAAAAATCTGAAACCCTCTTCTTGCCTCTGTGGGCACTTGTTCTCATGTGCACCACATACCTATACAGAGTTGCGCGCGCGCACACACACACACACGTAATTAAAGCAAAAATAAAATTAGATAAATAAATGACTGGCATTACTTGCTCTCAAGGCTTACTATCAAGTGAGGACAGGAGCACACAGATCACTGGGCTAGACCAGATCTGTATTTACATTTGCTCATGGGACCAAATACTGGACAAGAAGCAGCTTAAGGGAGAAGGATGGATTTTGGGTCACATTTGAGTCCATTATGCCAGGGAAGGAATGGCAGCTGGTCCATGAGGTCTCTTGTTTAGATCTGTGCAGACCAGAGCAGCGAGGGGAGAGCTGCTGATTGGCTGGCTTTCTCCTTGGTTCTTATTCAGTCCAAGACCACACGCAATGGGATGTACTATACTGTCTACAGTCTGCAGGAAACTTTCCTCTCTCTGTTATTTGTTTCTTGAATTGTCCCCACAGATACACCCAAAGATGTGGCTCCCTGGTATCCTAGGAAGTTCTTGATGTATTCAGGTTGAGAGTCAGAGGTCAACCACCACCTACGGTCCAATGATGTCTTTACAAAGATGCTAAAGCAATTCAGTGGGGGAAATTTACTCTTTTCAACAGATGTTTCTGAAACAGTGGTATTGAATATGAAGAAACTAGAACTGTGTCCCTCATCTCACACCATACATAAAATTGAAGCAGAATACAGACCTACATTTATGAATTAAAACAACTTAATTATGGTGGGGTCCCCGCCTACCATCTTGCTACTCAAAGCCACGCCATGAGCAGTCTGGACCTCACAGAGAGACTGTCTCAAAAAGAAAATTAATTAATTAAATTTAGAAAGTTTTCAATTGGATTAGGCAAGACTTTCTTAAGCAGACTGCAAAAAATATTCTCTCTATAAAATTAAGGCATGATAAAAAGAGATCTCATAAAAATTGTAAACTTAGTTTTTGGAAAGATGCAGCTAAACAAAACAGTTTTGTTAAAGTTTACATTATACACTGCTGACAAGGGATGCTATCCATGTTTATAAAGAATTCTTATGTCAGGCTAGGGAGAAGGCACCATGGTGCAGCATTTGCCCAATAGGCTTGAGGCTTTGTGCTTGGTTCCTAGGATGGGGTGGGGGACACACAACTCAAAAACTGAAAAATAAGGTATTACCATGCCAATTAAAAACTGAGGAGAGATTTCAACTGATACTTCCCACTTCATGAATGAACTCATTGGGACGGTTGGCACACAAAGCTGTTCCACAGTACTAGACAGTAGGGAACGTAAACTAAAAATCACAGGACAGTGTCACATGCCCTACTGTGGCTAAAATTGAAGACCGAGAGTAGCCAAAGCGGGAAGGGATGTGGAAGAACACAAACACTCACATACTATTAGGAAGACGATAGAGTTACACCCTTTAAAACAGAATGGTGGTGGATTACTGAGTTAAACATACACTTACTGGATGACTCAGCATCCCTACTCCCAGAGTTAACCAAACAGAACTAAAAGTGTATGTCAAAACAAAGACTTTCCCTTGAATTATATGCAAGGAGCACTGTTCTTAATCACCGGATATTGCAAAGAAACAAGATTCGTTATCTGGGGTGGAATAGTACTCAGTAACAAACAAGAATGAAACACCGATACGCAGTACAGATGTCAAAAACATACTACCTAACGGAAAACCAATACAACATTACATCCTGCATGAGTCCATTATAAAGCAAATGTTATAATTCTATAATAACTGCTGACCTACATGCTCTCTAACTGCTAAGAATTCTATTCAAAACTGGCATAAAGATTACTGGCTCATATTCTAAACAAGGTAATCAAAAACTCTCTGGATGGTCAGGTACTCTCTAGATGGTCATGTAAGATTTTGCCTCTTTTATGGGTGAGGTGATGTTCTTGACAGTTTCTTATCTAAGCTTATTAACCACACTTTGAAAAGGAAAATGGATAGTGATGTCTCTTACTTGGGGCCACAGCTCTTCTTCACTGATGCTTCTGAGATTCAGGGACCCTGACTGTTTTGGATCCTGATCTGAATAAGGTAAATGTAACAATAATACGTTTGAGGGGTTGGAAAGATGGCTCAGTGGTTAAGAGTAACTACTCATCTTTCCAGAGAACCTGGATTCAATTCTTAGCACTTACATCAGGCAGCTTAAAACTTCAGGAACTCCAGTTTCAGGGGATCCAACACCTTCTGAACTCTGTGATCACGGCATGCATACAGTGCACATAAACGCATGTGGGCACATGTGCGTGTGCCCACAAAAATCAACCTTTCTAAAAAGAAAGTATGCTTGGGACAAACAGGGAAGCTGAAAGGTAGACTGGGAATTTTCTGGCATTAAAGAATTAGATATAAGAGTGTGTGGTGCATACACTGTCTTTAAAAAATCACTACTGTGAGAGACACACACACAGACACATATGAAAGTTTTTATAGGTGAAAAGAGAGGTTTTACACTTGCTTCAAAATAGTCCAGAAAATTCTAAAAGCAAATTGAGACAGGGCCTCACTAAGTCACTGTCCAGGTTGGCCTTGAACATACTCTGTCCTGGATCCTTGGTATGTACTGTGGATCTTTCCTGCTTCAGACCCTCAAAGTAGCTGG
The DNA here is from genome assembly GCF_004664715.2 of Peromyscus leucopus. Classification (NCBI taxonomy): domain Eukaryota; kingdom Metazoa; phylum Chordata; class Mammalia; order Rodentia; family Cricetidae; genus Peromyscus; species Peromyscus leucopus. The sequence continues at coordinate 34,192,547 of NC_051081.1, forward strand.
ACTATAAGCTGATACCACTAGGGCTGGCAATGTTTTGTTTTTTTAAATTTGTGATCACATGTATATTGCCGGGTGGGGGTAGGGTACGTGCACATGAGGAGGTTAGAGAGGAAAACCTTTGGGAATCAGTTCTTTCCTTCCACCGTGTGGCGATCAAATTCAGGTGGTCAGGCTTGGTGGCAAAGGACCTTTTTATCTGCTGAGCCATCTTACTGGGGCAATGTTCTTGTTTGTAAAGAGTCATGGGCACTCACGGTAGATCTAGCACACAGAACTGTTTGCATTGTACTTAGTTAATAAAACAATGGTGAGTGTGTAAAGGGGCATGCACTTTGCTACGGTTTAACTCCTCTTGTCCGGGACCAGGAGGTCTCCCACATCCGCATCACCTCCCGGGCTTGGACGGGCACTGGATCTTACAACCCCCTTGGGACTCTGTATGAGAAACCATCATTAGCCACGGTAACTGTCTAAGCCCAGTTTCTGATACTCTGTGGCTTGTTAATTCTCTCACCAAACCATGCACTTTGTTCTTTTAGTGGTCAGAGTGAATTTTTATCTCAAGCTTGCGCATTTATGTCCCCGTGGAAGAGATTATAGCTGGACAAGCTGCCACCATTAAGGAGCAACTCTGGCTTCATGCTGGATGCCTTCAGCTGCGAGTGTCCACTCTGCAGAGGTCCACGCACGTTCTTCAGAGAGGAGAGGAAGCGGCCACTTGCAGGACTTGACTCTGACATTCTGCTCCTGCTGCTGGGGCTTCCAGGTTTGCCATGAAATTCTGAAGGGGCTCGAAAGTTGTCACACATCCCTGGGGACACTGCCAGTGGATTATCTGGAGCTGTGTCATAATGTAGTCAGGGCTCGGTTTTGAGACAGAAATCCTAGCTGTCGCGGAATCTTGCTATGCCACAGTTTTGTCTTTTGCTCCTCGGGGTAAACTAGTAATTGTCCATAGAAGGGTGCTGGGAGGCAGAAGAATCATAAGATATGCAAAGTTCTGTTCAGTGTCTGGGGCACAATGTACCTGGAGTTTCTGTCAACAATGATGACTATTAATTACTGCCAACAGCTGCAGCTTTGCACTGAAAAATGCCTCTAAGTCACCAATGTAGGTAGTTCTTAACGTTAACTATACAACCAGACCAATACTGTAAGGGACCCTGTAAGTGGCTTTCCTTCTTCCACTGAGTAGAAGGCCGTCTTTGGTTACAATTTGTTAATTAGAAAGCAGCTGAGTACAGTCTGAAGTCAAAAATCACTGAGACTTTTCAGGAACTTTCATCAGAACAACTCACTTTCGAAATTACTTTATTCCAGTAATTACCATGGAGGAGAATTGTGCCATGGGTACAAGAGAGTAAAGAGAAAAAGGATCACGGCATTGACTGTGGGTCTGATCCAAGCTTCCCCCCACTAGACAGCCCCTTCGGTCTCTGAGAAAGGTGTCATGTATGTCCGAGGACTCGCAACAAAGAGAATATGGCCAAGGAAGACTCATGAATGAAAATTTCAGCCTAGTGTCAGAAGGGGCAAATAGGCTTTTGAAAGTGAACGCTAAAGAAGACAGAAGTTTCGGTTTGAGTCAAACTATTGACGGTGGTTGCTAAAGGGCCAGAACTCTGAGCCAAGAACCTTCTGAGGAAGGCATGTGGTATGTCTAATTGAAAGATGAAGATGGCCTGGGCCCACCATCAGCTTCACAGAAGACCTGAGTAAAAATGAATCAAAATGTCTGAAGTACTGAAAGGACCCAGGAGCTCTCCTGATTAAAACAAGGAGACATTAGAGAGATTTCTGTTGCTGGTCTCCACATTCTTTATCATTTTGAATAGAAGGAACAGTTCTGCTTCTTACTAATAATCAACTAGTTCCTGTCGCTCTGATAGTTCTAGATACTAAAAATGATTATAGTAAACAAAGCATTTCTCAGATAAGAGGTAAACATGACAATCCTACAATAAAACTATGGTTTAAGAGTTTTTGTTTAAAGCCATTTCTAATACACACCACTGTGGTTCCTAGCTTCAGTCATTTTACCAATTCTGATTTATTCAAATATATTCATTAACATACATGAAACAAATATACTTTTTTGGATACAAAAAAGAAACTCACTTCTGAGAAACATCACAGTTTGGGGTTTACTGAACTACCTGGTAGCCAACCTTTTTTGCTGCCTGCCAGATTATGCCACAGGCATACCGTTTCTGCAGCAAGGGCGGACGGACAGCACTGTGCTCAGGGCAAAGTGGCCACCGAGAGGATGGCTTGACTCTTAGTGGTCGGTGACAGTGTGACCCCGTCCAAGTAACTTCCTGGCTTAGCCTAGGAATCATGCAGCTTGACCTAATCAGAGCTTGGAAGGGGCATTTGTAGCAATTACAAGCCTCTGGCTCTTCCTAACCATTTTCAAAAGCTCTCTTGATTTCTAAGCTATTGGCCTCCGTTAAGGAAAGAATTGTCTCAATGAGTAGCAGAATTAGTGTGAAGTTGCCAATTTTCTCTGGCTTCATAAATATTAAGCACTGCTAGAGAATGAACCCTTTGAAAAACAATATGACTGACTTCTGTTGTTAATATAAGCTTTGGAGCCACAGAAGAGAGAAGAATGGATGGATGGGTGGGAAATACAGACACACGGAGAAGACAGCTGACGAACCTTATCATTAAGAAGGGAGGGAGGGAGGGTGGGAGGAAGGAACCAGAGCAAGAAACTCATCATTCTATAGACCCAATGAACCTGCTACCTACCTGCATCCCCCACCACAATTGTGGGGGAGTCAGAGCAGCCCAAGTCCCATGAGAGGACACAACCATGTCCAAGAGGACCCTGGCTCTTCACTTTCACAATGAGACTGGTATAGCAACCACAGACATCGACAATGTTGTACTTACAGTTGACATTTATGACACATGGGACAATTACTAGCACGAACAATGTGGGGGAAGTAAAGCCGCCACATCCTACTAGCATTCAGTCATTATTAACCTGAGTAGACTGTGTCAAGCCAAAGATGCGCATGAAAACCTTGACAGCAAACTACTAAGAAAGTATCTAAGCAACAGCAACCACAAAAAGAAGCCCCAAATGCACACCCCCGCCCATTGTGTCCCAGCCTAGAGGTTCAAGTTCTTGGCTGCCTGGGGGCTTCTGCAGAATCTCCTTTCCCAGAATGCTTTTTCCTTGGCTTTTCAATGGTCTGCCCACTGAGGTCTTGGGTGAAATGTCACCTCTAGGAGAGATCATTCTAACCATACTGGAAGACTGCTTCTGAGGACCCAATTCTGTACCATCACAGTACTGGTGCCCATCTGAAATGGATGCACTCATAGGGGCCTGACAAGCATTGCTTTATTTTCTACATCACTGACATACAAAAGGTGAGTCAGAATACTGTGGTAAATAAAGCAGCATACAGTTGTGTTGCACCTTTACCTGATTTTATCAGCTAGGCTGGGGCTGGCACACTGCCCCTGAAAACGGTCAAATGGTAAAGATTTTAGGCCTTGTAAACCGTGTACCATCTCCACTGCACACTCTTTTCCTTCTCTCTTTTTCTTCTTAACAACCTTGTGAAGACGTGGGCACTCTTCTTGGTTTATCCACTACATGGGAACAGGCTGTGGCCTGTAGGCTAGAGCATTCTATTTATGTATTTCTTTTTCTTTTTTTTTTTTTAGGTATAAGTGCTCTGTCTGCATGCATGCCAGAGAGGGCTTCAGATCCCATTACAGATGGTTGTGAGCCACACCATGTGGTTGCTGGGAATTGAACTCAGAACCCTTGGAAGAGCAGCAAGTGTTCTTAACCACTGAGCTGTTTCTCCAGCCAGGCTATAGCATTCTAACTCCTCTGTTCTATTACTATGTGCACCCTAAGATCAAGCCTGAGTTATTTACTTCTATCCCAAGAATACCTACCATAGTACTGAACACAGAGAAAATGCACACAGGGGTTTATAGATACTAGGGAAAGACAGTTTGTCACAGTCATGGGTTCCACCCGCTTCTGCCTTCAGGTCCTGGATCTTAACTGCCACCATGGGCCACACGCTGGTGCTTGCTGCTGCCTGGGGCCCATGAAGAGGGGAAGTTGATTCTTGAGGGCTGCTCGTACTCTCGGCCATCAGTGGGCCTTGCTCTATGGCTCTCCTCTCTCAACATCAGCATTCTGACACACTGCTGGCTTGTGGGTATCATCTACCTCCAGAGGCAAGAATCACCTGGCAGACACGGATGGACCTGCCCAACCACTTTAAGACCTTGCCAAACAGGGGCCAGGAAACCTCGCTAACGATTTCTGGAAGGAGGAAGCAGTTTCTCCTGATGCGGTGTGACTCCGGACACTGATCAAGGAGGAAGGGAGGAAGGAGCGAGGGGCTAGGATGCTGCACAGCCGTCCTCAGAAGGACAAGAATACCAGGGTGCTGCCGCACTGCCTGGGGAGCCGGGAATGTGGAGAGCGTCTCTTCCAAAGGCATTCCTGCAACAGCCTGAGGTCAGCACCCTCTGGGGCGGGAGAGCGGTGCCTTTCCTCTGGCACCCCCAAGTTAGCACCGGCAGCCGCCCCACTGACACTGGCTTGCTGGGCTGGGAGAATGCAAGGATGCAGAGTGGGGCAGAGATGCCAGCTCCTGTCCTGCCAGGGCTTCAACCTCAGTGAAGCTGTGGAGCCGCCCACGGGAGGCCGGCTCTATCTGGAGGCACGCACTTCCTCCTCTTTCACATGTTGAGATCCCAGAATAATTCACTGCAGTGTTCTTCGTCAAGTCCCTGCTACCCCATAGTCACCCCCCCCATCTTTATAGAAGAAAAAGAGGAACAAATGGTCCCCTGGGCGTTGTAACCAAGCAAGCAGATGCTTCCAAAGGAAGGTAAGTGTCAGATGCGCAACCGTATGACTGAGGAAAACACATTATCTAACTAAGCTCCACTGCGCTGCAGCAGGTCCTATGTCTTAGATAAGAGGGAGGCAAAAGGATGCAAATGATGTGCTGAAAAGCAGGCTGTGAGTTAGGGGTGGAGCAGGGGACAGCATCCAAGGCCCTTCACTTACAGACTGTCCGTATCTGCCAGAAGAGCCAACAGTATGTGGGCCGTGACACTGAGGGACAAGGAACGAACAGCCTGGGGAGGAAAGGAATGGCAGTTTCGGGGAACACTTTGGAAAAAGCCAATGAAACCCCAGGTTTTCATGCAGCCATTCCAAGGAGTGCCTGAGGAGTCCGTTTCTGAAGAAGGCAGTTCACAACTAAGGGGAAATGTGGAGGGGACACAATTTTGGATGTCCTACTCGGCAAAGCTAAGATAGGTGGAGAAGGAGTCATAAGAAATACTGGATACACAATGTCAGGGAGGCGATATTCTGCAGGAAATTCAAAAGCAGGAGTAATTTTTAATTACTCCAAATACTGAAGGTACTGACAGGGTTGGCAGGAGCCACATGCAAGTGTTCTTTTAGACTGAATATCACTGCAAGTGATGATTTCCCCCCAGGAACCAGGGTTTGACATGGGTTGTCTCTCTAGGAGTCCTGTGCTGGATGTCTGGTTCCCCAGGGTGCAGAATCTTTGAGGTCAGGCCTACAGAAGTGTGGCTGAGCACTGGGTTCCGTGTTGGGAGGGATTAGTACCCTTCTCATGGGAATGAATCATTCTGAAGCTAAGTGACACATACATGGGACCTCTGAATGCAAGCAGGTTCTTTTTCTATTTTGCAGCCATATTGTGACCCAGCCAAGGGGCCTGGAATAAATCTCAAGACTCTGGACTTGTGAAACTATGAGTTATACAAACAACTTTTCTTTATAAATTACCTAGCCTCGGGCATATTGTTAGAGCAACAGAAAGCAGACTAATACATGCCATTTTTGAGTTGCATGCTGAGAAAAAGATTAGGACTGAAGAATGTTAAGAATGCATTTTTTCCTTTGTGTCTGATATGGTTTATCAGCTACTGAAAAAAACCATGACTAGGAAACAGGAGTAAGTTTCCGGAAAAAGATTTGCACTGTTAGGACACTAAAAGATGAAGGAGCTGTTGAGGTATTCCTTCAATCTACCACTGGGTTGTCTGTCCTCAGTCACTTTGGTGGCATCTGACAACCACTGCTACCACCACCACTGGAGGTGAGGTGAAGACTCCCGTGGATGAGTTAGGCTGGGGCAATCCCATCAGGCAATGCTTCCAAGTCAACTGAAGTGGCAATTGGGATCTGGGTATCAGGTAAGAAAAGTAGTAATATTGAGGCTTCCTTTCCTAGTGTACTTTTTACTGTGGGCTAAATTCCATTCGGTGATGCTTCCCCTCCACCACGCACATTCAAAAAAACCAAAGCAGAAGGAAGCTTGACCTAGTGATTTGAACAAGGTGTAGTTGGAAGCACTCCCAAGCTGGAGCTCTCTCTTTCCAATTCTGTTTATCTGCACACATAATTAATACCAAAAAATGCCTTTCCAGATTTAATACTTGAAAAAAAAAAAAAAGCCCTAATGTAGAATGAGCTCCCACGCAGGAGCACAGTGTGAAGCACCATGCAGGCTGGGATGGCTGGGTAGCACTGAGAAGGAAGAAGATCCACTCTCAAATGCATAGCCCGCCCTCCAGTCTCTGTGAGGGGTGTCAGCAGCACACTTGACGGGGAGGCTTTCTTCCCATCTTATGGACAGTTAGGGGCTTTAAAAACCCCAAGGTCAATATCTGCACACTGTCGGACACTATAGCTATCCAGGGCCGAGGAATCCCTTCCTAACACTGTCTAATGAGAGATAAGGAAGTGCCGCCTCTGAACGAAGCCAGCTCAACCCCTTTGCTTTTGTCCTACCCTCAGGCTGGAAAAGCTGGAACTCCTTGGTCACTGACTTTAGCAGAAATACTATACACCAAATTGCCCAGGAACAGAGGGCTTAGTTGAACTGCAGCCTAAACCTGATGTCACAGGCCACTGGTCCCTCTACAGCAAAGAAATACGATGTAAACCACCCGGAGGAGAAAGCTGGGCCAGTGGTCACTGACCCACTAATGGCCGATTATGTAACAATCATTTACATGTGACCTCCATGTGGAAAGCCACCAAGAAGGGCTGACGGGGACTCGCAGAACCCTCCCCTTTACGTTCTAGGTCACTTTTATTAGCCAGCGTCAAAGACTTCCACTCACTAGTGACCTGGAGATCAAAGCAAGCCCGCTTGCAGGAGTCCTAGAAGTTTGGAGACGAGACCCTGACCGGGTATGTGTTTTGTGACATTTTGTACTCCGTCATTTTCTGTTGTGAGAGGCTGCCCTGGGACACATGGACGTTAGGACGTCTAGCTGGTCACTGAGCCCCTCATTCACTTGTGACAGTAATCAACATGTTCAGACACTATCAGATGTCTTCTGTGGGGAAACATCACGCTAGTGGCAAGAAATAATGGTTTTTTTTGGATAAAATTTCTTGTTATGACCTCAGTATATATATATACACACATGTTCAAACAGAAAGGGCCATGTCGGAACACCAAAGGTTCTCACCCTGATTATTACAGAAGAATATCTCTAAGCAGATACACATAGCAAAAGTATACTCACTGTGTACAAGGAAACAAAAATCCTTCCACATCAGCAGCAGAGTGAGTTTTGTGAAGCCTTCCGCGTCGTATTCCACGACACCTCTAAGTAAGAAAACACACACACAGACCCTCATGAAAATAAGGTTCAACAGCAACGGGACAAAGTTGAGACTATTTAAAAGGCAACTGAACCACAGACAGACATAAGCCATGCGTGCGTCATCAAGGAGGGCCTGGGGTTTGGAATGAGAGTACTGAGGTTCGGGTCACAACCTTGCCAACTGCTACAGCTCAGGACCCCACTCAAATCTCTTAACCTGTGGAGACTTAACTTCCTCATCCAGCAGGAAATTAGGCTATGGGTAACATTTTAAGAGTATTGTGAAAAAACAATGAAGATAAACCACAAAATGGGAACATCAGTCATCAGTTAGGAGTAAAGAGACAATCTAAGAAACCAGTCAGCTGGCCATGATGTCTCCTGCCTTTTATCCCAGCACTTGGGAGGCAGGGGCAGGTGGACCTTTGGATCTCTGTGAGTTCAAGGCCAGCTTGGTCTGCATCCCTAGTTCCAGGCTGGCCTACAAGGTAAGACCCTGTCTCAAAATGAAACAAAATTTAAAATGAAACCAGGTCACAGATGACATTGCAATACCAAATGTCACCTGACTACCTGGAGAGTAAGCTTAAGTCTCACTTTACCCAGGGACTAAACAGAGGCGACACTGACAATCTAATTTGGGATTGTACTGGAATTCTTGCCTTGGTACCCTGGCTTCTGTCTTCCCAACAAAGCATCAGCATCAGTGGTCAAGTTCTAATGGGGTGTCAAGGGACAACCGCTCCTGACTTGCTGAAGGGGCTGACAGAACCTGGTAGGTTCCCCTCATCCATTTCCCACAAGAATGGAGTGGTAAAGGATGTTGTCACCAAAGTATGACAACACTAAGCATGTACTGGGGGACATTAAAGTACTCATTCACACAAGGGAGTCTCTGAAGTCTCTGAAGAGATCCTTTCTCCCCGACTGATTAATGATAATGATGATTCCCAGTTTAACATTGGGACATTCTGGGAAACATACAGGAACTAGGATCCTGAGGACCAGGTGACTTGCTCAAGGATGGCGTGTCTATCATTCAGAGCTGACTTAAGCCAACAATGCTGCCTTATGAATGGGCAATTAACCCAATACTGTAACCATGGGGTCTGAACTCGTTAGCCCCCATACCTCATAGGCAAAAACAAAGTAGAATGCCTTTTGTGCCTAAGCATATAACATGGTAATACAATGGTAATCATCTGTAATTTAGTTAACTACATACAGGTAATACTATATTATTACACTGTGCATAATGAAATATGCAAAGTGTTTATTAAAAAGAATGACATTGAAAAGCAAATATAAATTCTTTTTCCTATTTTTCTTATACCCCAATGGATGTGTGTAACCTTTGGGGTGTGTACATCCCATTCTGAAGATGACTGAACTAGTTTCTTCATTTTCAATCACATATGCTAAAGATAATCTACTCAAAATTTAGAGCAATAGTGTCTATTACCACTATTGTATAAAAAGTGCTCTTTCAAAATGTTCATCAGTAAAGCTGGAAGTAATTTTAGCTATGAAAGACTTATGTGAAAGACAGCCATGTTGCTCGGTATTGACACTTTATTTAGGATAATGAAAAATGTCATAATAGTTAATGAGAGAATTGCTCGGCAGTGTTCCAGGAGTCAGAGTTTGCTCATAACTGTGCTATGATGTGAACGCTTTACTCTTAGTTTCTCTGCTCTTACTTGTTTACTGGGTAAGCCATTTTTATTTACTTATTTGAAATGGAAAATTTGTGTTTCTGTTTATGTCTTTTGATTATTTTCCAGTCATTTCTGAACTAAGAAGCAGAGTCCTGAAGTCTCCAGTACAAACACCGGGCAGGGGCTCTGCCTTCAGAGGCTGTGAAGGAGACACAGTGGCGCCCCGACTGTGCTGAGCCCCAGGGAAGCTTCTAGGGCCCCTGACAGTATTTAGAAGAAACAGGGCTGCAAACGGCATCGCTCCTGGCATCCAGAGGGAAGGACAAATGCACAGGGCAGCAGTGGGAAGAGCCAGCCCATGCTTGGCGAGCGGTCAGATGGTCCCCACCCGCCTCCTGGGCCATCTTCTCACCCCTCTGCAGTATAAGTCACGACTGTTAGGTGTAACATTAGGTGCCCTTCCCGAATCTGTGAGGCACTAAGGGTGGTAAGGGTCCTGTCAGGAGAACCAGATCCTGGGGAGATACGATTCCTGCCTTGCTGGCCCCTCTTCTAGTGAAACTTCACTGGATCACTAAACTTCCAAGTCTCAGGGCTACCTGCAATAAAATGTGCTTATCAAGTGCCTGAACGAACCATCCTTGATGTCCATCACCAGCTGAATGGACAACCAAAATGTGGTACACACAGACAATGGATTTCATTCTTCCTTATGGCACTTGTAGGAAAACGGACAGAAATGGAAATCATTATGTTCAGCGAAATAAAGCAGACTCGGAAAAGACAAATACCACAAGTTTCCTCACATATGTGGAATCTACTTTCAAATACGTGTGTGTAGGTCATGAAAGTAGAAAGAGCAGCCTAAGAAGGGAGGAGTGTATGAGGAAGGCTAGGGTACTGGAATCCATGAGACAGGGAAGTAAAAGGGAGACTATTCGGGAGGAAGAAGGGTCAGCAAGAGACACAGAGGACATGGTGAGGGTATTTAGAGGAAGGATAAGAACAAAGGAGAATGACACGTGTATGGAAAATGCCAGAATGAAACCCATTACTTACAGGCTAACTTTACAATTCATTTTTAAAAAGCATAGAAAAAAGGCCCTGTTGGTCACCTCCAGACAACTAGAAGACAATGGGGGTGAAGGTGCAGTATAAGCCCCCCAAAAACAGACTTCCTACCCACGATGGCTGCAGAGACCACCGCGATGGCTGTGTTTGGCAGAGGTATACTGATGTTCGGAACACACTTGGGTCTATTGTTTGCTAAAGGATGCTAAAAGCTAAGGCAGCCCGGCAGCCTTAGGGTGAGCACCAAAGCCAGAAGGTCACAGAGAAGGCCCCACACGTGAGAGCCAAGTGCACTGCTGGTACATGGTGTAGACAAGGCAGAACTTACGTGCCAAAGTGACTGAGGAAAGCAGCGATGTACTCTCTTCTTTTGTGATATCCTTGAATCACATACTGTACCTGGAATGGGAACCCAAGGCCGAGAATTAGTGCAGAAAGATTGGAAATGCTCTGTTATAGAAACCTGGAAAGATCGGGAGAAGCAGAAGGAACAGGGAAACGAACACTCACATTCCCACCCTATATTCAACAACGGTGAGTATTTTGCCTAGCTGCTTCCTCCAGCCGTCTACCTACCTACCTATCAACCTATCAATCAATCTGGCTGAAACATTTCAAAGGAAATTAGAGACATCCTGACGGTTCACCCCAAATACTTCATTTAATATGCAACTCCAAAAGAATCAGACATTCTCCTTAGAAAGCCATAAATACAGTTGGCACATCCACCAGGTTTAATGAGCATTCTGATGTCATCTGCTACCCTGTCCAGGTTCAGCTTTTCTTCATGGTCTCCAAAACATTGTTCCCCAAACTGTATAACTCAGGATTGGATATGCTGTTTATATTTTTAAAATATTTTAATCACATAATAACAGCATGTATATCTTTTTTTGTGTGCGTGTGTGTGTCCACATAAACAGGCATAAATGGTATTGCCTTTCAAAGAGATTGGGTTAATGGTCTTATAGATTGTCTCAGTTTTCTGTTTCCTTTATTGTCTGTATTTTCCTATACATTAGAAGCTAGAGGTAAAGGTATGATTAGACTGGATTAAAGGGTTTTGGCAAGAAATCTTCCTAGGTGATATTGGCTTCATCATTTGGGAAAATCACTCCATTGTAGAGGGACGCTCTTCCTTGCCATAGTGAGTGTATGTTGTGGTATACACACAAAGACGCACACCCCAATTCTCAGGGCGAGCATTCTGCTAATGTGTCTCTCAAAGCACGGAAAGACTTAGTTCCCCATCAGTCATTCACTTAATGGGTTCAATATCAATTGGGAGATTCTTCTCTGAATTATTTCATTTGGGGTTGAGAAATGGTGAGCTAAAAAAGTTCTATTATTCCTTTTGTATTTATCAGCAGACATTCTTTATAAAGCGATTTCGTCAAGTGGGGGCTTTTTGGTTATCTTGAATTCCTATTGAAAGGGTAAGATAAAATTAAAAAGGTAAGAGAATGCCTAATTTCTTCAAAAATCTTAATATTCAAATGAGAAGTATTACAATGGGTGATTTTATTTTGCATTTTTGTATATCCTTGTTAGCATAAAAATGACAATTTCTACAAAAAAATGTTAAATCATTATGCTAGGTAGCCGAAAGTAAGTTATTTATACAATAGCTTCTACTATAAAAACACATTCTTTATAATGGTCTCATTGTGGCTGAAAGAAATAATGACAGACACCCCCCCCACCCCCTGCAAAAAAAAAACAAAAAAAACCCCTGTTTTTATTGGCCGTAGCCACACTGTATTCCCATGGCTAAGGAGAGCTCAAGATAAAGTACTTGGCATAACCTTGACACAAGTGTTCCTGATAGCCAGGCTCTACCTTCGAAAAGTAAAACAATTCTATTTATATAATAGCGGTTTATGTCAATTTACAAAAACAAGGCTTACTTTGCAGGCTTAATGCAAGATCAGATGTTATTTTCAGAAAAGAAAAACAGATGATAAGTTTGCTTAAGTGGCTTTGTTTAAAAAAAGGATGAAAACAGTTCTGTGTACTTGATTTTAAAAACAGAAAAGCATTTGAACAGAAACCCACAACAAAACTGGTTATAAAGATAGATTCCGATGTAATTATGGAAACTCATTTGAAGAGACTGCTCCTAAAAGCGGCCCATGCTGTCCTCGTTTAGAACAAACAGAAGAACACCAATTTTAAAGACAAGTAAAATTAATGAAAGGGAACCAGATAAGAAAAACACTGATTCTTATATTTCTGAGAAAACGATATTCTAATTTTTTTTTTGAGGAAAATGTATGACTAGAAATTAATCTCAATTGGGGAGCTTTAAAAAAGCTTTTCTTCTCAGTTCTGGAAGACACAATTTACATTTTTCTCTGGAATTCTGGAGCACAGATTTGAAGGCAGGGCAAAGCCCCAGAATGTAAATAAGAGTCCTGCCCTCTACTCTGGCTTGGAGGGGAACCGTGAAGGGAGGAGGGACCTTGTCTCAGCAGAAGCCACCACTCCAAGAAGCTAAGTGCCTTGGAATCTGGGCCAGTCCCACACGTTGTAGCTTCGCCAGATTTCAGTTTCCCTGACATTTAAAAATTAATACTGAAGCCTCTGAAATATCATTGTTCTTTAAAAAATATGTCCTATAGAGAGATTAACTATCTTCTGAATGAGAGAGATAAACAAAAGATCTGTTTTCCCAGCCAATATGAACGAGTCAACAGGAGCAAAGAAAATAACACTTTGGCAATTAAGCCAACTGAGTCACAGTCCATGTGGGATGGGAAAGAGCCAGGACTACCAGTGCGTTAATATCTCTAGTTTTCAGCTAAATATATTGGCTAGGCATTAACAAGTCTATGCTCACACTTTGGGGAAAAAGTTGACTATCACCACTACAGTAAATTCAGCTATATGCTTCTGAATTCCCATGGCTTCCGAATTCCAAGGGGAAACTTCAGCTAATCCGATCTGGTGGGGAGAGGACCAGCTGACCCGGAATTCTTGCCCCTAGAGGAACAAAAACTCTGGTCAACTGCTCCCAGGCACGACAAGAATGAAGGACAGACAATTAATGGGTGAGATAAGAAAGCAGAAGGAAATGAAGGCTGCTGTAAAGAATCATCCTGCCATGGGCTGGCCGTGGACATGTGTGTATACCAGATGACCGGGGAGAAGGGGGTTCACAAACGTAAAACCCTAAGAAGACACAAGATGCACCAAACATGGAGGCGATACAGGCCTTCTAAGAGTTGACGGAAACCGCCATTAAAACGGGAAGAGATGAAGATAAGAGGTGGAAGCCGGGTCCTCAGAAAAGGGAAAGGAGGAGGAGGAACAGATGAGCTGTCCTTCAGAGTAGGCCAGGCAGAGGCTGAAGGCACAGGGGCGGGGGAGGTGCGGGAACCCTGATTTGACAGCTGTGGCCGCGTGCTGGAGGAGGGACTCTCACGAGACACAGGGGTCAGGGGACTTGCCTTTACCTTGTTGGTGAGCAGGTGGCACACCTGTGGCACATAATCAATGAGGCAGCCTCCTCCTGGAAAGGCGGGGATATGAAGAGCCGAGGAGCCTCCGAGGGCACTGAAAAGACAAGAGCACAAAGAACTTGTCTTAGAGCCAAGGCGACATAGGGCATGGTACCCCGCACACTTGGCATCTCATCATGGTCCAGCCGCCAGCTGACTTGGGTTAATGAGGTTGGACTATGAGCATCAAATGTCTGTATTTGAATTCATTTTGTTGCACGAACAGGTCACACAACTGAACATCCTGCAGACGATGTCACACACAGCAGTACATATCTGCCACTTCTAACTGGCTCAGGGGCGCGTCTCACTTTCATACTCCACGTTGTGCCAATTTAGTGCTGGACAAAGATAAGTTGTTCATCAAACCCCTGGCCTGAGCTCCAGGGAACTGGCAGCCAGTTCTAGAGCTCATCAGCTTTGACCTGTGCATTCTAGAAGACATCCAAGACAAAGGGATGGGAACAAACAGGCTGATCCAATCAATAGTTGCTGAGCCAATCACTGAGAGTCAGCCTTGATTCTGAAATAGTCGCCAGAACTTTCACACCGGTGAGACTCTTTCCACAGAAATGAAGTGAACAATGATACAAAGAAACAGTTCAGAAATTTACAACGCGGATTTCATTTATCACCCTCAATCTTTCCTGCTGCCATTTTTTCTTTTTTTCATTTTATTTTAATGTATACATTTCTATACTGTCCTTAAACTCCCCCTGTAATATGTTGGGAAATAAAACAAAATACCCCAGGCCCTTACTGCTGTGATCATTTCTTGTATGAGTTCCAGCTCCAATGCTGTGAATGAATGTCACAGTAACTACCTGCAAGCTCCTTTCTAGAGAGTGGAGGGCAGGGTGACTCAGTCTAGGGCCATGACACAGAGAACACACTGAATCCTTACTCCACTGACTGCAGATTTCTGAAATTTATCTTCCTGGTAAAGATGAGAAATCCCAACAAACAAAAAGGCAGGTGATGTGAGGAGGTGGGAGAAGGAGTGGAGATACCTAGCCCTCACTTTGTTGACTCCGATGAGGACTGAGAACTGACAGCTGCCCGTGCCCTGGCACCCACTGACAGGTCATCTATGTTCCGCAACTGTCCAGGACCAGGGGGGCCAGGGCTTCTCTCACTACTGCGAGATGGATACTGGAGTCAGTAACAACCTGTGAACTGGGGACCAGCTTCCTGTCCTTACTTCTAACCCACAAGGCACACTCTCCATCAGGTTCTAATGATTCCATTAGGCTAGAAAACCAATCGGGAAGAAAGTTCTAGAGGGCAAAAAACAAGAGTTCAATATTTATGATTGAACTTGTGATTACTGGTTAAATATATATACAATGTAGAAAACTAAAGTCAATACCAAGACCCAGGCTACTCGCAGCTTACCCAGAGAAATCATTGTTGGTATTACAAAAATTCCAAAGTAAGTAAACTAATTTGGACAGTTTCCTGGAATTGATTGACTGCCGTGGGTTTTTGGCTCGTATAAAACATTATAGGATAGATCTTCAAGCATTTGTTAAATTGTATAAAAGGAAAACAATCTAAGGTCATCCTCTCAGTCTCTCTCCTCTCTTCTCCATCTATCTTGATCACTCTCACATGCCTGTTTTCTTTCTCTCTGCTTGAGTTGTGTCATTCTGAAAAGCAGCCATACAAAAAGCTGTTTATGATGGTGAATAGAGACAGGGGTATGAAGAAATCTAGAGTCTGCGGCCAGGCCCGTTTCTCTGGTGATCAAGAACGGATACTTGTTGCTATTCTGTCACGTCGTCTAATTTAGCCTTCCCTACAACTCAGTGAAGTGAGAACTGCCATAACTTTCTAGGTGAAGAGAGCAAGGCTTAGAGGGAAATTACTGAGGTTTACACAACTAGTCAGTGGTCAACCAAGACTAGACGTCGGGTCTACGTGCCTGTCACTAGCACCCCTGATATTTTTGCTGACATACTTTGCTTCCTGAGAGGAGAGTGAATTTAATCACAAAAGGCTACGGGGTTGGGAAGAACAGCTGGCGTGGCTCCCTGAAGTCCTCAGGTCAGGATGTTGATGAGGAGAAAGCTCCCGAGGCACTCCGATGATCGCTAAAGCAGATACCACAGGGCTCATCTCGTCCGCAGAGCAGGTGGGCCAGCGGTCCTCTTCGTGTTCACACTTCAGCACTCACCCACATCTCCTCAATAGCCAGACTGGCCTGGTTCTGGATGCGATGTACTGACCACTCTTGTATCTACCTTTGAACCATCTAGCTTGCTGTGCTCAGCTAGTTGAAGTCTATCAGGTGTTATAAAAGAGACATAACTGGGCTCCTTTTAAAAGGATGCTTGTGACGGGCGGTGGTGGCACACACCTTTAATCCCAGCACTCAGGAGGCAGAGGCAGGCGGATCTTTGAGTTCAAGGCCAGCCTGGGCTACAGAGTGAGATCCAGGACAGCCAGGACTACACAGAGAAACCCTGTCTTGGAATAAAACAAAACAAAAGATGCTAGCTTCACTGTGAGTTTAACTCAGGAGTTTCTTAGCATGTTAGGATACACGACCTAAGATCCAGTGTCGCACACCGATAAGTGCTGCTGATTCATACGACAATACCTACCTCATGGGTAAATATTTAACAGGCTGGTTAGAGCCTGAATGCTGTCCCGATCGTGTGAATAAACAAAGACTGATGCCATGAAATAAAAACACCATTATATTTTCAAAGGGTGGAAGGTACAAGTAATGGCTTGTGAGCTCCCATTATTTGCTATTGATGAACTAACAATAACAACAACAATAATAATAACAATGGGCTGAACATATGAAAAACTCACCCTGTGCAGCAGAGATTCCAGGGCTTGCTCAGATACTGCCAGGGACATGGGGCTGGTGGGACGAAGGCAGGACTAAGCCCCTGGGAAGTGGCTACTGTGGGCTGAGTTGGGCAAGTTGCTGCCCCTTCTGATCTCTACAGTGGAGCACGAACATGGGTGGGAAGGTGAGGAAGTGTTGTGGATGTGGCAGGGGCCTCAGGCTGAATCTGGGGGAGGGGTGAGAGGGATGTTTGGATGCAGAAGCATGGAGTCATTTTTCATGGATTACAATGAAACTTGAAGTTAGGTGCTAATTTGTAGAGATGAAACTAAATTGGCATGTATAAATTTGAAAGTCAGAGTTGGAAAATCTTTCCATCCGACAGCTGAATAGAACAAAAGGCAATTCCAGCCGTCTCCTTAGTGCTAAAAGATGATCAGAGCAACCGTTTCTGATGAAGATTAATCTATTTCCACGTAAAGGAAACTGCCGGGGCCTTTTGTGAACCTTAGTCAGAACTCTCTATGACTGAAGACTTGACTGGCTGGCTGCAGTGTGACAACAGAAAGCAGGGAGCCAGCCTGTCTGAAAGCCTGACTTAGGACAACGGGGGCTGACGCTGACCCCTGATGAAACGGCACCTCCCGAGGAAAATGAAGAAAGCATCTTCTAGATGGAGGAAACCGGCATGGTGAGGGACGCACGCTCATCGCTCCCTTCCCTGTAGAGGTCTCGACTCAAGCATCTCCTCAGCACGACAGAGGTTAACGCCACTCTTAAAACAGATCACCTCTCAAGGCATTGCGAGGAATAGATTAACAACAGGGGTTATACTAATAGTCAAACAGCACCAAGCACTCCAAAAGAAAATACTAGAACGGCTCTGGGCTGAGTGTTCATGTCCGGGGGTAAATACAAGACACTTTCAGGGACACCTGGGACAGTCCCCATGCTCTGATAATGCTCTTGACTTGGGGTCTGAGGGACAGGGAGCTGTCCAGGCTGCCTCCTCCACGGGACAGTTGTGAGGAGTGTGGGAGGATAAATGGAAATGGGAATGGAAATGGGAATTTTCAGGACCATAACCAGGAGACAGGTCGCCTCTAGCTCCAAGCTAAAGGAAAGACAAAGGGTTACTGCCAACAAAGATCAACAGTCTGCTTAACAGTTTAAAGGTGTCATTTTCCCAAATAAACATATGACCAGGACATCACAGCAAGTCCCCGTGAGGCAGAGGAATGCCAGGGCACTCCATGGTACCGTGGTGTATTTCCTGGAGGCAGGCCAGGACAGTCCTTACAAGTCACTGATGTTTAATGAGTACCTACTTTGGCCAGGCATTCCATAATATCTAAACTCCATGACAACTCTGCCAACTAGACTTAACTAGATCCACTCACAGGTGAGAAAAATGAGGTTCAGAGTTTCAGGATCTTATCCAAGACGACCAACTACAATGCTTGAGTCTGTCCTTCTGGTTCCAAATTCCTTCTGTTTCATTGGGAAGCCTTCCATAGGAAGACTCGTCTGTCTTTTGTCCACGTGTTTGTCTGTGTACGAACTGCATGCCTGGTGCCTGAAGAGGGCTTAGGACCCCCTGGAACTGGAGCTGGGTGTGAGCTGCCATGTGATTGCTGGGAATTGAACCCAGGTCCTCATGAAGAGTGGCAAGTGCTGAGCCATCTCTCTGGCCCCAATACTGAATGCTTTAAAGATTACTCCCTATCTGATCCCAGCATTCTGAAGGCAAAGGTAGGTGAATCTCTGTGAGTTTGAGGCCAGCCTGATCTACAAGAGAGTTCCAGGACAGCCAGGGCTACAAAGAGAAACCCTGTCTCAGGGAAAAAAGAAAAATTATTCCCTAAACTGGGTGTGGTGGTTCACTCTGTAATCTCAGGACTTAGAAGGCTTAGGCAGGAAAATCTGTATGAGTTTGAGGTTAGCTGAGGATATGTAGTGAGTTCTGGGCAAACCTGGGCAACAGTGCATGTCTTGGTCTTGAAGAACACCCCCTCAAGAAAAGTCTGTTCCTTACCTAAACTAGCCATCAAATTTATCTATCACCTTGATTGTCACTTTATTCCTTCTTAGTTTAAGATACATATGTCACAGCTAACCTAGTGGGATTAAAAATCCATATATACAATACACACATATATCACATACACACACTTATATGCACACTTTCTAAACCTGTTGTTAGTGCTTACTTCACTTTGTGATTTCATTTTAATTTTGAGCCATATCAAGAGTCTCTCGATCCTCAGTTGAGCAAAATCGGGATATGATACAAAATGGAAAGATCCCAATATGCATGAGAGAAGAAGAAAATAAAAGATAGAATGAGTACTCAAAAATCACAAGTAGGGGAAATCTGGGGAGCCACACTGGGGTAGGAGGCTCCCAGTGACATCGTGCAGGACTGTCTACACATACTTGTAGTAAAGCTGAACACACTCCATTGCTTGCTTGGAATACTGTATTCTATTTCTTGTCTCTCAATTTTAGAGAAACAGATAAAAATGGAAGTGTTCTGAGATAATGACAAAGATGATTAGGCACCCAGAAAATGTTCCTCTTTGGAACAAAGTCTGAAGAAGCTGAAACTGAACTGAAACAATTTCTTAGATGTTTATGGAATTATTAAAAGGACAATTAAAGAAGATGAAGACATACTTTGTGGGTACTGTCAATTAGCTGTTCTCTGCTTAGGGAAAGTATGCATGAAAAGAACTCCAATGGCAAAAAAGGAAATTTAGTCTGCAAATGAATTCCCCGTGGGACAGAGGGCAGACCAACTCCCCTGATGAGTCCTAACTAGGTTTGCATTATGCTCTACATCAGGATGGGGCGATGGATAATCTTGATTGTTAATCTGATGGGATTTAGAATTGCTATGGAAACAAATCTCTGGGTGTATCTCTGAGGGAGGGGTTATCTAGATTAGAATAATAGAGGTGGGAAGACCCATTCTAACGTGGGCAGTACCATTCCATGTGCTGGGGTCCTGGGCTGGATAGAAAGGAAAGAGTTCTAAATACAAGCTCTGGTTCCTGACTGTGGACACAATGTAACTAGCACCTCCTGCTCCTGCATACCTCCCTTGCCACGATGGACTGTATGCCTTTGAACTGTAAGCCAAAGCAAACCCACCCTCCCTCCCTCCCTCCCTCCCTCCCTCCCTCCCTCCCTCCCTCCCTCCCTCCTTCCTTAACCTGCTTTTGTTCCAGGGACCAAAACGTACCTAATACAAGAAAGGTTATTTCATCTTTCTGCTGAGAAGGCTGGAAGGTGAATAAGCTACATAATCCCACTAAGGCGCACAAGGCGGTGATGGCAGACACAGCTAACTCCAGGTCTCTGATGTAAATCTGCCCGACTCCCAGGTTTTCAGTTACCACTTCTGGCACTTCAAAACCCCCCAACACACAGACCTGATCTCTACTTCTACATGTGGCTTGAGTGTGTCAGGTGATGACCAAGCCCTTGAGGCTTTTTCCAGGAAATCTTACTAAACTTAGCCAAGTATCAGATCTGAAGCAAAAAAGAGTCTTTCTCATTCTAGAAAAAAAAGAAAAAAAAAAAAAACTCTTGGGAACCAAAGAGAACCACATAGATCAGAGGCCCTGACCCTTTCCAGTGGAATGCAAGCAAGAAAAATTTACATTTAAAGGATACAGAAGATGGGAATATTTTAATTACAAACAGAGTCTAACAACATGAGCTCTAACCAAGCCTTTGTTCAGTAATGTGCTTTCTTAAGTTTGTTAAACATTTCGGAAAAGCCTTTAAGGGGCAGTAATCTTAACAGATGTCCACCATCAGGATTCTGTTAGCATGTGGAAAGGCATTTTCAGGAAGGCCCCCAAACCAGTAATGGGCTTGGTAGATGTCCTAGTAAGACTTGGTAGAAACCACTTAGAAGATAGCTGGCCACTAGAGACATCCCACGGGAAGGCAGGGAAAAATTTTTCCTTCTTGCTTCAGCCCTATCCCTGGCCTATGAACTGTAGTTAATTCCGTCACAATCTCTTAAAGTAAAACTACTTTCAAATGCCACTGGTCAGGTGTGAGTGAACGTACCTTCTATTTGTTATACATTTACAAATCTGTATTGCCCCAGAAGGGCTTAATGTCCTTGCATTGTGCACAGCCAGGTTACTTTTCCTATGAACCACCTTTGAAGCATTTTTATCGGATGCATTCAGTAGTTACTCAAACCTAATTTATCTTTCCCAGGAACTCCTTGCCTCACAAAAACATAGGTTTTAAGGTCATCCACAGGCAGATGCAGAGAGTAAGAGGCAAAGCTTTTGTCTCAGAGGAGAGGGCATCTACGTACTTCCTGTTCTGTGGTGTTTTGCTAAAGGCTCCTCCACATGAATGGCGCGCACACACAATGCCCCTGTGCTCCAATGACGAGTGTGGAGGTAGCTGGAGCCTGGCTTGCATACCCAAATGAAAAGACACCAGGAGATGAGACTAGCCCAGGAACTGGTACTCTTCGCTTTATAACTTGTTGCCATGGTGCTCCTTGCTTGATTTCTTACCTTAGCTTTACAAAGTGGGTGAGTGCTCCGGAGAGCAGAAAACTGACAGGGTTGGGAGTGGAGAGAACCTACCCAGACTGGAAACGAAACTGGGTTTGCAAAGTTCCTCGGCACTACTAGTTTCCGTGTTTATTTAAGAAGGATCGGGGGAGCTTGTTAAAGATTCACAAAGCCAGGCCCCACCCTAGAAGGCAGTGAACGCATGAGGTCCAGCGGGTCTGAGACGAGGTCTGGGCACTGGCACTTTACCAGTCCACTCGGGCAGTGCAGCACACGCCTGCTGCTGCTGGCCTTCTTCACTCTGACCGTGTTCAGACACTGGACACAGGCAGAGGCGGAGAGCGCACATCTGCCTCCCAGCCCAGAAACATCGGGAGCGTCTGAGAGAAACCGCCATGAGCTTCAGTTCAGACCGGATTATACAGTGAGTCTCAGGCCTGCCCAAACCACATACTGAGACTCTGCCCCCCCAAACCCAACCCAAAAGCCAAACAAATACCACCACCATCAAAAACCTAGGCGCGGGAGGATCCAGAGATATCTTGGCAGTTAAGAACACTGGCTGGTCTTACAGAGGACCCAGGCTTGGTTTCTAGAGCCCACACTGGATAGCTCACAACCACCTGTAACTCCAGCTTCAGGGGCTCTTCTAGCCCCGATGGGCATCTGAATGTACATGGTTACATACACTTACTCCCAGGTACTGCACACATAGACACTAAAACAAACAAAAACCCAACTAACAAGGACCCAAAGCAAGGAATTCACTGTAGACAGCAGATCATGTGTCTTGGGCCATACTTAACAGCTTTCTGGCCCACTGAGAGGCCTAATCCTCAGACTGGCCGGACTACCTATTCAGTAGAGGACTGTGCCTAGAGAGGAAGCAAGAGGGACGTGGCAGATCCGGATGCCCACATATGGTAAATCAGAAACAAAATGAGGTTAAGAAAAGCTATGTTTAGTCGCAGAGTGAGAGATCGTGGAGATAAAGAACCAAGGGCTTCTCGAATGATTCACAGGCAACCTTATCACTTAACTTTTGCCTTTATTCTGACAACTTCCAAAAGGATAACTCTAGATCAGACTGGTACTATAATCAGGACCCGGATAATACACTTCAAACAACTGTTCACAGCAAGCCCTACCTAATCGATGAACTCTTCTTGCATACATCCCACTTTAGGAAAGACAGCTCTTGCCTTTTAGTTCCTCAGTGAAAAGCCTCAGCCACTGCCCCCACCCGATCAACTCTCCACCATCGCCACCTGGCTCACCGCCCATCTAGGGCTGTTCCCACTGCTCTCTTCCCAGGCACTCTTGGGCTTTCCTCCCTTACCTCCTTCAGGTCTTAACCCAATGCCATCTTCTCGCTGAAGCTTCCTGTATATAGCTAGCCACTTCTACCTCTGGCTGTATACCCTTTTCTGTTATGCTTCCGAAGGCCTGTACCCCTAAAAGACACCTTGTTGTCTATACTAATTCGTCACTGACTTTTCTGACCACCATTTATTAGAATGCAAACTCTTTAAGAATGGGGAACTTTGCTGATTTTGTTTATGTGTATAACCCCAGAAACAAGAATAATGACAAGCTATATTGGGTTTCCAATAAATATTTGTAGTACAAGCTGAACATTCTTAATCTGAAAAATTGAAATCCCAAATGCTGCCGAACTAGAAGCTTTTTAAGTGCCAACTGGTATCACAGGGGAAAATTTCATACCCAATCTTACAGGACAGGTTACAGTTAAAACACAGGCCCAGGACATCGGAGACAGCTCAGCGGGGTAAGAGTGCTTTGCTGGGCAAGTATGAACACCCTAGATCAAATCCCTAGCTTGAACATAACGACTAGGTATGCCTGCACATGCCTGTAACCCAAGCACTGTGGGGGCAGAGGCAGGAGGATCGCTGGGGCTTGTTGGCCACCAGTCTAGACCCAGGTAGAGAAAGAGGCCCTGTTTCAAGAGATTAAGGGAGGCATTCTCTTCTGGTCTCCTATTACTCGTAGATTATACATACATGTAAGTATGCACAGACCCACATACCTTCCATACCCCACACATACATATCACACACACACACAAACCCACAGGTACATCAAAACTATTATATGAGATTAATTTCAGACTATGTATAGAAGGTACATATGAAAGAGAAATAAATTTCTTGTTAGACTTGGGTCTCATCTTGAAGATAGATCTTTATGCATATGGAAATATTCCAAAATCTTAAAAAAAAAATCTGAAACACTTCTGGTCCCAAGCATTTCAGATAAAGGACACTCAACCTGTATTCCTCCTAGGGTGAAAGCTAGGGCTGGATTTCTCAAATGAACATTCAAAGTTAATAGGAGTCTCTATTCTTTTTCTGAGATAGTTTCTATGGGAAGGAAGTTGTTTTCCAAGACAGAGTTTCTCTGTGTAGCACTGACTGTCCTGGATCTCACGCTGTAGACCAGGCTGGCCTCGAACTCACAGAGATCCGTTTGCCTCTGCCTCCTGAAAGCTGGGATCAAAGGCGTGTACCACCACCACCCGGCTGGGAAGGAAGATTTTTAAGAGTGTAGGGGTCAGCAAACATTTTTGGCAGAGTCAGTTAATAAATATTGCTTTTGCTGCTTTAGAAGACATGTAAATGAATGTGCATGGCTATGTTCCAATAGAATTTTATTTATGGCTACAGAAATTTGAATTCCATACAGTTTGCGCAAGTTATAAAACATCATTCTTTAAATGTTTTTCTAACCATGGAAAAACGTAAGAACCATTCTTAGCTGGTGGGCCACACATAACCAGCTGCTGGCTGCATCTGCCCAGTGGGCCACAGCTTGCTGACTCTTGATTGAGGATGAGCTGATGGTTCTACAGAGGCTGAAAAGAACAGACACATCTAGGAAGAAACGCAGGCAGAAGGCCCAAGGTGGGGAGAGTCGCAGGGACCAAGTCCAGGCCCCTGTGCCGGGCCTCCCTGGAGCTCTGCTGCCTCACTTAGTGCCTGTGAAGTGCGAGCCTCTTCAGGCATGGGCGAGGTGCACACAAAACGAGGCGGTTCATGGACCGTGGGAGTGCTTACGATGGCACTCGATTGTAACTGTGCAAGAGCGAGCTATTTATACGATTCCAAACGAAGCTGGAGGCATATTCTGGTGTTTTTTACTTCTATGTTAGGTGAAAAAAGCGGCCTACAAAAGGCTGCCTCCCACCCGAAATACTGGCTGTTAGCTGGTGACTGATCCTCAGAAATATTAAGATGAATCATGTATGCTCTTTTCACAGTGCAAAAAGAGATAATTTTAAAACTCAGAAAATGTCACTTTGGATCGTCACAAACCACACAATGGCAAAGCTGTCCAGCCTCGAAGTTGTAAATAAATAGAACCTGCTCCTGCGTGGCCATCGTTGGCTTCTTTTAAACTGTGACGCTTCTTCAGGCCTCGCCTCCAACACTGCACGGTGTCGGAATGACAAGATGTTGAAAGCGTGTTCCGTGTCTGGGCTGGAAGGCAGCCTCGGCTCCCCATCTCTCTTCCCCGGGCACCCCACCCCCTCAACCTGAGGAACCCACGCTCTTGCTCAGGCAGCTGCCTCCTCACCTACACCAGCCCCTGGCTTTCCTGGCTCTCCTGGCTTGCCCAGCTACAAGGCACCGGCTGCTGGCAGAGCCTCGTCTTTCCCCGGCACAGAAAGAACTCCGTGTTTCTTTCTCCTTACTGCGCGGAGAAGCAGGTATTTTTGGCTTCGACTCCTGAGATCTGTTTTCTTTCTCTCGTTACTAAGCAGGTCACTGCCGCTCTTTTTCTGCTCTGTCATCATTTTCCCACACTGCCCCGTTTGGCACCGAAGGGAGAACCACATCAAATGGAGGAATGCAACCACACAGTGCCTTGAGAAGCAAAGGGAGGCCTCAGGGTGTGTGTGTGTGTGTGTGTGTGTGTGTGTGTGTGTGTGTGTGAGAGAGAGAGAGAGAGAGAGAGAGAGAGAGAGAGAGAGAGAGAGAGAGAGAGAGAGAGAGAGAGAGAGAGAGATATCACCATTTTCGGGGCTTGTTCCCCCATAATCAAACCCTCCCTATCGTGTTAACAATGTGGTGGTGTGTCAAAACACTGGAATTCTGCTTCAATCAGCAACCCAAAACTTAATAGGAAAATGAAGCAACAAAATGTTGGTCTTACTGTTAACTTGAGGCTGGGCTTGTATGTAGCATGGGAGGATTTGTTTCCTTATGGCATTCTGGCCAAACCTTCAAAGTTGGTGTGAGCTCTGGGCTATCCACAGAGGCCTCAGGCAGTCTCCCGACCAGCCCTCAGGCATATTTCTTACTTATTTATGTACTGGTGCTGGGGACCGAACGCACTGGTTCATGTTTTTAATTAACCATCACTTGCCCTAGCAGGCAGTCTACTACTGAGCTAGACTGCCACCTTCTTCCAGTTCCTCCCTAGAGGGACACTGTGCACTAGAAGTGGAAGTCCTAGATCCAATAAACCACAGAAGAGCACAGAGGCAGTGTACTCGCACACATTTGAGACACGGCCAGAGACCCGGACGAATGGGACGACATTTGCGCAGCCGGTATGAACAAGGCCCCGTCTTCCATTCTCGGCTTTGTAAGGAAACCAAACTAAACCCAACCAGCGACATTGACGCCGCTAGCAGCAGTGCGGGCAGGTCTGGCTCCGTGACCCTTACAACATCTGGAGTTATCGCAAACCGGCCTGTATCAACGGACTGTTTGCTAGTTAATTAAAGACATGTGTCCAACAAGTAAACCATTCAGGGACTAAAATAAGATGCCACGATCCCAACCAGGATGTTTAGAAGTCACATTCAATGTCTTCAGGATACGGGGCTATGGCTGATGCTTAATGACAGCGGGCGCGTGCTCATCATCATGGAAAACAGCACTTCGAGGCGGAGCACTTGTAGTGATTTTATCTTTGTGACTAACATGGGCAATTAAGCGCTTCATAAAATGAATGTCGGTATTTTTGCTGTTGTTTTGGTCTGGCTTACATGCCATTTTGGCTACTGTTGGAATCGGCCTGTTCTCGAACATCACTTGTAGACTGTAGATGCTGTCTGCAGTACCAGGCAGTGGATCTCCCCTTTCTTCTGTTCCCACAGAGCACATGCAGGCAATGGGCATGTCTTCCACAGACTCTCTTGGAGCTGGAGGAGACATGTGTCTTCTGAAAACTAACAAGATCCTGTGGCTGGTTCTGCTGCAGACCCACAGGACCAACTGTACAATGGGCCGCCCTGGCACAAGGAGCCCTGTCAAGCCCACAGAAGGCAAAGACATCTTACCCAGCATTCTCAGCTAAATGCAACTGATGTTCTTCCAATCTGGGGGATGTCCAGCCTGTCCAGATCTACCTTCAAGAGCCAACTCACCCATGTAATTCTATTTGCCCATTGACCTTCCCACCCTGTTTCAAGCCCCTTACTCTCCCCCCCACCCCCACCCCGCCTCCTAGTAGCTGCCCAGTGGGATAGACCATGGTCATGTCAAGAGTAGAGTGATGGAGGAAGGGAGGGAGAATGGAGCCAGAGGACCAGGATGCGGGTAGGTGCTTGCTTAGACACCCTTGCCTACATTGTGCGGCTGAGGTGCCCAGACCTGGGGGTGGCTGGTGGCCATCAAATGCCTGTAGGGTGAGTATAGGATGCTGTCATACTGCCCAAGCAGGACACAGATACCGGATGGCAGCTCACCCACTTGCCCACCTCTGCGCTGAGAACCACCATCCTCCCAAAGCCAGTGGCAAACAGAAGGAGACATTTGGGGAACAGGTTGCAGAGAGGAAGTAGAGGAGAACAGATGACGAAAAGGGGCAGGTGGGAACTTGGAGTGCTGACGGACTGAGGATGCTAAAGGTAGTCAGTGTTTTCACCCCAAAAGGTGTATTCCAGGGGCTCCTGTCACTGGCGGTTTCCCTCACTAGACAGTTCTCTTACTAACAGAACAGTGGGGCTCAGTCCTGTTAACAGCCATCTGTGCAAAACTGGGGAGCGGCTTTTGAAAAGCAGGACTTATTTATTATCTTTAATTAAAAAAACATTATTCTAAACACTATTTTATTCAATTCTCTGAAATAGGTAATTAACAGCCATGACAGTAATGGTGGCCTAACTATTCCCAGGCAAGGCTACTAGAGAACATGCCTGAGGTAGAGCTGCGGGGTGATCTACTGCCTAGGGGGATGAGCTTGTGGGCCTGCCACTTGGAAGAATATGCCCTTCCTCCCTCCCTCCGTCCCTCCCTCCCTCCCTCCCCTCATTTCCTTACAGAGGAAGAAAGACTTAGAAAGGAAATAGATTCTGGCAGATGAGTTCAAGGCCAGTTTCACTGGCCAAATACTATTGAAGTTGGTCCAGTGACTTTTTCAAAATGGCTTTCTTGATTGTTTGAAATTTATGAACACTATTGCTTTCCTAAGCATTCAAAAACCAAAACACTCAAAATTTACTAATGGAGCAGTTTTATGGCATAGAAGAAAATGTCCATTATTATGGGTACTGTATGGCTGAGCCATGATACTTACATCTTGTTTCTGTAGGAGGTAAACGCATAGAAACTATGTCAATGGTATCAATGGACATGAAACGATATCACCCAGACTGCCATGGAAGGACACACAGAATGGACCTCTTCAGTTCAACACACTCTTGACTCTCAGCAGCCCCAGTATTCTCCAAAAATACACTCCCATAGAACTCAGTGCAGACACTTACAATCAGGGAGCACCCACAACTTCTGGGTATCTGACAGCGCTAAGCATCCGATTATTTATAGTCCACCACAGAGCTTTCAGCCAATCAGGGAGGACCCCAGGCTCACATCAGCACCCCCATCTCCCAGGCAGCCAGAGTATGCGTGTTAGCACAGGCTGTTAGTAACTCAGGGCTACTCACAGTTTAGATGCTTCTTCATTTCAGTGGAGCAAGAGGCTAGCTACCTCAGGCTCACTCACATCATGCCCTCAAACTACTGTTCATTGCCTGAGCAGATTCGACCTCTAACCTATTTGGCATAGTGTATCGGAGTGACCTGGGTCTCCCAGGAAGGCAGAGGACTGAAGCTAAATGCAGGGAAAATAAATAACAAGTCTATGAGGCATGTAAATACCCCTTCAGATCAGTGGACTGAGGAGCTAAATAGACTACAGTCAATCTTCCATTGGGGGATTGTGTAGCCACCGGAGAAAATGAATGAGCGTGACCTACAGATCCCAGTTTAGAAAAATGGTCAGGATATATTACTAAGAGAACACAGCGAGTGGCAAGATCATATGCACTATAGCATAGATTTTTGTGGCTAAATTAGAAGAACAAAAAATTAATTAGAAATACACCAAACTCATTTAACAGAATTATTGTAAAAAACATTAAGCCTATGTACTTCTCCTTTATCAATAAATTATGTTTCCTCTCTGACCTTTTGTTGGGGCTAAAATTTGAGAGGCTCTTTTGTCTTGAGGAAGAGGTATCACTTGAGCCAGAAAAGCAGGAGCAGGGAGGTTACAGATGTGGATGGCCATGGCCCCCAAGCATGACTGGGAAGAAGCCAAGGTCCCAGTGGAGAAATTCAGAGGGCAGAGCCTGCCTGTTCGTGCAGTGATGGTCAGGAAAGGAACTCTGTATTAAGAGAGGAACTCCAAAGGGAGGGGGATTATTACACTTTATCTTAATCTTGTTCACTGGCCCTGGAAATCACTGTTGGTATATACAACCTTTGTGTGTGGAGGGGTGGGGGTGTTCCACAGTTGAGCCGTTTTCACAGACAAGGACTGTGGACTTGTAAACTATTGGTCTGAAATCTACCATTTAGAAGAGCAGCAGCAACAGCTACTGCCTATGAACACTTTCATGAGCCAGGCATTGGACTGAGAGCTTATGATCTTGATTTAGCCCTTCTAAAATCTCTGCGAGGTTGGCAACAGTAGGGCTGGGCAGATTAAGTAAGTGACTCAAATGAACTCCAGGAAATGTGAGTACCACTTTGGACCAGGCCAACTGATTCCTGCATGCACACATCTCAGCTCCACCTCCCACAGAGCAGCTGGGTTAACAATCACTTAGCTCTTCCTCACCACAGGGTGCCATCAACTGTCTCTCAACTGTCTCTGAATTTGAGCATCCTCTTCTAGTTTAAAGCAGTGGATGGACAGGCTGGCGAGATGATGTTGACACTTGGATTCAGAGAGCAAGACTGTGCCTTACTGAAGAAAGCCTAAAAGGAAATCCTCCAACAACAGAAAGAAACAATCTTAGCAGACAATTGTTCCTGGCAAAGGATGTAGAAAGCGACCCGCTGGTCATGTAAGCACACTGTAAAAGCAGGTGCAGGTACTGGGAAGGCTGAGGGCTAAGCTCGGGACAGGCCTGGTGAACTGCACCTCCAGCCGGTGTGACTTTCCCAAAGTCCTGCAAGACTGCAGCACTACTTTGATTTTGCATCAGAGACACCTCAGCGGCAGGCCCCAGATGTTGCTTAGCATCTCAAGTTTTCTCAACCCTTCAAGCACTGTGATAGAGGCTCTGGTACCCCTCTAGATTCTTTTGATCCCCTTCTCTACAAGCCTCTTTCTTTCAACTGAACCCCAAAAAGTCCCTCAATGAACAGTCTCCTTGTAATCTGTCGTTTTTTTCATATTTAAGTGTGTGTGTTTGCAGGTGTGTGGGTGCACGTGTGTGCACATGTCTGTGTATATGCCAGAAGAGTCTTCCCTGATCACTCTCCCTCCTTATTTGCCGAGGCAGGGTCTCTGGGTTCAACCAAAGCTTATGCATACAGTGAGTTGTTTCCCTGTCTCTGCCTTCAGAGTGCTGTAATTACAGGCTGGCAGGCCCACCTGGGATTTACCTGGGTTCTGGGGATCCAAACTCTCAGGTCGTCAACTCTGAGAGGCAAGTGCTTTATTGAGCCATCTCTCTAGCTTCCTGCCTGACATTTTCTTTGAAGAACTTGAAAGTAAATGCCTGGCAGAAGCTTTGAAGAGGGTAGTCATTTGTGGTGGGTAGGAAGATTCCCCAAGACGTCCCTGTCCTGACATCACTGTGCTAGCTGGTTTCATGTCAACTTGACATAAGCTAGAGTCATCGGAGAGGAGGGAGCCTCAGTTGAGAAAATGCCTCCATAAGTCAGGGATGTGGGCAAATCTGTAGGGCATTTTCTTAATTCGTGATTGATGGAGGAGGCCTTAGCCCATTATGTGTGTTCCATCTCTGGACTGGTGGTCCTGAGTGCTGAAAGAAAGCAGGCTGAGCAAGCCATGAGGAGCAAGCCAGTAAGCAGCACTCCTCCATGGCCTCTGTATCAGCTCCTGATTCCAGGTTCCTGCCCTGACTTGCCTCAGTGATGGACTGTGCTGTGGAAGTGTAAGGTGACATAAACCCTTTCTTCCAAGTTTCTTTTTGTTATGATGTTTCCTCACAGCAACAGAAATGCCTAAGACAATCACCCTCCACTGCAAAAGGGATTCTGGTGAGATGTGATACAAGCTAAAGACTCAGCCTGGCAGGGTGGCACATGCTGTTAACCCCAGCACTCAAGAGGCAGAGGCAGGCTCTGTGAGGTAGAGGCTAGCCTGGTCTAATGAGTTCCAGGCCATTTAGGGCCACACAGTGAGACCCAGCTTCAAAAATTAAATTAAATTTAAAAAAAGGTAAAGACTTTGACATAGGACATTACCCTGGAGTATGTGGTCGGCACAATTAAATCATGGGAATCTTTAAAAGGAAAAGAAAAACAGAAGAGTAGGGAGATGTGAGTGAGGAATTAGGAAAGATCTGAACCATGTATGAAACTGTGCCAACCATGCTTGAAGGAGGAAGAAAGGTATGTGCTAGGGAAGGTGGAAAGCTCTAGAAACCCAACTGACTTCCAGTTTGGGAGACTGATATCAGTCACATAAGGGAGAGAGCCTAAATTCTTTCAGGGGGCTGAATGAACCAGGAAAAAGATTTTCTACCCCAGTCTACAGTAAATTGGATAGGCCCTGGACACCTGTGATTAGCTCCTAGAGACTCAACGAGGCCTTGAACTTTAGTACTCTAAGACAATAAATCTAGGCTATTTTTAAGCTGGTAAATGTTTGGTAACTTGTTAGAGCAGCCATATATTTTTGTTTGTTTGTTTGTTTCTTTTCGAGATAGAGTTTCTCTATGTAGCCTTAGCTGTCCTGGAACTCACTCTGTAGACCAGGCTGGCCTTGAACTCACAGATTCACCTGCCTCTGCCTCCTGAGTGCTGGGATTAAAGGTGTGTGTCACCACCACCCAAGTATCGGCTATAAAAATTTAATGTAGCATTCCAAACACAATTTTTGGAAGAAAGCATGATAAACTGATGTTATCTGTCTTCAGCTAACAAAATAAGTAATGACAGAAACAGCTCATGTCTCATGGAATAAAAAAGAATGAGTGTATTTTTTTCTAATACTAATGTATATGTTGGGAAAGAAAGAAAGAGAGAAAGAAAGAAAGAAAGAAAGAAGGAAGGAAGGAAGGAAGGAAGGAAGGAAGGAAGGAAGGAAGAAAGAAAGAAAGAAAGAAAGAAAGAAAGAAAGAAAGAAAGAAAGAAAGAAAGAAAGAAAGAAAATTCTTTGGAGTGGGAGAGCCAGTTAATAAATAAGAATTAAAAGATGACACTGGAAAGTCATTAATGGATGTTAAAACTAGTGGGGGAAGTATGGTAAGGATATTATTGAGAGTGTCGATACATTTTTGCCCAAGTTTCTAATTGATACCATCGAGTGAGGACACCTCATGGACAGTGGCAGAAGGTAACAGTGCCAAGGCTGAGACAACCTGGCGTCACGTGCCGTTGATAAGAACGCATTCAGAGTGCAATGCCATATCTGTGCCATCACTGCCAAAGACTTCTACCACGAACCTACTCGCGAGGAAGTAGCAAATGAAGTCCAGGGAAGACCGAAACAACTGGGTCTGTGTTCTCACAAACAGCAAAGTCAAGAAAGGTAAGAATACACCTCCCAGTGCTACTGTGGAAAAAGGCAGCTTCAGGTGAGGTGTTTAGCAAGTTCCTCACACTGGTTTTTAATTTCAGTTATTATTATTAGCACAGGTTTTAATACTTCCCTGGTTTTCTGCTTCCTTTACAAGAAAGAAAAACTAAAAAACTAAAAACAAAAAAAACTAAAATAAGTTTATTTCACTGCCAAATACTTAAAAAACATACCTCTAATTAACTTTTAAAAACCTGTTTGGCCAAAGGGAAAGTGATGGTAAATACTGTAGTCTATAGGCCTCCAATCTATCTGTCACTCAACCTGATCAGGCACACCCTCACCCCACCCACCCTACTCTCCATCCTTGCCCTGCTTAGACTATGACTTCAGTTATGTTCATCTAAACAGCAAGTTGTTTCAACAAGTTAAGACTTTTTGGTTTTGGCTTTTTTTTTTTTTTTTTGAACTTGAAACCCTCCTACTTCAGCTTCCTGAGTAGCCAAGATCTCAGTCAGGCCTATTTCAAAAGGCCTATCGATGAAGCCCTTCTTTTTTTTTTTTTTTTTTTTTTTTTTTTTGTTTTTCGAGACAGGGTTTCTCTTGTGTAGCTTTGCGCCTTTCCTGGAACTCACTTGGTAGCCCAGGCTGGCCTCGAACTCACAGAGATCTGCCTGGCTCTGCCTCCCGAGTGCTGGGATTAAAGGCGTGCGCCACCAACGCCCGGCCGAAGCCCTTCTTGATACCATAAAATGCAATCATTCTACTCATTCATTCATTCAGTCAACAAATGTTTGTTGTTTACTACAGATCTGGTAGTGATCAAATCAGGTTTTTGCTCTCATAGAATTTATATTCTAATACAAGATAATATAGTAATAAAGTTACGAAGCTAATTACCACAGTGTCAAATGTATGGCTTCTGCATACCCAAGATGGTAGACATTACCTTTAAGACAATCAAGAAGAGTACCTCTGAGGAAAGCCTTTAAATCAACACCCAGTGATAAAATGGCATCAACTACATAGGTAACAGGGTAAAGGATTTCTGGCAGAGGGAACAGGAAATGCTCCAAGGTAGGAGGTAGCAACAGAGTGTTAGAGGCACACTGTGGCCCAAGTGGTGGGTATGAGGTGAAGTGTGAGGAGACAGGGTCAAACACACAGGCAGAATCCAGGTTAGAAAGACGAAGGTAAGAAATTTGGATTTTATTTTATTTTATTTTTCTTTTCCAGAGCTGAGGACCGAACCCAGGGCCTTGTGTAGCAAGCACTCTACCACTGAGCTAAATCCGTCTATGATAGAGTTTAGTGTTCTTATTCTGGCCATTCTGGACTTGTATAAGCTCTCCACAGAACAAGTGCTTAATAAATCTTTTAGAAGACTGGTTGGGAAGAGGAAGGAGATCAGCAGGAGCAGGAACAAGAAAGGACAATGGGGTGTGTGAAAGCATCACAAATGTATCTGAAAATGGCATAACTTCTACTAAAAAGTACTAGCTTTTACTAATACAAGTTAGTAAAGCTCTGAGGGAGCAGGGCCCAGACTCTACGCTATTGGATGATGCATCCTGTCACTGGCGCTCGCTCACACAGGTTCCATCAACCCCAACTCCAGATCAATAGGTCTGTTACACCGTAGGAAAACAGCGTTGGCATGGCAACCCTAATGAGATGCTTCCTTTCCCAGGAGAAGATCCAGGCTGCACTTGCAGGCTGAGCTGGTTCTCTGGCACACCGGCAAGGACTGCAGCTCTCTGAGGTTGGAACGCTTAGGACAGGGAGCGTCCAGTTTACCACAGAGCGGGTCCCTCCAGAGAGCCTGCTTGGGAGGACTCAGGGAAAAGCACTTGCTCTTAGAAATAATGTTGTTAAATGAGGTTAGATTCTGGGGCTAACCCAGAAAAACATTTGAAGAACCCATAAAGTGGTAGAAATGTTGTAAATCTTCATTGAGAAAGTGACAGAAATAAATTCTTTCAAGAGAGCAATTGAATAAGAATGAAGTTTAATTAGAAGAAAGTTAGAAGAGGACTAAAAAGGTTAGAGAATCTATTAAGGAATTCCGTCACCATCAAAGCTTTTTAGTGATTCATGTCTCAAACGCCTACTGCTACTCCCACCACTACTATGACTACTTTGGGTTCAAGTGTCTCTCAACCATGACCGTGAACATTTTTGGCCCAGGAGTAGAATAAACACTGTCCTAAGGTATTGTGTTACCTAATTTCATGTCAACGTGACACAAGCTAGAGCAATCAGAGAAGAGGGACATTCAATTGAGAAAAAACGCTTTCATAAGATCGGGCTGGAGGCAAGCCTGGAGGGCATTTTCTTTATTAGTGATGGATGGGGAGGAACCCAGTCCATGGTGGGGCCATCCCTGGGCAGGTGGTCCCGGTTTCTACAAGAAAGCAGGCTGAACAAGCCATGAGGAGCAAGCCAGTAAGCGGCACCCTCCATGGCCTCTGCATCAGCTCCTGCCTCCAATCTCCCTATCCTGAGTTCCCTCAGTGATGAACTGTGCCGCGGAGCGTGAGCTGACGTAAACCTTTTCCTCCCCAAGTCGCTTCTGGTCCGATTGATTATTTTCTCACGGCACCAGAAACTCTTAACTAAAACAGGCATCTTGAGACATAAAACAAATGAAAGAGAAGTCAGTGTAAAACACAATTAGGGGAACCAGAAACACTACAAAGTTGAAAAAAGAAAACAGGAGAGAGGGGAAAAAGAGGAAATGCCTATGAGGGAAGGCCAGCTTTGATCATCACAGAACAAAGCAAAACAAACAAAAACCAGCAAGGAAAAGAAAGAATGCTTCTAACACTTGTACTTTTAGAACTGATACATGCTATCACGTAAATGTAGCAGACATCTCCAAAGGATATATGAAATTAAAAATATAATTATTTGGGGCTGGAGAAATGTCTCTGCGCATAAGGTTTGCCACACAAGCCCGTTAGTTAATTTTGATCCCTGGAACCTGTGCAAAAGTAGGAGGAAACGAATTTCATCAAGTTGTCTTCTGACTCCTGCCCCCATCCCACACACCATGGCATGTGCATTCATACAAGCATGCCATGTTTGCAGGCTCTCACAGCAATAATAAAAATAATTAATCAAAATAAAAACCCTGCAAGACTCCATCTTGGAAGTTTTCAAAGACAGATGTTTTTTTAGTGTGGACCATGGGAATGTACTCTACATTAAAAAGTTTATATTAAAAACAAAACAGTCACTTTTACAGAACAAGTGGAAACCATAACTAATACAGCTTTATAGTTATAAGCAATAAAGGACAGTGCCTGAACAGAAGAGGCACTCAAATGTTTGCTGAAGAAACAGACAAAAGAAATCATATGACTGAAATGGTAGAGATTTTGATTCTTTTTGAAAGATGGAGCTGAAATGATTTGTAAAAACCTCAGGCCACGTGACACTTTTGAACTCACAGTATTGGGCCAGTCAACACTGCAGGGGTGTGGGGGTCTAGGTGTTTGTTCACAGGCCCCTCTTTCTTCCCCACAGCTCCCCTCCCCCAGGATTTACAGGCTGGATGATGGGGAGGGAGAATCATCTTCAGTGGTAAGTCACTTGGTAAGGTGCCCAAGCTCTTGTAAATAAGTCCTGTCCCATGCTCATATAAGCTACCCTGATGAACCTCATTGTGACATACACATGCACACACACACACACACACACACACACACACACACACACACACTGGAACAGTCACACTTGCATACTGGGACACACATTTGCACACATAGGCACACACACATGTAAACCCACCAACACACACACACACACACACACACACACACACACACACACACACACACACACACGGACACACGGACACACACGGACACACAGAGTAGAAAGAAGACTGGTTGGGAAGAGGAAGGAAATCAGCAGGAGCAGGAACAAGAAAGGACCACGGGGTGTGTGAATGCATCACAAATGTATCTGAAAACGGTTCAGTGAAATCCATTATGTGTACAGTTATATGTTAGCAAAAAGTTAAAAAAAAAAAAAAACCCAAAACTTCAAGCTATGCCACTTTGAAAGAAATACCAGAAAA
This sequence comes from Peromyscus leucopus, assembly GCF_004664715.2. Classification (NCBI taxonomy): domain Eukaryota; kingdom Metazoa; phylum Chordata; class Mammalia; order Rodentia; family Cricetidae; genus Peromyscus; species Peromyscus leucopus. Next base: position 34,228,840 of record NC_051081.1, read on the forward strand.
CAGAGGCACAAATAGGTTCAATACTACACAGATACTTCCAGGACATGGGACATTCTACAAGAACACTGGTCTGGTTTCTTCATTAGGTCAATCTTATAGGAAAAAAAAAAGATAATTCTTTATTAAAAGACCTATGGGAAGAAACAACCAAATGCTATAGACTAAATGCTGGTTTGAACGAACCAACCATAAAAAGAAATAGGAGAGTCTAGTGGGCAGTATTTAAACAGCATTAAAGAAGTATAGGCAATTGTCGCATGTATGACTAGGGGTGTGTGGGGGACCTCACTCTGCAGTCCAAGCTAGCTTGGGGCTTGCTGTCTCCAGGTGGCTTTGAACTTGCAATGATCTTCTCACCTTAGGCTAGGATTTGCTATGTGCACGCGTGCACACATACACACTGTCTTCTTTTTAAAGATGCATATGAAAATATTTCCAGTGAACAAGCAATGCTTGTGGTTGGTTTTAATACGCTATAAGCCCTCCTCCAGAGGAGAGGAAAGGGAAGGGAAGGAAAATAAAGGGAAGGAGGAAGAAAAGATGAATGGGCAAATAAGACCAAATCTGGTTAAACAGGGAAGATTCTGGGATCACTTACACTGTGTTTTCTATATACCTGAAAACTTCCTTACCTGGAAAATTATTTTTAAGTCTCAACTGAATGCAAACACGGATGAGCTCCTTGAGTTCCCCAAAACTATCTAACGACTATCTTTTCTGGTGAACAACATGAAATCAGGATGGAATTTTGTGTCTTCTCTATTAAGATTTTGGCTATTATTTGCTCAGAGAATACTCTTAATATAGATTTTTTTAAAGTATATGTAAGAGTTGGAGGAATAAATGATAATAGGCCGCATTTTGAAATCATATTTAAAATACTTGAATTGTCTTTACCACTGTCATTTGCCTAAGCAAATGTTAACTAACTAACTTCACAGCCTAGTATCAAATTTCAAAGATTTATTTTTGCTTTTATTTATGTGTGTGCACTTTGCTACATGTGTGCAGATAGTCTCAGCGGCTATAAGGAGGCATCAGATCCCCTGGAGCTGGAGTTACAGGCAGATGTGAGCTGTGATGCTGAGAACCAAACTAGTGTCCTCTTGAAGAGCAGCCAGTGCTCTTAACTGCTGAGCCACCTCTCCAGCCCCTCATATTTTCTGTTTTGTATGTAGGTGTGGCGTATGCATGTGCACGTTTGTGTGGGTGAATGACCAAGTGTGTGGGTGCAGATGCATGTGTGTGCGTAAGTGTGTGGAGGCTGGAGGTTGACATGAGGTGTCTTCCTCAGTTGCTCCCCACCTTCTTTTTTGGAGACAGGGTCTCTCTCTGCAGCTGGAGCTCACTGTGTTGGCTAGACTAGCTGCTGGCTGGCGGTCTTAGCTATCTGCCCGTCTCTGCCTCCCTAGTGCTGGGTTACAGACATCTGCCGGCTCTTGTGCCGCCCATCCTTTAAAGTGGCTGGTGGGGACCCAAACCCAGGTCCTCACCTCATGCTTGTGCACGGAGCCATCTCCCCAGCCCCTGGGCTCCAAATGCTTCATCTGTGTTGTTGTTCCTAACAAGTGTGATTATTTTAGTACATCACACCGAGAAAGCACCCCTGGTCCCCCATCTCTTGGAGATTCGCTTCTAAGGGAAGAAGATGTATGGCTAAGCTTTGATGGTGTACTTCTGCCTGGTGGAGCACCTAATCCAGGAGCTTCTCGGCCAGAACTGTGAGGAGGAGCTTGACCGCTCTGGTTGTCTTTCCTCCTGCATTTTACATCTCTTTCTCAACGGCCAAACAGAAAACAATGCTCTTGGCATCTTTCTCTTTTCTCGAGGTCCCCATCTCCTGCCAGCACTGTTGCGACTTGGCAGCCCCTAAACTCTTCATTACTAATTACTAATTAATTTGAAAGTACTTTATTAATTCTTTGAGAATTTCATACGACATATTTTGACCAATTCACCCCCACTCCCCCAACTCCTCCCAGACCCACCCTCTCCTCTCGACCCCTAATAGTAGTTGCAAACTTGATGATAGACTATTATTCTGCAAAGTGGACATAATATTAAACCCGTTCCTATGACTTATCGTCATGCCCTTAGATCAACGCATCTCTCAATCCTCATCTGAGATGCTGCTATTTGCAGTAGATGGTGACCAGCGCAGAGACCCACTAATGGCCCAGATGCAGAGAATAAGGGACTTCTGAGTGCTCAACCCCCAAAAGAAGGTATATTCCTCACGCTCCCTCTTGGGGCTCAGGGATCATTGTGGAAGAGGGAGTGGAACGAGTAGAGCCAGGGATGGTGGAAGACAAAGAAACATTGTCTTCTAGACACAACAGGGCAAACATACATATTAACTCACATTGGTTACAACAGCACACACAAAAGCTGTGTGTGCCAGCCCAAGTCAGACTAAATCCCATCATGGAAAGGGTAACTGAGCAAATAATTCCATTCCTAGCTAAGGAGCCACTGCCAATTGTTAGTTGCTAGGAGAGAGACAGTTTTCCCTGAGAGGGTAGACCCTGTTTCAGCCAACCATTCCAGTGGTGGACCACCAACTCAAGAATGTTGGGGCAGCACAAATCGGTCTTGAAGGGTTGAATAATGAAAACAATAAAAAGGACATAAAGTTGGGTAGACAGGGAAAGGTGGATTTTCAAAGAGCTGGGAAAGGGGTGGGAAGAGTATGATACAAACACATACAAAACTCTCAAAGAACGAATTGAAGGTTTTTAAAAAGCCAAAGTAAAGGGTACCACTAGAGAAAATGTAGTTTGACATGAATATTTTTGAAAACATAGTATTAGAAAGGCAATTTCTAAGGTCTTCTTTAATACCCAGCTCAACTATCATCATACCTTGGTGAGAAACCCCCAATCCCAGCATACCAGGAAGTTACCAGCATTCTTTCCTATTCTTTGAGTGTGCTGGGTTCCTAAGTCAAACACAGCACTTTCAGTTGCTGGCATTTGTAACACTCTATTATTCTCCCTCCATAGACTATGAACAGCTCAAGGACAAAAACATGTTTTTGTATCTTTACAGTTAGCTATAGGACTGGGCTCTAATCTGACACATAATGGACATTATACATCTAATTAATAAAAGATGGGAAAACAGTGAGAAAACCCAGGGAAGTCACTTCTGCCCTGGAAGTCCTCATATGCTGTTGTTGTTCACCAAGTTAAATACTGAAGAGCTGGAAAGAGCTGGACTTATGGAAAGCCATAGTGCCCTTGAGCCCAGGCTCACCACTTTTAATGAAGGAAATGTGAGGAAAGTATAGAGTTCCTCTTTTAGATACTACAGTGAGGGTCCGATTATACATAGGTGTTTGCAGCCTTTGCTTTAAGACTTCTCTCTACATCTAAGCACAACGCACACATACACTCACACACTCACACACACACACACACACACGTATACATACATACACACATATTGTCTTAAAGTTTGAAATTATTTTACTAAGCAATTTTATTTCAAAAATAGTAGAGAAACACGCAATGTAATTTTCATTGTAGGCAAAATGATTTCAGCCCCCGAGGTTAGATTACATCCCTGGATTATAAAACCACTGCCTCCAGGTATCAAGAAACCCTAACAGCTGGTCAAATGTCTAGGAAGAAGAGTCTTCAGGAGAGCCTGGGGAACCAAGAGCACTAAGGAGCTCCTCAGTGAAGACATGGGGGAGAAATGCACACGACAGCAGCATGCTCTCAGCGTTTGCCTCCCTCACTGTCTGCTCGCCTGGCCAGCCTTCTCTCTCAGTTAGTAATGCTTCTAATTCAGTGTCTCAAAACTTAAAAATTAGCCAGGCAATGGTGGCGCACGCCTTTAATGCCAGCACTCGGGAGGCAGAGACAGGCAGATCTCTGAGTTTGAAGCCAGCCTGGTCTACAGAGTGAATTCCAGGACAGGCAGGGATACACAGAGAAACCCTGTCTCAAACAAACAAACAAACAAACAAACAAACAAACAAAGCAAAGCAAAGCAAAATGATAACTTAAAAATCATTACTATCCCCTTTCAAGGCAACTCTTTGTCCCCAGGCTGCACTTTCTGGAGAGAATCTAAAGACCAGGCTCAAGTCCAAAGTCCCTAGTATTGGCAGAGTCCTCACTTCCAGTTTGTGGGCCAGCCACCCTAGCAGATTGCTACTGGTAATCAGACCCTTCTCCACCCAACACTGCAACTCCAGAAAACAACATTACCTCAGAGATAAACACGGCAATCACCGCCCGGCTCCACCCCAACTGGAAGGAAAGATGAGGAGACCGGGAGCAACGCTGACTGTTGACTTCCTGCTATGGTAACCGACACCCACCTCCCCCGACGCTAGCCATGAAGGGATCTCTGAACTGCAGTTGTGGACAGCGACAGCCACTGCGGACAACTGAGCTGGCCAAGTCTATCACGATGCAATACTGTGAAATGTTTTTTAAGGCTCCTTGGATCTAGTTTGCTGACACTGTACGCTCTGGACAGCTGGAGCCAGGGTGAGATGAGAGACTGAGAACAAGCACCTGAGGAGGCAGAGCTAGAGCCAGAAGCACCTGTCCCGACCTCCAGTTTCCCAGAAGAAAGGTGCCAAGAGTTAGTTCACCAGGAGGAAGAGCCACGCAGCTTGTGATCAGATCACTGGGCAGCGGCTGTGTGCGCTGGGTTCAGTGGCTACTCGCCCCTGGTCTCCGCTGGTCAGCCTTGGGCCCTGTCCATTTGGGAAGGTTTGTCCAATCCATGTGTATACACACGCACACGGGGCCTTTAGCACACTACCCCTCCTCACTCAGATGTTTTGACAGAAAGATGCTATGCTCTTGGAAAACACATTCCCTCTCTTAGTTCCATGTGTGAAGAAGTGAAACAGACCGAGCAGAAACCGGCGTCCCAGAGCAGAGACCTGTAACCGTCGTTAGCAGCAGACAAGACAGGCTTGTGTTAAGGAAACGGAAGGACAGTTTGACCTGGTTCACGGTCTATGCCACCAAACTTAAAATCCCTTGGAAGTAACTAGGAGTGTCACAAAAATCTCCATCTTTTACACACATCCTTATACTTGACTTTTCCTTTCAAGGATCTTCATGTACAAAACTCTCTGGGTAGCTAGCTATCAGGTGACAAGGTGTGACACTGATGTGAGTCCTTGTTCAAGTATGCCGATTCAAGCATTTTTGTTGTCCATGTTTTATTTGAACTGTTAATAGGGAAACTGTTTTATTTTCAGAGCCAACTCATCCTTAGGTGTTTGGGGAGGAAACTGGTGTAGTGTTAAGTGCTCAGGTCCAGAATCTGAAAGATGCTTCAATCTCTGATTTGCCACTCAGTGATGACGCACGGCACCTACATCCCAGGGACCACCTGAAGCTGAAAAGAAACCATGCACATAAATCACTGAACCCAGGCCTCGGCACATGCCAGCACTCAAGGCACGTTAGCTGCTATTCTTCCTCGATCCTTCCTAGTGGTAGTAGCTGTCGCTGTGGGGGTGGCTGTGGAAACAGTTGTAAACAGCGTCGGGGAGTGTCGCAAGGGTGGAGGTGAGCAGCAGCGTAAGAATGGAGAACAATGGTAGGTTTGCAGTTAGGTAAGAGTGGACTACAAGAAACTAGAACTGTGTGTGTGTGTGTGTGTGTGTGTGTGTGTGTGTGTGTGTGTGTGTGTGTGTTGACACCTCTGAAAGCAAGATGCCTGAAAGATGCCCTTCATCAGGACTGAAATAGATGCCAAAGGGCACCTGGCTGGGCAAGAAGGCAGCTGAGTAGGGAGAACACTGGTGGCGGCTCAGGGCACTCACCACCTCAGTCAGGGTCACACTCACCACCTCAGTCAGGGTCACACTCACCACCTCAGTCAGGGTCACACTCACCACATCAGTCAGGGTCACACTCACTGTTGCCATCAATTTCAAGAACTCAGAAGACTTAAGGCTCGGAAAAGATGTGGATACCCTCCATTACCAAAGGGTCTCACAGCCTGGAACTGCCTGTCTCCCCGTGACAGCCCACACCCCTGAAGGCATCATCTCCCCATTGAGAGTCTCCTGGCTTTTTACTTCCTGCTGAACCTCACAGGCTGGCATCCCAACTTCCTGAGGGTATGATGTACCTCCTCGGTTACAACTGGCAACCTTGTCAATAACTGGACTATAGAGAGCATGCGCCATACATACTGGACCATGGTTGCTCACTGCCATGTTACTTGAACTTCAACCCATAGCCTACAAAGGGCATGGGACCTACCTCAGTTTAAACTTAAGAACTCATTTTTTCCCCTACAGGAAGAGTCAGGCTGAATCTAAAATGGTGGGCTTTCCCTGGAGGAAGCTACAGCAAGTAATCTCTGTGCCATCTTTGTTTGTAAATCAGGGGTTATAACACTGGGTTAGGTGATGCTGGTGATAGACCCCTCCACCTCCTCACGTAGGTTTCCCAGTACAGCCAAAGTTCATGCAAAGCCGGATGTAAAAACGTTTGTCTGGTGCTGCCTTCAATGGTGCAGCAATTGAGCCAGCGTCACCAATGAAAAGATCCAGTGCCAACCAACCCAACCTCAAAGCATCAGTTGCCTCTACTCTTGTATCGTTGATTAACTGGCTGCAGATATGACCCAGGCAACTGCAGGGGGCCGACAGGGCAATGCTCTGTATTCTCAGGAGGAGGGATAAGGAAACAGGGTTCGGTAGCGGCAAAGCATGACTTCCGTCAAGCTTGCTTCGTCAAGCCGGAACACAAACTGAGTAAGACAGTGAATGTACAGGTCTTAGAGCAAGACAGCAAGAGCTCGGCAAAGGTCTGCTGCAATGACAAAATATAGTCACTACTACTGTTATACTATACAAGACATTCACTGTCATAGGCATACCGTGTTATAGGCACGGTAGTAGACACCAGTAATTCCTAGTTACTCAGAAGGCTGAGGCAGAAGAATCACAAGTTCAAGACCAGCCTCAGCTACAGAGTGAGAGCTCTGTCTGAAAAACCAACCAACCAACGAAAACCAAGAAACACAAACCAAAATAAAATAAAAAAGCTGGGAACACAGCTCAGAGGTAGAGACTTGTCTCATATATGTTAGGGTCTATGTTCAATCCCCAATTTTATCAATGAGTGAAGATTCAATAACTAATTGATCTGCGCTCATTAGAGTATTGAAATGATCCTGTTTCCAGGGTGATTTTTAAAAAGGTATTCTGAAGAGTCAGCACACTGTCATGAGTGACGATGATCCTGTTCAGGCTGTTGAGCCTCATCATTAGGCCCCCCCTAAAAGTTCTTAAGGAATTCATTCTGCCCTCTTTCTCATTCAGAAACCAGGCTAGAAATCTCTAAGGTCTTGGCCTAAGGGTTCCATTTTTATATCTTCTACTGTTTTATAACTCCTACCTGAAGGCAAATTCTAAATTACTTTTTTTTCCAGAAAAGGAAAAGATTTATGTAAAATAATAATACTTTCTGCTTACAGATGGATAGGACAGACAGAATGAACAGAGAGGGAATTTACAGGGAAAAACAACAGCCAAGATTTAAATAGGAGCAGTATAGCACATTCAAGATGCTCCAGGAAACAGGTTGAGAGACAATGTAAAAATGCGTAGAAGGCAGGACCAGACAATCTGCAAAAAGAGAGACGTAAGCGGGTAAAACCAAATGACTGACGGACACCTGTCAATGACCAGAGAAATACAAACCAATGCAAAATCATGAAGATGGGCCAAACCTAGAAACTGCACTCATCCAGAGTGCTGACAAAGATGTGGGGAGATGAGCATCCTCAAGCATGGCCGCTGACCTTCTAAACTGGCATGGCCTTTCTGGAAGGGCAGTGCTGTAGAATGCTCACCATACCAGCTGAGACACTTGCCTCCATCGTACCACGGGAATGGAAGGAAAAATGCAGTCACCTCCAGCTGTGCGACCCCAGGTCAGGTTCAACAAGCTCACTGCGAAAGGAGAACTCTTGACAGTCGATAGTCAGGGAGACATAAAGTAGCACGGACAGGGACCTTAGCTGCCACCCACGAGATGAAAAGCATCATGTGGCAGCTCTCTTTTTAAGGGCAGATGATACATAACCAAAGATGGTATTCCTGGGAATTGGAACAGAGTGGAGATGAAGGGATGGAAAGAAGTAAAAAGAAAAAGGCATAAACAAGGTAGGGGGGCATAGGCGTCAGTGAAGATAATACATTACCAGTAACCAGAAGTATGGACAACTCTCTACCCTGCTTCCGGAGATGCCCACATCCACACAAAATGTGGAAATAATCTGCAGGAATTAGTTCATATGTATCCATTATATTATTGAAAAAAAACCTCTCTTGATTGATGTATATAGATAAGTGGAATAAAACAGGCCATGGGTGATAATGAACTGAATTGGGCTTTTTAACTGCTAGGAAGGAGAAGACCAAAGCCCTCTTGGTTTGGGGTTTGGGGGATGGCTTAGTAGGTAAAGTGTTGGCTGCATCAGGGAGCTGCAACCATGCATGTCTGCAATCTCAGCAGTGGGAAGCTGCAAGAGACCCTGTCTCAGACAAGATGCAAGGTGAGAACACCACCTAAGGCTGTCCTCTGACCTCCACACAGGCACGGTGGCAGGCGCCTGGCCTCACACACATACAAACTCAAACAAAAACAAAGGAAGAAACAAAGAAAAACCCGCAGCAGTGGTAGGAATGGGCCCTTTTCTCATAGAAATCAGTTCACTGCCAAGTTTCTGTTTTGTCCGCTTGTGAGGGTGGGGCAGGGTCTCACTCCACACTGGTCTCGAACTTGCTATATAGCCCAGGCTGGTCTTGAAGTCATAATATTTTCACTTCCACCTCCTGAGAGCTGGCATCCCAAGTGTGTACCTCCACATCCGACATGATGCATGTTTTGAAATTTGAAACCCAGATCCTAAAATACAAGGCAGTCCTGGTAGGACAGACCCGCAGAGTCTTACAAGTCACATTAAATTCATTCACAAGGAAGGTCACCTTGAGTCACTGGCCATTATTTTAGCACCTGATTAGTCTAACACACAAGATGACTCCCACGTGATTCATCAATGGAGACTATTCTTTCTGTGGGAGTGTTTAAGGTGATGTTTAGGGACAAGATTTCACACTGATGCTTTGTCCTAGGCAACCGGGAGGAGGCTTTTCAGGGACTGAAGTACACAGGGCATGTAGTTAGGGTGTGGCACTGATGGTGTTTGCTTTTCTTTCTCTTTTTTGGGGGTGGGGTGGGGTAGGTGGATGGGTTAAGTCCCAAGAAAAAAATGATGAGGATTCTGATTTTCTGTAACCATAGGTTTATTACTTTTTCTCATTTAAAGATGCATTACTGACAGGCTAAAGAATCTCATGTGCTCCTCTAGCTGCATATACTGTATTAACAAAAACTCCAACTAAGTCATATAAACTAAAAGCAACATTATCTTAGTCTTAGAAAATACAATTCACCCAGTGTTCTTTGAAGCCACAAGATGCTGGAAGTAAAGTATATTTTTGTTTTTTGTGGAAACTTCTTACTCAACATTTTAAGAATGTAAGTAGTCCTTGATAGAGACCTCGGGGAGAAAGTCACACTGTGAAATTCGGAGAAAGGATGGAATAGGTGGGGGAGAGGGAACAAGAACAGGGGGAGGCAGGGAGGGAGAGAGCATGCGCAGAGCTGAGGATCCTGGCAGAGGCAGGCATCCCTGGTCACAAACTTCACCCCAGAGAAAAGCAGTGAACCACTTCACCTTCTCAGGACTGACTCCCAGTCAGTGGAGCTTTCCCAGCTTAGTGAAGAGGAGGCGTGAAGAAAATCAGCCATGGTTCTTCAGAGACCACCAAACACCCCGGTTCTGAAAGCTTCACTTCCTCTGGCAGAGGATGTCTCAGGCCAGGCCATCAGCTCACCCACCCGACTGACTTCCCAAATGGAAACAGCCCACACCTACTACCAGGACCACGCTGACCTTTGCCCATGCAGGCTGCATCTCCAGCCTGTGGCCTGGCCTCTGTGAATCTTCCCTGGTCTTACTGGAAGCTTCTTCCTCACTTTGCAGCCTGTGCCTCGTATGCTGTAGTTCGTTTGTTTCTTTGGACTCTGTCTCTGTGACTCTCACTCAAGAGTCCAGACACCTCTAGAGAGAAACTGTGTTGGCTTAGTTGAGGTTACAAAAGGGAGACGAAATCCCCCATAGGGTCATCTATTACAAGTCTGGCCAAACTAAAAGAAGTTTGTTTTCCTTCTCTTCAGATGAGTCCCCCACTGCTGCCCAAACCAAACAGAAGAGCTGTTAGACAAAAGTCAGTGGTTTTCTTCAGTAACCAAACCCACACACAAGAGGCTTCCTGCACCAAGACACACGCGGGCCAGCCCTCCATCATCCCAAGAGAGCACTGGCTTCTCCCAAATAGCATCCTGCTTGCCATGTCCCTGGATTCTTCATACAAAGGAAAAGGATTATATATGAAAATGTGTGCAAGGCTGCAGACAAATGAGAATATGGTCATTCTTGCATAAAAACCATCATTATTAGAACCAAGGAGTATGAAATTAATAATCGCCTTCCAAATACCACAAGTCATTTCAGGCTGCATATTAGAGTTTCTTTATTATTAAATCAGTTTTTTTAAAAGGCACTTTAATACAAAATGAAATAATATCATACTGCCTTTTTAATGGAACAAAGGACATAGCTAGTTGTTTAGTACTGAAATCTACTCCTATCTCTTTCTCTGCTATTAGTAAAAAAACAAAACAAAAAACCCAGTAATCTTGTAAACAGCCTAGAGTTCTAGATAACAAAAGATAAACACTGAAGCAAGTCTATTTTTGGAAAGACTGATGATGCTATCTACTGTTGGCATCTGATTGGTTGTTTCAGTCAAGTGAGCAACAAGAGGAAGTCATTTAAACAATTATTTATAGATGACGAGGCTGATTAATTGTTCCAGCCAACTCCCAGGCTGCCTCTTAACACGAACTTTATCCTTCTGCTTAATTGACATTCACGGGGTGGGTACAGTGGACAGCTCCTGGTCATGCCTTTCCTCGGAAATGACTGACTACTTTATTAGCAGGGGTGCAGGAAAGGGCTGGCATTGACAGATGATCCTATATTTCACTCATTTCTCTAACAATTAGCCTTTAAAATCTTTTATTATTATTGTTGTTGTTATTGTTATTTTTGGGTACTAGAGACACCTAGATGTAGGAGGTCAGGAAATAGGAAAGGCCATTCTGGAAAGTCAATGTTAAGGAAAACAAGAATGAAAATGTGAATTCCATTTTCCTAAAAGGCACACTTCACACATCTGGGTAAGAAGAGGCACACCTTAACTGTATTAACAGATCACTTAAACACATGCAGCATCAACAGGGACTTTACTTTTCAATCTTCCAGTAGGTGTCCGCTGACCTCCCAGAAGCCACCCTGTGGCCCTTGGCCCAGCTAATGGACCTGTTTTTAATTCCTTACCTTCTTTCTTGACAATGAGTGGGCCAGCACAACACCTGAAGGCATCTTCCACTTCAGCTCAAGACACTACCACCAGACCAACCTTCCGGTCCCCGTCTAAGACTCAGACTGTTCCATCTTCCAGGCTACACTCTACCTCAGTGGTTCTCAACCTTCCTAACACTGCGACCCTTTAATACAGTTCCCCATGTTGTGGGAACCCCCAACTATAACATTATTTTTGTTGCTACATCATAACTGTAACTTTGCTACTGTTATGAATTTTAAAGTAAATACCTGTGTTTTCTGATGGTTTTAGGTGACCCCTATGAAAGGGTCATTTGACCACCCCCGCAAAGAGGTTGTGACCTATAGGTTGAGAATGGGTGCTCTACACAAAACACTCATGCATTGAAAACCTTGTATCAAGGACTTATTATTTAACCAAGCATGATTCTATGGGCTGGGTGTGTAGTCATGAACAAATTCACTTGCACATTTTTAAAGTTTAGAAACAAGGACTATCATCTGCCAGAGAAACCCACAGCTGCCTGAACAGCAAATATAGGCTGAGAACAGGAAGAGCTGGGTGGCATTTACCTGTGCCAGCCTAGCCAAGAATATGAACATAAAACATGCAGCCTCGCTCCAAGCACATAAAGAAAGAGCGAAGGATGCAGCAGCCAAGAAGTCAACTCATGTAATTCAACGCATGCCACCTTGCTTCTGGGATTACACTAACTGGCACAGTGCTTCCAAAACCAATTGTTTGCCCTTAATACCGACCCAGCGATGGGATTAGCACTGCATTATTAGACTGGATCCAAGGCATGCATAAACAAGACACGTAAAGGGATGCTAGGACAGAGCCATGGTAATGGGAACACAAATGCACATTAACAAACGCGAGTCCTCCATTTTAACAAGTACATCTGAGTATGGCGGAGGTGGAGAGGAGCCCTATGAGAACCCCGAAGGACAACTGGCTGCCTCATTTTCCGGTTGCTCTGGTGGTTGTGCTCTTTTGGTCGAAATGCTCCTGTCTGTCTTGCTGCCCAAATCAGCACACTGTTAACCCCGCTCTTCCCTCTAGACCATAAGACCTGTGCAAAGAACCTTGTCTAGGATTGACACAAGGGCAGAGCCTGGACAGAGCTGGCTGAGTTTGAACACCTTAGAATTCCTAACACCCTCTAGTGGTTTTCAACCTGCAGGTCGTGACCCCTTTCAAAGTCGACTGACCCTTTTATAGGGGTCGCATATCAGATATCCTGCATATCAGATATTTATATTATTGTGCTGGCTAGTCTTATGTCAACTTGACAAACTAGAGTTATCTGAAAGGAGGGAGCTTCAGTTGAGGAAATGCCTCCCTAAGATCCAGCTGTAGAGCATTTTCTTGATTAGTGACTGATGGGGGAGGACCCAGCCCATTGTGGGTGGGGCCATCCCTGGGCGGCTGGTCCTGGGTTCTATAAGAAAGCAGGCTGAGCAAGCCATGTAGAGCAAGCCAGTAAGCAGCATCCCTCCATGGCCTCTGCATCAGCTCCTGTTCTGTATTAGTTCCTGTCCTGATTTTACTTAGTGATGAAAAGCAATATGGAAATGTAAGCCAACTTGCTTTTTGGTCATGATGTTTTGTTGCAGCAACAGAAACCCTAACTAAGACCATTATGATGCATAACAGTAGCACAATTACAGTTATGAAGTGGCAATGAGAGTAATTTTATGGTTGGGGGTCACCACAACATGAGGAGCTGTATTCAAGGGTCGCAGTGTTAGGAAGTTGAGGACCACCGCTCTAGACTCATTCCTGATCTACTTCAGGTCTATTATGATTTGTTTAGAATAGAGTTTTGAAACAGGCCATTTCCCTTTGTTTTCTTCTTATTTACTACAGGTTAAGTCCAAAGCTATTTATATCATGTGGTCTCTGCTCACTTAACAGAGTAAGGTAGATTTCTATTATAAAAAAAGAAGTCAATCAATTATAACTTTAATATCTGAAGTTCAGAGACCCCTTGCCTCTGGCTTCTCTCTTATTAGTCACTGGTGCCAAAGGCAAGGATGGGAAGAAGTGAGATGTATCTGTCTAAGGAGCCAAAAGGCACCTCTACTAATAACCCAAAGCCATGTTAAAATTCTTTGGCTGAAAGTTTTCAGGCCACTCTAAAAGAGAGGAAATGCAGGCTTGCTTGAGAGATGCCTGTGGGTCTGAATTCCTAAACAATCTTGCTTCCTACCCAATGCCAAGGTCAAGGTAAGCATCCTTCCTTGCTGATCCCTTTACAGTAGAGACTGCTTTCTACACTGGTCTTCTGGAAGGGGTTGCAACAGTCTCAACTGTATATGGAACCTTCTTGTTGCAGTTCCTGCTTTAGAGGTCGACCCTTGCATTAGCTCCTGTCCCCTACATCCAAAGCTATCCTAACTTCAGCTGCAGGCTTTAGGATTTCTGAAAGCCACCTCTATTGACAGCCTACTCTTAGATTTCTATTTATATATGACTTCGGAGATGATGTCATTTTCTTTTCCATTTTAACTTTTATCTTATTTCTAAGATGTTTGGTATGAAAGTTTTTAAATCTCAAATTCTTGGAGGAACCAAAGCTAGAGTATAGTTTATAAAGTTCCCCAAATGCTGTCTCTACTTAAATCCCTTTCCCCTGACTTTTGCCTCCTGTCTAAAGAGTATAGGACAGCATAGGACTCTGAGATAACCACAGAGAGGGACCACTGGAAGTCACTGTGCCATGCCTATCTTGTTTTGGTGTTTTGGTCCTTTTAAGAGAGCAACTCATGTTTCAAGAGCACTTGCAAAGCACCACGTCCCTCTGTTTTGCGCTTTCACACACACTATCCACCCTTTACTTCTGTGAACTCCATAGCCCAAGCTGTGTGGGTCAAGGACTCCATCAGCAAGCACTCAAGCTGTACTTTGAACCAAGTGTCGTTGTGACTCCAACAATGCCTTCTCTTTATAAAATGCTGTTTCTCAGAAGTACGAAGTACAGACTCCTGTCCTCCCAGCACTAATTTTCATGGTAAACTGGTATACTGATTCAGAGATTGAAAACCTGAGACTATAAAGGAGCCAATGATAACTTCACAGCTAGGTCATGTAAACGGCAAAGTGGGTACTGTAACCGGAGTCCTTTGTTCCAAACGAACAATTTAATGTGTTCTAAAAGAAACACATTAAACAGATTTTGTCAAGACGTGTTAAAGGCTGGATTCATTATACACCACGTGAGAACCCCCAAATACTTGCATGGTAGAAAGTGGTGTCTGGTGAAGTGGGGGCCACTCACAGCATAACAGCACCTAACCTGCTAGGCACCAACAGCAGCATCAAATGCTTTTGCAATACTGCATGGGACACTTTTTTCTGCTTCTTTGAACTAACGTCTTACTAGTACATTTGACTTGCCTAAGGCTACTTTGGTCATTAGGCAGATTTGAATTTTCCTTATTTTTTTAAATGTGCTATATTTGTATCAAATAGATTGAGACCATGGCAGTGACAGTTACTTTTATGGTGCTAGGCTGCCTATATCTGAATTGCAATGATATTTACACATAGTCTGTACACACATGAATATATAGCATATCAGATTAGAACACTGACAATTTGTTCAACACTGACTCTGGTATATCCAGTGAGCCCAGCTTTCCAGATGGACAACACCTACTGCCCTCCCCAATCCCCAATGATGGGAATTATTCTTAGCTGTTAAACTATGAGCTTGTTTCAGATGTCCACACCCTTGATTACTTAGAATTCTCAAGTTGTGGCACTTTTTTTTTTAAACTGAAATGTGAATAGAGAAACAAACAACAAGCTATCCTACTAGGGAAATGCTGTAAATATTTTCTGCTATTATATTTATATGAGACCAAGGAATCTACGAAGTATAGTAATGGATGAGAAAGCTGGAGAAAGACAATGGCAAGACCAACCCAAGCAGAAACCACAGACACATTCTAAACAGTATTCCTGTGGCTTAGAAAAGTTAACATGCCTTTTCCAAAGGTTTTATTTATTTACTTTTAAATGCCAACACAGCAATTGGAAAAAGGGAAACAGAAATGGATTATCCTACTGTTGAAATGAAGTCAAGAGGGTGAGGCATAGCTCAGTGGTACAGAACATGCTCGAGCCTACATACTCAGGGCCAGTTTGGACAATGTGATGAGACACTGTCTAAAAAACAAAACAACCAACAACAGAAAAAAATAGTGCTATGGCTTGTAAATTCTTCTGGATTTGAATCATGCTGGTCTTTGTTAGAGCTCGGTACCTCTCATACCCAGGATTCCCTTTAAAACAACCAATTGTGAGGAAGACACTGGGAATTACGGTTTGGTTGGCCAGGATCGTAACAGTTTTGTTGTCTATCTGGAAAGGCTTCAGTGTTCTTGGTAAAAAACAGTGCAACCAAAGTCAATGGGGTCACCTTAAACTAAGTTCTATCTTAAACGCCTAGAGAGGGGTCAATAGTCATCTTAGTCCGGGGGAACCACCAAGAGCCATTTCCGAGGACCTCTGAGAGCTGCATGATGGAGATCAGGACTTGGCATGTGAATGCTACGGACTTCTGCTTAAGCTCCACCTGGCTCTGGGATGCAATTACCCAAGCTCACAGGGTTCCAGCAGCAACCGCCCCTGGTGACTCGCTCATGGGAATGCTCACTGAAGTTCTTCCTGAGGCTAGTTCTCTGGCTCTCTCTTCTCTGACTCCTCAGATCTGTGCCACAGGTCCTCACAGGTGCTCCAGTACCCCTTTGCATGATCCTCTTGGGGCACCTGTGGCACTGCACCCCACCCCCACTGGAATGTCGGCTTTTAGGTAGCAGTGACTCATCTGTCATCTTCTTCCTTCTATTTCTCTTGCCTGAAAGGCCCTGACACCTGGCAGGTGCTAAGCAATACCTGTTGATGAAATGAATGAAGCAAAATGAGGAAGCAAAGGAGGGAAGAAAAAAGAAGCCAGAGGAGGAAACTGCTTCTGAAGGAGCAGGGCGGAGTGTTCAGGATGGTGCCATGGGTTTGTGACGTCATCTGTTTCTACATAGAGGTTACATCACAACATAGCCTTATTTTCCTTCTTGTAAATTACAAAGATTACACACCTTTGGCTTTCCTTGAACAATGGATGAGCAGACCCTGAGCTCTTGAGCAGGGTGAAGACAGAGGTAACACCCTGTGTTTGCAGGCCACTTGACAGCTTTTATGGAGAGGCCATGTGACTCCTGTGTCAATGCTGGAAGGCAAAGAAAATAAATCCTATGTTCCTCCTCAACACTCCCTACCATCAGCCTCACTATGCTGCCCTGGCTGGCCTGGAAGACTGCTATGTGATCAGGCTGGCCTTGAACTCACAGAGAACTACCTGCCCATGCCTTCCAAGCGCTGGGACTAAAGGTGTGCACTATCACATTTGGATACTATTCTCATTTTACACATGAGAAAACTGAGGCTCAGTGACTCATGGCCTGCCAAAGTTACACGTTCACTCTAAGTGGCTGAGTCAGAGCCCTTGAAGAGGCCTCCAGCCTGTGACGGCTGAGCTTGGGCCCCCATAGCATAGCCTAAAAACTCATCACCTTGCCCACCACCAGGGAGCAGGGGCTCGAGAGAGCAGAAGTACTAGGCTCTATCTCAGGCAAATGAAAATCTAACCAAAATTTAATTTTATAAAGTGCCCAATTCGCTCTCCATGGAGAACATAAACAGAACTATTACTTAAGAGCAATTTTCTCCAAATGAATGCAAACTTAAGAGAAAACAATAGCTAAGGCCTCAGTCCCATCAACCAAGAACCAAAGGCTTCTCTAACCTGCTGCAACGTGTGATCCCCTGCAACAGGACAGCGGCCTCACTGGAAATATGCCTCTGACTCTTGTCATTATGCAAATGGAAATGATCATTTAGACAACCACTTTTTCCCTTTTTTGTACAGCACCGAGGAACAACTGATGTAAAGTAAACTGTACATTTTTAAAACGCATAATTTTAACGACTTTTGACATATGTTTACATCCAGGAAACCACAATCAGGATGATGAACATACTCAGCATCCCCCAAATTTTCCCCTTCTCTTTGTCATTGGTCCCTCCCACAACTGCACTATCCCATCCCCAGGCAACCATGGCTCTGCTTTCTGTCAGCATGGTTTGGTTTGCATTCTTGGGAATTTTATACAAATGGAATCATGCAACTTTTTTTTTTTGTTGGTCTAGTTTCTTTCAGTCAGCACAATTATTTTAAGATTCCCCTGCTTGCCTGTGTATATCAATAATTCATTCATTTTTATAGAATGGCATAGTCCATTGTTTGGCTATTCTGCAATATGTTCTGCCGCTCCCTGATGATGGTTACTTGGGTGGTTTCTAACTCTTGGCTGTTATAAATAAGTCTGTGATGAGCACTTATCTAGAGTCTATTTCTATGAGGACATATGCTACCATTCCTCTTGACTAAGTTAATAGGAAAACAGCTACATGGCAGGCATATATTTAGCTCTATATGAGCTGCAAGCTTCATTCATTCATTCATTCATTCATTCATGTCCTCCAAACACAGGAACAACTCTAAGTGAGTTCTATTTCTATATCCTTGTCAATATTTATTTTGGTCAGTTTGCAATTTTAGCAATTCTAGTGGACACACAGTGTTATCTCTTTGTGGTTTTAATTTGCATTTCCCTGGTGATCACAGTAACATTCAAATCTTGGGCCTTAATTTTATTAAAGTATTTGTCTTCTAATTCATATGCTATAAAGGTTCTTTATATTTCCTGGACAAAAGTTCTGTGGTGGGTGGGTGGGTAGGTAGGTAGGTAGGTGGGTGGGTGGGTGGGTGGGTGGATGGGTAGGTAGGCAGGCAGGCAGGCAGGCAGGCAGGCAGGCAGACAGACAGATAGATATAGCCAGACAGTTCATGTTCTTTGTAATTTTCTTTTCCCAGTCTGTTTGCTTGCTGTTTTCTTTTCCTAACAGTGCCTTTGAATGACAAACATCTTGATATTTATTTATTTATTTATTTATTTATTTATTTATTTATTTATTTATTTTGGTTTTTCGAGACAGGTTTTCTCTGTGTAGCTTTGCACCTTTCCTGGAACTCACTCTGTAGCACAGGCTGGCCTCGAACTCACAGAGATCTGCCTGCCTCTGCCTCCCAAGTGCTGGGATTAAAGGTGTACACCACCACCACCTGGCTCAAACATCTTGATTTTGTTAAGACAACTTACTTATCTTTTTTTAATATTTCATATTATTTTGTATATGATGCTTCATAAGTCTGTGCTAAATTCATGAAGATTATTTTCCTGCTGATTTTCCCTAGATACTTGTTATGGCCAAAATGTTGGAGTATCCCCAAATTCTTACTCTGAGATCCTAATCTCCACAGCAATGGTGTTCCAAAGTGGGGCCATTAGGAGGACTCTGTGTAACTAGAGTTTTCCTGCTTTGCCCACAGTCAGGACAAATCTTTGTCACCCGCCAGTCCCATAGCCGTTCAGACCCAACTAAGTAAACACAGAGACTTATATTGCTTACAAACTGTATGGCCATGGCAGGCTTCTTGCTAACTGTTCTTACAGCTTAAATTAACCGATTTCTATTAATCTATACCTTGCCACGTGGCTCGTGGCTTACCGGCATCTTCACATGCTTCTTATCCTGGCGGCGGCTGGCAGTGACTCCTTGACTCAGCCTTCCACTTCCCAGAATTCTCCTCCCTCCTTGTCCCACCTATACTTCCTGCCTGGCCACTGGCCAATCAGTGTTTTATTTATACAGAACGATATCCACAGCACTCAGTGCTGTGGGATGTTCTGTATGGCAAATGTATTGCTCTGGTTGGTCAATAAATAAAATACTGATTGGCCAGTGGCTAGTCAGGAGGTATAGGCGGGACTAAGAGAGAGGAGAAAAGAAAAAACAGGAAGGCAGAAGGAGTCACTGCCAGCCGCCGCCATGACAAGCTGCATGTGAAGATGCCGGTAAGCCACGAGCCACGTGGCAAGGTATAGATTTATGGAAATGGATTAATTTAAGCTATAAGAACAGTTAGCAAGAAGCCTACCATGGCCATACAGTTTGTAAGCAATATAAATTTCTGTGTTTACTTGGTTGGGTCTGAGCGGCTGTGGGACTGGCAGGTGACAAAGATTTGTCCTGACTGTGGGCAAGGCAGGAAAACTCTAGCTACAATTCTGTTCTCATGGGACTGGGGCCACAAAGAACTAGCTAGTTTTCTCTATCATGTGAGGTCACACTGCAAAGATGATCATCTGCAGAGGAAGCAGGCCCTTGCCAGATACCCAATCTGCTTGAGTCTTTAATCAAGGACTTTCCATCCTTCTAGAGATATGAAAAACAAATTCCTGTTGTTTATAAGCTGCACAGTCTGGAGTAGTTTGTTATAGCAGGCTGAACAGACATTGTTCTTGAATTTTAGCTCTTATGTTTAGGGCTATAATCCATTTTGAGCTTGAGTTGTATATAATAGAGATAAAGGGATAAGGCTCAAGATTTTGGTTACGACTATCTAGCTGTTCCAGCATCATTTGTGGAAATGAGTATTCCTTCTCTATTGAGTTATCTTGGCGCGCACACACACACACACACACACACACACACACACACACACACACACACACACACTGTCCATAGATAGTCCGTATACTTCTGGCCTCATTAATCAGTTTTATTCATGTATTGTCTCTCTTTTGCCAATTTTTACACTGCTTCAATTATTTTAAACTTCATAAAAGTCCTGACATTGGTAGTGCAAGCTCTTCCTTCAGTTCTTCTACAGTTGTTTGAACATCTGGACCATGGGCATTTGCATACACACATTTTAGTATCAGTGTCAAGGTGCCCAGTCTGCTGAGATACCTGGCTTCTTGAGCTTTTTTTTTTAGATCAGAGATTACTTTGAGAACAGATCATGTCCTGAAATACTGAGCTTTCTGGCTCACAAATGACATGCTGCTCCACCTATTTATTTATATATTTATTTATTCCTATTTTTCCTTTACAATTCCTTGGGTATAGGTTTTGTGTATCTTGCAAATTTACCCCTGATATTCCACTTCATTTTTCATGTTACTTAAG
The DNA here is from genome assembly GCF_004664715.2 of Peromyscus leucopus. Taxonomy (NCBI): domain Eukaryota; kingdom Metazoa; phylum Chordata; class Mammalia; order Rodentia; family Cricetidae; genus Peromyscus; species Peromyscus leucopus. Next base: position 34,249,412 of record NC_051081.1, read on the forward strand.
TCATGCTTCACAAAAATACCATGTCCCCCACAGGGAGGGTGCAAACGTGTCCTTCTGGTCTACCTACAGTCTTCCACTTGTGTGTTCAACAAGCATCTCGTGACCATCAGCCCAGCCCAATGGCTCCCCTGGTGTTCTCATTGCCGGTGACACTCAGCGCTGTTTGATCTAACTACACCACACAACTCAACACCTTAGAGCATGTGCTGCAGGGCTCTTCCCTCTCATTCATGTCTTCCCTGGCCAACTAAAGTGGGGTCTCTGTGAGAGTAAAAACTACAGTTTCTGCTCACTTCTAAATCAATGGTGTTTGGGGTACTGAGAAACAGAGAAGTAAGTTACTCCTAAAGTTAAGTCAACCGAACTGTGTCCAAAATTCTATTCTATGTTTAACACTAACTTATAATGAAGCACATGAAGACAACACATTAAGTAGCTATCTGTTGTGTTCAACTGCAGCATGGAGTTTCAAAGAACCATGTGTATAACTTTGCTTTCTTGTCCCAGGGCATGTCCATGGATGAAATCACTGAAGAGACAAGGGAAGAACCCAAAGGGCCCCAGGGCCTGTGCTCAGAGATGTTCTAGGATGGCTTCTGTCCACTTTCCATTTCAGTTCCTGGCACGTGTAACTCTAACAAATACCCGTTAGCATCTGATTGAATCTGTTTACAAGATACAGGCAGCTGTTTACAAGATGCAGGCCAAATTCCATCCGTGGGTATTCACGAATTATTTCCAGTGATTTTAGTCCCATTATTGGATTCTGGCCCCTTTCACTTTTTGGTATAATTGTAGCATATATTCAATATGTTTATAAGACTTTGCAAAATAGTTTCCTGCACCACAGTATAAGAGGTATCAGGAATAAAACACAAGGCAGGGACTTCAGTGTGGGTCATTCAGTGGCATCTTTTTTTCGTCTACATAGTCCAGAAATTAAAATATCCAACTCGAATATAAGATATTTAGTATTTAGTCTGTTTTCAATTTCCATTATTGTATTACACCAGCCTCAACTTTTCCTCACTTTCTCCATGAGGGAATAATTTTAGGTCACATTAAAAGCCACAGGCACAAGAGACTGGGTAAGCTAACAGCTTTCAGTCACGGCGACACTCGTGTCGAAGAACAACTGTCTACTACAAACCCACTCTAGGGAATGCTAGGCATAGTGACCTCGGACTCTCCTGAAAATGAAATGAGGAGTCATTAGTGAGATCAGCAAATAGGGAAAATCATAGCCGCCACTGTAGGACAGCTTAAAAAGTATTTAAAAGTGGCCATGTTGCATTATCAAGCCTGATGGTCTTATAGCTTCAACAACATGAAAAATTGATGATGGGCTTGTGTTTTATTTCCAGTATCAAAGAACTCTAATGTTCAACCCCAAAGAATTCAGACATACTGCCTGAGTTACGAAGAAAATAGTATATACTTTTACACTGCAAATAATTCCAAAGGTTCTATAATAGAAGAATAGTAATGACTACTTTATGAATGGGAGTGCTTCAGTTCTGTGGGCAAAAGCCAGAGGCCATTGCCAAGATAGTTTATGAGAGTTCAGACAGACAGACAAATGTGGGTAGGCAAATTTTATACCGAATGATTACAGTACAAAGGATCAGATGCATGGTTGCTGCTGCTTTCAAAGTACTGTGGTGGGGAACTGTACAGGAGCCCTACAGCTTCTCTATGCCTGCCCGGGGCCAGTGGTGAGCCAGTACACCATGAAGGGAGTGCGAAGTGGAGGAAAATCCCACATCCTGACTAGGACTGCAAAAGAGCGACGAGGGATCTGGGGCCCTTTGAGGATGTGTTCCCAATGACCTAACTTCCTCCCACTAGATGGCAAGTCTCAAAAGTTGTGCCACCTCCCAGTAAAGCCAAGCTGGAAGCCAGTCCCTTAATTCATGGTCTTTGGGAGACATTTCAGGTCTAAACTGTGCAATCCACTTACTGAAGTGAGAGCTTTCTAGGTAGAAGGGGTCACTCACTGTTCACATGGGCCAGGAACGGGGCAAGACATGGTTCTTGCCTTCAAGATGCTTTGCCGAGTAGCTATTCTCCAAAGGCTGACATGAGAGGCATCTTCCCTCTTGCCCTCACAATCAAAATTCAGACTGGAGTGCAGAGATAAAAGAATGGGAAGTCCACTGGTAGAAGAGTCACCCACCAAGGCTCACAGAAACAGCTGCCAGTGACGCATCTGTCCAAAACCTATTCCCTCATCGTGCCTTGATCCAGTGTGGCATCAAACACTGGAGAGTGTGACAGGCTACCACCCTTTTCTAGTACTGTTTCCATTTGCTTCATGTTGGTTCTCTGCTTCCTTGTTTCTTCTTTAGAATGTACTTCTCATCTTCCCTTTGCTCCCTATGTACATGACAGCCATAAACCCCAAAATATCCCCATAAAGATAAAACGTCTTACTATGTATTTACAGACTTGCCTCACAATAATGCAGTGAAGGGGACGGGGACTAGGAAATAAATGAGTATACGACTGAGCTCTATGGCACAGAGCTTGTTTGCCTAGCACACTCAAGTCCCCATGTTTGGTTCCCAGCACCACAGCAGATAATGACCATAGAACAAAGAGGTACTGTGATGCGCACCTAAGATTCATTATACTGTCCTGCCTTAATGGCTTTTGAATGTGTTCATCAAAAAGTTAAGCTAGGCTGGGCGGTGGTGGTGCACACTTTTAATCCCAGCACTCGGGAGGCAGAGGCAGGAGGATCTCTGTGAGTTCGAGGCCAGCCTGGTCTACAGAGTGAGATCCAGGAAAGGCGCAAAGCTACACAGGGAAACCCTGTCTCAAAAAACCAAAAAAAAAAAAAAAAAAAAGTTAAGCTAAAAATATACATTAGGAAAAACTTATAACATCAATATTCCACCTGAAAAACATGGTGGTAAGTTAAGGTCACACATGACAGAAATACATGAATTTGCATACATGAGTCACTGTTACTTAAAACAAGGAGCTATGTGTTCAAGTATTCCATTCTTCTTTATCCTTGTCCTCACTGAGTCCTACCTTGATACTTTATAAGTTGGGCTTTCAAAAGGTTTTAAATGATAAAATTAGTAATATTATTCCTTTTTTTTTCTTTTTAGTTTTTTTGAGACAGGGTTTCTCTGTGTAGCTTTCGCCTTTCCTGGAACTCACTCTGTAGCCCAGGCTGGCCCCGAACTCACAGAGACCCGCCTGCCTCTGTCTCCCGAGTGCTGGGATTAAAGGCGTGCGCCACCACCGCCCGGATAGTGATATTATTCTTAAGACCAATCTTTCTAGTAGTACCTTAAACATCCATATTTAAGAAGAACACTTACAAAAAATTGTCTGAAGGTCAAAAAAATGCTTCAAATTGTTTGTCAAATGAAAGAAACATGGCAGTTCAGGCGACTGGCTTTACTTTCTAGGTAGATTGTCTCACTCTCCTTCAGTAATAACTGGGGAGACCTCGTGCACTAAGCTCTGCCAGAGGATTACTCACACACTGATAATAATGCAGACCAGAGAGGCAGAGAAAGACTGAAATCTGAGAACTAATATATTTTCAAAATGACAAAGTTTAGTATCACAGGAACCCAAGCCAGCTCCCAAACCAAGCCCGATGATGTTTCTGGCAGACGTGCAATCTGGATCATCCACGGAGCTATTTAAAGTTGCTTAATATGTTACCACGACAGATTTCAAAGATCAAAACACAGGTGTGCATGAGTGTTGCACAATCCTGTGGTAGGAGAGAACAGGAGCTCATTCCGCCTAGAAACAGACCCAAACACAAACACCCACCTGGGTTTCAGGTGTATGGCTCTGTCTGCAGGCAGATGGATTTATCTCCGGAGTGTTCTGATAGAAATATGCTCCGATAAGACACAGTTTTAATAAACGTACATTGCTCTGAACTGACAAGCAGTGTGTACACCTGCCTTTATATTATTTTTAACCTCTTCAAAGACCCATAAGATTATGGCTGTTCCTAATTTAAAGGCCCTTAATTGTTCTTTTTGGCCCCAATCAACAGAGCAGAGTAACCTACAGCTCCAAGGGCAGTGGAGGTGCAAGTCAGTTCCATGTCATTGTGAACCAAGAAAGAAAGTCATTGAGATAAAAAGCCTTATGAAGACAAGAGACGTAACTAAAACCGTCTCATTAAGTAGTATGTGCACTACATCCAATGATCCATGTCATATTAGGTAGTTCCTGTATGCAAGACATTATACATTGTTTCACATCACAAAACCAAACAAGAGAAGGGAGTCCTGGCTTCTCAGGCCATAATGGCCACAACTCTGGTTCAGTTTGAGGGCTTGATTTTGTTTTGAGAAGGCTAACTGTGGTAAGATTCATCTGAGGAAGAGTCCACATGTCACCTATGCCCAATGCAAACTTTGCCCAGCAGATGAGGAGTGAGTGTTGTGTGAATGGGAGCAGGAAGGAAAGAGTCAGGACTGACTGTAGCTGTGAGCAAATAACTACACTGTGGCTCTCTATCATGAAATCGTCGAAGAGAAACAAATTCTTTCTTAAAACAAAATAAAACACAACCCCAAGCCCATGCAAAGGAGAAGCTTGCACACAGATGTAAACAGGGGAAGCATTTGTGCGCTGCCACCATTTGGTCAACAGATGTTGGCGTGTGCCCTCGGCTCCCACAGACGAGCCAATGCGCTGTGTTTTGGTACAGCAGCTTCTATCCCAAAGTAACACGAGATGCTGCCTGGCTACTCCGACAGTGTATGCGTGCGAAGAGCTGTGTGGTAAGAGTTATAACGGAGCAAACACCTGTCGGGCCCGCTCGGCTGCTGGCTGATGAACTGGTGGCTGGCACCGTAACGTGGATGCTGAGCTGGACGAATGTTCCAACTTCTATAAAGCAGCCGGGGCAGCATCATTGGCCAGACTGCACAGCTATGACTTCCTTACTTCATTTCTCTTTATTATGTGATCTGCACCATAGAAGGGGAAACGTATTTTGTGAATTTTCCTAATTCATATGGAGTTTGAGTTTACTAGGTATCTGACATACTTAAGGAAGGAAGGCAGAGAGGGAGGGAGGGAGGGAGAAAGGAAGGAGGGAGGGAAGGAAGGAAGGAAGGAAGGAAGGAAGGAAGGAAGGAAGGAAGGAAGGAAGGAAGGAAGGAAGAACCATTCTCTTTTGTAGCCAAAAGAACCAGGAGATAGCTCCTACTTGTTACTGGAAGCCTTTATAATCCTATAATAGAAGGCTAACTGGTCCAGATTTTAGTGTCCTAGTGTTCAAAGCAAGGGAAAGGACTGGACTAGATGAATGCATCCCAGCCTTTTCTTAGCATTAGCAACGTTAGCACATGGAAACCTCTGTGAGACCAATCAATTGATGACAAAAAGAAATGTGGATGCAGTGATAGTTGAAAATATAACTCCAATGTACTAATCACAGCAGAGTCAACATTCATTTTTAAAGTAATGGTACACAGATGTTAGACATTATTTAGTCTACAAACAACAGTCAGTATACATATGACTTCAAAGTCTTTGCAATAACTCCACAGCAGATCCCCAACTCCACCTCTGGGCCTTTGTACTGGAAGGCTGGAAACTCAGAACTCCACAGACATACTCCAAATCCTCTGCTGCTGACCCCACCGCTACCATTTACCGGGCGAACCAGCTCTAGAAACAGGGAGACTTGTGTTCTACAGTTCTTCCCTCCGCAGGGGCATCCGAGTGACATTTCAAGGCGGCAGTGCTGTGAAGCTGGGATGTTGGCATACATTTAATAGAAATCCTTGGAGTCCCTGGAGAGCAGCCCCACTCTGTGGAACAGAGCCAGCCAACTTTTCTTGGTGTCTTGGAAATGTTTCCACAGAGACCCTACAATATCCTCTCATAGAAGGAGAACATGTGTGTCCAAGCAGGAGTCATTACCTATGACACATGCCTACAATCTGAGAGGAGGGAGGGACAGAGAGAATTTCCTAGGTATCAGTCTTGTTGAACCCAAAATAACCCATACTTGACTTTTCTAGAAAACCTGTAACTGTTGGTGGGGGCGCATGTTTGTGTGCATGCGTCTGGGCAGTGAATTAGGTAGGGCGTTTGTTGTATAAAACAAAGCAGGATAACAGTGTTCTTTCTCCAGAAGTTCCTAACGTCATTGGATCCTTTAGGGTTGGAGCACGCGCAGACAAGCAGACCAACAGAGATGGTCTTCAAAGTCACTGAGACTGGCATCAGTTCATCCAGAGCGACTCTGGCTAAGTGCTGATGGCAGATTCTAGCTAGACAAACAGTCCAGAGCAATAAACTCTGCTATGGCAGCGTCTCGTAAAGAACTAGTTTATCAAGATAACTTGAATTCCTAGAGGACCAACTTCTCAAAATGGACACGAGACACAGCTGCAGAGATGACTCTGTCCATCACCCACTACTATTAAGTTCTTTGGGCAGTTAGAAAGGTCTCTACTTACTATCGACAGGTCTTTGGAAGAACATCATTACTCTAATCCCCTACAGCACACAGTAGAACAAGACCTATCAATAGATACATTCAACAGTCAAAATGAACTCAGTACCACTCTTTTGTATGTCTCCACAAAAATTACCCCCAAATGTAGAAGTAAAATTTACAATCAAAGCCAAAATCTTTTAAAGTAGTTACCTCATGTAAGTCATTTAACAGTCTTTACCATCAGAAAATTATTAGTTACAAGCAAACTAAATCTCTCCTCCTGCTCATGCAAAGCTGTTTCTCTGTAATTTATTATTATATATTTTTCCATATTTGATTTTTTGTTGTTGTTGCAAATCTCTTCATCCAAGTGAAAGATCGTTCTGTGATAATGAGTGATTATTGCTCTTGTGAAGGACTCAAGTTCAAGTTCAGTTCCCAGCACCCACACCAGGCACCTCATCTGTTGTGATCCAACTCGAAGGGATCCAATGTCCTCCTCTGGACTCCACGGGCACCTGTGCTCACACGCACATACCTACACACATATACATATAATTAAAGAGTGATAAAAATAAATCTTTAGAAACCCTACAGAGCTTAAAGTCTTGAAATTTAGGTTTTTTGTTTTGTTTTGTTTGTCTGCAGAACCAAGGAGAACAACTAATAGGAAAGTGTAACATCATAGCCTGACTATAGTGCATGCTACACCTATTTAAACAAAGGAGCTTCCCAGGATGAACAGAGTAAGAAGGAACAGAAGAGGAAAGACACTGGTACCAAGACTGGTGCTGGACGCTGAGTTGAGGATGTAATCCCCAATTCCAAAACAGCCTGGGCGACAGACTGAGTTCTAGGCCTGGGTAACTCAGTGCATAAAAAGCAAAAAATGAGGTGGAGATATAGTTCATTGCTGGTGTGTTTACTTAGCTTGTGAGCAGCCCTAGGTTTAATATCCAGTGCTACAGGAAAACAAACAAACGAAAAAACAAATCACACACACACACACACACACACACACACACACACACACACACCCTAGGATGTACTAAAGGCTGACAAATTGTTGTCTACATGCAATATCCAAGTGGCTGCATTTTTTTGACCAGTCATATCTATTAGCTAATGAATTATGGTTGTTTTGCACTACACTGGCAGGATTGAAAAGCTAGCCTTTAAAGTACAGAATGCTTATGATATAGCCCATCAGAGAAAATTTTGCTGTCCTTGAATTAGGCATTGACCTTTGCCCAGGGTTGATTAAAATTAGATCTCTAGGATCCAGATTCTGTCTTCTATACCTAACCATCCTTGCTACATGAGCTCAATGGGGTTTCAAACTTTAAATGCCACCATCTACCAACTTCTTCCAATGGTGCATCACCAGGTCAAACCTCTCCTCTGAGCACCAACCCACATACCCAATTGCCTTCAGTACATGCCCACTTGGATGTCTAATATCTAATATCAATGCATTCAAGACCCAACTCCCAATCCTACACCTCCAAACCTACTTTCCCCTCTGTACTGGCTAGTTTTATGTCAACTTGACACAAGCTAGAGTCATCAGAGAGGAGGGAGCCTCAGTTGAGAAACTGCCTTCATAAGATTGGGCTGTAGCAAGCCTGCAGGGCATTTTCTTAATTACTGATTGATGGGGGAGGGCCCTGCCCAAGGTGAGTGTTGCCGTCCCTGGGCAGGTGGTCCTGGGTTCTATAAGAAGGCTGGCTGACCAAACCATGAGGAGCAAGCCAGTAAGCAGCACTCCTCCATGGCCTCTCTATCAGCTCCTGCCTCCAGGTTCCTGCCCTGTGTGAGTTCCTGTTTTGACTTCCTTTCATGATGAACTGTGATGTGGAAGTGTGCACCGAATAAGCCCTTTCCTCTCCAAGTTGCTTTGGTCATGTGTCTGTTCACAGCAATAGCAACCCTAACTAAGACTTCCACTATCTTTTTTATTTCAGTGAATTCATTCTTCTAGTTCAAGAAAACCAAACAAGCAAAACCTTGGTAAGACTTTAATTCTTCCCTCTGTCCAGTCTATTGGCAAATCCTCAATAGCCTTAGCAGGCCTAGAACCCTGCTGATATTCACCACCCCTAAGTCTACTACCTGCTCAAAGCTTCCATCACTACTTACTGGGATTTTTGTAGCAGCCCACTAGCTGGTCTCCTGGTTCTTCTCTTGACCTTCTCGTCAATTCTCATAATAGTAGTCAGAAAAGTCTTGTAAATGACAGATCACACCATTCCTCTTCCAAGACACTGATGGCACTCAACTCAGAGCCCTCAGAGTAAAAGTCAGTGTCCTTAGGGAGCCACAGACTTGACAGGAGGAGCAGCAGCACTTTTCCTGGGATCCTTGTGTATCCTTGCCGGCTCTCAGTAGCATCCACTCGTCACTGCCATGTTCACTGAGACACTTTCCTTCTGCTCAAACATCATGAAGTTTCCCTTAATCTGTACCCCTCTCCCCGTACCCTCACCTCTTTCTTCTCTCATTTTCCCCTCCATCGTGTTGGTTTATTTTCCTGCCTGCTTCTATAAGCTAGGATGCAATCTCCGTGAGGGCTCTGCTGTCTTCAGGGCTACATCCACCTTTGTTTAATGGATGACAAGTAGTCTTCATAGAGGCTTAGAATCTGCTCCTATACAAAACCACACTTCTGCCTTTATTATGAAGACTACCAGGAACATTAAAATTCCTTAGAGAAATGTACTTCATAGATAAAGCGGATGGAAGTTACCACTCTACTCTTAAGCGGGGATCACGTGCCCCAACGTTTTTTCTCCACTCGAATACCTGTATAAGAGCGGGGAATTTATGGTTAATCTTTCTCTTCATCCTCTTAATTCTCTTAACTTTTATAAATCCCATTTCTCAATCGTGTCTTCTTCTTCTTTTTAAACTTCTGGATTGTCTCCAAGGATTTCAAACCCAAAGGTCATGTACCAGCCTGTACTATAGAATGCATAAAGCTGTCAGAGATTTTCATTGGCAGTACAGAACTGTCACCGATTTCTTAGCAGTCTCTTGTCAAATGATGCCCCGACAAATCCGAGAGGGCAGTATCACATCACCCCGACATCCAGGCCTAGCCCCAAGTTCAAGTCTAAAAGCAGCCTGGGAAGGGAAGTCAAGGATACCACAGTGCCAGCGCGAAGCCAGTCCGTGCACACTGGAGTCACACACTCTGGGGGCCAGAAGTCTCACTCCCAGCTGCACACAATGACCCGGAAGTCAGATCCCTGGAATGGTGCTGTGTCACCACAGCTGCCTTTAATGACTACAAACACACTTTGAGTGCTCTAAACCCCAAGGCATCCCAAATCCCTGATTCAAAAAAAAAAAAAAAAAATCTCTTCCCTCTCTCCCCAAGGCTATCTGGATCCGGGGATATAGAAACCCACCTGGTTCTAAGCCAAAGTTTTGTAAAGCCTACAGGCTGGAGCTTCACAGTGAGTTTTAGGCACCAAAGGGAGAAAAGGTAAACAGAGTCATTTATTTATAGAGCAGTTGTCCATTCCTGGTCAATTAAGCTCTTGTCAAAAGTGAATGGTGAGTTGTACGAGGGCATCCTCCACAAGGCTAACGCATACATCCTACATGGGAACAAGGTTTTCCTTATAGGGAAGTCTAAGCCGAGAGAGAAGGCAGCTTCGGGGTAACGGGGAAAGCAGACGTGCCTGGGCAGAGTTCCACACTCTGGCCTGCTGGCCCTGGCTTCCAGCGCTCTCCACACATGTGGAGAAGACAAGGCAGCACAGGGAAGCACCTTCCTCCTCTGCAGCCGCTCGGAAGAATGCCTCACACTCTTGTAAGAACTTGTTCTCGCCTTCTTGATGAGAAGGAATTGAAAAGAGAGGGCAAAACTATGTATATTATTGCACATGCTGCCCTTCAAAGCTGTGAGTGAGTGTGCTAATCTGAGTGTGCTATTAGATCAAACAAAAAGTGGTTTCTCAATCTATTTAGATTTACAGACTAGATCATGTACACACATCCTCCACTACCAAACAAAACACAGAAGAGGTGGGTAATGTTTAGTAGGGTTACATTTCCTAAGTTCCTCTCTTCTGTTCTCCTTTAATAATGTCCCTGAACTAAAAACTTTGAGCGACATATAACACATCAAGAAAGGTCTTTGTTGGGGCTGGAGAGATGGTTCGGTGGTTAAGAGCACTGGCTGCTGCTCTTCCAGAGGTCCAGGGTTTGATTTCCAGCACACACAGGATGGCTCGCAACCATTTTTAATTCCACTTTCAGGAGATCTAACACCCTCTTCTGGTTTCCATGGGTACCAGGCACTCACATGGTACCCAGACATATATGCAGTCAAAACAACTACACATAAAAGAAAATAAAAACTTTAAAAGGTCTTTGTTCTAAGGTTACACACACAAATAAATCAAACAGGCACTGTTTGTAGGTTAGCAGAAGAGAGAAAAATTAATTTTAAAAATCTGAAGGCAATAAGATCCAATCTACAGCCTTCATTGGCATATCATTAAATGTCCCAACTGCTGAATACACCTAGGAGAGCCAATCTATGATCACCAATGAGAACTTTATATAGGCACTAAAGAGTTGTCCACCTCAGCAATAAAGAAAAGACCATTTCAGAAGAAGGTAGGTTATTCCAAAGAATAAGTTGAGTAAGCAATACACGGGAAAGCTCTTGGAACATTGCTAAGCACTGGCAGAATATGACAATCCCATCATCACACCTCATCAGCTCACAGGTGTGACTGGTAATAATCATGGTCTTCAGCACATGTACAAAGAGTCATTGTGAGCTCGGTAAGACTGAGAGAAAACCCGTGGGCAACAATAAGGATATGATGAAACAAATGTACTGCCAGTTTATGTCCAATGGAGCTATGTGGGTTAAAATGGAACAATCTCCAAGCCATACTGTTGGGGGAGGGGCAGGCTTCTTGAGATGCTTGTACTCACCGCACACTACCATACCGGTAATGGGGAAGTAAGCACAAATTTGTATGCTCAGTATTAGAAGGCTGCCTTTGTGGGGTGTACTGGAGGAAGTATACTTTACAGTGTATATTCTGTTATATCCTGTTTCTTACTTTAAAAATATTTTTAATGTGTATATCTATTAACCTGTTTGGTATTCTTTTTTTAAAAACATATTTAAGTTAGGTATGTTGGCAAGAGTCTGTAATTTCAATATTTGGGAGGTGAAGGCTGGAAAATGAGGAATTTTAGGCCAGCCTGGGCTCCTTGAGACTCTGTCACAAACAAACAAACAAACAAACAAACACAAACAAACAAACAAACAAACAAAATGTTTAAAAGCATTAGAGAGAAATGGGTATTTTGCAAAGTTAAAATATTTTTCTCTTTAGCTTCTACTCATGAACCTTTGCTTAATATTTTAGAATGAAAAAATTCAAAACTATTAATAAATAAAAGTCCTTTCATACCTCATTTGATTCTATTCTAGTTTGTAAACACCTAAAAATAACCTTAAAATGTGATATTATCAATCAAACTGAAAGACATGGTGCATAGCCTTTAGTTATTTTAGGAAGTAATGTTTCTTATATCATAATTGTTCTTGATTTTCTGCATGAGTAGCTAAATTCATTACTTTAATGGCAACTGGTGGTTGGGAGTTAATAATTCTAGCTTTTTATACACGGTAATTGTGATACTTTGGGCATCAGAGTAAGTCAAAATATTGGCCTTATGCCTTAAAGTATTTAATGCTTTTTATGAATAGATAGTGTATGTTCACTGCATAAAAACACATGTGGAGAAAAGCAAAGAGAGAAATTTAAACAGTTCATAATCCCATCACCCCCTGGAAAAACACTATTAATTTTGATATTCAGTCTTTCCTTTTCACTTCCAATGTAGATATGTATATTCAGTACATGCTGTTTTAAAAATCTCCCTTATAGATCATCACTTCTGCCTATCTGTGTGTGGGAGGGTGCATTGTTGGGGTGCATTGTGGTGCGTGCGTGTGCGTGCGTGTGTGTGTGTGTGTGTGTGTGTGTGTGTGTGTGTGTGTGTGTCAGAGGCCAGTGTTGGCTGTCTTCCTTGACTGATCTCCACCTTTTGTTTTTGAGTCAGGGTCTCTCACGAAATCTGAAACTCAGAATCGGCTACAAAGGCTGGCCAATGGACGTCAGTGTTCTATCCAAGTGTTCCCTAACACCAACACCAAGGTTTCAAGGTATGTACCCATGCTTGGCTTCTGAGAACCTGAATTCACATCCTCATGGTGCAGTAGGGCACTTAACTGAGCCATCCCTCCAGATTTCCCCTCTTTTTAGTGCTGCGGCTTTAACTTATGGCCTTATAGGTACTAGGCAAGCACTTTACCACTGAGCTATGCCAGAGTTCTCTTTTGTTTTTAATTTTTGTGCTTAAAATTATAAAATATACACCACTTTTAAAATCCCAGTTAGTCAAATTTTCAGTTTTAACTTTTATTTCAGTCTCTGATACTTGTCCATTAGAGAACAAAATTAAAATTCAACCAAAATTTGCAAAATGAAAATACTAATTATAAAATAAAGTTAAATAATTAAATTTTCAAAGTGTGTTTAAAACTCTGAAATATTTATACTTCTGAAGTTATTAAGTCTTATAATTATATTAAGATTTTTTGGGAGGCCTTCAATTATAAATATGTTTCCAGGCCATGGTTTATTGTTCTTAGTGCTGAGAGGATTCTACACTGCCATGTCATGTCCATCTCAAGTCTTACTACTGGATATTTGCATTATTTCACTGCACAGGTCAGAAAGTACACAAGGACAGATGACTTACATCCTGCCCCAGTTAGAATTAAATCAACCGGGTATAGGAAGAATGCACCTTCTAAAAGTTTGTTACAGATTCTGTCAAGTTATCCAGAAGAGTCAAACAAGAAACAATGTTATCAATATTCGCTAGACTTAGACCTAAGCTAAAATGGCTTTAAAAAGAAAGCTATTTCCCTCTCTTAATCAAAGACATGCACAATACTAATTAGAAAACTATACTGCAGACTCCCTTTGTCAGCACGGCTCGAAGTAAATTCTCCTTATCGTGGTTCAGGAAAGCACCTTGAAAACTACCCACAGTCCAAAGGGGAATGAGAAAGAAATGCAGTGTGACTAAGCCGGTCTTCGGTGGGCAGTGAGATCACAAGTCCAGAGACGAGGGCTGGGCTCTGTCCTTCACTCAGCGGCTCAGAGCTCTACCACAGAAGGAAGAAAGGGCCCCCTGGGATGCAGCCAGAGAAGGCTGAGGAGGAAGGTGAAAGTCTGGCAGTGTTGACTGACCTGGGCCCTCTCTGGTGGACCTTCGGAAAGGTTACCACATCTGTGCCCAGATGGAATGTAAGGGGAAATCATTGAAGATGCTGCTCCCTCTCCCCAACTTCTGAAAGTTTAACTGGGAGCCATGAAGCATTGAGAATGGAGGTTCCCAGAGACTAGAAACACGTTCAGAACTCAGCTTCCTGTTTTCTGGAATAATGCACTGGATGAAACTGTACTGAGCATCTACTTAGTCATGTACATTTCCTTTTTGAATGTTCCTTACCCTTCTGAACCTCAAAAGGGGGTAGAACTAAGACTAAATGAGAAGGGGAAACTGCACAGTGACCAGGCGTGATGCTGATCATAGAAGACAGACCATGTGACCTCTCATGACACCACAACGAGCCACATGCAAAATCCCTGAAGCATCAGGCTACTGCTTGGCAAAAGAATACAACACCAAATGTACTCTAATTATGTGATGCTGACCGACACGGGATGGTCACCTAGGCAAATTAGTTTCTGGCTAAAATATTGAGCACATTACACCATTCCTACTACCTAAAGAATAGAAAGGACACCCGGGATAATGCCCCACACAGCCAATCCTGGTCTTTCAGCTACCAGGTTCAACTGCTTGCCAAGACCTTTGGGAAAGGCATCTTCTAAGCCTTGACCACAGTAACCCCTTTTCAGCGGAAGTGCTTTGTGCTGGCCTCCTTGAGTTCTGAAACAAAGCGCCGTTGGATGGGGTCCAAGAAAGTCTAAGCATTAGTGAAACCCCTCACTTGTTCAGATAAACACAAGAATTGGACTCTGACATTCACCAGCTGTGTGGTCTAGAGAAGATGACTGACTTCTCTAAGTGCCAGCTTCGTCATCAGTAAGGAAGAAAATGGCCCCTGTGATACAGAAATACAGATTAATGATAGCACGGGAAAAATATTCACATAACCACTACAACTATGTCAATTGAACAGGTAGCATAGGCTTTATTGTTTTGGAAGATATAGCGTAAGTAAGTCTTGGCCACCAACGAGTACCATCTGAAAGGACTTAGTAAATTTCATTAAGAAGTATTTTTTAAAGCAATCTGTAATTAGACATACAGGGTTGTTAATAATTATATTTATTTCTGAGGTTTAAGGACATTTTAAAATGTTATCTTTTATTATGCTACTTACTCGCTATAAACTGATCTGCTGTTCACTGGTTATCAAGTCCCCTCTTTATGACAAAATCAGAGTCAAGAACTCTCTCCCCTGCCCTCTCAGTTTTTAAGCTAGACTGGAAGCTAGAACTCATGATCCTCCTGCCTCAGCCTCTTGGTTTAAAATTACAGGTATATGCCACCATGCATGCAAACTTCAGTTTCTATGTAACTAGTAGGAAGATTCAGTCTGAATTAATTCATCTGAGTTTATTCATATAACCAAACTGAAGACTATATAAGTAAAATTCAACTTTGCTATTAAAAAAAATTCCTGAAAAGTTTTTTTTCCCCCAGGATTCTAACTATGACCTTTTTCCTTTTTCATGCTACATGATTGGCAACTAATAGATTCAAGTGAACCTACATGATACTAAATCTACATGCAGACTCAGACTCTTTCCAAGGGTCATGATAAATGCCCTCCTGGCAGGAGACACTTCCAAGTCATGGACAGAAAGGGATGGCGCATTCAAAGGGCAGACTGAACAGAACTACTGAAGGAACTTTTTCCGCAGCTGCAAACAGGGTTAAAGAAACAAGAGACAGAGAAGCACCCCAGGCCTGGCCACAGCGGGCTGGCATTATTTAGCCCAGGACTTGAACTAGAGAGAACTCCAGCTGCAGGAGATGACTCCCAGTGGAACTGCAGCCGGAGGGGGAAGGATGCAGCTCCGGCCACGCCTGCTAATGGGGAGCAGGAACAGAGCCAGTGGGAAACATCTCTCCTGCTGTAGAACTCAAGCAGGGCCAGCAGGGAAGGAAGGTCACTGCCATACCATACCGCTCACATAGCTCAGGCGGATCTAAATCTAAATGTGCTGTTTGGGGTACCACTCGGCTCCACTCCCCCAATGACGTGCCCTCTATGGTAGTCATGATTTTGGTTAAAAGGGTAACTCACTAGCACAGTCCCTCAGCAACCTAGACCTTGGCCACGGCTCCCTGTTCCTGCTTCCTCTACCTCACTGCTGCCCATCCTAAGCCAGCATCCGCCACACAATCCCGAGGGGATCCACTCTTCAGAGCTCTTCTAACAAGTGCACCCAGACTGGGCTGCCGAAACAACAGAACTATATTTTCTACAGTTTCCGAGGTAGAAGTCTGAGATCCAAGACTGGCCCATTTGTAGCACGCTTCCACGGTCTTCTCCCTCTGCCTCTCAACTTCCTCTTCCGGTAAGGACCCCAGTCCTACTGATTAAAGCATACCACGGCAACTGCATTCTAGCTTAACAACCCGTGAAAGGCCTCATCTCGGGTACTTTCTGAGGTCCTGGGGTGGGAAGCGCAGAGTACTGATCTTAAGCAGACACATCTAAGTCCATAACCTTGACTGTGCGGCTTTCTGTTTACAAGTTGTCTCTTCTCTCTTCTGTGAGCTACACCCTTCGGGCTGCTGCCCGCCTTGCACTCCCAGCTTATGTCCTTCACTTCTCGTACCCTAGTTACTGCCTCCTCTGACCTAGTTACCATTGTGCAGACACAGTCTTCCATATATGCTGTTCTATGTCTAGAGTACACACATGTCAAGTACTCTGGGAAGTCATTTTTGAGGCCTGAGGCAGAGTCAATTACACCCTTGCCATTCCTCAAAGGACTTTGAACACCCTACTATTATACGTGCATCACCTTGAATTGTAATTAATTCTTTATATGCCTTTCTCCCTCACGACAATGGGAATTCCTTGAAGGCCAAGACCACGTCTGGTTTTACTTATTGCTGACTCCTTTGGACCCAGAGCAGTACCTGGTACACAGCGGGAGTTAAATATATATATATGTACACTTCTTGAACAAAGGAAATGAAAAGATAAGTGAAAACATGAACCACACAGTGAAAGAAGAAAGGGCCTGACTTATTGTTTAATGGCTAGGGTAGTGGCCTGGCACTCACCAAACTTAACCACATGCTTCGGAGCTGATTGCTACATCAAATGCTGCCTCAGCCGCAGGGGGACGCGAAACAGCGGCGGGATCTGGAGTTATTTACTCGAAGAAAAGTCATGGAAGCAGAGTATCTTTGGGGTAAGGAGGAAATGGGCTGAAAGAGCCTATAAACTTCTGGGAAGACGCGCCAACCCACACGTGACACGTGGAGAGGCGCTCCACTCAGCTCCAAGAACAAAGGGTTCCCAGTTTAAGCTATGGAAGGGTCTGTTCCAGAAAGCAGCTGGGCAGAATTTCCTCCCACGAAGAGTCCTTAACGTATGGGGAAAAAGGAAGGAGCAAAACAAAGTGAGCCAAGGCAGCAAAGGGGGATAATTAGTGTAAACAGTTTAAGGTTTCTTCTTCTTCCTTTCTTTTTTCTCTTTAGTGCACTGGACAAACCCCAAGAAGAGGAATACCGTGGGATAAACATCTGTTCACTGGAACTTGACAGAGCCCTTCACGGGCTCTGCGGCCTGGGAGTGTCCTCATGTGCCCGAGGTTTCTATTTGTGCTTCTCTGGCCCAGACAGCTCAGAAAGTGGCCTGTAGCAGGCCAGAGCACACCCACTCACTCCAGCAGGGGTAGGGGGGCAACTTTCTCTGCTTTGAATTTGACATACCAGAAACCACACAGAAAAAAAACAAATACCAAGTATACGTGTGGAACTGCCTGGCTTTGTTTGCATATATTTCTACCACTACTGCATCTGACTGCTGTCAGAGACGTCCCCATCTGTCCTATGACCCTTGGGATCGAGAGATTAAGTATAACAAGTGGAAGGAGTCGGCTTTCTTGGGCCAGGTGTGCCCTGGCATTGTGGTAAGAAAAGAACTCTCTGGGAAACTCCTCCAGTTTGGGGTACCACCCATTATTCCTACCTCCCCAGTGGAGACGAGGTACATGGTTATGGCCCAGTGCGAAGTTAGGCAGAAACAATCTAGCCATTTCCAATGGGCTGTGACCTTTTGAGGGGTGTAAATAGCCTCAATTCTTATCCCCACAACATTCTATCACATCACCTCGGAGCCTGGGCCACACAGGACTCTATCTGAGACCTCTGGCCCAGCTCCTCCAATCCAGCTCATTCAATACCAGCTTCAGTGTTCAGAGCGCATGTGTTGTGGGGGACTCTGCCTCCTTGTTGATCCTTCTCTGGCTGGCTCAGGGCTTCCCTTGATCCACCTTCTGATTAGCCTCCCTTCCCCAAGGCACAACGCACATAGTTTTTCATCATTCAAGGGGCGTTAATGTCTGACCTTGGCATTTGGTAAATATCAGGCTGAGGTGACTGCCTTATATTTCTCTTCCAGAACTTTGTTTCTAGTCCTAAGTGCATAATACAAAGTCTTGATGTCCTGGAACCGGGGAACCACGGTCATCCATGTCAAATGTGATGTGTTTTAGATAGACATTTTCCGTGGCATGTCTCAAGTTCAGAAAAATGATGATAGATTCCCCACCCCCACCCCCCCACCCCCCGCAGGCACGCAGCTCTCTAGATTTCCAGCGCCTCCTAGGATAGCTGGCTACTGGCATATCCCCTACAACACAAGAGGACACGCTTATCCAAATTATTTTAAGAGCGGCCAGTTGGGGCTGTTAAGAGAGCTAATTATAACCCTATCTTGGCCCACCTGCTGAGTTGGATGGAGGACCCACTGGCTCACAGAAGTTCACCCTCAGACGAAGGTCATGGGGAAAACAGAGGAGCAGCAGGCTGGAGAAGTGCCGGGAGAGAGCAAAGAGCCACAGGCTAGCTCAAAAGGCCGACTCCAGGGTTTGTCGGCCCCATTTTCCCCATCCACGACTCACAATGCCATGTTAGAAGTACAGGGATTTGCTACCTATTTTGATTTTCTACAGAAATATTACTGAAAGCCACTTTGGTACACTTATGGATTGAAGGGTTACTCCATGGCTTAATTTTGTCTGAAGGGAGTGCGGAGAGCTGACATCTAGCAGTTAAATAAGTCGTTGTCACCAGAGGCCTATGACACAAATCTCAATGATATTTTAGGGGAACATGCGTAGCTTTTCTTCACTTGTGGCTATAATTGCTGCTGGAGAAGCCCCAACATGGAAAGGTTGATGCTTCTGAATGTGCTGAAAGATGTTGGAACTAAACCATGCAATGACAGCTATCAAAATGTCACCAATGCAGTGTCATATTCAGTGGAGATGCTTAAAAAAAATCAAATGTTCAAACTACATGGTGAAGGCTTGCAAGGAAGGGAGGTACCTAGCTACTGGCTGGGAGACTAAAATGAGGCTACCTGCAGAACAGCACTGTACAAGGGCCTGGTACAGGTGCCCAAGCTAGCAAGAGCTCTTTATCCTTCACCGGCTGCTGCTTAACTGCCTTCAGGAGCACTTTAGAGGTGTTGAAGCGGAGACTGATCGAGATTAAGGGACCTGCCCAGGACCACTGTGCTCCTAAGTACTAGAGGTGGCATTCAGACTCACATCTGTGTGACCGTGGAGTCTGGGCTTTCCTCCTTCGTGCAAGATCTAGTTTCTCACAGGTGTTCATCTGCAGAAACTGAGCAAGGGTCCTTTACGTACCTGTACTACCCAGGTATGAAGCACAAGGTTCAGAGAGCAAACACAATATTCTCCTGCCCATGACCTAGCCACCTTTTCGGGGAGCACCACAAAGGTCAAAGTACATTACAAGTTTCTAAAGAATTCCTGTGTCCATGATTATGACTCGTAGGTGCCTGGCCACAAAAATCAGAAGGCTTCATTTGAAGTCACTGGTCTTTCTTCCAAGAATTAGCAACTGGCTAAAGAGATGGCTGTAGTAAATAAGATTTAAATTTATACTAAATGAGGTGCAACAATATCATCTAGCATATTACATTTGAAACTGAAAGCATGTACAGGGCAGGAGAGATGGTTCAGGAAATAAGAGTGTATTCGCTTTCAGAGGACCTGAGCTTGGTTTCCAGCTCCCACGTCAGGCAGCTCACATCTGCCTGTAACTCCAGCTCCAGGGGATCCAATGCCCTCTGGCCTCCATGGACACCTGCACTCACATTCACTCACACACACACACACACACACACACACACACACACACACACACACACACCTCTCTCTCTCTCTCTCTCTCTCTCTCTCTCTCTCTCTCTCTCTCTCACTCACACACACACATACACACACACACACTCCCCCATACACACACAAATAAATTTTAAAAAAGAAATTGAAACCGTATAAAAGCTGTCCATATGTTTAGTCCCAAACCTAACAGCTCCATCTCTGGCTCCAAATCAAATAAAGATCTCATCCCTCAGTTTACTCCGATTACAAAATGCAACCAGAGCTTCATTTGATAAACACACGGCTAAGTGAGCTGCAGCTGTGCCCACTCGGCACTAAGAAACCGCTGTGCAAGGCGGACACTTGCACACTGGAGTGGGCTGGTGCTAGGACACGCCCACTACCTGTGTTATGTTGCTCTGGGATGCCCAGGCCTCGGCACTGCTCAGGAGTTCCAGGGCAAGGTCATGCACAGTTCTATCAGAGCTTTTGCCTAACCCTTGCTTGAAAGGTGAAAGTCGAGGTTCTGACCACTCCAGAGGAAAACACGAAGAAGAATTTTTGTGACAATTGGGTAGGTTGGGCCAAACCAAAGACTCTGGTAATGGGAAAAATAAAAGTGGAATTTCTTTGAGGCCTGCATCGAATTCCTCCCCAGCCCAGATTTTGCCTGTGTTTCCAATTCCGAGCTCTAGAGTCTTTTGTACTGGGAAGTGGCTCAAGCTTTGAATGGAACGCTGGGTCTCCAGGACCTAGACCCTTAGATGCCCAAGGAACCCTAGGGGCCACAGAGAAGTCCTGATGTCCTAGCAATTCAAAAGAAGAAAGCGACAACCAGTGTTCCTTCCCCTCAAAGGGTAAATGGTTGGGCATGTGCTCTCTGCTCACAACGGCATTTTTCACATGCCGTAGAAGCCACTTAAAAAGAACACTGCCTCCCGTAATTCCCTGAAGATGTCTGGCTGGGTTAAACAATTTCTCAGTTATGTGCCCGCCCTCTGGAAGGAATCTGTTGGAAAGCTGGCTGTGCACAGCTAAAAATCCTGGGATCATCATTGAGCATTAGTAAGTTCACAGAGAACGTCACAGTTTAACTTTGCAGTATCCTGTAGAAATCTGGCTAAATGATGTTAAATCTTTTTTTTAATGTGAAAAGTAGATCCACGTACTGTATGCTGACAACTCACATGCAGACCACAAGTGCCTGCACATTCCCAACCCCCCATTCACCAGCGTCTCTCTCTACTTTAAAGCATCTGCCCTCTGCTCATTTGCCCACACTCACAGATTCATTACTGCATACCCATGTCTAAAATATAAAAGAGAAAAATGAAACAATATGCACTTCTTCCCATTTCCACTTAATAGATGAGTGTGTAATTTACACAACATATACTTCTTCCCATTTCCACTTAATAAATGTGTGTGTGTGTGTGTGTGTGTGTGTGTGTGTGTGATTTGCATGTGCCAGATGCCAGGTTGTGCCCTCCAAAGAGCCACCAAATATTTGGAAAGTACCTCCTATGGGTTTAACTTTGATTAGGAATCATGGCGGATTATCCAGGACAGCACACCAATGGTGCTGTGCACCACACCTTATGAGGATGTGTAGTGACTGGACAGAGATGCCCACCAGCAGGTTCCCCGAAGGGAAGCCTCTGCAGTCTGACACACATGGCTGAGTGCACTGGAAAATCCTCTCCACAGTGTGACGAAGATGCTAAGACAGCGGGACCAGTGACTGAGAGGCCCGGGGTGGCATCAGCTAGTGGCTCAATCCATGGTGCAAATATTGGCTAACTTCTGTGCATAGGGCTAGCCAGAAAAGAACATTCCAACATGCAGCCATTTTAAGCCTTTTTCTTGGGATGTGAAGCCCTTCTAAATGATGACCTTTAGCCTCACTGAGTTTGGGTCCTTAAACTGTGGCTGAGACCACTCATGATTAAATATCCATACTGTTCTACTCGGAGAATCTTGAACGTGTTAGGGACCCCTCTGCTGCAATACCCAGTCCACATGATGTCCCTTCTGTCTAGCATGCTCACACTCCTATTCTCCTCTTGGGAAAAAAAGATTACTTGTCCTTCAAGTCCTATGCAGATGCCTTCCTTTCTTGAGTCCGTCTTGGGACCTCTAGCAGATGGATCTCCGAGCTCTGTGCTCGGCTCCTACGCTTTGGAGTCACACCGCCAGGACGGAGCTCATGGAGTTGAGCTCTGTATTCTCCTTGAGCCTGGGCATCTTTGGTTTATTCTCTAAGTCCTAACCAGTGTCAGCAGAGTATCCTACATGGGATGGGCAATTAATAATGCTGGTTCAATGGATTATAGATTTGTCTTTAAAAAACAAACCCCTGAAGGCCTTGACCTAAAGGAATTCATTCCCTCAGCATGTAGGGATTTCAGCTCAAATGTTTTCTTCCCAAGCCATTTGAGTGAAAAGAGAATCCTGTTGATGTTTTAAGTGCCACAAAAATACTTTCCATACCAGTAAAATCATAAAGCATAAACCAAAGCAGACCTGAGGCTGCCAAGACAACTTCAACGCCAGTGAGAACCTCAAACGGAGAAAGGGCAAAAACTTAGAATGAGAATGAACGCAAATTTACAGCTCTGCCAACTATAAATTGTTCTTTAATTTAAAAATCCTTTCACAACCTCATGGAATAAAATCTGAAATGTAAATTACGCAATAAAAACTATCAATGAGGTAGGCAAAGGATGCACTTGGCAAGGAGAACCCATGAGTGCACAGGAGTCTCGAGCCATCTTACATTATTTTCTAGAATATTCCAAGAGTAAGGATGTGACTTCTGGGTTGGGTAGGGCAGTGCATTCCTGCAATCCCAGCCCTTGGGAGGCTAAGGTAGCAAGACAAGAGTGAGGACCAATCTCATAAACAAACAAACAAACAATCACGACTCCTAAGTAACTGAGACAGAGGACAGACTGTTCCAAAAAATGAGGAACACAAATATAAGTTTACAACGATGCCAGTCCACTGAGAGGATCACTCCTATCAACGGTGACAAAAGAACAGAGGCCCAGGACCCAAACTACCTGTTAGGGCCAGCGTGAGACACGGGGCACCAGCCACGTCGGTAGAACAGCACGCACTCCAGCACTTCCCTCTCCTGTTTCTGTTTCCCTTCCCTCTCCCTGGTGAACCTCTTCATGGGCACCTATTTCCATAATTCTACTACCCTTATGATTTAATCATGATGTAGATACTTCGTTGCTCTTACTTCAGATTTTTGGATCCTTCAGTGAGGGTGGACATCATTCTAGGTCTGTCCATTGTTTTAATTCCTGTTTTGGAAGAAAGGGTTTTTTTTTTTTTGGTCCTTTACCTACTGGGAATTCAAGTGATCTGGTCACTGATACGAGAAGATGCTAACTTGTTGCTATGGTTGCAACGGTTATCTTTCTGGTTTGTTTTCAAATTATTCTCAGGACATTTCTGACAGGGAAGCAAAGTAGCTTGAATGACTGGACACACTATTCACGACTATCTCGTCAATAGGTGGCATATCTGGGATTAGAACCCGGGCCTTTTTGACTTCACAGGCCATGTCCCTAAATAGTCTGTTGAACAGAAAGAATGAATTTGAATTTGGGTACATTCATGATAAGGGGACATGATGGGGAATCTTAGCTAATGCATTTGACTTCTGCCTTTAGCAAAGCTGTTTTTACTACTACGAAAGTACATCTATCCATGGCAGTCTGCCTTTCATCTACAGGTTCACATGCAACAGGCTAAAAATATACCAAGTTTTCCAGGCAGCATAAAAAAAAATAGATGTCTGCGTTTTAAAAAAAGGGTCTCTAGAAACTCAGATTCCCTTCCTCTTGAGTTCAGGGGTCAAGGCTCTTTTCCAGGGTGAGGCATGAGTCTCACCTTTGGATACACGGGGTTTTTCCATGGGACTGGTAATGTGACCTTCCCATAGGAGGCACTTGATAAATGTTTGCTGAAGATGATGAAATAGTTTTCTTAGTTGCTGAGAAGAAACTTTTCCAGTCAAGATTAGGAAGACCAAAAATTTCCACACATAGGGAAATAACTAGGATATTGTTTTATAAGGAAAAAAAGACTTACATTTTTCTTCAAGTAAATGTTATTTTCATTTTCACAGAAGTCTAAAAATTGTAGAGCAATATACTTGTTTCTATTGAGAATAAATTTAAAAGTCAGGCAGTGGTGGTGCACATCTTTAATTCCAGCACTTGGGAGGCAGAGCTAGGTGGATCTCTGAGTTAGAGGCCAGCCTGGTCTACAGAGCAAGTTCCAGGACAGCCAAGGCTATACAGAGAAACTCTGTCTTGGAAAACAGAGAGAGAGAGAGAGAGAGAGAGAGAGAGAGAGAGAGAGAGAGAGAGAGAGAGAGAGAGAACACCAGTTCAATTAAAATAAAATTGGCTATGAAAGAGAGTCCTATCAATGGAATTAAATGAATCATATTTTTCCATAAAGTTCTAGTTAAAATAGTATGTAATACAAAAAGAAATTTGACCTGGTATACAAAGATGTCACTAGGTTACTTAAAGTCATTGAAGATAAAAGGTCTAATTTTTTTTCAAGTCAGATGATTAAAATCACATTTCAAATAAATCACAAAGTTAAAACTTCCATACAAAGCCCCACACATCTGCGGCACTGGGGAGAGACCTACAGTAGGAGAATCCTCACACAGTCCTCGCAATTCACACCACAGTCCTTTCCTCTCCAGGTAAATATCCCTTTCCAAAAGGCTTCGAAAGCGAACTCTTTTATTTGAAAACTGCTGTCATTATTTATATTCTAGGGGAAGACTACACAGGAACTATTAATAATATTCTTTAAATACTCTATGAAAAACTACAATTCACAAGTATTTACAACTTGTGACTAACACCCGCCAGGTTTTGCTGTTAGCAGTAGGTAGAGACATGCTAATGATATGTGGTCTCAAGAACCTCCCAATCAATGGCAGGGATGTATACACAGAAAAGTAATTTTAACTCAATAGGATATCGGCCGTTATTGGGCAGACACAGGCACGCAGAAGCTCAGACAAGGCATTTCCATC
The DNA here is from genome assembly GCF_004664715.2 of Peromyscus leucopus. Lineage (NCBI taxonomy): Eukaryota > Metazoa > Chordata > Mammalia > Rodentia > Cricetidae > Peromyscus > Peromyscus leucopus. The sequence continues at coordinate 34,274,388 of NC_051081.1, forward strand.
TTTGCCTAGTGGACAGACAGACAAGAAATGCTCCACAGAGGAGGTGACAGTTGAATGAGCACTGGAGGAGGAACACAAAGCATTATTAATAACTAGTAGTGTTTTATTAGCCAATAATCCAATCTTTAATTTTCTTCTCAGAAGTTATGTCTAGCCTAATACAATGACCTATTATAACAGAGATAGATATTTTGCCTAAAATACAAGCACTTCATGCTATGAATGACCAACATAAAAACCAATTCATTCCATACTTCCTCCCCAGCCTATGACGAACAAGGAAGCTCTGTGGAACAGCCACTGAGCTGCCCGTGGCTGACGGCCCCACCAGGTGGCTGGTGTGGGAAACTTCCTGTCCCGGTACTCATTTCCTACGGAGTAGGGAAGGAAGGAATGTGCCCTTCCTCCCGTCTCCCCTCCAGCCCAGTATCTCCAGAAGCTGACCCTCCGCACACAAATATTTGATTCTATTTCCCCCAATGAAGATCCACAGGATGAAGCTGCTCTGAATAAGAACTGTTAACACTGGCCTTTTGTGTGACCCGTTCCCTTTGCCCACCACGCATGTTTCTATATACTGTCTCAGTCCCTTTAGCTCAGCCATCTTAGTGCAAGGGGAAAGAGCGACAATGCACATCTGCCATGCCTATCATCCTTTACACTAAAGTACACGTGCTCCCTAAGGAGACAGCTGCTCCATCAACTCTTCAGATGGATGGATGGACAGACGGACGGACGGACGGACGGACGGACAGACGGACGGACAGATATACTGCCCTAGTCTCTGAAACAAGTGGTTGTTATTGAGACTAGGTCTTCAGTAGCCCTGCTGGCCTTAAACTCACTATGCTGCCAAGGATGAACTTGAATTTTTGATCCTCCTGTCTCTACCTCCCAAGGACTGGGCTTACACGGGCCATCATGTCTACTTCTCTTCAAATTCTTAATCTGCCACCTTCATTTCTATCTGAAAGCAAAGGGTCCTCCAAGTTACACTCACGAGCCACGCTACTTGCACATATGCTGGCAGATGAGGGAGCCTACAAATTGTGACCACACAGGACGACCCACTCAGACAGCTGCTAGTGCAGCTGGGACACCAGTGACCAGTCAAATGCTCCAGAAGCACCCAAGCACCTTTTCTTTCTTTTTCAAAAACTTTCTTTTTCATTTACTCTTTGTGTGTGTGTGTGTGTGTGTGTGTGTGTGTGTGTGTGTGTGTGTGTAAGAGAGAGAGATGTGGGGGTGGCGCACATACATGCCACAGAGAATGTGTGGGTTTCAGAGGACAGCCTGGTGGAGTAGATGCTCTCCTCCCACCTTCGCAGTCTCCAGAGATCAAACTCAGGTCACATCAGGTTTGTGACTCAATGTACCCACTGAGCCATCTCACTGGTTCCTTTTTTTAATATTTCAATTTAGGTGGTTTTGGGTTTTGCATTTGGTACTTGACCTTCAAGATTATTTTTAATGTACTCAATTGTATTTTTCTGGACTAAGTAATTAGTTTGTGTGTGTGTGTGTGTGTGTGTGTGTGTGTGTGTGTGTGACAGGAAGACTACAGATAAGGCAAAGGTGGGAGATTTAATAGAAACAACAAGGAAACATCAGTGGGTCCAAAGTCAAGATCTCTAAAGGGAACATAAAAGAAAAACAGGAAGAAGATGGGGTGATAACTAAAGGGGGTTTGTAAAGGCCTCACTTCCTCTGCTCTGCTGAGATAGGACTATTGGAGTCCCCCATCGGCCTGCCCTAGACACTCACACTTTCTGGCCATCTGCACTTCAACAAATCTATTTAATACTCTCAAGTTTTTACCTGTGAAAAAAAGGGGTCTGAGCACAAGTCTCTAAGAAGTCTGCAGTTGTTGTTTTGAATTCTCTGAATCTAGAACAGTGGTTCTCAACCTTCCTTTAATACAGTCCCTTGTGTTGTGGTGACCCCTAAACAGAAAATTATTTTTGTTGCTACTTCCAACTGTAAGTTTGCTATTGTTATGAATTGTAATGTAAATATCTGTGTTTTCTGATGGTCTTGAGTGCCTCCTGTGAAAGGGTCCTTTGACTCTCCCAAGGAGTCACGACCCACAAGTTGAGAACCACCGATCTGGAATAATGTACGGATGGGTAAAGGGGCCAAAAGAAGGAAAATAAACGAAGGAGCCAGAAGGAATATGAGGGTTAGTACAAAGAAATGTTAGCTAGAAAAACGATGGTGTTTTCCAGCCAAACACCTCTCTCTATTAAAAGCATTAATTAGAGCAATAAAATATGGCTGTTTTCCCTCAAGACGGACTCGGCAACACCAAGAGGACTACCACCCTTGCCCACCATCCACCTGACCTAAGTCACAAGAAAGACCTTCCTTTTCCAAGTCAACTGTGTCATTATCCAAGAGAAGTGTCTAGGCTACGCCTTCATGGTCCTCTTCAGCTTTAAATCTAGAAAAGTGAGGAACTTAGCGTTGACCTCTGTTGCCAAAGTGTTGCATACTTTGTTTAATATGGTACTTTAAGGCCCTCAGTTTAAAGACACTTGAGCGGTACAAAGTATCATTATCTTAATTACTATTATTATAAGGCTCCAGAGCTTAGACTAGCTATATTCTGGTGTCTAATGTACTAAGTAGTCATCTATGACCTAGGAAGGTGATTTCCAAGTGTCACGTGTGGGTCCACAGCCCTAGCATATCTGTGAAGAGCCACACCCAACAGTCATCAGGGGAGCCAGTAACCCGGGCTCTGGTGATGTTGTTAGAGTCTGGCTTTCTCTGGGACTGCTGAATCCCAGGGAAAGTGTGGCCCAATGCCTTCCTAGGAGAAGAATTCCCAGGACTCAAATCAAGGGCAGAGCCTCAGAAAGGCCCCATCATGTGTGTCCAGGAGAAAATTAGGTAATAACTCCGAAATAAATGAGTAATGAGCTGACTTGAAGCCAAGAGTTCGCAATGTTTAGGGAACATTCAACTGCCTATGAAGTTTGTGAAAATGTCCATTTCTGAGTCTCCCCACCCCCGTTCTAACTTGGTAAGTCTGAGATGATGGGTTCAAAGAAACTGCACTATTAAGGGGTTCCCAAGGCTCTGATTCAGCATGTTCAATGTGCTGAAGAGGTCTCAAAGACAGGCACACCAGCTGCGATATATTAATTAGCTTTAACCATAGACTCGATTAAATAGCAACTTGAGAGGCTATAGTTTGGAACACCAATTCCAAAGTCTTGACCAAAACCAAGTTGGCTTGAAGAAGTTGTTTCAGGAATGCTATGCTGAGAAGTCCACATGTATAGGGACAGGGTAAAGCAGAAGTCTGAGCCAGCACAGGGGGCTACTCCATATTCGTCACTAAATTTTCAAATACACCAACTAGCATCTCAGAAAACAGGCGTGACAAACAATCGACCAATAGAATGCTCAATTAAAAAGCATACGAGTGTGGGGGAACATTTTGTGAATAGGCCTCTGTGAAGAGGAGCATCCAAGAAACGGGATCCAAAATCTGAACGAGTTTTTGCATTCTTAAATGCTAAAGTCACAGCAAAAAACCCTCCACAACTTCAAGTGAAATGCTGCCAGGTGTTAATGTATCAGAGTGTTACCCACTAAGAATAACACAGCAAACTGCTCAAGTGATTGCTGACAGGTTTTATTGTGGAGACAAATGGGGACAGGAGAGACGGAGATGAATGGGGGGAAAAAAGGATGGTTGTGCAGAACTCAACTGTCCTCCCACTCCCAGCCCCCAACTAGATGGAAGACCGAGCTCCTGGCAAGGGCTAACACATAAAAGTTACTGTAAAACTTTCTGCCAAAGCTTGGTGTAGACAGCAGGCAAGAGAAGCGAATCTGTCACTGGCTGCCTGGTAGCTGGTGACCATCCTTCACGACCGCCCACATCACACCTCTTCAGGAAGCTCCCCTCTCTTAGCTCTGCAAGGGAGATCTGGCGACAACGGTGGCCTGGGTCTTCTGGTGTCACACCAGTACACACAGACTCGGACACCGATGTCGCGGTTGGTGCGGCAGTCTGAGTCCAGAGCTGGGGAGCAGCTCCAGCCATGCCTGGCTCGTTTTGCTTCTTGGAACGCTGCCATCCTTCCCGGTGTCTTCAGTCACTCACCTGGCACCTCCTGTCATCTCCACCGGCCCCGACCAAAGAGGGGAGAGGAGGAAGTCCTTGAACTTGAGAGACCTCTTCCCCTTCTACAGGGGTGGGGGCAAGGAGTGGGGAGAGCGGATTAGGGGGCAGTTACCGAGAGACAGATCAAAGCTACTGCTGAGGCCCCTGGGCAGAAATGAGTCGCTCCACCTGAGTGCTTTGACTGTGGCAAAAAATGGTCCACGGCCCTACAGTGTGCCAGCTCCAGGGCACCCAGGTCTGTGGTCAAAGCCCTTATGGGGTTTTTTCTTCACCCTAAATTGTTTAACCAGGTGGGTTTCTAAGTCTCAGGCTGGGCTTCTGCACATGGGAAGAGTGCTATGTGCAGACAGTTAGAGCATCTGTGTTTTGGGAAAACGTACCACTCTAGGTAACTTATTTGTAGTGTTGTACAGCCTGGTCACTACACCATGCAAACCTCTCATGCTCTAGGGAGGGCTCAGTGCACACAACAAAAAAATGGTGAAAAACCCTGTAGAAAGTACAGCTACCAAAAGGGATCCCAAGGAGAGCCTGGCAACTCTCCTTTCCCAGAGAGGGTTTGAACTCGTTTCTTTTTGGGAAAGAAATCCAGAGGCCGATTAGACAACTAATGCAAATAAACTGTAGTCTGTCAAGAAAGGGACCAAACCCTGTTTCTAATTATCTTTCTCTAAAGGATACTTATTCTCATGTTCATCCTCAGTATTAGTAATTAGTTATAGCTCACTTCCAAAGAACGGTTGAGAAATGTGAGTGTGGAACACGTACACAGCTCTGTTAATCGGAACACGATCTTGAGGAAAGGCTTGAGAGGAGTGGGTTCACTCCGGGATGCCGCCAGGACAAAGAGATGACAGCATCTCCCTCCATCACCACGGGCAAGGCCAGTCCTTCTGCTTGTCAGAGGGAGCCCCGAAAAGTACAGAGTTCACAGAATGGAACCTTAGACTCGGGGCAGGCTTGAGTCCAACCGCCCTCCACTTTCCACGTGCACTGTAATTTACTCAGCCTGTCTGAACCACAGCCTCTTCACTTGTAAACTACAGAACGCCACCTACTTCAGATGCTTCTTCACAAGGATGAAATGAGATCACATGTGCAAAACATCTAGGACAGTGTCTGGTTTACATGAGCTTCTCAAAGATATCTGTCCCCATTGTCCCTTCTCTGCTAAATGTTTTAGACAAGTAACCAGCCTCCCCTGTATAATGGCAGATAATAGATGCTTGGGATGAAAAGATACTATATAAAACAAAATATGATGATTAACCGTCAAGATGAATACCCAAAGGCATTCATTCACTTTATAAAATACATAAAGGTACCAATTCACTAATAAATGGGCTGCAGCAGGGGCTTGTTGTGAGGTGTCAATTTGCTGAGGTGAGGAGAGAGAAATGTGCTATGGTCCAAGTGCCCAGAACACTGACAGAAAGAGCCAGAGAAGAAAGGCTAGATCTCTCCTCGATGAGTTTATCACTGAGTTTAGAATCTACAGGGAGCCACCACCACCCACCAAGGAATAAGAAAACCTAGGGAAATGACCATGTATGTGCCATGGGGCATGAAGACAACATGAGAAATCCGACTCTGGAAGCCCCATGCTCTCACTCCAGGTCTTCAGGCTAGCCATGGGAGTGAGCAAATCCCTTAGAGTACCTGCATATTAATTTTCACCCTGGGAGACAGGGATGCCAAAGCCTACATTACCCAGCTTGCAAAGATAATCACTGAGCACGCATTTTGTAAATAGAATAGCAAGCACTCCACAAAGGTAAAGTGAAATTATTGCCACTAAGCTACATACAAAGAGGAAATAGCAGGCTGAAATAAGGAAGTCCCAGGGTGATTAGACAGGAGGAGGGAAACCATGACTCTTAATGAAGATGGTAAGTGAATGATCCAAGGATAAACACAAGAGCTGAGACCCCTGCAGCTGGTGCTCAGCACATCACTACATCCCAGCATGCCACAGGAACAGGCAGGCTCTGGAAATAAACAGGCACAGCAAACATTCAAGAACTACTCAGCTTCCTTTCAAAATAAACTCGGTAGAGCCACCACAACTGTGGTGCGGCCATTTCTGGTCCTTGTCTTTATAGCAATTCCATGGCCCAGCTTTCCTCATGTTCTTTCCCACGAGAGTGACACATTCAGCACCCGGAAAGCGTCTTGCTGTTAGCCCTTGGGTGACATGAGGTGCACACAGACTACAGAGAGCTAATCACTTACGGCGAAGAAACTTGGAAAACAGAACATAGAAGCAGACCATTCATCCGCCCTATGCTTACCCCAGCACCAGTTTCCCTGGCTTGGAGAGGTGGGCAAGTACCAAAAATCAGGAGGGAAGTGACTGGGCACGATGGTAATAATTCGGCAGCGAGTGACAGCTTGGCTATTGATTGCCCTACATTGCGACTTCATACAGGAGATTCAACTCCACTTTGGAGACCTCCTGCTATAAAGACCTGCACTGTGTGAACTGAGTGGGTCTATTCTGCTCTAGCTGGCTCATGGCTGGCTCATTCCCTAACAAGATGAGCTGTCTAGCTAGTAGCCACCAAGCAGAAAGAAAAAAGGGTTGGATTCTGTCTCTCAAAAGGTAATTAAGTAGGCACTAAGGGCTGGATGGACTCCTTTAGTACATCCAGTTTCCTTGGTAACCTAACTATGTACTAAATGGTTTCCATGGCAAAGCATGTTCCAGAGTCCAAATAAGCAACCTACACATACAATTTGGAATGTAGCTTATTAGCAGAGGGGCTTTCTACACTTAAGAAAATTAGTAAGCTTCAAAACAAGTCTTGGTAAACAGATACCTCTAGGGAGCCTATTCAGACACTGGGAACAGGAAAGCCAAGTCTAGAGTATGCCGGGCCAGCTCCTGATTCTGCTTCACACACAACCCTCCATGATGAAAGCTCACTCTGAAAGTAATGGGCCAGTCAAGCAGAGGAAGATTAGAACATATCTGTGACCCGCTAGAAACCTCTTCTAGGAAGAGAAACAAGCTTCGCAAATAACTGAACAAGGTTGTTTCCCACCTGGAGCCCTCTCAAGCGAGCTGACAAGAGCCCTCTGTGGGACATCTAAAAATGTACGGAGACACAGTCCGCAGGCAAAGCCAATGACGTGAGATGTCCTGCCCTACACAACATAGAACCATAGCCAAAATGAATACAGCACCCATGTTGAGAAATACAACATACCGCCGAGAAAACTTCCCAATGGGGCTAAATTTAAAAATTTAACGTGTTTCTATGTATATTTCTTTTTTAAAAAATGATTCAGGAGGACAAGAAAAAACCTAAATTTTGTTTCTAACCACTTCAATGGGAACATTTTGTCACAAAGATGTAAACTTAAATAAGTAAATAACATAAAGAAAGTTAAAAATGACTTGTCAAAATGAAAACAATTCTCATTTCCGGTATGCTAGGCGGGCTCCCTCAGCACTGAGCTCTACTTCCGGCACCAACAACTCTCTAAGATAGAATGGACTTCCGGAGACCGCAGTGAGTAAAGGCTCTAATGTTTATTTCCCAAAGATTGAGAATGTGAATAAAAGGTAAATTGGACTCTGTGCCCTGCTGATCTTCAAGACAAAATCTTTCAAAATAAGTTGCTGGAGAACCCTTCTGATAAAGCTGTCAAAAGGAGCTGAAACCCATAAATGTGCCAAACGCTCTCTGATTAGCTACATCCGTGAGAAAACAGAGAACTAACCTGGGAAGAGTCAGCAGTGATGAAAAGTAACAAAAGGATGACAACTGAAATCGAGAAGCACGCCGTCAAAGGACAGCCCCTCGTGAGCTGTGGCCCTCCCTCCTGAGAGTGTGAGAGTGAGGGGGAGCAGGAAGTGGGCAGACAGACGGCTGCACACACACAGGCACGCCTGAGCACCGAGGGGCTAGAGTTCCGGGGAGCTGGATACGGGATAACTGGAGGGTTCTCCGGGTGCAGGGCTTTCATTTCAAATCGCCGTGCATTGTGTAGGCGCGGCTGTCTCTACTTACATGAAAAGAGTTCAGTGCCTGAGTGAAGGGTTTGGGAAAGCTTAGCACAGATAGAAACAGGCCCTGGGAGCTTCCTGAAGACTGGTGAGAGTAGACTGCTCCTCGGTTGAGGACGTTCCTCCCACTGCCCATACCCTTTCTCCACTGTCCTTCTGCAAAGGGAATAATACAGGTATTGTTGACTGCCAAGGCTGGCAGGGGCCACTGACATTCGGTGTGGAGGGGCCAAGGATGCTGCTAAGTGTCTTTCAATGAACAGATGAGACGACCCTTCCTCCTAAATAAGAGCAGGGAGCGATTCAACCCACCCTGTGAACAGTGCAGAGGCTCAGGACCTGTGTAGGGAACGCAGGGCTTCCATAGCCAAATGGTCAGCAGCTTCACAAAACTACCATGTATTATATATACAACAGGGCTTCTACCAATCAGTATGGTAGTCATTGATGACTGAAATGCAGAGACACCTAGGTTATTTACATACGGAAATATTCCCAACCAGTTGGATTGTTTTCGGCATCTGTGCTCCTTACAAGTTTATTTCTTCTTTACAAAAGAAGCCGGAGGGCCAGTGAGATGGTCCAGTGGGTAAAGACACTTTCTGTCAAGCCTGACAACCTGGGTTCGATCCCCGAGATCTACGTGGTGGCAAGAGAGAACCAAGTCTTGCAAACCGAATCTGTCCGTTGACCTAGATACCTGTGCTGTAGCACACACATGTACACACATGCATGCATGCACACACAAATAAAAATTTTAAAGAGTTAGAAAAAATTAAGTGAATAGTTCCTGGTAAATAATCCTAACAGAATGGCCACAATGAAGCATGGTCACCAGAATAACTAGTATCTACATATAAATATTCTGAGAGGTTTTCTTAAGTCTAAGAACTGAAAAATCTGAAACTTACAATGGATTTGGTTTTGAGATGAAATATTATATGATGTAAGTAATAAAGCTTTAAAAGCTTTCAAAACATCTTCCCTTAGTTTTAAAACATATTAAATGGGTCATGCTAAATTCAGACAAAATTCAAGTTAGGAAAAGTTACTGGGTCAGAATAAGGAATAAGGACATACAAGTTCTATCAGCATGTGGTCATAAACTCCTTTCCTCAGAGAAACATGGCTGTAAAAATCTGCTCCAGGATGAAAACTTGGCACAAAACAACCCACCCTTACATCATACTTTTTAAAGATTGGGGTGGAGTAGGGAGAGAGGGATTAAAAGGCAGGAGGGAAAATTTTTCTTTGCATATAGGAAAAAAAGAGACTGTTGGTGAAATAATTTTCCCACTGATATATCTATCTCCAAGTTAATAGTGTGGGCCAGCTTCACCTGGCCAAAGGCGATCTCAAGCTTTTCCAAGGATGTCCTCTATATTGTTGAAATGCCTATAAAAGATAATGTTCGCATATGGAATCATTCGCTCCCTCGGATGGCCCTGTTCACTGCATGTTGGCTCATCATTTGTTTTGAATCAAAGGACTTCCATTCACTAAGTCTTTAGTGCTGCTGGTAAAAGACAGTGTGTCTGAATTTTAATAAGTGTAGAAAACTCCAATATAATCATTAGCCCTTTATTATGGGAATCAAAATCAGACATACCAGGATCAAATTACATGCTCTCTAATAAAACCCACACAGTAAAATCTGACAACACTGATGTTAGACCTTTGCTCCTCCCACAGCAGTAAAAGGAGCTCCACTTCATCCACAAACTGTACATAGTAGGAGTCTTAGTCATCGCCCACTCACAGCAAACGGTTGCAATCAGGAACCAGGGCATTACTTAGCTACTGAATAATTACCCTTTGAAAATAAGCTGAGGATAATAGAGTCAGTGCACTTTTTAGGGAGGAGAGGGGCAACTTTAAAACCCACCTGACATGTATTTCTAAGTCTGTGCTCACATTCTATTCTAAAAACTAAGAAGATGACACTTCCTTCATCACTGTGGACACAGAAACCCACTGGTGAGAGAAAATAAGGGTGCTTCTGAGCGCCAAGTGCCTGGAAAGGGGAAGAGAGGTGAGCCATAAAGCTGCATGGAGGTCGGAGCCAACACCCGAGCATCCCCAAGTGTGGGGCCTTGCTCCCTCTAAGCGCTATTTCCATGTATGGTCTGAACTATAGTAGGTGTTCATGTCGAGTGGGAGGGTGGGAACGAGTGACAGACCTCCGTATGAGTCTGTCATCCCGCTAGGAGACAAAACAATAGAAAAAAGAGCTTCCTAACGGAGTAATTATGTGAGCTATTTTGAAGGAAGTTAAAATGTTCTTTTACTTAAGCAAATATTAATACATTTGAATAAAGGGTTCTTGGAAAAATGATCACTCGTTACATATCCTTTACAGCAAGTGTTCCGAATCTGTTTATTTCATAACACTATGGGGCCAAAGAACGACAGAAGAGGTGTACTACTGTGCTGTGTGCTGATTATCACGTAAGGACCGGCCACATGCTGTGTGGAGACAGAATATATGTGACACACACGAACATTAGTGGCTGTAGTAGATGCTGGGAACCAAACCTGGGTCTTCTGCAAAAGCAACAAGTATTCTTAATTGCTGAGCTCTCTCTCCAGCCTCTTGTCATGATACAATGAAGTGATACAATGAAGCCCTTACTAAGTTTTAGGAGACTGGGTGCTTTGAAGGTCAAGAGTTTAGGTAAGGTCATAAGTGTACAGTTACTGTGATGGGGTTGAGTGTCCTTCTAAAAAAATGAAGACATGTTAGCACCTCTCTGCCATGTGAGGACAGAGCCTGTGGGTGGTCTTTCGCCAGTTAGGAAGAGGGGCCATAACCAGACACCAAATCAATCAAACTTTCTTTTTGTTTTTTAAACTTTTTGTTGATTCTTTGTGGATTTCACATCATGCATCCCAATCCCACTCATGCCCCTACCCCATCTCTTCTGCCCTCTACCCTTGCAACCTCCCTTCAAAAACAAAATTTAAAAGTAAAACCAAAAAACCAAAACTCAAAACAGGACGACTGAGAGATCAAGATCAGCCTGAGCTACATGATGAGACCCTAACTCAAGCAAGAAAAAAAAAAAGAATTATGAATTCATAACTTACAATATGAAATACTAAAATGTTTCTTTCATTTCTGGGAGTCTGTGAAACATTTTAGAAATGATCTTGTACCAACAGTACAATGCGCTCTTTGTAGTACATAATTTGACAAATAGAGAATTGGACATCTACCACAAGTGTGACACGGAACAACTCTGTCACCCTAATATGTTCCACCTCTTCGTAGTCAAGCTCTCCTTCCATGCTCACACTCAGAAAGGACTGCAATAACCTGCTCACAGCCCTGATGACCGCCTGCTTCCCAATTTTAAGTCACCTATTTAATACATTGCTTTCAACTCCTCGCATGGTTCTGACATCCGAGATGAAAGGGATGAGTAATTGAAACAAGACGGGCGCAACTAAAGGCTTGGTGGAGTCCAGACGAAGACAGCACGAAGAAAGGCATGCTCACATCGAGTGGTGGACTGGGTGGAAGCAGGGATGGAGGAGGTATCAGTGAGACACAGGCAAGAGCACTGAGGTGGACATATGAGGAGAAATAACGAGCTCTGTTTTGACCTGAGCGAATGATGAAATCAGGTTTGTGTCTTTCAAGGACCACTCTGTCTAGAATAGCAACTAGCTTGAAAATACTAGGAAACCAGTCCCCAGTAAGGAGAGCATGGCGCTCTCCAAGGACAGTTTAAACCAAAGGCATAAGGAACAAAGGGCAGGAAAGTCTGCATAGCTGTATGACTAGGGCGGCACTTGAATGTCATTCAACACATCCACAAGGCCAGCCAGCCAGTCCGTGGGGGAGACAGAAGAGGACGCCATGGACGTCCAGTTCTAGTGAGACGGCCAAGTAGGTAACTCAGAGCCCTTCTGCTTAAAAAACACCTAACCTTGCTGGGGAAAATCTTTGAAAGCAACAGCCCTATTCCCCTCGAGTTCAGGCAAGTCCTTCGGAGGAGCCGCCCCTGGTCTGACCATCTCTGCTGAACACATGGCTCTGGGGAGGGGGGGCGCTACATGGAAGTTCTTAGACACGATGATCCAGCACGTCCTAGACGGATGTGTTCAGCAGAGAGAGGCACAGAGGGTGCAGGAGAAAAAGTGAAAGTGACAGGGATGCAGGTCTGCTTTAGGAAACCTAATGTGGAAGAAAGTCAGCACCAAGGAGCTCCGATGGGGCCGGGGCCCGGGCCGGAGACGGGGTGAGAAGACCGTGAGGGGACAGCAAGGAGGCCACATCAACCAGCAGCTGTTTAGATGGGCAACAATAGCAAGAGAAAAGTATACAATGGCTGGTGCCACCCGAAGAAGAGGAAATCACTAATAGAAGCGAACAGTGGAGAAGAGCAGAGCTGGGGGACGGTGGGGGATGGACAGTGTGAGATGATAATTCTCCCTTAAAACAACCTAACTCGTTAAGTTTTTATTCTTACATTGTTTTATAGTTTATTAGCATATATTAATTGTGCAATATCATGGGTTTTGTTGTGACATTTCCATACACGTATATAATATACTTTGATCATATTCACCTCCCCATAATTTGCATGTTAACGAGGTACATAAATTGGCTACAGGGGAGTCTGTTGCTCTCAAAACTATATTTAAACCTGTGTTTCCATACATTTTTCTAGAGTAATGTCCTGGGCCCTCATCAGATCTTCAAAGAGGTCTGCGGCAATCTGTTCTTTAACCAGTGCAGCTCTGTACACATTCGATCTTCAGTGCTTTGCAGTCGGGCTGTAGACTTCTTTCATTTAGACTGAGAGGCATTCTACTTGGCCAGCTAAGGGCTGGTATCTCCCACCCGTTCAGGGACACTTCAAGACATTTCCTCTCTTACACTCTAACTTCTCTGGTTCTCCCTATAAAACTGCCCAGTGTCTTTGTTAACTCTCTGTTGAGAAGGAGTTCCCTACTTGTGAATATAAACGAACAGCAACTCCATCAAACAGAAATGACTGATGCTCACAGCTTTGCTAGTGAAAAATAGTGTTAAATTGAACACCACCCATGTCTCATCTTCCTTACAAGAAAAATGCTGGTCCATATCCTAGAGATGCTCGGCAGAAGATGTGAGGCTCAGTCTTTTGAATGTGGATGTGGTGTGTCTTCCAGTGTAGGTGAGTCCTTACACACAGAAAAATAAGGCACAGAAGTGACTGAGGGCAGGAAATTAACCCAAGGCTGAACGTACTGAGGAGATCTGAGTTCTCACGGACCTGCGCACGTCTTACTTGTAAACACACATTTTCTGCCTAAAACAGGCCTAAGCAAAACCACTGCATGAGCACTGACTTCCAAGGCTGGGGAGGTGGAAGCTGCCCATCAGAAAGTTGCCAAACATATGACATTTAGGGGCTGATTGATCTTCTCCTCATAGATGTCTGTTTGCAATGTTTCTTGGTGTGCAGGGAGGCGCAGGCGAGACAAAGGGCCAAACTCACTAATGAAAACTAGCTGAACTTTTCAGAATTCCATTCTAAGTCACGAAGAACCCATCTGGCCCTGCTCCCAGACCAGTAAAAGGAACATCTTAAGTCCCTAGAGGCTAAGACAGCTCTTTCCACCAAAAGCAAATATACAGCTCCCCTGACAGCTGGTTGTCTTAGCATACACTGGACTGTATATTTCTCAAAGGAGAAAAGCCTCTCCAGGGGCACAATGTTTATTATAGGATTATTTGAGTGACTCATGTAAACACAAGTATGGCTAAATTAAGTCATGTTTACTATGCTGTACTAGTGCTTAAACCTCAACCCAAAATTACCTCTAGTGATATGGGGCCTCCTTTTTTGAGACAACTGGCAAAAGATAGTGTTCTTCAAACATTATATATATATCTACTTTGTCACACATTTTCAAGGCACTTTTGAAAAGGCACTCAAGGTGGTCACACCCACTCAAAGGTATCACATTCCCTATCCGAACACTTGGGAGGTGAATTCAAGGCTACCTGGGATACACAAGGTCAGGTCTCAAAAAAAATTTTTTTGGAACAACTAAAATGATATGTTCCACCCTGCCAGGTATTAAAGTCAATGGGACATTTGAGTAAAATCACAATATCGTGAATTTTCTCATTGAATTAAATTGTGTTTTATCTGAATGTAGTACTCTTGCCTACAATTTCAAACAGCATTATTTTAATTTTCAGATCCCTATACCTTTTTCGTCACTCCCTGAGTCAAATCTCAGTGTACCCCAGCCTCTGGATTAGAACCTATCCATATGTCCTAAAAGACTGTGGCTGTTGTCAGGAACAGTAGGGAAAAGGAGGTAGAAGAGGCCACAGGCCACAGTTGGAGGAGATAAGTTCAAAGTTCATAAGACCAAGAGCACGTTCACCACCTGCAAGGTTCAGGTGAGACAGGGCTCCTACAAAGTAAAGTCCCAGAAGCATGGCCAAGCAACCCCCAGGGGAGCATGCTGCTGGCCACAAGGTTCAACCTCCAGGAAAGCTAGCTGCTGCTACAAGGTTCAACCTCCAGGGAAGCTAGCTGCTGGCCACAAGGCTCAACCTCCAGGGAAGCTAGCTGCTGGCCACAAGGTTCAACCTCCAGGGAAGCTAGCTGCTGCTACAAGGTTCAACCTCCAGGAAAGCTAGCTGCTGCTACAAGGTTCAACCCCCAGGGAAGCTAGCTGCTGGCCACAAGGTACAACCCCCAAGGAAGCTAGCTGCTGGCCACAAGGTACAACCCCCAAGGAAGCTAGCTGCTGGCCACAAGGTACAACCTCCAGGGAAGCTAGCTGATGACTACAAGGTACAACCTCCAGGGAAGCTAGCTGATGACTACAAGGTACAACCTCCAGGGAAGCTAGCTGCTGGCCACAAGGTATATGAGTGAAAATGAAAAGCAACAAGGGAGACCATTTCCCTTGCTAGGCTCAGAGATAATCAACTCCTGCCCTTCTGGGAAGTCACATTAGTAGACAGAGGGGCTAGGGTAGGGTCAGTTTGGCAAGAAATGGCCTTGTCTTCCCCAGCCCTCAAATTTCAGGGCGTTTATAGTTTAATAAAACAAGATGCCCCGAGAGTCAGGAACAGGAGGAAAAAGTGTAGTCTTACTAGAAGGCATGTGGTGGATGGTGAAGAAAGTTCCATGGAGGAGATGACCACCAAGCCCTAAGAAGATGGGCAGACCATTTGCAGACCCTGTAGGAGAGGGGAACCAAATGTAATGCTCTGGAACAAGGACCAGGCTGAGCAAAAGTACAGATGTGGAAAAAACACCAAGTCTGTTGAAGGAAACGACAACACATTTGGCTAAATGGCAGGCTATGTGAAATGTCCAGATGGGGGTGGAAAGGTGAGTGGAACAGCCACACAGAACTGCTTGACTGCCAGACAGCTAGCTGAATCACTTGAGGAATGTCTGAGCAAGGACGTTATGTGAGGGGAGCTTCAGACAGCGACGGCTCTGTGCCAAAGAGAAATAGACTGAAAGCTAAAACTGGGAGTTAACTGGCGGTCAAACAGAAAGAGAGCAAGAGTCAAGAGCCCATCAGGGGTGTGGCGACAGGACAGAACCAGCTAGAGGGAGGAACGACAGAGTGGAAGGCACCGGAGAGTGGAGTCCAGCATTAGACACTGGCTGCTTCACGAAGGGAGACAGTGTCAAGATGCCTGGGAGATGTGAACCTGAGCACCCAGGAGAAGCAGAGGAGGATGAAGTGAAGAAGGGTAAGGGAAAATGCCACCTTACTCAAGATGATAAGATTGGGTTTTGACATTTTGATAATTCAGACATGTGAATTTGAGGTGATGGATGGAATACGAACACAAATGTCCATCAAATGGCCAGAAAAGCAGTTTTCTAAGATAGGGAAAAATAGTAGAGATGAAGACCAAGGAGTCATCCACAATGAAGGCCATGAAGATGATCTGGGGCGGGGAGAGACGAGGGAGATGGCTCAGCGTTAAAAGCACTGGTTGCTATGCAGAGGTTTGGTTCCCAGCACCCATGTGGTGGCTAACAACTATCTAAACTCCAATTCCAGAAGCAATGACCTCCTCTTCTGGCATCTGAAGGCACTGCACACATATGGTGCGCAGACATACATTCAGACAAAACACCCATACGCATAAAGTAAAAGTAAATAAAACCCTCAAAGAAAATATTTAAGAAGAAAGAAAACTGATCTAGGGGGCTGGCGAGACAGCTCAGCTGGCAGAGGCGCTTGTCCCAGGCCTGATAACCTGGGTTTGAGCCTCAGGGCCTCTAAAGTAGCAGGAAACAACCGACTCCCTAGAGTATGTTGACTTCCATGTGTATGCAGTGGCATGCACACACCTGCATTAACATACACACTCAAAATAAAAATTAAAAAATGATCATGGAAACGCAATTTAGTCCAATTTCATGAGCTGACAAAGGAAACAGCCAGTGAAGGAGAGCAGGAAGGGCCTATGAACACCAGGTTCCAGGGGAGGAAAGCTCTACAGAGAACACATGCCAGGAACACCATTATGGACATCATACAGCAGAGTAAAATGAATAGCAACTTAAACATCTGAAAGCACTAAACACATGTATTGTCCCCGTGTTGCTTATTTAATTTCTAGAGAAGTCATAGGACATCAGAAAAGCTAGGCCTTCAAAAGCCTTCCAGTGTTCCCTTCCTCAAGCCAGACAGAAATGCAGTCTCCTCCGAGCTCTTACAATGTTACCAAGTTTTCAAATTATGTCTACAACCTGGAAAGCACTAACTGAGCCTTGACCATGGGCTGAGCACTACAAAAGGTCCTTTCCTATTGTCTCACTGGAGTAGACACAATTAAACTGAGTTTGCCCCCCTTTCAGAAGGAGAAATGGAGCCCCAAGTCACTTGAGCCAGGCTTGTCACCCCAAAAACGGAGGAGCAGAGGGCTGCTGGCGCCAAGTCTCGCTGTGTCTTCTTCACTAACCGCAAGTTGCAACTTGTGGTTGTTTTCATGCCTCTTACTGTACTCTGAGCAAACTGGGGCACAGGGCCACATGACATTTATCTTGACAGCCTCTGGCACACCAGCAAAGGGCCGTGCACTTGCTCAGTTCTTGCAGGGCTGCTCCTGCTGAAGGATGACCACATGCATGTGTGCAGGCACACAGGCCTCGCTAGGGGTGGACATTTACGAGCTGGTAAGTTCTGCGTACTTATTTCCAAGGCGGGCTGTAACTTAACAACAAAAAAAGTTCTAAAAACAAATTCTGTACTTGTGAAAGATGCCACCTGGTCTGCCTCAGGGGCTGAAGTCCTCTTTTTTATGCACTGAGTGGGAACAGCCCAGGGAGTGACGGAGCTGGTTTTCTTCAAACCACTCCCAGACAGTGGCTGGAGCCAGGAAAGCGGCCCACACCTTTCCGAGATGAGCACTAGGCTGTCTCCGATGCCCAATTCACCTTTCGTTTCACGGCGGGAATTGCCAACAGTCTGGGACCGAGGGGAAGGTACGGCACATTTAGTGCCAGCTCTGATGATGTAACCTCAACATTCACAGCTCTTCTGCCAGGAAAAAGCAAGGCAACTGGTTCAGAAATGAGTTCTCCCTTTTTTAATATGCAACCAAAATCTAATATTCTGCGTTTCTGACCACTAGCTAATCCTCCTCCTCCTCCTCACTGTGCTCGCCTGCATCCTTCTTTGTGCATACTGGCTTCATTCTCTCAACGAGCCAAACTTAAGGTCTAAATCAAAGGACTGGTTTTGATCCCTTAGAAAACAAATGTACAGAATACATGAAATATGTTTACTTCATAAATGTCCCTCATGCATGAAGAACACAACGTTCTTCTTAGAAGTGTTTATTCTTTAAGCTAGATGCATGCACAGTGGGAGGCTTGAAGACAATAGGCATCTCTGCACCATGAGGGCATGCAAGCCATGTGCAACAGGGCTGTCAAAGGCACCAGGCAACTATTTCCAGGTCCTGGACAAACACAAATTTCAGAGCATCATAAAATCAGAATGCACTTGGGAGTTTTTGACCAATGTATCTGACAGATGTTCCTTTTCGTGGGGACTGTCTAGTTTGGAGACATTTGGTACTCATATTGTTAAAATCTTTAGAGTCTAACAAATTGATCCCTTTGCCTTCATGTGATGACAACACCCTAACTAGTATTTTTCTATTTCTATTTCTGGGACTAGTTAATATCCTTGCCTACTGCACAGACAAGCTGGGGCAGAGTGATAATAGCCAGACAGGCCTGGAATTTCCCTTTGCCCATGTACTGGGAGGTGGAGAAGCTAGATTTCTTTGACCATTTTAAAATAATATAAAACAGGCTTTTGGTCTCCTGGAGCTTCTGCCTGTGAGATATCCTGCATGAGGCTTGGGACTTCTCAGAAAGCACCAAAGCAGAAACCAAAAGGAACAGACCCTCAGCTAAGGCAACAGCCAGGCAAGTCTAGTTAGGAATGCCTTTCCCATAGCTGAGAACTGGCTGGGTAACACAAAACATAGGGAGCAAATGAAAGCTTAACACAATGTCCAAGATAAAACTAATCCCCCTTCACTCATGTCTGAAAACTTATCCCATGATATGACATGAATCCTCCTGAAATGACAGTATTCCTCTTTTATGCTCTGAACTCTGAAGAATTAGCTAGATACAACAGTCCCCTTTATCTATGAGGGATATGCTCCAGGACCCTCAGCAGATGCCTTAAACCACAGACAGTACTGAATGGCAGATACCCTGGGTTTTGCTATGTACATACTTAACTATGACAAAGTTCAATTTATAAATACGAAATGTGACATTAACAATAATCACAACAAAACAGAACAAGAGCAACTTCTACAGTCCAATGTGCAAGAGAAAACTAGCACAGGTATCTCCTTCATAATTTCATAGAAACAAGATTTGCTTACTATAAAACTGAGTGAACTGAATGGCCTCAAACTTATAGTGCTCCTCCTCCTGCCTCTACCTCCAAAGTGCTCAGCCACTGTGCCCAGCCACCATGCCCAACTCACAAGTTGAAAATTTTTCACCTTTCCACTTTAAGTGAAATCCCTTTAAGCAAGCCAGGGCTTCTCACTGGCATGTCTGAATTACCAGCATCACTATCCCTGCACTTTGAGCTATTATTAAGTAAAGTAGGGTTTCCTGAACACAGTCACTGTGAGACCATGACAGCCAATCTGATAAGAAATCTACTAATGACTAACAGGTAGGGAGAGCGTACGGCATGGGAAAGCTGGACAAACAGGCAACTCTTACCCTAGGCAAGATGGAGCAGGACCACACGAGACTGTATGCGGCCTCTCAAGATGCTGCACGAATTAAAACTTATGAATCGTTTATTTCTAAACCTTTCTGCTTAATATTTTAGACTTCCGTGGATTGTGAGTAAATGAGATCCCCAGAACATGTGACCGCAGATAAGGGCTTAGGGAAAGACTGGAATCAATTTAGCAAATGTGTAAGCCCTCACAGATCCATACCTCAACCTTACCATCCTCCATTTTAACCCTTCTCTGAAACCTCACGTTGAAAACCTCTACTTGAAGAAATATAAGGCCTGGCTGTTTGCTTAGCGTTAGAAATACAGCTGCATGAGGTGACTTTGTATGAACCAAGAAAAATGGCAAAGCTCTCGGTACAGCCATTCCAAGTTGGGGGTGAGAATTACATACTAACCTACAAGACTCACAGTTCCGCCATTGTTGTGCAAGGCACTATGGGATGGCACACGTCTTCATCAACTTGAGGAGTGTGCAGCCCAGCAAAGGACTAAAGGGATGCACATCACAGGTAGGTCGATGGTAAGATGAAGACGGATTTAGAGTGATGGGAGGGTAGACCGCTCTGAGGCAGTGCTGGTAGTGAGGGCATTTGAAGAAAGCCTAGAATATGTGCACTTCCCCAGGATAGGGAGACTACTACAGTGTGGACAGAAGGAATAGCTTTAGACAGTAAAGGTACGGCAGCCAGAGTGATGGACTGAGGACATTTCAGCTGAAAAGACCGACAGAGGGGAAAGGCAGGAAAGCAGTGGAAACGACAGGCTACAGCTGGTCCTCCACATAAGGAGGGGGCACTGAGAGCTGGGCTTCTGGTTATTTGTTTAGCTTTAGGGTTTGTTTGTTTGTTTGTTTGTTTGTTTGTTTTGTTTTGTTTTTCTTATTTGAGATGGGCCTCTCTGTGTATCTCTGGCTGTCCTGGAACTCACACTATAGTCTAGGCTGGCCTCGAACTCACAGAGACCCGCCTGCCTCTGCCTCCACAGTACTGGGATTAAAGTCGTGCACCACCACACCCAGCCTAAGAGCTGAGTTGTAGAACTAGGAAAAGTGACTTAAAATACACCTTTCCTTACTCAATTGTCTCGCCATATCTTAGGTTTTTAGAAGAAGGATATTTTCTTAGCAAGTATCTTTGCAAACTGGGCACAGTTACTTCAGAGAAATCACCTGGCTTCAGTCCAGGAGAACAAGAATCTTTCAAGTTAGACTTAGTGGCACAGGCTGGCAATCCCAGCAGCTGAGGAGCTGCGGATTTCCAAGTTCGAGGTGAGCTTGGGCTACATTAAGACCAGCCTGGGGAATTGAGTGAGAACTGATTTCTAACTAAACAGTAAGCACTGGACTGGAGACATAGCTCAACAGCGGAACGCTTGCATAACACGTGTGAGACCCTACACTCCACCCCCGTAACCGACAAACAACACTCGGAGGGGGCAATTACCCGCCTATGGGTAACTAACGTACTCATTTCTCAGACATCTTGGGATGTTTTTCTCTAACTTTCTCACCACCAAAACATCTGAATTTAACTCATCAAGTTCATATTGAGTGTCCATAACAAGTGCATACCATCCTTTTCTCTTTCTCCTCCGACTCTTCCCTCTCATCTACCGACTCACTCACTCGTTTGCCATGAACTCTCATCAAATCGGCAGCACTAACAGCTACTATTTGGTGAGGGCTGCCCCAGTGCTGGTCTCTATACCTCACACTCTATGAACAGTAATTAATATAATACTAAAAATAACGTTATTAAATAGGTACCAGTATTTCCATTTTATGAAGATAGAAGACTTGAGGCATTAATACTTCACTAGTTGCTAAGGGCCAGAATCTGGGTGTATGCAGCTCTGTTTGACTCTGGAACCTCTCCCTTTTATACTGTATTGTTGCCTCCAGTTATGGCCTTTAATTAACGTGGGTCAGTATTTTAAGTTGAAAATTCGTGCACGAGGCAGGGCAAAATACAGTCTTACCACTGTGAAACCCCACTCTAGCTCTTATTAGAGATACATAAGTAAACGAGAGAATGCCTGTACATTACTGATTTTCACAGTCTCCCACGTATGGGCATCATATTAATTTGTAAGATGGGGTGTCCATGACTCGTAACTCAGAGCAACTGAGGTCAGAGAGCATGAAAACAGCTCAGGGTATTAATGTCGGGTGACAACCACATCAACTCACAGACAGAAGTCTGCCAACCCTGACTAAATGACCTGCAGAGAACTTTAATAGTGCATTCAGTCGGAATCAGTACAAATTTCTCTCTTGATGAAAAATGTGTCTTGTCAGAAGTTCCCAACCAAATCTGCTCATGATCCATTTTCAATGGACCTCAGCATCCTTTGAAGTGGGGTAAACTACTAAAGCATTTGGCCAACAAGAAGCACATTGTGATGCGAGTCTTCATGAAATTCATGACTAATGAGAAAAGTTACTTGAGTAGACACAAGCATGCTAGCCAACTGTTTTCACTATGTGACTGGACATTGCATCAAACCACATAGAGCTATTTAAACCAAGAAAGAACTCAAACATCATCATTTTCAAATACCTACTTTTAATATTGCCTTTATCAGTTTCTGATTAACTTTTTGCTTAATATCTTAAAGAAACTGGTTATATCTCCACAAATAACTCTGACAGTTTCAAATATATAAGTTAGGTCGGACATTATTAGGCAGTCCTCTACAGGCTACAACTACTACTTACAAACCCCTAGAGATACCCCAAGAGAATAACAATTTGGACTTGTTATACCTACAATTCTCTGAAGGACTCAGACACACAATACAGAGACCTTAAATTGCATGAATAAGATTCACTAAAAGATTACACTTGTAAGTACTATCTGCATGTACTGTACCACCAAAACCATCACCCTAGAGCTGGAGAGATGGCTCAGCAGTTAAGAGCATTGGGTACTCTTGCAGAGGACCTAAGTTCAAATCCCAGTACCCACATAGTACAGCTTCCAACTGCCTGTAACTCCAATTCCAGAGGACCTGATGGCCTCTTCTGACCTCTGTTGGTACATCCATGCAAGTGGTGAACTTACACTCAGGTGCGTGGACTTGTGTCCACAAAAGAAAAACATCTTTAAAAAAAAAAATCCCTCAATAAACCAAGTTCTAAGAAAAGAAAACTAAAAAAATGTTTAAGAGTTCACACTGCATAAAAGGAAGAGGGAGACACATGGCTTACTAAGTAGAAGCATCTGGCTCATCATGTCAACGACACTGACACTTACTGCTCAATTCGGGGTGACAAGTACAACTTGGGGTACACTTGGGTGGCTTCCGTATCCTCAAAACTGACAGAAAGGAGGGCCACATCTTCTCCAGGGTCTTCATTTACATCCTTAGAAAGGAAGTGAAAAACAGCATGAGAACCTGTTCTCTGCACACTTTGGATTTTTTGAGACAGGGTCCCATTATGGAGCCCAGGACAGCCTCCAATTCAAGATCCTCCTGCCTCCCGAAGGTCAGGATACAGCCTGTATTGTTATGCCCAGCTTACTCTGGAATCTTATCAGTGAGGAGCTCACAGCCTAGGGGCATGAAGCCATGGTTGTGAGTTGTCTTCGTTCACCCAAATGGTCCAGCATACTCAAGGGTGGTGCCCAGGAAACTTCTCGACCGAAGCCTACCACAATAAGGCACATGGCCTTCAACTACTTTACTTGTTCCCACATACTCAGTGAAGCAGGGGAATGGATACGATGGTAACAAATTAGACAGAAGCACAGTTAACACATTGAGTAAACATATTGCTAAAAACATAATTTATATCTTAAAACACCAGCAAATGTTAAAATATGGGCCCAATAACCTCATTATACCAACCTTTATAGTATGCTCTAAGTTATTTAAATAGTAAAAATCCAGAGGAAATATATTCCCATGAAGTATAAAGTATGCCAGCCACTATATAAACACAAGGCTGAGTGGGGTAGGTGCTGATCTACTTTAACAAAGTGATGATAGATGATTTACTTGTGAACTGCAACACATATTTATCATATATGCCCAGTTATGAGAGTATTTTAAGACAAACTCCCTATTAATCTAAGAATTGTAATTACTGATTAATCCATCAGAGGACATCTTGGGGTTAATGGTAAACTGAATTGATAAGTATTGAATACCAGACTGACAACCAAATATCAGAACTAATTCAATGGAGTATTGATGACGCACTGATGAAGTGTACTGAATCAAAATTGGGAACTTCTAACTATGTGCATGTGCTTTATGATTATTGCCAAGTACCAAGTTGTCTGCCAGAGTCTGGAATAAAATGCTGAATCAGAATAACTCTATCAATATTGACTTCAATTGACTTTAATCTGACACACCACGTTTCTGCAACCCTAGTAACCTGGCAGTGTCTCTAAGTCAAGTACAAAACCTAAAACACTAGCCCTGGATGTCGTTCTCATGTTGGGAAGGGTAAAAACTGACCTGTAATTCTCAATCAGTTCGCAGGTCCTGAACAAGCAAGGGGTCCCGGCCTAGGCTTGAACTCTGTGTGAGCACTGAGAGCCTCAGGCACAGGCCTCCATCTGTCCAAACCCCACTCCCTTTCCTGCATCCCAGGAAGCTGGTCAACACACACACACACACACACACATGCTGCTTAGCCTGAGCATCTTCAGTATCCTTGTTCGGTTTCTTACTGTGCACGTGTGACGTGGATACACAGGGACAAGGATCATCAAGTCTCTCCCGTGTTTTAAAAATAAAAATTAGGAGGAAATAAGAAGCAAGGGTTAGGTGGGAACTTGTAGGTGCCACCTGCTTCAGCCATCTCCATGGCCAAGCTTTTCACTGCCTAGGCCTTGGCCTTCAGGTTCTACATCTACCTGTTACAACATTTGCTCACCAGCCTAGAGCACAGTGAACACACCTAAGTGTCCTGGCTGCCTGCACGAGATGATGGGCCGCATGGAGAAGGACATCAACCACGAAAAGCTGAGAAACACCAACAAACAACCCACACTTACGTCTCACTTCTGGTTCACTTGGACTTGATCTCAAAGCTGTTCAAAGGACCAGTCCTATCCTGCCAAGGTCTGAATGGGGGCTATACAAAAATATTGCAAATTCCAAATAAGACTGAAGAAGACCAGGTGATGTAATTTGATGGGAACCACACCCCCCAAACACAGAGGCAGCATCCTTACTCTCCTCCATCAGCTACAGCACGAGCCCACACCATAACCAGGAAGCAAGCCTCCACAGCTCCCAATGGGTTCAAACACCACCGATGTAACTGGAGCTGGGGAGTGCATGGCTCTCAGTGTCTGTGATCACGGGCCTTTGGAGCACTTGAGTGTGAAAACTAGAAGAAGAAGAGCTATAAAATGGATGGTCGTACTGGGCCCAGACCTTTCTGTTGAGCCAAATGGCCTGCTCTAGATAAAATACAGATAAAAGTAGACAAGGAGGAGGAAAATCATGCCCGACTCCAGGTAGGCTCAGTGTAACTAACTGAGGGAGGCACAAAAATCTTGACAAAAGGAAAAAGTGTCTGAACACGCAATAACGCAAGTTTAATTCAAAGTCAAATGCAAAGTTCATCCAAGGTGGTTCAAGCAGAGCTTGTCCACGAAGCATCCTGCATCCTCCCGATGTCTTAGTCCTAACACACAACCTGCACACCGTGTACTACGCATGCCATCACACCATACATACAGGAGTGTGTCCTGAAACACCGGGCTCAGACTCGACACTGTATGTCATGAACTATGGTGGTTTTATACCAACACAATGATGTGATTACAAATTCAAAGACATTTCTACAACATTCCTCAGCAAGTAACTAATCAGTTTATTTTAGGTTTCTACTGAGTTACAATGCTTGATTTTAATAACTGTTGTTTGAATTGCTGACTTGAGTTTCATTTTTTTAAAAAAGGCCTCAATTAATTCTGGTTTGAGGTTAGGATAGAATTTTCAGCAATTCTGAATCCGCCCTAAACATGTCTCTGCCATTTTGTACCTTGTATTATACAAAGACATCTCCTCAACATTGACAGTGCTAGAATCAAAATGCCCATCAATTCAATATTCACCCAAGACTTATGTCTTTATGTAAAAAGAAGCAAATGCATCATCTCACCAGGATGCAAATTTACTTTTCATTTAAGTACATGGTAAAATTACATGTCTACTAAAACTTTCCTTTAAAACATATTTCCTTAAGATATTTATCAACAAATATTTGGTATGTATACATATTTTATATAGCTTTATAAACAGGGTTGTACAAAAAGTTAACAGGAAATAAGGGCCTATGAATGGAAAGGATTGAAAAAGGCCTGCCTGAGCCCACTCATCTAACTAGGACTGTGTTGGTCAATGGATCAGCTTCCTTGCCCGAGCCCACTCATCTAACTAGGAATGTTGGTCAATGGATCAGCTTTCCTGCCCGAGATCACTCATCTAACTAGGACTGTTGGTCAATGGATCAGCTCCCCTGCCCAAGTCCACTCATCTAACCTAGCACTGTTGGTTCGATGGATCAGCTTCCCAAGCCACCTTCATATACAGCGAGAGCTCTGTCCTCGGCTCCCCACACTCTAACAGCGCTTCACAGGGATGGCCACTTGCCTCCAAGGGCTCTTTCCTCTCTTTTTCCTTTCTTAATTCTGAAAAACATGGTTCTAATTTTCTGTCTCAGGCTTTTGGCTCTTCCATTTTCATCTTTTTCTTTTTAAGTTCTTAAATTGTTTTTTGTTTGTTTGGTTTGTTTTACACTATAAAAATTAGGCTTTTTTTCTTTAAACAAGCCTAACCATATAGAAATTTACTTTTAAATTAGTTCTTCCATTCTTACCTTACTACTTATTTTTAAAAGTAATCAATATTAAGTGTTGCCTCAGTCAGCTTTCCCAGCACTCATAAACACACACACACACACACACACACACACACACACACACACACACACACATACTCCTCTTTAACCTCCTGTTTGGTTTTCCCTAAAATGGGATCCTATTACGCACATCACTCTACTAACTGCTTTTTTAATAGCCACATACTATTTGCCAGCATGTATATATCTTCTATTTAGCCATTTCCCTAGGAACAGACCTTCAGGTTGCTTGTAAGTCTTAGCCACGTGACAATGGTTTGATGTATCTTGTATATGTGTATAGACAGTCTTTAGCAGTAAGATGCCTAATTCTTTTTTTTTTTTTTTTTTGGTTTTTCGAGACAGGGTTTCTCTGTGTAGCTTTGTGCCTTTCCTGGAACTCACTTGGTAGTCCAGGCTGGCCTCGAACTCACAGAGATCCGGCTGCCTCTGCCTCCCGAGTGCTGGGATTAAAGGCGTGGGCCACCACCGCCCGGCTAATGCCTAATTCTTAATAGGTAAGTAAGTTTAAAGGTCACAAATACCTTCTATTTCAGTAGCATCTAATGGACTTTTTTAACCGAACACTTTTCAGAAATGCAGATCTGGGCCAGTGCTTATCTGGAAGGATGTGAGAGCGCCTGTTTCCCTTCCTTCTCAGTCACTTGGTAACACTGCCACCTCTCATTCTTTTTAAATTAATGTTGGCAGTTTGATGGCTGGAGACGGCATCTGAATTTAGAATCCAGTGTTGAGCTGAAGCAACTTCTCACTTGTTTCTTGGACATCCACATTGCTTCTGCATAACTGATAGGTCCACTGCGGACTTGTCTTTAAGATACTCCGATCTTTTGTGTTGGCTAATACTTCTATTAACCCTCTCCTACAGCATGTATTATAAATATTTTCTCTCATTCTAACTGTAGGCATTTATTTTGAGGTTCTCATAACATCACAGAAAATTTAGATAATTTTACAAATGAAATTAAGTCTAGTCAATAACAGATGATATTACTGTTGCTGTAGTTTTTCATTTAACACTGTGTTTTTTTCAGGTAGGTCTATAATTCCTCTAGAATATATTTTAGGTATTATGACACGAGGAAACACGGCTTTCTGCTTGCTTTACGCAAACTGGGGGAGCAGGCAGGAGCGACAGGAAGTGGTGAGAGGAAGGCCGCACACGGTGCGGTGCGGGGCAGTACAAGCCGCCATGTCTGCTGACTGCACCAGCCGAAAGACTAGCGAATCGGAATTCCTGCCTTTTGTTCTCTGCGTCTGATGATAACTTCTGGAAGCTGCTTTCCTGCAGGCGCTATCAGCAGTGGATTCTGGAGACCAAGTGCTGGCCCTGGTCCCTCCCTGACAATGAAGTTCTTCTACAGGCACTGATGGTTTTAACAGCAGAGCCCAGGTTGAGAGTCTACACATTCTTATGTCTCCTTGCTCTTTTACAGGAGGTAAAATATTCAACACGGAATCCTCTTTTCTATAAAACGAAGGATGAAAGTGAGAAAAAAATACTTAAGAGTACTCAACAGACAGACACTACCTAATTCTATGACTCTAACACTTAGATATCATCCATCACTTAGAGACATGCCATCCATCTACACGGCTTCACTCTGTGATCCAAGTGTGGAGGGGTCATCATCTATAGACTGTGGACATAATGAAGGTAACCGGAAAGAAAGCACAATGACTGTCCGTGTCAGCTTTGGAGTTCTATTGTGAGAAGTCAAGGCTGGAAGCTGTGATTACAAATCACAAACCCTGCAAAAACACACTACAAAAAACCCCAGGGGCCACCGAGGTCATTTACCAATGGCAGCTTCATTCCATATGCCTGTGGAAAATTTCTACTTATTTCTCTTACCACCTTTAAAATTTTCCTTTTCACTATCATTCAAGTAAAGAACACAAAGGCTTGAAGACAATCCTTCCAAAGAATGACTCTGGTTTACATGGTCAATCCTTAAATCTGATGGTCTGCAGAAAAAGCGCCTGAGACCCTGGTCCGGTTGTTTCTAATTTATCTTCTGAACTACTGCAGTGTTTACTCCTCTTGGTAAGACTCGGATTCTCCTTGAATTGGTATCTGACTGCTGATGGATAGCTAGGTTTGGTTTGGGGTGCTTAAATAAGCCCAAAGAGTTCCAAAAATACAAACCCACGCAGCGCTGCTTCCAGTTTCTGCAATTCTAACAGGCTTGTACATGTGTACCCTCCCATCCGGGAAATTAGAAAAGAGGCTCTTGTACCCAGGTTCTTAGAAGCTAGCATTACAGACGATTATTGTAACCACTAATGGTAGCATTTGCAAAACAGGGGATGGTTAAAACGTAGTAAGGGACATTTGAAAATGTACAAGGATACATTTCCAGGGCTTCTATCTGCGCCATTTGAAACTGCCACAGGCTAAAACGGGAGGAAAAGATGCCAAATCTGCTAAACCTACAGAATGTTGCCTTCTTCCTCCACAAAAGTGTGTCAGGCACTCACACGTACATGGCAAGATAATAACAGCTATGATATTCTGCTGAGACCCAAACGTGCTCCTGGCTCAGCCTTTGGACTACAACGGAAAGGGGTTCCTGATTTTTATGATGAATATTTACAAGAGGCGAGTTCTTAAGAGTCTAAAAGCCCTTGCATTCCAGTTATGGAATACACCACATACACAGGGAGTTGGTTGAGAAACACAAACGATTAATGCAGGGATAACAGAACAAGCAAATGAATGAAAGGAAACACTGCACTTGCTTTTCCAATTTGAAGCCTCCTGGAGTTCCAGGTACAGTGCATAAAAACTAGGAAGTCTCTTTAGCTGGGAAGATCTTCAGTGTTTATCTCAGGAGTCTTAAACCATAATCATTTATATTTTATTATAGAAAACTCAAATTTGAAAAATGGTACCAGTCAAGGCTACATCTAATATAATGAGTCAACATTTCATTTTAGGTCATGATTCACTTGCATGATTATTCTCAATTGAGGCTCTCTCCAAATATCAAAAGACTATAGAAAAAATTAACAATTAACTCTGGAAATGAAAGTAAATACAAGTATAATTTATCATTATGTGATACTCCTTTGATATGCTAATCTTTTTAAGACAGAAGCCATTAAACAAGTCCCTATATGTTGAGAACATTAGTGTCACTATGGGTACAAACTACCAATTAACTAATTGCTGACAGACATTAGCTGAACCAAAAATGTTAATAACTATGGGTCACATGGGAGGACTATAAAAAAAAAAGCCACGGTATCTCTCAATTCAGAAGTGCTTACAACCAATCCATAAGCATTACTGGCAAAACCAGTCTGTGGGCATAAGAGACTATAATAAAGCTACTACATAGTATGTCAGAAATCTGGTTTGCACCATCTGAGTTACATCCGAAGAGGTACTAACCTAGACTAGAGACTGACCCTGATTCCTAGAGTGACGACAAAATGAGGGCTGAATATTGTTTATACAAAAACTGTGCAGTTTTTGACAAGCTATAAGCACAAAGCATTTCTAAAACAAAATCTTGTTCAGAGAAATCCTGAGAGGTGTGCATGTCAGATGCTCCAGTATTTAAGCACCCTCAGTTTACAAAATTTAGACTTTTCAAATCAGGGTTGTTGTTTTTTTCCAGGCAGGAGAGAGTAAGATTCTCTTATAAATAAATAAAATACATAGTATGTTACAAACGTTACACAGGAAAGATAAAGCAGAGTAAGGGGATTAGGAGGAGAGAAGGAAAGTTGAATACAGAGAACTGGGGGTGGCCTCCATTACTTAAGTCAGAGATTTAGAATGAAAGGTCCTTCTGACTCACTGTGTTGTTTATCAACCTAAGGAATCCAGATCAAGACCCGAGTTCAGAGTCTACGGGCATTAAAACATGTCAGTGAATATGGTATGAATTTGATTAAGTATAAGCAGAAAGAATATATTTAAGAAAAGGAAAATGAAACCAGGTGGTGGTGGTGGTGCATGCCTTTAATCCCAGCACTCAGGAGGCAGAGGCAGGCGGATTTCCGAGGCCAGCCTGATTTACAAAGTGAATTCCAGGAAAGGCGCAAAACCATACAGAGAAACCCTGTCTTGAAAAACAAAACAAACAAACAAGGAGGAGGAGGAGGAGGAGGAGGAGGAGGAGGAGGAGGAGGAGGAGGAGAAGGAAGGAGGAGGAGAAGGAAGGAGGAGGAGAAGGAGAAGGAGGAGGGAGGAGGAGGAGGAGAAGGAGAAGAAGAAGAAGAAGAAGAAGAAGAAGAAGAAGAAGAAGAAGAAGAAGAAGAAGAAGAAGAAGAAGAAGAAGAAGAAGAAGGAGAAGAAGAAGAAGAAGAAAAGGAAAATGATGTACATAATAAAACCTTGGCTATTCTGTCCCATGATGCAATAGGTATTTCTGAATTTAGTCCTTTTCTCCTCATTCAAATGCTAGGAAATATGCAGGTGCCAGAGAAAGTGCAAACAAACCCAAAAGGAAGATGAGAAAGATGCATCAAAGAGACACAGCTGAGCCCCCCTGGGCTTTGCTCCTGCTGGTGGTGGTTCCCAATCCTGAGCCTCCTTTCCACACATCGGAGTGCTGGAGCACTCCCTGGGTTAAGAATTCTACAGGCTCAGTGAGAACTCATCCCCACCATCTGCTGGATTACTGTTCAAAGTGAGAAGAGGGGGACAGAGAGAGAAAGAGACAGAGGTAGAGATAGCTTATGTAGGTATTATTTTCCAGAGTCACTTCTGATTAATTTTGTCAAGTAGAAATGGGTACATCCCCCTGCCTAACCGAAACTCATTGGACCACCCTCCACTTACTTTTTTCTAGATCTTATTTAATACCTCTATACAACATTCCTTTTTATCAAAAAGCTTGTGCTCTCTCTCCCTCCTTCTCTCCCTGTCTCTCTCTGTCTCTGTCTCTCTGTCTCTGTCTCTGTCTCTGTCTCTCTCTCTCTCTCTCTGTGTGTGTGTGTGTGTGTGTGTGTGTGTGTGTGTGATGCACATATGTGTGAGGGTATGTATACCTGAGTGTACATGGAGCTCAGAGAAGGATATCAGATGTACTAGTCTATCACCCTCCACCCCAATTACCTTGAGACAGAGTCTCTTGCTGAACCTGGAGCTCAGCTGGTGACCAGCAAGACTTAGGGACTCTCCTCTCTTCCCTGTCACCCACCCCACCCCATGTTGGTATTATATACACAGGCACAGCCATAACCATATCCTGATATAAAGGGTAATGGCGATTTGAACTCAGGTCCTTTGCCTTGCTCAGCAAGCATGTTACACCCACCTATCTATCTACACAGAACATTTCTTTCTTTTCTTGGCTGGTATGTTTTTAATACCTTTAATTCTATCAAGTTGTGGATTTGCCTGTTCTATTAAATTGTTTTCAACTGTATTCTGATCCATGGCCTCCCTGGGTTCCTTGCACCATGTTGCTTCATGAATTCCCCATACTATGTGATGGGGCTTTGTATTCCAAGGAGACTGAATTTCTTGAGGACAGAGTAGAAATCTGTTAGTGAACATTCATCACTAAACAGAACAGCTGACGGGAACAAGTTAGGAGATGAAAGGCTTACTTTGGTTTAAGGGTTCAGAGATTTCAGGCTATAGTCACATGGCTCTGTGTTTCTGAGCCTCTGGTGAAGCAGTCCTTCATGGTGGGAGGCCCGAGGGACGGTGAGACAGAGGCAGGCACAAGGACCAAGGACTGCCTTCAAAGACACATTCCCAGTCATCTACTCTCTGCCGCTGTCACCTCCTAAAGGTTCCATAAGCTACCAAAGTGAGTAGGCAAGGAAGCACTCAGTCCATGAACCCCTTTGGGGGAACTTCATATCCCAACTATAACAAGACATATCTTCCACTTTGTCATGTCTAATAATAATTCATTCAGTGTCCTTAGTCAACTGTCATTTTATCAGTGCTTTAGCAATCTCATGAGGTAGGTCTTAGTACTCTCACTTGGAGATGAAATTGAGGCTCAAAGAGGTCAAATGGTGCACATGAATTTTGAACTTGTTGACTCAGAACGTAGACTGAGAAATGATGTCATAACCCCCACCTAACTATTGGGCACAAAAAAGATTCAGTATCAATGTTCAAAGAAGAGCATAAAAAACCTGGAAATCTATAGGAAGGGAAGGTAGCAAAGAGTAACTACGCATTTTCTTGTTTCCCATTTAGTGTCTCAAAACTGTATGCTCCAAAGATCATGAGTACCCATTTCTTATTCCCTTGCTACCCAGAGCAGGCAGCCCTGCCTGAAACAGGCATTCTGTGGGTATTCAAAACAGATAGAAATAAGCAAGCACTGTGTATTTACTGTTTATTTTTGGAAAGGAAAGAGAAAGAAATTAAGTCATAACAATATAAATACTAAGGCTACAGAGGCCACACTGTCAAATAAAATGCATTCATTTGACCTCTACATGGACTCAGGGAAACAGGATGGCTTCTCTGAGGGCACTGACTAGGGTCATCAAGTTCTAGCAGCAGGACGTCGGCCTTCCTTCACTAAATCATAGTTAGGCACATTCTAGACAGTGAAAATACAAAGTGTTAACTGTCAGGTCAGAGCGTGACAACCAATGTTCCTGAAATAGCCAACTCTTCAAGAATGACCTGTCGCTACCTGGCTGTGCCTCCCAAGTGTGACACACTGAGTCTGCTACTCCCAGAAGTCAAGATCCAGTATGGGTTTAGGCTTTACCAAATGTGCATCTGGACTCTTCTCCTGAACAAAGGCCACTGCACAGCTTTCGTTTGGGCAGGAATCTGCTTGCGAAGTTGGGCTTTCCCTTAATATGTTGGGGAGAGGCGCTGTTGAGAAAGCTAAACCAAAACACATGTTGTTCATATAAGCTGGGGGAGGGGCGGCTCTTTTAAAATGATGATGATCAAGAGTCGCTTGGTCAATTACATCAGTAATTACACACACCCTGAGTACTGCCACCCAACTCTTCTCTGGGCAGTCCCGAGCCTCCTCTCACAGCTGTGCAGTGCACCCCTTTCCCCAAGAGGCTGGAAGAGGCTGGGTGGGGGGAGGGGGTAGCCTTTGCCACAGCTTGGGTTCTCACTGGCAGCCAAGGGTGTTTCTTGCTTCTGCCAACTTCTCTACTCATCCAAGCTTTTGGAGTGAGAACATGAAACACTGCCTTTCCCCTACTCCCCATCCAATAACTCGACTCTTAACGACTCGGACAAGAACCCCGGGCTTGTTTAGAGCATCATCAGTTCCTGCAACGGTTTCACAAGTTACAGTGACCTGCATTTCGGAGACCTCTGAATTATGGTTTATGTAGGTATACCAATACAAACCTTGAATCTGACTTTCATCCAAGAACCAAATAAAGCAACTGGATGTGATGGTGAACTTTACTTAGGTCTATACAGAACAGATGTGAACACTAATTACCATGCTGCTATAACTTAAAAAAGGCAGATTTTTTTTTTTTTTACTTAAATCTTTTACTCATTGCTCTATAAATGACAGAAAGACACAGACTTAAGATTTTTTTTTTTTTTACACTTAAATCCTTTA
This sequence comes from Peromyscus leucopus, assembly GCF_004664715.2. Classification (NCBI taxonomy): domain Eukaryota; kingdom Metazoa; phylum Chordata; class Mammalia; order Rodentia; family Cricetidae; genus Peromyscus; species Peromyscus leucopus. The sequence continues at coordinate 34,308,233 of NC_051081.1, forward strand.
CCCATTGCTCTGTAAGGGACAGAAAGACACAGACCTAAAGGGTCGGTTAATATGGTAGTTACTAGGACATGCCTGCCTTAACCTACTCTTCTCTTGAGAGATATCACTCTTGTGCCTGCCTCTCCCAAGCCCAATCCTTACAACAGTAAGGATGGGGAACGCCCCACAGCACACTATCTTCTTACACCTTGGGAAGATCTGGGAGGTCTAGGGCAAGGCTGGTCCTTTCTTCAAGATTTCTAACTAAGTATAGGCCGGCCACTCTAAAGAAGCAGAAAGGGTCAGCAGCAGCCATGTTTCCTGCCCATGAATAAGGCCAGGCTGCAATGGAGGACAATGACGCCAACTCACTCAGAGAGGCCAGTCTGGGCAACATTTGGACCTTTGTTCCCTTGGGTCCATGCAGCTGTGTCCCTTCGATTGCTGTGGTTTGGCTACTCAGCCTGCTCCTGGATTTAGAAAGCTAATAAATTGCCCTAGATGCCTAAGCTGGTTTGAAGTGGTTTTCTTTGCTTATAACCCACATTTTAAAAAAATTATGGAACTGACTGATATAGATGATTCCATGGCAAATTTACGGAAGTGCTAAAAAGAGAGAGAAAGAAGCTTATCTCCATGTTGCTGGGATATTTATTGCATGCTATGTAAGGCTGGGCCCTTAATCAGAGCCTCCGAGGTTCTTAGGTGAGGATGGGGTACAGGCTCCACACATCAGGAGAAAGCCTTTTAGACGGTCTCCTGAAACAGTGCTTCCTTTGGCCGAAGCTCGGCTGTCTCTGGATTTGTTGTCTCCCATCTTGATGGACTTGGATGAGCACGCCAACCCATTCTGGGTCCCTGAACACCTTTGTGCCCTGTGTTCCTCCTCACAAAAAGAATGAAATAGCTATGCTAAAAGTGGAATGTTGAAAGCAATATGCTTTGTGAATAGATGAAATTTTTTTACAAGTCTGTCCTGCAACTTGAGAACTGCCCAAATATGGAGAACTTTTAACTATCGAAAAAGAATTGCAAAGAGATTACATGTTTTTGTTTTTTTTCCATATGACATGCCAAATGTGGGCATTACGGAAAGCAACAGGCTGGCACAGCTTTTGCAAACGAATGTGAACGTGCCAAGGACAGAACCCGTCAGAAAGCACGTATTCAACAAATGCAAGTTTCACTTCTCTTGCTCTTTCGAGAGTTGGTCTGCTATCACTTCCTCTCCCAGACCACTCTTCCCGGGATTACAACCATACTCTTCCTTCTCCTCTCCATGCTGCTTCGAGCTCTGGCGCTTAGAGATTGTTCTTAGCAACTCTGGGCACGAAGACAGAAAGGGGGAGACCCTAGAAGTGAAAACTACTCACTCACACCGAGCAGCTCTGGCGGCTTGGGCTGTCTGGTGCCCACAGCAATGAGGCCAGACTTACTTCCAAGATTTTTCAGCAACTTAGCACTACACCTTTACTAAATGGAGGCCAAGACCAGCCACAGGTGTTAAAAGCCCGAGTGGAGCCCGCTGTCTTTCTAAGCTGATTCTTCACTACCCCTACCTATGTGACCACTAGTGACCACCGATCTGTGGATTTGCATATTGACATTATTTATAAGACATAAACAGCATCCTGGAGCTCTGCGGGGGAGGTGGAGAGAGAGAATGAAAGGCTTGAGCTACGATCGCTCTGGCTCTGGTTGCAGGAGAAGGTCCTGAGTAGAAATGGGTTCTGAGAAGCAGGCAGTACTCTGCCTGTGGCTAGCCTGGTGGTTCTCAACCTGTGGGACACGACCCCTTTACCAAACCTTTATCTCCGAAAATATTTACATTACATATCATACCAGTATCAAAATTAGTTATGAAGCAGCAACAAAAATAATTTTATGATCGGGGGAGGGGGGGTCACCACAACATGAGGAGCTGTATTAAAGCATTCGGAAGGGTGAGAAACACTACTCTAGCTCTTCCTTGTCTACAATGGCCTCAGCATTCAAGCTCCGTTGAGCTATCTTTCTCATCTAATTCTTCGCTGCCCCGAACTGTGGCAGGTCCCCACATCCCACGCTGACGCTCTATTAGCTCTCTACTCTGCCACCCGCTGCTGATTGCCTTTCCCTTCCCCCTACCCTCAGGTTTCAGTTGGACCGAATCTTTGAAGTCCGTTTCATCCTCTTGAGACTCCCAGCACTATTACCTGAGGTAATGTCTTTCCTCTCTCTGCACTAGGCCAGCTATTCGTCTGCACTCTTCACACAGTCAAACTTCTTTTGTCTTGAAAGTTATTTATATACGTGCTCCTGCCATTTGTCTGACTGGATTCTCTAAAAACAGTGACCGTGTTTCGTTCAGTTTTGTATGCCCACTGCCTAGTATGGTGTGCTCCACAAAAATAGACACCCAGTAAGTATTTGATGGCAAATGTCTGAATGACTACGTATACTTGCTCACAAACAACTAAACCAAAAATGGACTTCATAAGCAGGCTTCTCCACTAAAATCAGCAGAGATGGATGGTAATTATTAACTTGGCCTTCTAACATAAATCAATTGGAATAACTTTGGTCTCGGTTCCGATTATCCCTAGGAATAAGGAGAAACAGGAGGTTATACAACTGAATAAGCAAGCCTCAGTGCGGAAAGGCCAGGGCAATCTTCAGTTTGCCATTTCTAATCATAAGCTAACTTCTTAAAACTAACAAGCTTCTAAAAAACACACTATGTGGTGACCCATGGCCTTGCTCATTTATGACTTAAAACAATGTGTGACACACTGTGACAAACATAATAAAGACAAAAACATGACAACAATCAATGTTCTCAAAAAAAAAAAAACAGATAAAATACGAAAAAAGTAGTTCTCTTTTGGCAAGAATTCTTTCAATGATAGGACAACATGACAAATGGTCAAAAGCCCTAAGAGAAGAGGCTAAAGAATCCACTCAATTTCTAGGGATTTGTAATCAACTTCTCGGGCTCTTTTCCTATCCAACCTCCACTGTTATTAAGCTCTTTTTAAGAGAGAGAAAGGGACTAGGAGGAGGAGGAGGAGGAGGAGGAGGAGGAGGAGGAGGAGGAGGAGGAGGAGGAGGGGAAGAAGAAGAAGAAGAAGAAGAAGAAGAAGAAGAAGAAGAAGAAGAAGAAGAAGAAGAAGAAGAAGAAGAAGAAGAAGAAGAAGAAGAAGAAGAAAACTTTCAAAAGATGTAAAAGGTGAACAGAGGTCTGGCCTCCCCAGCCCGAAGGAAGTTATAAGCACTGACTGTTTTCCAGTGAAGACCACTCTACCTCTTCCATATTTCAGGCTCTCAATTTCAAAACACCTAGAGACAGAGGAACGAGGGCAGCTGGAACGGGGATGCGTTGTAACTTTCGTGAACAGTGTATGTAGCGAAGTCTACATGGTGGCTGGCAAAGCTCAGAGCCTTGCCACTAAGACTGAGCACTGGCTAGGGCATTTGTATGCACAGTAGAGTCTCAGAAGTACTGGCTTGGAGGTCTGGTAACTAAAGAAAAGAAAACAGAGGTGAACACAAACAAGGAACCGGAAATTAATAGGGTGAGCTATCACCCTATGACTTAAGAGAAAAAAGGAGGAATGATATCTCACTGGGCTAGGAGACCACACAAAATTTAGACTCATGTAAAGTTTAGGATTAGTAAATAAGTACATAGACAATTAAAGAAATAACTGACAAATCAGATATTATGAAAAAATTTTAGACCTCAAAATCAAGTATTAACAGAGTAGAAAGGCAAACCATCAGATGAGGGAAAATATCTTACTATGTAGACCAGGCTGGCCTTGAACTCAGCAATCTTCTTCCTTCCATCTTCCAAGTGCTGGGAATAAAGGCATGCACTACCTCACCAAGTCTATAAATCATATTTTTATAATAAATTAATACTCAGAATACAGAGAACTCCTAAAACTCAACAAGAAGATAAACAATCTGATTTTAAAATATGCAGAGAATCTGAGTAGACATTTCTCCAAATAAGATATACAAATGGCCAGTAAACACACACAAGTTGTCGTTACTACCCCAAACTACAGTGAGAAGCCATCTAACCATGAGGATGACTACCACATTTAAAAGGGAGGGCCCCAAATAGCAAATATTGGTAAGCATGTGAAAAAAATGGAAACCTTACTTACTATTGATGGGAGCCCATTAAAAACAAACCCAGAAAATGTTAAAGGAAGAACAGTCTTAGAGGTTTGCACCCTATATTCCAAGGAGAACTAGTGAGTCTGGACATCTCACAAGTTTATCGCTTCACCTGGACCTATTTTTAGTCTATCTGTTTTATATTAAAAAAGGAAAACTTGTAAGCATCGACTCTAACCCAGATTTGCAGAGACACTGAGGTAAGGAAAGGGATTTATGCTATGCACAGATCTAGTGAGTCATGGGGCAGAAACCCAAATTCATTCAAGGCTGCTGACTCTGGCTACAATTCCTTACATGATCCTTCTAGATCCAAATTTGCTTTGAAAACTCTTTGTCACATACTGAGCCTGTGTGAATCAAAGAGGAAATGCAAGATCCAAAAGAGGAAGAATGGAGCAAAAGTGTCTGTGCAGTGAATTATGAAGAGGAGAACTATTCTTATGCGGAAAGACATGATATTAATAGCTCCATAAATGAACCACTATAAACGTTGGACTTAGCATGGCTCTTGAGTAGGTGGATTTGCTAAAACTTCACTAATTATAGAAGTGCTGGTACTAGATTTAGAAGTATAAATTGAGTTAGGAGTTCTCATTGGCCTGGCTTACTGAAGAATGTTCCTCTCATTTCTAAACTAATAGTGGTTTGAGATAGATCAACTGATGAACATTTGCAGCTTTGTGCTTATAAAGAAATTCTGAAGAGAAATTGTGACATTTCACGATGCATAACGGATGATGGAAGTAGCGAAGCATGCTTTCAAGTCGTAATTCTCCAGGGAAGCTATTAACAGCTTAACATTTCTAATTCACGCCAAAGTGTGGATTCGAGTTGCTGGAAAAAGAAAGTTTCTACTAAATAGATATCAAAGAATGCAATTAAGACAGCAGACAAGGGTGAGCCCTTAAGTTGAGTTTCTTGACTCTGTAACTTATACATATATGGGTAAGGATACAAGAAAACATGCATAACAATCCAGACCAGCTTTCAAAAACTATGTTAAGAAACAAAACTTGTCAAAATGATAATCAGCAACAAACGAGGACAAAAGAAACTTTCCCCAGATCTCAACAAAACATCACAGGCTTTCCCTATGGCTAGACACACTGTCACAGGCAGCAAAGCAAATAAGTAAAGTAATGCTTATAATAAATGTGTGCTCTAAGAGACTACACTCCAATGCACGTGGAAAGCAGGGGTACTCAAAAGAGGGCAAAGCTGGCTGCTCCAGGAGGCTTTCAAAGAGCAGGTGATGCAGTGCTGTAAGGAGTGAACAGGGCAGGGAAGCAGAAAGAAGGATGCTGAGGGTGGAGGCACATGGCATAGGCAGGATGCTCTTCGAGAAAGCTGAAGCATTGGACACTGGCAAGAACAGAGACGAAAGCGATAAAAGATGAAGCTAAACAAGAAGCTGACCATCAACAACCTTGATGCATCTTAGTTAAGGAGCTCATTCTGTTTAAAGGTGACGTGACAGGGATGATAACACAGATAGCGAGAAGAGCAGACGACCCACTGTATCCAAAGAGCTTCAGAAGGCTGGAGTGAGGAGAGCATGACAGAACCTGGGCCGGAAGAAGAGCAGTGAGGAGGTCTGCACAGAAATGTGTGTTGGTTGGTTTTGTCAACACAAATTAGAGTCACCGAGGAAGGGGAACCTCACCTGAGCAATTGCCTAGATCAGACTGGCCGGTGGGAGTGTCTGGGGGGCACTGTCTTGATATATGATTGATGAGGAAAGATGCAGTCCAAGGTGGTCATTACTACACCACAGGCAGGTGGTCCTAGATTATATAAGAAAGCAAGCGGAGCAAGCCATGGAGAGCAAGCCAATAAGCAGCACTCCTCCATAGTCTGTTTCAGTTCCCATTTTCAGGTTCCTGCTTTGGCTTCCCTCGATGATGGACAGTAAAGTTTAAGATGAAATAAACTCTTTCCATTCCAAGTTGCTTTATCACAGCAACAAAAGATAAATTTGAATAAAAGGTAACTTGGTACAGCATGTCAAACTTCAAGCAAAATGAGGAACAAGCCCACTCAGGGAAGGGGGCAGAAGAAACAATAATGGAAGATTGGTTCAATACCAAAAATTTATAATTAAAATAAATAAATAAAACCCACACACAATTACTATAATAACACACTAAGATCATGAGAATCTTATTTAACAATTTCAGAGGAAAAGATGGAATGTGGCCTGTGTGTTGAACTGGAATTAGAAGCATCAGTATGCACATGGCTATCAAGACAGATCGTTAAAGAAGGAATACAAAAGGCCTTAGAACAAAATAGATACAAATGAAAAGTAGGTAAAGTGACTTTATAGTAAAACGCATGGTCGATATCACACGAGTCAACTTTCTATTGCTATAAGGAAACAACCCGAGAGAGGGAACAAGGAAGAAGTTTAGTCTGGATCATAGTATCAGAACTTTCAGACTGGGGTCTCTTGAGCAAAGACAACATAAAAGAGCATTGTCAGGAGCACGTGAGGAAAAAGATCTGCTCATCTCATGATGGCTGAGGAGGGGCAGGAGAGAAGAGGAGGGGAGAGAGGGAAGCAGCGGGAAGAAGAGAAGAGGAACTGGGGTCACGATAACCCTACCTCCAAAAGGTTCGACTACCGTCTGAGAGTACTGTGGATCAGGGACTAAGCCTTTGCACATGGGCCTTTGAGGGACACTTAAAATTCAAATTATGGTAGAGAGCCCCCAAACAAGTGATGAGCATCTATAAGTCAGAAGGCAAACAGAAAGGGTATGGCATTTGAGAGGAGGCGAAAGAAAACGCAGCTAATTTCTGTGATAGCCTACCATGGATGCATACATGAAATCCAGGTATGATAGAACATCAGACAAACCCCAACTAGGAGACAGTTTACCCAACAAATGACCTATATATTTTAAAATGTGAGTGCCAAAGAAAAACTGAACTTCTATTACACACTGAAGGGACATAGAGCAGAAGATGACACCCAATTTCACGGTGAATTATTCAGCTACCAAGAACTCACTGGGTGACGTGAATGGTGAAAGTTGAATGGATCTTTGACCCAGACAGTAGTAAAGTAGCAATGTTAACTTCCTGAACTGCATATACAATTGCTGGGAGGGCTCTTCACTTGTAGGAGTACGTATCAACGCATATGGAGTTTGTGTCCATCACAGCAAACACTTATTTTCAAATGGCTAAAGGACAGATAGACTGTCTATATTTTGTTGTAAATTTGATACAGTTTTAACTTGAAAACAAGTAAAAGTAAAAAATATATAAAAAATATAAGTGCACTAGGAGAACAGAGAAGACAATGAATTTTTAAAACAGAAACTCTGGGACAGGCGTTGGGGCACCTGCCTGATCGTCCAGCCTTTGGAAGGCTGAGACAGGAAGATGATGACTAGACCGGCTTGTGACACGTAACAAGACCCTGTCTTAAAAAAAAAAAAGCAAACAGAAACACAGAAACACATTAACATGCCTTACAAATGTAAAGAACATTTACATTCAATTGCATAATAAAACTTTTACAGCTATCAGATCATGATATGGGCTTACAAATTCTCTCAAATATTGCTGTTTTCCTCCCATTGGGAATCTTATCAAGTTTTATCATAGCAATCTACTAGGGTACATGGCCTCTCTCTCATCATAGAGTCCAGATTTCAGATCCCAAACAGTCAAGTCTGTGTTAGCAATGCTTCTCGTGGGTGTTGCCTCATAGGACGCATTGCTATCTGGGTGCTGTGTATCATGATTTGACATAATCACCAACAATTCATTAGGATAGGTACTATTCTCACCTGCATGGTGAAATTCAATTGAGAAATTAAACATTTCTCAAAGGTGGCGCATAAAACGCGCAGTCTTCAACTACGATCAACGGGCATTTAGGGACAGATCCCATGGTCTAGATCGTAGCCCATGCTTTCCTCACCACCATCCAGGACCTCGCTGGGTTCGAGGCATCGTGCTGGTCACTGGGACAGAGACAAATGCAAGGGAAAGGCGCTCTCAGAGAACCAGCTGTCTCGGTCTTCTCTTCCTAATGCTGCAGTGTCCCCCTCCCTCTCGCCAGGACTTCCTCAACACTGGATAGAGAAACCCAGGCTCAGTGCTTCCTCTAAGGTTTAGCCTTCCACTGGAGAAAGGTCCCTGCATGCTGAAGCTCTGCAAATGTGTCTTAGAATGCAAAAGTAAAAATGCTTTCTTAACATCCTGTGCTCAGTGGGTTTGTGGAGTCTATGATCCATAATCCAGTTGATCATAGAAAAGTAGAAAGAACAAAGTACAAAGGAGAAGCATAGTGCTAAATATAACTACTTAAAAATAATTTGATGTCAGATAAGAAAAGCCAAAGGCCACGCTGGGAACGATTAGGAGCTCCAGAATGGGGACCTTCTGACTCTCGAGTTTCACTTGGAAACAGATCTCCCAGGAAGCTCTCAGAAATCACAGCCAGGTCCTGGACCAGAAGAAACAGGTCTGAAGAAGCAATGGGGCTTTGAACTTTTATGTCTGTGAAGATTCTGATAGTCTTCCCATCTCAGTGATGATGTGAAAACCCAGATGCTAGACGAGAGCAGAGGGAGAAGAATGAGATGCCACTCCACTGAATCAGTAATCCTCTCCATCGTGCTCATGATATAAAAGAGGGCACGTTTAGCATTCCTTCTATAATTCCAGTTTGTCTATCAGAAACACTGGTTGTAAAAACCTTACTGGGATTTTGAGACGTATACATACACTGAGTAAACTTTCCCAAAAAGCAATAGTCTAAACTGCAAGACATGGTATAAGAACCATATAATTACTTTCAAATTTCTATGGGGGAAAAATATCCCCAAAACAAATGCAAAAATCTGTAGAATGTACACAGTACGTGGAAATAAGAACAACTCGATTATTCAAATTATTATTAGCTATTCAAATGAGCTGAATTCAGGAGCAATATTAATGCAGGAAGCTATGGGAAAACCTGGCAGGGTGTGCTCCTTGCTGCTAGTACTAGGTCAAGGAGGCCAGTGGCTTTGCTTTCCCTCCAATGGTCTCTCGCACAAATACCAACTGACTGCGTCTATTCCTGGAACTGCTCTGACCTCCCCTGGGTTTCACCCTCTCACTCAGTGTAATGCACTGGGAACAGCGGTAATATGTGAAGCAAGTTCAAAGATCCCGGGTGGAAGACACTGTTTTCCTGCATCCTACCTACTGTAACTGAACACTGGGAATTTACTGGAATTGAGGATTTATTATGACTCAGACGGCTGATGGCCTTTCCAACCAAAACATCTGCTGCACAAAGGCACAACTGCTACAGTCCATTTCCTCTTGGACCTGGAGAGTGACCAAGTTACTTAGCCCTTTTCTTAAAGACACAGGAACCTGGAATGAAAAAAAATGGGATAAAGGGGATAACCTTCCAGCTTCTTCTGTGACTTTCTAAAATGCTATTCAAAATCTAAGAAACTAAGAACTAATGGGCATATGAAAAAGCAAGCCAGCTCAGTGGAGCACTCAATAGCTTGTCAGATCCCACATTTGCGACAGGACGGCAGAAGCATTCTTTCTTTGGTAAGTGAGGAGAGAAGGGGCACCCATCAACACAACTGGGAAGGCTGCAGTTCACCCAGTCTTCCGACAACTGCTTCCTGGGTGCTTCTATGTGTCAGGAGCTGTTCTTGGGCTAAGGAGAGAAAGAGCCAGGCAAGGGGCTGCCCCTGAGAGCTTGCCTTTCTACCAAGAATCACAAACCATAGGCAAGCAAGCCACTTCATGAATCATCTTCAGAATATTACTGGAGTCACTGTCTTGTTTCTGATCATCGATTTGCAACAATGGGCACCACTATTTCCCCGAGCAATTACAAAGTCATGGAATTTTCAAGGATTTTCAAGACTATACCTTAACTTAGAAGTTCAAGGTTGGTGCTGGTTAAAAAAAAAAAGAAGAAAGAAAGAAAAAAGTGAGGAGGGGAAAGGAAGGGAGAGGGAGGCCATCCATGAATCCTTCCTCTGGGGGTAAGGAAATCCTGGACACTGAACTGCTCAGACAGGTTTGGGGTCTACTGCCTTAGACTACTTAGGCCTGAACATTTAAAACCTTAGCCATCAGTAAGAAGTATTGAGTTTTATATCAATGTTTCTATATATTTAATTTATATCTATGCATCACTGTACCAATATATTATAAGCAATATAAAATGTGCACCAATAATAAAACTTCTATGAAGGTGACATTAGGCTAAATGATTATTTCCCCCTAAAATTGTGTAGCTTGCCTGTACAGGGTGTGGTTTACTATCTGGGCCATGCTGGGTGGGAGGTCTGCAGATTCCAGTCAGCCCAGGCAGAAGGACAGACACTGGCAAGGGGTGCTGGTTCTCTATCAGCCTCACTTGGCTCTATAAACTCTCCCCTATTACTTCTGGCACAGGTACCAAGAACGACACAGAACGCATTAGAATTACAATTGTCTCGGTGACAGAAAAAAAGTGCTTCACTCTATCTGCCAACATCTATCTGCCAGTTCTTGTTAACGTGAAGTATGGTAGACCTGACCTGAAAAACGGACACATAACCCTGCTGTGTCAATTGCTTGACTCATGTGTGAATGTGTCCATGCATGCTAGATGCTAGGCAATGTGCTACAGTTGGAAGCCTGAAGACTTTGGGGTCAGACTAGGGAGAATCGTGGCTCTACTGCTTCCCTGCTATGTCAACCTTGCTGGATGGTCATTGAAAACCTGGTCCCCTGCTGTGGCTACCATCAGTGTCACTGTTCCCCAAGCTCCTGCTAGTCCATCTGACTCGCCTGTTCCCTGATGCGGACACTAAACAAACAAAGATGCCTGGCTGTCTCCTACTGTGTGTGTGAATTCTGCTGGAAAACCTGGCCTGTCTGCACAGAGCCCGTTCCTCGTCTGGTCCCTCCTGCCCAGGGGGAGGAAGAAGCAGTTCGACCGCTGCCTTCTGGGGACCTAGTCTCTGCTGGCCAGGTCTGTGCACGTTCCCCGGGACTGAGGTCCACGGTATTCCTCAAGGGCCAGAGCCATGAATCAACACTGAACTAAGGTTAGAAAAGGCAGGGGGTGGAGAGATGGCTCAGGGAAGAGCACTTGCTAATCTTGCAGAGGATCTGAGTTCAGTTCTCAGCACCCACTGTGGCTCATGATGGCCTCTGAGGACACTAGGCACACGTGCTATACATACATATGTATGAAAAACACTCCTACACATAAAATGAAAATAAATAAATCTTTAAAAAATAAAAATTTAAAAAGGCAAAGTAAGTAATTAAGATCAGACCAGTAAGTAAAATACATGCAGGAATAAAAATAAACTAAATTAATACTATAAGTTAGAAAATATGATTTTAAAATAATTAGGTCATTATAAATCTAGTTATGTACCAGTAAGTTTAGTAATAAATGGAAATGAGATTAAAAAAATATAAAAGCTATTAGGGCATCACAAACTTCAGTGAATGACACAACAATACAAGTATTAGCATTGAACTCTTTTAAAAGCTATCTGTAGGCAATGAGTTTCTTAAAGAATATATGTCTTCAAGCTTTCCAAAAATAGTAAGAATGTTCTTTTTTTCAATCTACTTCATCAGGCAAATACAGTTTTTATTTTCCAGAAATAGATAAGATACACCCAACTTCTATGACTAATAACAAAAACTTCAATAAGTACAATGAAAACCTATGCTAAAATAATTTTCCACTGCAAACAAAGTTTATTCTTGGACTGCATGAATAGACACAAGGAAAACAATACAATTAATCACATAAGAAAAAAGCTTAGGAATCGCGTCTTGATTTCAATGAAAGTGCACAGAAAACTAAAGCATTGTTTGGTCCCCTGTACAACCAGAAAGCTAACTCATTAACTTACTCTAAAAAATTAACTGAGTACTAAAATGCTCAACGTTCACATGGGAAATACATTTTCTACCATAACAACTCAGCCCACCGACTTTGCATGGTAAAGTACAGTCACAAGAATGGAATAATCTGAGCCCTTAACATCAGCGCACTTTTTTTTATAAAGCAGAGAAACCCCGTATGTGGGTTCTGACTGAGCTGAGGGTCAGAACAAGAGGAGACAGAGACCTGCATTTTAATAGACACCCTAGGAATAACCCAATCAGTGGGGAAATGGTAGTATGGAGAGTGTGTTCAGTCTGTCATTGAGTCCTGCTCCATCGGTTTCCACTACAGAATTTCCAAAGTTCACTGGTGAAGCAATCTTTCGTTTGGATAATGTTAAACTACTTACTATTCAAATTTTAATTCTGTTACATTCTTCCCCCTAACCTCTCTCTAGCTTTGGGTTTATGTATTACTTCTTCAGATACATGGACACATTCAAACAGGCTTGACACTGTTCACCTGGGATCCATTTCACCTCCCAAAGAGAGCATCACATGTCTATACCTTAATCCACTTATGTGCTCTCTGCACCTTCCACAGGGTAATCTGACTCCTTTATTTCTTGGTTCTTTGGAAAGCAAGGGTAGCTACATGGTTGAATGGGCAGTTAATCATTGAAAAGGAGAAAGATTTATAAGTATAAACATAGAAAGATACTACACTCGATCTTAGCCGAAGGCCAAGAGCTGATTAACCAGGAGGAAAAGAAGAAGCAAGTTTTATACGGCATAGTTCTATATCAGGAAGTTACAGTCATATGATTGTAGAAGTCAATAAAATCAACTGGAAATAACTAGTGTTAGCAAAAGATTTCGGCAAGTTGCAGGATAAAAGCCTACTTGAAACCATTCTAAGCCTGCATACTATGGGCTACAACTAGAAAATGTAGATGAGGGACCATTTATAATACTGACAAAAATTCAATAAGTGGGTATTAATTTAAATCAGAAAATTAGAAGCTTACTCAAAGATGACATAAAGTCTGACAGCAGAATTAAAGAAAGATGGATAAATGGAGAAATATAATTTGTTCCATGCTGGGGAGGCTAAATATAGTACAAATGACAACATTCCCTAAATCATTATGTAGATTTAATAAAACACTGATTTTACAGAAGTTGATATTGGTATTAAAATACATGTTGGAAAAAGAGGCAAGACTACCAAAGGGAAAAACAGTGAAGTTATAACAGTGGTTTCAAACTATGAAGTTTGAAAAATGTTTATAGGAAAAATTATCCCTATAAAAAATATGGTATTAGATAAAATAGAAGAAAAACCAGAATTCAGAAATAAATGGGAAAGGTGGGCTATGACAAACCAGAAGCCATTAGAAATGAAGGCAGGACTAGGGAGCAAATGGAGAGGGAATGGAGGTAAAGAAGCAAGTAACCTCTTCAGCTCATGCCGCATGTGCAGGCTAAGGAGTGGAAATGTATGGAGAAGAAAGGACCAGAACACTCTATCCAGCTGGAAGAGAGGTAAATTTATAAGTCCCACAAAGAAAAATGTATCGCACATATTTTCAAATGCCACTGTAAATAAAATATCTGTACCCTCACCCAGATCAAATATAATATTAAACATCAAAATAGACAAAGAGTGCAGAAGACACAGGATGATAAATGCTAAGTGATACAAAGTTACGACCCATGGTGTGTAACTGAAAAGAACTAAATACCACCTGTACTTAAAGATTAATAAGAGGTGAACCTGGAAAGATACACATCCTGATAAGGCCAGGAAACAATTAATGATTGCCAGAGCTATTAACTTAGAAAACAATACAAACAGGACAAAAAGCCAACCAGACCTAGGTTACAGGACACATGCTTTACTTCATGGTCCCACAATCCGGGGCACCTCCCATCCAGTCCCAGATTTTGAAAACGGTTATGCTTTCTGGGTTATTTCTGGTCAAAAAATGTACTCGCTACATATTCCAGTAAATGAATCTGGGTTTTATTTTCCTGTCCCTGGGTCCTCTGCTGCCAGGCATCACAGTTACCCCACAATTACTGCCCCACCTGGCTCTTACCATGTTCTTAGCCAATTACTGTAACCAAGCTCTCTCTCTGGTTAACTTGAATCTCTTGCCAATATCTGGTACTACGACCTTCCTGGATTGGCCAGCCCACTTAGTATCCGCTTATTTTCCAAGGCAGGGTTTTTCTCCTGACAAGGCCACAGAAAACAAGGGTACTGATTAAACACAGAAATACATTTTCATATTGTTAGGAAGTGAGGCTAATCTTTCATGAATGCTGCCTGAAACACACACACACACACACACACACACACACACACACACACACACACACACACGCCTCTCTCACCAATGAAATAATTAAAAACATCTACAGTATATTCAAAACATCACTATCAGAAATAAGAAGAGGAAGGAAGGGAAGAAGGGAGGGAGCAAGGCTTGTTAAATAGTAAATGCTATGAGAATGGCTGATAAAGCTGACATATTACCAGCCTAGAGAACCGGCTCAGCAGTTAAGAGACTAGCTGTTCTCCCACATGACCTGGGTTCTATTCCCAGGACCCATATGGCAGCTCCGTAACTCTAATTATAGAAAATCTGATGTCCTCTCTGGCTTCCCTGGAAGCCAGGCACACACATGGTACACAGATTTACAGGGAGGGAACACACCCATACACAATTGTGCAGCCCTTTGTTAATTAATTACCATGTGCTGCAAGAATTACCTTCTCGGATGAGGGTTGAACAAAGCTCTGACCAATGGGTACAGCAATATGTCATTAGGGGCCATTTTATTCCTCTGTTCTTTTAGCAGAATGATAGTACTAGGTTTTCCGCTAGTCCCGTGGCCTAACTAATCTCAGGTTCTTGGCCACTTTAGCACAGTCAGGCATGTGTTCCATCTCCTGAGTAGACCTTCAAGCCAATCCCAATTGGTTGGTTACTCCCATAACATTTGTGCCATTATTGCACCGGACATCGCGCAGACGGGTCTTTCCTGTTTCCTACAGGGTTTGTAGCTGGGAGATACTGATGATTTCTTTTCTCCTCTGGTGGTATGCAAAGTACCTGCTGCTCCATAAATGCTAGTCAGGAGGAGTGAAGCTTTTAGTTAGCCCCAGCTCAATTTCTTCATGTTTGATAACATAAGGAAGTTGTGTCTTCAGCAATACACGCTCACTATCAGGTTATGGAGAGTAAGCAACAGCCCTGGCAGCAGAGCCATAGCAGGACAATGTACAGAGAGCGAGGGACTTACTTTGGAGCACTCAGCCCTGAACCCCAAGGGGTATTTGTATCAAACCCCTCCCCCGTCAAGGCTCAGGGGTCTATGCAGAAGAAGAGACAGAAAGATTGTGAGAGCCAGTTGGTATGGTAGATGATTCCAAGGAAACAGCCTATTCCAGATACAACAGGACAGTACACACAAGACCCAGAGAACGTCAAAGTAGACAAAACCCCAGCTCTGAGGAAGGGAGGTACAAAGTCCCATTCTTAACCAAGAAACTATTTGCAACTGATACCTGCTAGGAAAAGGAAGACCAGTTTTCTCCAATGGCGTATCACTGGGCATATCAACCACATTCCAGGGCAGAACCCATGCTGAAGAATAGTTGGCCAACACAAAACAGACTTCTTGGTTTGTTTTGGTATTTATTTTCTTTCAGTTTGCCATTTGATTTTCTTTTTCCCCCCTCATCTTTTCTGAGAAGGGGCATGAACTTGAATAGGTAGGGATGTAGGGAGTATCTGGGAAGAGTTATAGGAGGGAAAAGAATATGAACAAAATATACTATATAAACAATTTGATAAGAATTTTTTTAAAAAAAACCCAAACATATAAAATAAAATAATTAAAAAACAAACTATGACATATTAACAATGGATGATCTGTCATTGCCAAAAACAGAAACCATGTAAAACTTGGATAAAAGACATTAGGATTTGGACATAAAACACCCTCCATAGACTTCTAAGTTTAAACACTTTGTTCACAGATGGTGACGCTGTTTGGGAAGGTTGTGGAACCTTTGGCAAGCGAGGCCTCACAGGAGGAAGTAGATCTTGGTAGGGAGGGGCAGGCCTTGAGGTTTGTATCTTCCTGTCCTGTATCTACTTTCTTTTATAATGAGATGTATGCAGCTGCCTCAGTACCATGGGGCTACCAGGTACCATGCCTTCTGTGCTATGGTGGACCTTACCCTCTCAAAACTATGAGCCAAATACAGCTCTTCATCCTAAGTTTCATCTTCTGAGATATTTGGTCACCGTGATGAGAAATGTTAACTAATGCAGAAAACATACAGGTACCAAGGAGTGGCTTATTCCTGTGATAAATCTGACTATGTGGTTCACAGACCTTTTGGGACCAGTTTTGTGGAAAGGGAATGTTTGGAATTTGGAAAGCTCTAGAATGCTGTAAGCAAAGCTTAATGGGCTATTCTGGCAGGAATATGGAAGACCAAAATGGATTTGGAGGTACAGAGCCACCAACTACATAATGGGAATAAGTATAGACTATTAAATATTTTTCTTAGAGGTCATTTTGTAGATTTCCATGTAAAGATTCTCTATAAATGTAATTAAATATATTCCCAAGTAATTTATATAGTTATGCTATTTTAAATGGTATTGCTTTTCTGTTAGTATATAGGCTGTTTTCCACCTTTTCTGTTAATACAATGAAATTCAATAAATTACTTTAACACTAATGCTTGGTTTGATATCCTTTTTGTAAATTAAGTAGATGCTTCTACATATACAATTATAGTCTTTAGAAATAAATATAGTTTCATTTCTTTCTTTCCAAGCATATGGCTTTTTTCACGCTTCTTTTTCTTGCCCATTGCTTGGGTTAGCACACCCAATACAATGTTGCAAGACGCTGAGATCTTCGGGGAGGTTTTAGCAGGAGAACACAGGTACTCATACACCCTTGACCCAAGAACAGACCTCCTCTACCAAGGAAGGTTACCCTCACTGAGCATGCAGCTTTGGGATGAACACAAAGGAAACAGTGTGAAAAGAAGGGACACACCCCTAGCTAACAGATCGTTAGAGTCAACCCTGGCAAAAGGGAGATAACAGATATTATGGTCAGGTCTAGAAGTGGTTAAAGCAGACATCCTTACCTTTCTCGGACCTCAGTGAGAACATGTTGACAATTCTTAATTAAACATGAGGTCCTTAACCACAACGGGGATGCTTCTGTCTACTCACAGTTTGCTAGACATCTGTAATTATAAACTTCAGCTAATGTTCTTCTGTTTCCCATAGAGATTATCACATGATTTTTTTTCCCTCTAATTCATTAATGTGGCTAATTAAGTGTATTGATTTTTGAGTTTTAAACAAATTATATTCCTGCAGGAAAGTTCACTTGAGGATGATGTGGTATTATGTTTTAAACATAATTTTCACTTTATGGCTAATATTCTGTTAAAGGTTTTATATTTATGGATAGAACAATTTGTAATTTTCTAGTCTACTCTATCCTCATCAACCTCAAATTTTTTGTTATTTCTTTTACATACGCAACACAAAAATACTTTGAAACCTGAGCCAGAAATATCTAGATATTGCCTATTCATTTGGATAAGGATATTAAAATATCCAATATTGTTTTCTAAACATTTTAAATCAAAGGTAGGGTCTCAACTGGCATAAGGCCCCATTTTAACTGTTTTAAGATAGGAAAACAAGAGCATCTAGTGAGTATTAAAGCTAATGTGGAAAAAAAAACCTCTTCTATCTTTTGTATCTGAAATTTAAAATTCAACTTATAAAGATAGTATAACAAGGAGAAAAATTCATTATCAAAGTTCAGGAACCAGGAAAATGACATTACCATACTGGTAAACAGAAAAACAATGATTCCCACTGTTGATATATTACTTGGCAGCTAACAGAGTGGTTTTCAAATATTACATATAATTCTTCCACAACTCAGGAAAATAGAAAGAAAATAATATGGTCATTGTTTTCATGATAAGAAAACAGGATAAGAAAGTTACATAACTTGTTCAACTTTACACGAACAGCAAATGGCAGGTTTAGCAGTGAACCTTTGTCTTCTAATCCAAGCCACAAAGTAAATCCCTAGTGATGGACCATTTGTTGGTAGCTATACATACGATGTGCACACAAATTTGTGCAGACATTCCATGACATCATTGCTTAAGAACAGAAATCTTGAAGAACTACAGCTCATGTGGAGTGAGCCGAGCTAGAACATAGCACCCATTTCCAGTCTAACAGGAAATATTCTCAAAGCAAAGAGAAGGATGGTAGCCCATAAAGACAGCAGCTGGAACCGAGACCACAAGAGGTCATTTACTCTTCCCACAGACCCACGGTCACTGACCACACACCAGCATGCTGTCACTTGGCCATCTCAAGATCACCACCTTTTACCAATGTGTTAACAAGTTAAGGAATTGTGACTCCTGTTAGCAAAGACAAGTAAAAATTATTTGAAGACGATCTGAACCCCAGAGACTTTTAAGTCCAACCCAATGTACTTCAAGAATGGTCCTGCCAACTCAACTGAGGATAAGAAAACACTGTCTGAATCCAAATCCCCAAATCTTCCTGAAAATAATGTTAACAAAAAAGCTTAATCTCTCCCTTTCTCTCTCCCTTCTCCCTCCCTCAGAGGTAAATACCAGAGTTTAACCTTCGTAACTGCTAGGTAATTTCAAAGCAGGCATGAACATCACTGAGGGCAATTTATTGAGACTAACTTCTTAATAGTATCTACCTTTACTGCATTAAAAACACTGTTGAACCCACTCTGCCATTAGGTAATGAATGGAGGAGTAAGCCTTCTTGTTCATAAGATGTGAAGTCAGAGGACCGTGACTGAATCCCAGCTAGGTTGGCACTACTTTATAAGGCTGAGTAAACTATTAAATGTGTATTAAAAGTGCTCCCTCATCTACAAAATGAAGATAATAAAAATAACTATTTTTTCATCATCAGGCTGTTTATCAGAACTTCAAAGGTAATTATAGCTTTCATTGTCTATTGTAATACCTAGAAATCCATCGTTTGAACTCCAGATCAAAATAAGATTACCAAGAAAAGACTAAAAACCGGGACCTAAAGTTTGATTTTAAAACTACTCAGCAATATCAGAGAACCTGTTAAAGTTCCCTGGAGGACGCCCAGCATCTGGAAGAGTGGCCTGCATAGAAGAGGGAACCAGGCCATAGTCCTTCAATGGAAGGATGAATCTCATACCGAGTGAAGTGCCTATTGTTGAGGGCATTTGCTATTTTTAGACACAGTAGCTGGCGATTTTGGTTTGATCTCAGCCACCATAACCCTGTGCAAGCAATGGGTTCTGGCCACAAGAAAAGGTGTCTTCCTACACTGAATCAGAATCTTCCAGGGCTGGTAGAGTATGGAAAAATAAGAAAAAGTGGCCAATAAGAGATTCAAATTAAAGTCTGATAGGAGGAAGACATTCTGGTGGGTTATTATTGCCCAGGAGACTGACCACAGATAGCAATAATTGACTTTATACTTCAAAAAGCTGGAAGAAATGATCGTTAAGGTTTTAGCCATAAAGAAATTATAGGTGTTTAAGGAGTTCCACATGTTCACTCTGATATAAATAATACAGAATATACATATATCAGAACTCCAAATAGTACCCCAATAACACATACAATTTTTGTTTTAATGTACCAATTTAAAATTAAAATTTCAAAAATCAAGAAATGTAAAATAATGGCATGATCACTTAATAGCCATTTGTCCATTTCAATGAAATAGAAGAAAACAACATGAACACGGGAATTTTACTTCCTGATAGGTTCCTGAGACAGGCACTGTTCCAGGCATTAGATCTAAAACGGGAGGAGATGCCTTTCCTCTGAGCACTCAAAACTGTCACAGCAAGGCAGGTGAGTGTGTGCACATGTGTGGGCATGCCCACACATGTGCACTTGCACAGAAGGTGAACATGGCCTTTATTTACACCCCAATCCACACAAGAGGAGTGCTGAAATAATTAGGGGTAGAGGTATTACTTCTCCAGGTTGTCCCTTAAGTCCAAGGGGTTCCTTAGGTATGGAAACACGTATTTCCTTCCACATAAAGTCCTGCGACCTCAGCAGTACTCTGAAATTTCTAGAGAGCTGTAAGGACGGCCGCTGTTGGGGCCTGTCCCCAGAGACTAGAATTGAACTGGTCTGGGTGTAACAACACAGTGGAGTTTTCCAAGGTCCTCAGAATTGAGTACCAGTGACTGAGGGCATCTCAGAATTTCCTGGGAATTAAACTTCCACCTTATTCCACAAAAGCCTTCTTGCCTGGGAGAACAGAACAGAACAGAAACCCAAGGGCCACCTTAACCACACCCACAGCCGAAAAGGGGGGCCACAGTGAGGCCTGAGGTTAGCAGGGCATGCTCACGGGGAGTCTAAAGACTGTCACAAAGTGTTGCTGTGAAGAGCCGCATTGGGGGCAGGAGAGTATTCAGGAGTCTAATCATGGAGTATCCGAAACACCTACATGACATGGAACTGCCAAAAAGAGGGACACTTTTTACTTCCTGATGATACATACAGTCCTGTTTTCTGAGAATTCTCTTAAATACTTTTTTTCCTCACCAATGTAGAAAATACAAATAGAAAACATCGCCCACAATCTATGGCTTAACTATGAGTCATGCTTTCTTCCGCTGTCTGTATGCATACACAAAATGCCCAGATTCCTACTGCATATTCTTTCTGGTCAGAGGTTATTTTCAGTTAACAGTCTGTTGTGATAGAATCCTCTACTTAAGATAACAGATTAACTTCAGAAAGCGTTACTGGCAAAACCTCACATTGCGAATGCCTCTGGTGTCAAGAGCCCTGACACTGGATTCTGTGGACGGTGACATCATAGACAGCGATGAGAAGAGGGAGGAGGATTTCTTCTCATTAGTTTGCAGTGGGTAAAAAGTTGCCCCTGAGTCTGCAGGTCTACAAACTTCATTCTCCTCTCACCCTGCACTTTTAGTAATTCACCAAAATCTCTAGCTTGGTCTTCCTAAAAGATGCCAAGCATGGTGGTGTGTGCCTTTAATTCCAGCACTTGGGAGACAGGGACAGGCAGATCTCTGTGAGTTCGAGGCCAGCCTGGTCAACAAAGAGAGTTGCAGGACAGCCAGAGCTACACAAAGAAACTCTGTCTTAAAAAAGAAAAAATTTAAAAAAAAGCATCCAGAAACTTCTGCCTCAGGTGAACAAATGCTTGTTTTGAGTTTCACTGAAAGTCTCTGTCCCTGTCCAGATTAGGGAGTGACATTTGTTATGTAACCATAGTCCTCTGGTGAGTTCATGACAACAGTCTGCCCTCCCTCACTCTCTCTTCTGCCCCCAATCCTTACCTTCTGTGTGTGTGTGTGTGTGTGTGTGTGTGTGTGTGTGTGTGTGTGTGTGGTGTATGGTGGTGTGTTTTAAAGATGGAACTTAACTCCAACCACAGGCACGACACCAGATATTTATCAAAAACTTCACCAGAAAAGACCTACTGACTGACATTTGAGAATTTCTGAATGAACAAGGCAGCTCATTGCCTGGTCTTTTCATGGTTAAAAATCTCCATTATCAAGGTAGTTCTCTATTAATACATTTGCTTAAGTTGACATGAGAATTATTTTGTGGGCTGGAGAGATTACTCAGTGGGTAAAATGTTTACTGCACAAGTATGAGGCTCTGAGTTCAAATCCCCAGCACCCATGAGAAGCAGGGCATGGTAGAACATACTGCAATCCCAGCATTCCAACATGAAGATGGGAGCAGAGGCAGGAGGATTCCCAGGGGACAGCTAGTCCACTGTATGCAGAGATGAACAACAAAAACACAGAGTATGTCTCAAACAAGGCAGAAGACGAGGCCGGACACCCGAGGTCGGCCTTTGGCTTCCACCGTGGCATGCACTCACACATACATCATAAACACTCTTTTTAAAAATATTTTGAAAATTATTTTTGTATTCTTGGCACAAAGAGATCAGGAAGCCCCAAAAATATGGAGGCAAATGAGAGAAAAACCAAACAAAGGCAAACATTTCTTTTTTTTTTCCTGTTAGAAAGCAAATGAGTCCATGCCACAGAGAGTGTTTGAAGATCAATGACACTTTGAGAAACAAGTCAAGAAAACACACTGAAGTCAAGAAGGGGCGCTGGAGATTTATGGGGGCATCGCATGTTGGCCCGAAGAACTTCTGAAATGATTAACTGGGAAGGAGGGAAAATGCATCTGAAGTAAATTTCCCCATTATTGTTTCTAAGTGAAGTTTTATAGCAGTGAAGTACCAGAATCATGGGACTAGAAAGGAGATAAAGCCCTTGAAAGCAAATTTCAACACACTCCTGTCCTTTGGGCAAATGCACACTTCAATCAACCCACAGAGTAACTATCTGCCACAGTAGACTTAAGAAATTTTTCAAACCTCGAAACAGGTGTCCACATGCCCTAAACAAGTATTTACACATGAACTTGGCCATCTGCAGAGTAAAAATTGTAAATTCTCCCAAGAAGAAGACATGTTTACTTTGGAGACTAAATTAACTCCTGGTGGCTAATAAACAAATGATAACAAAATTACTTTAGTCAGAAAGAGAAAGCTCAAAAAAGGAATTATTTGTTTTTTTAAGTCCACGTCCAGCTTCCCTTGGCCCTGAGGACAGTGGAATGTGTTGACACACTAGGTCACATACACGCCAACATGTTCTTGGCTATGAGCTTCTCACAGACACATTCAAAATTCTTTCTTCTGTTCATCTAAGCTCTGAATTATATTTTTTGTACTTGGGCATATCCTGACTATAAGTTACAGATGGACAAGTTCATCTGAAAATTGACTAATTAAAATATATTGATCATAAAATATGTACTGTTATCTTTTTCCTTAACACATCCTAAAGCTAATCTTAGCTGAACACTTATAAGTACTTACCCCTGTACAGCATAAGACAAGAATATAATTCAATGAAACCTTTACAAAATGTCAGATTAATTACATTCTTTCAGTGCAGATGGATTTAAGGAAATCATCTCTGAAAACAGTACTTCATTTAAAGTAAAATAAAGACAAAATCTTCTGTGATAAGTCGACATGCAGGAGATGCCAAAATATTAAAACAGCCATATATTAAAGAGGCTTTGCTATGAGGTTTTAAAATAAATATAAGTTTGTAACTCTCGTGGGACAACGGCCTAGACACACTAAAGTTTTTGCAGTTGCACAATAAGAAGGATCAATGATACAGAAGAAATAAAGCACGTCATGTGGGGGAAAGAATCTCAAATCGCAGAAAGGGCATTCATACATAAGTTGCATGTGTGTTACATATTCACGGAGCTAACAAGCACTTGCTATCTGCAATGTACAAGTATCCCAAGATATCTGTAACTGAAACTCGGGTTGGAATGTGAGTGATCACACAGACAGATTTCACCTCTTGCACACAGGTCAGCATGACATTTCCCTAAAGTGACTTTTTATGAGGTTTTGAAATTCAGTGCCATAAAAGTCAGATGCATAAATCACTTCTGGAGAATGCATTTATAATGTACTGCTCATTGTGCAATGACTTCATGTGTCTGTGGACTTAAAAGATTTACTGTTACTGGAGTTAACCATTAACAGGGGCAAACTATTTATCTCTTTGCCCAGTAAAGCTTAATATGCACCTTAAGACAATTTACATCCATGTATTTGTTAACAAAACACAAGTAATATGCTGTCATCCCAAACTGAAATTGGTTGCTGATGGCATCACCTATGCCTTATTTGACACAAAAATGGCACTTTAGAGAGTATTCAAGTTAGGAAATGTACAAAATAGAAAAATCTAAAGTGTGTACTTAGATTGCTAGAGCTCGCCTGTTACTGGTTCTCTGCTTTAACGTTCATTCTACACGGGCCATCTTCTGGCTGGGTTTTTAAAGCCCCAATAAAGAAGAAATTAGTTTCCCTTGCTGCTAATAGAATGCTATATAAAATGAAACTGGGAGTGTCTGGATACACATTCTGTCTTTTAAGATAAATTATTTAGACAAGACTTGGGGAGTGTCAAAACTTGGGGACACTTAGAATTACCTTAAGTTCATCTCTTGAGATGGTTTCCTAAGAGACTATAGGAAGGAGGAAGAGTCCTCGGCCATATGTTCTTCAACTATGGCCTCTAAAGCGCTGCCTCAGATCTGTCTGGGTCCACTGCATGACTCCCCGAATTCCTTCAGTGGATCAGCCCTGGAGGATGACCTTCCCTAACAAAAGGCATCAATGTGAACAGCCCACCGACAAGGCATCGGCACTCCCTCCGCAGGAAACCACCCCAAATTAAGACACCAGGGCACACTCGGGTGAGAAACATTGCCTTCCACATTGACTTACTCTATTCCATAACTCCAGAAAGAACAAAAAGAAATGCATGACAGATTCTATTTCAAAATATAATTCAAGCCAGCTTGGGCTACATAATGAGATCTTAGCTCGAAAAACAAACAAACAAAATACAATTCAAAACACACACATAAAAAAAATGACAAGCAAATTCTATTTTTAAGAATGGCTGCCATTACATTACATACCCTCTCTGTCCTCATCACACGTCAGTCAAGGCCCTCTCACAGGCTGTTCTAGCAGAAATTGCTACTCATATCTCTGAGACATCTTTTGCATTCTAGCTCAGCAAAGCAGCATCTCCTCCTTCCAAGGCTGGTTCTGACAGTCCTCAGAAATCACTACCCCAATACTTTTCTGCCTTTACATATCCTTTACAAAAGTGCAGACGTTCTGCAGAGTTGCTATTGTGTGTCTGTTACCTATGTGCATAAATAGTGGCAATAGCTTGGAAGCAAAGTCATGTTATCCACATGTCACATCTTACATCGTAAGAAAAAGCAGGGTACCATTAATGCAACCAAATTCATGGTTAGGAACAAGTGCATAAGAATAAAGTTTTATGCCAGGCAGGATGACAGTGTAATACCAGCACTCAGGAGGCAGAGGAAGAACACTGTCACAAGTTTGGGACCAGTCTGGTCTACACAGTGAGTTCCAGGACAGCCTAAACCATACAGTAAGGCCTTGTGTCAAGACCAAATGAACATACACATGGAAGTTTTACTTAATTTAAGTACTTCTGTTGCCTTCATTATCGGTTCATGGCATGGGCTGTGGGGTTGGTTTTGCTGTTCTTTTTTTAATTTTCCTCACTACCTTCATAATATACCACACTCAATAAATGCAGATCACCGAATGATCAAATGCAGACAGGCAAAGGAAAAGATTGCATTTATTTCAAAGATGGCGACTTCTCAAACTGGGATAAAGGCAGGTCTGAGTCTTGTTAAACCAGACATGCCGGGCGGTGGCGGCGGCGGCGGCGGCGGCGGCGGCGGCGGCGGCGGCGGCGGCGCACACCTTTAATCCTAGCACTCGAGAGGCAGAGGCAGGTGGATCTCTGTGAGTTCGAGGCCAGCCTGGTCTCCAAAGTGAGTTCCAGGAAAGGCACAAAGCAACACAGAGAAACCTTGTCTCGAAAAACCAAAAAAAAGTTAAACCAGACCTCATAGACACAATGCAACTGAGCAACATTCTGCTCATCAACCTTGCAGGGACAATGAGCACATACAGCCACAAAGAGCATCCATCCATCATGTCAGTGAGTGAGGGCGAAGACAATCTCCCAAGAGAAGGGACAGTGAGTTCCAGTTAGAACTGGAACTGCAGGGAGAATGGAAAAGATTTAATAGTAACTGAAGAATGTGCTAAAGCATCAATTTTTTTTTAAGTCCAGTCATAAGAAAAGTCCCAAATGGAATCAGAACCACAAATTTTAGGAGACCAAATTAGTATGGTTCTGGGGGTTTCTTCTCATGGTCTACATCACACTACAGAAAAGGGCAGAGCATGGAGTGGCAATCACAGTGATGAAGTGCACGGTTAGGAGGGCGATGGAGGCGGGGCTGAGGTAGCAGACCCTTGCGACAAGACTGAGCAGACCATCGGTGGTGATAGGCTAAAGGCCCGGAACCAGATCAAGACAGGCAAGTGGGCAAGAGACAGTGGCTGAAGACTTAGGAAGCAGAGGAGAGTGCTGGGACTTCAGAAACGGGGGGGGGGGGGCTGAAGTACAAGGGAGAGCAGAAACGGGAGGGGAGAGGGCCGAGGTGGCGGTGGAGAGAAACCAGCAGTCTAGAACAATGATGAGCCATCATCATATGTGCCAAAAACTAGTGAGGAGGATGGCAGACGACAGGGAGAAAGCAGGACCCAGTTACTGAGGTTACATACAAAACGAAAACCAGTCCTGGGTTGACAGAACCAGCAGCGATTACTAGAAAAGAGTGATGCATGTAGACATGTAACTATGTTTTCATAGTTTCAGTCAGTCAGGAAAAATGGGAGGAGGGGAGGCCAACTTCTACTTAGGACAAGAGTCTACAACAGGAGCAGGGGGAATCAAGGAGAGAGAGGGAGAGAGAGGGGAAGGAGGAGGAGGAGGAGGAGGAGGAGGAGGAGGAGAGAGAGAGAGAGAGAGAGAGAGAGAGAGAGAGAGAGAGAGAGATTACTCAAGAAGAGAATTAACCAATAAAGTATCCTAAAAGCCTTTATTCTAAAATGTCAAAAAATATAACCACTGTAAAGTGCGTCAACTAGTATCATCTGGAGATTGATTTGTCCTCACAGATACACTATGACCCAGCTATTACATTCATTTCAAAGAAGACAGCAGGGCAGAAATCAGCACCTTGCCCGGTGTCTGGGTCAGTGTCTGCTGAGCCTGGAAGTACAGGGTAACCTGCTATATTTCCTGTTCTCAACCACGACAAAACTCAGATGACATCAAGTATTCCCTCTTCTAGTATGCCTGTCTTTATTTTTGAATTTCTTTTAAAGCAATGTGATGTCAACTTTCAACCACATCAGAGAACAACCGCCCCACATTTTACTTGCATTATGATAAGAAAGCAATTATGTCTTCCTGGAAATGCCACACTTGTAACTTCAAGGTGAAAAATACAACGTGCTAAAAACACCATTGCGCTTGACTTTCAGGTTACTGACAACTTGGAGAATGGCCTGTTTTGGTTTCCTCCATAGCAACATGACAAATCACACCAGGAACTCCTGGGCATTTATTATTTTGTCTTAATGTTTCCTCACCTCCAAAGAATACATACAACTTCAAGCTGGATATGTTTTGTTACGACTGATCATTACAAACAAAAACATCTTTAGAACACTGGATAAGACGTCCCTGTGCTTTTTAGGTTGCTAGGTCATTTCCTTAGCTAGACAATGAGTTGTGTTTGGTCTTATGGGAGATGAGGGGTCTAAAACAGACTAAAGAAAATCATGGATAACTTCTAGTTTAGATGAAAAGGGTTCTGTTTAACTTAATCACACACACACACACACACACACACACACACACACACACACATACACACAGGGCGAGGGGGGAGATGGACAGACACAGACAGACATACAGAGAGAGTATGTCTTATAGCAAAGACTGGATTTCAATTCCTGATCCTTCTGCCTCCATCCCCAAGTGCTAGGACCACAGGGTACACCACCACACCAGGATCAGTCTACACTCGTTCAGGGCTAAAAAAGGAGAAGCAGTCAAAGAAGGGTGCTAGGCCCAGCACTAAGAAAGAACCGTGAGAGAGGGCCCAGGACAAATTATGCCAGGGGGGAGGGAGGCGCCTAAGAGATGCTGGGATGTGCTAAGGACTTAAGCCTTCCTCAGTTGATGGTTTGGGAACCATTCTAAGGTGGTAATGGGCTCCAATGTTAAGAGCTCTTGATACACCAAGACAATCTGCAGTGGTGAGTAATTTTCCTCTCTGAAAGCACCTTTCTCCAGATGGAAAACTGTCTGGTCTCCACCAGGGATCAGGGATCAGATGAGGTGACTCAAGCCTGTGCACCCGTCTCTGAACCATAGACCTAGAGACGCTGCTGTTGGAGAAGAGCAGGAGCTCGTTTGCCTAGGCTGTGAGGAGAGAGAAGGGCCATGAGGTACTCTGCCCTGGCTGATGCGCACGCGCGCACACACACACATACACACGCACCCGCGCGTGCGAGACCCCACAGAAGCAGGAGCTGTGACCAGCGTGTGTGAGTCTGTGAGACTTCCAACTGCACTTCCCTGCCTCCTCTCCGTGCTATAGGAAGGGCCGCTTCACGGGCTCGTTATTGCTTCACCAACTGTGAGGAAGGAAATATTTCTATGCAATAAAAATTCTTTTGGTGTTTTTACTCCCTCCTCATCCATGCAAAACAGGAAAGCATGACACATTGCCTTTTATGGTTATAAAAGATCCAGATGAAGGTTCTTCGTGTTCTTAGACAATTGTGCTCACCATAGCCACACGCCCCTTTGCTAACTGCACCGTTTGAAGGAGGGAAACGCCTTGTATACTATCAGCATACGTCTCCAGGGAAGACCGCCTGACAGATGCTTACTAAATCAAGTCACTGAGTAGTCAAACGGGGAGACCATGGAAATAATAAAATTAATATGCTTGCAGATGGCTACCTAAAATGAGGATGAGAAGGTAATTTTAATTGGTCTAAAAAAAAAAACAATTTTCTTTTCACTTCAAAAATATGAACCACCCCCTGAGCAGTATGGTCCACAGAACACTTACAACCCAGGGCACAGATTGGTTTCTTACATTTCAATGTAGTGAATTGGCATGCTGCTCAATGACCGTCACCACGCAAAGCCATCAACTGACTGGTATTTCATCTAAGGAAGGACTTTTCCTCTGTCTTGTTATAACTGAGAACTTTCCTTGAGGCATGTGGTCGACAGAGCCTTCCACTTCATGCAGAGTCTACCTGGTGTCATCATTTAATGACGCATAGGTCGTTAATACTTTCCCTCAACTGCTAGGTGATGCCATTGTTTTTGTTTATTTCATTTTCTGTGTATGGTGTTTTTCCAGTATATATGTCTGGGTACCCACAGAGAGCATCAGATCCCCTGAAAACGGAGCTGCAGACAGTTGTGAGCTGCCATGTGGACGAGTGCCAGGAATCAGTCAAACTCCACTGAACCATCTCCCCCAGGACCATAACTTTTCAAGAGAGTATCATAAAATTTTAAGGCTGAACCTTTACAGATTATAACTGCTCGTTTCTGGAATTATAGACAAGGCTAGAGCTCTGAAGATGCTTAACTTCCCTATGTTATATCAAATGTGCTAAAGGCCATCCAATTTATCTACTTAGAAAAATCTAATCCCCAAATCTGCACTTACAAATAATTATGAATTTTATATAAGGAGTTTTTATTTTCCCCAACCTGGGAGGATTTGGGGGCAAAAGGTTTCTTAAATAATGAGCCATACCATTTAAGAATTCACTATGTAAAATAACGAATATCAAATATATAGAAATACATCTGATAGTTAACTATGAGCCAAGATTTGTAACTGATTTCTAGATAACATGAGTCATGTAAAATAACTTTAAATATGAATAAAATAGCAATAAAAGTAACATAATTCTGGCTTCTTCAAGAGAGGTCCAGTGAAAACATAAACATTTTATCTTCTAATGGCCTCAACATGTTTTCAATCAATAAAATGGAATCAACCCACACTTACTTCAAATTAAAGGTAGTGCTTACATTTACAGAGAATTATATTCCTTAATAAGCCCTCTCGCTCCCAACAATGTAATTAGACTCGGAATTTCCCATGGAAAGAAGTATGGAGAGGCTGGGGAAATGTCTCAGTTAGGGAAGTGCTTGCTTGCTGTGCACAGGTGAGGGCCTGAGTGCAGATGCCCAGCTCCCAGAGCAAAAAGCCCGGTGTGCCAGTGGGTGACCGCCACACCAGAACTGGGAGGCAGAGACTGGACTATTCCTGGGGCATGTCGGCTAGCCAGCCTAGCTGAATCAGCACATTCTAGGTGTGGCGAGAGACCCATCTCAAAAAGGTGAAGAGTTGGCGCTGACCTCTAGCCTCCACACGCATGGGCTCACACACTCATTTATGCACACCCACACATGAACATGTGCACACATAAAAGAAGAAAAAATGAAAGGCTTCAAGCTCAAAGTTTATTTAAAAACTATTCAATAGTCACACTTCGTCAATATTGTAATGTTTGTTTACATAATAACATTGAAGTCAATAAAACAATGAAATTCATTGAGCATAAAATTTCTCTATAGTAAGCTACATGTCCTAATGAAAGAAGAGCTTTAATTTTACCTCTATAACTCTTGTTCACTTATATTAAAACAAAAACAAAATGAATAAACCGTCATTGGAGTCATCAAATTCCAAAGATTTTCTCTAGAAATGTGTTCCAGAGTTTGTTTTTGATCCCTACCCCCCGGGTGAAACAGTCAAGACACTGCCATGAGTACCAACCTACCTGGTGTTCACCACTAACTACGTAAGCTGTGTCTGGGGAGCCCTTTCCTGTCCTCCTAGCCAAGTATCCATCACCCTGACATTTCGATTTTGAAGAAACTGGCACATTTGATGTTATTTTTTTTAAATAAATTATTCTTGTTGACATCTTTTTCCTCTGCAAATTTCACTATATTAAATATAGAACATAAGTTGCTAGAGGAAATGAGATCAATATTCCACAACTTATTTGAAAAATGCACTTCTGTTTAATTGACATGAAAAGAAGTTAAAAGCAACTAAAAATGATTTCTTAATGACTACTGAATGAATGAATGAATGAATGAATGAATGAAGAGCCAGCCACCATATGTTTACTGTTCTGCTTTCCTTCCTGTCAGTGCTCAGCAGCAGCAGGTAGAGTTGAGCATGTTTCCCAACATTCTCTTGGATGGATGGATGGATGGATGGATGGATGGATGGATGGATGGATGGATGGATGGGTGATGCTACTGTCACTTGTGTTTTCTACCATTGTACCAAGCACTCTTTCAAGTCTCCGCTTTGTACTGTTTCTCTTATATTGGACTTCTAAATAGTCCTTAGAATCGGAGCTCCTCTTTACACACCTCCCCCCATGGTGATGATGGGCATTTCTGTAAGTAATTTTTTCATGCTAATGCTTCTAATTTATAGTTCCACCACAATCTTTCTCTTGAACTCCATACTTAATATGTCCCATCGACTAGACCTATCCATGCACATATGTAAAAACCCATTCCAAATGAATACAGATAAACCATAACTTTTGGCCAAACCCTGGACCTGCTCACCTCATCCCAAATTTGTCTCTAAACCAATGTTCACCCTCATGTCATAGCAAAAGGCACCACCCTCTATCTGGTCACTCAAGCTAGGAAACTAATAGCCACTCTTGATTCTTCTCCAAGAACATTACTTTTTCTTGCTCTGTAACAGATTTCATGAAAACTCTATTGAACATCGACCTGTCTTCCCAACACAGTGGTGCCCTAGAAAATTGAGGAAAGGAGATGAGATAACATAAGGTGTTTTTCATTGTATCTACTGGGTGTAATCTCTGGAATGAGGTTGGGAGAGTTTAGTAAATAAATGCAAGAGAAATGACCTAGTAAAGTAGTCTAGTAATGACCTAGTAAAGTAGTCTAGTAATGACCTGGTAAAGTAGTCTAGTAATGACCTAGTAATGTAGTCTAGTAATGCTAGACAGTTTTGGGTGCTTACAAAAACCTATGTGGAAGATTTATGCTTCAAAAACAGGCCTCCCCCAGCAAAAACAAACAAACAAAAAACAAAACAAAAAAAAACTCATTCTTTCACTAAAATAACATTTATTTAGGTTAAATTTATCTCGAAAAGATAGCCTTGGGCAGGAGAGGTGGCTCCCCAGCTAAAAGCACCTGCTGTACCTGCAGAGGGTCAAAGCTCTAAATTCAGGACTCACGTTGGGTAGGGCTCACTATCACCTGTAACTCCAGCTCAGGGGACCCAACACCCTCTTCTGGCCTCTACAGGCACTCACAGGCACACGTGTGCACACACACACACACACACACACACACACACACACACACACACACACATACATACACAGACAAAGAGACCAGCACAGACACACGAAGACATAGAAAGAAAAAAAGACAGACAGGGAAACTTTATTTTTAGAATATAAATTCTCAAATGTCACATGGATTTTTTTGTATAAAATAAACAGCTCCTTATATACTGCCTCTCTGAAGTCTGTAATCAAGGATAATTATACTAGAGAATAAAAAACCAAAGCTAGTACAATTTTAATAGCATCTTGTATGCTCTATAAAAATATTTTGAATTCATAAAACATATAGAAACAAAGATGAGCATTCCTCTTAAGACTTTAGTCCTTAAAGAGGACAAGATTTACTAAAATATTCTGTACGGTGACATCCAACACAGCGGCTTGTACTATATACTAACAATCATTCATGCAATCTCAGAATCCGTCTCTCCTTCCCTATTAATCATTATTTCATCCTGTTGTCAATAAGAAGGCAAAGCTCTGTGTGGTTTTAGTGTTTGTCTCCAACATGTAAAGGCAGAAATATCTACTTAGTCTCTTACAATGGATAAAAACATCATCAGGGGAGATATTCATAAGTCACTCACTTACTTCTACTGCTAATTTCCAATTCATGAAGAACGAATATGTCGAGCTGGTAAAAACTTGTTGATCACCCAAGTTAGGTTTTGATAATGTATAAGTATATGAAGCCTGGAGTCTGTCCCTGATGAGTGCATGGGACAGACATCTTTTCATATAAAGTCAACAGCAAAAAACAAAGAGAGAGAGGCAGGGGGAATAAAAGAGAGACAAGTTCCTGTTAAAATTGGTTATTCCTTCCTGGAAATCCCTGATTCTCAAGACTTCTTTCTCACTTTTCCTTAATAAATTTGCACTCATTATTATGCTCAAATAATAAATACATACATACATACACTTTTAAAAAACAATAATGATATTATATAGTCAGTCACCTGATGTGATATGAAAGATCTCAGTCAAACTGTGTGTTAAGTTACTGAAACAAATTATTGTTGACAAAAACATGGGTAATTTTATTTTTACTTCAGAAATGTGCCTAACCATCCACAATATATATAATGTAGCAAACATAAAGAAAAGTATGTAATGGATGAAAAAATATACAAGATGGTGTGGACATTTACATCTTATTCAAACAATGTGCAAATAACTGTAATCATTTCAAGAATCACGAATTCTTACAAGCACTGAATTTGAACTACCGACTGTCTACTTAGAATATCTTCTTAAATATACAAAGAAAATATTGCATACTACATTTAGATGATTAGTGAAGAAGATTTTCTATATCTACTGCAAAGCACAGAAATTGTACAAAAGCAGACCATACCCACAATTCTATCCTTACACACACACACACACACACACACACACACACACACACACACACACACGGTGGTGGGGGCAGAGGCTTTGTTTTTAGAATGGCTATAATTTGAAATTTAACTTTCATCTTTTCTTACCTAAATACAAATTTCCCTTGCCTTGAAGGGAATGCCATAATGTACTGGGGAACTAATGTTTACTCCAGCGGTGGGGACCCAAAGTTGTGCAGCTCTATTATTACCTTGTTAGAAGCCTGAAGGCCTAGTTAATCTGTATTTTAAAACAAAACAAAATAAAATAGCTGTCTTCTCTATGCTTTTAAACAGAGCTGCAGCCTCATCCAGACAACTGTGTGTCCTAGAATATTCTGCTAGGCCTGGCTTTAGTTGGGACAAAGGCTAAGGGTTTGCTTATTAGTACTTATGCTGATTATATTTGTACATTTTTTCATACTTTGTATGAGAAAAATGGGGTATGTGGCTGGGGTTATAGTTTAGTAGTAGAAGGCTTGCTTTTTATGGATAAAGGCCAAGATTTGAGCCCCAGTAACACATATACACAGTATGTGAGTCTATTATTGCTGTCTATAAATTTGTGTGTGTGTGCGCATAAAGAAACACTGGCTTAAGATTCAGCAACCTAAGAAATCTTCACAGTTCAATGTAGTATATTCCCAAGAATCCTTGAACCGAAAAGACAGTGACTGCAACAGACATAACCTAGGGAAGCTCCTCCAAATATTACCCTCCTTTTTAAAATCCCTCCATCCCTCTCCGCCAAAAGTGTTGGCAGAAGTTTGGAATGCTAGGTTATATGTACACTAGAAATAAAAATGAAGTTTACTAGTTACGTCCTAAAGGGTTTGAAAAATCTAAGTTCCTTAAACCAATGGTGAGTCTCTGTGTGGTGAACCTGTCAACAGTCCTTCTATGCTTAGATGACTACTTCCTCATCTAACTAGGTCACACTTCCTCTGCCCCAATCATAAGTACACAGAGATCAGGGAAGGAAAAAAACAGACCAAAATAGTCCACAGAAAGGGATCAACCTCAATATCTAGCACTACGACTCATTAATTAAATTATGGCAATTTATTGAACGGAATCCAAGATCCTCTATAAAATTTTGTGGCTATTTTTTTTTAAGAATGAAGTATGTCCACAATCTCAGTTTAACTGAAAAGACTAGAAAATCATCAAGAAAGTCTGAATTGACACCAGATGATTAGTAATGGTCATCGAGGAGGTGGAATTATACCAGGTTTGCCCTTTTCATTTTACATTTATAGTAGGGCTTTTCATTTTATAATGACCATGTGTATAGAAAAATAAAAAGATCAATATTTTAGTTTTTAAAAAGTTCAAAATGCAGGAAATCTTGAGGAGTTTTTAGACTAGCCCTTACTCAGGGAATGAAAAGAAAATCCCAAGAGCTTTCGTCCCACATGCTTAGTGGCAATGCAGGTCCCTCATCATAGACTCAACCTCAGATGTAAAAGGGAAGAAAAACCGAATACCAGCTAAAGTACTTAAAGGTGAAATTGTATCATTCATGGGCTTTCATTCAAATTAATCCAATTTGTAGGATAAGGAGGGGAAAAGAAGAGGTAAAATAGATTAGGCATCTGATAATTACTTGAACTAGGTTAATGGCTCACAAGAGGATACAATAGTCTTTCTGCTCTTTGTATATATTTTTAAGTCCCATAATTATTTAAGCACATGTGCATGTGTACCCATAAACACATGTGTGCCCACAAACATAGGACAACACACATCGAAACAAGAAGAAAGGAAAGAAGGGGGAGGATGGGAGGAGGGAGGAAGGGAGGGAGGGAGGGAGGAGGAAAGACTGACCAATTGACTGACTTAAGAGCCAACTTCAAGAGACTAGAGCTGGCCAAATACAAAACAATACAAATTTCAATAAGGTTAGACTATAATTAGAAATCCACCAAGTATGTTTAAAGTCATAAATCCAAAATAAATTTAAATATATAAAAAAAACCTAATCTATCAACTGATGCATGCTAGATCAATTTATGATCTTGAAAACCCAGAGTAAACAAAAGGATCAAGCATTTATCAATATGAAACAGTCTGAAAGGCTTCAACACAGGTGAGGATACACACTGGGGTGATGAAAATAATTCCAGTTTCCTCCTACCTGGGTGGTTTACTTGGTGGAGAAGGAAGATGAAGATGGGAATGAGCTAAATGGGTGCATGAAGTCAGCAAGAGAACTCTCTACCAAGGGAGCCTTTAGGGAAAACATTATTGTCCCACTTATAATTAAGAACTTCAGGCTTCCCGGGTTGGAGTGACGTGCTAAGATGACACCGTGATTGGTAGAGATGCAGTTGGAACACAGCTGTCCTCACTAGAAGCCTGGCCTCTCACCCAGGGCCATGTGACTGCAAGCTTTTTTTAAAGGATAGCTTACAAAAAGCAATAGTTCATTACTTGTAAGTGTAACTTGAAAATGAAGTCAATAAGCTTTCCCTATGAAACAATGTTTTGCTCTGATGGTAAGCAAGGAAAACTAGAGTGGGAAAAATACGTAATGAGTGGATTTAATAGTGAAACTACTTGGTGCTGTGTCGAAGAGCAGGCCTCAGTTTAATTCACGTTAACGGCTAGGCTTAGATTTGCTATGTAAGCCACAGTAATTCACAAGTGTAATTAGTAAATATTTATCTTAAGGATGAATTTTATAACAATCATAGTAACAGGGAAATTCCTATGAAGGGTTCCTAGGAATGTCACTGAGTTAATTATTGACTTACATGTCCTAAATCAGTTCATCTTCTGAGCTACCTTTAAAAAAATTGGTAGTTAAAAGCCTCAGTTCTTTGTTTTTTTGGCTACAAGATTTCTTTGTATAGCCCTGGCTGTCCTGGAACTCACTCTGTAGACCAGGCTGGCCTTGAACTGGTCCTCCTGCCTCTGCCTCCTGAGTGCTGAAATGAAAGGTGTGCTCCACTCCACCACTAGGCTAGAGCCTAGAGTCTTTTGTTGTTTTGTTTTTGTTTGTTTCTGCTGAGGGAACTAAGACACACAAGCAGGCACAGCTTAGCTGGAATGGTGACTCACCGAGGGACATCATTATCCAGGTGGCAATCACCAGGCAGTCCGTCCTTCTGTCGACCAACCTTGCTCTAAGTCAGCACAATTCTCATGGCAGCTGAACAATCTTACTAGAATTCTGAGCTCTTTAGAGAACCTGTATGAACCCATTCCTTCTCCGCCTGGACGTCTATGCTTAACTTCCTATAATTTTTTGACCCATGGCATTCCAAAGTCACCTAGAAACATATCAGAAGTTCATGGATTTACATGGATCATTGTTGTTATCTTCAACTTGTAAGGCACCTCTGCTATCCTGAAAGTGAAAATGTAATAAAAATGTGCCTTTCAAGGCTGGAGATGTGGCTCAGTGGTAGAGTGTTTGTCAAGCATGTAAAAGGGCCGAGGTTCAAGAACACCCTAACATCTAGGGGTGGCGATTGTCAAAAAGCAGACACACAGACATGTGCTCTCCATTAGAGCATCTTCTGAGCGAAGAGTGAAGTAATTAGAGCAGAGCATCTTAAATTCATGGACTCGTTTTTTTAGATTTTTATCAGCCTCGCTATTTTGAGTTGCTATTCACTAAACGCTCTAAGCTGTGTCGGTATCGGGGCCATATGCCGCAAGTCAACGGGACTCTTCTAGCGTTCTCCCTCTCACTGGCAGGTTCTCCTTAGATCTGTCATCTGGCAGGGCTCAGGCTGCAGAGCTGATGAGTTTCCATAGGTTATGTTTGCAGGCTGAATCATACATCTTTTGTAGCTATAATCTGCTGAGATTCACATCACACTCGTACAATATTTAAAACCTTTTTTTCAAGATGTAAAAGTTTTTCAGCATGTTCACAACTAGACCAATATCAAACTGCCTTAGCTGAATCTTTAGCTATTGGGTAGAAGTAATCAGGTTTTAGAATTTAAAACCTAATATCTACCCCAATGTTGTAATCTCAGAATTTTATGTATTCCTAACAAAGGTTGTTTGCATCAGCCAAAGTAGTTCACAAATGTTACATTGCGTGACTTGGTTCTGATTTATGGTTGAGATTGTTAGAACTTGTATCCTGTGCCCTTGCTACACATGTACATTGTAAATATTACATAAGAAGATTGGAATGCAATACTCATAAAAATAATTGCAGGGTATTACATAATCAGAAGTCTGTTTCTAGTCTTTATTAGGCTAGTCTCATCCCACTAAGCAAAATATATGTACTAGGTAAAAATAAAATGAGTTCTAGAAGATTTTTGTGTTTCCCTTACATTTAAGATTTTAATTACTATAATTGAGGACCATAATTTTTCTTTAAAAAACAGGAACTGTAGAAAAAGTAGGGTCCACTCAAACAATCTAAGAACTTATCTGTATTTTCATTAAGTCATATATATGTATATGTGTATGTGTGTGTGTGTGTGTGTGTACATGCTGACATACATTTGTATTTTTTTTTTTTTTTTTTTTTTTTTTTGGTTTTTCGAGACAGGGTTTCTCTGTGTAGCTTTGCGCCTTTCCTGGAACTCACTTGGTAGCCCAGGCTGGCCTCGAACTCACAAAGATCCGCCTGGCTCTGCCTCCCGAGTGCTGGGATTAAAGGCGTGCGCCACCACCGCCCGGCCTACATTTGTATTTTTAAAAGAAAAGGTTTACTGA
Organism: Peromyscus leucopus; assembly: GCF_004664715.2. NCBI lineage: Eukaryota > Metazoa > Chordata > Mammalia > Rodentia > Cricetidae > Peromyscus > Peromyscus leucopus. Next base: position 34,346,364 of record NC_051081.1, read on the forward strand.
ATCTGATGATTCAACTCAACTGAGGGTTAAAATACTTTTTTAAAAACTGAACCTGAACTGAATATGGAGACTTCTCATGCCATTATTCCTTAAGCATTGTGATACATTTATATATTTACACAGCAGTAGAAATTCTAAATAATCAAGAGATGATTTATCCAGAGAAAAAACTGGACTTAAGTTATGTGAAACTGATACTCTATTTTACATAAGAGCCTTGAACCGTCAGAGATTTTGTTTCTAATGGCTCTTGGAATATCAAGAGATGGCCATGATGTGTTCAGGATGCCTGATATAATGAAAGCAAGTACAAAGGGGAATCCACCCAAGTCTGCCACAATGAGCTTAAACTCCTAAAAACACCATATGCCTATGAAGAGCCAATGATGAGGAGCCAACAGTGTATCACTTCCCTCCTGGCCTTCTGCAGTCTCCTGTAGTCTATGCTCTTCGCTGCACACAGCCTCCCCATTGACATCTTAAGGCCCCATTCTAGAACTTTCAATGATCTCTTAGTGTACAGTCAATCAACCCTAAACTCCTTCAGTTGGCCATTTCACATTCAACCATTATGTTTCCTTCAAAAGAATTTGAGCCCAATGACTTCACAAACTTCCTCACTTCCATTCCACTTCCATTCTTCCTGGAGGTAGCCAATGTGTAAGGCCTTATCTGACAAGAAGAAAAATTCAAACCAGGTAAAACCCATAATGTAGAGTGTTCCAGGCTGAGGGAGACAAAAATGAAGAAAATGTAAAGGATATGTCCAGACTAACTGTTGAATTTGCCTAGAATATAAAAGTGACTTAAGGGGCTGAAGGGACAAGGTGATGCCCATGAACTTCTAGATCACAGTGTCTGGTACCTACTCATCTACTTCGTGTGTGTGTGTGTGTGTGTGTGTGTGTGTGTGTGTGTGTGTGTACACGCACGTATGTCCTAAGGTACAATCCCCAACTGACATCACAGTTTAATTATTAAATAGATGGGTGGATTCTTTTCCAAGGATGCCTCTGAAGCATATTTTCTTGCAATAATACAGATTTCCTGGCACTGAGCTTCTCAGGCAAAACTAGGCAGAGCAAATGGAGATGATATATATACTTATTTATTTCTTAAAACCTATCCATTCAATATTATATTGCTTTTTAAAAAAAAAACATTTTACAGCTGGACATGGTGGCACACACCTTTCTCAGCACTCAGAAGGCAGAGGCACAATTGGATCTCTAAGTTCAAGGTCAACCCGATCTAAATAATGGCTTCTAGGTCAACCCGGTCTAAATAGTGGCTTCTAGGCCAGTCAGAGTTACAGAGTCTCAAAATTGAAAAAAAAAAAATCACCTTACCTTTTTATTGCAAAATAAAACAGAAATATAGAAAAATAATTTAAAAAAAAAAAAAAACAGCCAAGTGAATTAGTAAAAGACAAACAGCCCTGGAAAGATCCACCCAAGTCAAGGGCTTTGTTCAGCAGCCGCAGCCGTATGTGATGCACAGGTGCAGGCCCTGTCCTCACCTAAGGAAGGAGAGAACCAGACTATTCAGACTTAAGAAGACAAAGGGGAGTGAAGCTGGAGAAGCAGAGGGAAGAGCTCTTCCGGCCAGACTCTGAGAGTTGCCATGGCTGCCAGCTGCTAACACCTGGGGGAAAGCCAGAGCAGCAGGACCGTCATGAATGGAACGCTCAATATAAATCGAGTATCCTTTTAAAAAGTTAATTAAAATGCAGGATATAATTTCCAAGTGGGAAAATGTGATTGTGGCAGGAATACTTACAAACAAGTCAGCATTTACGCTTTCCAGGTCTTCATTTTACATGGTTTTATGTCATACTGCCTAGTGAAATTAAACTGCCTTCATGTGCTATGTTATCCTCTAATAATGAAACTTTTGCTAGTGTGCTAATGAAGTAAATAAATTAAGCTGAACTTTTAGCTCTATGTCATCAAGTATCAATTGTTTAACCACAATTATAGATTGCCTGGGTGCCCTAACATGAATGTCAGCCTCGTGTGTGATAACTTACTGTAGCATGAATCGTAACAGGTCTAAATATCACCACAACTTACAAGTTATAGGTCTTGTTCTATGGATCAAGTATCAGCTCCATGCTTGAGCAATGGAGTCCTTCAAAGGATGGTTCTGAAAAATGGTAAACAGGAGCCTCGTGCTGATATCTAGGTTTGCCACACCAGGCACGGTAACAAGACTGAATCATTCTAAAATTATTATACGTCCTTGCCTAATGCCATTCAGCTTGAAAACAGACCTTGCGCAGCCTTAATGAGGCTTGTGAGTCTCGCTCTTTCGTGATAAAATTGTTAGGAAGTGCTAGTAAAGTTTCTTGGGCAGGCTATAATGCACTTCAAATAAAACAGCTCTGGGTTACGCCACCTTGTCTACAAGACAACAGAAGCACCTAACCACAGATACCGAGTACTGACCTGGGCTCCACTCACTGTCAAGTGACTTACTGAAGTCACTCAGAATGAGCAGGGGGTGAGATATGTTTATGACACTACTATTGGATCCCGACCACAAAATTCCTGTCCTGAAGTAAGTGTTCTCATCATCCCATTGTATCTGAAGCTGAAAGAACTGTTAGGCAATGAATATGGAACAATGCTAGGAACTGATTTCCACTACTTTGTGCCAAGAAGCCTGTTCTACCGGGAGCTTCCCAAGGCAAACACCTATGGGAGAGAGCGCATGGACTGAATAAGACCAACTTTGGGCTGGAATCCAGGCCATATCATGCTTATGGTATACAGACAGGATAATCTTGAGTAACCATCCTCGTTAACCATTCGCTGAGCTTATTTATCTTAAAACCTAGGAGGGCAACAGTACTTTACTGTATGAGCCAAGATTCTTCTGATTAAAACTGACAGGAACCTAAATCACCCTCACATAAAAGAAAATGGTCCCTTAGTACAAACCTGTGAAATTACGTCAAAGACTCCAAAATAAAGCGTGGTTGGGAGTGAGACCCAACAGAACTCCCCAACATTAAACAGTAAGAGCCAAAGCCTCACCACTGATGGACAGTACTGTGTCTCCTCAACAGCAGCCTCTCCCCTCGGCTTCTCATCAGAAGGCCGCCTTCAGTCCCTCCGAGCACATGCTGTCCTGCAGGGAAGCCACCAAGTCAGTGGGCCACCTGAGCCCTTGCAATGGGACCCCACTGAACAGAGGGGTGGCAAAACATTTCAAAACTGGACTATAAAAACCCTATATATGCACGTTAGTGTTCTTTTTAGTGCATGCTTTAACATTTTGAAAGTATAATAATACACTAAATAAAGCAGTAAAACTAGCTCAGTCGTTTCCTCGCAACTTTTTTCATGTGGCCACTTGAAATTGTTGAGGCACATTCGGAGGCTTGTATTTTATTCTACTATATGGTGTGTCGAGATGTTCTTCCTAGACGAGGAACACAGCTGTGTACAGTCCTAGACCAGATTTCCCCAGCATAAAAACATCTCAGTGGAGAAAAAGATTTTCTTCCCTTCCTACCTTAGTTTCCAAATGTGCTAGAGAGACTTCTGACTGGTCACGCTGAAGTCACCTAACCTCTGACTGATCATGCTGAGATCACCTAACCTCTGCTAGATGTTAAGGCAACTTAACTAGTCAGTCCTGCTAAAGGTGTAGGAATGGGAGAGAATGCATGGGCATAAAGTACGAGCAGCAATGTCTGTCTGTCTGTTTTCTGGTTCTGAGTTCATCCCACGGTCTCACACATGTGAGGCGAATACTCTTCTACTCATGTCTACATCTCCAACCCGGAACATGAGACTCGACCACATGAGGAAGGGAAGAGAGACACAAGGCAGATAGATACGAACGTGCCACGGGGATATGTAGCATGGTTCTGTCTAACAGTGGCGACATTCTGACCAGAGTCCCTCTCTAAATGCTAGCAGTGACATTAAACCACACACCCCTTGAATGAATAGATTGCTCTGAGTCATGACTCAGAACAGCAGGCACCAGATACCCAAGAGATAAGCACTCCAGATTTCTACACTTGAATATTCAATCAAATGTGCCTAATCCAAGGATACTTTTGCTAAGCCCTAGAGACTGGCTGCTCATGAGTAGGACTGATTTCAAAGAGCAATTCATGAAGACACCAGCTTTACTCTATCTTCATTGGTACAAGTTAGCAACCCTGAAACCTTCTGGCCTAAGTACTATCATTATTAAGCATGTAACAAGTCTGAAAATATTTAGATTTTGCACTGAGCCTACTAAAATACACAGGTAAAGGTCTACAGCAGTGGTTCTCAAACTGCTCAGAAGTCGCCTCCACATGGATTGAAAACCCCAAAGAGTTCTTATTTAGGTGTTACCAGGTTGCTATATACTTTTTTTGGTTTTGTTTCATGGTGGCTTTTTATTTGTTTGTTTTTAGACAGGGTCTCACTAAGTAACCCTGACTGGTCTAGAACTCACTATGAAGACCAGGCTGCTCTGGAAATCACAGGATGTACCTGCCTCTGCCTCTCAAGTGCTGCTAGGTGCCACCACTCCTGGCTACTAATAACTAACTTTTTGTCATGTACTACATTCAAAAGTTAAAGTGACTTTCAAAGAAAACATAAGCCTTATGGAGTTCTATTGTGTTTTCCTCTAGAACAGTGGATCTCAATCTGTGAGCCACAAACCCAATAGGGGTCGCATATCAGATATTTACAATATGATTCACTACAGTAGAAATATGACAGTTATGAAGTAGCAATGACATAACGTTATGGTTGGGGGTCAGCACAACACGAGGAACTGTATTAAAGGGTCACAGCATTAGGAAGGGTGAGAACCACTGTTCTAGAAGATTTAAAGTTTTAGATTCAAGTTCCTTATCATTATTATTTTATAGATATTTGATTATTCCAGCATCATTTTATTCAAAAGATTATTTTTTCACCTCTGAACTAACTTTGCACTTTGTCAAAAATCAGTGGTAAATATAGGTCTATTATGAATATTTCATTTTGTCCCGTTTCTTTATATTGGTCATCTGGATTACTACAGCTTGGTTCTAAGTCTTTTTTTTTTTTTAAGTGGCAAGCGAACACTTACTATGTCTCTGTATAGTTTACTATTAGGATTTCGGTGGCTTGCTTCAGAGGAATGTGTATTTCCTTGCTCTGTTTTTCATTGCTGTAGCAGAATACTGCAGCCCAGGTTGTTTGTCTGTTCACCAGTACTTCAATACTCTCCACTCTTTCTTATTCATTGTTAAAGCTAGCACACCGTCACAGCTTCCATACAGCATGTACATACACCGTCATTATGCTTTGTTCCCATTGGTCCCATGTCCTTCCTCACCCCTTTGCCCACCCTTTGCGGGTTCCCCTTTGCCTGAGCATTCTCCCCGTCCCCCTTTCTCTTCATACAGAGCAGAACAAAGTCTTAAATCAGGGTGTGAGCCTTCCGATGGGGCTTGTTTTTCTTTTTTTTCAGAGTTGTGTAAGCTATTCTGAATCATTGGTATTTCGAAATAAACTTCAGAATCTGGTTGTCAATTTCTACAAAGACTGCCTGCTAAAATTCTGACTTGCTAGGATTGTGTTAGATCTATCTAACAATTTAGGAAGAACTGATGTCTTACAATATTGAGTCTTCTGACCTATAAACATCTGTTTAGCTCTTCTTTAGTTTCTCTCTACAATGCTATACTTTTCAGTATAAAGGTAACTGCTAGACTATCAAGAAAAACTGAAATTGCAGAGTTCTGGGGGAAAGTAGAAGGAAATGGTCATCAGAAATCACATGGAGAAACGAATTTGGACAAAACACAATGATGCCCTAAAGAGAAACTCTAGCTCATTCTTGTGTGGCTGTTCCCCTTCCACAGAGATGGGAAGAAAGCAAACAACAATAAGCCTTCAAATAAGAGTATGTGCCAAGCAGAAGGATATGGAGTTGAAGGACACAGTGTACAAACCACAATGCTTTAATGTAATGCTCACATGGCACACACATTGGTACATTCTGCATTTGGTTGTTATTAATTAGTGGTCAAAATGCTAATGTACCAAAAAATCATCTACAAACCATAGCAATGTTTGCATTATGCTGGCATGCTTCCACTGTTTACCAATTATGAACGGACTAATTTGTGTTACTAAAACACGCGCTGTAACAGAACAAAGTGGACTTGCGGGATTAGCATTCTCTATGAGACGGGACTGCAGACGGGGCAACCGATAATCATTTGAGATATGGTACGTTCTATGACTGTAACTTTAAAAACAAAACCCAAGCCAACTATTAAAAAAGAAAATTAAACTGCATAACAATCAAAGGAAATCACAATGAGAAAATTCACAGCTTGTGAGGATTCTTCAGTTTTCACACAAAAATGAACTGTTGTCGGATTACAGTATGTCACATCTAGATATTGGGGGTGAATTACTGAGCTTTGCACTCGGGGTGGAAGAAAATTAAGAGAGAAAAATGAAGTAACATAATTTTATGTCAATTTAAATGAAATATTTTCTTCAGAGTAATACTTTGAATAAGTAATAAATTTAGCACACGGAAATGTTCATTAGATAACGAAATAATAACCAATCCATTTCTACTCTGTACTTCCTCCAAGCTCAGAAGTCACATTAGTTAATTTCCTATCAGTGTAACAAAATACCTGAGGATGGTGGGGTGCTGGCTAGTTTCCTGTCCACTTGGCACAAGCTAGAGTCATTTGGGAAGAGGAACCTCAAGTGAGAAAATGCCCCAACCAGACTGGCCTGTGGGCAAGCCTTGTGGGGCATCTTTTTGGTTGATGATTGATGTGGAAGGGCACAACTCAGTGTGGGCAGTGCCGTCTGTGGCTGGTGTTCCGGGCGCTGTAAGAAAGCAGGCTGAACAGCCATGAAAAGCTCATCAGTAAGCTGTGTCCCCATGGTTCCTGCATCAGCTTCCACCATGAATCCCTTCCCTGACTTAACACAATTGCAAGATGGAAGAAACCCTTTCCTCTCCACACTGCTTGTGGTCATGGTGTTTTATCAAAGCAGTAGAAACCCTACCTAAGACAGGTGGTTAGTAATGGTTGCCAATTTGATAGGAACTAGAAACATTTAGGAGAGAAACTTCTGGGCACATCTATGGGAATTTTTCTGGATTATAGTAACTAAGGTGGCAATACCCACCCCAAATGATTGTGGGCCACTCTATTCCATGGGCCAGGGTCCAGGACGGACTAAAATAGAGAACGGGAGCGGTGGAGCATCTGCAGCCATTGCTCTCTGCTTCCTGACTACAATGTGATGTGGCCAGCTGCTCACGGCCCTGCTGCCACACTTCCTCGGCCACAGCGGACCGTATCTCCAGACTGTGAGACAAGGCCACCCCTTGCTTCCTGCCACACTTCCTCGGCCACAGCGGACCGTATCTCCAGACTGTGAGACAAGGCCACCCCTTGCTTCCTGCCACACTTCCTCGGCCACAGCGGACCGTATCTCCAGACTGTGAGACAAGGCCACCCCTTGCTTCCTGCCACACTTCCTCGGCCACAGCGGACCGTATCTCCAGACTGTGAGACAAGGCCACCCCTTGCTTCCTGCCACACTTCCTCAGCCACAGTGGACCCTATCTTCAGACTGTGAGACAAGGCCACCCCTTGCTTCCTTAAGCTGTTCCTGCCAAGGACTCTGTCACAGCAGTAACAAAAGCAGCTAATATACCAGGGTAACTTAAAGAGAAAATATTAACTTGGGTTTATGATTTTGGAGATTTCCATCCATAATCAATTTCCCCTGCAACTTGTGGCCTATAACAAGACAATACATCACGCTAAGAGCACACTGTAGAAAGAAACTACTCACCTCACAAACAAGAAGCAAAACAGAGACGATGAGGAAGAGAGCAGGCCCCACAGTCCCCTCCCAGGATGGCTTCTAATGACCTAAGGAGTTCCTGCTAGAGCCACCTTTTGGGATCTGGACCGCAAACATTGAATACGGGGGCCTTTCTAAGATGTTGTTATTGTTAAATGCTGTCCTGTTTTACTTCCTTGACGTTCCCAATGATCCTGTGTGGTATGTCCAGTATCTTAATCAGTTCTGATTGCTGGAACAAAATACTACATAACTAGATAGCTTCGATCAAGCAGGTTATTTCTTAAGATCTCAGAGGCCAGGCAATCCAAGATCGAGGCCATAGCAGACCTGGTTCAAGCACAGATGGGTCTAGATAGCTCTCAGGGGTCTCTTTTAGATAGACGGATGCCTCAACCACTCACACTCCTCCACTCAGATCCATTTGTTTACCCATGCACGATGTACCAGATACCTTTGTAAAGAAATACTCCTTTTCTCAATCTAGAAGATGAGCAAACTACTGCCCATGGGCAAAATCCAACCCAAGGCCTGCTTTTGAAAATAAAGTTTTATTGGACCCCAGCCATACTCACTCATTTACATATTGCATGTGACTGCTTTCATACCATGACAGCAGAGTAGTTGTGACAGAAACCATATGGCACATCAGCCTAAAATTTTACTACCGTGCCCTTTAGAGATGGCTGGCCCTCAGCTAGAGAGGCTTCTTCTCCAAGCCTCGCTCCTCTCTCCAGAGAAGAGAGGTGTGATAAGGACAGTGAACTAAAAGTCACGGTCCCATACTTAATGAAGAGACAGCTGACATTTCCCAGCAGAGTAAATGTTCAGCCCATCTCACTGTTCCTGCGTGATTGAGTCCCAAATGCAGATTTTGGCTCCAAGTTAGTGAGGATAAATCAGGCTTGTTACTTGAATAAACAGCATGCTTCTTTCATGGCGCTCTCTTCTGGGTACACATTCCTGCTTTTAGAAAAGTATGCATCCTCCTATTTGATTAGACAGAAACTATTTCCCTTGAGATAAGAAGATGAGCGCTCCCTGTAAATTCATTATTCCCTTTCAAGACCAGACAACGGCTTTGCTTGAAAGCCAGATTGCACAAGAATGAGTTAAAGCAGTCTTTCTAAAGGCTACTTCTTACGTGTGACTTTATTGGACGCAAAAAAAGTAAAAGTTCTCAGATTCGGAGGCATCCATCATTTACCTGTATGGTACACAGGAAAAGCTGTGAGGTCTGCTTTAAGTTTACAGACACTCAGGAGGATGGGAGGGTGAGGGGGTTGGCAGCTTGATACTAAGAAGTAATTATAATCAGTAGCACCACCCCAATAAGCTTCTAGATTTTAAATAAAGGGAATATTTGGGAGAAATCACTCATTTCCTCCCTGGAAATTTGGTAATGCTAAATGGACTTTCAAGCAGTTCTGAGTTGTACAGGACAATGCAGGACTTCATACCCCTCCTCCCAAATCCCAGGGTCATCAAGCAGCCCTATTCTCCTCTGAGACAACAAAATGCGAACGCCTCCACCAAGCCTAAGGAAAGGCCAGAGAATGAGAAGTTTCAAAGCTCTACCAACTTCTTAAAACCTAATTCTTGACAGCAAGGCACAAGATGTGACTGTCGCACATACACGTGCAATCATGCCGTCCTCTATTTTTCCTAACTCTGTGAGAGAAATGGGTGTTTCCCACTAACGTAGCTTGAAACCTTCCAAAGGCAGTTAGCAGGAAGGTTGGCATGTTCACATGTACCATGGATTTCAACAATTCCTTCAGAGAAAAGCCTTCACTTTAGATCTCTGGCTAGAAGCTACAGAATCCGTAGGATGCACAGCCTTTGCCAAGCTTCACAATTCAAGCTCAAAGTCTCAGAGGGGAGAACCGAGGCAGGAGAAAACTTAGCAACACTCGAAAACTTGCAGGGTCATGACAAGGGAACAAAGCCCTCATCGTGGAATAGTTTGTCTTCGCTGCTGACAGACAGTCATGAAACTTCCACACAACAGATAAAGCAAAACTGCCCACAGAAACAATGTGGTTTTCCTAAAGACTCTCAATCAACGACGCTAAAAACAAATAAGCTGTGTCTACTCAGGCCCCCAAACGAAAGCCTTCTCTGGGATTATTCTGCATGGGGGCTACTGTTTCAGTGAAGCCTGGTCCAAGCTTCACTTAGACTCTTCAGTTCTGGCTTCCATCTCATTCCCACAATTGGCTTTGTTAAAATGCTGACCGAGAGTATTTCCTAAGCAGTCACACTCTCACTAACACTAAGCCTCTATCCTGGCCACCGAGCTCTCCATCCCTGGGCTCCTGGCTAAGTTAGGTGTGCCTTGTCTTTCCATTCACCAGCTGTTCATTCCACAGCATCTGGCCATCCTTTCTTCATGGAGAGTGTTAGAACTTTAGCTTTCTGGGCCCTCTGTCCTTCTACCGATACACAGTTCTCGGCTGGATCACCCAAGCTCAGACCTTGGCTTGCTTACTGTTTCAGGCTGAATTCCCTCTTTCAAAATGCCTGCTTTGGCTTCATTGTCCTTCTTCTCCACATTGACCTCTTAGGGCAGTGGTTCTCAACCTCAGGTCATGACCCTCTCACAGGGATTTTGTATCTGGTATCCTGAATACCAAATATTTACAGCTCATAACAGTAGCAAAATTACAGTTATGAAGTAACAACGAAAATAACTTTGTGGTTGGGGTCATCACCACATGAGGAACTGTATTAAAGGGTCACAGCATTAGGAAGGTTGAGAGCCACTGTCTCAGGGCCTTTCCTCCTGTTGCCAACTTGAATCACTCTGGGATTCTCATTATTCTTAAATTAGTTCAGCAGATTCCTCAGGAAAACGTTGAAAGAGAACAGGCTCCTGGGCTGGGACAAGACCATCCACCAAGTGGACCCACTGCTCACAGCCGGGGCAGGATGGTGAGGAAAGCTGTCAGACTCAAAACTCACGGCAAGGAGCCATGGAAACAGCCCCGCGCAAGAGAGCAGATTCTAGAAGGAGCATCCATCAAGGAGCCACCTCTGTCTTCAAGAGGAGTTGGAATAGATCGTGCTAGCAATGCAGATGAAGAGGGGCCAGCCCAGACCCGGGAGGGATGGGGCCAAAGAAATCAAACCCAAAGCTGCTCCATGCTAACTCACGATAAGGGAGGAAGACCTTTATGGAAGGTCTGAAGTCATCTGACATCAGGATGTTTATAACACACCTTCCTAGCGTTATTCCTCACTAGTCTCTTTTAAGAATTTCTCTTAGAGCCTAGATTACTACGTACTCCCCAAATTAAGTGTGCTCCCCACAGTCATGCACCAACTGGATAAACCTGCCTGCACTCGGGGGTCCCTTGCCTCTTCTCAAGCCCCTGGTCCTAAGTTTTCCTAACCATTCCTATGCATAACAACCTTTACCTTTTTCCAATTTTTATTATAATTGTCAACCAATATTAATTTACAGATTAATGGGCTTCTATGTGCTGTTTCCAGGACATGACTGCATTTTAAAGGCCAAATATATATGTAGGATCCCAGTTGGTACTTGATTATTTCCAATTAATGTTTGTTAACTGTATATTATGTATAACTGTATAATGAGGTACTTGAGGACAACGATTAATGCTTGAACTTTTAGTGTATGGATGTGCCTATACCTAGTGCCATTTTGAGTCTAAATCAAGACTGAGGTATTCTGCAGAGAATGCACGCCAAACCCAAACCATACCCATTGGGGGGTTCCACTGCAGAGGGTACGGCAGCATGGGACACTGTGGGACAGATTCTGATACGGCCTAGTTCAAAGTTCCTCATCTTTGGGCCATTACATCACAGTTAGGTCACTCTTAATAATAAACCAAACATAGAAATCATGGGAAGGGAAAAACAGCTTTCCATTGCCCCTAGGCTATCATAGTCCCCGGGTCCTGATCAACACGAAGAGATACTCTTGTTTTGGCCTAACCATGGTTTTGTTTGTTTGTTTGTTTGTTTGTTTGTTTGTTTGTTTTTTGAGACAGGGTTTCTCTGTGTAGCTCTGGCGCCTTTCCTGAAACTCACTCTGTAGCCCAGGCTGGCCTTGAACTCACAGAGATCCACCTGCCTCTGCTTCCTGAGTGCTGGGATTAAAGGTGTACTCCGCTGCCACCTGACCTACCCATGGTCTTTAAAAATATTTATCAGACTAGTGAGATGGCACAGTGGTTGAGGCGCTTGCCAACAAGCCTGATGACCTGAGTTCAATCCCAGGAACCCACATATTAGGAGAGAATGACTTCTGCAAGTTGTACTCTGACCTCCACACATATGCCTTGACATGAACACCAAGACACACACACACACACACACACACACACACACACACACACACACACACCATATATATATATATATATATATATATATATATATATATATATATATAATTAAGAGTGAAAATACTTCTCTTTGCCATCACTTAAAAGGCAGGCATTTTTCATATTCCAAAACTTAAAAGCCTGAGCTTCTGGGCTCCTCCTTCAACATCTGCATATCTGGCACAGCAGGCCCTGCTGTCACGGGGAAACAGCTCGAGCTGAACGGCAGCTGCTGCGCTAGATGAAGCCCAGGCTCGCAGGCTCATGACGGTCCTCACCATGTCCTACTCCACGACAGCAAGCCAGAGCCACCCTTCACAGCACCTTTCTGGCTCCGCGAGCATCTGCTGAGCCAGGCTGGACTGAGAGAAGGCTGGTGGGAAGACCTTAACCTACTAAGCACAGCCAGGCTGAGGAAGCTGCTCCTGCTTCAACCAGTCACAGCAGCATGGGCTTGTAGTGCTGCCTTCCCTATCAGCGAGCCACGGAACCGCTGTGTGCGAACAATCTGGGGATTCGCTGTAGCTCTGCCCGTCTAGGACTCCTAAACACATCTTGATAGGCTCACCTTCTTTCTGCTTTCTGTCTCTACTTGGCAGAGTGAACTGTTTCTCACTGTGCGCCCTGACTGATCAGACAGCCACAGTGGGTGGCTTCAGAAGAAAGATGACCGCCCCATGTTCTGACAGACGAACAGACAGACAGATTTGGCTTTTTTACCCACAATTCATTTTTGTAGTGTCAGGATTCAGATTCCATAGGGGAATGAAATTTCAGCAAGCATTCCATTGGGATGAATAGTCTCACTGTGTCACATAAAATGAAGCCAGTAAGATTACTGCAGAAACCAGAAGTCCACATACTTCAGCCATGATTTTGGCTCTGCTTGTGGCCTGGTCTGGGCTATAGCCTGACCATATCCTGTGGAGGGACACTCCAGAGCTATGGAGACTACATGAACAATGTGACATTTTCTTATCCAAGGAAAAGTTGCTGCTGATATTTTTTTACAAGGTTGTATTTATCATATGCATTATGAGCTAGCTAGTTTCATGTCAACTTGACATAAGCTAGAGTTATCACAAAGGAGGGAGTCTCAATTGAGAAAATGTTTCCAGAAGATTGGGTTGTAAGCAGACAAGCCTATAAGGCATATTCTTTTTTCTTTTCTTTTTTTTTATTTTTTTATTTTTTATTTTTCGAGACAGGGTTTCTCTGTGTAGCTTTGCGCCTTTCCTGGGACTCACTTGGTAGCCCAGGCTGGCCTCGAACTCACAGAGATCCACCTGCCTCTGCCTCCCGAGTACTGGGATTAAAGGCATGCGCCACCACCGCCCGGTTAGGCATATTCTTAATTAGTGATTGATGGGGGAGGGCCCAGCCCATTGTTGGTGGGGTTACCCCTGACATGGTGGTCCTGGGTTCCATAAGAAAGCAAGCTCAGCAAGCCACGAGGAGCAAGCCAGTAAGCAGCACTCCTCCACGGCCTCTGCATCAGTTCCTGCCTCCAGGTTCCTGCCCTGCTTGAGTTCTGACCTTGGCTTCCCTCAACAGACTATGACTCAGGACACGGAAGCCGAATAAACCCTTTCCTCCCCTCCTCAAGCTGCTTTTGATGCTGGTGTTTCATCACAGCCGGAGAAGAGTAAGACACACTACCAGCAGGAAATAATTGCTACTTACCCCTCCAGTCCAGTGACATTTGACAGTTCCTATGTATTCCTATACAGTATTACTAAAAGATTCCCACCAAGAGGACTTTAACTTCAGGACAGTCTGTTGATGGCTCCTTCACTTAAGAAACCAATTCAAATAATCAGATATGTCAACAAAATTCTAACCTCCTTCTAAATTATTTATTTGTAGTTTTTGAGTATTTCTTGTTTAGATGATAAAAAACTTTAGTATAAAAATTAGAATTTTTTTCTTTTCTCTCATCACAGAGTACGGTTTTTTTTAGGAAAACAAAAGAAAAAAAGACAGCATGTTCTTTGTATTATATTGTTAGGTTTAGTATTTCACAGAACAAAGAATAAAGATGGGACAGTAGAAGCCAGTTTTCACTCTAACAAAATTAAGAGCAGTGTCTTCTAACGATTAGCTCTCTACTATGAGGAAGAGACCAGTCATCCTTGGCTATCTCTGGGGACTGGTTCCAGGACTCCTCAAGGATGCCACAATCTGCCTGGTGCTTATGTTCTGGATAGAAAATGATAGTATTAGTATATAACCTATGTGCATCCTCCACAGACTTCAAATATCTAGTACCATGTAAATGTTTTGCAAATAATTGCTATAGCATATTATGGGATAATTACACCACCACCACCCCCCAAAACGCCCACCTGTACAAATTCAGTGGAAGTGTGTTTTTTCCCAAATAGTCCATCTTTGCTTGGCTAAATTCATAGATTCAGAAACAGAACCTATGGCTCTGCATGGTTAACTCATATAATTACAAAATATTCTTCCTTTGCTTAAGTATTGTGATGAATAATTACACTTTGACTCTCCCAGCTATTCTATGAACCACAATTTCTCCCTACAAATCCATCAGGTGGGGTATGGAATTGAGCCCAAAAGGATCATACTTGGAAAGATCAGTCTACTTGATCTGAAGCCTATGAAACAGGGTTAATTTGCTGCTGTATGATATACTACAGAAGCAGAATAATCTTACATTTTCCCTTTGGTTTCCACGAGTTTGTGCTAAATTTCTACCACCTGACAATGAAGAGCAGTGACTGGAAAATTATGTTTCTACTGACTGAGTTTTTATATAAGTAATCTATCAATCTCAGCCTTTGATTTAGCACGACCAAAAGTAAAATTCAGGCCCTGAAGTCAGGCTTCATTTTAAGAACCTTATCTACTTATAAAGTAAAATCTGATCACTGAGTATTTCTTAATTGCTCATCCTAACATCAAAGAACCCATTGGTAGGTACACTGGGTGTCACTGGTACTAAGAACTGAAGAGTAGATGGTGAGTTACCACAATGCAATGAACCTCACTGCAGCAAACCCACAGGGCGTTATGGCAAACGCCACGCAGTCTCAGTATTTACAAGTTCTACAGTTCACCAGCCAACTGCAAGGCCAAGTGGGGTGAACTGCTCTGATCGGGACAAAGCATACCCTAACCCTAGGGCATGAAGGAGCTAACTTTATTTTTATACTGACAGAAACAGTTACAGTCCTAGAAATTAAGTGAGTGTGGTGGTTTGAACAGTATGGCCCACATAGGCTCATGCATTTGAATGCTTGGCCTATAGGGAGGGAGTGGCACTATTAGGAGGTGTGGCTCTGTTGGAGTGGGTGTGGCCTTGTCGGAGGAAGTGTGTCACTGAGGAGGCAGTCTTAGAGGTCTCATATGCTCAAGTCATGGCCAGTACGGAACACAGTTCACTTCCTGTTGCCTGTGGATCAAGATGTAGGACTCTCAGCTCCTTCTCCAGCACCATGTCTGCCTGCAGGCTGCCATGCTTTCTCACCATGATGATAATGGACTAAACCTCTGAAACTGTAAACCCATGTTTTCTTTTACAAGAGTTGTCCTGGTCATAGTGTCACATAGTGTCCCCCCTAAGACAGTGGGGAACATCCAAATACCAGTAGCATGTCAAGGAGTTCCTAATGAATACATATTCTCCAGAGAGCAAGCAAGGGGCTGGAGAGCTGGCTCAGCTGATGCGAGCACTTGCATCCCTTGAAGACGACTTTGGTTTGGTTCCCAGCATTCACATGGTGGTTCACACCCATCCATAACTCCAGTTCCAGGGGATCCAATGCCCTCTTCTGACCTTTATGGGCACCAGGCACACACGTGGTGTGCAGACATATTTTTTACACATAAACTAAACAAATCATTTAAAAAAAAAAAAGCATTGCCAAATGTCCCACGGCTGTGATACAACAGATCTTAAACCCCCACATGTCCTCTGCACTGTCCGGGACGGGCCTTGTTTGTCTGCCTGTCTGCTGTACGTGTGCTTTCGTTTTATTGTTTTGCTGTGGTTTTGAGTTGCACAAGTTTTTCCTGTTTTGTTCTTCTTGTTTTACTATTTTGCATAAACTGAAGATCCAAAAGGACGTCAGTGTGGACTCGCAGGTGTTTTATCTATAGCACACAAATTACTTCAGAGTAATTTGAGGAAGAAACCAAAACGCTTCACCATTTTGACTAATATGTTCCACCTTTCTCTTGTCTGGCTGGTAGGAAAACCAGAAGCAAAACGTAAGTGAGACTTGTCAAAATAGAAAACATAGAAATACAGGCACTTACAACTGAAGAGGAAGACACTGGCTGTGAACTGCACCTTCAAGGACATGAGCACAGACAGAGGGATGTCAGTCGAGAAGACTCTTCAAAGTACAAGACCCAACAAATCAGAGCAAACCCATACTAACTAAGTGTGGATTAGTGTGATTATATGGATAACGGACTCATATACTGCTGGATTTCATTTTAAATGAGCTGATGGGAGTGTTAACTGGAATAAATGAAGGAGGTCACTGCGGGACACACTTCACAGGTTCCTAAGGAGACTTCCTGCTGTAATAACAGAGTACCATGATTTCTGGAACCAAATTAATTACACATGGTAATCATGAATCTAATGGTCCAGTCCCCACCAAAGGTTCTAGAGAAACCGACAAAACACTGGCCTCCAGTCTCATCTGAACTTCATAACTGGATACGGAGAGCAAACTAGTCTGCTGAAAACTAAAAAGTTGATGAGCCACCAAAGAAAAATCCCATCTTTATTTAGAGGAAACTAAAATAACTTTCCCTCTTGGAGGGAATGAGTACTTAGGTGTGGTGACATACACATTTAATCCCATAATGCAAGAGGCGAAGGCAGGTAGACTGATCTGAGCTCAAAGCTAGCCTGATTTATACATATTGAGCACAAGGCCAGCCAGTGTTATGCAATGAGACCCTGTCTCAAAAATCAGAAAAGACTTTTGGGGTATAGCTTCTTGTACTACCAGAAGAAAAAAATCTCATGAGGCCCCCCCCTTAACACTACACAAAGAACTATAGGCAACTGAGGAAAGCTGGGAGCAGGAGAGGTAGCCTTCTCCAGAGAAGAGGACATCCATTGACTGTCTAGTGCCAGTCAGCCCTGAGAAAACATACATACATACACACACACACACACACACACACACACACACACACATACATACATACAAGTAGCACTATAGGGATTAGACAGGTTATATTTAGGAATATATATGTTTGTATATATAGGCACACAATAACAATTATTTTTAAAAAGACAACAAATTTGAAGGAGAGTGGAGAGGGGTATATGGGAGGGTTTGGAGGAAGAAATGGGAAGGGGAAAATATTGTAATCACATTATAATCGCAAAAAGAGGAAAGGAAATAAAATGTTGTAAAGAAAAAAGCAATAACAATAAAAAGTTCCCTAGTCGTTTGTTTGTTTGTGACATCTCCCTACACAGCCTCTGGCTGACCTGGAACTTGCTACGTAGCCCTGGCTGTTCTGGAACTCACTCTGTAGACCAGGCTGACCTTGAACTCACAGAGCTCTGCCTGCCTCCTACGTGCTAGGATTAAAGTCATGTGTCACCACTACCCCAGCTCCCCAGTCTCTTGTACTGTTTCAGTCTATAGTCTAGCAAAACAAACTTCCAACCGCTCTCAAGAGTCCTGGCATTCATTGCCGATTTCTATAATGTGTGGGGAGACTTATGCACGGGCCCTGTCTCTTCCCTCAGCTGTTACAAATACAACCAGCTCTCTGAAGGCATCAATTGAAGAAGGCAGAAGTTTTCTAAGATTAGACTGAAATGAAATAAGCACAGGTTGAACCAAGAGCTGAGGGCAGCCAGCCAAATCTTAAATTACAACCCAAATCCTCATCTGAGCTGAACCTGGGCCTCTGTCTTGACATTATCTTCTCGGTGAAGCATGTACCCTTCCCAAACAGTGGTTCCCGAGGCCTCTATCCTACTTTAGAGAATGCCACATATACTGGTCTAGCTAGACTATGACTCTCTGCTGGGACAGCCCAACTTTGAAGGTGTCCAAGTTCAACTACTGACATAAAGAAGATGAAATGCCCTTTAGTGAGCATGTTTAGAAAGCAGAATGCCTTGGACAAGTTCTGTGAGTCTTTCATCCCAGTAAGATTACTAAATAAAAATTATTTTCCTGAGTATAATTTATTTATACTACTAATATATAATCGCCTTGCACACACACACAAAAAAACTCATGTTAAACAATTTTAAGGTTAGTGCTTTAGCAAAGGAAATGGAATTCCAATGAATTGTCCTGCAGTAAGCATCTTATTAGAATGCATCATCAGAACAAAATGTGAACAAACCAGTTATACAAATATTGAGCTAAATGACTGAAGTTTGGTGTATTCTCTTACTGATAATTGTAGATTTTTACCTTAAGAAGGTATGTGGGAATGTTGCTGAAATCTACTGGTAACTTCAATAGGAAACGAGCTGAAAATTCACCAGTCTGTAGGAAGGGGAAAAAAAAAAGATTAAAATATAAAACAGGTTGAGAAGTAACAATTACAACCAAGAAAAAAAATTCACTATTTCAATATGCAGACAACTGTGATTAGGGTTTCCTAACATAGGGCAGAAAAATAGGCTGGAAAAGTAGAAGAGGATTAAAAGAACTCTTAAAACTATTAAAAGAGCACAGTTTTAACATCAAAAATCTACATTTTAATGCATGATAAAATTTTAAAGTATTGCATTTTTAAAACTGTGAAAAGAATACATGAATATTATTTTTCAAAAAACTGAAACAGGAAGAGACCAATCTACCCCTCAGATTTGCTTCCCTAAGCACTCCCATCACCTCACTGATTCCGTAACTTACCATCATGATACAGACACCAGTTAGAGTAGTGTGGAAGTTCATACAAAGACCAAACGCACTCATGTAAAACTAGACATCAATGTAAACCCAGACAAGTTTCTAATCTCTTGGAAGTTCATTAATATTATTATCAACTAATGTTTTCAGCAATTTCCTCTACAATCTATGTAAGAAAGATACATAGAATTGGAGATTTAAAACAAATGTGTGTGTGTGTGTGTGTGTGCGCGCGCGCGCATTGCCAGGGAACAAACCCAGGGCCTCATGCATGCTAGCTAAGTCTTTTTTCTAAGTAGACTATTCAGGAACCTAGGGGTTCCAAGGCCCCTATGCAAACGCAGAAAAACTAGTGATGGAGCTGGTGGGACCCTGAGTCTTCTACCCTCTCTCACTGCGAGCATGCAGTGTGGCTGGGGATTCTGACACAATGAATTCCAATACGACATGTTGGACAAAACAAAGAAAGAAACAGCAACAACAAAAACACAGCTGATCTAAAACTACTTTAGAGAATGGTTCTCGCTCTGGCCCACCCATCGGCTTAGGAACACAGATGAATGCAACTCTCGTCTCTCATCAGAGAAGCTTGTATTTATAAAAAACGGTAACAAAGAGATCCACAACTGGTCAAGGTACAGAGAATAAAAGATTTTAGAATGCCCAGCCCTAAGTAGGACATCTGTACCATAATCCCCTCCTCCTAGGGCTCATGGGTGATTGCAGAAGAGGAGGGAGAATGAGCGTAAACCCTGAGGTGGTGGATGACTTCAAGGAAACGGCGTCCTCTGGACACAACAGGGCAGCTGCACATCGGAACGGACAGCCGCTGTGACATCACACACGAGACCCGTGACTGACACAGCTCAAGCCAAACCACATCCCAACATGGAGAGCGGGGGTGGGGGGTGGGGTGGGTGTGGAGTCCCACATTTAGTGCTCCAGCTACTGAACTGAACGAGCTATTGGGAGAAAGTCAGCTTTCCTTAAGTGTAGCTCCTGGGAAGTCTCCCACCCTCCAGGAGAAGGTTATATATCCAAGAACATGCAGGTAGCACAAACCAGACTTGATCAGAATGGTGGGGGGGGGGGAGTAAGGGAAGTGGGGATGACTGTGGGAGGGGCTGGAGGGGGTGAACCCGATCAAAACACACTATACAAAGTGCTCAAAGCACAAATATTAAAAAAAATATCTCTCTATCCTTCCATAACATGATTACTTCTGAGCTCCCAGTATCTTTTCTGCCTTCCAATCCTTCAAAAATTCAACCACATAAACTCCCAAATCATAGCTTTCCACACAGAAAGCGCCCACAAGTAATTTTTAGGGACGAATGGATGAGGCCCACACAAGCCAAGCACACCTTTCACAGACGGCTCCACAGGTGTTACGGCTCCCTTCTACAAACACTGACAGCTGCCTTCGGGCCTCTGGCCCTCATCAAACTCTGACTTGAACTTCAGAAATGGAGACACGCATACCAAAGCTTAGTTCGGAAGCTAGCAGTGTGCAGTCTCTGCCTGGCTCAGCGCTCTCCTTACCACTTAGGACATCTAACTTGCATCTGTCTCTGGCTAAAGATGGAACATTTCTCCACAAGGCCAACCTCCTGACAGAAAGGGGAGAAATGAGGAGTACCCCAAGACAAAGCTGAGGCAATCCAGAGACAAAAACCCTGCGCACCAGGAATGCAAAAGGTGAGGCACGGCCGGATTCTCCGAGCTAAGCAGCTACCCCCAGCCCAGCACTGGGGCGCACACTTACGGGCCACACAATGACCTGCTAACACCACCTCAAGGGGATGGCTGAAGGAAGGGTGGCTTCCCTTCTACTGCAGCCTAAGACTTCTGGCGTTTAGCTCCTAAAAGACTCTAAAGCTAACATGCCCTACTGAACGGTGGCTCTTTGGATCAAGACATACCGGAACTGTCAGGGAGGAGATCATACTTTGAAAGAACTAAGTCTATGCTAACATCTAATTCTACAGTGTTAAATGGGGTTTTATAAGAAGTCTACTGGCCCACTGGGTACTGAAAGTGCAGAAAGAAAACAGCAAGTCTCCCCCGGGAGTGTGTACAGTGCTCAGCCAAGAACGCATGCTCCCGACTGACCCTCCGCTCTTTCTCCTATAACATCACTTCCCTCTGCTCACTCTATCAACCTGCAAGCATCGTCTTAGAGAAGTCTTCTTTTTTATTTTGGTGTGTAGCTTTGCGCCTTTCCTGGGACTCACTTGGTAGTCCAGGCTGGCCTCGAACTCACAGAGATCCGCCTGCCTCTGCCTCCCGAGTGCTGGGACTAAAGGCGTGCACCACCACCGCCCGGCGAGAAGTCTTCTTTTATCTCACTTCCTTGATAAGCTCCCACCTTATTCTTGGTTCTACATTATAAAATCCTCCTCCCGAGGCGGTCAGGAGTAGATTTGAGGTCTGTATTTCCTCTTGTTTTTCTCTCTAGTCAAGCCTTCTTCCCATCACTCCACCAAGACAGCTCTTGCAAGGTCTCCAATGACCTCCCCATTGCCAAACCCCGTGGTCACTTCTGTCTTGTCTCAGCGCCATGTCAGCAGCGCTCCCGCAGGGCGGATCACTCATTTCTCAGAACAGAATTCACTTAGCTTCCAGGGTCTTTGCCACTCTGCCTGGCCTCATGGCTAATCTCCTCAACCTGGAAACGATGAAGTATGCCTGGGCTTAACTCCAAGACCTCTTGGCTTTGCTACACTCACCAGAGACCTCATACAAGCTCATGGCTATTGCCTCATACAAGCTCATGGCCTTAAATAATATTTATACACCGATGGCTCCCAAATGCCCTAGCTCCACTCCAGACATTTTCCTAATTCAAATGTATTTCTCCAATACCATGAAAATTCCCGATTTTGTGTTCTTTCCTTGGTATTTATTCCTCATTGCAAAAAAAGAGAAACTCTACTATCCTTTCAGACAAAAAAGAAAAGAAGGAAAAAAATTCCACAACCGCCCTGACATCTAGCTTTCCCTCTTCCCTCACAGGCAGTGGAAACACATACTGCTGATGGAGCGGCCACTTCTCACGTCCCCTGACACCTGCCCCCACCTGGGGGAAGCCACATGACCTCTAGGCTAGACACTGCCATTGTCCCGGACTGCTTCATAACTTTTCAGCTGCAGGGCATTTTCTTACCAACACGTTGCAGACGGATCATGACGGTTCTTGTTTAAAGTCCTCGGACTGTGGAGATTTAAGGCCTTTCCAGTGTAAGGTGACAAAGGGACAAGGGAGCAGGGGAGCAAAGTATCCAGAAGAGCAAGAGAGGACAGCCACAGAGAGATACAAAAGGGACTACTGCAAGCACGAGGAAAACTTCTTAACTCATCTGGGGACAGGACTTTCAAAGGTGCCATGGGATTCCTCCAAGACATTGGGAGAGTTGGAGAAATGATAAATCAAATTCAACCTCTTTATTCTTCACTTTCAATTATAAAGGCAAACAAACTACCTAGCAATAAATAGACATCTTATCAGCTATGTTAAGTTAACTATGTTAACAGTGTCAAATGTTAGTCCCTAATTGAAATGGAAATTTCAAAGTCTTTAATTTGTTAAATCTGATGGCTTGTGTGTGTATGTATGTATCTGTATACACACACATATATGTATTTTTAAAACCAATAGAAGAAAAATGTGGGATTTTAAAAATTATAAGAATTCCTGTCCATATAAGGTAACAAAAATAATTACATATTTAGCACTTGGACTCATGTGAACTACAAGCTATTTTAGTCCACATACTACATTTTAGCTTTTTAACCCTCTTAGTTTACACAATATATTTTTATTCTACCAACTATTTTAGACCAAACTTAAAAAAAAAAAAAAAAAAAAAAAACCACCTCTCCAATGGTCCCTGCTTTATCCTTTCTCAAAATGTTGCTCCCAGAACTGACATACATGTGTGTTTGTTGGCAAGGGGCTGATTGACACATTGACGTCACAATTAAAAACCAGTATGAATTTGAGTTTCTCGGCGATGGGCTAAGGTATGAAACCAAGTCAGCATGAAAGGGACCTGTGATAGAAGGGGATGCGCTCTGCTGGGAAAGAAAGGATTGTTTATGGGTTCTAGCTTCCGAGTCTACCATACCTTTCTTCTGAAAAATATTTGATCAGCACATATTAATTATACAAACTAATGGGTTCCACTGTGACATTTAAAAGCATGGAATGCTTCGTGAATTCACATGCCATCCTTGTACAGGAGCCATGCTCATCTTCTCTCCAGTTCCAATTTTAGAAGATGTGCTGCTGGATCCAGCGCCCACTGCACACTTCTTAGGCCTTCGAAGGAATAAAGAGAAACTGGGCTGGAGACGCAGCTCAGTAGCCAAAAGATTGCCTAGAATGCCCAGGCCCCACGTTCAACCCCAGGCCGGGGGAAACAGGAAACTCAGCACTTATCTCTAAAGCACAGCCATCCTGGGAACTAAGGCTCGGGAATCCTGGTGCTGGCTGGCATTGACTCTCCTATGATCCGTAAACTAGCCTTCCGCCGTGAGACTGAGCGGCCAACGGCAGTCTAAAGCATGTCTTTGTGCAACTGGAATTACAGACACGCTATGAAGAGGAAGACTCCCGTGGGCACGCGCGCACACGTTCGTATTCACACACAGACACACAATCACTGCTCAACCATACACAAGGACTGTCTTCACATCTGATTTGCCATTGCTGTTGTGTCGCCGGAGATAACTTCCACGGCACTCCTTCCTGTAAGCTGTGACTGAGACATTTAGAGGCAGCCAAGTGAACGGGATAATTTGAGTGTTTTTCATGAGTCCCTGGTCAGGCCTCCTCTTGGACAGACACAGAAGATGACCTGACCTATGGCTGTGAAAGTGTTAGTCTCCCTGACAACTGCCTTAATGGCACCTGTCCCCAGCATCGGCCATGAATGTGTGCATCCTCCTCTTCTTAACTGAGAGAGTGTTGGCAAGGGCTCCAGCTGACAATTTCCTGGGCCTGGGCTTTTCTCCTTCACAGCAGCTGTCCCACAGTTCCCTTCATCTTTGGGAAGTGACAGGCAGACATCTTGTGCTGAACAGATTCCAGTCAGCTCGTCCCGCCTCAGGGAACCCTCCTTCCTGTCTTAGGAACTGTGTCCTTATCCACGAATAAGCTTTCATCTGAGATTGACCAGTGCCACTCAGAGCAGATAAAGGCTAAGAAGTGGAAAAGGCGACTCTAACGGCATCTGGGACAAGGTGGTAGCAGAGATTCTTAAGACTGACAATCGGCTAATCTGGAGGTTGTGGCCTGTTCTTTGGCAACAAAATAAACATACAGAACATGTAAAAAAAAAAAAAAAGACAGCCAATTTAGTCTTATTAGAATATCACACTTCTTAAAGGTAATCTTAAGATGTAATACTGACCCCCAAATTGTGTTCAACAGACCATAATTTATTTCTGGTTTTTTTGTTTGTTTGTTTGCTTTGTTTTTGTTTTTGTTTTTTTTCAAGACAGAGTTTCTCTGTGTAGTTTTGGTGCCTAGGAACTCACTCTGTAGACCAGGCTGGCCTCAAACTCAAAGAGATCCACCTGCCTCTGCCTCCTGAGTGCTTGGATTAAAGGCGTGTGCCACCACCACCCAGCTATTTCTATCTATTTTGAAGCAAGGGGAAATAGAAGCTAAGAATAGAGTCCCTTGCTGGGCAGTAAAGGAGAGTGGAACTCCACCTCAAGACACCATGGATAAAGCTCCATGTTTTCAGCAAACAGAAATGCACGCCTTGTATGACCTCATTCAGGTTTCTAATAAATTCCTGAACAGGACAGAGTTGAAGGAAAGACCTCATGATACTCCTCAAAATGCTGGAGGGTGTGGAGACAGGAAGTCCACAGAGCACTTGCCACTTTGACCAGCTGACATGGACATTTTACCAAGTTACCGTGCCTTGATAGACAAGGGGAAGACACCAACATCAATCAATCTTTGTCCTCCTCATGAATGTGTACACATGTGCACATGCATCCCTATATACATACCACACACACACATACATATACAAAGAAAAGTAGGGGATAGGAAAAAGGAGTCCAATTCATCTGTGAAATCTCGTGATTTGACCTGAGAAATGACATGAGAAATCCTATGATTTCTCAAAGATCATGTCCACAAGTGAAGCCCTGCCAGCTCTCCCCTGAGAGCCTCCTCCAGCCACACTGCTGCCCATCCCTTGATCTTAGAGCAGACAAACCCTCTCTCGGTGCCGACCTGACCCCTGGGGCTGTAAGGAAGCATGGCTGGATCGTCTTAAGCTCCCTGGATCACAGTAAGTTCACAGCGGCAATAACAAGCTAATACAGTTCTTGATTCGAAACATTTTGGCTCAGAATCAAGATCTTTTCTATCTTGCAGGGTCCTGTGTTAACTAAGGTAAAAACAAAGACAAAAAAAATGGCACATAGATGGATGTTTGTAATCCCACTGCTCGGAGGCAGAGACAAGCATATTCCAGAAGCTCACTAGGCAACTGGTCTAGCCTATTTGGTGAGTTCCAGGCCAATAAGAGAGACCGTCTCAAAAAAAAAAAAAAAAAAAAAGTAGATAGCATCAAAAAACAACAAAAACCACTCAAAGTTGTCCTCTAGCTTCTAGATGCATGCACACGCACACACATACACACGCAAGACACATTCAACTGCATGTGTATGCACATACACACACACATAAACACACAAAAGATAAGAAACAAAATCATAAAAACTATAACTGAACAGTAATTCCCATTTTAAAATGAGCCTCCCAATATTAAAGACAACACAAACTCACAAAGAAGTCAAGATGGATTAAACCTAACATCCTTTTCTGAGAGGACAATTAAGTGGACTTTTTAGTAACAAAGAACTTTGAATAGTTAAATATGTTCAAACAGGAAGAGTTGTTTGAAATTTTTAAAAATATATTGCTCATTCGTATGACTTTGGGAATCACATCCCTTAATAAAAGTTAAAGACTCTAAGGGAGATCATATTGAACTTAAGAAAAGAAAGTGCTGTGGAATAATCCTCTTGTGCACTGTAAAGATTTGTCACTCAAATTGGTTTAATAAAGCACTGATTGACCAGTAGCTAGGCAGGAAGTATAGGCAGGGCAACCAAACTAAGAATGCTGGGAAGGAGAAGGGTGGAGTTTGAGAGAGTCACCAGCAAACACAGAGAAGCAAGATGAGAATGCCATACTGAGGAAAAGGTTCTAAGCCATGTGGCTAAACACAGATAAGAGTTATGAGTCAATTTAAGTGTAAGAGCTAGCTAGTAACAAGCCTGAGCTATCAACCAAGCATTTAAAAGTCACATTCAGCCTCTGGGACCAGGTGGTCAGGACAGGAAAACTCCATTTACATATGGGGCTTGACCCATGGACCGTGGTGGCCTTACATCCACATAAAGACTAAAAAAAAACTTAAAAAAGGGGGAGGAGTTCATGCAGGCCACAGTACAAAAACACATCCCCTGGTCATGGCCATGAGCTAAACAGCGTTGGGGGTTTCTGCAGTCTCTCACACAGGCCGCAGTACAAAGAGGCTTCTCCCAGCTGCTGCCTCCCTGCTTGAGAGCTCTGCCAACATGCTACATGGTGGGTTTAGGGTTTTTGCTCATGGAGACAGAAAGAGTTAAGGATGCACAGTAACAACAGATTCCGATGAAAAACACAGCCAAACAGGTCACAATATATTTAAAAAAATGTACGGAGCCTTGGGAAAGAGAAAAAAAAATTTACAGTCATAGATTAAAAATATATAGTTTTAAAATAAATAAAGTCCTTAAAAAGGAATAGAGTAATAAAAATTATAATAAGCCACTTAAAGATGGAAAATAGACAGTCTGGATATTGTATGTTATTGTATTGTCTTTAATTTTTTGACTACTGATAAACAAATGATAACAGCTAAGAAACATTTGATTATGAAAACTACTAGATTAAGCCAACCTATATATTTAAAAAATACCTTGACATCAAAATTTAAGTCAAAAGATATGATACTTTGGGGGAGAGGTTATGCTTCCCCCTCCCCCAGGAAATGAGAGGCTCTGGATTCATTCTGAGTTCTGAAAAATCTCCAATGGGAATGGATGACCCAGATGATCCAATGTTTCAAAGTACCTCTGTTGCAGTTTCTTCTGAGTTCTGCATCCAGAACAGCTTCAAGGCTGCTGGCTGAGATGATCCAGCCTCACAGAATACTCCAGTCAGGAATTGACCATAATCCTAAATTTTCTCAGGGTCCCCTAAAGATTACCTGCACCCTCAACCAACAGGAAATAGTCTAGAGAACTATGCCCACATTTTCAAAAAATGGGTTATGGATATTTATTATCATTTGGGGGAGGTGGTTACAAGCTGTTATTGGTAATGGTCAGGAAAGAAGCTAAACAAGGGAGATTAGATTCAGGGATCTTGTTCTGAAAAGAAAAAGGGGGGATATAGAAATGAAAGGATAAAAGGGTAGATTATTGAGTCTACTTTTATCAAAAAAAAACTATTAACTGTACATATTTTACATTGGTATGGATTTTGGTTTATTGATACAAATTTAAAGTTAATTTTGTTATACTGTATATTTCTACTCTTGTTTAGGGTATTATGTTTATGAAGCTCATTTAAAATGTAATTGCTGTGGGATGGTCTATATGTTAAATTGCTCTGATTGGTCAATAAATAAAACACTGATTGGCCAGTGGCCAGGCAGGAAGTAGATGGGACAAGGAGAGAGGAGAATTATGGGAAGCAAAAGGCTGAGGCAGAGAGACACTGCCAGCTGGCGCCATGACCAGCAGCATGTGAAGACACTGGTAAGCCACCAGCCATGTGGCAAGGTATAGATTTATGGAAATGGATTAATTTAAGCTATAAGAACAGTTAGCAAGAAGCCTGCCACGGCCATAGTTTGTAAGCAATATAAGTCTCTGTGTTTACTTGGTTGGGTCTGAGTGGCTGTGGGACTGGCAGGTGACAAAGATTTGTCCTGACTGTGGGCAAGGCAGGAAAACTCTAGCTACATGTAATATATAATTAAGAAATACAAATTAATAGTCATTTATAATAGCAAACCTATAATTATGTTAGGTATGTTTTCAAGGTCATGAAGAAATATATTTCATATAGATAGGCAATTGTCAAACACTTTAAAGACCTATAGAATATAGCATTTAAAATTTCCATTGTTTTCTTTATTGCAAAAGCTAGACATGCAGGCAAAGAAAGTGCCCTTGCCTCAACTGCTGACAGTTACTGTCCAAACTGGACCAGTAGGATGCAAGAAAGGTGACTGTCAAACTTTGCCAAGATACAGTAGAACAGTCCTTCAAAATTCCCTGATTCACAGGAAAGTCTGTCAGATATGCTAGGCCTATAGGCCAGAGCTGGATACCCCAACGCTACAAAGGAACTTTGGGTGACTGTCCAGGCAGCTTGAGGTCCCTGTCATTGGGTAACATTTTACCCTTCTGGGGTTGTTAATGGAGTTAAAGACTAGATAGTTATAGTTTTCTTTAGTTATGATAAACGATAAATTAGGTACAAAACTTTGGACTACAAAGATAAGATAGATAATGAAGTATTTTCTCTAATTTTGCCAAATACAAATAGATTGGATATTGTAACTGTAATTCTTACTTGATAACTGTTTTTGTTGTATATAATTTTACTATGTTAAAGTTAAAAGTTTCCTTTTAATTAGACAAAAGCGGAGGAATGCTATGGAATAATCCTCTTGCACACTGTTAAGATTTGTCACTCAAATTGGTTTAATAAAATGCTGATTGACAAGTAACCAGGCAGGAAGTATGGGTGGGGTGACCAAACTAAGGATGATAAGAAGGAGAAAGGTGGAGTTCAAGAGTCTTGGACAAAGGCAGGGAAGCAAGATGAGAGTGCCATACTAAGAAAATGTACCAAGCCATGTGGCTAAACACAGATAAGAATTATGGGTTAATTTAAGAGTAAGAGTTAACTAGTAACAAGCCTGGGCTATCGACCAAGCATTTACAATTCACATTTAGCCTCTCTGAGTCGGTTATTTGGGACCAGGTGGTCGGGACAGGAAACATCCATTTATAAGAAAGCCTTGATGGAATATAATAAAATTAGCAAGAGAAGAATGCCTAAACATGCTCTATGTGTCACTAGAGTTTGCTCACTCATCTAGTCAACAAACACTCGCAGAACAGCAGTGATGCAGCCAGCACTGTTCTGGGCCACTCTGAGCTACATAACGAGAGCTTGTCTTTAAGAAAAGAGTCTGAGGGCGTGCGCACGAAGGCTCCATATAACCAGCTGTATCCAGAACAGCTGACCTCTCTTATCTGACTGGGGCACTGGAAGAAGGTGAGATTTGTCAGTGTCTTAACCTGTGGCCTGCCGGCTACCCACATCAGGACCCGCATGGAGGTGTAGAGCAGAGGCAATCCTCAGGCTCTCACGCTGCCTTCTGAACATAGCAGACTGCGGATGAAGCCAACTTCGCACACTTCTCCTGTGACATCCTTAACAATAATAAACCTGGTAGCCACTAAGTCCTTCTCCACCTCTACGTCATGACAAAGCACACAGGTGACCTAAGCCATCTGCATCTGAGGACATGGTTAGAGCTCACTCGACAGGGACATCCTAAGGCTCTTCTTGTCTCTAACCCCATCACAATGCAACGTCCCTCTCTCAGCACTCACCCAGTTGTTTTTCTTCCCAGCATAAATTTCCATGTTCTCTCCGTACTGAGGCTCTTCCAGGAGCGTCTGGTACTCAAACATGAGGCGCGAGCTCTCGCGGAGGCGGCTGCATTGGAACTGGTGGTATTGCTGCACCAGCTCCTTCACCACGAGCAGCAGGCACTCGGGGTTTGAAGGGTTCCAGGAGGCCAGGTTCTGCGGAGTCATAAACGAGGACCAGTGAGACACAACTTCACACAAACCCCTCATCACAACTGCACATCAAGGCAGAGGAAGGCAGCAGCAAAAGCCTTCGAGCGAGACTGTTCCTGCTGGGCTGTGCACCCAGAGCTGGGGCGCTAATGAAGAACAAAACAGGTAGTACTAACATGAGAAAGCGAGTTCACCGGAAAGATTGATTTTGACCCTGAAATACTGAATTTGTTCTGTATTCTTCTGGGCTCTTTGCTTTGAACAAGCACCCTATTCTAAACTCAGCATTCTATGCAAAAGTAATTTAATTCGACATCCACAGACCATCTGCATCTATAACACCAGATGTAAATAAATGCTCTGCAAACAACAGCATTTCACAGAAATATAAACATAATAGTATGGACCCGATCTGGGAAAAGGGTAGGAATGGAGAAGATACAAGGGAAAACACATCCAGGAAATGCGAGATTTGGAGGGGGAAAAGGAGGGAGCGGAGGAAGGATGGTAAGATCGTTCATTCTTTGCATGGTGTGTGCGGAATGTGTTGTCTCCTGTTATGTATCAGCCACTGGTCTAGACAGCGAGGAAAGTAAGCCAAGTCCTTTGTCAGTCTGAGACTGTGTGGCAGTGAGGACTGCGTTGACTGCCCAATGACCTGTCTAGCTGAAGCCATGGCCTTCCTGGACTAAAACTAAGGTACCAACGGTGCTCACCACCACTTCTGCAGAGTAAGTGAAAAACATCAGCACAAGGAAAAGAGACACGGGCAGCATCTTCATATGGTCCTGGAAACAGTCTGATGCCACAGGTGTCTGAAGGGTCCCCAGGGACTGGCAGACCCACTGTAGAACCATCACACTACACTTCATTCTTTTAAAGACAACCTAAACATAGCCCCTACCTAAAAGAATGAACAAACATTAAGGAATGCATTCACAAAAAGGAGGCGAATGCCCTCGGTACCCATGGTTTCAACATTCATAGATTCAACCAACTGCACATTAAAATCATTTAGAAGACAATACATTTGTACTGAACTGATATTTTTCCTTGTCCATTATTCTCTAAACAAGAGAAATAGCTATTTACACAGTATTTACATTATAGGGATCTTAAGCAAGTCATAGATGATGTGCACAGATTACTACAAGCGCCATATCATTTTATACAAAGAACTGAGCAGCTGCAAATTTGGGGATCCATGGCATCTCTTGGAACTGATTTCCCAGTGATACCGTGGACAATGGTACCTTGCTCTATTGAGCAGACGGATTTACAGGGAGTAGATGGGAGTGGGGAAGGAACGAGGCATTCCTTCACTGACAGGAGGGATGGGGCTAAGCAGACGCTCGCAAAAAGAGGAAGAGCAACTGCTTCAGCGTCCTACAGGAACGTAGGCGAGGATATAAAAGTGACCTGGTCAAAAGAACACAGAGTCCTGCATGGCAAAGCTCTTGACCTTGACAGCCCGAGATTCCTTTGAGCTATTCAAAACCTCGTTCACAATATGAACAGGATATACGAACACAGACCAGAACTGAAAATGGACCATTCCAGAGCTTGCTATGTGTTTCCTTCAGCGATCACTCACACTTATAAATAGGAAAGATGATGATGTTCGACCTTTTAGTCAAGTATACCTTCCCAGGCAGCCTACAATACTAAAGCAAAAGGAGAAGCTTTAGTCACCTCAGTTTCTTCTTTTTAAACCTTACTTTTTTCTTCAGTGTTTGGAAAGCTTCAAGCCCATATCCATACAATAAGACAAATTGGGAAAACATATTATCTGGCAAACATCTGAGTAATTTGAATTTATTTCAAGTCATTCAACCTAATTGTTAAACTCACAGTATAGACAAGCCAACCAACACGTCCTTCCTGTTAAAACACAGCCTCCCAATACCTGGAAATGCCTCTGACCCTTGACCATTCAAACACACTTCACTGGAAACCACGCCCATCGGTGCTGGTTTAGACATGCTCACTAGATGCAGATTTGTCTCCTAAGGCTACATGACCAATTTTGCTAAATGAGCCATGTTGGAATCATTTTATCTAGAAGGGGAGAACATAGAAAATATAATAGACAGTTTTAGTCACCCCCTAAGACTAAGTCTCTTGAAGACTAAGACGTATTTTAAAAACCATGTCTAGGCAGGGTGGTGGTGGCAAACGCCTTTAATCCCAGCACTCAGGAGGCTGAGGCAGGCGGATCTCTGTGAGTTCGAGGCCAGCCTAGGCTACAGAGTGACAGAGGACAGCCAGAGCTGCAGCACAGAGAAACCCTGTCTCGGAAAACAAACAAACAAATGTCTAGAATTTAGGACACTGGCCTTCCTAATTCTCTTGAGTAGTAAATAGAGCAGAATGCCCAAATTTTGGTCAGGGAAGGAGGCACTGGTATACATTTTCAAGACTCTTTACAAAACAGGAAAAAATAGCTGTGTCTCTAATCACCAAGTTCTGTTCTACTTTATTTTTGTTAATGAACCAAGGAAGACATCTGAAATGAAGATGGCCATGAACCAGGGGCACGGGTCACATAATATCCTAACGAAAGAGAACATAACAATGGATCCTGAAATGAAGAATACAAAATAGAGCTGAAGAAAATGATCAACGCTAGTCAAAGGAGACACCAAAGAGTTACCGAACAGTTTGGAAGAGGAACTTAACTCATCCTCACTAATCTCTGTGACACAGCTGGGACTGGGGTGGGTGGGGCCGGGGTTGGTGGGGCTGGAGTGGGGTGGGGGTGGGATGGGGTATGGGTGGGGTGGGGGCAGGGCAAGGGTGGGGACGGGGCAAGGTGGGGCAGTTCTTTTCAGATACTGCTTAGCCAGTGGGGTTGGGTAACTGCCGATATTCAAGTGCAGAGTGCAAGTGAGACTGTATAAAACGCAGAGCTGCCCCCTGTCCCCCGGCTTAGTTCACTAAAGTATTAGCGAAGCAGTGTCGCAGACCATGTCGCCGGACTGGTGATTCCCTGTCCCTGCTCTAGCTACCCTGGCCAGCTGTCCGCTATGAGGGATACTCCAGCATAAGTGACCCCCAACCTGCCCGTGTTTCTTTTCTCATCGTACACTCCACTGAAATCAGCAGCCCCACAGACAGCCCATCAGTCCTCAGCTCTCTATCTGTGCTTCCTGCTGTGAGCAAGTCATGAGTCACAGCAGCAGCAGCAGAGGCCTAGCTCACCGGCTAGTCAGGCCTCACTCGAACCATATATTCACCACACTGAAGCAAATTCTGACAGGAGAAAATAGGGAAAGCTGAGAAACAATTATCACTAGTCCGTGCCTTTGAGGAGATTCAATAGGGGAAAAAATTAACACGTGAGATGTGCAATCATCACTGCCTAATAATAAGGGGAATGACATCTCAGAAAAATTTCTTTCACAAAAGTAATTCTGTGATAAAATTTGTCAGGAAGAGAATGATGTATAGTAGAAAATATTAGAAATATGGCAAGGAAATTACCTAAAACTTGCTACAAATCCTGCCTAACGTTCTCGCACAGGAGGAAATCAAAACCAAGGATCAGCATATGAAAACTATTCAACCTTGTTAGTAATCAAAGAAGTGTGGCTTGAAAACATGGACATGTCATGACGTCATACACAATGACAGCAAGTCTCCCTCCCAGCATTAACAATCACGCGCCTACCCAAAGACAGCACCCTTACCCACACAGGGACTCCTGTGGACAGCAGTCTGACCCTCCTCGGGTACCCTGCAGATCACATGGCTCTGCCCACTCTGAGCTTCCTGTCTTCAGGGCACAAAGAGCCCCAGATCACTTGAGGACCCGGACAGAGCTCTACACGTTGTTTCTCCTTTCCATGTGACACTCTGATTTATCTTGCCCCTCACATAGCATCCCACACAAGAGAGCTGAGCCAAAATTATGAGAAACAATGCTTATATCTTAAACTAGCCAGCTGACCAGTAAGAGTGAGGGTGTCACTTAATGGGTGCTTTAACGTGAGGGAATGCAAATACTCCACATAAAAACCATGCATGCACAGAAAAACGTTATCAACTGATTTCTCCAATTGAAAGCCATTTCAGAGTTTGTTTTCCTGATTACCCTATTCTCCAAAATTTCCATGTATGTATGAATGTGTTTATGTAGAAATGCACTTAACACATGTCATAATGGAAAAATAAAAATAAAAAAAAAACAGGATAAGCTACTTCACATCATCTGTGCATGGAACTGGGGACTGAACCCAGGGCGTGAGCATGCCACGCATCAAACAACTTTCCATCTCGACCCTGAGGAACCCATTCTTTTGTCTTTTCTGAAATCAGACTTCAGTTATCTCTTCCAAACACTTGAAACTTAGTGGGTTTTGGAGGGGGAAAAAAAAAGTAGCATCACGTAACCCTAAAAATGTAACATTTAGCATTAACATTGAACTTGTGATTCCTTCAATTCCAAGGCTCACGGAACACTTTGGGAATGTTAGTGCCATATGCACTAGTGACATGTATGGCGTCAGTGGTCTTTGGAAACGACCGATGACAGTTTCATTTCTAATAGAACAGGAACTGAACGAGCAGGAATTGTTTAAATGTCAGCTTGGGGGTACATACAAATATCAACAAAACTAAATTGCTATTAGCTTCTTTGTAACAGAACCATGTCACATGTCAGCAACAAAAATCTCTATCATACCTTAACATACAAATAAGTCTTCAATATAAAGAAATGAAATGATCTTAGACATCTCTTCATAATTCCTTCAAATACAACAAGCTCCTACTTTCTTAAAGCTAATGCAACATAAATATGGTGTAGATGACAAGAAGGAACATTGAGGAAGAAGCTTTGAATCTACACACACACACACACACACACACACACACACACACACACACATGTCTACTCCCTGTTCACACAACAACTCTTGAAATATTTACATAGTCCTGCAGGTAGCAAAAAACAAACAAACACAGACCACAACACTGTGATCACATCCTGGGTTGGTGACTGTGTTGACTGACAGTTAATATTTGGGGTCTTTACTCTTGAGGAGATTCAAGCACTAAGAACAAAAGGAAGTACTTAGAAGGGAAGAGAGCACTGTGTACTTTTGGAGCACACTCACAACAACAAACGTAGACAGGCAAGAAATTAAACAGGGCAGTAGTTCCATGCGCCTAGTAGCTTTATTTTCAAATATTCTAATAACTCTCTGGTAGGCGGGGCTTATTGTGTCAGAGGTTCAAGACTGTTGTCATGACGTTTGAAGTTGGTAGCTACAGTTTTTCAAAGCCCAGGTAGAGCTAATTAGAAAAATATACAAATCTCTAAGATCTAAACAAATAGTTAAGCAGATACCAATAAAAAGTCATTTGAGGGATTAATGTGCAATAATAAAAAGTAGTCTTAGAGTGTAGGGAAGTTAGGCTCGAACACTCAAGAAGAATGGCTGCAGGTAAATGGAATGTATGCTGGGAGAAGGTGGCTCATGACCTGTGTTCAGTGGCCACTGCCCAGCCATGACCAGTGCGAGAAGGAAGCACCCTGGACCTTCTAAACCAGCATGGCCAGAGCTCTCCAAGGTTCTGATCTGCTTCTTAACCAAGAACCAACCTCCCTGAGTCTGTGTCTGAGGCTCCTTCTAAAAGGGATTTATTCATTTTATTATCTTCTGTGTATAAGTGTTGGGTGATATTTTGATTGTGTTCTGACAAATAAAGCTTGCTTGGAGTCAGAGGGTAGAGCTAGCCTCTAGTTAACCATAGAGGTTTGGAGGACTGTAGAGAGAGGGACAGGAAGTGGTAAGGTGGGACTGAGTTGGGATCTTGGCCCTTTTGGTCAGAGGAACAGAAGAAGTAGAAGTCACTGGTAGCTGCTCCCCTGCTTCTCTGATCTTTCAGGTTTTTACCCCAATATCTGACTCCTGGTTTTTATTGATAAAATTAATTAGGTTTACGTATCATATAAGTGATTGGTTTGCACGTATTTTTTGCTTCATAGGGGTGCCTGATGCCTGTGGGGGGCAGAAGAGGGCATGGACCCCCTGGGACCAGAATTACAGCTGGTTGTGAGCCACCATATTGGATGCTGGGAACAGAACTTGAGTTCTCTGCAAGAGCAACAAGTGCTCTTAACCAGTGAGCTAACTCCCCAGACCCTAAAAGGAATTTATTTTAATGACTTGCAAGATGGTACCCATCAGTCCATTGCCTGGCCTTACAGTAAAACAGTAGCCAGCAAAGTCTTCTGGTTCCTAGTGTAATATGATCTTAATTCTAATTTCCTAGTGACATGCAGCCAAAAAGACAATGTCATGGGGAAAATATACAAACATCTTAATAATGAGAAGTAAATTTTCCATGTGATTTTGTGGTAATACTAACAAATCTCATAAAAGAAAACACAAACAGAAGAAAGCATAAATCTGAACTTGGAATACAATCTCCTAGATGGCTTATCCATCTATCTGGTTAAGTGAAACTTCCAAGTACCAGGAAGACTCTTGAGTACCTTCAAATATCTCCCCCACAATGATGTAGTGGTGTATCACTCTAGAGTTTCTCTCTCATCCCAGTTTTGGTCTAGGATATCAGAGTCACTAGTGCTGGAACACTGTAATGGTTTCTTCCATACGCAAGCAAGCAAGCCTTAATTCTAAAATATGAGGAAGTACACCAAAATTGTAGCTGTGGCTCC
Organism: Peromyscus leucopus; assembly: GCF_004664715.2. Lineage (NCBI taxonomy): Eukaryota > Metazoa > Chordata > Mammalia > Rodentia > Cricetidae > Peromyscus > Peromyscus leucopus. The sequence goes on from NC_051081.1 coordinate 34,383,043, forward strand.
ACTTAGAAAATTCAAAAACCTGTATTGTCCCTCCTCGCCCATCACAAGTTGTTCTTAAAAGGGGACAATCCCACACTGATTCCCCAGTTCAACTGAATCTCTAGGACCACACATCTCACTTCTAGGTTTTATTTCTTTCTTCGGAATTGATGGTAAATAGGAAGAAACAAGGGTAACAGGGTAGGGGGAAGAAGTTTCTGAGGGCACCTCTTGATCCCAGGAAGAAACAAGGGTAACAGGGTAGGGGGAAGAAGTTTCAGAGAGCACCTCTTGATGCCAGGAAGAAACAAGGGTAACAGGGTAGGGGGAAGAAGTTTCAGAGGGCACCTCTTGATCCCAGGAAGAAACAAGGGTAACAGGGTAGGGGGAAGAAGTTCAGAGGGCACCTCTTGATCCCAGGAAGAAACAAGGGTAACAGGGTAGGGGGAAGAAGTTTCAGAGGGCACCTCTTGATCCCAGGAAGAAACAAGGGTAACAGGGTAGGGGGAAGAAGTTCAGAGGGCACCTCTTGATCCAGCCTCCCTCTCTCTCAGAAGCCCTCTCAAATGGCACAGGAATGAAGGGAAAGGCAAGTCTGCCCTCCAAGGAAAAGGTCCATCAGCATCCTTCTCCTTGGACATTCTAACCACCGAGAGAGTGCACCCATCCTTCGTCATGTGAAAGAGCACAACACTAACATACTGACGCTCCCAAATACAACATAAGCACCTTGCAGAATTGACTGAATCAGAAAGAAACCCATCTCGTCTACAGGCGTCACCTTTTCCCACACAATTGTAACGTCCTATGTTTTAAGTATGAGAACAGGTCAAGACCAAAACACTCATTTTATACCTGTTTCTCAGAGAAAACATGAACTAATGTTGGTTTTAAGTTTAATATCAGACAAAACACCAATGTAAAATTTGACTAACAAATCCTCAACATGAAGGGAAAAAAACAACTCATTTTCCAGCACAGGCTGGCTGAGCCTGTGACACAGGTCTGCTGTGTCACCTGGCTGCTGACGTCACACACTGCCCCTCCCGGGCTGCTCAGACCTGGTGGCAAGCCTGCCAGGGCAGAAAGACAACTAGAAATGTGACTGCAGCTTGACTCCGAGTGTTCTTCCTGGGGACGCACTGAATCTTCCAGGTTGCTCGAATACCATCCAGGGATGTGATTCTCAAGGAGACAGCTTGTTACTGCTTTTCCTGGCTGTACTACAAGAAACAACAGTGTGAGCTTATTTTAAATTAATGTGTGCTTCTGTGTTTCTTTACAAGAAATTAACTGCAATCGTTCAGTTAAAGCAAACACTTTGTGTTTCACTTTTCATTATGAAACGTCTTCAGGATCCTCTCAAACTTAGGAAGCTAAAAATTCCCGATTTTAATTACCAGTTTCCAATGTGGAGGAAATTATTTCAATCACAATGAAAGACCTTTCGAGCTTAGTTGGCCCTGTGGGGCAATGAGTGTTTTACAAGTGAGAGGGTTCCTAGCCGTTCTCTGATGGCAAGAGTGTTGTGATAGAGTGTGTCTTTCTGTCTCTTTCACAGAGACTTTGCAACAATGCACTGCACAGAACAAGACAGAAAGCAACAGCCTCAACCAGCTTTTGTTATTTATAACTAGGAAACATCTGCAGGCTGACACCTGCCTTTTGACCTCTGCCCTAAATGACTTTGCTAGTTAGACCATTCCCCTGCGCTAGAATGACTTCTTCTGGACCTCAGCTGAGCATCTTGGACTTCAGTCCAGACCTAAAGCACTTGCCAGACCCTTCTCTTAATCCAAATCCCACATACGGTCAACAGTGACCTGGTCACACACTTTGTGTGTATATGAACAGGGGGAACTACCTGAAAGGAAGTGATTTTGGCTCTTTTTGTTATAACAGGAACATGCAGCTACAGGAGCCAGAAGGAGAAAGCAATACAAAGCAGGTAGTTAAGTAAAGAAGGAGACACAAATACTGCATAAGTTCTAAGAGCTTTCATTGTCTTTAGTTTTTTTTTCTTTAAAACTCTAGCATGCATATGCATATGATGCCAAAACTCATGCATGAATATGATGTATATACATACACTCAAGAATACACATACACATCAAATGATCAATTAAAAAAAATCTAAACCTTAGACCTTGGTTCACATAATGACCATGACACAGACACGTAGTAAGTTTCCACCCACTGTTTGATGTCCAACATCGAATCTCTCTCCTTCTGCAACTACTCACCCAAAGTTCCTTAAGAAACCACCCCTGCCCATTCTCAGCCATGGACCTGGACTAAGAACTATCAGATAAAATTCTATAGGTATTGACTCCTCAATGCAAGTATTTCCTATGCACCCAGTCTCAATGACTAATTCAGCTCCAGTCAAACTAAGTAAGCTAAGTGGCTGGCCTACTGAAATGAAGGTGTGCCTTCTTCCCATGGGGGGGATACAGTATGAACTGGCGTAACTGTGCTGTACTCACAGAGGCAGGGCGCCTGAAGAATTACGTGCTTATGGGGAATAAAGGTCAACACCATGCGGAGCAAAGACGTGAAATAGAAGGAAACTAGGTTCTTCAGTGACGTCATTTCAGCCACAGACCCAACATTATCTTGAGTCCAACTCCAGCCTTTTAGAATCCTATGGGCCAATGAACTCCCTTTACTGTTTTAAGACAATTTGGATCAGGTTTCTATTACTTGAAATGAAGAAGAGCAGAAATAAGAGGAGGAAGAAGAACAGGACGGGGAAGAATAGATATACCAAAACCGATACTGCTATTTTGCCTTCTCTGGGGCAAAGGGAGAGGTTAGAAACTCTTACCAAGCCATGTGACTGTTGAAAAGCCTTTAACCTTAAAGTACAGAGTCACTTTAGGAACTCATGTTTTCTGCCAGAGACAAAATCTGAGGATCTTCTTCTATTCTCAGGGCAAAAATCTACAAAAAGGATGAACGTATTTTCACTAACCCTCCAAAGATTATAATCATTTCTGTTATGGGAAAAGTAAACAAAAAGGGAAGAAGAAAAACAGAAGGCTACTCTTTTATAAAGTATGACTCATTTAGTGGATTTAAATTAAAATATATTGAAATGGGTAGCTAAGATGTTCCCCATCCTGGAGCTCTTCAAACACCAAGACGGTATTTGTTTCAGTGGGTAATAAACAAGACTTCCACAGGAGCCAAGAGACGCACATAAGGATGTAGAGAATGAACTGGTTGAGACCAGATAAGGACACTTTGATTACTGACATGTAACTTGGGGCCATATATAACAATCTGCACCTAGCCCTTCTTGCGCACAAAGCTTGGAGAGGTCCTCACTGATTTCATGGTCCTTTACCCAGGAGATATTTTTACCTTTGCTCTACTTGACTGGAACACATTCAGCACGTACAAGCCGTCTTGTGGTTGTTATCACATGAATGCTGGCTATATGCCAAGCTGGGAATGTGTGCCTTGGAGCAGAAAACCTTTATATCTTCTGCAAACAATCTCTCCCCAGAGACTTGAAATGGGCCCCACAAAGCAGCCGCGGTGACTGCACTCAGACCATCTATCAACTCAGCAATGCATCGTGAACACTGTTTAATGAACTGTCACTTCTTCAGACTAAGTCACCCCTCACCAGGTCCCAAACCCGTACCTTACCAGTCCTTTCAAAGCGGTGGTGACCCTCACAAAGAAAAGCATTTGGCCAATGAATAATTACACATTTACCCAGTCCAATTAAGTGCTTCAGAAATCTTAGGCAGGCTTTCCCATTCCAAGCTACCAATGTCCATTGCCATCAATCTACCACCAAAAAACAGAATGGGGTTCCTTTTCTCAACAACCACCACTTCTCTTTTAAAAAAAAAAAATTCTCTGCCAGGTATAGCGACCATGCTAGAAGCTAGTAATCACAACAAGCACAGTGGAAGCAGAAGAACTCAGTGGTCGGGTGTCACGTCAGTCTTCACTAACCAAAACTACCTGATCTCTTGAGACAAGTGGGATAGCCTTGGGTGTCTTCAGAACAATGTGCAAGTATCTTTAAAAGGCAGGCTCACAGGTCCTACCATTAGGACATGGATTCAATGAGCCCAGGATGATACCTACACTGTGGGCATACAGAATCTATTCTGTGTTTCTGAGCCATAGTCAGGCATTTAATAGCAAGGTAGAAAATTTAATCATCTTTGTAACAAATTGTCTTATTAAAGGCTCAACTATTTTACAGTGATTCCTTAGACCCTCATATAAGTTCCATTGATGTCATGATGGCTCAACTCTCCCTTCTAGACTTTTCTACTACTTGTCCCACATGTTTCTCAGGAAGTAAGAGAATTTGTCTATAGATAATGTTTCTCACAATCAAAAACTACTAAAAAGTATTAACTCCTGGAATCCAGGGCTACCTAAACCTGGGGGAAGGGAAGGAAGTGGGCATGATATATTTCAACCACGGAGAAGCAGACACAGTAGCATATACTTACAATCCCAGTAATTGGGAGGCAGAAGCAGGAAGTCAGTTGAAGGTCAACTTTACCTCTGTAACAAGTTCAAGGCCAGCATCGTCTACATGAGACCCTGTCCTGGGGAAGGGAAAGCCCTTCCTACTCTTGCTGGTTTCTACCTCTCCCACAGCTCTTTATTTTGCTCAACTTGGCACCTCTTCCCTCTTCTGCCTGGACCTGGAATATCTTCCAGACCTCTCCTGGGACGCCAGCATTTCAGGTTTAATACCATCTATGCCCCAAAGGGAAAAACACCAACAATGGTGTGATCATTCTTTAATTGGTCATATTTATTTGCATTTAATTTTAAATCACCATCTTTTTACTCAAATATTTTTGTGATGGCTCAAATAATATTAAGGAATCACGGAGCATTTATAAATTGGCAGCCGTAGCCTGCAGACATGCTTTCTTTGACCCGCATAGAATTTTTATTTAAAGATCTTTAGACAAGGCAGACACACTTCGGCAGGTCACAGTCCCCACTAATTCTCACAGCTGCCATATCACCTTCTTCCCTCATCTGTGTGACTCGACCGGCCCCTTCTGATGTCTTAGTTTACAACCCCTGTGGTTAAGGTTTTAGGACATTTCCTAAAGAGATGACTTAGTTCCTGCCATGGTTCCTTCATTTATGTTACAGGCAGTGGGTGTTTATTAGTTTTATGTTTTCAGAATACAATTGAAAGAACAGTTAGACTTTCTTTGTGATTAACAGTGAAACAGAAAGCTTTCTGTTCAATAAAGCCAGTAATGTTCACACTAAGTGACTGACACCACTTTCCTTCAGTGAGACTATTTTAAAAAGTATCTGAGAACAGAGACGGTATCTTACTTATCTCTGTGTTGAATAGCCTGGCTTTTACAACTTACATACTTATTTTCAAGAAATGACCACCACAATTTATTATAAGCTAATATAATAAATTTCAAGGGTCAGTAAAGATACTGAATCATTTGAGCCAAGTTTATCCAGTGGCCATGAGCAGACGTTGACAAAAGAATACTGGACAGTAATTTTGAAAATACAATATTGCAAATGACTAATTATAGTCATCAATCATTAAAAATTTAGGCCATCTTAAAAACAGTATCTTTTAAGCATTCAAAGATATAATTTCTTTTCCAAGGCTAGCACAAAAATAAAATAAGAATGCAAAAAAAATTAACAAAATAAAATGAAATATCATGGCTCAATAGAAGGGTACAAAACAGCACATTTTCCAGTTCAAAAAAACTGCATGAGATGTTGGTCTTCCTGTTTTTCCTAAACCTTCTAATTGTGCTTCCAGAAAACTCCCAAGCATCTGCCTCTATGTAGCTTAGTCTTCGTCTTGGAGCTCTCACAAGGAAATAGAGAGTACACTGTGCCAGGATCACTGTCTTCTCCAGCCAAAATCATTAAGTCTTGGAGCCAATTTCCTCTGGGTAAATTTGATGAAATTCCTTCCATTTGCAGCTTCCTTACTTAGTGGTAATGGCTGCACATGTCACAAGTCAATATATATGTACATGTGTTTAACAATATACATTATTTATTTAACGGTACTATGTATATCAGTGCACCCAGGTAAACATACATCTATCTACGCACTCACACATAAATGTACAGTTCCATAATGGTTCCTAGAATCTACTAATGTGATTTTTCTGTGACTACTATTTCTTAATTGAGACACAATTCTCTGAGACCTAGCATTACTCTGGAACTCAGAATCAACCAACTCTTCTATGCAGCTACAGGATAATGAGAAGGTTGGTTAAAAATAATTCTAATGCTTTGCACAGTCCCTTAAGTGCTTCTGAATCATCAAAGAAAGATCAAATTAAGTTCTATTTTAGGGTAAGGGGTATTTTATCAAAATTCAATTATGTTTTAAAACATGTGATCCATATATAACTTATACAGCAAATTTTTATGAGTGTAAATATTTTATTAATTGGGCTAACCTTATTTCCTATTTACTCTTAATAAAATAAAACTTGTAATTTTATGTCTCTCATTAATAATATGAATATATTATATACATTATTAACAAGGACTGCAGATTAAGCATAGCATACATTTTCCATCACAGTATCTAATTCTTCAATCCTTCAAATGCCAACCTGTTTATTATCTAGTTGCTGTAGAACAAAAACTGCATTTCATACAATTCATGTTTCTTCATGGACGAAGGTCATTTATTAGAAGACTATGTGATACAGATACATTTTGTAAATAGTGAGGTCATGGGGTAAATAGAACTGTTATAATAAATGGTAAGGATACTGTACTTTCATAATCCTTCTGCTGCCTCTGGTAATTCTCTTCTTTTATCTCTCTCTCTCTCTCTCTCACACACACACACACACACATACACCTTATATGCTATAAGAAGTATTATTGCAAATTCTAATCTATGGCATATATTATACATAATTGCCTAAATAAAAATTACGATACATTCATGTCACATATCTCTTATAATAGCCATTTTACATTAAGTCAAATCTCTAGTAAGGGGAGGGAGAGGATTATTTTTTGTTTATAATTATGAACCATAAGATAGAAAATTAAGACATATACATTCAGAGTAATGAATGAATGTGCTAAATTATACTGTGAAGGACAAGGTTAGCAAAAAATCACTCTGTTGCAATTTTATAGGATGAATTATCTTTTTTTTTAAACTACAAATTGCAAAGAAAAAAATGAAGAAAACATCTAAGTTAAAAAATACTAGAAAAGGTAATAATCAACACTGTATAGATCTTGATTCAAACAATTAGAAATCTGAGCATTGACAGGTTATTTGAAGAGACAATGTATTTCCGATAAGGGAGTATTATTTTGGGTTATAATTTCAAAAGGATACTTTTTTAAGTACCATAATGAGATATAAATGAAATGGCATGTTTGGGATTTGATTCAAAATAATCTCCCAGGCAACAAGTGGGTAAGAAGATAGATAAGACAGAAGCCTTGTGTGGTGACGAAGTCAGGCAGGTGACAGGGCCATGGAGTTTCATGACACAATGCTTATATACATTCTACTTATATGCATGCTAAAATCTCCAAAAGACAAAATCTCCTCATAAGAAGAAACCTGATAGGTAAGATTGTTTTTGTTTGCTTTAGTTTCTACACACTGTGCTGTGATGTCTAGACACGCCTAACTGAACATCTACAAACGGGGCGCTGAAGGGTTAAAGGGCCCTTACTAATCCTCATTCTTTAATCTGACTAAAAATACCCTTTAATTTGTCAAACCTTCTTCACTAATCCTGAACTACAAATGTTGTAAATGACGGGACGGGTATTCAGCACAAGGCACCCCAAGGCCAAGTTCTCAGCACAAAGGACATTTACTTGTGCCCGGAGCCATGTTGGCCATGCTGGGGCTGGCTGGAGTCCCTTCACTAACCATCTCCTAGGGCATTATTTCCTTAGAAAGCCAAACTTTCATAAAGCATGCTGTGAAAGAGCACCAGAGTGTAGATTTGTATTTTAATTGCTATAAACAAAAGGCTCATAAAATTACTACGGAAAAAGGAGGGCGGAGTAAGGAAGGAAAGAGAGAGGGAGATGTGCTCTAGGCTTGCTTTAGGAAATCAGGCACTGGGTGACTGGCTGATAACTCAAACGGGAGTGTGTCTGTTTTCATAGGCAAAGACTTGATTTATCTGTATGTTTGTTTGGCTTCTGCACTGTGGTTTTGAGACAAGGCTTCATGTAAGCCATGTTTCTGAACTCTTGCTCCTCCGCAATCCAAAAGTCAATGTCTGTAACAGCCATTTTATCTTTCTGTTACAATAAAATGCTTGTAATTCGAACTGAGGAGATTTTAATGAGTTTAGAGGAATGGGAATGGGATGAAAGACAAAAGAAAAAATGGTTAACTTTTAAGTTTTCATAATAAATTAGTTTTAAATAGTAATTAAACTCACTGGAGTAAATTTTACTTTTTAAAAACACAATTGCCAAAGGAGCTAGTCAAGATAAGCTTCATGTCAGCATGGACAGCATCGTTAAATTAACGAAATTAAATGGTTTTTGTTTTATTTTGTTTTTTGTTTGTTTTTCGAGACAGAGTTTCTCTGTGCAGGTTTGGTGCCTGTCCTGGATCTCACTCTGTAGACCAGGCTGGCCTCCAACTCAAAGAAATCTGCCTGGGTCTGCCTCCCGAGTGCTGGGACTCAAGGTGTGTGCCACTGCCTCCAGGCAAAATTAAATGTTTTTAAAACATGCCTTTAGCCAGGCAGTGGTACCACACACCTTCAATCTCAGCATTTGGGAAGCAGAGGCAGGCAGATCTCTGAGTTCAAGGCCAGCCTGGTCAACAGAGCGAGTTCCAGGACAGCTAGGGCTACACAGAGAAAACCCTGTCTCGGAAAAAAAAAAAACAACAACCAAAAAATCATGTCTTTAAAAACATGCAAATTATGTTATAATAATCACTACTCTTACCAATTATTTTCATTTAAATGCAACATTTGTATTAACTCTTTAAGAATCCCATACATACATACAATGTATTTTGACCAAATTGACACCCCTTAACTCCTAACTCATTTGATTTCCGACCTCCACCCCTTCAAACTTCCTGTCCTTTTTTGTTTGGTTGGGTTTTTTTTTTTTTTTTCTTCTTCTTCATAACCCATTGGCTTCGATTTGTGCTGCCCTTATACTTATGGTGATGGGCTATCCACGGGCACACAGGTGACCCACCAGGACTACAGCCTTCGTCTTCTGAGCAGCTATCAACTGCACTCGGCTACACTCCACATCAGAACGCTAACTGGCTTGATCTTGTGCAGATGGCAAGAGAGGCTGTGAGTAGTGACTGCAGTAGCTCTTCTCTTGTCCAGAAGACACTGCTGCAATCCCTGACCTCTGACCTCTGCCTCTTACAATCTTTCTGCCTCCTCTTCTGCAATTGTTCCAGAGCCTTGATGGGAGGGGTGTGATACTCCACTTATGGCTGAGCAAACAAATTATTTTTAATCTCGTAAAGGACTCCTTTGATTTTAGATGTCCACGAGACTTATTTTTCTGAGACAAGAGACAGGCTCTTATTGAATTAGTCCAGTTTGCCTTGGATTCACTCTGTAGCCCCGACAGCCCTTGAACTATAAGCCTCCAGCCTCAGTCTCCTAAGTAGCTGAAATGATAGGCCAACACTCAGCCTAGCTAGTCCATTTTAGAGAGACTCCAAGTAATTAGCTGCCCCTCTTGGAAAAGTTCTATAATAATCCAGACTTCTACTTCTCAATCTGTCTTCTTCATGAATGTTCTTGAACCACATTCAAGAATATGTATTAAATGTGTTGAATGTTTTGCTTCTAATATTATTATAATTCTTGGGAACTTAAAAACAGGTTTTGAAAAACATATACAAGGTCTCCTGAGTCACTGTCGGTTCCCGGATCCAAACCATGCTGCAGCTAAAGGATTACATCAGACCAGTGTAAGGGTTGAGCGCCATTTCCCTTTGCAGGTTTCAATATCTTGGCTTCCCAACGCTTCTGTGGGGGCTGCTGTTTGGCATCAAATTCTCAGCCGGATGCAGATAATTCCTCTGAAAAAATGTTTTTATAATAGCTAAGGTTTTTTGCTTTTAAAAATGTTAGAGAAAGCATACATTATATCCAGGTTCAATTTTTATAATCCTCTTTTTTTTTCTTTTTTCATGTGTTCTCTCTCCCTGAAGCTAACCCAAGTACAGCAAGCTAATCCACAAACACAAAGACTTAGTAAGTACAAAAGCTCGCTTCTCTCAATAGTTTAAACATAGTATCAAAAATCAAAACAATCTACTTCAATTACAACAGAGAACATGGGACTTTTCTGAAAACACAGCCATCTGCTCGTCTCCATAGTCAGTTCCATGCCGCCCTGGATCATTTTTGCCTCTGTGCTCCATTTTCTTTCTGTTTTCACCGTGAAATTGCTGCTTTATCCATTCCTCGCCATAGCCTTGTGGGACAGGTACTAATGCCATTTGATTTATCAGTTTTTAAAAGTGTAACAACGAAGTTCCATATCCAGCATAATCTACCTGGGGCGGCAGAGTTGAGAATGCCGGATAGGTCTGCGTCACCCAGTATCCAAGCTCACTGCTCGCAGTTCTCAACCCTGGTCATATACTAGAATTGGCATTCTGAAACCACTGAGGCCCAGGTGTGATTGCTGCCGGTGGTGACTGTCAATTTGACTGGACTGAGAATCCCCTAAGAGTCACACCTCTTTGTGTGGCTCTGGGAATATTTCCAGAGAACATCGGCCATGAGCAGAAAACTGTCCTAAACGGGACAGCAAATGGTCCAGAATAAAGGGATCTAAAAAAAAGCAACACGAATGTGCCTGCCTCATGTCTTCTAAGTATGCCTGCCACGGCCATTGGAGTCTTTGCTTCTTCAGCCTTCTAATGTGCACTCAATACCAGCAATGCTCCAGAGTACTTAAAGGCCTTCAGCTGCCAGGACCATGTGCCCTGCGGTGACACCAGCCACAGTAGGCTGGGCCCACCCAAATCAATCATTCTCATTAATTCTAAAAGACTACAGATGCCAGCCCAAACTACTATACCCAGCAAAACCTTCAATCACCATATATGGAGAAAACAAGATATTCCACAATAAAATCAAATTTAAACAACATCTATCTGCAAATCCAGCCCTAGAGAAAATACTAGAAAGAAAACTCCAACCCAAGGAGGTTAACTACACCCATGGAAACACAAGAAATAAATAATCTCATACCAGCAAAACCAAAAGTAAGCACACACATACACACACACACACACACACACACACACACACACACACACACACACACACAAAACACCAACAACAAAATAACAGGAATTACCAATCATTTGTCATTAGTATTTCTCAATATCAATGGATTCAATTCCCCAATAAAAAGACACAGAATAAGAGAATGGATGTGAAAACAGAATCCATCTTTCCGCTATATACAAGAAACACACCTCAATATCAAAGACAGACATTACCTCGGAGTAAAGGGTTCATAAGAGCTTTATCCCTAATAGCCATAAACTGAAAACAACCTAGATGTGCCTCAAAGAATGGATAAAGAAAAGGTGGTACATTTATACATCATGAAATTATCAGACAAATGGATGGAACTAGAAAAAAAATCACCCTGAGTGAGATAACCCAGACCCAGAAAGACAAACATGGGATGCACTCACTTCTAAGTGGACATTAGCTGTGAAATAAAGGATAATTGTGCTACAATCCAGAGACCCAGAGAAGCTAAGGAACAAGGGGGGCTCGAGAGGGATGCACGGCTCTCCCTGGGAAGGGGAAATAGAATAGACTTCATGGTGGACTAGGGGCAGGTGGGAATCAGGAAGAGTTGGGGGTTGGAAGGAGAGAGTCCTGGGAGATATGACTGGAACTGGGGGGGGGGATTTTGAGGGTGATGTAGAAACCTAGTGCAATGGAAACTCCCTGGAATCTATGAGAAACCCAGTAAAGACTCCTAGTAATGGGGGATATGGAGCCCGAACTAGCCATCTTCTATAACCAGGCAAGGCTTCCAGTGGTGTGCCTGAGACATCAACTCAGCCACAAAACCTTTAACATACAATCTTTCCTGTCTGCAAGATGTTCTGGGGTAGGTGGCGCAGAACTTGTGGGAGTGACCAACCAGTGACTGGTCCACTTTGAGGCCCACACTACAAGAGGGAGTCCATGCCTGACACTGCTTAGATGACCAGGAACCAGAGGATGGATAGCCCAGGGACCTAGGATAGAACCAAACACAACTGCCCCCCCAAAAAAAGCCAATGAAATGATTCCTAATGATATTCTGCTATACTCACAAAACAGAGCCTAGTCTAATCATCAACAGAGTCTTGATCTATCAACTGATGGGTGTAGATGCAAAGATCCACAGCTAAACATTAGGTGCAGAGCTCAGGGAACCCCATAGAAGACTGGGAGAAAGGATTGTAGAAGCCAGAGGAGTTGAGGACACCATAATAACACAGCCCACAGTCAACCAAGCAGGGCTCATAGGGGCTCACAGAGACTAAAGCAACAACCAGGGAGCCTGTATGGGCCTGATCTAGGTCCTCTTCATATGTGTCATGGTTGTGTAGTTTGGTGTTCTTCTAGGACTCCTAACAGTGGGAGTGGGGTTGTCTTAGACTCTTCTGTCTGCTCTTGGGACCCTTTTTCTCAGACTGGGTTGCCTCTCCCAGCCCTGACATGAGGGTTTGTTCCTAGTCTTATTGTATCTTGTGCCGCATTCAGTTGATGTCCCTGGGAAGCCTGCTCTTTTCTGAAGGAAAACAGAGGAGGAGTGGATCTGGGTAAATGAGGGGACTAGGAGGAGTGGAGGGAGGGGAAACTGCAAGTGGGATGTAAGAGAAGAGAAGAGAAGAGAGAGAGAGAGAGAGAGAGAGAGAGAGAGAGAGAGAGAGAGAGAGCTCACATATATACCTAAAGGCCAATCTGATGGAAGCAATTCCTCAACTGAGGTCCCCTCTTCCTAGGTGACTCTAGCTTGTGTCAAGCTGACAAAAACTGATACACATAATAATAAATAAAAAAAGTGAATAAACAGCTGAGGATAACAAATACCCCACACATGTGAATGCTAAGTAATTTACATACATAGTCTGCCCTGGCAAGACTGCACCTTACTCTCTACTTAAGTGTGAGTTGTACACACTGAGACTCTTTACAAAACACTGCAGCAATGAAGTATGAAATCTAGAAATATCTTGAATCAAGTGGCCAAAGTTAAGATCAACAACAAAAAGTCACATCAAAAGTGTATATACTCTTGATATAACGTGACAAAAGTGTCACTGCATGTGCTAGTTAGTTTGGTGTCAACTTGACACAAGCTAGAGTCATCTGAGAGAAGGGAATCTCAGTTGAAAATATATCTCCATAAGATCAGGCTGTAGGCAAGCCTATTGGGTATTTTCTTAATTGATGATCAATGGGGGAAAGCCCAGCCCGTTGTGGGTGCCACCATCCCTGGGCTGGAGGTCCTAGGTTCTATAAGAAAGCTGGCTAGCTGATTGCAAGTAAAGATGAATGGACTAAAGGGTAAATTTTGTTTCTCAACAGGTCACATTAGAGCTTCTACAAGGTCTCTCTCTCTCTCTCTCTCTCTCTCTCTCTCTCTCTCTCTCTCTCTCTCTCTGTCATTTGTGTTTGTTTCTGTTTTGTCTTGTTCCTTTGTTTTGTCTGTTTTTTATTTTTCTTTTAAATTTGGTTTTGTTTGAGGGGGAGGTTGCAAGAGCAGAGAGCAGATACGAGGGGACGGGAGATAAGTGGGATCAGAATGCATGATGTGAAATCCACAAAGAATCAATAAAAGTTCAAAAAGACAAAAAGAAAGAAAGCAGGCTGAGCAAGCCATGAGGAGCAAGCCAGTAAGCAGCACTCCTCCATGGCCTCTGCATCACCTCCTGCCTCCAGGTTCCTGCCCTGCTTGAGATCCTGCCTTGGCTTCCCGAAAGCAGCTATGATTCAGGGGACATGAGCTAATAAACCCTTTCCTCCCCAAGCGGCTTTCCTCCCCAGCAGAAGAAGAGTAACTAAGATGCTATATCATTGAAGTCTTATAGCCAAAGGCCCAGGACCACAGCCTCACCATGAGAAAACACCAGATAAATCCCAACTGGAGGTCAGGTGCTTAGCCAGCAGAGCAGCGACTCCTCAGAACGACCAAGGCCAACAAGAACAAGGAAAAGGACAAAACCTTGTCAGGACCAGGAGGAGCCTAACCAGGAGTGAGGGCGAAATAGAATGTGATAACTTACATGGATCCCACAATCAAAAGCAAACATAAGGAAATGGATAAAAATCACAGTCCAGGCTCCAGTTAATAACAGTGTATCAAGATTGATTCACTATTTGTCACAAATATACCATAGCACTGTAAGAGATCAGGAATAAGGGCAACATGTGGGGTACACAGGAGCTCTCTCTAGTATCTTTGTAGTAATGCTGTTCACCTAAAACCAAATGCTTATTTAAAAAAAGGAAAGAATCTTTCTCTCATATGACACCAAAAGCCAAAAGCATACAAAGCAAGTTATAGAACCGACCTTAGAACCTGAGGAATAACTAATTCAGAAATGCCAAAGGAATAGAATCAGTGGCCACCAGCACATTTGTCTTTAAAATTACATAAAAATTTCATCCCTTTGAAAAATTAATGTATTTGCATAAAGTTCATAACTACTACTACAAATATGTTTAACAAGGGGCTTAAAAGTAAACTCATCAAAAACAATTCTGAGGAGACGCCAGCCTGCCGTCCAGGGAGCAACATGTAAAGGCAGCAGGTAAAGCCACGGAACACATGGTGACATACAGATGAACAGAAATGGGCTGGGTTTAATTGTAAGAGTTAGTCAGTGGTAGGCATGAGCTAATGGCTGAGCAGTTTAATAAATATTAAAAAAAATCTGAAATCTTCAATACAGTAATCTTGGAAAAAGTAAAATCCTTAGAATATGTACATCTCACAAAAGCTTGAATATGGAGATAAACCACACTGGGGGGGGGGGGCGGGATTCCAAATCTGTGATAGTTTCTTAAATCACAGCACAACTCGGCTTCTGCAAAGCCTCAGTTAAGTTGCTGCATAGACCTAGCTACCTAAGTTTCAGCTCCAGAAGCCCACACAAAGGTAGAAAAAAACAACTCCACTGTGATATCCGCGGGTCTCCACACATGCACTGTGGCACGTGCACCACCCCTCCACAGGAACACAAAATAACAACAAACAAAACGAACACCTTTTAAATCAGAACATAAACCAGCAATGAATACCGCTTAGCTTAACATTATAGTCTAAACCAGGGTTCTTAACCTTTTTTCCACTTGTGACCTTTTTCTTGCCTGAGAAATTTTTTTTTTTTTTTTTGGTTTTTCGAGACAGGGTTTCTCTGTGTAGCTTTGTGCCTTTCCTGGGACTCACTTGGTAACCCAGGCTGGCCTCGAACTCACAGAGATCCGCCTGGCTCTGCCTCCCGAGTGCTGGGATTAAAGGCGTGCGCCACCACCGCCCGGCTGCCTGAGAAATTTTTATGGGATCCCCAGTATACATGAATATAAAATAGGTCTACAGATCAAAATTTTACTCATAATAACTTGAAAAGGAAATCACTTAAACAAACCTTTGGTATACATATAGTTTTATAAAATTTATAAAATGAATGTTACCATTTACTTAAGATGAAAGTAAAGTCGGCACTAAAGAATGGGTGTACTTGTTTATTTTTACATAAAGAACTAAATCTTGGCTGAGTGACGCTGAGGATGTCGAAACTCTTTAATGCTCTCCAGAGCTGATCGATACTTTGACAGTTTTTACTTGTCAAAGCTAAGAATGCCGCTTCGTATAATTATACAGCACAAAGAGGGCAGAAGGATGTTTAGGGCCATTTCAGAAATTGTTGAAACTCTGTCCTAATTCTTAGCTGAAATTCATTCCGTCATTTCTGGTGGAACTCAAGTCAACAACTCAGAGTGGTTTGTTTTTTGTTTTGTTTCCCATCAACATTCTAACACAATATAATGATATACTGATTTGATACTTACATGATGAGAAGTGACATTAGGAAAACAAAAGTATTTTCTGTATTTCAACGATTATAAAAGACACTGGATCGAACTCATACCACTCTGCAACAAAGGTCTCAGGCAGTATTTGACCCTGCAAAGTGTGCTAACACACTCAGGTGTGGAGTACTCCTGCCGCATAGTCGGAACCAAGTCTGCAGGGAAGTCATGAATGCAGCCGACAGTTCGGACTCAGTGCCCGTTCGATGATGAGTGTGAGTCACGGTTTAAGGAGCTGGCGTCTAAGTATCTCGTGGTCTTTGCCACAACCTAACTCTGTAACTGTCTTCCTGTGAAACTTTATTTAGAGCAAGCTGGTTTGATGGACACTTCTAATGCATGTCACCCTTGCAATGTGATGTTTCTCCGAAGCTTGTCTCCCTGCCCACAGTGCTATCAACCCCCTCAATCTTCTGACCCTTGCTTGACAATCCTAGCAGTCTAGACTCAGCTGTCACTAATTTATCAGAATTCCTATAGCATTACCTAGTATCTGTCTATTAAGTACAAAAACAAATGAACAGGAAAAAAAAAACCCTTTTGTGTATACTTGCTAGGTAATAAGTAAGTGCTAGGAGAGCCTAGGACTAGGAAGATCATAGGCTCTGCCCCTCAAGTGCCCTTGAAGTTACAGAGAAGACAAACCAGTAAACAATTATTAGAAGAGTACTGCTACTCAGGGGTGTAAACTCAACTACCACCATACCATACGCTGCAACTTGCTACACCAGTTTTTACCATTTAAACCAAATTGCTCCTATTTTATCTTTATAAGCATTTTCTTAATGTATGTATATGTCTGTGAGTCTGCATGCATGTGTGTGCATCCGTGCATGCAGGAACATAAGGATGCCAGCAGAGAACCTCGGATCCTCTGAAAATGGAGTTACAGGCAGTTGTGAGTCACCACGAGGGTGCGGGAAACTAACCCAGGTCCTCTGATAAAACAGCAAACGCTCTTAACCACTGAGCCATCTCTCTAGCTCCAAGCTTTTCCTATTTAAAAATAATCCTACTGAAATGTGATTTCTCATCTCAATGTGATATACAGTAGTCATGATCAACTCTGATACTGTTTTACTAAAACTCCCCTTCTTTCCAGTCTTAAGAGAAATAGGACCAATCCCGGTTGACAGACATGACAAAATGATGAATTAATATGTAACTTTCTAGTAAGTTACTAGCCATAACCAACCAGTAGTTATTTATTCGTGGCAAGAAAATGTGAATTATGAACTCACAAGTAACCACTGTTTGTTTTGTTTTGAGTACTTTTATTGATTCTTTGTGGGTTTCACATCATGTATTCTAATCCCACTTATCTCCCTGTCTCCTCACATTTGCCCTCTGCCCTTACAACCCTTCCCCACCAATCAAAACCAAATTTAAAAGAAAAACCAAACCAAACCAAATTTAAAAAAAGAAGAAGAAGAAGAAGAAGAAGAAGAAGAAGAAGAAGAAGAAGAAGAAGAAGAAGGAGAAGGAGAAGAAGAAGAAGAATCTGGTCGTGGAAGCGGTAGTGTGGCCCGCTGGGTCACACAGTTTACCCTTTAGTCCATTCGTCTTTACTTGCAAGTGTTCACTGCCATGAGTCATTGGTCTGGCTGGATGTCCAGTTTTTGCTACACCACAGGTAATGGACTTTAACTGAGGCTCCTCTTGGATAGCCTGTTGTTCTCTTGTGTTATGGAGCTCCCCCATGGTTTTACTTCAGAGTGTTAAAGGACTCCTTGTTTTCCTAGAGTAACAAACTTAAAGAAAAGGGAGCTCTTGATGTTGATAGGCAATGAAGTGCTCCAGGACTTGGGTTAGGTCCACTGGAGAAAGGAGTGAAACCCTTATTTTCCTGGGGAGCCACTAACAATCAGAAGCAGATCAAATTATTCCAGATAGTTATACTGTTGTACTGGCTAGTTTTATGTCAACTTGATACAAGTAGTCATCAGAGAGGAGGAAACTTCAGTTGAGAAAATGCCTCCCTAAGATCTAATGTAAGGCATTTTCTTAACTAGTGATTGATGGGGGAAAGTTCAACTGATGGTGGGTGGGGCCATCCCTGGGCTGGTGGTCCTGGGTTCTATAAGAAAGCAGGCTGAGCAATCCATGAGGAGCAAGCCAGTAAGCAGCACCCTTCTGTGCCCTCTGCATCAGCTCCTGTCTCCAGGTTCCTGCCCTCACTGCTTTTGAGGATGAACTATGTGCAAAATAAACCCTCACTAAGATAACTTTCCTAGGAGAAATGCTTAACAATATATAAAGTTTGCAAATGAAAAGGTATGGAAGAATTTAAAGGATGTATGTGCATATGGCATAGACAGGGAAAACACCAAGAAAAAAAATAAATTCTAAAATGTTAAGACTCAGCTCTACAGCGTTTGGGATCATTGAGAGGTTTGTATGTCATGACACTTATATGAATTTTACATGTCATTGATAATACAAATACATATCCAGGAGTGGTGGGGCACAACTTTAATCACAGCACTTGAAAGGTAGAGACAGGAGGATCTCTGTGAGTTCGAGGCCAGCCTGGTCTCGAGTTCCAGGACAGCCAGAGCTACACAGTGAGACCCTGTCTCAAAACAAACAAACACATAACAATAACAATAACAATAATAATGCATTATCATACTATAAACATCGAACTCTTGAGAGGAGTTGTGGAGGAGACAGGAGGTGATAGAGACACAAAGAGACACAGCCAAGAAGGATGTGGCCAACCCTCAGAACTGTTCACTGAGCTTCCTTTGGAAAAGAATATTCATGAACGGCAATGATTTATTCCCAACTCAGTAACTCATTTTCCCAAAAACATTTTTACAAATTCAGTCAAGTAAATCAAAACTGACAACATCTGCTAAATGTTTTATTTGCCTTTGGATTTCAAAAAATAACTTAGTTTGCCTTTTTCCATTTGTCTTATGGGAAGCAGCATTTTTAAGGTACCTTGTTTATACTTTCAAGACACTCTGTTTCTCTACAACTATATTTAAAAGTCTTGTTTACAACACATGCTTTCAAAATTATGTGTGTGTGCGCATATTAACAGTCCCTAATCCACAATTGGCTGTGATACCAACAGTTTTGGAGAAACGGATAAAATCATAAATCATGGTTTTTAAACCAAGAGCCCTTCACTATCTTCCTTAGGGAGGACATTTTAAAAAGGGAGAAAAAAAGACATCAACTTTTTCCCCATCTCATAAAGGATATCTATAGCTAATAAGTTAAAATAGACAAAAGTACTCATAGACCTGCATAGATACAAATACTAATAGACCTTCACAGACACAAGTACTTACAGACCTTCATAGACAGAAGAGAGAGATCTTCACAGACATAGTACTCATAGACCTTCACAGAAACAAGTACTCATAGACCTTCACAGACACAAGTATCACAGACCTTCACAGACAGAATAACTCATAGACTTTCTCAGAGAGAAGATCTTCACAGACATAAGTACTCATAGACCTTCATGGACAGAAGAACTCATAGACCTTCATGGACAGAAGAACTCAGACCTTCATGGACAGAAGAACTCACAGACCTTCATGGACAGAAGACCTCACAGATCTTCATGGACAGAAGAACTTCACAGACACAAGTACTTTCTGTTGCATCAGCATATAAACCAATTTCCCATCAAAACGTCTAGTCATTTTCTCACACTCACTTTGGTCATTTACTGACGGATCCATTATTATAAGCTGCACTCAACTCAGAAGAAGCAGAGCTACCCTCTGTAAACAGAATCCTTACTTGACACCAGGAAAATCCACTGGGACTTAAGTATGAAGATTTCTATAATAAAAGAAGTACACTGTTATGGAACCTTTTTATTCTTCCAAGGCTTGGCCAACACTTTGATTAGCATCTTATCTAATTAATTATAGTTAACCCTGTTTTCTTTTTCTCTGTGTGGATGTGTGTACATGCTTGTGCCGGGGGCGGGGGTGTGCAGATACAGATATAGGCATGTGGCAATCAGAGGACAACCTCTGGTGTCTTTCTTCAAGCATCATCCACTTTTTCTCTGAGAAAGGTCTTCTCGTATCCTCAATCTTTACTGAGTATAGTAAGCTCCACAGGTCCATCTGTCTCCAGCTCCCATCTCAGCATCTCTGGTGTAAGAAGTCCAACCACTTCCCCTCTGGGGACCTGAACTCAGGTCCTGTGCTTTGAAGACACATACTTTACAGACTGAGCCCCTGCCTCAGCTCTAATTCTGTGTTCTTACCAACAGGGTGGGTGGGACTCATGGTCGACTCAAGTCTTTATATATTTATACATTTGCTTTGAAAGTAAAGGATAAAAATGACATTTTCAAAGTAAAATGACATGTTCTAAAATAAAACTGACATGCTTCCTCGTGGGCTGTGGTGGCTTTGCCCAGACTAGCACTCTAAACAAGGACAACCTGAAGCTTAGACACAGCCCGGGTACTTCTCTGGAGCCATCCGCTCTCTGCAGAGTGAAAGCTGGTGAGACAGAGGACCGACCTCAGAGAAGAGCTGACTGCTGCAGCCACCTCAGCCAGAGGCGTGTGCACACTGGCCCTCAGGTAGACTGGGATCCAGCACTGGCCAGCCAAGTGCTGCCGCGGTGACTCGGGGAAACCAGGACAAGGTCTGGCAGAGAGTGAAGAGACTTCAAAGAAGCAGGGAGCTCCCCTCAAGACTTCGATGACGTGTGGTACAGCTCCACACTGCTGACATTTAAAAAAAACTCCTCTGTGAAGCAGAGCTATCTGCAAGACAAAATTTAAAATGTGGGTCCCCTGGGGGTGAAGATCTATACTGCTTGTGTGTTTAAATGGTTGATAAAAATTGGTTTAAAAATACATAGGCAGCAAGGCATGTAGAACTGTCTCAAAAGACTGATCACTCCAGGCTTTGGGAATGGCCTGAACAGGCTACTTCACAAACAAAAGTGGCCCTGCCTCAACTATGAACGACCCTCACTCAGCAAAGGCTCTGGCTTGAAATGATCAGCTGCCTATCAGCGAGGACAATTCTGTCTCTGTGTGTGTGTGTGTGTGTGTGTGTGTGTGTGTGTGTGTGTGTGTGTGTGTCACTGTCTCTCTATCTCTCTCTCTCAGAAATGGCATCCTCTGGAGCTGCCGCCATTTTGTAACTTGAATATCTGGTGTTTACGTCAACTACAAGAGCTACCAAACACAGACCCACATGACTGATAAGGGGAAAAGGAGGCAAAACACGCGCTCAAGGATATCTGAGATATTAGAATTAGCTCACAAGGACTTGAAAAGAAACATGAGTGAGAAAATGAAGAAGACTCTGAAGACATGGAGGAAAGATAAATTCACCAGACAACTAGACGTAGCAAAGGATGAAATGGGAGAACGGAAGGCAAGCTGTGACTCACACTCAGGAGTGTCCAGGAACACTGAGGGCTGACAGAAGCATCTCAGCAAGGCTGAGGGCCCTGGCTTCCCTGGCTTCGTGCCTAGAGAAGAGTCCAAGATGAGGGTTTGCTCACTGGGTTCTGTTTGGGTATGCTTTTTGTTACAACATTAGCCAGAATAAAAATGACTTATTTCCCCATCTTTAAAAAAGAAAAGAATCAGATAAAACTGGAGACTAAAGGATGTTGTTCTCAAAATGAAGAAGTCACTACATCAGTTTAAGAAAACAAACTAATAAACTGGGAGATAAGCTGGGCATTATCTAAATGTGCTCACTCATTTTTCACCGCTCACCTCCTCTAGCCACTCTTCGGCAAAGCAAGGCAGCTTTCCTTTGCTAGCCCAGGCCATGGCCAGCCTGGCCACACAGTGACATGGAAGAGTGCGGGCACAGTCGAGTGGGGAGCTTCGCGTCCTGAACACAGACCTGACGACTCTCCATCGGCTCCGACGGTGGTTACATCACCCTGCGGTGCCCACTGACTGACTCTCCGTCTGATCTGACGGTGGTTACGTCACCCTGCAGTGCCCACTGAAGGACTCTCCGTCTGCTCCGATGGTGGTTATGTCACCCTGCGGTGCCCACTGACAAACTCTCCGTCTGCTCCGACGGTGGTTACGTCACCCTGCGGTGCCCACTGACGGACTCTCCATCAGCTCCGACGGTGGTTACGTCACCCTGCGGTGCCCACTGTCCAGCCCTGTTTCACTTCACTGCGCCCACCTCATTTCTACTGCCAGTCCCTAAAAGACCCAGTGGGCCACCAGCATCAGCTTTGGTTCACAACACCCACAATGACGGTTGCCATCTTCCAGAGGGCTGTAGCCACACCTTCTTCCAATAAATAAATGGAAATCGTGGAGACCTGGGCCACAATGGGGAACAGAAAGGGGGGTTTTTAGGTTTGTGCCTTTGGGGGGCACTCTCCCTTAGCCTCAAATAACTGCTTTCCACACTATTAGAATACTATTGTATTCCTTAGCACTCTCTTGCTTTGTTCAGTAATTAACGATTCTGTGTATTAAAGGTTCCCTATTTAATTACTAGTGTAATTTCTATCGCCTGACTAGACCCTGACTGATAAACTAGGAAAGCTGAGAAATCACTAACGGATCTATCCCCTATTTACGGCCAAGCAAGTCCACACTTCGTTATGTACCATCAGGAATCCACATCGCTGTTACTGAGAAAGGCAGAACATCCACAGCAGTGCTGTTCACAACAGCAGATGAGCGGTGAAATCAGCCCACGTGTCTATCACCAGAAGAGACAAAGAAACCGTGGTGTGCTAATACAAGGGAATACTATCATCAATGAGCAGGAAGAGTAACGACAATGATGGGAAAAAAAACTGCATGGGAGAGGAAAGAGAAAGAAGCCAGACATAATCAAACCAAATCATTTGATTTGATTTGTATGACAGTCAGAGGGTAAAATTAATAAAATGCTATAAGCCAGTATAGTGTTCACTCTTAGGTGGGTGGCCACTAAGAGATGGAAGGGAGTGTGAGCAGAGCTTCCAGATGTGGGGAATATTCTATTTCCTCATCTGGATCCTAGCTCAGTTTTTGGAAACTCACCATGCTCATACTTTGGACTTGTGTTCTCTGTGTGTTATTCATCACTAATGGTTACATTCATCTTATGAATACTCAGACCAGGAGTTAGGAATTTAGCTCAGGAGTACAATGCTTGCCTAGCCAGCACACAGCCCTAGGTTCAGTTCCCTAGCACTAAAAACAGTACAAATAAACAGACACTCAGCTGATACGTTTCTAAGGCTCTAAGGCTTTCATGCATGCAGATTTGTAAAAGGTCCTTGTCTTCGTTCTCACGGTAGTCATACCTATGCTTCCATCCCTACACTCGCCACGAGACCATGCAAATCTCTTGCTTATCTGTCTTAAGCACATGTCCAGCTTGAGGGTCAAAGATGAATCCTTTACAAGTCTCAAACCGCACATGAAACCGTAGGAAATAAAGCTGTGAAAAATGAGAGTCTTCCATGTTAATAGAGGTCCAGGTACTTGGAAGTATGCAGGTTTTCTATGCAACTGATTGGCATTTTTCAGTAGTATGATATGCAGACCATTTCAGCTCTGTGCATTTGTGACATGTATTTCAAGCACACAGGGGCACGCAACTACCTTATAGGAACCTGTTCAAAGAGTGTCATTTTGTAGACAGCACTGTGAGATGCCAAAGAAGAAAAGCAAGACGGCGGAACAAACTGGAATTCCACGTGAGCAGAACCGCCAGTGGAGGACTCAGGCGGTCAGTGGACGCTGACATCAGCAGCTCTAGCCTCAGGACCCCGAAGAGCTTGTCCCTGGCACTAAGTCACCCCGCCTTCACCCCAGGAAGTCACAGCACTGCTCTCTCACCCTCCGGGAACGGCCACGTGCTCTTCACATTCAGATTTATGAGCCCACTTGCCTCCTTTATGCAACCTCGTTTTGAATTGAAATGAATTATCATTATTACTTTGGGGAAAAGAATTTCAAAACAGCCTTGGAGGCAGCTGAGCATACCACAGAGTGGTGCAAGACTGGGCTGACAAGCATGACTTCAGGAGTTCTGGTAACTGATTTCTGCCCTCCACATTCTCCTAGCACTACAATTTTTTTCCTAACATTTTCTAATTATATCAAAAGTCTACATCCTCGTTTTAGAAATCAGCAAAGTTATGACGACATAACCTCAAAGGAAACCTATTCCTCTAATAAGCATGTCCTATGCATCTCTAGCAGAACCAAATCAATCTAGTCTCTGCTGATGTTTCCTTCCACGCTGGGAAAGACACAAGCACAATCCTCTACCCCAACTGTCTCAGGACTGTTCTGTTTCACAATAAAAGTTCTGCATCTCACAATTACCAGTCTCAGGCCATTGGGAAGCTGGTCACCCTAGGAAAGACAGACACCAAATAAGCAACTAAAAATTACTACACAGTAGCAAGTGAAATAAAGAAAGAGTGTGGTACAGTGTGTAACAGGTCAGAGACTCTGTTACAGCTCAGAGTAGAGAAATCGCAGAAGGCATTTTTAATATGATATCTGAAGGAAGGAGGGGCAAGCTATTCAGGTGCCTGGGAGATAGAATTCTGGCAGAAACGAAATGAAAATAGCGTGTGGCAAATGAAGAGGTCCTGAGACGTAGTGTGTTGAGGATGGGAAGAGGCCTCTGCAGCTGGAGGGTCAGCAGTCAGTAAAGAACAGTGTGGAAGGGCGAGAGATTAGGGAAGCTATTGGGTGTCAGCCACATATATCTGCCATCACTTAGTCTCAGCCTGAGAATTCCAACCTAGGAGAATATTCCTTCTCATTATAATGGAGCCTCTGCCTTTTTATTGAACATCTTTTCTTCTCATATAATATATACATATACATTATGTGTGTATAACTCCCCTATTTAACTATCCCATAGAACTCCTTTATGACAATTATTTCAACCTTTATATAATACCTCAGTGTACTGTCTTCCTGTATCTATATCTTACCTCCCTAAAACAGCCTCTTTGAGTTTAAGTCCATAGTATACAGCACTGAACACATGCAAAATCAAGAGCTACCAGTAGGTAGGAAGTTCATTAATTTGTTAATTTATATGCTTTTTTGCAAGTGCAGCCACCAAAGAGCCATGCCTTACACATACTATGACACATGGCCAGGACCAGCAGACTGGAACAGGAGAACAAAATGACCACTGGCAAAGCAGCCTGCAGTACGGAGCTGTCTCTGGATCAGCAAATGCTCTGGGTAAGGTACAAAAGAGCAAACAGGAAAAGACTCTCAGCAAGAGCCTCCCGAATCACTGATCAATAATGCAAAGGGCCCCCCTGAACATGGCATAAAAAAGTTTCCATGACCAACCCCTCAAGACATCTAAACTCTCCCCTCTACAATGTACTGTTTGTTTTATTTTGATAATTTCCCTAAGCAATAAAATAAAGATTGGGGTCTATCTATCCCACTACCCAGGGAACACACCTAAAGCCCAGGTCTCAGGTCAATTGCCTGGAGCTCTGTATCATAATTTTTAATTAATGCTAATTAAATGGTTTGATACATATATACAATATAGAACCATGAGGTCATTTTACTAGAATTTACGAGTGTTAACTTTAAATGCAACTTTCCATTACAATCTTGAATCTATTACTATGCTGTTTCCATTTCTGTCTTAGGAAATGCTTTAAGCTTCATTTTGAGATGAAAGGGAAAGCAGTGCTACCATTTTATAATCACATCTCAAGGTCTCAAAATATGCACTGAGCCAGCTTCCCCAACATATTGGTCTGCCTCAAAAAGGCAGAAAAATGTTTTTAAAATGTGGGGAAAAAAATTGCTTGGTAGAAAAGAAGTCTTACACTAAGATCTTACACTGTAGATGTCACAGTATATGACCAATATTTAAAAAATCAATTGTGATTCTACATTGCCACAATATAAAACCAGAAACTAAAATAAGAAACGAGTTTATTTATAGTAGTACCAAAAAGAGTAGCTAAAGCATACATGTGAAATTCATATTCCCCAAATAACAAAACACCGTAGAAAAGAATTCAAGAAAGTGTAAATAAACGAAAGGACATTCCACAGTGTTCCCAATTACAAACCCTTGACACCACTGAGAGGCAAGAATGCCCAGAGTCACCTGCGATTCAGTACAATCCCTATCAAAATCCCAGCTGGACTCTGTGCAGACATTCACAAGCTGACCTAAAATTTATTCAGCAATGCAAGGGACCCACAACAGTCAAGGCCGTCCTGCAAAGAACAATGATGGAAAAGTCCATTCCCCAGTTTCCAGACTGATTACAGAATTGAGAAACACACACACACTGACCAATGTAACAAAAGTAAGAACGTAAAATACTCCCTCACATCTACTATCAACTTAGGGATAATAAAAGGCCAACAAGATTCAATGAGGGAAACACATCCTTTCTAATGAACAGTGCCAGCATATCTAAATGTCCACTTAAAAATAAAGCTGGGCATCAACCCCATACCATACACAAAAATGAAACCCAAATGGATCAAATATCTAAGTACGACAGCAAAAATAATAAAACTCTTCAAAAAAAAGTATTAGATTAAATCTTTATAATCCTGAATTAGGCAATGGTTTGATTATAAAATCAAAAACACTGGCAACAAGAGAAAAACAGATAAGTTTAAATTCATCAATATTTAAAACTTCTCTTTAAAGGACAGCACCTATCGAGACGGGTCAGGGGGTAAGGTGCATGAACTCAGATACATGAGGCTATGAGTTCGGGTCCCTAGGACCTATGTAAAAGCCAAGCCCCGCCCCATGTCCCTGTTGCCCCAGCACAGGCAGGATGGAGACAGTGGATCCAGCAGAAATGATGAGCTCTGGGTTCGATGAGAAACCCACTCTCAAAAAGTAAGGTGGGGACACAAGATGCCTAAGCTGACAGCTGACCTCGACAAATGCACACACGGGCAAGCACGCACACACACACACACACACACACACACACACACACACACACACACACAAAATAGTACCTAGGAAACAAAAAGACAGTCCACAGAATGGGGGGGGGGGAATTCTGACCAATCGTGTATACGATGAAGAACATGTACCAAAAATATATGGAGAAAAAAAAGGAAAAATCAATGTACAAAAATAGGCAAAGGATCTTAAAAGACAATCTCCAAAGAATGTCAAGAAAAACATGCAAAGATGCTCAGATCATTCCTCATCAAAACCCAAACCACAAGGAACTACTATTTACTCAATACTACCAATGATGACTA
Source organism: Peromyscus leucopus (assembly GCF_004664715.2). Taxonomy (NCBI): domain Eukaryota; kingdom Metazoa; phylum Chordata; class Mammalia; order Rodentia; family Cricetidae; genus Peromyscus; species Peromyscus leucopus. Next base: position 34,410,349 of record NC_051081.1, read on the forward strand.
ATTAAAAAGACGCACAATAGCATGCATTCATGAGGACCCAGAGAAACCAGAACACTTATACACTATTCTAGCTAGGAATACAAAACAGTACAACCCATTTTGAAGATAGTCCATGCATTCAAAAAGTTAAATGCAGAGTTACTATTGGTCCTATAAATCTACTCCTAGGGCTATAGCCAAGAAAAACAAAAGGATGCCCATACAGTTTCAGAAGTTGCAGCAACCAAAACATGGAAACAACCATAATGGTCATCAACTGACAAATGAATAAATAAAATGTGATACACACATATAATGGAATATTTGACAATAAAAAAATAAATGTGCCTAGTGAAAATAGTCAGAAAGGACTATATGTGTGTCTTTTTCGAGACAGGGTTTCTCTGTGTAGCCCTGACTGTCCTGGAACTCACTCTGTAGACCAGGCTGGCCTTGAACTCAAGAGATCCACCTACCTCTACCTCCTAAGTGCTGGGATTAAAGGCATGCGCCACCACCGCCTGGCTGAAATTATTTCTATTTGCATGAAATGTTCAAAATAAGCAAATCTCATAAAAACAGAATTCAAATTAGTGTGTTGCCCGGGGTGGGATGGATAGGCCAGTAACTGCTGATCGGTTTGGCATTTCTTTGCAGTATGATGACAAGATGCTCTAATTTGTGGTGACAGTTGCAGAACTCAACAAATATATGAAAAACCACTGAATTAGTACTTTAAATAGGTGAATCGTGTGGCACACAAATTACGTGTCACAAAGTTGTTTTTAAAAATTATATACATATGTATGTACGTATGCTATCCCCTAAATAGAAAACAGTACCTCAGCAGAGCAATGTTGAGCAAAGGCAAAGGACTCTGTGTTATAGATGTTACCAGATGATTCAGTCAATGGTTCCCAGCACAGTTCAGACTGCTACATATAAATAGCCCAGAAGACTGACAGTCCTGGGGTTCTCCAGAGTACCTATTCTGGGTCTAGTGGAGAAGCTAGCATCATGACAGGTTTCCAAATTAATCTAAATGTATCCAGACTTGGAACCATGGGGGCCACGAAGACCTTTGTTTGGCGTCTTCATGATTCTGGGGCGTCCGAGATGCTTCTGGCCCTAGCATAGATCCTAACATTCTACACACACTGATTCCTTCCATGAAGAGTGTGAGCTCAGACGTGGAGGCTTCAGCTGATGTCTCTTTCCTCCACCCATGTCCCTTATTTGACATGCCCCATGTCGCCTGTTGCAGAAGAGCCAGTTTAATTAAGTAGAATAAATTTCTCTAAAACTGTGTTTCTCAAGAGCTCACAATTTTCTTAACCACTATAATTTAATATGTTTTTACATTAAGAATACAGATCTACCACAGAATCAGATGCGTTTTTCTCATGAATTTTAATGATGAAACCCAATAACTCAAAGCAAGTTTCCTACTCGCCAAAGGAGACACTGTGGACTGTGGTCCCGGATTGTAGGGGTGCAAACTCCCCTTGTAAACTTGGTACTTCTGGTAGAAAATCTTGGGAAGTTGAGACTGTTTCCCACCCCACAGGTAATAAGATGAAATTCCCTTCCATTCAACATGTAGACAAGCCAGCTCGGCTAGTCCTGCAAGGGAAGAGGAGGGAAGTCCGGGTTGAACGCAGAACTAAAGGCTTACCTATTAACCCTGAGTGACAAGTCCCTGGGGGCGGGATGTGCCTAGCGGAGTGGCTGCTGAGGTCAGGGTTCCAGTTTAGCCTGCCCTAGTGTTTCAACAAGCCAGGTATCAAGTGTGCACCTTCACAAGTGTGCTGTGATTGCCTCGCTGGCTTGTCTGACCCACTCACTGGTCCATGAAGTAAGCCTTCCTGAGGCTCTCCATCAATTATCACCAGGGAGAAAGTGCTCCCCTGAATTTGCAATCTTCCTCTTGGATCCAGTACACTGTTAATTGTGTGTGCGCACACACACACACACACACACACACACACACACACACACACGCACGCATGCACACACGTACGCACGCACACACTGTTCTTTTTCAGCTTATTTCTCAAAAGCATCTATGAGAATTTCACTCAGAACAGTGGAATTACCATATCAGCTCTGCTACAGAATTCTATAAATCTACTACTAGAGTTCCTTCAGTACTAAAATAGAAGAGTGGAATACGATGAATCTTAGGGCCCTTTCTAGCTCTTAAATTCTCCATTCACCGAGCCTGCCAATACTGAAGCTATACACTGTAAATTTTAAAGTCAATTCCAAAAACAGGCTGCAAACACTCTTCCTTATCCTCTTCATCCCAGTGATCTCTCTCGTATTACCTTATGCTTTCTCTCTGCCGTAGATTTTATTTCAACACTGCTCAGTCTGGTCTTGAAACACATTTCCATCAGGTAGTTCTTATCTGTTCTTCCTTCAGTGGCTCTTGGCCAGCATTTGATGCACTCTACCAATGTCCCTGTGCTGGTTACTTTTATGTCAACTGGACACAAGCTAGAGTCATCTGGGTGGAACGACTCTCAACTGAGAGAATGTCTCCAGTAGACTGGCCCATAGGCAAGCCTGTGCAGCACTTTCTTGATTAGTGACTGATATGGAGGGCCCAGACCACTGTGGGCACCATCCAAAGGGGAGACAGCCTGGGGTGTGTTAAAGAGCAAGTTGAGCAAGTCATGAGCAAGTCCAATAAACAGCACTCCTCCATAGCCTCTACATTAGTTTCTGCTTCCATTCCCTGGATGACAGTTATAAGCTTATAAGGTAAGATACACCCTTTCCTCCCCAAGTTGCTTTTGGTCATGTTGTTTTATCACGACAGAAACCCCACGACACCACCAAATGCACCTAAGCTTTGGGGCTCTGTTTTATGTGAATGTACGCTCAGCAAATCTATCAGTGCCCTTTTCTACAACACATCCTATGAACTACAGCTTCAGATTTACTTCAGTCAAGCACCTACTTGAATTCTCTCATACTTCCTTCTTTTCTTTCACTTTTGAAGGCCAAGGACAAACATCACCTCTACACAGTTTTCTCTGAACACCGACTATAAATTCTAGGACACTTAGAGTATGTTTCTTTGGCATCTGGTGTAGGTCTCCCTCCACTGGGCAGATTTCAGACACGGAGGGGCTCTACAGTGATGCTTAGGTCACATCTACTGCAGGTGGGCCTCTCAATTTTCATATGGGGTAGATACCAACCCTATGGCTTCTGAGGAGGCAGCATTTAACTAGAAAAGTTTTTTTTTAATCAAACAAAAGTTTATGTACAATTATTAAAAACCTTTCGGCAAACTCATCCCGCTCTTGCCAATAGTATTCTCACAACTGTGTGAAATTTAATGTGATTCTTTAGGCTTCAGCAGGTACCTCACTGTCTTAGGGTTTCTAGTGCAGTGGAGAGACACCACGACCACGGCAACTGTTATAAGGGAAAACATGTCACTGCAGGGCAGCGGTGGCTCACAGTTCAGAAGTTCAGTCCGTTATCCTCATGGCAGGACATGGCGGCATGCAGGTAGCCATGGTACTGGAAAAGTCAGGGCTACATGTTGATATGCAGCAAACAGGAAGTAGACTGTCTCACTGGGTGTGACTTGAGATATATGGGAACTCAAAGCCCGCCTCCATAGTGACATGCTTTCTCCAGCAAGACCACACCTACTTCAACAAGACCATACCTACTCCAACAAGACCACACCTACTCCAACAAGACCACGTCTCCTAACAGTGCCACTCCCTTTGGGGGGCATTTTCTTTCAAACCACAACAGTTGTCTTTAAATGGGAGATGGAGAGGAATGGGGGACTTCCAAAGTAAGTCATTAAACCATCAAATATACAGTTTGAATGAACCAAAAAATAAAATCTAGAAAACAAACTAAGAAAATAGTTTCAATCAACAATTAAACCTCTTTGAAGAGTACAGCTATTCCAGCAGACTTGAATTTGGAAAATGAAAGGAAGAAACATTTAAACAAAATGGCACCCCCACTGTTCATCAGTCATGCAGAAAACCCAACTGTTAAATAAACTGTGTGTGCTCTGACAGGTACCATGACCCCTTCCCCTAATGGTAAGTCTTCTTGCTTTAATTCCAGAAATGTTGTATTTCGATTCCAAGGTTTGGGTCTGGCTTAATATAAAACATTCAATCTAGTCTTTCCCTTGTGGTGACACTAAGATTACAGATGTGAATGTCCCAGTTTGCCACCTTTACTTCCACAAAAAAGAAAAGAAAAGAAAAAAGAAAGAAAAGCCTCCTAAAAAGCCAAGAAACACTCTTCTAACCAGCATTTTGTTGAGTACTAGTAAACACTGGAACACTGACTGCAGGCATGAACTGTCATACTGAAACAAAGAAAATGTCTTCAATGTGGCTTTAAGTTGAAGAAAAATGACTTCACCCAATGCTGTAGAGCTAATTTGAAATGGTCCCAAAGTAAAACTATGATGAAAACCCTCTCTTCTCCAATGCACATGAAGAGCTGGATTTCTTTCACGAAGGGGGAAAACCACAATTGACTAAGCGATTATCAAATGCCAATGTTGTTTTCTTTTCGACAAGGACCAGGAGAGTGAGCCTACAGTACTCACGTGTAGAGCAGAAGGGTCCGGCAGGAACTCAGCGTCCTCTCCAAAGATAAAATCAGGGGGCAGTTCTGGGTACTGAGCATTGAAAATGATGTCCCCTGAAATGTAGAAAAGTGACAGGCTCTTCTTATTCCCTTGCAAATGGACAAACATTCTGAAGAATGCATCAGAAAAACTTGAAGAAACTTGTATTTAGTTTAAGAAACAAATCTGAAAAGTACTTTCTGAATGATTAATTCTTCAGATAAAAGAAGTGATATCCTCTTTGAAATTACCACCCACAATAAGCAATCAAAAAAGTGCAATACACTATGAATATAAATACCCTGGTGGGAAAGTAGAAGCAGCCCCATGCAACACACATGCTGATTATTTTTTACAGGAAACACAACTGTCCAATCACTGCCTGCTAATTAAGAAGACTTTACTGGAAACTGATTCTGTATAAACACAGTCTTTGCCTTGTAGAAATTAAACATGCATACCTTTGAAATAATGGAAAGAGCATCTGGCTTGAAGTCAAATAGGCCTAGTGATATTTTCAGGGTTCCCTAATCATTATTAACTCAGAGACCTTCTGGCTTTGACAACTTACCCTTCTGTTTCTCTATCAGTAAACGAGTGGTACAGTGGTACAATAGTACAGTGGTGCAGTGGTACAGTGGTACAGTGGTGCAGTGGTACAGTGGTACAATAGTACAGTGGTGCAGTGGTACAGTGGTACAATAGCACAGTGGTGCAGTGGTACTGTGGTGCAGTGGTACAGTGGTGCAGTGGTACAGTGGTATTGTGGTACGGTGGTGCAGTGTTACAGTGGTGCGGTGGTACAGTGGTACGGTGGTGTGGTGGAGAGGTGGTACTGTGGTGCAGTGGTGCGGTGGTGCAGTGGCACAGTGGTACTGTGGTACAGTGGTATTGTGGCACAGTGGTACAGTGGTACTGTGGTACAGTGGTGCAGTGGTACAGTGGTGCAGTGGTACTGTGGTACAGTGGTGCAGTGGTACAGTGGTACAGTGGTACAGTGGTGCAGTGGTGCAGTAGTACTGTGGCACGGTGGTGCAGTGGTACTGTGGTACAGTGGTACAGTGGCGCAGTGGTACTGTGGTGCAGTGGTACAGTGGTGCAGTGGTACTGTGGTACAGTGGCGCAGTGGTACTGTGGTACAGTGGTACAGTGGCGCAGTGGTACTGTGGTACAGTAGTACAGTGGTACTGTGGTACTGTGGTACAGTGGCGCAGTGGTACTGTGGTACAGTGGTACAGTGGCGCAGTGGTACTGTGGTACAGTGGTACAGTGGTACTGTAGTACAGTGGTACTGTGGTACAGTGGCGCAGTGGTACTGTGGTACAGTGGTACAGTGGTACAGTGGTACTGTGGTACAGTGGTACAGTGGTGCAGTGGTGCGGTGGTACGGTGGTGCAGTGGTACTGTGGTACAGTGGTACAGTGGTACAGTGGTACTGTGGTACAGTGGTACAGTGGTACTGTGGTACTGTGGTGCAGTGGTACTGTGGTACAGTGGTACGGTGGTATGGTGGTGCAGTGGTACTGTGGTGCAGTGGTGCAGTGGTACTGTGGTGCAGTGGTACTGGTGCAGCCGTGCAGTGGTACAGTGGTACAGTGGTTCAGTGGTGCAGTGGTACAGTGCTATTGTGGCACAGTGGTGCAGTGGTACTGTGGTACTGTGGTACAGTGGTACTGTGGTGCAGTGGTGCAGTGGTACAGTGGTGCAGTGGTACAGTGGTACTGTGGTGCAGTGGTGCAGTGGTACAGTGGTGCAGTGGTGCAGTGGTACAGTGGTACAGTGGTACAGTGGTGCAGTGGTGCGGTGGTGCAGTGGCACAGTGGTACAGTGGTGCAGTGGTACAGTGGTACTGTGGTGCAGTGGTGCAGTGGTACAGTGGTGCAGTGGTGCAGTGGTACAGTGGTGCAGTGGTGCGGTGGTGCAGTGGCACAGTGGTACAGTGGTGCAGTGGTACAGTGGTACGGTGGTGCGGTGGTGCAGTGGCACAGTGGTACAGTGGTGCAGTGGTACGGTGGTGCGGTGGTGCAGTGGTACAGTGGTACTGTGATTCCGTGGTTCACTGGTTCGGTGGTGCAGTGGTACAGACATAACAGACCTACTGTGTAAAGCAAAGGAGGCAATGTACTCAGCACCATGTCTGGCATTCAGTAAGCTCTCAACAAGCCATAGAGAAGTATCATGTTGATAGTGGTGATGTTCTTAAACATGAAACAGGATTGGGAATCTCGAGAGCACACAGAGTTGTAAAGTCAACCTGTTTCTTTCTGTCTCCTTATTCAGCTCCTGTGTTCTCTCTAGTCACCCCAAACTTCAGTCCCCATCTTTCTGCTAATACTAACCAGCAGATTGGTTAGCAGACAATCTAACACACACTGGGCTGTATTTCATGGTGTGCATATTTCTGTACACATACACAACACAGTTGTCAGTCCACTCACTTCCACTGTTCAAAGGATAAGATTTACATAATGCTACCCAAAATGAACATTCTGGCTTCAGTTCTAAATTGAGCCTTACATCTGTATGCACTAGGCATTTCACATCAGGCTCAGCAAGCATAAAGATGTGATTGTGGTGGTCCATGCTCTCATACTCTAGAGCATAAGCCATCTCAATAGTTCCTCCAAATGACCCCACCATGAACTGTCTCTGCTGCTCACAGCTCTGTCCAAGCCCAGATCAGCCTGTCCACACATTCATACTTTCACTGAATAACGAACTAGGCTTTGCTCTAGCAACTACACTCAACACTAAAACCAAAGAATTCTGCTAATAAAAACTGAAACACCAAAATTAACAAAATCATACCCTCTTAGATGACAGCCTAGTACCAGCTGCCCTCTGGCCCACAGTATATACTAATCCACAAGTAAATCTTACTGAAGTACTGTATTGCCTGAAAACTTGCAACTCGGATAATTTCAATCATTCGCTCATGCTCGATATGATAAAAGCAAACCTTACAAACTGGTACTTAAGGCCTCCACAATATGATGTTCCTCCCTACTTCGCCCTTCTGTCAGTCTACAAGCCAATACAAACCATCTACTCTGGCCATTCTGATCAACTCAATGCCTTCCAAATACTAGGGCACCTGGGTCAGATGGCTCTCCTCTTGCTCAGCTTCTACACTGCTTGCAAGTCCACTCAAATTACCTTCTCCTGCATAGTGCTTCTCCTCATAAATCTACAAAACATTGATCACTGCGACTCCTGAAATTCATCAATACTGCATGGCTACAGCACTGCCTGAGCAACTGACTACAGCCTTATACTACTTTATGGCTCTATTAATTTTAAAAATTATAATAAGCAGGAGCTACATATGAGGCACCATGATACGCTCTCTTAATTCAAAAATACTCATCCTCAAAGGGTTCACATTTAGTGCTGAAAATAAGAACAACACAGAACCTTCCAGACCGAGAGGACTGATGTCCATGTGAATTCACAGACTGTGGCAGCATACACATTGCTGTACAGGTCTAAGCCGGATGGAATCTCGGTGCTGAGAGGGGAAGTGGACACAGGCCTCACCCCTAACCTAAAAGCTTTATCTCCAACTGACAGCCACAAACATGTGTGGGCATGCGCAGAGGCGCACGCATGCGCACGGGCACGGGCACACACACACAGAGTTTTCTCCAGTGGAGTCTCACTGGGGATACACACCACACTTACGGGCAGACCCCATGCCCAGCAGTAGATGGTCAACACAAGACAAACTCAATGGTATTCTTGTCTCACACTGCTTTCTCTAGGTATTTTCCCCTACAGGTCTTTTGTTTGATATATTATGGTTTCTAATTTTGTGTCTTTGTGGAATTCTCTGTGTGTGTAAATGTGTCTGCATCTATATGTGTTTCTTATGCTTTTTTCCCATGTTGGCTCTTTTTTTCCCTGTTCATTGTTTGTTTTGGCCTATTCAAGCTTGCTTGTTTTCATTTTATCTCTTTTTAAGGTGCCCATTTGTTTTCTAATGGGAGAGAGCATGAAAGGATGTGGATTTGGGTGGGTGGGGAGGTAGGAAGTAGCTGGGAAGAGTTGGAAGAGGGGAAACCCTAATCAGAATATATTATATGGGAAGAAAAACTATTTTCAATTTTTAAAATGTTAACTAAGGAAAGAAGGAAGGAAGAGAGGGAAGGAGGGAGGGAGGGAGGGAAGGAGGGAGAAAGGGAGGGAGGGAGGGAGGGGAGGGAGGGAGGGACAGAGGGAGGGAAGTAGGCAGGCAGAGAATCACCTACCAACAGTAGATGGTAAGTTGATAAGATGGTAACATAGTTGATCTTCCTGCATATACCGCAAGCATCCAGAGAATGAATGTGTTCCTATGCTCATTTCGTGTCTCTCACAAGGCAAAGTGCAGCTCACAGAGAACCTATTTTAGAAATGCTCAGAATATGAAAGGGGGCCTCTCTTCTCTGAGCAGATATCTAAGTACTGAATGTCTACAGTAACTGCCAAAGTACAGCAGAATTACATCCAGAGCTTCCAGGAGGGACCAAGCTTAAACAAGAAAATGTACCTACAGGAGGTGGATGTGGAATCAAACTATCAAAAGTAATACAACCACCACCTCCTTTATAAACCTTCACTAACACTATTCCAACTGCCAAGTACTTCAAAAGTGCTAGGTCCAAGCATGGACAAGAATCTCTAGAAGAGGCAGTATGAATGTCCTCATTATTTATTCTATCCACATAGACTAGCAAGCATGAATCCTTAAGAAAAGCACACAATGCATTAGAAATGTGTCTCTCAGGCTGCTTACTTAATCATTTTTACAATGTTTTTCATTAAGTTAATAGAGCATCAGACCTTCTGGGGAAAGCCAAGCTAGAACGTATTGGGAATTGATGCTCAGAAACCAACATGCTAAATTCCATCAAAAAGGCTTGGAGCAGCAGGGCTCAGTGGAAAACCACTTGCCCAGAATTGCTGGTTCTATTTCAGTGTTGTACTGGATGCTCTAGCCAGGGCAGAAAAGGGAGATGAACAGCATCTACACTGGGAGAAAAAGAAGAAAGAAAAAAAAAAGGAGCCAAAAGACCTCACATGGTAAATCTTAAGCAAATCCATGAAAATACTATATGAACTAATAAGCAGTTTCAGAGAGATTTCCAGACACAAGACAAATTGGGAGGGGGGGCGGGGAATGACTCCATTTCTGTAGCAAGGAACAATCCAAATTATTTAAGAAAACAATCCTAGGCCGGGCATTGGTGGTGCACGCCTTTAATCCCAGCACTCGGGAGGCAGAGCCAGGCGGATCTCTGTGAGTTCAAGGCCAGCCTGGTCTATAGAGTGAGCTCCAGGAAAGGGGCAAAGCTACACAGAGAAACCCTGTCTCAAAAAACCAAAAAAAAAAAAAAAAAAAAAAAAAAAAAAAAAAAAAAAAAAAAAGACAATCCTATTTACAGTTGCATCAAAAAGTCTGCTTACAAACAAATATAACTTTATACACTGGAAACCATAAAGCACTCTTAAAGGAAATGGCGATGGCGAAGGTCTAAGTAAAGGAACAATGTCGTCACATCTCAGAACACTTAATGTTGCTAAGGGGCAATATTATGCAAGCTGATTACAGCTTTCCCACAAAATCCCCAACCGATTCTCTGCAGAAATTGAAAGGCCAATTCTGAAAGTCATATAGAAATGCGAGACTTCCAGGTAGCCAAAAAGAAATCTTGAAAGTGAGGGAGAGACAGAAAAGGATGGAAGGACTCTTCTTTCTCAATTTCCAAAGCTGTTACAAAGGTCACGGCAACTGGGGGATGCAATCCTGGGCATCAACAGACATCAACCACTAGAATTCAGACTGTAAGTCCATGTTCTGCGGGCGTGGTGGTGCATGGCTATCTGCCAGCACTTGAGAAACAGTGGGAGGAAGGTTGGGAGTTCAAGGCAATCTCAGCCACACAGCAAGTTCCAAGCTAGTTTTGACTACATGACACCATATCTTTAATAAAGACATAAATAGTTTCACTCTTAAGGTCAACTGATTCTTCATAGAGCTGCAGGGCAATTCAATCCCCCCTCACCCCCCCCCCAAGATATTTTGCTTTCTTGCATCCATTAGGATAGGAACTATTAGAAAAACAAGAACAAAACACACACACAAAGAAAAAAATGTAGGGAAAGACACAGAGAAACCCAAAGCCTTACACAGTGTTGGTAGGAGTCTAACATAATGTCACTGCTACGGGAAACTGCAGAACGGTGGCTCTTTAAAAAATTAAAAATAGATTACCATATGATCCAACAATTCCACTTCTGGGCATATAACACCCTCCACATTAAAAATAAGGGCTCAAAGATTTATTTGTTTGTGGCGGCATGATTCACAACAGACAGAATGGAAACACCCCAAATGCCCATCAACAGATGAATGAATAAAAAATAAGCCATACACTGGGCCATTATTCAGCCTTAAAAGAAAGTAAATTCTGACACATACTACACCATAGATGAACCTTCAAGACACTATGGCAAGTTAAGTAAATTAAAAGACAAATATTATGCCTCACAGGAAACAGAACGGTAGTTGCCACTGGCTGGGAAGAGGAGACAAGCAGGAGTTGTTTCATGGTATCCAGGCTGTTTCCCAGAGTGAACAAGTTCTGCGACTGTATTTAACAACACTAAAACAGACACTTAAACCTTGACTCTAGAACCTGGATACTGTGACACACACCTGTAATCCCAGCCCTTTGGAAGCCAGGCAGGAAGATCCTGGGCTGGGGGCCAGCAGGAGCGAACATCATTTTTGAAGCTAACTTGGGCTCCGTAGCATGATCTTGTCTCAAAAGTCAAAATTTAAAAAAAAAAAAACTGTTAAGCTGGGTGTAGAACACAACAATAACCAGACTTGGGAGTCTGAAGCAGGAGGATTGTGATCTAGGGTCTGCCTAGGTGTCTTAGTTAGGGTTTCTAATGCTTGTGAAAAGACACCATGACCACAGCACTCTTACAAAGGAAAACATTTAATTGATGTGGTGGCTTCCAGTTTCAGAGGTTTAGTCTGCTATCATCATGGTGGGGAGCATGGTGGCCGGGAGTGTGGCGGCGTGCAGGCAGACATGGTGCTGGAGAATTCTACATCTTGATCCAAACGCAACAGGAAGTGAACTGTCTCACTGGGCGTGGCTTGGTCATACATGAGACCTCAAAGCCCTCTTCCACAGTGACACACTTCCTCCAACAAGGCCACAACTCCTAACAAGCACTCCCTTTGGGGGCCATTTTCTTTAAGAGCACCACACTAAACTACATAGCAACCTCTAGTCAGGCCTAAGCTCCATAAGATACTGCCCCATCCACCCGCAAAGAAAGGAATGTATTTAGGAGATGGGGGTGCTCAGTAGTAGAGTGCTAGCCACTTGCCTAGTGTAGGAAGCCCTCAGTTTTATCTCAAGCACTGAAAAAGAAACTTGTTTAAGACAGAAAAGGATGCCCTGCTCTATGAGAGGACCAGGTTCAGTTGCCAATATCCACAGTGGGCAGCCGCACCTGTAACTCTGGTCTCAGGGGACCTTGGCCAGAGCCCACATACAAGTGCCATATACTCCTGCAGATCAACAACCACACATATAAATAACAATACAAATAAAATCATTCTAAAGTACCTTTTCAACAAGTATCGTTGAAACAACTAGAGAGCCAATGTATTGCGCGGGCCCTATTTTACATAATATAGAAAACCTAACACAAAATGGATCAAAGTTCTGAAGGTAACAACAAAAATGAAAAAAATATATTTTTTTTATGAAGCTTGAGATGAATCCTCAAAGCACTGAATCCGGCTGTCACTTCTGTAACGGTTAATTTCAGGCTCACCTGGAGGAATAGCGGGAAAACTGTTAAGTGTGCGTTCTGGGAGTTTCTCTGAGTATTTGTCTACAGGAGACTGACATGCTGATCTAAGCAGACTAAGTGGGGATCTAGCAGGGCTTTACAACAGCATCCTCTGGGGTCTCCAGCCTTTGGCCTGACCCTGAGAAGTGCATCATTAGCATCTCCAGTTCAGGGGCTTTCTCAGTGGGCCCGGGCCACGCTACAGGCCAGCATCCTGCGGCCACGGTGAATAGACAGTCTGTTGGAGAACTTGCCAGCCTTCGTGCTCACTTGGGGCGGTTCTCCTAAGAAATCCCCTCTGTGACTCTGGACATCCTGTTGATTCTGACTCTCTGCAAACTCTGTTTCTTCCACCCAAAAGCAAATCAAGCAACACCACCAACAAAACTATCTCACATAGTACCTCATCAAAACTAAAAGCTATTGTCCTACAGGGCACATTACCCAGAAAGTTAAAAGCCTATAAAATGGGAGAGAATTTGGCAAACAATGGATCTGATAAGGAATATACAGAATATATACAGAGGCATATAAAAATATGCAGAGTATATAAAGAAAACTAGCAACTCAGTAATAAAAAGCCAGCTCAAATTTTAAATGGGGAAAGACTGTTATGAGATTTTCTCCACTTACAAGTGGCCAAAAGCCCATAGACGTTCAATGAGACACCAGGGAGAGGTATAATCAAACTCAGAATGAGATACCGTGTCACAGCTCACTAGGACGCCCTAATAAAAAAGACAGACGGTAACAGGTACTACAGAGGCGGCAGAGGAACCGACACACTGTAACATAGCCAGCGGGGTGCCAACTGATGCCGCTGAGTGGCCTGGCAGGTCCTCCGAAAGGTGACTATGGAGTGACCCACTGGACTCGGCACTTCCTCTCTTACCTATCCCAAGAGAACTAAAACCAAGTCCGCCCGAAAGCGTGCACATGAATGCTCCTACCAGCGTAGTTCACAGGAGCCAAAAGTGCAGACAACTAACGTCCATCAACTGAAGAAGGGATGAAGGAAATGTAAGGCAAGAGGGCAGAGAAAGAGAACCAGGAAGAGAGGTAGGGAGAGGCAGAGGAATATACTTACTATATACGTGCTACAATGTAGGCGAAACTTTGCAATCATTCATGCTAAGCTTTAAAAACCGTGAAGGGGGGGGGTGTATTATTACTCTATGGCTCCATTTATATGAAATGTTCAAAATACGCAAACGTAAAGACAGAGGTGACTTGGTGACTGCCTGGGGGTGGAGAACGAGTGAACGCTAACACATCGGTTTCCTTTGGCAGGGACAGGAAGGGAGAAGAGTGGTCACGGTGGCACACGTTTGTGAGGACGCTGAAAACCACTGGGTCACACCCTTTAAAGAGTGGGTTGCTTGGTCTGTGAATTATATTCAATAAAGTTGTGTTTTAATCTAATACAAAAACATTGCCTCGCTTTCAAGAAATGTGATCCTAAACACAAATAAATTATAAAGTGTTTACTGAGTGGTTGTGGGTAATCTATGTTTTGTAAATAAAATCATGTTGAAATGCAATTTTAAGAGTTCTATACTTAAGGAATTCTACAATGGTCCCTTTTTGAAAGTAAAGAAGATCTTTAAAATATGAATACTTATAAATATTTCACTTTTTAAGAACTTCCTTAAATGTGTCCTATTAAAAGAGAGTACTAAAGAATGCTAAAAATGTGTCATTAAACGTTAGTTAATGTTTTTATTTAAGGCAAACAAAAACATCTAAATTCATGGTAAAGTTTTTTTTTTTTTCAAAAGAGAAATATTGTATACCAAATATTATACCCTAGTTGAAAGGACCTTCTGAGAAAAATGAAATAGAGATGTGGTGTTTACTATATTAATACAGCAAAAATACTGTATGACTATTTTTAAAAGAAATAAGGCCATTTACGCGCTTTTTGAGATCTCACACTGTTCTGAATTTCTCAGAGTTGCGCTTCCTGCCTCAGAGAACTTCTGGAACATTTGCCTCCAAGCTCAGGAGCTCCTGGAAGGAGCGTGCGGCACGGCACTGTTTCTCGCAGTCGGTAAATCCGTCAAGAACGCTTATTAAAAACGCACCCGGCGCAGATGCTCTCACTGGACACCTGGGGAGTTATACAGGAAGTAAAAGGCACAGCACCTGACCCCGAGGCAGACATGGTGGGGACAAAAGCTATACACAAATCATGGGAAAGGCAATAACACGGCGTTTCCTTTATCTCACCCTGGAGAAGGGGATGTGAGCACTAAACACAGGTGACTTGGGTACTGCTTACTTCGACCTGTCATAAAAAGGAAGAGTAGGCAGGAGAACAGAAATAGAAACGGAATCTGAGGTGATATAAGGGGAGGTTAAAAGAGAAAAAGAGCAATGAAACATCTAGGATGTAGAAGCATTATAGCCACCTAACAACAAAAGCGGTTTCAAGTCTTGTTCAATATTATCCTCTGAAACTTGTGGGTCTACCATAGTAGGACCAGTGCTGCAGAAATTTCTTCCCAGATGCACATCAAAACTGCTTCCCGATGTAACACATCTGGGAATGCACAGAAATCCAGGTACAAGGCAGTTTTCCGCATGTTAGGGGGGCGTCACCAGAGCTGCCAAGCAGACCCTATGTTCTAACTCCATTCCCAACAGAAGAAACGCAACCTGTCCGAGGACTCCTTCTAGCCCAGGGAAATATAGTCATGGCCCTCTGGCTACTCCCCAGAAAGAATGACTGTAAGCAAGCGCAGCATCAAATAAATAATTCAAACTATTCTTATACACTGCTCTATTAAATGCTTAGTTACTATAATGCCAAGTATGAGGAGGGGGCGTCAGGCCAGAAAACATCAGGGGGAAGGAGATTCTCAAAATGGAAGGCAGGTTTAAGCAGAAGAGTCTTACAGAAGACAAGAGGTGGCTCATTTCTCAGAATTAGCTCCAACTACAAGACGTTTCCTTATGCTGAAATTTAAATCCCCCCCCCCAAAAAAATAAAACTCCATGTGCTTGTTCTTAGAAGTTTATAAAACAAGATCCTCTTTAGTATCCTGACCTTTACGTTACTTGAAGGCGGCTCTTGTGACTTCTCTCTCAACCTCCTGGCCAAGCTATGCAATCCTCCTCTCCCTGCTCCTCAGCTAACTCGATCCTGCTTCAAAGGAAGCAAATGCTCCCTATCTCTGCACGAGCCCATCACCCTCTGCAGGGAGAGTATCCAGAACTAAACAGGAGAAAAGCCGTGCCTTCGTTACAGATACCAGCCTTGGAGGGCTAGAGACCACAGCAAACTGAAACAGGTTTTTGGCAGTATTATGCTTCCTACCAACTAAAACCTCAGACTTTTCCTTGCATGCTACTGCTCACCTACATATCCCACACTCTTAACTGGGACAGCTGAGTTTCTGAATCTATTCCAGGGTTTTAAATTGATCCTTATTACACTTCCATTTCATAAGACCTACCCGATAGATAGGGTAGCCTATTGTAATAGCCTAGAGTCAACCCCCATTTGGGGTTAGCAGTCCTAACTCGATCAGCAACAGACTGGCCAGGCGTACTCCTGGAAACTGCCCATCACATTAGGTTTCTACTGTTGTGGAAAACACTATGACCAAAAGCAAAGTGGAGAAGAAACGGCTTTATTTGGCTTATGGGTTACCGTCCATCATCGGGACACAACAAGGCAGGAACCTGGAGGCAAGAACTGAAGCAGAAGCCATAGAGGCATGCTGCTTACTGGCTTGCTCCTCATGGCTTGCTGAGCTTGTTATCTTATACTACCCAGCACCATCTCTCAGGGGTGCCACCACCCCCAGCAGGCTAGGCCCTCCTCTATCAACTGGCAATCAAAAGAAAAATGCCCCACGGACTTGTCTGCAGACAATGTTTCTAACTGAAGTTCCTCTTCCCAGATAACTCTAGCTGTGTTAATGTGACAAAGAGAAACACAACCAGGACATTACATTCACAACATCTACAGATCAATGAGTCAATGCCTCCTGGGGGGAAAATCATTCAAACAGTAATGCCCACTGAATAATTGTGATATCATCAGAAGTTTGTTGAACAACTTGTCAAGAACTGCTGGGCGGTGGTGGCGCACGCCTTTAATCCCAGCACTCGGGAGGCAGAGCCAGGCGGATCTCTGTGAGTTCACGAGCGAGATCCAGGACAGGGACCAAAACTACACAGAGAAACTCTGTCTCAAAAAAAAAAAAAAAAAAACAACTTGTCAAGTACCACCTTGCCTACAAATCGAAAGATTAAATTATAGTCCAATAATGATTAATGTGCTCATGATTTTATTGTACAGGGCATGTTTTCTCCTGAAAGATAGTTTCTTTTCTGCTATGAAGAAAAACAGACTGTAAGGAATTTCATCTGAGAAGTGCATAATCTTCATGTATTAGTCTCTCAAAATATGTTTGTAGAAAAAAAAAAATAATGAAAGTAGGAGCAACTAGCCTTAGGCCATCTCCACGACCTTGCTTTCCTTACATGACCTCTTCCCAGCAAATCCTTCTTTTAAGACTTGGCGTTTCCACTCTCTGGAGCACCGCCTGGTACAAATCATAATGCAAGCCACCAGTTTTAGATTCGTTAGCAACCTCACCAAAGAGTAAAATGGAAACTAGTGAAATTTTAATTTTTTTTTCATTTTACATGTAATAAAATTTGTTTTTCTAATGCTACACAAGCTACATATCTCACATGGACCTCAGTACAGTATCACCAACATGAGGACACAGAATAATTCTGTCGTCCTCCAAACAGCCTTACTCCAGCCCTTGGTGGCCGGACTCCGTGTCCCGTCCCCGTGTCCGTCATCGTGTGTCGTCCGTCCCCCCCCCCCATCCACAACAGCCTCTGATCCCCTCTCTGTCCTGTTTACGTTGCTTTCCCAGAACATCAGACAAATAGAGTTACAGCGGCCTTTCGGATGGGTGTCTTCAATCAGCTTTAAGACATGCAAGGTTGGGGCAAATTGGTGCACACATCAACAGCTTCTTCATCTTTAGGATGCTCGCTCAGCCTCTTGCTGTATTCTGGGGGTTTCAGTGGCAAATGGAGAGAAGGATGAGGTGGAGGGTGTTTACTCTCACCTATCTTGAACAGACAATTACTCCCAATGGTTAAATTTATAAATAAAATAAACTAATATTTTTAGTCAACATACCAAATGAAACAATTTCAACTGGTAATCAATGTAAAAGTTGTGCGATAACTGATATTCTTTTGAAAAGTAGCACTTCATGTATTTCACACATTACATTTCAGTTCAGATTAGTCACATGTCAGAGTCCACTGCCACATGTGGCTAGTGGTGATTATCTGAACGGTACCAAGCCAGCACTGACTAGAGAGGAAGAGAATGAAGGAAATGAAAGAAGATACAAGAGAAAGGCCACCCAGGTCTCCATGACCAATACCGGGGAAAATGTGCTCACTCCATCAGGCAGCATGTTCTGTTCTTAGGCAGTTATTAGTGGCTAGGGAAGGTTCTTTCTTGAATTGAAAAAGAAAGGATATGGTGCTGCTTGCCAGTAATGCTAGCCCTGGGGAGGCTGAAGCAGGAGAATTGTTGTGAATCTTAGGCCAGTTCAGGCTAGAGTGAGACCTTGGAGAGATGAAGGGAGAGAGAAACATACCTACAAATCATTTTTCTCCTTAACTTTCTACACTGATGCTAAATATGCTGCTAGCAACATTCTACACAATAGCCCTAAACCATGTAACAATGTCTACCACATCTCCATTCGGTTAAAAACAAAAACAAAACAAAACAAAATAACAACAGACATTTCCGTAGTTTACAGTAAAACAGTTTACAGAGCCAGGGTCTGTGGTGCATGGCTGCAATTCCAAACAGCTAGGAGGTAGAGGCAGGAGGATCATGAGTTCAAGGCTAGCCTGACAACTTAGCAAGATGCTGTCTCAAAATAAAAACAAGACTAAGGATGCGGTTCAGTGGCAAAGTACACATCTAGCGTGTATCAGGCCCAAGTTCCAGTTCCAATATAGGGACAGAAGAAAGGTCAGCTTTCAGAAGACTAAGCTATAAGATCCTTAGGTGTATCTGAGAAATTCTACTATGTCACTGATTCTAAGACACTCAGCCTAATTAGGAACGGAATTGAATGACCTGTCTCCAGATATTAAACTTTTAAAGTTTTAAGTGAACTTTTAACCCATATCTTTGTATACTTATTTCAAGGCATAAAATAACAATATTTTAAGCCAACTGCTATAAATTAGCATTACTTTATTAAGCAATGAATATTCTGCTCCAGAAAGCTTTAGTCTTAGTAATCTCCTAATGCATATTCACAAGCTGTTTCATTAGTGCGATTGATTACCAATTCTTCTTTAATGACTGAGAGGCAACTGACCTCATTAAAAAAATAAAAGAGACTGTCTCAGTCTTCTGTGATGGCTGTAGTTTTAAACAGTAGTTAGGAATTAAATATTATTTTTAAAACACATCAGTAATGATCGCTGTCATGGAAGAGTAAGAATCTGGGGAAAGAAAACTGAAGGAAGTTATAGCAAATGTGATGTTGCTGTTACCATCTTTCTTACCAATGCTGAGGGTCAGGGTTAGGACCTTGTGTGTGCAAGATGAACTTGACTTTTATGCACACTCTCACAGACCCTTGACCTCAGTATAACTTCGACTACCCCACACTTATATTTTACTTTCTATAAGGTAAACATCACTACGGGAGAAATTAAGAGATTGGCTTTATTTTATTATATTCATTCTTTTATTCAGGCAGGCTATCACTATGTAATTTAGAATGGCATCAATGTCCAGACCTTCCTACCCAAGCTTCCTGAGTATTGGGACCATGCCTGGCTAATCATCTATTGCGGATCAGATATAGGGAAAGGCAAAATCATACTAAGCAGCTTTGCGTTTACAAGGAAGAAAAAGACGATGTCATTTGGTAGACTCTCTGCAAAAAGCTTTGAAATGGGAGGCAATTGGGGGGACAAATGGTAATCAAGTACTCTATGCCTGAGGAAGCTGGAGGAAAGGAACATGTAAATAGAAAGATCTGGACTAAACTAACAGGATATAGGGCTTTTTGCTCATCTCTTAAAGGCAGTATTCATTTACCAGTCTACTCAATTGCTCAAAAAATATGAAGCATATATACTGTGGTAGATAGTGTCAGTGACACCAAGAGAGTTCAGAAAGTCGGTCCTTGTATGAGTAGCCTTCTTTCCCTGTGTCAAAAATATCTGGGAAATCAGCATGAGGAAGAACAGATAATGTTAGCCGCATGCTCTCAACGGCTTCAGTCCATGCTCAGTGGATCCACTGCTTTGGGCCGCAGCAAGACAGAGACGTAGGGGAATGGTGCCACTCACCTGTGACAACCAGGAAACAGAGAGAGCCAGAAGAAGATGTCCAAGGAAAAGATACGCCCTTCACAGTCACGCCTCCAGTGTCCCACTGCCTCCAGGTAGGCCCGACTCCTGACAGCCCCTTCCGCTATTAACTCATCAACATATTAACCCATTGACGAGCAAGTCACTTCTCAATGGCACCACGAGTTGGGGACCAAGCCTTCAACATATGAACCTTTTAGGGAATGCTTCAAAGCCATACCATAACAGTCCCAATAAACCTTGCAATCTAGGAGATTTGATCTTAAGACACAAAGTATTTTTTAAAAAAACAGCTATAAACAGGCAGGAATAAATAATTCAGGATGGGATCATCCATGCATACCCTCCCAACGAAATGTCACTGGAGAATTCCATAGTCTTAAAGTCACTGTGCAAATTCCTAACTAACTGTAAAGGGGGAAGTATCTCTGTATTGGAAACCTTTGGGAGGGGCCATCTAAATGGAAGCACAAGTCCACCAGCCGCACAGACAATGGGAAAGGGCAGTTATGGGCCTGTGCACTGAGGATGACCCACCATCTGCTACCACAGTGTGACCAAATAGATCACCTAACAACCCTGCGGAGAAATGCCGCCAGATCAAACTGAGAGTCCAGAAAGCTCCAAGTCCAGACTCATCAGCTATCAGGATGCTGGGGAACACTGAGGAAGAATATAAGACTACTGGGCCAGACGTGGTCCCAACACAGAGGAAGCTGAGGCAGGAAGTTCCGGAATTTGATGCCAGTCTAGACTATATGGTGAGACACCCGCCTCAATAAAAGAAAAAAAAAAGAGAAGAAGAAAGAAAGACCACTGCAATTATTTGAAATTTCTTTTTGATGATGCTGGCACTGAGATTTTTCAGGATAAAATCTGTTCTTTCTTTGGGAAATATAGACTTAAGTATTTAGGGGTGAAATATGAACATATTTTCATATTACTTTAAAAGAGTTCTGTGAAAAAAACACAGATAGATATAACTATGTATTCATATCTGTATATAAATACATATCTGTGAACAGAGAGATTTTTTAATGGAAAAAAACGTTAACAACCAATAAATTACATAAAAGACTTACAGATATTCGTTGTATAATTGTTCCAGGTTTTTTATAGGTAGATTTCATTTTTAAAAACAGAGAAATGCAAATTTGCAGTGCTGTGAGATTCCTTCTTACCCCCGTCAGAATGGCTCTCATCAAGGAAACAAAGGGCAAGGCGTGTTGCTGAGGACACAGGAAAGATGGACCCTTAGACACTGCTGGTGGGAACATAACCTGAAGCCATCACTCTGGAAACCAAAGTGGACAGCCCTCAAAAGACGAAAACCAGAACTGGCATCAATGTCCAGACCTTCCTACCCGACACCTACAGGTGCACCCCTGTGCATACCACAGGGGTACTTGCCCATCCACGTTTCTCCCATACTACTGACAAGAGCCAAGAAGGGAGCCAGTCTGGATGTCCAGGGACAGATGAGTGGACAGGGAAAAGGTGGGGCATATGCACAAAGGAATTGTATTTGGCTGTAAAGAAAGATGAAACTGTAACAGTTTCAGGAAATTGGATGAAACTACAGGCCATCCTGTTAAGTGAAATAAGCCAGATTCACAAGTAAATATTGCATGTTTTCTCTTCCATGCAGAGTCCAGATTTAAATATAGAAGTGTGTGCATGTGTGTATGTGTGTATATATGTATATGTGTGTGAGGGCGGGGTGAAAGTACTCTCTGGCTCTCTCACCATGGCTTCTCAGTCACACCACTGTTGACATCTTCTCTGCTGCATACGCTTGCTCTGTATGTTGTGATACATTCAGCAGCACCCCGGGCTCCACCCACCACATGCTGACCGGGAACTCTTCTCATCCCTCACTTGTAATAACCAAAGCTGACGCTGCGGAATGGTCCCGCGGGAGCAAAAGCATGTCCTTCTCTCCCTGAACTCTCCCCTCCAGTTAGGAAAGAGCGGCTGCTACGAGGGAGCCATCAGTCAGCTTAAGCACCTCCAGCAGCCTGCAGAAGGGCATGCCCTGGCTGAGAACCCGGCTAGTATAAAGAAGAGAGAGACCGGTTGTCTGACCGTGAAGGCCCTAAGAACGGACATATGAACAATTTCTTTTCTCCATCCTAGGACACCACCAGGCAAACCGTACACAGCTACAGGGGTGACCAATGGGATTTACCCTCACTTACCCACAACAGCAACAAGCTAGTCACTAAAGCATCCTACAGTGGCGCCTCCTCCTCTCCTTCCCCTCTTCCTGCCAGTGTGCTGGTAGTTTCGACTGTCAATCTCATGCAACTGGGGGAAGGTGAACCTCAACTGAGGAATGACCCACATCAGACTGGCCTACAGCCACTTCTATGAAACCGTCTTGACTGATGATTGATGAGGAGGGTCCTGGCCCACGGTCGCAGCACCATCCCCTAGGCGGATGCTCCTGGTCTGCACAAGAAAACGACCTAAGCATAAGGCAGTGAGTGAGCCAGTCAGCAGGCTCCTTCAGGATCTCTTCTTCAGTTCCTGTCCTGATTTCCCTCGTGAGGAACTGTAAACCAAATAAAACCCCTTTCCACCCCTGAGATGCTTTCGGTCATGGTGTTTATCACAGGGAGGAAGCAACTTAGAGCACCAGGACTTCCAGAAATCACCTCCCAAACAAATTACATGTACCCAAATCCTTGTCTGGGGTCTTCTGTTTCTAGAATCCAATCTAAGGCAGGAAGTCTGGCCGCTTGATAAAGAAATATCTGTTCCTCTTAGAAATGGAAGGTTTAATATCTCACCACAGCTCTCTGCGAGTTTTCACAATCACCCCTCTGCTGCCTTTGCTCACTCAATGTCCCCACAGGAAGCAGCACACGGTATAAAGGACTCGAAGCTTCCGTTTCTGCCCCGTAACTACTAAAGAAGGCAGTGTGCCTTGCCCAGAGGCAAGTAAAGGAAGGAACCAAAAACCAACCAAACAGAAATCTCAAACAAAAAGGAGTTTATGCTATTAAACCTGCCAGGCAGACAAACTTAATCACACCAAAGGAAGAGCCTGGGACCTGGGAGAGCCTGGCACAGCAACTCACTAAAGACAGCCAGACGTGTTCGCAAAGTGCAGTAATTCTCCTCTAAGAGCTTAAACTTGTGAGGAACGGGGAGAAAGGCTAGGCTGGGGCCCAGACTAAAAAGAACAAGACGAACCTGAGACACCTAATCATGCCAGAAAACAAAGCCAGAAACCAACAAAAGCATTGGGAGTCACCTCAACAAGGTGGGTCAATTTAAGCATTAATAACAGTAATGAAAGTGTTGGACAAAAACAAAGCAAATCATTTTAAAAGTCATGAATTAATGATACTTTTAAAAATCATTATTTAGATTTAGAAGATTCATGTTGAAAATCAGTTAGTGGCTCGGCCATTTTAGGCCTGGCAGACTGCCAAGGACAAGCACACCTCTAAACAAACACAGGTCTGAAGACCTGGGGCGGGAATTCACCCAGGAGCTGCTCAGCCATTCTAGGCCTGGCAGACTACAGAGGAAAATCAGTTAGTATGAGAAATATCAAGCATTTTTCCTATCCTTCTTAAAGCAGTTAAATTCACGATTACCAACTACTTGATCAGGACTCCCTTATATTCGGAGAAATAGTCCAACCGGTAAGTCACTAAGAGACTGTAGTAGCATGTCACAATTTCTAAGTGTTTTTCTTCTTTGAGACTGGAGACTTACTCTGTAGCCTAGACTAGCCTCAAACTCCTAATTCTCCTGCCTCAGCTTCCCAAGTTCGGGGATAACAGGTCATGCCACCCAGTTCATTTTGTAATTTTGAACAAATTAGTGATCTAAACAAAAGCCATTAAAGGCTGTATATAACAGATGGGCTTGCACAGTGGTAGAGTGTTTCAGTACACAAAAAGGCTCAATTTAATCGTCTGCACTAATAAACAGAAACAACCAGACATTGCAGAGCTCCCAACATGAAGATGTGCTACCTTAAGAAATATTCTTGGCAGAAGAACAAACCCAAACTTGAACAAACTTCTACAGAAAATCACCAATTCATACAGAATATGTAAACACAAAGATGTATTTAAATGACACACAGAATAAAGTGATCCACGTTCAGCCCATAGGAAAGTACAGAGCAAATGACCCAGGATCTTTATTAATAAACTGAAAAACAACAGAAAAAGAACCAAGAGTAGGGAGGAGGAGGAATGAAGTCAGGAGGAAGACTGAAAGGACAGGAAAGGGAAAGGAAGGAGAAAGAAAGTGTAGAAAGAAGGATAAGCTGACTGTAAATATGAGACCTCCAGGCCAGCAACATATTGCAACACACACTGCCAGTATAC
The DNA here is from genome assembly GCF_004664715.2 of Peromyscus leucopus. NCBI lineage: Eukaryota > Metazoa > Chordata > Mammalia > Rodentia > Cricetidae > Peromyscus > Peromyscus leucopus. Next base: position 34,434,553 of record NC_051081.1, read on the forward strand.
AAAAGCTATAAAGCACACACATCATACTACATATGTGTATAGATGCACACATTTGTGTATACATGTGTAGATACACACCAACCAGAACGTTTTTAACACGACTAATTAAAGACTTAAGATGCCTGTTAATTTTTACAGTGGGACCATGATACCCTGTTTTGGTTGTAAAGCACCAGGGACCCAACGTTTCCATTAATCCACCACAAGACTGTGTTTCCAGAAGTCTCATCTCACACTGGTCCATTCCATCTCTCCCCGATCTTTTTAATAACTGTTTTCCTTTATCAAAGAACTAAACATGAAAATTAAATGGAAGACTTCACATTTATTACATGCATTGTTTCTAATCTAACATGCTAAACTACTAGGACAAGTTGAAATGCATCATGGTAACTGTCTCTCTAAAGTTGAGTTTCCATATTGGATCAAGTACTTTTAAATCATTCGGAAAAAACGTTGAGCAAACAATAAAAACCATGACACTAGAAATTTTCCATGACTGTTTGACTTATGAAAAATCTACTCGAGATATATATATATATATATATATATATATATATATATATATATGAGTGCTGTGTCATCAACTTTTGAATCTTACCTGGTATCCATACAATAATAATGATAATCTTCAGAATATAATACTCTTCCATTTTCCTTAAGTAATGCAGCCGTGGTTTCTTTCATGGAAGGGCTGCTATTATGCATACTTTCCTTAATGCAGACTATTACTGCAGTAATCCTAGCAATCCCAATTGTTAAAAAGACCACTACTATCAAAGGAAGTGTGGGACAGGCAACAATTTAGCCAAGCATTCCCGGGAATGTTCCTTTCGGCACATAAAACTGTCACGTAGATGAGGAACTACAATTGCTCTGTCCTCAGGACAAAGATATATGTATTGTTTGAATGAGAACTGTAGTGTCGGCTCATGGAGAGCCAAGTCCCTCCTAGTGACAGCAGCTTCTGTCCACTTACCAGGGGTACTATTGAGAAACTTCCATCGTGTACAGTAAATTAGATGATGTCAAAGGGCTTTAGTTCTAAACACTAAAAGTCTTTCACTGAGTTAATTATTAGGATCATGTAAGTTCTAACAAATCCAATTCTCTCAAGAAATGTTAAAGACCAGTAAGTTGAGAAGAAAATATTCTATTTTAACTTGTTTTTTATGTTATCTGCTTTATAGCATAAAACTGTGCCTTTTTAAGTGTACATTAAAGTTAAAATCTTTGATAAATTTCATCTCTACCAAACCTCTGTCATTTTTTTTTGCTGTCATTTTTATTTTGTCCTGTTCTTTGAGATAGGATCTTGTTATCTATCACAAGTTGGTCTAAAACTTGCTATACAGCCAGATCTTTCCACAAACTTGTAATCCTCCTGCCTCCACCTTCCAAGTATCTTGGGAGTGTGCCACCATGTCTGGCTTTAAGTACATTTTTAAGTGAATTTATTTTTTCAAGAATGGTCAGAGTTTAGTTACATGAATCTCATCTACTTTATCATCTTGAGTTGTAATTTATCTTCATCTTTAAGCTTTCTTCTTTCATCTTCCCCGAGTTATAAGAGACTACCAAAATTATTTTAGAAAGTATTTCAAAATTGTTTTCTAATTTACAAACCAAACATATAATTTAAAACATAAAGATATATGAGGCCAGGGAATAAGAACTGAATCATAAATCTGACCCATCCAGTAGAGTCAGGGGTTAGAAAGCTGATCACAGGCTAGTCCTAAAAGCATACAATGGCTGGGTGGTGGTGGCGAACGCCTTTAATCCCAGCACTTGGGAGGCAGAGACAGATGGATTTCTGTGAGTTCAAGACCAGCCTAACCAAGAGAGTGAATTACAGGACAGCCAGGGTTACACAGGGAAACCCTGTCTCAAAAATTAAAAAAGTGTACGGTGGACTAGGGATGTGGCTCAGCATGAGACCTTCAGAATCTATGTGTAACCCAAGCACTTGGAAGAGAGGAGGAGACAGGAGATTCTTGGTGTCTGTTGCCAAACAGACTAGCCTAATCGATGAGCTACAAGAGCCAGTGAGAGAATCTGTCTCAAAAATGAGGGTGGGAGAGCCACTGAGATCAGCAAGCAAGCCTAACAACCTGAGTTCAAAACTTATGTAGTAGAAACAGAGCTGACTCCTACAGACTGTCTTGTGACCTCCATACACCCCCACCCACATACGCAAAATAAACAAAATGTTATATAAGATAGATAGAGACTGAAGAGGGCACCCAACAATGACCTCTGGTCTTCACATGCATGTTCATCCACATACACACTCCCAAAAGAAAACACACATCACACATCTTACACACACACACACACACACACACACACAGCATTTAATATCATGTTCTGTATCTGTAGCCATGATGGAGAGGTTTGACTGGTTCATGTACAAGAAACAGTACATGACTGACCTCCTGGCCAAACTCAAGGCCAAGGCCAGAGTGAACCAGGGCTTTGTCAGGCTACATGTCACTGGGCCGGTGGACTTGAGTGTGGTATTTGGCTATGGAGTCTCTCTTCCCTGCAGCCCTATAGGCTTGGGATGCTTAGCCTATGCTTCAATGAAAGTCACAGAAAGTCCCAACAACGATGATGATACCAAGTGGCTGAATGGCCTGGTTAGTTTTCTCATCAACTTGACGTAAGCTAGAATTACCTGGGAAAAGAGATCTCAACTTGGAAAATGGGTATTCTGGGTGGTATTTCTGAACTGCAGAAGAAAGCAATCTGAGTAAGCCAGTAAGCAGCGTTCCTCCAGGTTCCTACTCTGCTTTCCCTCGGTGACGGAATGTGACCGGAGAGCTGTAAGAAGAAATAAACGCTTTCCTCTCCAACTTGCTTTTAGTCATGGTGTTTTATCACAGCAACAGAATCCTAACTAACCCAGTGATATACTGAGTCGTGTATGGTATGTTCAGCATGGACAAGTTCTTCTCTTGTCTCTTCCTGTCAGTTCCTCTGCAGGTGCATGCAGAGGAGAGGATTCCTGTTGTGCTGCATGGCCCCGAGCTCTTCTGACACAGCATTATCCATCCTGTCTTCCTCAAGCATGAGTTCCATGAGTGAAGCACAAGAAACAAAGCCAGAGAGGCTACAGAAAGCTGCACAGATACATATGCAGGCAAAGTCAAGAAAGCTACCGTGCTGCCGAATAGGACTTTAACTACGTAAAGGTGTGGTACGTTTGTCTATGTTTTGGAATAGTACTTTAACTATGTAAAGATGTGGTACACTGGTTTATGTTGTGGAATAGTACTTTAACTATGTAAAGGTGTGTCACATTGTTTAGGCTGCACTTATTTAATGATGTAAGGATGTGTTGCTTTGCCTGCCTACGGCACCTACCGTCTAATAAAACACTGAATGACCAATAGCTAGGCAGAGGAAGGATAGGCAGGGCTACCAGGCAGAGAGAATAAGTAGGAGGAAGAATCTAGGCTGAAGAGAGAAGAGAATCAGGGAAAAAAGGAGGGAGATACCCAGCAGATGGCCTGGTATGAGTGCTTCCTGCCCCAGAGCTTGGTTGGATGGGTGTGTGTGTGATGTATATGATCTATATATCATATATACATGTGTACATGGCAGATCATTTAATTATGTTGCCTTGAAAGTAGTTTTGATATATTAAAAAACTGGAATGTATTAGAAACTGTTTTCTTACTTTTTCTATGTGTATACAAAAGGAGCAATTCCATTTCAATTTTTAATTTTAGAGTGTATTTCATGTATGTGAATTGTTTGCCTGCATATGTATCTGTGCAGCATGTGTATGCCCGGTCAGAAGAGGGTGCCAGATCCCCTGCAACAGGAGTTACCAACTGTGAGTTACCATGTGGACGCTGGGAACCGAACCCGGGTCCTCTGTGAAAGCAGCCAGGGAGCCAGCTGAGTCAGCTCTCCAGGCCTTTGTTTAAATTCAACGCAGTAGGCAGAACCTACAATCCTGAAAATAGTTTGCCTCTGAGCAGGAAATACAAACTAAAATTAAAATTCTATATCCCCTGGGCTCTGTACGCTACTGGGCTGACTCTGCATGCATTTTCTTATACTTATTTAAGAAATTTTTATATGGTTCTACCTCATGTGGTTTATAATTTTATATAATTCTTCAATGTTTTTAAATGCCTTTGTACATATACATAAATATATATGAAAAGGTTATTATTTGGATATAACATGCATAATGCTTATGGAGAGGGGGCCAAGAGGAGGTTATATACAGCGCTTATAAGCCTGTAAAATAAAACCATCTGCTACAAACTGACGGTACTGTTCTGCTGGTGTGAGCTGCTAAATAACATTTCAGAAGATTAATACAAATGACTAATAGTCACGTGAACACAGTGAGAAAATGGGTTGAGAGGAAGTTGGCCCTGTTATTTTCCTAACATTATACAGTGAATACCGGGACAACTTTGCAGAGCAGTTAGCCACACTATAGTGTACAGAGAAATTTACACACACACCATAGCACCAGCTTTCCCTGCGAGATAGCCATACTGTCTTGCCTGCTTCCGGTTTGTCTGGTTTTGAGATGCTAAGATGTGAGCCATTCTTATTTTAACTACAAAGCTGGGGAGCAAGCTGCCTTAGTCTCACGCCCCAATCCCTATTCTTTCTAACCCAGTTTAGGGGACCTCCCAAGACACACCCACCTTTGATTACATAGATGGCTTATTTTATTTCTTTCTTTTTGGACAAGGTCTCAGGTAGCCCAGGCTGGATCTGGACTCACTTTATAGTTGAGATGGACCTTGAGCTCCTGATCTTCCTGCCTCTTCCTCCCAAGTGCTGGTACTGCAGGCATGTGTCCCAATGCATCGCTTACATACATGTGCATGTGTCTGTCATCACATGCCAATGATGCCAGGCCCTGAGAGCAGCTCTGGGTGAATGGAAGGATCAGACACAGCCTCTCTCAGGTCAGCAGTTGTTAAACTGTCTCCTCTTGTCTCTAGCCCATTAGGCCGAACTAAAGAGGCCTCCCTACTTCACAAGTCAAAATGACTTGGGTTCCCTTTAAAGGCCTTCATTTTTCTGTTTTGGTGTTGGCAACAGAATAAGGTTTCAATTAATGCCTACAGCTGACTGGTCCATGAGATCTGGATTTGAACATCTGAACCTGACATCATAACCAGCTTTCCAGCTTTTAAATTAGACTAAAGTAGACCAAAAAGGTTGTCTTTCAAAATTAGTAACATTTTAAAGCAAATAAAAATAATTAGCTTTCTTTCAGAATGACATAAAATATTAAAAATACTACAAAACAAGGGACACTGGAACCCCAACATAATAACATAGGTCACAGTGTTATTTTTCCTGGAAATAATAATGATCATATCACTTAAAGGGGAAAAAAAATCAACTTTTTAGAAAATAAGCAGAATTGTTACTGGGGGAAAAACAGCAGTTAGGTTTAAAATAAATAAATACATAAAAGTGACTCTAAACGTATTTCGGTCCCTTTCTAAAAAGTAAGAAAAAAGCATGCCTTTCTAGGTGGAAGGATGAAGATGATCAACTTCTAGTGGAGAGTATATGATCAGACTGCTGGTCACAGTTAATCAATGCTGGAGTAGAGGCAACGAGAGTGAAATTAATTCTAAAATGCAATCTTTGTTCTTCTTGTTGCATTGATCCCTCAGCTTTTTCCAAAGTGTATTCTTCAAGTATCATGTTATGTTACCTGTTACCACAGTGTGTTGATGATATACATTACAAACTAATTGTCTGTATTTCCTAAACAAAATAATATTGTAGCTGAGAGAGAGAGAGGGAGGGAGGGAGGGAGGGAGAGAGAGAGAGAGAGAGAGAGAGAGAGAGAGAGAGAGAGAGAGAGAGAGACATTTGCCTAACATGCATAGCTCTGGATTCAATTCCAACATCCACCCTCAACAAGATTGTTTTTGTTTTGTTTTCTCTCTTTTGGGGGGCCTGCCACTCAACTCCCAAATAAATCACACACAGAGGCTTATTCCTACTTATAAATGTCCGGCCTCAGCTTGGCTTGTTTCTTGCCAGCTTTTCTTAACTTCTCCCATCTATCTTTGGCCCCAGGCGCTCTTATCTTTCTCTATTCCTGTATACCTTTTTTCTCCTTCTTACTCCGTGTCTAGCTGTGTAGCTGGCCTCTGATGTCCTCCTCCTTCCTCTCTCATTCCTTCTCTTTTTTCCCCAGATTTCTCCTTCTATCATTTCTCTCTGCCAGCCCCGTCTATCCTTTCTCCTGCCTCGCCACTGGCTGTTCAGCTCTTTATTAAACAATCTGGTGTTTTAAGCAGGCACAGTGACACAGCTTCGCAGAGTTAAACAAATGCAACATAAACAAAAGTAACACACCTTAAAATGACATTCCCCAACAGACTATTCTCCACATCTTAAAGAAACAGTCTTCATCTCTCTGAAACTGTCTAACTCATCACCCTGTTTTCACCATCTTCTGCTTGTGATTTCTATCCCATAAACAGAAAAACCAACCACAAGTGTTCCTCATGTCTAAGAGATGTCTACACATTAAGGGACATTTTTCAGTTAACTTCTGGCTATGGTTTGGATCCAATCTGGCACTATTTAGAGATGGCAAAAATTTTTCAGGGGTGGGAGCTTGTGGCAGGTCTTCAGGTCAGTGGGGACATGCTTTTTAAGGGGCTGGACACCAGCCCCTTCCTTCTCCTCTCGTTTGCCTTCTGTCTGAGGTGAGTGTTTTTGCTCTGGTACGCGCTTCCACCACAATCCATTGCCTTACCACAGGCCAACCATACAAGGAGAATAGATCAGAACCACCGACACCATGAACCCCAGTAAACCATCTCTCTTTAGAAGCTAATTTCCTCTGGGATTTGTCATAGTGAAAACACTTCCCCAGGCAGCTGTCAGCCGGATGACCACCCCCTTTCCCAGCTGTTGTACAGCAGAGAACATCAGCAGTCAATGCTGTTTGCCCCCTAGTCACGCAGGCCACTGCTGGTTCTCACCCCTTCACAGCTTTCTCACCATGGGCAGCTGACTCTGTGGTGATTTGTTCTTTCCTACTTCGACAGAGAAGCAAAGTGTTGGTGTGTAGTAATACTGACAGAACTTACTTCTGAGCATGCTACAGAGGTAAAAGTACTACATGGAGAAGTTGTAGATTTGAGTGCTGGGTCCCTGGCTGCCCAGTCATGTGACCTCAGCCTAGTCACTTAGGCTCTAGGATCCCTCTCACATACAGAACAAGAGAGCCAGCCCTGTGAAAGCTGCTGGAGATTGAAATGAGATCATACAAGTAAATCTACTTTGGAAAATAGAGAACACAATTTGATTATAAATTCTCCTCTTCTAATTCCTAGCTGAATTACACAAAGCTGAAACTTAAGGCTGATGTGGCACAGTTTGACACACACAAACAACCCTTGCCAAAAAGATCAGGAGAAATAACCACAGAATGCTAAATGGGGGGGGGGGGGAGGAGAAAAACCACACCAATCTTTCTTCAATTCTAAGCTCATTGTTTCACACTGAGTCTTCTGCCAACTCCACACACAGGCATAAGCCAGAGCACCAACAGCAGAGTCAAACTTGCACACAGAGGGTAACCATGGGCTGGCCCTGTGCTTAACTCCCTCAAAACAATGCCCGAAAGAGCACGCAAAAGTCCACACACTTCTATAAATGTGGTGAAAACCAGGCACTTGCCTGTGGAATTTATGAAAAAAAAAGAAACTGACTAATACTGTCTAGTGTCAAACAACCCTGAAATGCCCAATTAACACAGGAAAGACATGTCTCTTAATGGTATGAAGGATCCTTTCCATTCACACGTAACAGACCTAAACAATGAGCATAACAATACACAAAAACAAATTCGGAAATACAGAGGATGACATGGGAAAAAATGAATTGAAATGAATGAAAAATTTGGATGCTGAAAACAGCAATGAAAATTTAAAATCCTTCAAAAATAGACATAAGGAAATGCTTTTGAAAAACAATAAATACAAAAATATAAATAATCTACTACTCAAGTAAAAAGTCAAAGACTCTTGCCAGCGTTCACAGGAAGTCTGGGGTGGAAAGCAGCGGAAAAGAAGCTGTCAAAGCAACAGCACTTAAATGGCAGCTTTTCTAATAATTCCAGTTCAGATTGATGACAGCAAAGAAGGAAGAGCGAGCAGCCATGCCTCGGCCAGGCAAGTGACAGAAGTCAGCAGTCAGCAGTCAGGAAGGGTCTGTAGGGCAAGCTATGCACACGTGCTGCGAGATCAGGAGTGGAGAATGGAGAGAATGGAGTGAAATACGTGTCTCCAAGGACACTCCAATGCAGAAAGAGAGAGAGAGAGAGAGAGAGAGAGAGAGAGAGAGAGAGAGAGAAAGAGAGAAAGAGAGAAAGAAGAAAGCAAGAGAGAGAGAGAGAGAAAGAGAGAGAAAGCGAGAAAGAAAGAGAGAAAGAAAGAGAGAGAAAGAGAGAGAGAGAAAGAAACAAGGAGAAAGAGAGAGAGAGAAAGAAGAAAGCAAGAAAGAGAGAGAAGGAGAAAGAGAGAGAAAGAGAGAAAGAGAGACAGACAGACAGACAGACAGAGAGAAAGCCCATGAAATGGGGAAGTTCCCTTTCTAGCCATCAGAGAAACGGAAATTAAAACAACATTGAGATTTCATCCCGACCCAGAGAAAACAGCAATCATTAAGAGAACACCAGGGGACCCGGGTTCGGTTCCCAGAGCTCACATGGCAGCTCACAATCATCTGTTACTCTAGTCTCAGCAGACTGGCATTGATCTCTTTGAGTACTAGGCAGACACATGGTACACATAGATACATGCAGGCAAGACTCTCATACACATAAAAATAAACAAATAACATAATTAATAAATCTTTAAGAAAAGAACAACAAATGCTGGTGAGGATGTAGGCAGAAAGAAACTCTAAACTTTGTAAAGTAATAAAGCAGTAATAAAGAGAGATGGTGACACAGAGGTGTTTGATACTTCAAAACGGAAACATGGCAGACTCCTCTTAGAACACAGGGACTCTCTTCTGACTACAACAGATAAAGACTTGGTACAGCCCAGGGACCCTGCAACGAAAGCATCCTTCTCTCCTCTAGTAACAGTATTTATTGAGCCTCTATCACATCTATCTCCACAAAACATAAATTAGAAGTCTTCAACAGTGCGGCAAATCTCTCATTTCTCTACAGGGAAAACTAAGACTTGGGGATTTCTCAGGACTGCACTTAGACATGGATCTATGGCTTGAATGTAACTAACGACCAGAATGCCAGATGCCACAGAACAATTCTTAGTTTAGTTTACATGAGTAATTCTGCCACTTGAAACACTTGCTGTGTCTTCTACGTGGATTAAAACCCTCTGAAGTCCCTCCTCTTTGAAGGCTACTGTTTACAATCATTCTTCTTCTTTTTTTTTTTTTTTTTTTTTTTTTTCTGAGATAGGGTTTCTCTATGTTGTTTTGGTGCCTATCCTGGATCTTGCTCTGTAGACCAGGCTGGCCTCGAACTCACAGAGATCCGCCTGGCTCTGCCTCCCGAGTGCTGGGATTAAAGGTGTGCGCCACCGCCACCCGGTTCCAATCATTCTTATAGAAAGGTGAGATTCTTCCATACAAACCATACAGCTTCGATTCATCTGGAGAAGATGGGTGTGGCAATGCAGACCTGAAACCTCACCAACAAATGGGGAGGCTGAGGCAGGAAGACTGCAAACTTCAAGGGCAGCCTGGGATACATCGTGAGACCCCTTCCTCAAAAAGAGGTCCAGGGGTGTATCAAATTAAGATTCAGAAATCAACAGACAGCCAGAGTCGGCCTAAAGCATTCATGTGGGGAAAACTACTTTTGCAAGACTCAAAGTACTTCACACTGACTTTTAGACCACACAAAAAATTCTCTTAAAGAATTCAGATCACATCACACACCACAGATGAGAACAAAATGCCAAGCCTCTGTCCATCCTCACTTGAGGGTCAGATCTGTGCAGTCTTTAGTGCCCTCCACCAAGTAGCACAGTTCTTGGTAGAGGATTTCAGCATCAACCTCATCCAAACAAATACAGACATGTGTGTGATCCACAGTAACTGGTGGTCAGATGTCAAGCCCCCACCCCTCAAAAGTCAGGAATTTCCTTCCGAGTCCTTTCATCTTTCCGCTCCTTCGGGGAACTAAATGTTGGTGTCTCTGCTCCCACCCCGTCTTTCTGACTCTCCTACGGATTCTTGTTCCACCCCATTCTTGTTTTACCCCCAGCCTATGTTCCAGCTCACGTCCCTGCTCAGCAACTCCAGCACCTCAGAGCTAAAAATATAAAATCAAATAAAAAAATAACCCACGACTTTATCACGCTCACAGGCTCTAAGGGTTAGAAGCATGAACACAATCAGATGGAAACTGTTCCTCACGGCACCGAAACCACTCAATGATGCTCAGCTAGTGGAGGTCAGCTACTTTGAAGGGTCCAGCATGGTTTCACTCACGTATCTGGTGCTCAGGCTGGGACAGGACCAACTGCAGGGCCTCTTCATGTGGTTTGGCCACCAGTCAGCCCAGCTACCTCAAGGTAGTCAAATTTCTTACACCGTGGTGAAGTGCTTCAAGCATAAGCACCCCTGCTGGCAAGATGAAAGCTGCAATGACCAAGCCAGCCAGCACCATCTGCGACATACCTGATTGGCCAAGAGGCAGGAGCCACCATGATTCAAGAGAAGGGAACTAAAACTATAACCTCTGAAAGAAAAGTAACAAGGGCATGGGAGAGGAGATACTGTAGCCATCCCTGGACAAAACAGCCGCCCACAGTTTTCGACTTCGATGATGACTTCGTGTCTAAAGCCAAACTCAATCCTGTTTCAAAATGGCTGCTGGAGTGATCCACGGTAGGTAGTTTACAGCTGGGGTAGTCTGTCCACTAAGTTACTTTCCTCATCCCAAGACCTACTGCCTGACAGAAGGAACTCACAGAAGGAACAACCTGTGCAGGGGCGTGGTTTAAGGATGTATCTATTAAAGTAGGGAATACATAGCAATGGGAACGTGGAAGGCCATGGCTGAAGGGGCTTGGGCACAGGTTTCTCACATGGTGCTCAACAGCAAGCAGAGAACGTGGATGAAACCAAGCCAGGCTATAAACTCTCAAGACTCGCCCTCCAGCAACCCATTTCCGTCAGCTAATCTCTGAACTGGAGGCATCTATAAAACCCCAAATACGTTACATACATTCTTAGTGAAAGGGGAAGAACCAGGGCACAATTACAATCAGACCAATCCAAAACCCAGCAGCCAGCAATAGAAATCAAATCCTGTAGCTTGATGTCTGGCATCCACAGTACACTCCTGATCTTCTGGCTCCAAATGGCTTGGGCAACTCCAATGATCTGGCTCTGCCATTGACCACACACATGCACACACACAGTGTCTCATAGGCTCAGCCTGGCCCCTCTGTTGGAGCCCATTTAGGCTTTACCCACCAGGTCTGCATAAAAAGGATGATTGGACCATGGGCCTGAGTGCAGGTGTCTGGGATGGTCTGCACTTGGCTGTGCTGGGGGTGGGGGGGTGGGGGTCTTTTGCTCCACCCCTTGGCATTCCTTTAAATACCTGGGGCAGAGACAGTCAGGCCCGAAGGATTAGAATCCAGGCCCTCCAGAGGCTGTCCTGTATTTTCTGTTTCTCTCCCCTCTTTACTTCTAATATTTCCTGCTGCTCCTACTCAGGAGTACTCTGGGGAAAAGTGGCGGCGGGATGGCCCCCCCACCCCCACTCAACACCTGCCACTGTCCTTAGTGGTCATCCCACTCTGTTGGCATCTCCAACATGCTGAGATTTCTACTATAACTGGGGCTACATCCCCACCAGTGGCCTCTCCTGGCTGCTCACAGCAGGAAGCCTCAGCTGCTCTCCATGACCCCTTCATGTCTTCAGACCCAGCACCATATGGGAGACTCTCGGACATTTTTTGTCAAGCTCTGCTGCACCAGCTTGATGTCAAGTTCCCACAGGACAGCCCAGGAAGCTCTGAACACTCGACAGCCTTTCTAGACCAAAGCTCCAAAACCCTTCTACAATCCTCCGGAAAACAACACAGTCAGTTGAGACTATACTTACAGAAACAGAAAAAAGAAGAAACAAGGAAATAAGGGATTTTTTTTAATTAGCTGACAAAATAAAGTTGCAATTTGTCTGCATTACGACCAAACTCCTTTCAACATTAAGTAACATTCATTCCTTAACCATGACGGATTTTAGGCAGACTGTAAACAACAACACATTTTATGCTTAACTAATCATTCATGAGCTGCTCATCAGATCCACCCCAAGGACAGAGTCAAAACCCTGCTACCCTCAGAATAATCCAATTTGTCATTCTCTTCCCAGTATACTATATTAATCTTTTTATAGTAAGAGATTAACCTTCTGAGAATTGTTCTTTACAAAGTAAAAATGGTTCTATAGTATCCTAGTTCAAGTGATTCTTTTCCCAAGCTTTTCTAACTCTTAAGCATGTCAACCTCGTAGATTTGTTCATTATATAACCTTCACCACTCTTTTTTCAATACAGAAACTAGGTGGTTCCTTTTCAAAGCCTTAGAAACTTCCTCGTCATGATGCGAGGTCTCAAAGTGAGTGCCCTTCCCATGAAGACTTTCTTCCATGTAAGACATGCTGTTTGGTGCTCATGCTTCGCTCACTGAACAAACAGTATCTGGTTGTCTATTACATATGCCACACACCGCAACCGACCTCAGCAATCAGTGTTCTTGTGTCAAAGTTTAGCACTGTATTATTCCTGTGACTACAGAATTGGCTTATTCAAAATAACTCATGCATCAAATTCCTCCTAATCTTGAATATAAATGTCTTCCCTACATGCCATCCCAAGAGACTATCTGGATTTGGGCTGTTTCTACAATGTTGTCTGATGTCCATAAATTGAACATAAAATCTGCCTTCAGCAAGATTTGTGTGGGGTTTTTCTTCCCCCTATGGAGGAGCAGAATGGACCTTCCTTTCCCTTCATTTATGTTAGGAGCCATGATCTAAGTCAAGAGCGACAGTTCAGATGGACTGACCCCTACTGAAGACGGGCTTAACTACTCTAAAGTAACTCACTCATGAGCTGGTATCCTCTTTATTAAACACATTCTTCTCTTTGGTGAACTGGGCTAAAAAGGCAATTCCTGTCTTACAGAAAGAAATTGAATTGCCAAAATATAGCTTCCAACTCACAGGAAGATGAATGCTCCTGTTTCTAATTCTCATCCACTGTGGCAAGATACCTAGAAATGACTAAGGTGATGTGGGATTTTTTTTTCTATTAAAGGGTGAGGAAGGCATTTTAATTACTTCTGGGTTCCATACAGTTTGAAAATGCGATGCAAACACGCTAGCTATTCACTCAGGTGAAAAGACGGAACAGATGCTGGTAACAGGAACAGAAAGATCCTAGTGTTAAGAGAAGCAGAGAAGAATTAAGTAGGCTACAATATGGCTTAATTCATTAGACTAAAGTTTAAAATCAAAGGCCAGAACAAAGCAAAGCAAAAAATCCTGTTGTCTCTCCAAGGACAGCATGCACACGGGGAGGAGGGTACATCCACTCAGTTACACAGTCTATGTCATGGAAAAACAGACAAGATTTACAGGTCATGTGAAAGATCGCTTGCATTTGTGCCCTAGACCAACAATATGCACAGAGTTCTTTCAAAATGCTACCCGGAGCCTTTACAATTTGCCAAAGTTTGAAGTAATTTGTTCTTTCAAAGGAAGACAGCAACAACAAGAAACAATAGTGTGTTTCCTGGCCTTAGGAAGAATACAACAGGAGCTTCCAAACTGCACTTCCTAGAGAAATATGCCAGCTGCCTCAAATTGCCAAAACTTCACAGAGCAGCAGCTATGATGGATGACCAAATACAATGATCTGTGCAGAGAGGAAGGAGCCCAAACCACACAGGAACTGACAGGAAACCAGCCCTAGCGCTGGCACCTCCACATTCAAGAAGGCTGGGAGTCCTGGACCCTTGACAACCAAATTTCATCATCTTTCTCTGGAACAAGAGTTATCTTCCCGAGGGATGTGTCAGGGAAACGCCACCCAAAGCTTTGCCATGCCTAGCTGTACTTACTGGCCCCGCCCCTGCTCCTCGGTTCTCACTGTGTGAAGCCCATCGGAGATCATTCAGAACCACCTGACCACAAATCACACTGGCTGGCCCGCACCTTGATGCTCTCGACCGTGAGCCTGCGTTATGCCGTGTGTGAGTCACAGGCAGTGATGCTGGTAGAAAGAAAAACTAATATTTGGAGTTCACCAAATAATGAGTCACACTCCTGGAAGAAAAGGAATCCTTACAGCTGGCAGCTCTTGAGTATGAAATTTTGAAATTGTTTGAACATTAATATTAATTCCATGAAAAGTTGGCAAGAAGAAAATGAGTAAGAAATGTGGTATTTGGTTGACTGGTACCATGTAAAAGTCCAGTCCATGCTCCAAGAAAAGGAGTGAGTAGGACATCTACTACCTATTCCTAGCCTTGCCTTCCAGACCCGCTCACTGCTGCCAAGATGCTCCTTCTCCCACACAACACTTCCAGGCTAATTCTGACCCTTAAGAATCAAAAAGAAGCCTTGCTTTCTCTGCATCCAAATGCCAAGTGGGATCTTGTGGGATCTCACCTTTAGAAAGGGAATGTTTGAAAACAGGCCCCTCTGGCTGTGACATCAGTGAGCTGCTGAGGCCTCCGAGGGCCGGAGGAAACATTGCCAGTCCCTCCCAGCGCTGCTGTACTCCTACGGTGCAATCTGGCAATGGCCAGGGACCAAATCTTTAAAGCTGTTTTATGGTATTTAACATATGGTCATAAATTGCTCAGTGCTCTAAAGAGGGGCTAAATTTGCCACCCCTATTGATGAGACATGTTCTTATTTATTTAAATTTAGTGGCAAACTGGCATTTCTCCAGATGGAGAGGGTTAGGCAAAAGTACAAAGGAAGAAGTAATGAGAAATGGTTTGCAACTTCTCTATGCACTAACGACAACCATTATCATTGCCGCCAAGAGAAACAGTTAAGGGGGGGGTCTCCAATCTCTAAGGCCCAAGGAAGGGGGGGGGGAGTACAGACGTTATTCAGAATATAGTTTAAAACTTTTAATTGTTTCCTTTTTCCTCAAATGAGGGCTATCTGTCCACATCTCTCTCTCATCTGCCTCTTTATTCCCCTCACAAATTCGCTATCCTTGGTCTTCATTGGAAATCCCACATCTTTCTAATTCTCTAGAACTTCCCAAACCCTCTTGCATCATCTTCTGATTTTGCCATACTGTTGGCTAAGTGGTTTTGCTTTTTTAATGGATGTAATTATCCATCACTGAAGATACAGTCCTACCAAGACGTTTTGTTCCCTTCCTTCTACCAGACAACACATAGTCAGAGACAGAAGAACAAGGATTTTGGTGAGGAGGGTGTGTTCCTAATGATAGTAACAAGCATGGTGTCAACATGTAAATATCAGGGGTAAAGTCGCTGGGGTGTTGTTTTTTTCTTTTTTGTTTTTCATATCCTGATATAGAACTGACTAAAGAATCCAAAGATGATCATCTTGCTTAAATCTGGAATGTGAAAAGGGATTTCACTAAGTTGGAGTTTTGACAGCAGTCTGGGAACAGTATTTTTTTTAAAACTCTACTATGAAAGATTAGGCTGTTTATATCACACAAAAGTCTTTTATAATTTTAAGATACAGAAGAGTCATACATGGCACAGAAATAAATATCTATATACAGACAGGGATAGACATTAATTATCAGTGTACACAAGTTAATATGAATGTCTTATGCTAGAAACTAAGAAATGGGATATATTTCTCAGGAGGATGAAATATGTCACTGCTGTGGGATGTTTTTCTATATGCTGTGAGATGTCTTTCTATATGCTGTGAATATATGTGTTGCTCCCATTGGCTAATAAATAAAGCAGCTTTGGCCTATGGCAAGGTAGCTAAGAGGCAGGTAGGAAATCCAAGTGGGGATACAGAGAGAAAATGGGCGGAGTCGGGGAGACGCCAACCTGCTGTCCAAGGAACAACATGTAATGAGACAGAGGTAAAACCATGGAACAGGTGGTGATACACAGATTAATAGAAATGGGTTGCATTAAGTTATACAAGCTAGCTAGCAAGAAGCTTGAGCCATAGGCCATACAGTTTGTAATTAATATTAACCCTCTGAATGATTATTTCATAAGTGGCTGCGGGACTGGGGGTGGGAGAGATTCATCAAGAACACAGGGAGGGCAGGACTGAAGAAACTTTTGGCTACATGTCATCTCAGTTATGTTGTCCCAAGACAGACCAATGATCCAGGGATCAGGGAGATTAGATCACACCATATAAAGGCTGCTGAGAAACCTAACCTCATCTAGAGTAACTGGGTCATTTGGAGTGGCCATAAAATGACCCATAAGGTCTTATACCAACTTCGATTTGAAATATCCTACATGTAAGGTCATTCTGTCTTTAAGGGCCAGAAAAATAAAGAAAAAGACTACAAAGGAACATATTCAGCTCCTATGAACACTTCCAGTAAGGACCTAGTTTTCTGAACACTCTTCGTTCTGAGGTCAGAATGGAATGTTAAAATATCTTCTGTACATTCTGAAGAGGTATATTTGTAAAGTCCTTTCCTCTCAGACACAAGGGCACTTTTCTCGGTGCCATAATCTTGCAGAATGGAAAACAGGCCTGAAATCCAAAGATAATTACTAGACACATGTTATTAATATGAATTATGTACCACAAGATGATAAGTATACTTATGCACTGATCAGTCCAATACATCAATAATCGCATTAAATGTAAATGATCCAAAATCTCAATTAAGAAGCCAAGATTGTTGGAACTAAAAGCAAGATCCAGTTATATGCTGCCATATAAAATTCGCCCTAAATGTAAAGACCCAAACAGGTTAAAAATAAAAGAATAAGAAAAGATGTACCATGGTATATTAATATCAATTAAATTAGATTTTGGAACAAACAATATCCTAAGAGCATGGTGTGTAGATATCATAATCCTACACTTTTTTAAATCTAGTAACAAGAGCTTCCACCTACATAAAGCAAAAGCCACAGAGCAGTAAAACCAGGAAGATCTAAAACTGCAGTCTGCAGTTTCTACAGACCATTAACAACTGATATAACAACATAAATGAACACAAATATGGCGCACTCTTACACAAACTCATAATCACACTCAAAGAACTTAGCAACCCTTTCTAAACATCCACAGTGACAACAAGCAGATAGCAATACAAAGCAGTATGTTACATCTGAACAACCTACCAACCAATTTGACTTAGCTGTCATTTACAGGGCATGCCACCAAATAACATAAGAGCATTCATCTTTTTCAGTGCACCTAGAACACCTGCTAAGATCATTCATAACCTGGGCCGTCAAACAAGTTTCAACAAACTTAAAGTGATTGAAGTCATTTAAAGAATATTCTCTAACCACAATTAAATTAAATTCATAACCAATAAAAGGTAACGAAAGTCCACAGAACTCTAAAAATTAAACGAGATATTTCTAAATAACCAACATGTGAAAAAGAAATCTTGAGGAAATTTTGAAAACATCAGGAAAAAATGAGCACCAAACAGCCCAAGTTGCAGAATGCAGCTAAAAATGCTTGTGATGGAAAACCATAGCACTCAATGCTAAGAAAACCATGAAGCTATCAAATCAGGGCCTTCACTTTCCATTTCAATTAACTGGGAGAAAAGAAGAGAAAACAAAGTTCAGTGTGAAAAAGAAGGAAAACTGGAGATCAGAAGGAAAGGCAGTAAAACCAGGAAGCAATCACTACAAAGACAGACGAACCCAAATGCTGGCTCTGGGAGAACATTACACACCGATAAACCACTATGCAGACTGGTGGGAAAGGCGGGGAGGAGGTAAATCACTCAACGAGGAAACTCAGAGGTGCCGTTACTACTACAGATCTGACAGGTGTTTCCAAATCTAGAGGAATAAATATAAACAAATATTGACTCAAACTGGGCGACAGGCAGAAGTAGAAAACATGAAGTGTAGGACTGGGAGGATGGCTCAGTGGGCATGGTGCATGCTGCATAAGCCTGACAGCTGGAGTCTGGATCTCCAGAACCTATGGGCATGTCAGGTGATGTGGTGGCCTCACACGTGGAGATGGGATCCCCAGACCTCAAAAGTCTAGCCCCATCGGTGAGCTCTGGGTTTGACTAAGACACCTGTCTCAATGAATAAGGTGGAAGAGTGGTCCAGGATGATTCCTGGTATCAATCCCAGGAATCCACATGCATGTACAAACGTGTACACACACGTATTCACACACATGTAACACATGCACAACACATAAAAACAAGGAAGTCAATCAATAAAAATAAGAATAAAGTATGGAACAAAAATCTTTGTGACACTGGGTTAGACGAAGATTTGTCAAGATGATCAAGGATAGTTAGGGAGAAAATATACACCTTATAAAGAGCGTATATCTAAAGTAAATGAATTCCCAAAATGAAATCAGAAGAAGAAGTTTTTAAAAATTAAGGAAAAGGTGTGAACACTTTTCTAAAGCCACTGTAACAGCCAAAGACAGAGACATCTAACATGAAGGACAAAGGTGAAGAGGGCTGGCCAGGGAAATGTATACATACATACAGACTGAGCATCCGTTATCCAAATGTGGGGGACAAAATGGTTTTCACTCATGGGGATCTCTACACAGACTTTGCTGGCTGAACACCCCTAACATGGGTGCCAACAGGACACTAAAACGGTTCAGGTTTAGGGCAGTGAAGAGACCTGATGCTACTAAGACATCTACTTCTCCACAGATTGGGCCCTGGATTCAATGAGATCCAACAGGACTTTGGTACCATGCAAAGCTGATCCTAAAATACAAATAACCTAGAAGAGCCCAAACAACTGTGGGAAAGATACTGGAGGCACACATGCTCACATTTAAACACTTCCAATAAAGCTACAGGAATTGAAAGAATGTTGCATTGGCTCAAGAGAGTCCACAATAGAAAATCCGTAAGTGGAAAGAAACTACTTAAGTGGTTAAACAATAAATACATGACCAAAATTAGCTCAAAATGGGTCAACAATACCGGAACCTGCAATAATTAGAACACTCGCAATTGTTATCTGAACTGTAAAATGGTACATCTACTTCACAGAACAGCTTACCACATACTTATAAAGTTTAATCTATGCTTAGCCTACAACACAAGATTCACCCAAGAAAAGCAAATATATATGTAGATACCACAAAAGGTATCTACAAAAATGTAAGAATTCACAATGTAATTCATATCAGCCAAAAATCTGGAGGTGGCCCAAGTGTTCTTCCACAAATGAACTTTTTGAAGGGATTCTAGTCACACAACATTGCACTATTCAGAAATAAAGAAATGAAGGGGTGAGGTTCTGTGGCGCAGGCCTGCAATCCCATCACCAGGGCGCTGAGGAAGGAGGACTGTGCGTCCACTGTCACTACAGGCACGGAACAAGCAGGAACAGCAGCAATACTCCCAGTAGTATGGATGAAGTTCCAAAACACCGTGCTCAGAGAAGGAAGCCAGCCGCCTATCCCCCCCCCCAGGAACACACAGCACACAATTCCACTCCTGGGAAACAGTCTCACGCTTTCTAAGAAAAGAGGTTCAGTACTAAGGGATGGCAGTGGAGCAGACTGGCCTTTAAGGAGTGGAAGGCTCTACATCTGGACTCAGGTATTCCTTACAGATAGCTAGAACTGCCAAAATACGTGCAGTATTACACTTAAAATGTATACGTTTTATTAGCGTAAATGATAACACAATAAACTTGACTTAAAATAGCGGTATATAAACTCCTACATCAGAATTGTGTCAAGGGAAATTTTGTATAATAAGCCTGCTTTGTATAAATGAAATTATTTTATAGTTTAGAAATTATGTCGGTCAGTTGCTTTTTATTAAATTATAATCAGCATCAAAGCCAGATTGCATATATGTACTATTAGTTATAACTAAAGCCGTTTTACAAAGTTAACAGTATTAGCGGCTCTTCTTAAGATAGCTCTAATAGTCCATAAGGCCCAAGAAATGAAATACTCTGAAACACCACGACAAAAGAATCCTGAAAATCTAAGGGAGCAAGACTGTCTAACCCCCCAAATTAGCTCTTCTTCCTTGCTTTTCAGTGAGCACTTTAGACCATTCATTAAATCAAAGGTGGCCTGCCTCCCTAATTAGCCTCTAAAAATACCTTGAGTGCAGGATAATAATAATCTTTAAGTCAATGAATCTTTTTTTAAAGATAAAAATAAAAGTAAAATGGACCGGGCTACCAAAGAAAACTACAATGCCCTCAGCATGCTACAGAATACTACATCCCAAGATACAGTGTCCGACTTTTTACTTAGTGCTGCAAGTCACAGTGCGAACAGTTAAGTCCTATTCCCCTCACAAGGACCCTGGGGATGAAAGAACCTACATGTCCACTGCAGTGGCAGACGTGTGCGTGCAAATGAAAGCTGACATGCATGTCACACAATGGGCTGTTTGCTACCAGCATGCTTTGCTTCCACAAAAGCCAAACCCGAGTGACCAACAGTACAAGCAGGGACCACAAGAATTTTGAGAGCCGGGCGGTGGTGGCACACGCCTTTAATCCCAGCACTCAGGAGGCAGAGGCAGGCGGATCTTTGTGAGTTCGAGACCAGCCTGGGCTGCCAAGTGAGTTCCAGGAAAGGCGCAAAGCTACACAGAGAAACCCTGTCTCGAAAAACCAAAAAAAAAAAAAAAAAAAAAAAAAGAATTTTGAGAGCCACAAATGAGCAAATCAGTCTTGCATTTCCTTAGCTGAGCTCTAACTGGAAGAGAATGGAAAACTAGAATGTCAGTCTATGGCTGGCCTTGAAGGTCAGGCTAAGGGATGCAGTCCACTAAATACTAAAGGGGAGATGGGCATGGGAACAAAAAAAAAAAAAAAAAAAAAAAAAAAGATTATTCAGTTAACATTTTCTAAACAAGTTTTATTTTAAGCAGCACAAGAAATTTTTCATAAGTTTTATAAATGGTTGTGTCATCCCAACAAAAATGTCAACAGCAGCACCTGAAAGAAGCTATCCAGGCCTGTGGTCCTGGCTACGAGGGATGCTGAGGTAGAGTGGGAAGTTCAAGGTCTGTCCAGGCTACAGAGTTAGGTTAAAGCTAGCCTGAACTACTTAGACAGACCCTGAGTCAATTTTTAAAAAAATAAAAAAAATAAATGCCAATGGCTATAGCCACAACAGGCAGCTTAGGGAATTACCTGGACAAAGGTCAGCGGTTATGTGGCTGGCATAATGGCTCCGTGGTGAAGGCACTTGTCACGAAAGCCTGGTGACCTGAATCAATCCCTGGAACACATACAGTGAAAAGAGTCCACTCCAGCCGGGCGGCGGTGGCGCACGCCTTTAATCCCAGCACTCGGGAGGCAGAGGCAGGCAGATCTCTGTGAGTTCGAGACCAGCCTGGGCTACAGAACAGGCTCTAAAGCTACACAGAGAAACCCTGTCTCAAAAACCAACAAAAAAAAAAAAGAGTCCACTCCAGAGAGTTGTTCCCTGGTCTCCTCCCATGTAATATGGCATGTCAGTGCCTCCATACAAACATCATACACATAGATGTGCAAAAACAAATGTTCTAAAGAACGTAGAGCATAATAACAAAGCAAACATTTCTTGTAGATGATATTAAATCAAGGACGTCAACAGCTTTTTCAGCTGACACACAAATCTCCTTACAACACTGATAACTCGATCCTTCAGATATCATTAACCAGGTAGGCTGTTTCTGTGTAGCATCCATCAGAGCCAAGACGCTCAATGCTACTACACTGTGCTGTCGGAGCAAGATTTTGGAGAGCAGTAACCAGAAAAGGATACTCACTCTGCTCTTCCAACACTGATTGGCTACAATGAGGACCATGTAATGGACCTGAGGTGCTAAAGCAGGGAGGTTAAAATGCATAGAGGTGTGTGAGTGGAGAGAGAGAGAGAGAGAGAGAGAGAGAGAGAGAGAGAGAGAGAGAGAGAGAGAGAGCAGCCAAATCATCAAGAAGGTATGGATCAAAAACTGAAGCTGAATCTTGAGAAGATTCAATGAAGCAGAATTTCTGGAACAGTATTTGTAACTTCTCTATAAAAATATCGGTGTATCTGGCCACTGTTTAATTGAATAGTGCATTCAATTTAAACAACAGTTCTGAAGCTGGTTTCATTTTATTTGGATAATTCTCCAAAAATTATATATTTAAATTTAGTAATGCAGTACTGAATCCTTAGAAATGAACAGTGAATTTTATACTGTGCTTCTGAGCACATGGGGGAGAATGCATTATCCAAATCATAATCCATGTGTTCTTCCAGGCTTTTTCCTCCGAAGGGAAAGTATTTCAACTTCAAACCCTTTGGAGATCATTCTTTGGCACAACTTCTCTACTGTGTTGCAAATGGCTTTAATAAATATTCATCATTCCTCTCAAATGATAAACAACAGTATTGCTCCACTGTGAGACACAAAGTGAGCATGTCTACAGTTTCATCAGAAACACAGGAATGGACCTCTCTGGGTACCTGCCCCAGACCATGCTTAGCTGTGCTTACACTGTCTTCCAGAGGGCAGGGAGATAGCTCCTGAGTAAACATATTTGCTCTGAAAGCATAAACACGTGAGTTCAAATCCCCAGCACCCATGTCAAAAGCCTAGCATGGCTAAGCATGCCTATAATAGGAGAAAAATGGTGAGTTTCTGGTTCTGTGATAGACCCTGTCTCAAGGGAGTAAAGCAAAGAGTGGCAGAGAAAGACTCCAAAAGTCCTCCTCTGGCTACATGCATGGGTACCTGCACACCTGCACACTCATGGGCATGCAACACACACACACACACACCAGAAAAATACAAAACTAGAAGCTAGCCTCTAGTAACCAAACTGAGAATACATAACCTAGAGCCCTCTGGCCATGTTTATATCAAAAGTGGAGATTCAGCCAGGCAGCTGTGGTGGCGCACGCCTTTAATCCCAGCACTGGGGAGGCAGAGGCAGGCGGATCTCTGTGAGTTCGAGGCCAGCCTGGTCTACAGAGCAAGATCCAGGACAGGTACCAAAACTACACGAAAAAACTAAAAAAAAAAAAAAAAATTTAAAGTGGACATTCAAACACTCAGCCAAAGCTGCCAACCAGACCTACTTTCCCAAGAATGTAGAGCCAATGACTTCCTCTCTAATGGAATCAAGTCACCTATGGGAGGCTTAGAAAGTCATTTCTAGCTAATGTTTAGAAATACCTGGGGAAAAGAATAAAGTTGATGAAGTGCCAGAAGAACACCTTAAATCCAAGGATGCAGATGACAGCTGGCTGCTACGGTGTCTACCAGCATTCCAGTGCCTTTTTCCAGTCCCTCTCAGGCCTTGCCCTCCTCCCTGCCCTTGGGCACCATAAAATTCACTTGATTCCTTATAAAGACAAATAAACAAATCCTTTCATTTATTTTGGTTCCAATGGATTCCTTATAACCAAACAGTCCCTGATTAACATAAACTGTTGGTATGAAATACAAAAATTTCAAACAAAAGATAATTTCAAATTTGAAACCCATATTAACAAGCTGATTCCCTAGCCACAGACTTGCTCAATATACCTTACAATATTTCAATGATTTCTCTTCATAGTGGCATAAACAATATGATTCAAAGAGCCTGCAGAATTAAGGTCTGTCACTTGCTCATCAAATCTCATCATTGCTAGATCCAGAGAAAGAATATAATTGGTTCATTCCACAAACACTACTTATTAAGCTTCTCTAAATGTCAGAGATTGGAAATAATACATGAGCAAAAGCATACTCCTATATAAACAGTGTGGGTATCCACACGCACTCTCTCATTCTATCTCCTTTGCTGACCTCCCTCTCCCTCTCAAACAATCCGATAATTACTCCTAGAACTAAAGGCCATGCAGAATGACCAGGATGTCTCTATGTATAAACCTATGTTCATAACAAATCCCTGGCCTGTCTATGGCTTCTCCTGTAGCTGAGAGACTTCTACCACTTCAGGGGGGCCTTCACACTTCAACACACTTTCCTCACATCCTCAAGAAGCACATTTCCACTCCTGTGCAAGTATGATCTGTGTCATCTACAACTGTCAAGTTCAAGGGCTTCTCTTTAATTAATATCACTGTCCTTGGACAACTTTCAATAATTTCTTACATAAACTGGCAATGCTTTCCACCAGCCAGCAGTTGTTCCTCACGTTAAAAGAACTGCAGAAACAATAGCATCCTTCCTAACGCACTGCAATCCTCTGCCACCCCTTTATTTCAGTTATTGAATTGTGAGTATGAACACTTCTTTAGGAATCAGTTCATGAGGCCACCGAGATGTGCAAATCTCCTTTGCCTTTCATTAACAAGTTCCCTTTGTTCATGGGTGAAACTGATTTCTCTAAGTACTGTTTTCTAATACGTGGACTATTCTGACATACAAATTTTAGTTGCATCCTATTTTCATTAATCTGATTTCAGGGGACAGAGTGAAATGAAATATATAAATACAAAATGGGTTCAGATTCCCAGTCTTCAAAGTACTGTGCATGCCTTTCTGTTTTCTGAATTGTTAGGGGCAGGGCTCCAATTAACAATTCCTTGTATAATAAATAACTTGTAGAGACCGAATGTCTGCTGGTACAAGGCAGACACATGGAACAGAATACCGTATTCTCTTTAACACTGTGACCAAGACACATCTGAGCACTAAGATTCCCAGACTCATGTATCCATGCATCCATTCTACCTACTCCTTCCACAGTATAAGAGAACACCTCTACTGTGCGGGGAGCTGAAAATTAAATAAACAAAGCGGGCTCTGTTCATTGAGTTTAAACTTACAAAATAAATTACTATAAACCCCAAATACTTTGAATTAGCCTTGGCTAAAATTATATTTTAAAGAACATACAACAAGTTTTCAATAAAATTTAATGTAAAGCTTTAAGAAAGTTATTTATACTCTTCCAGAGGACCCAGGTTTGATTCCCAGTGGCCACATAGTGGCTCCGGTGCCATGGGATCCAATGCCCACTTCTGACCTCTCTAGGTACTAGACACGTACATGGTGCACAGACACACATGAAGACAAAATATTCATACACATAAAATAATTTTTTAAAAAAAGCGAAGACCTTCTATGTTTATGGTCATAGCTGCTTTCCAAAGACTGTAAAACTATAGAAACTCACAAATATTTATGTTTACTTGAGCAAACTAAGCTTATTGAAGAGTTTGTTGATGAAAACAGTATTTGTTTATCTAAAGATAAATATTATATAGGCTGCAAAAAGTTGAATTTAATGACAAACCTTGTAATAATTAACCACTATGACAATACATCTCTTAGCCATAATAAAGATAAAGTTCCAAAGTGCTCAATAGGAACATATGCTAAGTTTCCATCCTTACAAAAAGATGTTAGGCAAAATAAAAGAACGACTTAAAAAGTTAAAAGAAGCTAAGGTGGGTGGCTCATACCTGTAATCCTTTCACTTAAAAGGCAAAGGTAGCCAGGCGGTGGTGGCACACGCCTTTAATCCCAGCACTCGGGAGGCAGAGCCAGGCGGATCTCTGTGAGTTTGAGGCCAGCCTGGGCTACCAAGTGAGTTCCAGGAAAAGGCGCAAAGCTACACAGAGAAACCCTGTCTCGAAAAACCAAAAAAAAAAAGGCAAAGGTAGAGAGATCATGGAGAGCTTAAGACTAGCCTGGGTTACATAGTGAGTTGCAGGACAGTATAGACTACAAAATGAAATCTTGTCTCAAAAAGAAACAAAAAAGAAAAGTATAAGAAATAATAAAACCTAAAATAAAGGAAGGGAGTGGAAAAAGAGAGGGGGAAAAAAGAGAATAAGCCTGCAAAATCTTACTCTAAGAGGGAAGAACTGATTCTTTAAAAATTCATGGCTACCACAAATGACTCGTTCTTTATAACAAATGAACCCAGGAAACCCCCTTCCATGATTTTCAAGTTACACACAGAGTGGAACTACCATAACTACTGACGTTAATGCAAGATCTAACTGGTCCACATTCCTACCGCTATCAGCTCCCCACAACTCAAACCTCCTGGCAGGGTTTATGAGAGCTTGTAGCAGATGGGCTAGCAAGAAAGCGTACAGTGATGAAAGTCACTGAGTCTGAGGACCTAGGTTCAATCCTCAGGCCCAACACAATGGAAGGCAAGAACAACACCCGAAGGTTGTCTGTACTCTGACCTCCACATGCACACCATAGCAAGTGCAAGACCATGGACACACACACACACACACACACACACGTGTAACTGAATTTTTTTAATATTATAAACAGAATTAATATGGAAATAGTTTTCAGTTAAGTTACAAAGAAAGGAAGCTTAATGGCCATGGCCTAAATATCATACAAAACAAAAAAAACTTGTTCTTGGAAGCACTGACAGAAACAAATTATGTTTGCAAGTGGGAAAAGCATCAGTGCTCCGATAAGCAATTCCTTGTATAATAAATAACCTGTAGAGACCGACTGTCTGCTGGTACAAGGCAGACACAAGGAACAGAATACCGTATTCTCTCTAACACTGTGACCAAGACACATCTGAGCACTATGATCATGACCTCATGTATCCACCCATGTACTCAATCTTGATCAGTAATGATGGCTCCAACCATTCTTTATTCGAGGATTAACTACATGTTCAAAGGGTACACTGGTTTTGATTTTCTAAACTAAGGGAAGGCTTACCTACCATAATTTATGTAGTTGATTTCGTTTATTTTTGATGTCCACTATATCGTCACCAGATCTTAGAAAAATAACTTCCCAGGGCTAGAGAGGTGGTACAGCAGTCAACAATCACACAGCTCTTGCAGAGGATCCCAGCTCCCAAGCACCTGTAACTCAGCTCCAGGGGCAATCTGACACATCTGGCCCCTGAGGGCACCTGCACTCACAGGTGCACACCCACACAGAGACATATCAAAAATTAATCTTAAAAATAAAAATAAGGAAAAAGAACTCCCATCCCTAAACGTACAGAGGCTTTTGTCTGGAACTCTAGACAGAAGCAGTAGGCTACTCCATGGGATACAAATTTGAGAATTAGAATAGGTTTTCAAGGAAGAGACAAGATGGCACCTTAAACCCTACCTTTCTAAAGTCTAGAAGGAGCTAACTCATAATCCCATCATCCTCAAGGCTTCTACAGAAATCTGCTAGCCCAGTACCTGCTGCCACACCCTGGCTCTAACACTGAACATCCCTCTGAAGGTTTTCGACAGAAAGTCAACAATTTCAGAAAGAAGGAGCTTGGGAAATGGCCCAGTCCATGAAGTGCTTGCCACTCAAACAGGAAGACTGAGTTTGAACCCCCAGAAGTCACATAAGAAGCCAGGTGCAACAGTACATATCCATGCGTGATCTCAGAGCTGGGAATACAGACACACAGATCACCAGACTCACTGCTAGCCAGCTTGACCAAATCAGTGAGTGAGCTCCACCTGCAGTGAAAAACCTTGTCTCAAAGAACAAAGGTATCCAGGCATGGTGGCACACGCCTTTAGTTCCAACACTCAGAGGCAGAGGCAGAAGCAGGCAGATCTCTATGAGTTCAAGGCCAGCCCTGGTCTATACAATGAGTCCCAGGACAGCCAGAGTGAGACCCTGTCCCAAAAATCAAGCAAACAAGCCAAGGTAAAGAGTGACTGAGGAAGACACCTGATACCAACTTCTGATCTCCATATGCACATACAAACGAACACGTACATACATATGAAGCACACACACACACACACACACACACACACACACACACAATTTCAGAAAGGAAAAAGTTCATCCCTCTAATTCAATGAACTCACATAAATAAGTTTTCATGGCCAATAATTTCTTCCCATTTATTTGGCTGTGGGCTGCTTACGGCTGGGATCTTAGTATTAAGATTTTTCCAACAGTTGTCTATTCATTTATTACATAGAATACTATAGGCTAAATAAGCTTTTAGTGTATAATGACATCAAACAATAGTTTGATAGAATACACCTAATATATGACGAATACCAGGTTTCGTCATTTTTACAATAATGAGGAAATACGGGATCTCAGCAAATATATCATAGTATAACATGATAAATTCACACACTTAAAAACACTCTAGGCTGACTACATATTTATTTATTCTTCCTTCTAACCCCCCCCTCCATTAATAGTTTAAAAAAATAGATAAAAAATACAAAACAAGAGAAAGGAACAGCCGAAGAGAAGAAAACAGCAATCAGCAGCTGAGATCCCAACGAGTTTCTGGAAGACAGACTACAGATGGAAACTGCTTGACAGGACAGAGCGCCCCTCGCCGCCTCTCTCGCAGGACGGAGAGCCCCTCGCTGCCTCTCACAGTAATCTGAGAACACGATTGATGGAAAAGAAGACACTGTCCTTCCAGATATCCAGTGTGTGGAGACGAGAGAATGAGACACAGGGCCATGAACAGGAGATTAAATAAAAGTCCCTTGGAGAATAGTCCACACACCTTCCTGCCTGACGATGGCCAAGTGTGTACTCCCAGAAAAAAAGAAACCCCACAGGAAGTTCACTTTTGAAAAAACTATTTTGATGATAGCTAAACTTCAAAATAGGACACTCAGGGGTCCCCCACACTAAGAGCTGGCCCGCCATGCACTTAGATACTTCATGAGTCCTGCTCAACTATCCAGAAGTTCTACACAATATTTTCTTTCTACCTTAAATATACATGACAATTTTTATTTGAGGAAAGTCTATAGACCAGTGATTCTCAACCTGTGGGTCACGATCCCTGTGGGGGTCGAATGAGCCTTTCACAGGAATTGCCTAAGACCATTGGAAAACACAGACAGTTACATTACAACTCATAACAGTAGTAAAATTACAGTTGTGATAACAGTAGCAAAATTACAGTTATGAAGTACCAACAAAATAATCTTATGGATGGGGGTCACCACAACATGAGGAACTGTATTAAAGGGTCACAGCTTTAGGAAGACTGAGAACCACTGCTCTAGAATAACAGGAAAAGAAATGATGATATAAAATATGCTCCCTGCAGATATCAAAATAATGGTGGTAAAAAGAGAACATTTAAAAAAAATTTTTTTTTTCACTTGCTGGGAGGTGGTACAACATGCCTTTAATCCTAGCACTCAGGAGGCAGAGGCAAGTAGATCTCTGTGAGTTCAATGCCAGCCTGGTCTACAAATCGAGTTCTAAGACAGCCAGAACTACAGCACAGAGAAATCCAGTCTCAAAAAGCAAAAAGCAAGAAAAAAATATTTTTTACTTTTGTTACATTTATTTTTCTCTCTCTCTGTGTGTGTGTGTGTGTGTGTGTGTGTGTGTGTGTGTGTGTGTGTGTGATTGTGTGTGCATGTGGCATGCATTTGGAGGTCTGAGGACAACTTTTGGGAGTCAGTTCTTGAACTGAGTAGCTGGTTTGTTTTTTTTTTTGTTTGTTTGTTTCATCTTGTTCTAAAGATTTATCTTATTTTCAATCACAACTATACATATGTGTAAGTATATGTACATGTGTGCAGGTGCCTACACAGTCCAAAACAAAGAACCAGATCTCACGGGGCTGGACAGACAGTTGTGAGCTGCCTGACATTGGTTCTAGGGACTGAACTCGCATCCTCTCCAAGAACGATTTGTGTTCTTAACTGCTGAGCCATCTCTCCAACCCCCTGCTTAGTTTGAACTGCAGCCTCAAGTCCTTGGAGAGGAAAGCCTTGATTGAGGACTTGCCTAGAACAAACTGCCCCACAGGCACTCCTGATTATTAACTGATCCAGAAGGGTTTTTGGTCAGAGTGTTTTATCACAGCAACAGAAAGAAAACCAGAAGCGCTCTCAGCTTCCACCAAGTAGGTCCCGAGGATTGTCAGCAGGCATCTTTACCTGCTGAATCATCTCACCGGTCCCAAAGCATTTTTTTTTTATCTCTAATTTTTGTTCTTTGAAAGACTGTAACAGATACTGCATAAGAAGACATCTGAAAGAGGAACAGAGGAAGAAAGAGCTCTTAAGTAAGACACCTAACTGAAATGGGGATGATAAAAACATTGGCCAGAGATGTAGGAAAGGCAGAAGCAGACAAGGGAGGAACAAGCCAGCCTGGGCTATTTGAGGTTATTTGAGCCTGGGTTCCAGTAACCTAAGCAAGTGACCTGCATCCTAAGAAATCATCCAGTCGTATATAGAATCTTTAATATACAGGCCTATGAAACAAGGTAAAATCTAAGGGTAACAAATGCAGGTGCTTTTTGTTACAGAGCAGGCCCATAGAGTCATTGTGCAATTTGTGAATAATGCCCTGGAGACAATTATAGACAACAAATTAATCTTGAAAATGCAAAGGAAAAAAAAAACAGAAAACAAGAGAAAGCAGCGCAGGAAAAAAAGAAAGAAGCAGAGACTAATATTCCTATCCTGTGAAGTGTGAAGCCAAAAGACATTATCTGCGGTTCATGGGAATCCAGATAAACGAAGCATTCATCACTACTGCACAGAGATTATCCTAGCTGATAGCAAGGCTGAGTCATGCACTTACCAAGAATTTTTGGGACTGTTCATTTAATCGTATGATGCAGTGTTTAAAGTGACCCTGAGGGGGTGAAGAAAATGGGGGCGGGGGGGTGCTATGGATGTTGACCTGTGGAAAAGCTTTTCTCTAGCCTTTGTAAGGCCCTGAGTTTGATCCCTAGAATGAGAAAAAAGTACCACATTTCAAAGTTTTAAGCTACAAGGTAAATGACACAGGAACCAATAATGGTGATGTACTTACATTAAAGAGGAAGAGAGAGATAAGGGGACCGTGAAAATAGGCTAATGCCTCTCTATCAGGGCAGGAAGTCAAAAGATAACATCGAAAGCTGGCCAGTCAGGAAACAGGCAAAGGCATATTACTGAGAGAGATGGGAATCCTCAGAAGAACTAAACTGAAACCATTTCTTAACATTCTGATGGTTTCCTCAGAAAACGGTAGTGGGAGGGAAGTGTGGGGCAGAAGACCAGTGCTTCCTCTCTGCTCGGCAGTCTCCATTTCCTGCACACGATTGACTTCCTGGATCATTTCTTTTCAATTTAGGTAATAATTTCCTTCTGAAAAAAAAAAGTAGCAGTCTAGTCCTGTCGTTACTTCACACAGGCAAAATTTTCTTGTGCTTTTGTGGTTTCCTGAGAATGATCTAATAATGCAAGGTTAACAGGTCACCTTGTAGCGCTGGTGGCGCACGCCTTTAATCCCAGCACTCGGGAGGCAGAGCCAGGCGGATCTCTGTGAGTTCGAGGCCAGCCCGGGCTACAGAGTGAGATCCAGGACAGCTAGGGCTACACAGAGAAACCCTGTCTTGGAAAAAATAAATAAGTAAAAATGCCACCTTGTCCCAAGTTTCTCATTTAATGTTGATTTTGGTAAACAATTGTGGTACCTCCTGGATAATGAGGATAGAACACACAGTCAATAGTCCAAAAAACAGTTTATCCACCCATCCCATCCCGTGTGTGTGTGTGTGTGTGTGTGTGTGTGTGTGTGTGTGCAAACACTCAAGTGCCCGTGGGGGCCAGAGGACGACTTTAGCTATCACTCCTCAGGCGCCATCCACTTTGTTTCCGGAGACTTGGTCCCTCACTGGCCTGCTACTTGCCAAGTAAGCTAAGCCAACTGACCAGAAGCCCCAGAATCTACTGGCCTCCAACCCTGGGATTATACACGTGTCCCTGCCCAGCTTTTTCAGTGAGGTCCGGTCCCTTGACCTTGAAAGCACTGACGGCCTGTGCTATCTCCCTCACGCATCCGTCTGATCGCTAAGACCCACATTTTGTATTCCTCTTCTGTTAAGAACAGATAGATCTGAATTCCCTGTTCACAAGAATAGGTTTCAGAGAGAAAATGTCGGGTCTAATTACTGACAGTGACAAAGCAGAGCTATTATCACCTTCACAGGAGGCGAGAGCTTCAGCGCTGGGGGAGGCTACGCAGCATAGACAGATGCTGCAGATGTGGCCCAGGCAGCGCTGGATGCACACAGTACAGAAGCTCAGGCCACTCTTCCCACGTATTCAGTTTAACCTGAAGAACAACATTATGTCCTTAATTTTGGAAAAACAGCCAACATCTAAAACTGATTTTCAGAGAAAAATCATGTAAAATTTCTGACGTCTACCTTCTGAGTCAATAGAAGCAGTTTCTTCAAGAGACAGGGCATCCCAAGCTGCCACACTTAGTCTGCTTTCCTGGTTTATACTATCAGTCTGATTCTTGAAGGCCATTTCCATTTCTAACCCTTGCTATAAAGGCCATAGCATGTTGACACACAGAGTCTGTGCCCAGAGTCTTAGAGAGATTTTGACACGGAGAGGGGGTGGGGGAGTGGGTGCGCACAGCACACATGTGTAAATCAGAAAACAACCTGCAGGACTCAGTTCTCTCTGCCATGCGGAGCCAGGAATCGAACTCAGGCGGTCAGGATTGATGGGAGGCGCCTTTACCCACATTTCTACACGGGCCTATTCCACTGCGTCGTAATCCCGGCCAGCTGCCTCACTTTGAACACAACCAGAACCGGATGGCAGATAACGAAACGGTAACTGCTAGTGGGCAGTATCAGAAATCGCTCTGAACAGCCGGAAATAAAAACTAAACCACAACCTCCAATAATTAACTCTGGATCTATATTTTCAATAAAATAATCATCGTTTACTCACATTTTAATGTCTCTCCAGCATACGGTATGTGCAGTTTGAAGCGGTCACAGTTGGGTCCAGGAGTCAATGATGTACAGCTTAAGAAATCCAGAGGGGGGAAAAAAGATTTTTAAGAACAAAATTGAAAAGCCCACATATTTATGACACTTAATAAAGTAAATAAAAAGTAATGTTTAATACGTAAAAGGCTTAAAGAAGAAAATGAAAGCCTTTACTGGTCATGAAATCTAAGACAACAAACGAGCCTTACTCTGAGACAAATTATGGATCTCACAATAAAACTTCTATGCTTTCTAAGAACAAACACCAAGTACTTCAAGTACCTCTTGAAAAGAAGTCTATCTTGACTTTTAAAATCATGTATATCATCCAAAACAGGTCTCCAGTCCTTGGTGCCAAGAACTGTAAACGCAGAGACATTTTATGGTCATATTTTAAACATAGATTCTTAGCTTTCACTCTGTTCATACAAAAAAGAGCCCACTTTTGGCCTTTCTCTAGTGGCAGATGGTTTTCTTTCTTTCTTCAAAGGTACGATGCTTTCTCTCGATCTGGCACACCGTACCATTCATCTGCAGGAAAGCACAAAGCGTGGTACTTGATTTCAGATAAAATGCAAATGCAAAAGATGGGAATGAGCCAGTCAGCCAGGTCTCCACACTGGGGAGTTTAGAAATCTATGACTTTACAAGGTTGAACAATGGCCTCTGCTTTTCATACATATTAATTTTGTAAGGTATCTTAGGACCTTACAAGTCAGAGCTTCAACTGCATTAACACAGCCCTGATCTCTTAATTGAATAAAATACTCACAGGAGGTTAATGGAGGAACTCCAGGTGGATTCCAGGTCAGTGAAGCCATGCCCAACTTTCTCATTTTATTTCCCACATTATTTGTTCTATTCTGTAGAGGCAGCAATCTTTGAAAACCATGGAGTTGGTTCAATAACAGGACTCTTGTGATTACAATCCTCCTTTGCACCTCGTGGAAAAACCAATTCAAATGCCACCACTCGGAGGGCCCTGAACTATCTGTCTCTTGCTTACTGATTATCATCATCTTTGCTGTTCTTGTCCTGTTTGCTGTGGCCATCTGCATGGCCCAGGCATCCTCCTTAGGTGTACCAGCCTATTCTTGCTTGTGTGTCTTTGCATGGGCTGTTCCCTGCCTGAACTGCGTATCCCAGGACTTTGTATCCCAGGACTTTGATTGGCCCTCCATGCTACTCAGGCTTTGGTTTCATCTCCTCCAGAGGTCTCCCTTGATTTTCCAGTGTGGAGCAGCACCTGCTTTATCACAACACCCTGGCCTTTTTTCCTTCCTATCACTAAGGATGCTCTGTCTTCCTGTACTTGTCTCTGGCTTATTGATTACCGTTTCATCCTCACTGGAACTGAAATACCAACAGACTGTGGACTCTGGCTGTCCATTTGCCTGGTGTTCCTAATGCGCAGAGCACTGCTCAGTAAGCCTCCTCTAGATGAAAACGGATGAACTGAATTTGGGCACTGGACTAAATACAGCTATGGCAAAAGAAAAATAACTTTTGGATAAAGACCTGTGCTGTAAAAAAGTATCTTTTATACATTTCACTTCATCTCCAAAAACTGGAAATGAGCTGTTTTAAAGTTTAACATGGGAAAACCAAGATAGGGAGAACAAGTCTACAAATCTGAAAATAGGAATTACAACCGGGAACCCTTTTTTTTTTTCACCTAAAATTACATTTTGTGTGTGTGTGTGTGTGTGTGTGTGTGTGTGTGTGTACACGCAGTCACTCACATGAACTCAGGTATCCGTAGCACATATGTAGAGGTCAGAGAACAAATCGCGGGAGTCGATTCCCTCCTTCGACCATGTGAGGCCCAGGGATTGGACTCCTGCCAAGCTTGGCAGCAGGCACCTTTACCCACCTTGCCACCCCGCCAGCCCTCAAGTGGGAATTCTTGAGAACATCAAGAGAGGTACTTTTCGTCTACCACTGTTTCTACTTTTCTATTGCTTTATTTTGGAAACTTTCACAGTTAACAATTTACACAAGAAATGTTCAACATAAGCTTCATGCACCCCTCACCCTTACAGGCTTGTCTAATCACAGGACTCCTAGAATGGCTCTGTATCTGCTTTCTAACTGGCTTGTTTTCTCAATCCAACTGGAGGACTCTGGTGCTGGTAATTGTTACACACATTAAAAAAAAAATACCAAACACAGTGCAAGGCACCCAACACAGATGAAATCTTCATGTATACTAATAAAAACAATTCAAAAATTGTCACTGACATATACAGGTTACTCAGAGAGTGCACTGGGGTTAGAAATCATCCAGAAGAGCACTGTGTACAATAGGCTGGCATTTCAACCAGCATGTATGCAGATGAGAATTTGCTAATGAGCCAGGCATGATGGCACATGCCTTTAATCTGAGTATTTGGGAGGCAGAGGCAGGCAGATTTCTGTGAGTTTGAAGCCAGAGTGATTGACATAGACAGGATGGCCAGGGCTACATAGAGAGACCCTGTCTTAAAAAAGGAAGGAAGGAAGGAAGGAAGGAAGGAAGGGAGGGAGGGAGGAGGGAGGGAGGGAGGGAGGGAGGGAGGGAGGCTGGAAGGAAGGCTGGCTTTGCTGAATGGCTGTGCCAGACTGTCATGATAAAAACTGCTGACTGGCTGGCACTGGGAGATGCTCTCATCCCATCTTGAGGAGAGAAATGTGTGATTACTGTGGAAGACTCTCCCTTAGAAGGGCCAAACACTGAGCCCAGAACTTAAACTTTAAATCACTGCTTAATATTGTTCTAGCATTCACTGGGCATCCATTCATAAGTGGTAACCATCATTCTAAGTTCTGGAATTGAACTAGTTCCATCATAGCAACCTTCTAATTTGGGCACAATTATCATTTTCATTTGCAGAAGTGAGTGAACCCCTGGATGATATGTAAATAACTTGCTAGGAAATGAGAGAGCTACAATCCAGACTCAGGATGTCTGACTACAGAGCCCTCTTTATAAATCACAGCACTAAACCATCTCCCAATTGATTAACATGACGACCACTAGAATTAATGAAAAACTATAAAGTGGACATTTTTAACAAGTGATATTTGATTAACAAAGTACCAGTAATGCAAAGCAAACCTTGATTACCAAAAAGAGGCTTTGATCAGCAAGCTGAGGAAGGGACAAAGGAGATGAGAACCAAGCATAAGAGTATATATGCGTAAGGGCTGGCAAGACAGCTCAGGAGGTAAGGGCCCTTACGCATCGCCTGCCAGCCTGACCGAACATAGCAGATACCTATCCCTTGAAAGTCAGCCTGTGACTTCCACATGCACTGTGGCATGCTCGCACCCACACATATACACACATGTATGCACACACACACACACACACACACACACACACACACACACACGCAATTTTTCAGTTAAAAAATATATATGTATGACAATAGTACAAAAAATCCATTACTTTGTATGCTAACTAAATAATAATGAAAGTTCTGCAATGGGCATTAATGAAAATCACTTATAAATATGTAGAAGAACTGTCTGTGCACACATCAACCAATGACAAAAGAATCAAGTCCTTGACAATGGATTCTTGAGATCTACAATGCTGATACTCTTGATTCATTTAGCAGGTTATTCATGAAAAGCCAGAAAATGAGGCTGGAGAGATGGCTCAGAGGTTAAGAGCACTGGCTGTTCTTCCAGAGGTCATAAGTTCAATTCCCAGCAACCACATGGTGGCTCACAACCATCCATAATGAGATCTGGTGCCCTCTTCTGACATGCAGGTGTATATGCAGACAGAACACTGTATACATAATAAATAAATAAATCTTAAAAAAAAAAAAAAAGCCAGAAAATGGTGGTAAGTAATGTTTATTTGATTCCTCTTTAAAACATCTATTCCTAGTTATTGAGATGATTCAAATTATTAAGTTGTCTGTACAAACAGAGAAAATGATCGATTTCACTGTACTTCACAGGATTTTAGTTGGCCAAACACTAATGGAGATTAATCAAGTTCCATGCAGGCATCTCACAATCTTTAGAACATCCACATTTTAAGACAATGTAAAATACAAGAAAACATGCTTTCTGGCTTACGGCTAACCCTACTTGATTCAATAAAGTCTGAAAAAAAGTCATGAGTTTGGCCACTTCTGTTCTTTAAGCAGTCTCAGAAGCAGAAAGTAGATGATTTCAGGTTCCTTCCCTGGGAGTGTGTCAGTTTCCTTCACCCTGACGATTAATTCACCACTTGGATGTTCTCCTACATAGCTTCCTGTTTTTGTGATAATGACGTTTGTGCTCCACCAACAACACTTAACATCCGCTCAGACGGAAGCCTTCAGCTTTGGCAACCTTCAGTAACAGGTGATGGTGAAATCAAATAGGCTCCAAGACCAGTAATTGCCTTGTAAATAACTCTAGTCACACGCTGCAGTGAGTAACTGTTAGCTGATATTCACCACATTTTTCATTTTATAGAATGAAGTGTTTTTGGTTTTGTTTTGTTTTTTTTTCAGGATTAAATCGAGTATCAATAACTTTACTCAGACTAAATCAGTTTCAAAATGATCATGGCATCCAGACTGGCTGACATCTTAACATCTACCTAAATAATCTACAAAATGCAAAGGCATTCGAACAAATTCTAGGACGCAACCCTTTAATGCAATTATTGTATATAGAGTCAACTAAATCACACCACACAAGGTGAGGTCTTGCCCCCCCCTCAAAGGAAACACATGAATTAGAACTGGTAAGAAGAAAGTAGCAACAGTATACTCCAGTAAACCTCCTACAGTGCTCTCCAGGGAAATGGGACTATCCACTAAGTAACATGATTTTTCTTGACATGCCTCATGTATATCTCTGTATCACTAAAATCTAAAGGGTAGTTTTAGAACCTACTAGAAAACTATGCATTTAATTCCTAGAATAGAATTCCAAATAACCATTACCAAAATAAGTGACTCATCCCAGAAGGTTTTTATAAGCATCACAAAATTAAAATATTCAAGAAAATGTTTGCCAATTTGTGTGGCATCGACTGTTATTCCCAGCTTCTATGTACTATCTCCATTATAAATGATAAATCTCAACTCGACCTTAGAATATGGAGTATAAAATGTTGGTTGGTATTCCTCTGACAAAAGTCAGATTTAAATTGCAATGTGATTCTACTAGGAATGATGGGCTCAAATACTACTTTTAATCTTTAACAAGGAAGTGCATGGTGGCACATGCCTTTAGTTCCAGCACTCGGAGGCAGAGGCAAGTGGATCTCTGTCTCAGGTAGGTCAAGGCCAGCCTGATCTACCCATCA
Organism: Peromyscus leucopus; assembly: GCF_004664715.2. Lineage (NCBI taxonomy): Eukaryota > Metazoa > Chordata > Mammalia > Rodentia > Cricetidae > Peromyscus > Peromyscus leucopus. The sequence goes on from NC_051081.1 coordinate 34,472,741, forward strand.
AGTTCCAGGACAACCAGGACTGCATGGAGACCCTCTCTCAAAAAAAAAAAAAAAAAAAAAAAAAAAAAAAAAAAAAAAGTAACAAGGAAGGGAAAGACCTTTCATTTCTTTGGACAGATGCTAAGCTCATTGACTGCTAATCCTTTTCTAATAGGCACAGGTGATCCCCTCCGTTAACACAATAAGGAAAAAGTGAGTAACCTCAATAAGTACAGAGTAACTGATGAAATCAAACAATCGTGATTTTCAAAAATCTCTATAAACTAAAAATAAAAAGGAATAACTTTATTTTCATAAAGAGGCCCCTACAAAAAACAAATCTACACTAACATCCAACTTAATAACAAAATGGTTTCCCCTCTGAGACCAGGAGACATGGACGTCAGGTCTCACCACTGCATTCTCCACTGTACTAGGGGTCCTAGGCAGGACAGAGAACATGGGGAGGAAAGAGAGCCCGAGACTGGAAAGGAAAAACTAAAACTTTGTTATCTGGAGATAATATCTGCTTATAGAATCTTTTTAATTCTTCAGGGGCACTATTGAGCTGAGCAAAGTTGAGAGACAAAGACATAAGGAAAATCAGTTTTATTTCTTTAAACCCTCAACAATCAAAAGACTCGAACTTCCAGGAAGTTGCCACCCAAAGCAGTACCATGTTGGGCAGAGTGTTTACCTAGTGTGTGCGACAGCTTAAGTTCAATCCCCAACACAGCACAAAAACAATAAATAAATATCAGATGATCGAGTCTAGATATAAATATCACAACAGATGTGTTAAGATCTTTATGCAGAAACCTATTAGTGTATTAAAAGGAAAACAGAACAGAGAGAGGAATCGTGTGCATGAAATAAAAGACTCACAATGAGAAAACATGTCAGCAGCATTCTTTAAATGGCCCCAAACTGAACAATTTAAATGCAATTTCAAACACATCATGTCCATTGGCTACAGGATAGATAAATTAAGATATAATAAAAAAAAAACAGAAACACTGTATAGCAATGAAAAATTGACTTTCACTGAATGAAAGAATGTATACTGTTATGATTCCATTATTTAAAATTCAAAATCATAAAAAGTAATATTGTATTGCTAAGTAACAAAAGAAAAGTACTATGAAGAAAATCAAAATGGCTTACCTATGGGAAAAGAAAGAAAAGGCAAGGGGGAGGAAGCACACAGAGGACTCCTAGGATTCTCTTATTTTATTTCCGTGTGTGTGTGTGTGTGTGTGTGTGTGTGTGTGTGTGTGTGTATGTGTGTGTGTGTGTGTAATGTGATTTGTATGTATGGGAGTACAGAGGTCAGAGGCCAGTGTCCCGCTCTATCACCTTCCACTTATTCCTTTGAGACAGGGTCTCTCACTGCACCTGGACTAAGCTGGTGGCCAGCAAACCCCTGCCATCCTTCTTCCTCTGGCCCGTCAGTATGGTTACTCACAACCCTGGGTTACAGGCACATGGGAGGCAGTGCCCAACCTCTTCCTGGGTGCTGGGATCCCAACTCAGGTCCTCATGCTTTCAAGCAAGCTCTTACCCACTGAGCCATCTCCCATCCCCCAACACTTGATTTATTTCTTGACGTAGGTGGTCAAGATGGGCATGGTTCAGTATCTACTGAATGTAGACACACTTCACACATCATCCACCCCTTGAGCTGGACTTTCTTTGGTCATTAGATTTAGCACAGTAACCACACACACACACAAGTTCACACGGTTTTCTTCAATGATAGTAAATCATTGTTTAAACAGCCTACTCTTGTGTGGTCCATTCTTTTGCACTAGAATTCCTTTTAACTTATGGAACTAGAAAGTTTTCAAGAAATTTGAGATCAGAGACACACATTTATTTTTTTCCAAATAAAATTCACAACTGTATTGAGCATTCTGTGATAGGTATAGAAAAATGCTAGAAATTAGCAGTCTGTGTTCAAGTGAGCATGTCAGAAAACCCACAGGAAAAAAATCTTGGGGGGGGAGAAAAGGGTTCAATATGTATGTGGAATAAACTCATCCTTCCTACATGAAATACAGGTTGACACTGATGCTCACAGCTGGCTCCCACCCAGTTCTTCAAGAGTCCTACAAGGATGAGCATCTCACAATGCCGAATGCCTTATGCTGGCGTTTCCCATGATAATGGACACAATGCTAATAACGTTAAGCACAGGCAACTTTCAACAAAACCTTTCACATAACTACTGAATAGACTGGAAACTAGTCCTAGGGTACAACACATGTTGCCAATTTGGCATATCTTCCATTAGTATCCCCATAATTTTTTTTTTTTTTTTTTTTTGGTTTTTCGAGACAGGGTTTCTCTGTGTAGCTTTGCGCCTCTCCTGGAGCTCACTTGGTAGCCCAGGCTGGCCTCGAACTCACAGAGATCCGCCTGCCTCTGCCTCCCGAGTGCTGGGATTAAAGGCGTGCGCCACCAACGCCCGGCTCCCCATAATTTTTTAGATGTCTTTTCCAAACATGACTGATAAAACTACCATTACTATAAATAATATAAATTATAAGTATTGCTTATTTCGTTTTATGACATTTTAATTCAGATTTCATGTTATTTATAATAAATATATTATAATTAAATAAAATGCATGTATTGAGATTCCTAACCAAATTGTTTGGATTATGCTATGTCCTCCAAAATTCATATGAAATCTAATCCCAACATATTGACATTAAGAGACAAAAGCTAAACAGGTCACTGTGATTGGGGCCAGTGCCTTTGTGAAAGAGGCCTGACGAAGCCTGTCTGTCCCTTTGTCCTGTACCATGAGAGGATACACAGAGTGCATCTATGCAGAATGGGCCTTCAAGAGCTACTAAATCTGCAGGCATTATGACCTTAGGCTCCCCCGCCTCCCGAATTCTGAGAAACAAACTTGTGTCGTTAATAAATTATCCCATGGAAAGTCTGTGCCACAGCCGTTGAAACTAACAAAGGCAGGGCGGGTAATCAGCAGAGTGCAGAGATCACTGTTTGGAGAGTTATAGAAAGGCGTCTCCTTTCGAGAATCGGGCTAGAATCAGAAGACAAGCATCACACTGGGAAAGTCAAGACGACTTAAATAACAAGTCGAGACAACAATAGATGCAAGGCACAAAGCAATTAACATGATTAATTGCCAAATTAGTGGTTAAAGAATGTAAGCACAATTAGATTTCAGAGAGCAGAGATGCTGTTTGCAGCCGAGTAATCAAGGAAGGCTCTCTGAGAAAATGGCCATCAGAATGAGTTGAATCTGGAAAGAGGGGAATGTGGACCACCTCCCTGTGACTGTCCTGAAGCAGAACAATGCACAGGAGACAGAGTTCACTGCATGGCTGGAGTTCTGTCCAGCAGCCATGCTGGTACACAGTTGACAAGGACTGTGGAGATCCTCTCCTGGAACAGGCTGGAGGTGGACAGCACGTGCTCACTGAAACAAGCCACACGAATGTCACAGAGCAACTGCTGGTAACTCTCACACATATAAATGTTAAAGGCCAACGTCAGTTTACATGTGATTTGTCTACATCTAATGTACAATATAATGGTGTAAAAATTGTATAATAAGCCATTTTCAATAAAAATATTCTTATAGCCATTTTAGATCATTTTCATGCCTTTACCCAAAACAGGTCCTAAGTGGATGCCCACCCTAACTCTGTACTCTGGGGCTTTTTCTTTCGTATCATATACACATTCTTTGAATTCCTGTCCTTATGGGCAAGTATTTACCTATGGAGAATATTTACCTTGGCATGCTCTGGGAGCTCACTTTTGTGGAAACTAAACTAGCAAAGCTTTGATCTGCATCCCTTATTAATTTTCAAGTCATATGCTTTATTTATGCTGATTATTTCCACAGGTACTCAATATATGCTATCTATCTATCCATCTGTCTTTCTTTCTTCCTTTCTATCTACCTATCATCTACCTGTCTATCTACCTATCATCTCTCTATCTGTCTATCTACCTATCATCTACCTATCTGTCTGTCTACCCATCATCTATCTATCTATCTATCTATCTATCATCAATCATCAATCTATCTAGCTATCATCTATCTGTCTGTCTGTCTGTCTACCATCATCGACCTACCTATCATCTATTTATCTACCAATCATCTATTTACCTATCAGTGTATCTACCTATCATCTATCTATCTATCTATCTATCTATCTATCTATCTATCTATCTTCTATCTACCTAGAATCTATATATCTATGTACCAATCATCAATCTATCTAGCTATCATCTATCTATCTGTTTGTCTGTCTACCATCATCAACCTACCTATCATCTATTTACCAATCATCTATCTGCCTATCTGTGTATCTATCTATCATGTATCTATCTGTCTATCTACCTATCTGTCTATCTACCAATCTATTTATTTATTTATTGGCTTCTTGGCTTATTGTGACAGGATCTTATTTGGTAGTCCAGGATGGTCCAAATCTGAGACCATCCTTCCTCAATCTTCTAAGTGAGCCATCCATCTTTATGATATTCTTATAAAGAGGAAATCTGAACGAATACAGACAGTTCAATACAGGGTTTATGAAAAACTGAATTGAAAACATTCTCTTTACTCAAAATCCATGCATCCTTGTAAACCCAGCATTTGGGAAGCAGAGGCTAGAGGGTCAAGAGTTCAGGGTCAGGGGCTGGAGAGATGGAGAGACGGCCCAATGGGTAAGAGCACCAGTTGCTTTCACAGAGATCTGAGTTTTAACTCCCAGCACCCACATGGTGGCTCAACTGTCTGTAACCCCAGTTCCAAAGGATCTGATGCCCATTGCTGGCCTCTCGGGCACCAGGCACACACATGGTGCACAGACATTCATGCAGGCAAAACACCCACACATATAAAGTAAAATAAATGTATTTTTTAAATGCTCAATGGTCATCTCTAGCCACAGCAAGTTTGAGGCCAAGCTGGGCGGCAATAAGACACTATGTCCATACAAACAAACAAAACAACAGCAAAAGCTGTTTCCTAGTATAACCCAAATGCACAAAGTCATGATGTTCTCCTGTGTTTTCACTCATCCAACTACCGAAATTCTGAGAAGTCTTCATACATCAGCTACCATATTCGCTTAAAGTTCATTGCATCATCCAGTTTTGTCTCTGTTCTAATAACTGCATTATCTAGTTCTATCTCTAGATTTTCTGAGACAAAAATTCTACAAAGGCCAACTTCTGGGCTGTCAGAACGGCAAAAACTTTCTAAAACAGTACTGTTCAAGTTGAAACCCACAGAGCAGCTCTTGTATATAAACTGTTACTAATCCACAGAAACCCGGGGAAGAATGTTAAAACTTCAAGGCAGTGTGTAAAAACAATGTTAAGTCTGATGGATCCAAGAAAAAAAAAAAAAAAAAAAAAAAAAACAGAGACAAGCCTGGTGGTTCCCATTTCTTTCACTTCATTTTCCTAATAATTCATCTTTATGATATACTACAAAGGTATCAGTAAGAAACTGGGTATTTTTTCAACTCTGCTCTTTCATCAAAGACCCTCTGAGATACATTTCACTGGCGATTCTTTAAATGCTGAAGGTTGCGGGACATCAAGATAAACTGCTCCTCTTTGATGTCCCCAGTCTCTACTCATCTGGCTCTCACAAGAGCCACGCACACTGTTCCTCTATTTCCCAGCACTCTGAGCTCTGCTAGGCTGGCAGCAGTATCGATACAGTCCACTGCCTAAGACTTACCACTGATTCTCTGACGTCGCGGACGGGGAACGCAGCATCCCTTTGGCCACAAAAGCCACCCTGAAAGGCTCCTGGTGAGAAGCCGGTAACCCTGTTTGAGAAGTCACCCAGCCTTACAGCATGAATGCTGGCACCACTCGTGGAAATACAAGTCATGAAGCATTCTAAAGCTAGTACAGCTCAGTTTAAATTCCATGCTGCTACATCTTTTTAAAAATTTTCTTAGTTCTTTGAGAATTTTGTACAAAGTGTTTTGATCATGTTTACCTCCTCCTCTGAATTGTTCCAGATCCACCTGCCCTGCCCTATCCACACAACTTTGTGACCTGTTCAAGGTTGTTTTTACACCCAGTGGGTGCTGCCCGTATACTCGTGAATGTGTGGACTCCCACTGGAGTGTGGTCGGCTCCCCAGGGACCACACTCTGCAAGAGAACTGACCCCCCCTCTCCCGAAGCTACCAACTGCCAATCACTCCTCAGCCAGGGGTGGGGCACCTCCCCTCTCCAAGCTAGGATTTGGTTTGGTCTGAGAAGAGCTCCAAAACAAATAATCACAACAATAGTAATAAAGCACTGGCCTGTGACATCCTGAACTCCTGCTCAAAAACCTCTTATTCCTTCAGTTATTCCCTCAGTTCTGATAATCTAGCTGTACTTACAATTTTCCATTTGAACTACACGACTTTCCTGATTTACAAATTCCTTTAGTTTCTTATACAAGTATGTACAAAGATATGCATAATAAATAGACTTATTAAAAACTTGCCAATGATAATTCCAAAAGGTCTTTTATTTCATAAAAATATAATGAATACTAAGGAAAAATAAAATATGCAGTGCTGTGTTCTTAATTCATAGTACTGATAACCCATTACCACTAAACCAGCCCACATAATGCTATAAGAAATAATTCTGCAGTGCTAATAACTACATCATACTTTTAGTTAAGACTTGCATATCTTTCATGCTTTCAACTATTTAAGAACTTGTATAATAAAAAATGATAATTGGGGTCAAAAAGTAAAACAATAGCATATAAAAAATAACTAAATGTATTTGATTTCTGCCTCAGTTCCAACAATAAAATTAAATCCCCCCACACACTACTTAACTTTTAGACATCTACAAATTCTTGTCAAATTGCCTATTGCTGAGATTTAGCCTAAATGCAGTAAATTATTGCCTAAAAACATTTTTTAGCCAGAGACTTTTCCTGGGCTATTTCTTTCTTACATTTATTTTATTTTAGGGGGTACACACAGCACAGTGCATGTGTAGAGGTCAGAGGACAACTTGAGAGGGTCAGTTCTCTCCTTCCATCAGGTAGGTCCTGGGAATCAAACTCGGGTCCTCAGCTTGCTGGCCAGCACCTTAACCCACTGAGCCACCTCTCCAGCCCGTTCTGAAGTCATTCCTAATACCTAGTGAGTCTTGATCTCTTAGTCCTAAACCCCTAACAAATTTCTATTTGAATTTTAACCAGTTACTGGGTTTTCTTTAAGTGTCCATACCAAAACATCCTCCTAGATGGAGATGGCGAGAACCCACTGGACAGGGTATCACAGCAAGTGATTTCCTGGCCAATCTTTTCTTAGAGAAGACCTGGGCTCTAGTCCAGGCCTCCGCCACTTATCAGCTAAGTAACCTTCAGAGAATTTCGTAACCTCTTGGAGACTTCTGTCTCTGTGTGTTTAAATTTTTAAAGAGAGGGATTAAGATTCTACATAGATTTACTGGGAGCAAAAACTCAGCCTAAGGAAAAGAGATTTACACTACTCATGGTACTAAATTCTCTTTGTGGAAAACACACACACACACACACACACACACACACACACACACACACACAAACACACACACACGACATTGAGTCAACTTAGCGCTCTGAATCCACTGGGCCCTGGTCAGTGTCCACTGCCAATTCACAGTAAAATCAACGCTCTTGCTGGGGATGCGCCTCAAGTTCCATCATTCCTTTAACATAGAGTGTGTTGTGCTCCTGCACAGTTCCCAGTACCCGATGCCGAAGATGCTTCCCTTTGGGGCTTGGTCCCCCACAAGTCTATTTCTTCTGTCCAGATTCTGTCTGCCTCCCTGACACCAACACAGACTTCCTCTTCTACTGTCTTCAGAGTCTACAGCAGAAACTTGTTTTAAGCATATTCACTTTTTTCTACAAACTGTACAAGTAAAATGTCTTCACTGTAAAAACCTGTGTCACAGAGATGAAACTCCTGGTTAGCCCCTCAGTGTTCATGGTCTCTTACTCTCCTGACTTAACCTGAATTTGGTAAGTATCTTTCTGAACCTTTCTCCGTGCACTCAGACATGCATGTGTACACATGGACCCATACACACATGCATGAGAGGACCTTTATACAAAGGTACAATTACTCTGTATCTATTATTCTATAGACTGGCTCTACCCTCTTGTCATTCAGGCACATCAACATAACTATCGTGACCCTTTGGAAACCAGGATAGTGCACACACATGGTAGGCCTGAATGCACTCCAGTTGGAACAGTTTCCTATTGCATTAACAACTACGTACTGAGTAACTACTTTGTACAGTGTGGAACAAAAGAAACATTGTCCTCAGGGAGCTAAAAGTCTTCAACAAAAAACAACATGGGGGGGGGGGGCTAGAGAGATGGCTCAGTGGTTAAGAGCACTGGCTGCTCTTCCAGAGGACCTGAGTTCAATTCCCAGCAACCACAAGGTGGTTCACAACCATCTATAGTAAGATCTGGTGCCCTCTTCTGGAATGCAGGGACACATGCAGGCAGAATACTGTGTACATAATAAATAAATCTTTAAAACACACACACACACACACACACACACACACACACACACCAACAGAGGGTGTGGTGGCACATCCCTGTAATCCCAGCTCTCGGGAGACCAACCTGGACTACGCAGTGACATTCTCTCAACATCCCCCAAGAAGACAGGCAGGTGGATGAAAACATGAAGAAAACTAAGTAAATATAGCTCATCCTGAAGATACATTCCAAGACATACATGCCCCAGTAGATGCCTGAAACCCTAAACATGACTTTATTATTTGGATCTTTAATATAATACTTTTATTAATACTCTGATAATTTCACACAATGTATTTTGATTATATTCACTCCCCACTCTTCCCACTAACTCTTCCCAGATCTGCTCCTCTGACCCCACTCCCGACTTCCTGTCATCTTTATTTAAACCCACTGAATCTATTTGTGCTGCCTGTCTATTCACAGATGTGGAGTCATCCACTGAAGGATTTGGCCTTAACAAAAACTCTATCTCCCGCAGAAGCCATCCAGTGTCAATAGCTCCTCAGTTGGGGGGGGGGGCTCAGGAGCTCCTCCTTCTCCATGCTAGAATGTTTACTGGCAGGATATCATCTTGCTGGTCTTATAAAAGCAACCACAGCTGCCGTGAGTTCCTACGTACAGAGGTCCCCAGTGTCCAGAAAACACTGTTTTGCTCTGCTCCTCCCCGACTTCTAGCTGTAACCATCTTTCTGCCCCCTCTTCCGTGTCCCCAGGCCTTGCAGGGGGAGGGAAACAGAGGTCCTCCATTTGCGGCTGAGTCCTCCACTAACGCATACTCGTTTCTGTATTAACCACCATCCACTGCAAAGAAACTTCTCTGTCACGGACTAAGAGCTGCACTGATCTCTAGGTATAGCGACAGGAATCTAGAGGGCCATGTAATGCCAGGTTCATTTAGCAGAATAACAGTAATAGGTCCTCCCCTGGACACCCTGGAAAAGGGAGCTCCCCAGCCACATGGTAAGGTTTACAGTCCCAGGCACGCATGTCCTTGTGTGGAGAGGGTCTTACACCCAATCAGCAGACATAGTCCCATAAGATCCATGCCACCATTGTGCCCACAGGCTTGTCTCGTCACTCCAGTCATTACTGTACCTCTCAACTTCAAGGCTGAAGAAGACTGCTGATGACTTTTTCCCCAGCAGCCTACACAGCACCTTCATTCCTAAAAGCGGAGCCAGTAGGGGAAGCTTCCTGGTCAGTCCCAACATGATTTCCCTGTGTCCTGTAAGCCAAGTGTGTGGGGTCTTCAGCAATAACCCAACACTACTAAATCCTGTGGATATTATGCTTTTTCCTACAACCACATACCTATAATAAAGTTCAGTTTACAAAGTAGACATTGTAAGAGACTAACCGTGAACAAGAATGAGACGGAACATCTGTAACTAAATACAATCATAAAAGCCATGAGAACATGGCTGCTTTCTCTTTGGAGTCCCAAGAAATAGTAGTATTTTTGGACTGTGGGTGGCTGCAAATAACTGAAACTATGGAAAGTGAAACTGTAGATAAGGAAAGACTGTGTAAAGAATACAATATAGTCATCAAAGCACTGACATTACAAAGACAGCATTATTCACGACAGCTACATTATTGTCCTTACTGCTAGATCTAGCATTGCTTAAGTTAACCAATGACTTGGCATGATCTACACCCTACCTCCATAATCATAACACTCTAATCACTAACATAACAATATAATCACTAACTCAAGATGAAAAGGCTTCTACTCTGGAGGAAGCAGGTGCATCAGTGAATGGTTTTCCTCTCTCTTGGAAGGGGATGCCAGTAATATGAAAATCTGGCTCAGTTTCAACACAATTTTTTTAGTTGTGTGTGTGTGTGTGTGTGTGTGTGTGTGTGTGTGTGTGTGTTATGAATTCAAGTGGGTTTATGCATGTGTGGCTGTGCGTGTACAGGTTTATGTACACATATGCACACACATGAAGGCCACAGAACAATGTCATGTGTCCTCCTCTATGGCTCTCCACCTTGTTTTTTGAGACAGGGTCTCTTGCAAAACCTGAAGCTCATCAATTTGGTTAGGCTGACTTGCCAATAAGCTCCAGACATCTGCCTATCTCTGCTCCCTCAACACCTCCCCGCAAGCTCCAGGGTTACAGGTGTGTACTCCCATGCCTGGTTTTTATGTGGGTGCTGGGGAATCTAACTTGCATTCTCATGCTGTGTGGCAAGTCTGTTACCAAGTAAGCCATTTCCCCAGCCCCTTTGCTAGCCTTTAAGGCAAAAAATAGATGGAAAGACAATAGTTCAGGTGAAGGAGGCTGGAGAAGTGATTTCAAGCTCTCGAAGGTTAATTTAACAAGGTGAAGGACATAGACTAAGTACCTTAGACTTCAACAAAGTACGAATTTTGTGCATCAAATGGCATTATCAATACTGCAAATGAGTGTCCCATGTTAATTTTCTACAGCCTATACTGTAGAAAATTATATGGTGAGTCATCAAAACGAAGTACAGATTTGCCATACCATCCAGCAAGTCCTGGAAAACAAGCTCAGATAGTTAGACATCTTTACTAACAGCAGCATTATTCACAACAGCCAAACGACAAATGCAATAGACATTACTGAAAGAAGTACACAATGTGACACATATATGTGTGCATGCATACACACACAGAGACACATACACAATGGAATATTACTCAGCACTGAAAGGAAAGAAAATTCTGACACATGCTACAACATGGATTAACCTTGAATATACTATGCAAAGTGAAAAAAGCTAGCCACAAATGGATAAATACCCCATGATTTCACTTACTATCTAAAATAGTTAAACTCATAGAGACAAAGCAAAATGGCAGTGGCCAGCAGGTATGAAGGGAAGACTAGGAAGTTAGTTTCACTGGTACAATTAAGTTTGCAAGACTTAAAAATACGGCATGTGTAACATCACCATATACCACACAGTTGAGTGTACTTAATGCCATAGAACTGGACATTATAAAATGATAAATTTTATGATAAATCTATTTTGACACATAAGTATGTACAAAGATAAAAATTGTACCAGTATATTAATAATTTACTCAACCACTAAAAATCATTGAGGATTTAAAAGAAGATAAAAAAAATGTCCTCCAAACATCAACTTGATTCAAGACTTGCTGTCCAGAAATTGGCAAGAGCACAGGCTGAGATAAAAAGCTTTTGAGAAAACAGAAAGTCAAGAGCAGCAAGGTCAGCTGATAAACTTGACTTTCAGGACTCGCCATAAGAAAGATAACCAAGTTACTCAGGAAATGTGGCCCTGAGAAGGAAGGTTATAAAATCATTTCTCAAGCAGCATGGCACAAAAGTCAAGATTCATTCAGCAACATGGAAGCTAAAATGGGGAGCTAATCCAGGGCCAGCAAGATGGATCAGTGGGTAAAGGCACTTGCCACCAAGCCTGACAACCAGAGTTCAAAACCCATCACCCACATGGTGCAAGGAGAATCCTGCAAGTTGTTCTTTGACCATCATACTTACACACACAAAATAAATACATGAATGTAAAGGGGATGGTACTCCACCTTTCTACACACACGTATAAGGCCCCCTTTAACATGTAAAGTGATAGCACAGAATAACTAATTAGGAACCTTAAAACACAGTTACCGCCATATAAAAACATGAGCCAACCAAAATGCTCTTGCTTACCTTCTAAATGCAGAGTCAAACAAAAAAAAAAAAAAAAAAAAACAAAACTATTCACAAAATACTGTCTTAAAATTGTACAGAATGGGGACTGAAGAGACGGTTCGGTAGTTAAGAGCACATATAGCTCTTATCACAGACCTAAGTTTGGTTCCCAGCACTCACATCTGTCAGCTCACAACCACTGTTACTCCAGCTCCAAGGGATCTGACGCCCTCTTCTGGCCTCCAAGGGTGTGGTAGTTTGAATGTAATTGGCCCCAAAAAACTCATTGGGAGTGGCACTATTAGGTGGTGTGGATTTGTTGGAGTGGGTGTGGCATTGTTGGGGGAAGTGTGTCACTGTGGAGGCGGGCTTTGAGGTCTCATACATGCTCAAGCCACATTCAGTGACTCAGACCACTTCCTGTTGCCTGTGAGTCAAGATGTAAGAACTCTCAGCTCCTTCTCTAGCGCTGTGTCTGCCCTCATGCTGCCTTGCTTCCTGCCACGACAATAATGGATAAACCTCTGAACTGTAGACAAGCTACCACAATTAAATGTTTTCCTTTATAAGAGTTGCTGTGGTCATGGTGTCTCTTCACAGCAACAGAAACCCTAAGTAAGACAAGGACAATTGCACTCATGTGCCCATAACTCCCCCAGACACACAGGCCAACACATAACTAAATCTTTTTTTTTTCTTTTTTGTACAGAATAAAGGGCTGGAGAGATGACCCAGCGGTTACGAGCACTTGCTGCTCTTTCAGGGGACCCAGGTTTGGCTCCCAGGTCCCACATGGAGACTGACAACCATCCATAACTCCATCCAGTTCCAGGGGAAATGAAACTTCTACTGGGCTCCATCGTGCACTTTACATACATGCAGCCAAATACATGAAGTAAAAATAAACATTTTTAACTCATACAGAATAAAAAGTATAGAAGCCAACAATGGAACAATTTTGTTGTTGGTTCCTTGAACAATGTGAAGCTGAGTCAGGCTTTGACTAGAACCTTCTGCCCGCTTTTCTTGCCACATTAAACTCATCTCTTCCCTCTATCTCTTTCCCCATCCCAACCTCCATACAAAATATTTTGAAATCCTCCTGAAATGAAGTCATTGCAGGACATGAAAAGTCTGGGTTTTACATCACATAAAATCCAACCCACATTTCTCAAGGTTGGACCACTCCAGATTCTGGAGTCTCCAAAGTTCCCAAGTGAGTGATTTCGGGGTCTACTGGATCAGGGCTAACACTACCACTTAAAATCCTAAGTAAAAATAGAAATTAAAAACCACATGTGGTCAGAAAGGCACTTGTTTGATTTGGGGTTTTGTTTAGGCTATATCTGACCTCTGAGCTAGCTCACAGGCCTCTTCTCACTTCTTATTCTGAAACGTGGTCCCATGACGCTGCCCATGCTGAGCTTGAACTATCTCTGCAGTCAAGCCAGGCCTTGAACTTGAGATCCTCCTTCCTCCCTTAGAGCTGGGTTTACAAAGTACATCATTCCTGGCTATGGCAGCACCTCTAAGTATTAAAAGCTCCATAAATGGCTTAATTAAAATTGCCTGTATTACTCTGTCATACAAGTATAATCAGAGTAGAGCTAGATACACAGATACTGGGATAAAGACCTAAAGGAGGAAAAGAACATGAGGAATGTGGAGCCTGTGTTTCTTCTGTTAGAAATACCTAAAGAACAGCTGCCTAACAGGCACTCAGTCAAGTCAGCAAAACATCAGCACCACACTCAAGGGTCCAGCTGTTTGGAGAACACAGCTAAGCACCGAGTACTAGATGACCTCCTACCATACCCAGTGCCCACACTAGCAGAGCTCAACACCACTTATCCCTACCATTCCTGGATAAAACTCCCTCCTCCAGTCCGCATACTTTCTAAACAGGCCCTGGATGAAGAAGGTTAGCTATGGGGCTGAGTGCAGCTGGAATCAATGGGTCATTCTCTCTCAAGAAGCCCCATGAACATGTCAATCATGGTATCCCAAGAAGGTAGAAACAGAACTGCCAGGCTCTTAAGGCCAAAACTCACAGGTCAGGCATCACTTTCTCATGTTCTATTAGTAAAATCCAAGTCATAAAGAATCCTACATTAGGGGCTGGAGAGATGGCCCAGTGGCTAAGAGCACTGGCTGCTCTTCCAGAGGACCTGGGTTCAATTCCCAGCACCCACATGGCAGCTCACAACTGTATGTAAATCCAGCTCCAGGGGTTCTGACACCTTCACACCAATGCACATAAAATAAAGTTTAAAAAAATATTCTTTAAAAATAAATCCTACACTAAAGAAGTAAAGAAATGGGCTACAGAGAAGGCTTAGCAGTGAAGAATTCGCTCTGTGCTTGCAGACAACCTGGGGTTAAATTTCTAACGCTTACATCAGAGTGCTCACAACCACCTGCAACTCCAGTTCCAACACCCTCTTCTGGCCTCTGCCTGCACACACATGCATACACTCACTGAAACCCCCACAGAAACACATAAAAACTTTTCTTAAAAATAGTTTTAAAATGAAGTAAACAGAGTACCCCTTGACCGAAGACAAGGCAGGATAACATTCAAAGGACAACAGATAAAGGAAGGGACCATTATTATAGCAATCCAACACGGCCAGTGCCTTACATAAGAAAGAAACCAAGAAGGCTTACAGATGCAAAGACTGTCTTTAGAAGGAATAAAAGAGGGCAGTGAGAGCAGTGGCCTCCAAAGACCAAAACTAGGAGGAAAGCAGAAGCTAGGTACTGTCTACTATCAGCTCGGCATCTTCCCTTCGATATGAGATACATTTATATCTCCGATATGAGATACATTTATCAAGGCTTCAAAAGCGGGAAAACATGAAGAGCTTCTGCACATTAGATAAGTCAAGGTTTAATTGAAAGACATTGAAAAGTTGGGAGGAACACAGGCATTTCACTGTGTAGAGTGTTATATTTGGTAACATACAAAGGGTTTTACAAGTTACTAAGAAAGAGGCAAACACCCCACCGGCTCTCTCCTTTCTCACATACACATCAACAACTAAGACAAGGCAAATGACTAAGTAAGGACCATATCTAGCTATTAAATTAACAAGTAATCTTTGAAACTTTATGAATATCAAAATTAAGAATGTAGAGGACTTGGCAGCTTCACATACTGCTATTAGAAGAGCAGCTTTAGCTGCACTGTGTTAGTGGTAGTGCACACCTTTAATCCCAGCACTCAGTGGCAGAGGCAAGCAGATCTCTGTGAGTTCGAGGCCAGCCTGGTCTACAGAGAGAATTCCAGGACATCCTGGGCTACATCCAGCCTCAACATGATATAACAGCCTGTGTTGACTACCCAAGGAAGGCCTTAGTCTCTATGAGGAGGGGATAGGGGTAGAATGGGGGTAGGTGGGGGGAGCAGAAAAGAAAAATCCTGTCTCAAAAAAATCAAAAAGATTTCCAAAAAGGCTGTACAAGATTGCATTCCCACCAGCAGTGGAGGAGTGTTCCCCTTTCTCCACATCTTCTCCAACATAGACTGTCATCTGTATTTTTTATCTTATCCATTCTAGTAGGCGTAAGATGGTATCTCAGAGTTGTTTTGATTTGCATTTCCCTGATGGCTAAGGATATTGAACATTTCCTTAAATGTTGTTCAGCCATTTGAGATTCTTCTGTTGAGAATTCTCTGTTTAGCTCTGTAGCCCATTTTTTAATTGGATTATTTGATATTTTGCTCTCTAGTTTCTTGAGTTCTTATATATATTTTAGAAATCAGCCCTCTATCTGATGTGGGGATGGTAAAGATCTTTTCCCATTCTGTAGACTGGCTTTGCATGGCTTGATGTGTTTGTGGGTCACCTGGCAATGGGACCAGGACTCACCCGGGTACACAAACTGGCTTTTTATACCCCATTCCCTATGGTGCAATGCCTTGCTCAGCCTTGATGCAGGAGGGCGGGGCTAGGTCTAGCCTCAACATGGTATAATAGCCTGTGTTGACTACCCAAGGGAGGCCTTAGTCTCTATGAGGAGGGGATAGGAGTGGGATGGGGGTAGGTGGGGAGAGCAGGAAAAGAAGAGAGGGAACAGAGGTTGGCATGCAAAGGGAAAGAAAATCTTTTTTTAATAAAAAATTATATATTAAAAACTCAAAAAGAAAAAACAGAGCAACTTTATAATGCACTTTCTGAAAAGTGTGTATGTCAGTGCTTACTAATATGTAATATACTACTAAATTGAAAATATCAAAAGCCTTAAAGCGTGCATACTGTTTGGTCTACAAATTGAAAGTTCGCTGATGAGTAAGGCATGCATCCACATGGGTTTACTTTATAACCTAGAGAAAGACCTTCAAATAATAAATCTAGTAATTGCCCTATACATAGGCCCAACTGTTGCCTGATAACACTGCAGTAGAACTCAATAGCTAACTCATCCATGCTCAAAGAGCTTCAAACATGCATTTTAGAATCATGTTCTTTAATAAATATGGACTACCAATAGTCAACAAGTTGAAAAAGGTTATTCACATGAAAGGGAGTGGAGAGAGAATGCACAGTACAGAAGAATTTCACCAAAATGAATATCCTTACAGAAATAAGACAACACTGTCTCCATGACATTATGACAGTATGTTATTGGGTCTCTCCAAAATTACAGAACCAAGCCTCCAAAATTCAGAAGGAAAATAATTTGTAATTTAGACTTTCTGTACCAGCCCCCAAACTATTGATCAAGCTTAAAACAAGAATAAAAACACTTTTAGATTTTCAAGAACACTACAATTTATCTCCCCTCTCCCTTTGTTAGGATGCTATAACCTTCAATAAAGAAAGAGAACAAAGTAAAACAAGATATTGCGGCTCAGTACAGGAAAAAGGCAAAGTAAAGACCCAAAATGACAGCAATATGGCAGATCCAGAAACGAACCAATCTAGAGGGAAGCAGTTCTTGCACTGGCCCTTCCCCATCTCAGTAAATGACATGAATGAACTCAAGCTAAGACAGGGGGTGGCCACCCTTGACTCCCCCCAAACTCCCCATTCAGTGTCCTCACTATTCCACCTCCTCAACAGCTCAGTGACCTCATGGCTTTCTATCCTCACTGCCACCTCCACACTCTAAGATGCCATCAGCTCTCACCTAGTCTACGTACTGGCCTGTTAACGAGATGCCACGCTGTGAACAAGACGTTCCCATATACACCACTTATTTTATTGTTAAATATAGCAAGATCACTTCACACTACCTAGAATCCTTTAGTAGCTTCTCATTTCAGCTGGAATAAAACAGCTTCGAACCTAAGCCCTTGGGCACCCCTCTCTGCCTCGCATCTCTATTCCGACCATGGTGGTCCTCCCAACCCCAGAACTCAAAGCTTCTTCCTGCCTTTGCACATGCGTACCTTCTCCATCAGCTCCCCTGACGTTCACACTGAATTAGACGTATCTTTCATTACTCAATTTAAATGTCATCTCAGAGAGAGCTTTCCTGAACATCGATTTTCAGTCAATCCCTCACTACGTCACTCTTCCTTGATTTCCTTTTCTTGGCGAATTAAAAGGAGGAGGTTTTGTTAACTGGATTAGAGGAGGTTCCCTAATGGAACTGTACACTACTAAATGAGGTTATTTTCTTAAAGTATTTAGGATTTGTGATTCAACTGGACCATCTTAAAGCATTAGAACAGGGTAGATAGGGGGAGAATTTGTTCTGCTAGACTAGCACCTTTTAAAGCTATAACAGATATGGCCGATCAAATGACACTCAGTGAGGGGACAGAGCCGATGAGAAAGCCTAAAGTCCACGTGTGACATCAATGACACTTGAAGTGGCACTGCAGGACGGTAGGCAGAGAGTGATGCTGGCTCAGTCAATCATCCACACGGAAGGGATCTATGTCTGGACCTTGTTCTACATCCTAGAGGCGGGGGAAACACTAATTTCTATTTAAATATCAGGAAAAGTAGAAATTGTTAACTCTTAGGAAGGTTGTACGACTACTAAAAAGACCAGAACTTCTTCAGACTCTGCATCTCCCCTCTTTCTCTATGCATATTCCTTTTCTTCTCTGTGCTTTTCTTCAAAATGAAATTATTAATTAATCTGAGTTCATTAAAGTTAAAACTCCTGGATTCTTAGTAGCACAAAAAGAAAAAATCCAAGCCACAGACTGCACGCAGGTATTTCTAATACATGTAACTGCCAAAAGATTAAAGTCTAAAATATAAAATACATGAATAATGCTTTCAAATCTATACAAATAAAGAAACAGCTCACTTAAAAATGAGTAAAGACTATCTCAAAGTAGCAATTGAATTGCCAGTGGGCATATAAAAAGATTGTCACGTAGATCAGTGATATATAAGCTAAAACCATATGAAATATTATTTCACACTGATTGGCTTGACAAAAACCTAGGTCTGACAACATTGTCATGGTCTGAATGTGAAGTGTTCCCCAGAGGCTCGTGGGTTTGGTCCCTGCTGGTAGGACTGTTTGGGAAGACTATGGCACTTTTAGGTGCAGAATCCTTGCTGAACAAAGTATGCTGCTGGAGGCAGGCTGACATTTTATAGCCTGCTCCTATCTTTGGTTCTGTTTCTTGAGAGCTGATAAAATGTGACCAGCCAGCTTCCTCCTACCACCAGACCTTGCCTGCCTGTCGCCATGTCTTACCCCCCATGACCTCCTCCATCCTTCTGGAACACTAAACCAAAGCACACTCTTTCTCCTCTAAGCTGCCTCGGTCAAGGTATCTGATCACAGCAACAGAAAATGAACTGGTACACCAGGCAACAGTGAGGCTGCAGACGAAGGGGAACTCTCCTACCTTTCTGGTAAAAGGAAACAGACTATGTGGCTACAGCCAAAAACAAAAAAGCTGCGTACCATCTAAGGGTGAGTAATGGCATTCCTAGGAACAGACCATCAAGGCGCAGCTAGCAGTCTGTTTTCACCATCACGCTCATTTTTCATTATGACCCACCCAGAACACTTTTACTTGGTTTACTGAAAATTCACAAAATGCTCTTTATCCTTACTACACATGACATATTCTTAGAGTTTCCACTCTGTTTTTTTTTCCCCCTTCTTGAATGTTGCTATGACTCACTCTCTTGCTTTTACAACACTAATAGATAAACATACCCAGGTTGAGAAATTCTGCCTGAGACAATGTTCTCATATGTATCTTCTTGTGTGGATAAAACAGAATGTTCACTATGGTACTTTTTGTCAGAAAAAAATATATTTAATAATGAATTACAACCTGAGAGCATGTTAAAGTGGGAGAGACATGCTGAGGAGTGTTTGTGGGGAACGGAATAAGGGAGTGATGGATGTGCATGATAAAGATGCATTGTATACATACATGAAATTGTCAAAGAATAAATAAAAGATATTAAATTACAATGGGGGACAAATTCACACAATGAACTATGATATACCAGTTCAAATGAAAGAATGATGGCTATAAACACAAATCTTACCAGCTTAAAACTAGATAAACCAGCCATGGTAAACCCAGAATTTATGAGGCTGAAGCAGAATTGTGAGTTCAAGGTCAGCCTAGACAATAGAGTAACACCAGGTCTCAAAAAAAAAATTGGTAATAGGAAAAATAGCAAAACAAGCCAATTTCACATGAATATATAGAGTATATCACTTGAAAACACTTTTTATACAGGCAAAATAAAATACTGCTTGGAGATATATATATATATAAAATTTTTTATTTTTTTTATTTTTTTTTTTTTTTTTTTTTTTTTTGGTTTTTCAAGACAGGGTTTCTCTGTGTAGCTTTGTACCTTTCCTGGAACTCACTTGGTAGCCCATGCTGGCCTCGAACTCACAGAGATCCGCCTGCCTCTGCCTCCCAAGTGCTGGGATTAAAGGCGTGCGCCACCACTGCCCGGCTAGAGATACATTTATGCATAGTAAATATATAAAGTATGGACAGGCATGGTAGCACATGAATCTCAGACCTAGGGAGGCAGAGGCAGATGGATCTCTGAGTTCGAGGCCATAGTGAGTTTCAAGATGGGCTATGTAGAGAGAACCTATCTCAAAAAAAAATTATAGTAGATAGATAGATAGATAGATAGATAGAGATAGAGATAGAAAGAGAGAGAGAGAGAGAGAATGAAGACATGCTCAGGGAGAAAGACTACGATCAAAAGAGAAAAGAAAGCACTATGAAAAGCCAAGTGAACATCTACATACTAAAGCATTAAAACTGCCATCTTTAAATTAATCTGTTGCCTCCCAGAACAGCAGCTTCCTTCCAGACAGACGAAGAAAGAAAGCTAGAGACAGACACAGCCCAACTGAGCTCAATCATAAGAACGCACACCACTCATCTTTTAAAATTACCCTCTTCAGTAATCAAGTACTTACACTGAGTATCTATTTTTAACTTAGTAACGAAATTCAGAACATGCACCCAAAAAAAATGCAACAGGTAGTTGTGGGTGGATGAGATGTCACAGCAGATGCCCCGAACACAGCCATGTGCCAGTGAGGTTGAGTCACTGCAATATGCCAAAAAAGGATACTAAGGCTCGGCTGCCACAGGTTGCAGTGAGTTGCTCTGCCTTCCCCGTTACACTTGCCAGGCATCATTACAGAGTGCTGATCAGACACTCAGACATCATCAAGATTACAAAACTCACTAAAAATGACAAAGTACGGCATCCTGCAAATAGCACGAGTCTGTGATCAAGTCACCACACAGCAGAGAATTAATAAACCTTTAGAAAGCTCATGGGACGGTTCCCTGTAATTAACAGTGACCCCTTTGGTTCTCAGTATACATTCTACCTAAAAGAATAAATCTGGGGCTGGTAGGATGGCTCAGTGGTTAAGAACACTTGTTGCTCTTGTAGAGGACCCAGGGTTGGTTCTCAGCACCACTGTGGTTCACAACCATATGTTAACTCCAGCTCCACGGATCCGACACCTTCTTCCAACCTCTGCAGGCACCAGGAACGCACATAGTGCCCATACATACATTCAGGCAAAACATTCATACACATAAAAATGAAATAAATAAATCTAAAAACATATAAATAAATGCAATTTTTTTTTCCTGGAGCTGAGGACCTAACCCAGGGCCTTGTACTTGCTAGGCAAGTGCTCTACCACTGAGCTAAATCCCCAACCCGCAAAATTTTTTTAAAGAATACATCTAATGCTGTAATGTATTTTTGCTATAATTTCAAAGGCATCGGCTTGTTTGTCAGGGAATATCAATTTTTAGAATGATATGTAATAGAATTAAATGTTAGCAAGACCATCAAAAGCCTTCCAAGCCACAAGAACAAAACTACTCTGACCCCCAAACTAAGTAACCTGTCTGTGAAACTCCTATCCCATGCACCCACTCATTCGGCCCCTGTTTCCCACATTACACATGGAGGCGCCATGGCAAACTCACAGAAGAACACAAATAGGTTCAGTAAGATCTCTATCCTTAAGAGACTGACGGCGAGCGATGGAGCTTAGGGGTGTATAGGGTCCTAAAGGATACAGGCAAATCTAAGGTCCATACGGGAAGCAAGGAGGAATTACCACACAAAAAAAAAAAAAAACCTTGCTTTGATTTGGCTCTTGCCTATCTATTCAGCCTATCAGTCAAATATGGAAGATGGGTACTTAAATAGTATCTCGTCAAGGGTAGCTAGCTACAATTACTAACAAGACTGTTCTTATAACCTCCAAAACATCTCCTCAGACGATACTTTCTATGTGTACTGTGCCCTACATGGAGGAGTAAACAGAAATTAGAAATACGGATCCCAATTACAGCCCATAACCCTGAGCACTACAGGTCTAAAGGAAAGAGAAATACTAATCAATGAAATGGTTGAGCGGGCAAAAAGGCACTTGCCACCCAAGCCTGATGACCTGAGATCAATCCGCAGGACCCAGGTTGTCTCCTCTGACTTCCACACATGCACTGGGGTACATGCATGTTTACACGCATAGACGGACTAAATAGAAATAGATCCGGCATTAAAAAAAAAGTGTTAAGGTAAAAGAATCTGATAAAGATATCTAAGAGAGAACCAAGGATGCAACATCTTAGACCACCCATCTCCTACCCTCTCCTCTCTGATGCCATTACTGTACTTCTCAATAAAACCTTGTTTGCTTGCTCTTACATATGGGAGAAAAAAAAAAAAGCAACATTTCTTGTGAGGAAAAAAAAATGGGGATATGTCAAAACATCACAAAGCCACTTGACAGACCTCCCAAAGACAAAAGCGGGGAACAAATAACAACAGATATTTACTCCCTGGCTTACTAAGAGGTTCCATCCACCCCACTAACCACATCAGAAACTGGACAGATCGCGTACTGAAAATGCGTAGACTGTGCCCAATGGGTCAAAGCACAGGTTAGCAGCACTGTGGTGTTGAGGTCCCCGCTGTGTGGCTGAGTGGGTGTGGTGTGTGCTATCCCAGCTACTCAGGAGGCTGAGGCAGGAGGATCACCCAAAACGACATGAACATCAGATAGACATGCATCGGATGCACTGGGGTGGAACCACACTGCTGTAGTGCTCTGGGGGAAGGGGATATAGTTCTGACTCGGATGTAAGAAAGCATCATACAGCGGGACACATCACAGACACATATGGAGGGACATATCACCAAGTAACTAGCCAATATTCTTGAAGAATGCCAAGGTCATTCATGACAAAGAAAGACTAAAGACAGGCTAGGGAAATGGAGGACACCTGGCAATTAAATCCAGTTTGTATTCTGGATTAATCCTGGGCCATGGAAGAGGAAAACAGCTCATCTCAAATGAGAACTGTGAAATGATCAGTAATGGTAAAAACCATGTGAATTTCTGTCCTACTTGGCTTCTCTGATGCTCTGATAAAACCCTGACCAAAATCAACTTAGGGAAGGGTTTATTACACTTTACAGGCTCTGGTCCATCCCTGAGAGAAGCCAGAGCAGGAACTCAAGCAGGAACCCGAGGTAAGGACTGAGACACAGACCCTGGAGCAGGGTCGGCCACTGGCTTGCATCCTCGGGATACTGCTCAGCTACACGTCTCATACAGCCCAGGCTGACACGCCCAAAGATGGTACCGCCCACAATGGACTAAGACTTCTTCCTCCACCATTCAGCAATCATGAAAATGCCCGACAGACATGCCCACAGGTCAATCTTATAGATAGAGGCAGTTCTTCAAGTGAGGGTCCCTCTTCCTAGGTCCGTCAAGTTGACAACCAAGTTTACCACTGTAATTTCCTGTAGTGTTTTTCAATCTTTTCTGTAGCTCTAATTTTATTTTCAGATGAAATGTGCAGCAGGATTTTCCACTTCTTTTTTCTTTTCTTAAATTTGTTTTGTTTGGGGTTTTTTGTTTTGTATTTTTTTAATACAATATATCCAGGTGTGAGACTGGATGCTTTGACCCCATTATGAAGAATGACTCATTCTGGCTAGCTATTATAATTTTTGTATTAAGGGAGATTATCAAATGATGTCAGACACAGCATCTCTACACCCAGTTCTTACAGTGTATGTCAGATTGCAGTAAACAAGAAAGCAAGCCAGTGAAGGAAAAATCCACGTGCTAAAACCCAAAGAGATAAGCCAGAAAAAACACATGAATATTAGAACATGAACAGTAGAAATAAATGGCCCTTAATGCCCACATGTGAACACACTCACACAAAGCATGAAGTGTCAAGAATTAAACAAAACCAAATGAATCGGGGACTAGCATGTAACTCTGTGGTCAAGTTCTTCTGTAGCATGTGTGAGACCCTGAGTTCAATCCTCAGCACACACACACAGACACACACACACACAGACACACACACACAGACACACACACACACACACACACACACACACACACACACGCATTTTTTTTAACTCAACTGAATCAGCCGGTAGTGAGATCATGACTTGAAAGCTACCAGAGATGGTCAATTTTCATGAATTTCCAGTAAGAAGTTTACTAGAAAGGTAAAGTTGCGTTAGCTCTGATACATACCCAGACTTCAAGTCTGTTATTCTCAAACAGTTTGTAGCATCCAGCCCCACCTTTCCATTCCGGACCACGCTAGATATGAATGGGGACAGCATTGGAGAAATTCGGTTCAAGGCAATTTCTGGAGACATTTTAACTGGATTTATGAGTCACCACTGAAAGTAGAAAGAAAGAAAGGTGATCAATGCACCAGATACAATATAGAGATAAAGATGTAACTAGCTTCCTGGAAGCTAGCACGGTGCTCAGAATTTCTCTCGTATGAGCAAGTGCTCTGTGACCTGGTAACACCTCCACCCTTAGTCTTCTAGAAGAAACCAGATCCCTGCTGCTCAGATATTCAGGGCATGGGCAGTCCTGTGCTTTTCAGGAATGAAAGGAACCCTGAAGTACAATCCCCTCCTCCTTCCCAAAGACGATCCTCCACTAGAGCAATACCTTAAAGGACATGGCTCATGTCATAACCACTCTTCCGATTTGTTGATTTGGAGAAGCCTTCCCTAACAGTCCTGTCCCCGTAACACACAAAACACACATCACTGCGTTAGGAACCCCTCCACCCGTGTCCCCATGAGGACAAAGAGCTTTACCGGCAACAACGTACAAAACTCTAAAGCACACACAACCAATTGTTACTTACTAGAAATCATTTATGGCTGACAGCCCTTTCTTAATAAGTCCTTCCCTGGTGGATTATAATTACCTGTTTACATGGACTCTCCCCAAGAAAGACCACAACTCGAAATTCTCACATATAACAAATGCATTTAACATACACTTAGTATTCAGTAACATTTTAATAATATATAAATTACGTGGTAAGTTCAAATGATAGATTTTTTTTTTAGCCAAATTTGAAGCAAGCTTTATTAACTACTGGTCAGGATCATGGATACTGATTACTTGAGACCTATGCTCAGAATATGGCCTCAAATAATAGATTTAATCAAATTAAATTTTAAATACATGAATAAGGGGAGCAAAGCTGAGAAATATTTAGGGATGGAGAGAATATACCCTCAAAAACTGATAGGGTGGGAGGTACCTGAGAAAACAGTTCAGTGAGTAAAATGCTTTGCTGAACACACATGAGTTCAGACTCCCAGCAACCACATAAAAAGCCAGGCCCTGTGACACACATGTAACCCCAGCACTGGGGGTCACAGCATGGCAGATCACCAGGGCTCACTGGCGAGCCAGTCTAGCCAAAATGGTGGACTCCAAGGTCAGGGAGAGAACGAGAGAGGAAGATACTCAACACTGACCTCTGTCCTCCACACGTGTATACCAAGGCAAATGGATATGCACAGACATATACATGCTATACACACACATATATACCAGTACACACACACACACACACACACACACACACACACACACACACACGAGAGGGGAATGAATCCAGCAGAATCTGAGGAACAAATGAAGCAAAAAAAAAAATGTACTTAACACTTAAATTATAAAAACATAGTCCTGTCGCGATCCTAAGCAACAAAAACTAATGGAGTCTTTTCAGTCTTTGATTTTCAGGCACTAAGATGTCTCTACCCTTGATAATACAAAAGCAATAAATCACATCCACGCTACTTGGATATTCATGGAGCTGGAGGAGAGAGAGCACGAATTCCTAATAGACTTCTAAATGAAAGCTGCTACTTTAGAGGTGAATAAGTCAATTCAAATAATCATTGTCTTTCTCAAACTGGAAGGTTAATCCCACATTGAAAGCTAATTAATTTCCACCCCGTTACAAGTATGAGTGCCTGCTGCTCTGGTTCTGGTTTCTACACACTACGGCACCCACAGACTTACAGGCTCTGCAAAACTGAATGCTTGTTTTATCGTTTTAGATAGTAATAAAGAGATGACTATAGAGAGCTTTCAAAAAAAATACAATGGTGATCCCATGATGCCACCCAGAAATATTTCTGAAGTGGTTAAGCTCTATACTACGTACTTTAGTCTCCAAATGATTCTCTTCTGACTCTTTAGTAGATGACTTCCACACACCATTCTAATACGCCATCACAAGGCAAGAGTAACTATCATAAAAAACCATACATTTTATAGCATCACATCACTTATAAAACACTTTTATATGCAGTGTTGCCATCCACAACCTGTATAAGGCAGGTTTCCAATTCCCATTTTCCAGACGAGAAGGGCAACTGTTTTGAATAATATACTAACTGACACGATCACCTTGAAGATTTCTCTTTCTAAATTCTGCAGTACTCCTACCTGACTTCTACCCACCAACGTCACAGTTCCTGAAAGGGATGCTTATTTACATCACAGGCAAAACACAGAAATAGTTATCTGGTGGTAGGAGCAAACAGAAAGAGCTCTCATAACAATAATTGATTTTTGTCATGATTTTTTTTCTCGCAGTATCTACTATTTTACCTCAAATTTCCTTAAGAAAGAGAAACAAAACTAGCACATTTCAAACCTCACACAGCTCTCTATTCCTCACCTCTCTGTACAGCCATCCACTCCCCCCACAGTAGTTTCTTAATGACTAGTGTTTCCACTTTATGAATACAAAAACTGAAGGCCAGTGAGACCAAGTTACTTAATGTCACACACAGAGCGAACAGAAGGATTAGAATCCAAATCCAGACTTCTCTCAGAGGCCCCTATTCCTATTTTCCTCTCAAGCATTAATTCCATTGGCCACTAAAGGAAGCAGCCAGGTGAATTTTTAAAGCATACACCTTGTTAAATATGAAGACATGGTTATGAATTTATACACATGATGGCTTTACAACTAGAGATCAGCGAGGCTACTGCTGATCCAGTGTTGATGCTAGTCTGAATGATTCACTAGCTAAAATGCCAAAAGAAACAAACCTACTCCAGATGCCAAACCACACCAGTGACAATGACAACCCATTCCACTTCAGCAAGTGTCAAGACTTTAGGATCACACCTGAGGGAACGGATTTCTGTCTTTATTTCCGGAGCAGAAAAAATACAATTTTTTGACAGTGCACGGTTTTGTGCAGCTTTAAGATGTCTCAGTTGTGAAGGGTGAATTCTCTAACAAAGAGGAAAAAACTATACTGACTCTCAAATCAGGAATTTGAATAAAACAAAAAAAAAGGATGATCTTTTGGTACAATATGCAGGGATATGGACTGGAAACAAACCACACACACACACACACACACACACACACACACACACACACACACACACCCTCTTTTTTACACACGTCACCATTATAACAGAACCCAGAGGGGCAGGAATTTTCGGTGACCAGCCTTTCTTGAACGCTTGATTTTTGCAATTTGTATTTCCTGATTTTGACGTATTGCAGGAGGAAAATGCAAATCTATGATTTTTATAGAAATCTGCTGCCGTAAGGTAGGGTCACATGAGGTCTTTTGGTGGGCTGGCTATCTGGGGAATACAAAGACGTATAAAGCACCGACCAGGCTCTTGCAATTAGGAGGATGACAAACGCGGAAACATGTGCCCCGTTGACGTCATGGAACGGAAAGGGGTGGCCTCCTGCTGCATCACGTTCACGTCATATGGCGCACGAAGGAAGTTACGGCGGGGGAGCAATTTCTCCACTGGGGCAACATCGGGGAGGGATGGGGAGAGCGAACCGGTTCAGATCCAAAGAATGGCCACCCACTCTGAGGAAAACCTAAAGGGATCCAACCCTCTCTCCCAAACTGTACGATGTTTCCCCCCCTATTAAGCGCAAAAGGAGCGGGCTTCATCGGGGGCCATGAGTGAGCAAGATATGTGGAGAGAGAGAGAGAAGCCTCGGGTTTTGGGGGCTCGTTCTTGAGGGGGATCCGCGTGCTGGGGGCGAGCGGGGCATCTTTGGAACGCGGGCCTTCTCTTGGGGAAGAGGCTAGCTCTCGGGCCAGATTCAAACACGGCTCTCTGCGCCACCTGTGCGACTGAGATCCAACCTCCCCGCACCAGCCCGGGTCCAGGTACCTGGAACTTAAAGTCCGATCAGTAACCGGCGACCAGACGGGGTACTGGTTACCCGAGCGCGCCCCCGACCGACGCACCGACCTGCGCGCGAACCGCGGGCCGGATGCGTGCGCGCTCCCCCTCCCCGGACGTCCCGCCCCCCACCCCTCGCTCCGGAGCCGGCCGGGCGTGCGCGTCCCCGCGCCGAGCCCGGCCGGAAGCGAAGGAAGGCGGCCGGGTAGTGCCTGAAGGTTCCCCGCGGCTCCCGCCTCGAGCCTGGCGAGCCGGGCCGACTCTGGCCGTGGCGGCTCGGCCTCGCGCCGTGCGGCGCGGCGGGAACGTGGGTCCCAGAAGAACCGGGACTGGGCCGGAGGCCCGGGAGGTTTCACGGGCATTAGGGTGGGCGACCCAACCCGGCGCGGAGCACGCCCGCGTCGTTAGGGAGGAAGGCGCGGCGTCCCTGGTTACGGGTTCAGGCAAAGGGCAAAGGGCAGCGTCCGGGGTTGAGCTAGAGCTAGCCAGGCTTGGGAATGGCGGCGTCCGGGGAGCCCGCGAGGCCCCGGCAGGAGGAGGTGGCGGCAGCGGTGGTGGTGGTGGGTTCCTGCATGACCGACCTGGTCAGGTTAGTGCGGGGGCGCCGCAGCGCAGGGTCTCGGGAGGGCGAGCCACCCTGCTGGGTGCCCGGGCCTCGGGTCTGTGGGCACCCACCGTGGAGCTTTGCAGTGAGCTTTTAGGTTTCCACGGCGCGACTTCTCACGTGGAGAAGGCAGAATTCGAGTCTGTGCAAGTCAATGACGAGGGAAGGGGGACTGGGCGCCGCTGAACGAAAGCTCTGATACCGAAAGACCCCTCCCCTAAACACCTGTCCCTGGTTTTTGTCCGGGCTGCCCCATGACCTTCTCACCTCTGAGAATGTGCCTACCTTACAGGGTTGTTCTGAGGACAACAAGAAGTGTTTTTTTGTCAACCAGACCCAACTGGGTAGTACTCGCTTGAACACGGGCGAAATAAGGCGTCCAGGCAAAAAGACACACACCTTTTCAACTCTGTCGATCGCTGGCATTCCTGCAGTGTCCCATGTTTACAGGTTACTTTCATGTAGAAGTGAACCGTGGGTCAACCTTGTGATAAACCCAAGTGTGAGTCCAAAAAAAAAAAAAAAAAAACATAAAAATTATGTTCACTAAAAAACTATGAACAAATAGTGATGAAAAAACATGCTAAATGAAAATAGTTGAGTTAATCAGAGAGATTGAAGGAAAGAGCCTTCTGGTTTGTCATCTTTTTTTATGAAAACAGTTTTTTAAGCATAAAAGTATACATGTTGTAGAAAAATAACTCAGATACTCCAAAAAGATTCATACCACTCCACTTCTGTTTGTTAATGATCACATTTCTAATATAATGCAACTTAATATCATTTTTTAAATGATTAAGTCTACTATGATGAAGACCTCAGCTGTCCCTAAACCTTTTTCCAAATGATAACAGAAAACCTTGAAATAAGGCCTTGGTGTAATCAAAGTAACCAAATGGTTGCACCAAACTACCTATATCTACTTTTAAAAATAGCTCCAGGGTCTTCATATGTCCAACATGTCCAACTTAATCTTGCTAAAAACATTTACAAATTGGGGCAGTGGTGGCGCACGCCTTTAATCCCAGCACTCAGGAGGCAGAGGCAGGCGGATCTCTGTGAGTTCGAGGCCAGCCTGGGCTACAGAGTGAGTTCCAGGACAGCTAAGGCTACACAGAGAAACCCTGTCTTTAAAAAAAAAAAAAAATCACTTAGGGAGGAGGGAAGAGGGGGGTCTGTGATTGGTATGTAAAATGAATAAAAAAATTCTTAATAAAATATTTAAAAATTGTTATCAGGGTCATCAAGAGGGCTTAGGGAAGTTATTCTCAACCTGTGGGTCTCGACCCTTTAGAGGTCCGTATATCAGATATTTACATTATGATTCATAACAGTAGCAAATTACAGTAATGAAATTGTAACAAAAATAATTTTGGACTGCAGAGATGGCTCAGAGGTTAAGAGCACTGACTGCTCTTCCAGAGGTCCTGAGTTCAATTCCCAGCAACCACATGGTGGCTCACAACCATCTGTAATGAGATCTGGTGCCCTCTTCTGGCCTGCAGTCATACATGCTGTATACATAATAAATGAATAAATCTTTAAAAATAAATAATAATTTTATGGTTGGGGATCACCATAACATGAGAAGCTGTATTAAAGGGTCACAACATTAAAAAGATTGTGACCACTGACTTGGCGGGTAAAGGTGCTTATCCTAAGCCTAATGACTTGAGTTCAGTCCTGGAGCCCACTATGGTAGAAGGACAGAAACTGACTTCCTTCCACATGTGTGGTACACACACACACACACACACACACACACACACACACACACACTAGATGTATAGGAGAGATGGATAGATAAATATATGTTGTCAAATTACCAAATTCAACATCAAAAGATGGAACTAGAAAGGAGACCGGTAGAGGAAAGCGTGATTGACAGAGACCTCAGCCATTCAGAGCACTGAATCACAGCCACCAGTAACCCAGCTCCAGGGGATCCCACACCTTCTAACATCTAAGGGGTCTGCATTCCTGTGCCCAAACCTACACATGTGCACAGAATTAAAAATTAAAAAAAAATCATTTTTTAAAGTGTAGCAATAGGGGTTGGGGATTTAGCAAGCGCAAGGCCCTGGGTTCAGTCCTCAGCTCCGAAAATAAATAAATAAATAAATACAGTATAGCGATAGCAAGAGAACTTCAAATAGTTAAATTTTACATATTTTTGTGTGTGTGGTACTGGAATTGAACCCAGGTCCCTTGCATGCCAAGTGAGCACTTTACTGCTGAACTACACTCCTAACCTTTTATTATTTTGAGACAGAATCTCACTACGTTCCCCATGCTAGACTTGGACTGCGTGACTCAGGCAGGCCTTGACCATGCTATCCTGTTGTAACAGGATTACAGGCAGGCTTATGCCACCAAGTCTGTCCCTACATTTCAAATGTTTCTTTTCAGAAATATCTTGCCAATATCTTGGCAAGATGGACATGATTTTTTTTTTAAGTGACAATATGGTTTGAGACACTTGGTGAGGAGGCTTATGCACCTTTCTCTAGAGAAGTCAGCACACCTTCCTGTAAACCTCCAGATAGTAAATGTTTAAGCTTGGTAAGTGATACATGGTCTAGGTCACATTTTTTTCAGCAACCTTTTAGAAATGTGAAAAATCATTCCTATCTCCCAAGTCCTACAAAAAGCCGGCAGACAGACCTCTGTCTCTGACCCCTGTGTATAGAGGGTCGTCTTCTTGGAGCCTATCCTAACTAACTGATAATCCTCGTGACGGTTCTTCAAAGGATAAAATGTGGTATTCATTTTATATAAAAATGGAGAGTTTGCTCAACTGTAGAAATGGTTCCATCAAAAACACACCGAGCTGAAGGGTTGTTACTCAGTTGTGTGTGTGCATAGCCCGGGCTCAGTCCAGCACCTTCTGTGAAGCTTGACCAGATATTGCAAATACCTTAGTACCGTCTACGGTGATTACTCCTCAGACTCGGGGTGTGAAGGCTACGTTTATGATGTCAGGATTTTAAAACCTTATTCAGAGAGAGAGAAAGTGTAGGGGCTATTGGTCCCAGCCCCTCAGTTTATAGATAAGTAAGCCGGGGCCTAAAATCTTATGTATAAATGCACTAATTTCCCTTGCCATTTTCTTTATAGACTATCTGAGTTTCTATTTTTCATGTGAATAACTAATAAAAACTATTCCCCAGACTACTAATTTCCACAGATTTTTCGAAAAAGTTTTCATGATCTGTTTTGTTTTGTTTTGTTTTGTTTTAATTCCTACAAAATACCTGATTTTTATTCAGAACCCTGTATAAAATTGGGTCTGGGCCGTGGTGGCGCACGCCTTTAATCCCAGCACTTGGGAGGCCGAGGCAGGTGGATCTCTGTGAGTTCGAGGCCAACCTGGTCTACAGAGTGAGATCCAGGAAAGGCGCAAAGCTACACAGAGAAACCCTGTCTCAAAAAAACAAAAAAAAAAAAAAGGAAAAAAAAATGGGTCTGGCTCTGTTTGTTACAGATGTGTCGTGGGTGTATTACTTTCCTCTTGCTGCTGAAACAATTTGCCACACATTTGATTGACTTAATATTATTGTAGCTCTGGAGGTCATAAGCCTGGCTTAGCACTCAATGGACCAAAATCAAGGAGTCAGTAGGGTGGGCTTCCTTCCTGAGGGATATAGGGAAGAATTTGTTTTTTACACTTTCATAACTTCTCTATCCTGGTTTGGTCAGGGCCCCTTCGTAGCCAAAGATGGTTGGTTGAGTCTTCCCCACATGACATCCATCTGACTCTTACTATATGTGCACTGTAAGAACCCTTGTGCGGCTGAAGAGATGGCTCAGTGGTCAAGAGCACTGGCTGCTTTTCCAGAGGATCCGGGTTCAATTCCCAGGACCAACATGGCAACTCAAAACTGGCCGTAAATCAAGTTCTAATGGTGGATCCAACTCCCTCACAAAGACAGTAGGTCAAACACCAAAACTCGTAAAAATAATTATAAATAAAAAAAAACCTGCCGGGCGGTGGTGACACACGCCTTTAATCCCACACTCGGGAGGCAGAGCCAGGTGGATCTCTGTGAGTTCGAGGCCAGCCTGGGCTACAGGGTGAGTTCCAGGAAAGGCGCAAAGCTACACAGAGACACCCTGTCTAGAGAAAGAAAAAAAAAAACTTGTGTTACATTGACCCCAGCCAGATAACTCAAGACAATCTCCTTCCTTTATAGTTTCTTATTAGCTTATTCACTACCTTACCATTCCCTTGCTGTGTAGACAATATAGTTGCAAGTTGCAGAGATGAGACTATGAATAAATATCCTTTGAGAACATTTTACCCACACTGTAACATAGGCATCAAATAATCATACACTATCACTTAGGGAACCTTTGGATCTCCTCAGTCCGTCCTCACATTTACAGGCGAGGTGACCAAGAGCTTAAACAGCTCGCCCCTAATCCCACAGCCAGTTAGAGGCATAGTGAAGGCTGGAGCCCCGGTCTTCCAGAGTCACTTTCCTCCCTATCATCCTGCCTTGTTGTAGAGTCTGTGTGGAAATTTATAGTCTCTGTATTCACTGTATATCGTGGACACTGATAAGCAAAACCAACTAAAGATCTTCGGAACTAAAGAGTATCTTCATTACTCTCCTTTCTTGCCTGCGTTTAACTGTAACCGCTGAAACATCATGCCCGTAGATACTATAGAATCACTTCCGAAGGAAAACTGCTTCCCGACTTCCCTTCCGGAAGGCTTCCAAGTCCAGCTTGCTTTATGTATTCCTGTGTGCCAGACACTGCTAATTCAATCAGTGAGCATTTTTGTCCTCTTTCATTTTAGTTCTCTATGTGTAGTAAGCTCTGTGTAGTAATCGTTTTTAAAACTCATTAGCTCGTCCAGCTGTCATTGTTTAAGACCTATCTCCATTTATCTTCATCCTTTCTCTTGAACACCCATGGCTAAGGTTTCACGGCGTGTCAGGCATGATGGCACATGCCTGGAATCCAGCACTTGGGAAGTGGCTGCCCAAGACTCATGACTTCAAGGTCATCCTCAGCGACAGTGGAGTTGAAGGCCAGTCTGAACTACTTGAAACCCTGTCTGTAAAAAAGGGTTCATGTTACAAAGAAAAGGGAACACAAGCCTGTTCTCAGGAGAGAGAAAGCCAAAGTTCCATGAAAATACATGGTAATTTTTGTGTGCTCAGTTTACAGACCTTCTCTAGTCATACTTTAACTCCCTATTTCATACATATCACCCATTCTTTTCAGTCATCCAGTCAATTTGTCTTGCATGTACACTACAGATCAGTGTCTGCCTGTGTAGAAAAGACATAGACAAATATGGCTGCTTACAGAGCTACAGAAGGAGGCGGCCGCAGTGAAAATAAGCAGATCACACTGTGTCCTAGGTTCAGTGCTTCCGAAGAAATCACAAAGGAAGGACGGGAAGCCTAAGTTTAGATCCTCAGCCAAAGAAAGCCTCACTGAGGAGTGTGATTTTGCATAAGTTCCTAAAGTAGGAAAGAAGCGAGAATACATTAGCTGAGGGCAGAATACTGCAGGCGAGGGGAATGTGTTATGCAAAGGTCCTGAATGGTTAATAAGGAGGAGTTTGGTGGTTTGGGAGGGAAAAAAAGATTGGGGGGTCATTGAAGAACATTGGATCGTACTCTGGATGGATAAAAAGTGCGACTAAAAGGACGTGCTGTGGGCATCAGGCCAGACGACTCCAAGTTGTGTGGCTCTGCCGCTGCAAGGGGAAGTTGCCCTTTGCCCCAGATGTGGAAGACTGTATCAAGCTCAGGGTTGACGTGTGAGCGTTGGAGTACCCGTCAGACAGCTGACCTATGAGATTGAAGGGGTCAAAAGGGCAGATACAGGAGTGTGGCAGCCAGAGAAGTCCAGTCTGGATAGACAGATCTATAAATGTGTCATGGGTGTATAAATGATATTTAAAGCTGTGAGGCACGATGAGATCACGGAGCTCTGAACTCCAGGAGCACTTCAATATCTCGAGGATTCGTTTCATTTACCGCCTCCCCCTCAGCCTCTCCGCAGCCCCAAACTGGCTCTGAGACAAGTTCAGTCCACGTTTCCAAAGCAACTGACCATGATGTCAGCTCACACGTGCGTTGTCTTTTTCCACGCTGCCGCTGGGAAGGGACGGCTTCAGAGAAAAGCTCAAGTTCACTCAAACATGTAACTTGATCCTTAGCAAATCAGAAAACGATGGCTTAATGCTCAAAAGATTTGAAGTAGACACTGGAATAAAGGAAGCAGTAAACCTAGATTACTTAACAAATAAATAAGAAAAAATATTTTCTTAAAAATGGGCTAAAAAGATGGCTCAGCAATTAAGAGCACTTGTTCTTGTAGAGGACCCGGAATCGGTTCCCAGCACCCACACTGGGTGGCTCACAACTGCCTATAACTCCAGCTCCAGGGGGTCCGACGCCCTCTTCTGACCTCCACAGGCATCAGGCGTACACTGGGTGCACATACATTTATGCAGGCGAACTTACAAAGCATCACTCCCGTCCTGCCTTCCTGGTGCTGTAACAACCAGCCTAATAAAAGGCTTCTAGGAAAGTGAGGGGATGCTAACAGAAATTTCCTTTGATGCCACCGTTGTAGCCTTGGTTGGACTAAAGCATATTATCATATTTAGATCAGGAAAATCTCTTTTAAGGCCACATTTTCAGTAAAGTAAAAATCACAGGAACATTAATCGAAAATTATTTGACAGTCCCCCATATTTGAGTATAAAGCCATTCTTCATGATTTCTGCTCTTTCAGTTTTAAAAGTTCGCTTTTAAGTTGTAAGTCATATTTTAAAATCAGTATTTTTAAATATGTTTCTGTCACTTGTATTCTGCAATGCCAGAAGAAATCATCCATGAGAAATTTGCTAATTTTGATACCTCCTGTGAAAAGAGATGCTTAAAAAAGTAAACCCCAAATGACAAGAAAGAAACGGAGTGTGATAGCACACACCTTCGATCTGGCAGGAGAATCAGTTCAAGGCCAGCCTCGGTTATGTAGGGAATTCAAGGTCTGCTACGGCTACGTGAGACCCTATCTCAAAAAGGAGAGGGAGGAGGAGATGGGGAGAGGGAGGGATTGCTGATACTAAGGTATCCATCCATCATCCCTCACTAGCTCCTCTGTGTTCTGGGGAGGAACTTTTTTGCTCCAATTTTGCTCCAATATTTTGATAATTATTTGATAATAAGACAATGAAAAATATGCTAGACATTGGCAAGATTGCAGTTAGTAAAGCATGATCCATGCTCTGGAGCAAGTACCTACAAGTTCTCTGGAAGCACAGAGAAAGCTTCCAAAAGGAGATGGATGCTGAAGATGGAGGATCCCAAAATGGTCTGAGATGACTGCACTGAAGTTCTTCCATGCTTAGCCATACTCAGTCAGCGTTACCTCGTGGAATGTGTGTGTGTGTGTGTGTGTGTGTGTGGTGGTGTTGTTGTTGTTTTTGTTGTTGTTGTTGTTGTTGTTTGGGGTTTTTTGTAGAGACGGGGTTTCTCTGTGTAACAGCTCTGTCCTGGAACTCACTCTGTAGACCAGGCTGGCCTCAAACTCTCAGAGATCTGCCTGCCTCTGCCTCCCAAGTGCTGGGATTAAAGGCATGTGCCACCCCCACCCGGCTTGAATATAATTTTAATTCCCACTTTTATGGCCTTGGAGGACAAACTTTCTTTGTATTATATAAGAGTCCATGACAAATTTGCAGGAACCATTTTGAGATCTTAAATCTTCATATGAGCATTCAAACCTTTCAATATCCTTGCCTTATTTCACAGTTATTCTGTGACATGCTGGACTTGAATCATGTCTTCTATTGCTGCAGAGCCAACTACAAATTACCTTTGTATATGGTTGGCTTGTCATCTAAATAAAACTTGGTTTTGTTTGTTTTTGTTTTAGGTCTGGGTTTTTTGTTTGGGATATTTTGTTATAGTTTGGTTTTGGGTTTGTTTTCCAAATACATCACATCTTAGGTACTGGCTTTTCCTTTTGTGGTCGGAAACAAAATCTTGAAATACAATTCTGTAATGTTGCACAAAGAAATTTGTGCAGTGGTTTCTTAAGTACCCTCTGTAAATTGTGCACGTGCGTGTGTTTGTGTGTGTGTGTGTGTGTGTTTTATTTGAGACAACGTCTTACTTTGTTCCCAGGCTGGCCTCAGACTCAAGGGTTCAAGTGATGCCCCTTCCTCAGTCTCCCAACTAGTTAGGACTATGCTACCATACCCAGGTACAAATTATATTTTACATATATTTACATATATGGAAATATATTTTATAGTGAATTTTTACCATTGGTCAGACCGTAATATTTGGGGGAAGGGATTCTGATTAAGAGTCTTCATTTTTAAGTGATAAATAAAGGTATGATTTTCAGTTATCTGTGTTTTCAACCAAAGATCTTAGAGATCTTGGTGTTTAAGTCCACTAGGGTCACCTTTGGCGGTACATACCCTTAAGTGGTGGTAATGTCAACACGTGAGGGATGGAGACGGGAGTTCAAGGTCAGTTTTGGGTATGTTACAAGTTAGAGAACAATTGAGGCCGCAAGAGATGCTATCTCAAAAAAACATTAAAAAATAAAATTTAGCCATGGTGGTGCAAGCCTTTAATCCCAGCGCTTGGGAAGCAGAGACAGAAAGGTCTCTGTGAGTTCCAAACAAGCCAGAGCTACATGGTGAGACCCTTATCAGAGACAAGTATTTCTTTGATTTTATGTTAAAGCCAAAAGAAAATAGACAGTTTGTCTTAGCTAAAGTAAGAATAATAAAAGAAGTGCACTGTTTGTACTCAGGGTATCACAGCGTCTTGCTCAGGATAGCTACTTGGTGAACATGGGTGGAGTAAAGGAATACAAGCATGCACATCATATCTTCACTCGTTTTGTGATGCTCTATGAACACCTAAAACTGGGTAGTTTATAAGGAAGTGGGCTCCCCTCTCACTGACCCTTACTTGAAAGGAATGAAGCTGTGGTTTTATACAAATTCACCAGTTCAAGTTGACTTCATGTGCCTAGTACTTTATATACTTAAGAACTAAGGGGAGGCTGGAAGGAGTGGGGGGACACGACACAGGGGGGAGGGGGAATGGGACTTGACTGATCAGGCTGGGGAAAAATAATTAATGATTAATAAAAATTTAAAGAATTATATTAAAACCATTTATACGTATATATGATGGACTTATCTTTCTAGCTACAGCTATGTTTATTTTTGTTTTATACTATATATATTTGATGCTATTTCATTAGTATATTCAATCTATAATTATTACCTTCTCTTTTTCTGCTATTTTCTTTCTTGTTTGGCTGTTTAAGCTATCCAGAGTTATTGTAATTGATATTTGCCTGGTATATCTTTTCCAACCTTTAAGCATTAAATGTGTTCCATAAACAACACATACCCAGAGTTTAGTCTTTTGTGAATTTTTTAATAACTATGTTTTTCTCTTTGTACTAACAAATATAATCAGTCCATATTTATTATGTTATGATGTACATTCATTTCAGACTTTTTATATAAACTGCTCTGTAGAAACATTAAAAGATGGCAAGGTACCTAACCCACCCATATTAAATATTTAATGTCAGATTCATTTCAAACATTTTTATATAAACTTCTCTGTAGAATATTGTTTGTCAAAATTGTTAAAGTTGTACAGCACAACTAAGTCATTCTTTTGTGGAATATCATAGAATATTAAGCTTAAGTTAACTGTGTTCATATTTCACATGAATTTAAATGATCTCTTCTAATAGATTGTATTTTATACAAAAAGTCACTCTATAAACATCCTGACTCTGAGATAGGCATCGCGGCACATGCTTGTTATCCCAGCACTTGGGAGGCAGTGGCGGAAGAATCCGGAATGGAGGATCATCCTTGGCCACATAGGGAGTTTGAGGCCTACCTAGACTACATGAGACCCTGTCTCAAAAAATTTTAAATAAATGAATAAATCCTAGTTTCGCCATCTTTTAAGCAAACATGGGTATGTTTTTTCAATGTGTATGATTTTAATTCTCCTTATTGTGAAAGAAGAAGAAAACAGTTTTTCATGGCATTTAGTGTTATGACTATTTGAATCGATAAGTAAAAGTATTTGGTGCAGTACTTATATGATAAGCAGTCTAGAAATAGTTATCTGACGCTGGTGTATTGCTGCAGCAAGTTTATCGAGGCAGTGTGTACCTAGGTGCAGCCTTAGCTGGTGGTGATACAGAAGTGTGTATGGCACACGTGACGTGAAAGAAACGTTGCAGATGACTAGATCAGAGGCAAGGTCCCTAAGCCACCCTGGACTGCTGCATTAGAATGCGGGGGGGGGGGGGGGGGGCAGACCGAGCTGAATTGTAAAGGATGTGGATAACTTAGCTAAGTAAGGAAGCTAGGGAAGGCACTTCAGACAGAGGCAACAGACTGTGCAAAAGATTTAAAATACAAATAAAATTCTAGGGGTCAGCACTATTCGGAGACTAGAGTGGAGACTGCCCCTGGGACGTGAACTTAGGAAGTCACAGAAGCAGTGAGATGGGATAAGCTACAGGTCTCTCCTGAACCTCTTCCAGTGTTCAGCTGCAGTTGCTACTTGAACATTTGTCTGTATTTGGAATATCTCCTATAATGGTCACAGTGTTTTCAAATGCTGTCGGGGTACAACAGCATGAAGACTGTAGCGTTAGCACTGGAAGACCTGAGTTAAATTTAGTTCAGCCCCTTGTGACAGCTACAAGATTTCTGATAAGCAAGTACTTCTCTGAAGTCTTAACTTTCTCCCCAAAACAGAGGTGATGATAATGCATATCCAATCCACCTTATAAATATTTAATGTTAATTTTAAATATAATCAGTTCTTGATTATTTATTATGCCTAACCAACCTGCTTACAAATATATTGTTAACTTCAAATATAATATAATCAAGTGTTGATTACTTATAATAATGGGGAGCATGATCACCCAAAACCAGAAATAGTAGATAAATGAAAATTTAATAATTAATTCTAAAATACATGATTTTTCCCCCTCATGATTTATCCTTCTAATTATATTTTGTTAAGGATGAAATTAAAATCCATTTTTATTGCTTTAAACTACACCAGCAGATGGCAGGAAGATGTAGCCCAGATAATTATAATATGGTGACAGAAGTCATTTTGGAATTTAAATTTTTACTGTAATTAATTGGCAAAATAGAAAATAAAGCATTGGTTCTGTAGTTATCTGTCACTGTCTTTTTTGTTAGGTTTTAGTGTCTTGTTAATTGTATACATTGCTAGGTTTCATTATGACATTTCCATACGTGCATACAATGTGCTTTGATCAAGTTTACCCATCATTTACCCATTCTTGTCCTCTCGCTTTGTCTCCATCCCCACCCAGCACAGTCTCCCGTTTACCTTCATGGCCCCCACCCCAGTTCTTCTTAGGAAAGAAAACAAAGGATTCTTGTCCTTGTGAAGATGTCTTATCTCACGCAACATGACAATTTCCAGCCCCATTAATTTTCCTGAAAATTGTATCATTTTATTCTTTGGGGTTGAGCAAAACTTCCTTGTGTATATATGTATGTCACATTATATTTATCCATTCCTCCAGTGACAGGCACCCAGACTGACACCCTCACTTGGCTATTGTAAATAGCATAGCAGTAAGCATGTCTGTTCAGATATCTCTAGGGGGAGTTGACTTGATTCTTTGAAGATATACCCAATAGAAAGTCATATATGTAAAACAATATACAAATAGTTATATAAACTATATATAAATAAATTTTTCTTGTCCTCAATGAATTTAAAAGGAACATCATTAACTTTGCCTGTTCTGAAATACAACTTCCTTTCTGGTCCTCTGCACCCTAGCTTCTTATTGTGCGGGGTCCTCATGGAAACCTTTTGCCATTTATAGTTGTCAGATCCTTACTTCCTGACTCCCAAATGCACATGTATTTCCTGTGCCCTCTTCCTCTTACAGCCTTGAGTTACAAAATTGGTCCATTCCCTACCTTCGTATTTAAGTTTCTGTTATTCTCCAGGACTGTTCTTGGGTGAAATTAAGGGGTTGGGAGAGATAATACACACACACACACACACACACACACACACACACACACACACACACACACCCTAGTAAATTTAGGGGTAAATCCACACCCTCCAGTAAGACTGTTTTAAACCCATGCTAACCGATCCCCACAGCAAACCCTAAAGGATCGTACTAGTCCACGATCTACGTAACTGCAAAACAAGGTCAAATGCCCTTTGGGGAATAAAAAAAATGAAGTTAATTAAGATAAACTGCAACACCTGCAAAATTCAGCATCTAAACCAAAACCCTTAGACTTTTGAAGAATCAGATAAATGTGATCCATAACCAAGAGAGGAAAAAAGGTCTTGAAAGACAACAATGATAGGAATATCGGAATCGACACATGTTAAAAGAGTGATAAATATGCTCAGCAATTCAAAGGAAAGTATGAATCTGAGACAAGAGTCTAAAATAAGTGTGATGATAGTCTTTAAAAAAAGGATGCAGAAAATATTTGAAGAATAATAGCTAAAAATTTTCCAAATTTTATAAAGTCAAGAGATTTTTATTGAGAAAATAATTCTAACCAGGATAAATTTAAATAAATAGAATGTCAAAGCACATTCTAATGAAATTCAGTACAAACCCATTACAAACAGAAACTCTTTTTTTTTGGTTGTTGTTGTTGGTTTTTTTGGTTTTTCAAGACAGGGTTTCTCTGTGTAGTTTTGGTGCCTGTCCTGGATCTCGCTCTGTAGACCAGGCTGGCCTCGAACTCACAGAGATCCGCCTGGCTCTGCCTCCCGAGTGCTGGGATTAAAGGCATGAGCCACCACTGTCCGGCCTACAAACAGAAACTCTTAAAGCACCAGAGGAAAAATACACGTGACATAAAAAAGAACAAATGCTTACTTCCAAATTCCTGTCAAGAACAATGCCAGGTAAAAGACAATGAAATGAAACTTGAGGTTGGGGGGCAAGGGGTGTATGGTGCACATGTGTGTTCAGGTGTATGAGCCTGGGTGTGGGCGTTCAGAAGCCAGATAAGATGTCTCCTCCTAGCCGGGCGGTGGTGGCGCACGCCTTTAATCCCAGCACTCGGGAGGCAGAGCCAGGCGGATCTCTGTGAGTTCGAGGCCAGCCTGGTCTACCAAGTGAGTTCCAGGAAAGGCGCAAAGCTACACAGAGAAACCCTGTCTCGAAAAAAACCAAAAAAAAAAAAAAAGATGTCTCCTACTGCTCTGTATCGTACTGTCTTGAGATGGGCTCTGTCACTGAACTGCAAGTTCACCTTTTCAGCTAGGCTGGCTGGCCAGCAGGCTCTCAGGATCTTCCTGTCTGCCGCCACACCCCAGTGCTGGGGTCACAGGCAAACTGATTTTGTGCGTGGGGGCTGAGTGTTCAAACTCAGGTCCTCATCTTCGTGCCTGCAGAACGAGTGCTCTTACCCACTGAGCC
The DNA here is from genome assembly GCF_004664715.2 of Peromyscus leucopus. Taxonomy (NCBI): domain Eukaryota; kingdom Metazoa; phylum Chordata; class Mammalia; order Rodentia; family Cricetidae; genus Peromyscus; species Peromyscus leucopus. The sequence continues at coordinate 34,515,029 of NC_051081.1, forward strand.
ATCCTGCCAGCTCCTGCAAAGAAACATTTAAGTGCTTGGAAAACAGACTATTGACATAGGCTTCTGTGTCTTCATAGTTAAGAATCAGAGGCCAGATACGTTCGCACAGAGAATAAGCCCAACACTCAGTAAACAGAGTGGGAGGGTCCCAAGTTCTGAGCAAGCCTAAGCCACACAGTAAGTTGAAAGCCAGACCTTGAGCTACGTGGTGAGGATTTGTTTAAAACATTAAAAAAATTGTTCATATATATATATATATATATAATATATACATATATTATATATATATATATGAATCACTCCTTTGACCGTCATATTCATTATATATACATCACTTGGCCACTAATCATTTAGTATCATTCTTGTTTAGCAAACTGACTATCACTGCATAAAAGTACTTGTGTTCAGCCGGGCGGTGGTGGCGCACGCCTGTAATCCCAGCACTCGGGAGGCAGAGGCAGGCGGATCTCTGTGAGTTCCAGGCCAGCCTGGTCTACAGAGTGAGTTCCAGGAAAAGGCACAAAGCTACACAGGGAAACCCTGTCTCAAAAAAAGAAAAAAAAAAAAAAGTGCTTGTGTTCAGCAAACCTTTATGCACCAAAATGCAAAAATGGTGGTAATGGGCAATTTTATTGCAGAATTTTGTTATGATCCTTCTATTTCAGCATTGTTAATTGTTAGTCTCTTACTGTGCCTAATTTATAAATCACATGTTCGTTACTCTAGGTAACCTTTATAGGAAAAGCATGGTATGTGTGTGTTAACCCCAGTACTCTTCATGGATGCATACATCCAGTGGGGTTGGGGTGTGTTAGGACTTACTTCTGGAGATGGCTCAGTGGTTAAGAGGGAATATTGCCCTTACAGGTAACCTGTGTTCAGTGCCCAGCACCCACCTTAGGCGGCTTACAACCTCCTGTAACTCTAGCTCTAGGGCAATCCAAAATCCGCTGGCCTCTGTAGGCACCGGCACTCATGTGGCCACACACAGACACTCGCACATACACATATATAAAATAAAAATAAGTCTTTAAGAAAACAAACTTATTCCTCATGAGTAAGGGAGGGCCACAATGTCCAAATGTCTCCTGTTTTTTTTTTAATTATACTCATGATATTCATTAATTACACTCATGATATTAATTGCATTTGTGGTATTCATTGATTATATTTGCAGTATTCATTCAATAACTATATTTATTATATTCATTAATTACATTAATTGTATTGATTTATTACATTCATCATATTATGTCCTGATACTACTGTCTGTCTGTGGGACTTTTCCATCGCACAAAACAGAGATTCTGTACTTAGGAAATCATTGTTCTATATTCCTTTCTTCTCCATCTTGAGATAACATCTAATCTTTCTGTCTCTATGAATTTGTATATTCTATATATTTCATGTAATACAATTCTATAGTATTTGTCCTTTTTAATGTAAAAACATTTTATGTACAACTGCAGGAGAAATAATACACAGATAGCTTGAACATTAAAAACAGGTTATAATTCAAAAGTCCAGGGTTATTTGAAACTGGAAAATATTTTCTCTGTAGGAAATAGTAAAAATGATAACATTTCCCAATAAGCCCTTTTAAGCCAAATAATAGCTGAATTATACATATAAATATTGATTAGATTCTGGGATACAGAAGGAACCTGTCTTCATCTGTTCAGAGAGCTATGTTTTACTTAAGTTGTGTAAGTGAGATTCCTATTCATCTTCCCCTTCACTGTTTGATTTATGGCAGACATTTTTCTATAGGCTAATCCAAAATCTAAAAAGATTTTAACCTCCCCTCCTGAAAGTACAGAGAGCATATTCTTTCATCAGCTTGATACAGTACAAATTCTTATCGTAATAGTGAAATGTTTCACTAAAGCTTGCCCAGTGATTGGGTAAAACCAAAACTTATTATCAGCCACAGTCATCCTAGGGTCCCCTCTGCTAGGTCACTTCCCTGGAGCTGTGGGTTGCAGTCTGATTGTCCTTTGCTTTATATCTATAAATCCACTTATGAGTGAGTACATACCATGCTTGTCCTTCTGGGTCTGGGTTTCCTCACTCAGGATGGTATTTTCTAGTTCCATCTATTTGCCTGCAAATTTCATGATGTCATTGTTTTTCTCTGCTGAGTAGTACTCCGTTGTGTATATGTACCACATTTTCTTAATCCACTTTTCAGTTGACGGGCATCAACGTTGTTTCCAGGTTCTGGCTATTATGAATACTGTTGCTATGAACATAGTTGAGCATGTATCTTGGTGGTATGATTGAGCATTCCTTGGGTATATGTCCAAGAGTGGTATTGCTGGGTCTGTCTTGAGGTAGATCCATTCCCAATTTTCTGAGAAACCGCCATACTGATTTCCACAGTGGTTGTACAAGTTTGCACTCCCACCTACCTACATCTTAAGACAAAATGACATCTTAGTTTGGAAAAGATAAAGGTTAGACAGACCCTTGTCAAAAGCAGTTAACCACTTAAAGCATAATTGATGTTTTATTCCTTTAATAACCATATATATATCTGCAAGTTTAGATTAGAAAGAATGCATTTTGTTGTTGTTGTTTTTGGGGGGAATGAAACAACAGCATCTCTCTATGTAGCCCTGGCTGTCCTGGAACTCACTATGTAGACCATGCTGGCCTTAAACTCACAGAAATCCACCTGCCCCTGCCTTCTGAGTGTTGAGATTAAAGGCATGCACCACCATGCCTGGCAGAATGCAATTTTAATTAGTAGATTAAGATCGTTTTACAGAGGAAGAAATACATTTTATTAATTTGACTGTTAAATTAACAAATATATATATTTGTGCATTACAGTGTAATATTTCAATACATGTGTTCATTTTGTAGTTATCACCTCAAACATTTATTGTTTTGTGGTGAAGAATACTCAACATTTATTTTAGAGTATACAGTATAATACTTTCCACTGTCATCACCGTGTTATGCATGGAATCCTGACAGTTATTCCTATTATCTAGTTGAGACTTTGTAGCCAGTTCCCTCTTCTACCTAGGCCCCCCTGGCCTCTGGTAACTTCCTTTCCACTCTACTTCTATGAGTTCAACTTTTTTAGGCTCCACAAATAAATGAGATCATGTGGTATTTACCACTCTATTCCTGGCTTATTTCACTTAACACAATGCCCTCTAAGTTCACTCATGTTTTCGAAAGTGACAACTTGATTTTGAAATTACACTTAACCTTTTAAATGTGACATACACAAATGCTGAGGAGAACAGAAATGGTGGAAAAATACAGGCAGCAGGAATAATTAGTATGAATTTTAATTAGGTATTAACTAATATACAGTCTCTTATCATAGAAGCGTGTTATATGCCAAAAGCTTGCAACCAGAAGGAAGGGCCAGTGCAAAAGCCAAAAAGCAACATGTTTCTTGATTTTTGCCAAAGCAGGTATTAGTGTGACTTCTTTGGTTGGAAGACTTGCAATCTTCCTATCACCCGGTCATCCCTTCCTGTGGTTGAAATCATCTCTTGAGAACCTGTAACAGCCGCCTCATTGTCAAGAAGTTAAAAGCAATTGATAGGTTGTTCTGGTAACACCTGTCAGTGAATTCACTCTGAGCAGAAAACCCTGGCATTTCAGGAGTTGACAAGTATTATTAAACTGTTTTGCAAGAGCAGAAGCTGGTTCAAAGAGGGGAGAGCTGTCAAGATAATGAAATCAGTAAGTGGGTCAGGCCTCCTGCTTCAAAACCATATCTAACCACGCGGCTTCTTGTGGCGGGGACGGCTGCAGGGCTGTCTGTGAGCATGTGTACAGTGTTCCTTTCTGTCCAGTTCAAAACTGCAACATTTTGTAAGCCATGAATTTGTTCTTGGTTTAAATATGTCTTGGGCATGATTTTGTCTGTTGGTTTTTCAATCAAAAGTTTATACTATTTTAACTTTTAAATGATAGCAACCTTGTTTCTCTTTTCCTTGCTCGCTCTCTCTCTCTCTCTCTCTCTCTCTCTCTCTCTCTCTCTCTCTCACCGCCCCCACTTTGAGCATTTTAATTTGTCTGTCTTTGGCGTTTTGCTAAGCCTTGTGTTTGAATTAAAGGGAAGCCATGTAATGCTTCTGTGAAGGTTGATCTCCATTGTCAACTTGACCGGGTTAAGAAAAGCCTAGGGCATTGGTATAACGCACCTTTGGGTGCATTTGTGAGGGTGTTTCCAGGAAGGATTAATTGACTGAAGGAAGTAGACCCACCCTGAATATAGGCTACACTGCCCTGGGCTGGGAGCCCAGACTAAAAAGAGAAAAGGAGAAAGCCAGCTGCGTGCTTCAGCTCACACCTTCTCAGCTTCCTGATCTGACCATCCATGAGCCAACTCTTCCCTACCATGATCAGAATTATCTCCTCCTCATCACACCAGCTTCCCCAAGTTGCTTTCAGCAGCGGTTCTATCACAAGAAAAGTCAGTGGAGACATCCTGTGTCCAGGGGATGGCGCCGTCTGCGGGTACTTTCTTAAACTTGAGAATGACTTCCTGATGAGCGAGGGGGAAAGTCAGGGAAGCCCAATTTAAAGTAAAGTAGGATTTATGTGCAGGAGTACTTCTGTTTGTAACTAATGCCCAGTTTCTCCTCAGTCTCTTTACACAACAAACTATCTTATCCTAGATTAAACAGGAGCAGAGAACAAAACAAAGGTTTAAGAACACGTGTTCAGCCGGGCAGTGGTGGCGCACGCCTTTAATTCCAGCACTCGGGAGGCAGAGCCAGGCGGATCTCTGTGAGTTCGAGGCCAGCCTTGTCTACAGAGTGAGTGCCAGGACAGCCAGGACTACACAGATAAACCCTGTTAGAAGAAAAAAAAAAAAAAAAAAAACTTATACTCCACTCAGCAATATGATGGGGGAGTGGGTAGGGGTACAAAAGTCCTTGTGCCCACAGAGCACTAGGGAACCAGGAATGTTAATCACCTAGGGACCTCTCCTCATAGGAGGAATTACCTGTTTCCTGTCCAGAAGGCTGGGAGTGGATATTGTTAACAACATGGTGACCTCCTCACCTACCTTGTGCTTTAGAGACAGACCTCGCCCACTGTGTGCTGTAGACGCAGACCTCACCCACTCTGTGCTGTAGAGACAGACCTCACCCACTGTGTGCTGTAGACGCAGACCTCACCCACTGTGTGCTGTAGAGGCAGAACTCACCCACTGTGTGCTGTAGACACAGACCTCACCCACTGTGTGCTGTAGAGACAGACCTCACCCACTGTGTGCTGTAGAGACAGACCTCACCCACTGTGTGCTGTAGAGACAGACCTCACCCACTGTGTGCTGTAGACACAGACCTCACCCACTGTGTGCTGTAGAGGCAGAACTCACCCACTGTGTGCTGTAGAGACAGACCTCACCCACTGTGTGCTGTAGAGACAGACCTCACCCACTGTGTGCTGTAGACACAGACCTCACCCAAGATGTTTATCCAAACTCTTCCCTCCCTAGACTGTTATCCTTAGCTCCCAGTTAATAGAGCCCATCCTTAGGAGAATGTCACATATATTTTATGGCCTGCTGACCTCTATGCTATCTCAGTCAGAGATCACATTAAATTCTAGGCCTTTTAGCTGTAGAACCCCCCCTCATAGTTATATGTACTTTGTAAGGAGTTTCTAAGCAGTCACACTTTAAGATTTATTGTACACCTCGATTGGAATGATTGTAGCCTAAGAACCTTTTCCCAAATTGTACTGTATTTTCAGTATGCTGGCAGTGAACCACTTGGCAGGCATCAGACTCCCTGAGTCTTATCCAGGTTGACGAAGTCAATACGAACTGAGTTTTCATTCTCGCTTCTTTGCAGTTTGCTTCCCTGCCTGGACACCTGCAGGGTCCCCCTCAATGGAGGAAGCAAGGGCAGGGCAAGAGAGTCACAGCAGGAAGCCAGAGCCCATAGGAAGATCGTGGTGGGTGGGAGATAGCTCATGGGGGGAGGTGCGGCTGCCAACCCTGACTTTACTCCCCGGATTCAACCCTGGGGACCCACATACTGGAAAGAGAGAACTGACTCTCGCAAGTAGTCCTCCGACCTCCATGGGCTGTCCTGAAGGATCATAGCAAAGACATGGAGAAGCTCTCGGGAGGAAGATAACGCAGCGCCAGGCAAGGCGCCATTAGTCTAGGTCTGCAAGAAGCCCATTGATGGCCACAAAGAACAGGAAGCTGGAAAACAAGGCAGGAAGACAAATGAATCTGAAGTAGTGCCAAGTGGTGTGCCATAAGCCAGCAATAGAGTCTTGCTGTATATACTTAGGTCCGTAAGTATCTAACATAAGACGTGAAGGCCAGGCCTGAAGTACAGCCGATAGCCCCAGCTACTCAAGCAGCGAAAACAGGAGAACTCCAGGACTGCCTGAAGAATGCGCAAGCTCAGATGACTGAGGATGAATCTGGAAGAACACTCGCCTAGCCCCTGTGAGGCCTTGTGCTCAACCCCCTACTGAAGACAAGAAACTAGTAGAAGGTGAAACGTCTGCCATAAGCTCATCTTCTGTGTGCCCTCCCCACCACCACGTGCAGCCTAACCAACCACGTAGTGCATGAAGCTGTTGCTGTCCAGCATGGACTGTGTATGTAATGATAGGCTCATAAGACGTTCCAGCACCCAGTGGCACAGCCATCTTGGTTAGTATACGCTGGTACTTGACAAACAGCAAAACTACTCATTCCCCAGAATGGACACTTGCCATTAAGCAGTGCATACCTGCATACATACCTTTTTCTCTTTAAGTTCTAGGGATTGAACCCAGGGCCTGACACATGCTAGGAAAGTGCTCTCCCACTGAGCTACATCTCCAGCCCTTGGAAAAGATAGAAATCGGATCATATGATCCTTGATGTGTTACTCATTTATCACTTGTTTCAGGCTCTACTTTATCCCCTCGTCAGCAAGATGATACTGACCTATAGAAAGTACATCAGGAAACACTAAATCAACACTTACTGAATTGTTGCGTGAATGAGTAAGCAATTATGTGTTCTATTGTTACAATTCTTGCTTAGAGAAGGAGGACTTATGGAGGCTGAAGAGATGGCCCTTTCAGAGGGCCCGAGTCTATTCCGACACCCACATATGGCAGCTCACAACCACCTGTAACTCCAGCTTTGGGGGATCTGACAGCCTCTTCTGACCTCTGAGGGCACCAGCATATACACAGATAAATTTTAAAAGTGAAAGTAAATCCTTTAAAAAAGAAAGAGAGAGAGAGAAGAAAAATTCTAAGCCAGGCATAGAGGCACATGCCTGTGACTCTAGCAACTGAGAGATAGAGGCAGGAAGCCCACGAGTTCAAAGCCAGCCTGGGCTAAGGGAGACTGTCTCAAAGGGAGGGGAGGAGTTGGGAAAGAGAAAGAAAAGAATCCCCCTAAAATTTGGACTGTAGTGGGCAAGACATGGCAGAACATGGAATTGTTAGATGGTTGTGTAGCCATGGCTGCTAGTTTCCTCTTCCATTCCATAATTAGCACCTTCACCTTCCCAATTCAGAAGCAAAATGGATGCTAAGAGACAAGTGAGCATCTCTTACCCTTCTGTTAAATGGCAGGCACTTGGGGTGCAGTGGAGAACACAGCAGAGCTGTTCCCTCCCCATGCAGGGAACATCAACAGGTGGAGAAAGAAAGCCCTGAGGGGACAGGGAAGATGGAGAAGGAGGAAAAAAGAAACCAGGAAAACACCAGAGACACGAAGTTTCAATGATTGATGAATTGATTCCACACTTGCTAATATCTACTGCCTTGTGTTAATATTGTTTGTTTAGAGATGACTCCAAGGGGGCTGGAGAGATGTTTCAGCGGTTAAGAGCACTCGTTGCTCTTCCAGAGGACCGGGGTTCAATTCCCCGCTCCCTCATGACAGCTCACAGCTGTCTGTAACTCCAGTCCCAGGGGATCTGATGCCTCTTCTGGCTGCTCAGGCACTGCATGTACATGGTGCAGACATATATACAGGCAAAACATGGATACACATGAAAACAAAGGTTAATTTTTTTTTTAAAGAAATGATTCTAAATTGAGCCATCGGCTCCCACATCAAGTGCACATGCATGCTGCCATGGTTTCACACACCCCCATACATACATATCCCATAATAACCTGGAAGTATAGGTCTAATGATTGCCCACAGCTGATAGCAAAAGGGACACTTGATTCAAAGCAGTGACCCCTGACCCAGATCTAAGTATAAATAGAGCGGAAGTCCTAAGTTTCTCGAAGCCATAGTCTTGCTAATGAAGTTATTATACCTGTTTTAACCAGGTTAGATATTCTTCTTTTTAAGGTTTTACGAGAGTCGTTTGTAGGAGAGTCAACAAGCCAAGAATTCACATCATTACTCCGTCACATGGATTACTCACCGCTGCTGCTCATAACAGAATCCTAAAATGTTTAAGATTTCTGATGCAAATCAAAATCTCATCATCGCTGTCACCGCTAAATTAACTGACAGGATAATAACATTACATTAAACCCATTTTTCTCTTGATTGAGTACCTTTTTCAGAAGTGAACCTTTTAGATGTATATTTTTTTCATCAGTACTATAAATGCATGGAGGAGCCTAGATAAAAATAGCATTGAAAAGAGGAGGAGCGGGATGTTTTCAGATTATTGGTGAGTCCCTTGTATCTCAACCATGTTTGACAGTTCAGTGCTGGGAAATGGAATAGTCTCGACGATTTATTGATGGTTTTAGAAGCACATAGAGGAACTCATGGGTTGATCTTGGTCTTTATTGAAACAATTGTGCATTCTGGCATTAGTTCTTGTCATCCCACTGCAAACAAGCTGTTAGTGGCCTGGCGGAATTGGCACTGTTCTGTCACTCTATTCTATATAATACGGTGCTCATTTCAGACATATCACAGCCTATTAACGAATGCAAACCTATGATCTCCTAAACCAGCGTAGATTCCCAGCTGACTTTCCAGTGTGAGCTTACTCGGCCTTTCCTTCCCGTGGAAAGTGGACTCACTTCTTTGGTCCCATCTGCCATCCTTGGCCCCTTCTTTGTGGCCAGGCAGCCAGATCTCATTTTGCTTGTCCCTATGTTTGAAACTCCTCCCGTTTGGAAATCAGTCATTTCTCTCCATCCTTCAGAAATGTTGTTTCCTCAGATCTTGCCTTTAAAGTCATGAAAACATTTACCTGGAACAAATATGTAATTTTTGCCTCAGATAATACTGTCACCACTGGCCATACCATTATGGTGAATGAAGATCATGCTTAGCTTCTTAGTTATGGTGAATACTGGGCATAGCTTCTTGGTTATGGTGAGTACTGAGTTTGGCTCCATAGTTACGGTGAAGACTTAGCTTCTTGGTTATGGTGAAGATCATGTTTAGCTTCTTGGTTATAGTGAAGATCATGTTTAGCTTCTTGGTTATGGTGATCAGCTAGGAGCTGATGATAATTGAATGTGAGTGATGAGTGAATAGGATGGGGGGGGGATCTACTATTATATCATTGATATGTACCATAATAAAAGTTAAAGCCTAAACTTGGTCCTTCAGGCTACATTGTTTTAAGTATGTGTTCTTTTTGACATCATGCGTGAAACGGCATGGTATGCAGGATGGACAATCCAAGTCGGCTCCCACCCCACCCTCAAGTATAAAAATCGATTGTTTAGGTACAGGGAGTTGCTGCTTCCCTCTTCCTCTTAGGTCCTATGCTTGAGCACTCACTAGAATCAAGATGGACCTCCTGTTTAAAGCGCCCGAGAAGCCCATACACTTTCCTGCTCCCCGCCTGCTGAGTCCCACTGTGAATAACGCTTCTGGGTGGGCCAGGGAACTATCCTGTGAATAATCCCAATGCAGTACAGACACCAGCTGCCATTTGCAGTGTGGCCATAGCGGTGGCTATGGAGAAGAGAGGAATTCTGTCCAAGAGATGGGCTCTGTCTGTTACAATGCAAACTGAGAGGAAAGACGGTCTTCCTGGCAGTTCGGTTTGCTTAAGAGTCATCAGAAGCTTGTTGGATAACCTTTCCGGGCTTCTAAAGCATGTACACTGATTCCAGTTACCAACATGCTTTGTTTTCCTCTCTTTAAATTATAATAGTCTTACTCCTCGCTTGCCAAAAACTGGAGAAACCATCCACGGACATAAGTTTTTCATTGGCTTTGGAGGAAAAGGTGCCAACCAGTGTGTCCAAGCTGCTCGGCTTGGAGCAAAGACATCCATAGTCTGCAAGGTAAGTGTGAAACGTAGGGGAGGGGCCCCGGGTAGGGCTGGTTCAAGCTCATCGTTCCTGTTATCCTTCACCGTTATCCACAATGAACACTTCCCTGGGGATAGCGGTGTGGGCCCGTGGTACCAGCCACTCATGAAGCTGAAGGGTAATTCCATAGTGAGGCCCTGTCTAAAGAAATACTGAAGTTCAGTAATACATTGTAATCTGTAATGTTTTGCAACTACCAGTACTAGCCAGTTACAGGACATCATCATTCCAAAGGAAAACCTCCTGTTCAATTGGTTTCTACCCATTTCCTCCTCCACCTGGAACCAACAAACTGCATTCCATCTCTATGATCCTATCTATTTTGGATACTTTACATAAATGGGCTGTGTAATATATGACTTTTGCTTCCGGCTTCTTTCGTTGTTTTTGAGGTTTCTCCGTTTTGCAGCAAGTATCAGTATTACATCCTGTATAATGGCCAACTAGTACCCCATTGTATGGATAGACCGTCACTTACTTATCCACCCGTGAGTGCACTGATAGACTCCTGGACTGCTTCCACCTTCTGACATAGCCCATGGCCATGCTTGCACACACATGCACTTGTTTGAGTACCGGTTTTTAGTTCTTTTGAAAGTTTGGTCATAAAAATCTAAAGAGTGATTGGACTTTGTGATGCTTTGTCTGAGAGACTCCTCTGGGAAGCGGCAGGCCTCAAATGACTTGGGGCTGCCTTCCCTGAATACAGTGAGCTTCTAACCAGGGTGTGCAGCGTGAGAGGAATTGACCTGTGCCCTGGGTGTCGACAGTCCACCGTCTAAATGGCCTGAGTCATTCTGTAGTCGACAGGCATCACTGCAGCAACGCACCTCTGGGAACCATAGTCCCTCCTCACTAAGTCATTGGGCTACCGCCATGTCATAATGGCGGCGGAATGTGGGTTTTAATGACCGCACGTAATAAATACCTTACATACTTCTGTTTTCAGTGATACAGAGAAAGGGTATGTAACAGTCAGGAATCCTACTGAAATAATTTGAAAAGAATTGTATGTGGCTGTCAAGAGTTTCAAATTTTAGATCTTTCATGTCATTTGAAGGTGGTAACATTGCTATTAGAAGAAGATGAAATTATGTGAGTTTAAGTACAGGGAAAGCTGGGTTTTAATCTGCACAGCAGATGATAAGAAAATCACACACACACACACACAAAAATAACTTAGAAAAGCTATCTTGTGAACTATGCAGATTTAAAAAAAAAAAAATCCTGCAGAAATGTCATTTCCACTTTCACATGTCACTCTCCTCTCCGTGGGAGATTTAAGTGATGTGCAAGCTATACAATTATCACTTCATCTGCTAATGAACTCTGGCTTCATTTCTGATTTATGACCAGCATATCATTCTCATGGCTATCTGATCAGAAACGTCGCAGGAAACACAAAATTCCAAATAAGAACCCTTCTATTGTTAAGATTGGTCCCTAAGGATTTAAAACAGTAATATAGATAATCGGGAAATAATTATATTCTAGAAATGATGGCACTGTGAAAGAAGGCCGACAAAAACTTCACACCTGACTTATCCCATGCTTGATTAGAGATGAGACCTAGGTAATGACCCAGTGATGCTCCCAAAAGGGGACTCAGGAACTGGGAAGGACATATGATTTCCGGGCTGGAAAAAAGCTGGACATAGAATTGGTATGGGAAGCTAGGCATCCAAAGTGGCTGTCCTGGGATAAGGGGAGTTTTCTGGGCCTGGGAGCACCTCCCCTCTTGGAAGCTTTCTGGATACTATTCATGTGGCCACCAAAGTCTAGACTGCATGTGCCCCGACCTCATCCCACTCTAAGATCTTGAGATTGCTTTTATTTGGGACTGTAGACTTGGAGGCAAGGACAGAGAAACAAAATGGAAATCGTTGAGTTGTAGGACTGAACTTGGGACGTGAACCATGAAACGGTGCGAGACGCAAGAGGAGCAGGCAGGGGGCTGTGCTGCATTTGGGGGGCGGTTGAAGCAGAGGGGCTGTCTGTCTGTCTGTCTGTCTCACTCTGCTCTGTGTGCAGCGGCTCGTGCCAGCCCCCGAGCGCTTCTGGATCATCTCCTGTGCTCTTTTTAGTCATCCATGTCTGCTCCACACAATTCAGTCTCGGTGTTTACACAGAGAAATATAAGAAAATGGGTTTGTAAGCAAATCCCATCCAGGGTAATTTTACTTTTGTGCCTTGGGACCCTAAGGCAGGGATTTATTTAAAAGGCTTAAATAAAGAGATGGCTTAGTGGTTAAGAGCATTGGCTGTTCTTCCAGAGGACCCAAGTTCAATTCCCAGCATCCACATAGCTCATAACTGTCTGTAAGTCCAGTCCCAGGACATCCAACCTCCTCACAAAGACATGCAGGTCAAACACCAGGGCATATAAAAGTAAAATTTTTAAAAAAAAGAAAGTATGTTTAAAAAAATTAAGAAAACTGCGATATTCTTAGTCTTCTCGTTTTATTTATTTACTCACTTAGCTTTATTTTTTGGTGTTGGGGAGGAATGTGTCTTACAAACACAAAGAATGCCTTCTGCCTCTGAACTTCACCCCAGCATGAAGCCTTTTTTATTAATTAATTAATTAATTAATTAAGGGATTCTCTGTGTAGCCCATATTAGCCTCCAAATCATAATCTTCCTGCCTCAGTCCCCTGACTACTGGGATCATAGGTATGTACCTCTTAGAATTCTTTTTTGTTTGTTTGTTTGTTTGTTTTGGGGGCGGGGAGTCTTTTAACCCTGGCTGTCCTGGAACTCACTCTGTAGACCAGGCTGGACTCAAACTCTCAGAGATCCATCTGCTTCTGCCTCCCAAGTGCTGGTATGCATAGACTTTTATAGGGAAAGCTATCCATTATTATAGTTTTCCATTGTGTTGTATTGTGTTGCGTCGTCTTTCCGTTTTGGCTGTGTGAAACAGAGTTTTGCATAGCCGAAGCTGGCCTTGAACTTGTTGTATGATATAGAAAGCCCTTAATTCTTCCTGCCTTTGCCTCTCTAAAGCTGGGGTTACAGGTGTGCACCCGCACATGCTGCTTGCAGTATATTTTTGTTAGGCAAATTAGCACACTTGTTTTCTAGCAGTTTTTGAAAGATGACAAGTTCCAAATCAAAACCCAAATCATTACGTTAATCAAGATAAAAAATGAACAGATGGAGCAAAAGAAAAACTGGTAGAGAATCCCCTGCCATTCTCTAAGCAACGTTAATTTATGGACTACTGCGCTACAACACACTAGATGCCAGGCTGTTCTGGGAAGGTTGGTGGCATGGGGAAAACCAGGAAGGAGAATTATTTGTTAAGATAATTGTGACAAAGACATTAAGCAAGAGTTACATCAGTATTTATAGAGTGACAAGCAGATAATGAGGTGCTCTAAGCAGTTAAGAATCATGGATTTGGTATTCAGCTGAGTCATGCATGTGCTAAGGCTAAAGTCCAGTGATAACTGGAGATGGTGTTTTTGAAAATGAAAATCCCAAGGCAAAGAGCCTGCTGGGAGCTCTCTCATAGACTTAGCCTGGTCTGTGTAAATGTTTCCTCTACTTCTATTCCATTGAAGTCAAATGTTTAAAGGTAAGAAGTTCTTCCTAAGCATCAAACACTGGTGAATTCCTGTAGTCCCAGCACTCTGGAGGCTAATGCAGAAGAACCAGCCTGCCCTAGCCTGCGTACTGAGACCCTGACTCAAAAAACAGCAAGAGATGAGACATGGTACAGTGTGACAAGCATGAGGATTTGATCTCAATACATAGAGCCCGTGTTTATTAAAAACAAAAACAACAGGCGTTTTCATGTATAGTCCCAGCACTGGAGAGGCCAAGGCCAAGACAGAAGGAGCCATGGGGCTCACTAGCCAGCCACCAGCCAAACTGGAGAGTTCCAGGCCAGTAAAAGACACTGTCTCAAACAACATGAATAGTGTCCCAAAGGAAAGACACCTAAAGTTGACGTCTGGCCTTCACATGCATGCGTGCGCGCGCGCGCACACACACACACAAGCATGAACACGCATACTTGCTTATACCCTCACACACACCCAAACACATATATGCACACAAAGGAAGAGGAAGAAGAAACATCAAACATGGACAACAAGAACCATATTAATTAGAGAGCTCAGGATGCAGGGGCCCAGTGTGAGCCCACAGATGCTTTCCATGCAGGTAAGGAAACCAGGAGCAGACATGGATGCCAGTGACCAAGCCAGGAACCAGCACACTAGGGTGATCTGAAGAATTAGTATGGTTTTGCTTCCTACAAATGTAAAACTGTCTCCCTTCTAATGCGGGCAGCACCTGGTTCCCTTCAGGAAGGTCAGGCCAGAAGTCCAGTGACAAAGGACACACACAAAGTAGGTTAGGACAGTGTGACTCAAAAGCCTGCTCCTCAGGCCAGTGCTCTGCTCAGTCTGCCCCTGGTCTAGACAGTAAAGAAACCAGAAGTAAACAGAATGATTTATAGCAACGTAAGCTAGATTTTTTTCTTTTTACAGCCACTGAATTTAACAGCAATAATAAGTGAGGCTTTGTATCATACGATACCTTTTTTGCCCTTATTGCATTGTTTTGTGTTTTACAAATTGTTGATCCACACTGTGTGTAAACAAGGAAAACAGTTAGCAGGAGGCCTCATGTAAGAGAGCTTGAACAGCAGTGTATGAGAACACCTTCATAACCAGAAGACCCTTTCTATGCAAGATCGTGAGGTCTGCGAAATGCCCTGACTTGAATCTTTGTTGAAGCTGCCCTTGACTGCCTCCTTTCAGCCGGAACAGGCTGCACAGAGACTTCCTCCGATTATGTGCAATTGCAAGAATAGTTCCCTTCAAGACAGGAGACCTGTTATAAGCAAAGCCTTCTCAGCACAAAGCCCTGTCTGCAGCCACAACAGAATACTCCTGTGCCCATGGTCACATCCCTACAGGAATAAGATAGGTCCAAGAAAATGAACTGTAGGGGAACTGAGATGATGCGGTATTGATGGGACACCTTCCATGTGCAGGACTTTGGGAAGGGCCACTATAATTCAAGCTAGCATCTCCAAGTTTCGGGAAGCCCCAGTGGACAAATATGGAGTCACAAACGGTGTAAGATGGCATTGAATCATGACAGTGATCAGGGACGCTGTGTAGGAGTTCTGGAAATGAGAGGGTTGGTGAGAGCCCAAAGAAGGAAGGTAGACTTAAGTTGGTGCTTGAAAAACAGGTAGAGTTTGAGTAGGTGGGGAAGAGAAGAATGGACTCCTAAGTTCTCAGTGAAGGCCTGGATATAAACAGGAGCATATTGTACATGCATTGTGTCCTAACACAGTCAGATGATGAGGTCAAGTTGATAATGACTTTCGACTCACAACTCCAAAAATGAAATGCAATTATTTTAGCCAAATGTGAGTTTTAGAGAGATAGAAATAAAAAGACAAAGGAGCAGACCTTCAGGACTTCTACCTGAGCAGGCTCCAGCGAACACAAGCCAGAGAAATCTCTGCTGCTCGACTATATCTTCATCCCAACGTGGGGTCCAGCCTGGTGACCTAACGCATTCTGCAGGTCATGCTTCTCCATCTCCGCTCAACTGATCTACCTGTTAGTTTTATGTGGCACAATGTTATTCATTAAGCAGCGCTGTGTGAGAAAAGGCACAAGGCACAATGAAACCTACTCTAAGTTTATTAAGAGAAGGAACAGAGGTCAGTGTGTTTAGACGTATGGAGATTGTGCAGGGAGAGAGGAAGAAGAGGAAAAAGAAGAAGAGAGGGAAGGAGTCTGTGACCCACTTTTTATGGGTTCCCCCTGCACATGCGCATATGGGCTCACATAGCTCCGCCATGCATGGGCATAGATTGTGTGATCACACTGCACGCAGATACGCGACCACACGGCACACGGATTACATAGGACATAAGGGATGATTAAGCCTCTTGCTTGGCTACTGGGCAGCGCATATGTGGTCATATAGCAACACTACCTACAGAGCATGCCAGGCACTGTGCTCTCCTCTCCCCCTCTCATTTCCATCTCTTCAACACACACAAGGCTTTACAATACTCTCCCAGCCCTTTCATCCTGAAGTCCAACGGTCTTCTGCCTGGACCACACCCTTCATGCAGTCACCTACCTCCCCATACAGCTCCACCCGCAGAGTGGGGTTGAACCGCGAGTGTGACCAGAGCATCAGGATGATGTTTAATGTTCTTGGAATATGTTAATGTGCAGCCACTGTTGAGAACCATTGGTTTCCTGCCTGCCGGAGAGAACTCACACCAGTTCCACCCTCCAGCCTGGCTCAGATGGAACAATTTGAGGCAAAATGCAAAGAATTTTAATTAGCTTGATAATGGCAGAACTGAAGTAAGACTCCAAGTTCTCTGACTCCCATATGCACCATTTGCCTCCTGGCCAAGATGCTTACATTTAAATTTTTCTTGTCAATTTGATGGCCAAAGTGTGAGTGGGAAACAGAAGCCTCCTGATATTCCTTTGTGATAGTCTTTATTAGGCCCATCAGTATTTTCTAACTGGCTCCTGTGTGAGGATTCCATCTGTATTACTCACTGTGATTTTTCAGGGTACATTCATTTAGTCCTCAGTCACAAGAAATAAACAAAAACCTTTGCTAAGGTTCTACCGTGACTTCTTAGCAATTCCTAATAACTTCCGTTTGAGCCAGAAACACACAGGAAGGATTAGGAAGTGTATGCTTCTTGTAACACTGGAGGGGGAGAGGGGCAAGTAGGTCTCAGTAGATAACCCAGGAAGTCCTTGAATCCCTCCTTCCTCCTGCGGAGTGCTCAGCTTGCTCTTCCAAGTGAAGATGGCAAGCTTATTTTAACTATTTCTTTAATTTGTTAAGATTATAATATAATTATATTCCCTTTCCTCTCTCTAAACCTTCCCATAAATCCTTCCTTGCTCTCTTTGAAATTCATGGCCTTGTTTTCATTGTTGTTACATACATGTATGTGTGTGTATATGTTCATAAATTCATAAATATAATCTGCTCGATTTGTCTACTGTCCCCTGCGTGGACATGTTTTCAGGGCTGACCATTTGGTATTGGATAACCAATTGGTGTCCTCTTTCCTGGGAAAGACTTCTTCTCCCATTCTCAATAGTTTTCTGTAGTTCTTTGTGTAGGATTGAGGCCCTGTGGGCTTTTCCCATCCACATTTAGCACAAGATCTTAACCTTTGTAAAAATGAGTCCAGAAATATAAATGAATGGAGGATGCCCACAAGGCTTGAAGGTCAAGAATTATGAAGGACAAATTTCAAAAAAACAAACAAACAAACAAAAAACACAGCATTGCCTGTATTGTGTGTGCAATCCTGTGCAATTTTGCCTTCAATAAACTGATACTGGGCCGGAGAGATGCTCAGCTGTCAGATGGATGCTCTCTCAGAGGACCCAAGTTCAAGTCTCCACACCCACAGGGCAACCATTTGTAACGCCTATCCCAAGAGATCAGAAGCCCTCTTCTGGTCTCCTTGGGCACCAGGCACACAGGTGGTACACAGACATACATGTTTCATGAGTTAAATGAGATGTAAGTAAAACAGGTTACAGAACAGAACATCCTTTGGGCTGAAATCAAGTCGAGCATCTTACATTAAGATTAATTAGCTGGTGCTTATGAAGTACCATGCAGATATGCCCTTTTAAAATGCTAAATATTCTAAAATCTACATTGTAACATTTTACTAAATGTAAAAGATCTAATGCTCATCATTTCTTTGGTACAGGTTGGCAAAGATTCTTTTGGCAATGATTACATAGAAAACTTAAAACAAAATCATATTTCTACAGGTAAAATTTCATCTTTTTTAAAGCTAATAACTTTCTTAATCTCTGAGCTATCTCTCGAGTCCCATGTTTATAACTTTCTTTAGGGATTTTACTTCATTTTGGTTTGTTTTTACTTTTTTGAGAAAGGGTCTTGCTATATAACCTTGGTATGCCCTGACCTGGTATTCACTTTGTAGCCTATACTGACCTCAAACTCAAGTCAATCCTCCTGCCTCAACCTCCTGAGTGCAAAGATTACAGACATGTGCCACCACACCTGGCTTATTATTTATAACTTTCTTCTGTGATCTCGTTATGGGGAAAACTAAAAGCTAAGTATAATTATTAGGTCCTCCCCCTGATGGCCAGAGAGGTTTTATGCGCCTCTTCTTTTAATTCTTTCAAGTACATTCCCCCAGACAGGAATGAAATCCTAGGAGATTACAGATCTTCATTCAATGGCCATGAGGCCGGTGATGAGGAAAAACAGGTGCTATGTTCAATAAAGAATGTTTTAAGAGAAGTCACTGAACGACATAGCCAAAGGCCATCACAGAAGAAAAACCAAAGGCCAGCGAGGCTCTGGGCTTTCTCCGAGAGTACCCAGCCAGTCGGGGCTGTAGCCAGGACTAGAATGCAGGTCTTCTGCCTCGGGTTCAGAGCTCTCTGCTGCTATCAGAGACTGCCTGATGAACATTTGTGTCCATGCCAGAGCACAGTTCGTGATGAAATACAAAGCTTGTAAAAAGAAAGAAAATCAAACAAGTTCATTTTAGATGTTTAACCTTTTGTTTTTTATCTCAAGTCTGTCATGTTTTTTTACAGCGAAAAAAAGAAATATGTTGTTCTAAAAAATGCATATGTATACAACTGTGAATAATACTAAGGAGCAGTAAGTGTGGGTAGTTTGATGGGTCGTTGCTAATGCAAAGGAAAGTTTTCACTAACTGTAAAGATGCCGGGTTTCCTCATTGTATAGGTGATGGGTATAAATTAGCACTAATTACTTATTTTTTTAACTCATTCCAGATGGTTAAAGGTTAAAAAGTGTTTCCAAGAATTAGTGTCACATTGAAATTGTTCAGATAAATTTTCCATGCCAGGCTGGATTACGTGACTGTGGATTTCTTTTTCTTGTAGAATTTACATATCAGACCAAAGATGCTGCCACAGGAGCTGCTTCTATAATTGTCAACGATGAAGGTACGTGCTGCACATGCCAGGGTCGTGCCTGAAACAGACAGCTCATTTCCAGAACGAGAGTGAAAGCAAGGATTGAACTCTGGTCCTTCAGGCCTCTTCCCATGCCCACTGCTTCGTGACCTGAGGTGTGGCTCTTCCGATCCAAATAAAAACATTTCCCTTAAATTATATTCCCCTCTTTGATCATTTGAAAAGACTCCATCAAATATATATGAAGCAGATATGAAGATGCTTCCAAATATGATTTGTATCCTGTCATGGCCCCTTTACCCTTCACGGGAGCTCGGAACTGCTATGTGTATCTCCAAACAGCCGAGTGCTTCCCTGTCATTTCTACTAAGTAAATAAATGTACATGGTTGCAAAACAAAGTTGGATGAATCATATTTATAGATTATCTGCTGAGCAAATGGCAGCAAGTAATTGCTTTTAACTTATCATTAATAATCAATTTTGTCTACTCTTTAAGTAAGCTGCAATCAAACCTCAAAAGTCATTGTACATAGTTCAATCACAAGGCTTTACCACAGTTAAAACATTTATCTTTAAAAACAGTAACTGCCGGGTGGTGGTGGCACATGCCTTTAATCAGAGCACTCAGGAGGCAGAGCCAAGTGGATCTCTGTGAGTTCGAGGCCAACCTGGGCTACAGAGTGAATTCCAGGAAAGGCACCAAAGCTACACAGAGTAACCCTGTCTCAAAAAACAAAAAACAAAAAAAAAACCACGGTAACTATAGCTGGGCTTGGTGGCTGATCTCTGTGAGTTCGAGGCCAGCCAGAGCTACATAGTGAAATCCTGTCTCAAACAAACAACAACAAAAACAAAAAACAGTAACGACTTTCAAGATGAGATTTCATAATTGACCAACTGTTCTAAGTGTAAAAATATCTACATTGAGTTTTTTATTTTAAATTAAGGTCAATATTTGGAAAAACCAGGCATCGCTAGGGTATGTAGGATAGAACCTACTATATTGTGGGCTGTGTTGGGATCTGTTCCAATGTCTTTGAGTTATACACTGGTTCTCCCTTATCCATAGGGCAGTTGTTCTCACCCTTCCTAATGCTGTGACCCTTTAATACAGCTGCTCATGTTGTGACCCCCAACCATAAAGTTATTTCATTGCTACTTCATAACTGTCATTTTGCTACTGTTATGAACTGTAATATAAATATGTAATGTGTGACCCCACAGGGGCTGTGACCCACAGGTTGAGAATCACTGCTATAGAGGAATACATTTTAAGACTTGATCAATAGTCTTGATCTCTCTATATGGTATATATATATATATATATACATATATATATGTATATCCCTAGGATAAAGTTTAGTGTATAATAGAGACTGTAAGAGATTTAAAGTAGTAATAATAAAGTAGAATATTTATAACGATATAGTATAATAAATGTTACGTCACTACAATCTATCTCAAAAGATCTTACTGTACTGCACCCAGCTTTCCTGTGATGATATGAGATGACATGGCACTCACATGATGAGATCAAGTGAGATGAGTGACATGGGCATTCTGCTGTAGAGCTGTGCTACTGTGTAGAGATTAAAATAATACAAGCACTGCAGCGTCTAAACAGTCCATCTGACGATCAGGATGGCTATGTAGGGGACTGCCTGGTAGGTAGCGAATACACAGGCAGTGTCCACATGATACATTGAACAAAGAGATGACTCCCATCCATCCCAGGTGAGATAGAATCAGATGGCATGAAATTCCGTCATGCTACCCAAAAAGGCATGCAACACGTTAAGTTTTTCATTTCAGGGATCATTCATTCAATATTTCCACATAATATTTAATAACTTTCCACTTAATATACTGACTACATATATACTTTTTCAAGGGGGGGAGTTATTTGTAGCCTAGGCTAGCTTTGAACTCATTGACATCCTGTCCAGCCTTCTGAATGCTGGGATTTCAGGCACTTTGTTTGTTTCTTCTGGGGGTAGTTTGCTTGCTTGCTTGCTTGCTTGCTTGCTTGCTTGCTTGTTTGCTTGCTTGCTTTGAGACTAAGGTGTCAGTATTCCAGGCTGGCCTTGAACTTCTGATCCTCTTGCCTACATACTTCAGGTACCAGGATCACAGGCATGCTCTACTGTGCCCAGTTCATGCAGTGCTAAGGACCACACCTGGGTTTTGTGCATACTAGGCAAGCACTCTACCAACCTGAACCACATCTCCAGCCCCATACAGTGTCTTCCTGCTGCGTGACTCTTCGACTTCGGTGTTAGCGCATTTTAATCCCAACCTCAGCGATCCTAAAGTCGCCATAGCAAAGACACTGGGTTAAGTTTTCATTCTGACCATAGAAAGTGCGTTTATTACATGAAGCTCGGCCATCCATAATGGGCTTTGGCAAAAGCGGGTCATTTCTGATCTTCAACCTTGTGTTGTGTTCTAGGAATGACTTCAGTTTTTCTTCCTTCCTTTCCTGTGAACCCAAAGCTTCATTGTCAATGTAAAAGTTGACATTCTGTATTGAATGCCTATCCTGGTAAGCCTGGTTGATAGTAAGGTAATATCCTGACTGTGCAGGACATGGCAGCACAAGTGTTATCCCAGAGCTCAGAGGCTCACACCGGAGGATTACAGGGAGCTCGAGGCCAGCCTAGGCTACAGCGTGAGCCTGTATAAAAATAATAACAAATACAGAGACATGCAACCGTCAGCTCCTTCAAATGAAGGGGCCAGAGGGCCAGACAAAGTGATGAGTGTTATTTTGGCAAGTTAAATGTGAGGCATGAGTGAGCTAGTCACGTGTCACTGTCTGTGGACAGTTTTGCTCTCAGTCTTGTGGGTCAGCCACGAAAGCCCGTCTAGAAACGCATATTACGTTCTGCTACAGTCGACTCCAGCAGGGAGGATGAGGTCACCGCTAGGGGAAGGAAGGAGAGATGGAGTCTTTCAGCAAGTGGGCTCTTTGCATTTTTCCAGGACTGAGGTTGAGTTGGTGCAGAACCATCCCCACTTTATTAAGTTTTCCTCATGGCCAGTAAACACACATGTGGTAAGACGAGAGGCGAGGATCTGTTCTGTGTGGAGAGGTAATTTTAGGTCATGTCTACACACGATCTGCACAAGCAGCCTGAAGCGCTGAAAAGTGCCTGCTGCAGCTCATTCCTTTAGAGCTGTGCTGTCCAACAGAAATAAAATGCAAGCCACGTGCAGTTTTTAAATTGTCCAGGAACCATGTTTTTAAAAGAAAAATGGAAATAGGTAAATTTAATTTTGACAATATATGTTAACCTAATATATCCAAAATAGTATCGTTTCAACGTGTAGTTAAGTTTATTTGAACATGAAAACCTTTAAGGGCGTCTTAACACAATGAGTGGGGCCAGAGATGGCTCAGCAGGTAAAGATGCCTGCTGCCAAGTCTGCCAACAGGAGCTGGGTCCCTAGACCCACATGGTAGAAGGAGAAAGGGACCTCCCACCAGTTGTCCTGACCTCCACATGTGTGCTGTAGCACACACATAGCCCACCACACACTGATGGATGGATGGACGGACGGACGGACAGACAGACAGACAGACAGACAGACAGATAGATAGATAGATAGATAGAGATAGACAGACAGACAGATAGATAGAGATAGACAGATAGACAGACAGACAGATAGATAGATAGATAAACATTTACAAATAGCGAGATATGTTACTTCCTGTTCTTTGCACTAAATTTGGAACTGACTGTGCTTTTTCTACTTAAAGTTCCTGCATCTCAGTTCGGACTAGCAATATTTCAAGCGTCGGCACCACATGTACTACTGTGAATCTAATGCTGGACAGCACACCTCTTCAGAGTTCCTTTGCCAGGTGCTAGAGAGAGAGTTCAGTCCCCACAGGACTTTGGAAGACCTGAGTTCAATTCCCAGAACCCACATTAAAGAAGAAGAATTTAAAAAAAAAAAAAAAAGCTGGGCATGAGGGCACATGCTTGCAGTCCGCTCTGGGGTAGCAGAAGCAGGAAGATGCCTGGCGCTCACTGGCTAACTGCCTCAGTCTACTTGACAAACCCCAGGCCAGTAAAAGACCTGTCTCAAAAGAAAAGATTTTTTTAAAAAGGTAGCTGGTGAAGAACAACATTTAAGTTTTTATCTCTGCACGTACGCGCACGTGTGCGCACATACACACACACACACACACACACACACACACACACACACACACACATCATTCCTCTGCAGTGTTTGGGTATAGATAAGGACTATAGAGAGTGGGTTCAGGTGCTGAGAGTGTATCAGATCCTTGGTTGTTTCTTTGTTTGATCTGTATAGTACAGGCCAAATAAAGTTAGAGATTATAAAAATGTGTTTGGAGTAACAGTCACTTTTGGGAAGAACATGGCACACACATGAACTTCCCATATACAGCAGAGCATTTGTTTTGAGCATTCTGCAGGGCTATTCCTACCTATATTCATCTATATGATACCCATCCTATAGAATTCACAGTCTTTACCATATGCATGTATTAGTCATTTCACATAAAAGAAACTATGAAAGTAGGTTATGTGTCATTTCTCAACTGTTATTCTTTGTATATAAGAATATAAGGAAAATGAGCTTAAGATTTTGTTCAAAGTGATCATTGGGCCAGAGAGATGGCTTAGCAGGCAGATCCTTGGAGACATGAGTTCCGTTCCTGAAACCCACATGGTAGGAGGAAAGAGCTGAATCCTATGACCTCCACATGCATGCCAGTGGTATACACGCATCCACATCCACATGCATGCACACACGTTCACAAAATAAATACATGTAAAATGATTAAGTTCTCATAGTAAGTCAGGCATAGTGTGGTATGTACCCACAGTCCCACCTACTCGGGAAGGTGAAGCAGGAGGAGTTCAAGGCCAGCCTGGGAAATATAGCAAGATCCTATCTCCTTTAAAAAAAAAAATGATCCGAATATCCTGAATCTCATGGGAATGTTGCCCAAAATACATTTGGAACACAATAACTAAATCCCGAATGTCCTGGAAATGTTAAGATTAATTCTTCTAACACATTCCGGATAATGCCTTCAAAGGACTGCTCTACCGTGCAGCATATCACCGCTTGGCTTGGCTTGCTTTGGTATGAATATGTAGAATTTCTTTACAGGCCAGAATATCATCGTCATAGTGGCTGGAGCAAATCTGCTTTTGAATACTGAAGACTTGAAGAAGGCAGCCAGTGCCATTAGCAGGGCCAAAGTGCTGATCTGCCAACTCGAAATAAGCCCAGCGACTTCTCTGGAAGCTCTGACAATGGCCCGCAGCAGTGGAGGTAATCTTACAGATCTGTCACTCTTTCTGAGAGCTTTTATCACTGTCTTGATTCATGTTAACCTTTCAAGATGAGAAAAGCATTACTTTGTAGTAAAATATTCGTTCCTCCATCTGTGAGATTCACCGGCTTGTAGTTCTTGATAATGTTAGAGAAAAAAAAAAACCTCACAAATAGCGTAAAAACAACATGAGTAGCATATCCGATATCCCTAAATATAAAACCTGGAGTCTAGTTAGCAGAAACGACCTAAGGAGTACCTGGAGCCCCGGAAGACTGCGGCAGATAACTACAGGCAAAGTTCAGAGATGTCGCCCACTGCCTGCAATCACCTGTCACTGTCCGGTGCATTCTGATGCTCAACTCCAGGAGTCAAAGATGCATTCTTAGCCGGGTGGTGGTGGTGCACACCCTTAGTCCTAGCACTCGGGGGGCAGAGGCAGGCGGATCTCTATGAGTTTGAGCCCAGCCTGGGCTACAGAGTGAGTTCCAGGACAGTCAGGGCTACACAGAGAAACTGTCTCAAAAAAGAAAGAAAGAGAGAGAGAGAGAGAGAGAGAGAGAGAGAGAGAGAGAGAGAGAGAGAGAGAGAGAGAGAGAAAACTCCACAAAAGCGAACAGTCATTCTTTCTCCTTTTTCTAAAATCCTATCATCTTTTCGATGTACACGAGATTGTTTGTATGTCATGGGTGCTGTGTTGTGGTGTCTGTTATCTGGTTCTTTTGTTTTACTTCAACTTTGAAAATGTTCGCGCTGACCCAATTACCCAGCGCTGTATGACGAGGCCCGCCTCAGGAGTTAGCAAGCCTGGGTTTCTCTCTTCTCCCTCTCTTGACCTCCCAACAAATAATGCCAGAACATATCTTTTTAACTCAGGTAGTTTCTTTTTTTTTCTTCCATTGCCTAGGAGAGAAAGCATCCCATTTCTACCTCCTGTTAGTTTGAGGTCTTAGCAAAATCAGCTAATTTTTTCTGAACCTGTCTGTAAAATACAGATAGGAATGTGTCCTGTATACTTCTTCTGTGACTAGAATGAAATAAGGCATGATGCCAAGCATGATGCCAAACTCATAAGTCCCAATTTTCTTCTCTCCTATCCACTTTTCTCTCTAAATTAGAATTGGAACAGTTTAGTGTGGTGTTGCACACCTGGAATCCTAGCACTCGAGAGGTAGAGGCAGGAAGACCATGCGGTTGAGGTCAGCCTGGGCTACATGGGGAGTTAAAGCCAGCCTGAGCCAGACCCTGTCTCAAAAATAATAGGATAATACCTTGATATATCACCATTCACTCAAGACAAAAAGTAGCCGCTGTTACGATAATGTCCTCTGTTTGATATGGTGGCAATAGTTATGTGATTTATAGTATAAATAAAACAGAGAGAGAACTACAGTGACTTTCCCTAGTAAAACTTCCCAGCAAGATGCGACATAAAGAAGATGAAAACAACAGTATAGTATATACAGACGATATAGTATATACAGATGATATAGTATATACAGACGATATAGTATATACAGACGATATATACAGATGATATAGTATATACAGACAATATAGTATATACAGACGATATAGTATATACAGACAATATAGTATATACAGACAATATAGTATATACAGATGATATAGTATATACAGACGATATAGTATATATAGATGATATAGTATATACAGACGATATAGTATATACAGATGATATAGTATATACAGACGATATAGTATATATAGAGATGATATCAGACACCTTCAGGGTGACTTGGCAATAGGGAACAGAGTATATGTGTATGGCACATCTGTGTGTGTATGTGTGCTTTATGTACATGACTTCTCCCAAAGCATTTCATGTTCTATATGACAATAAGTGAAAAATAAGTCACTGAGGACTAGCAAGATGGCTTAATGGTATAGACACTTGCCACTAAGGCTGACAACATGAGATTAATACCTGGGAACTACAGGATGGAAGGAAAAGCCAGCTCCTGCAAGCTCTCATCCGACCTCTACCTGTACACCATGGCATGTGTACACACCCTTCCCCACAATAAATAAATCAACCCCGTTTCTTCTTTAAAGGAAACTAAATCTCTGGAATGATTTTGTGGAGAATTTTACAGTGTTTATACTGATTTAACAAATTTTCCTCTTGGCAAAACAATATACCGTGGCAAATTCTCACTGACATTTACTGTATTTTTAATGGACTCAAAGCTGTCAGAAAGAATTCAGAGCCAAAATGCATTTGGTTCCATTTTCTCAAAGTGTCACAGATGAGTCCAATGCTCGTGGCGAGCAGTCTCGGGAGATGGAGGTAGCCAAGCTGGTAGACTGCTTGTTAGCATGCTCAAATCACTCTTGGCTCCCCAAGTGTGGTGTGTACACCTGTCATCCCAGAACTCAGGAGGTGGGCACAGGAGAATCAGAAGTGCCCGGGCAGGTCAGTGAGATGGCTCACTTAGGGCCGGGCCTTACGACCTGAGTTCCATCTCCAGGACCCACACAGCAGAAGGACAGAACTGTATATACCCCACAGCTGTCCTCTGACTGCCACGTGTGCTTTGTTCCAGGAATGTGCGTGTGTGCAAATGAGTGCACACAATAAATGAATAAATGTGATTTAAAAAAAATTTGGAGCTGAGGACCGAACCCATGGCCTTGCGCTTGCTAGGCAAGCGCTCTACCACTGAGCTAAATCCCCAACCCCTTAAAATATTTTTTAAAGTTCAGGTCATCCTCAACTATGTAGCAAATTCAAGATCAGCCTGGGCTAACCTGAGACCCTATCTCAAAAACCAAAAACCCAATTCTGTGCCTTCTCCTCTTTCTAAGTAGGCGGAGTGAATACTGTGTGCTCTCTGCTCTCCTGTCTTGGTACGGAGTATCCTTATGCCGTTCTCTTTCCTGCTGTCCTTGCTTCTCAGAGACCACTGTTTCCTCTGGCCTCCTCTAGTTCCCTGCAGCCTGCCCAGCCTGTGGAGGACAGGAAGGTGCAGCCAGCACAGGTGAGACACGAACCTTCCACACGGAGAGCTAGTCACCCTGATGCGCAGGCAGCCTGACCTCAGGCCGTCATCCGGGTGGGGTCCAGAAATGTTTCCTCTGTCGCCTACCACCCAGCTCTTCCCCTTCAGAAGCTGAGGGTCTTGTGGCAATCAAGTAGAGGGTGGGTGGTTAAGCAACTGCCACATAGCTTACTTTAACTTTTTGTTTGTATGGGTTTTTTTTTTTTTTTTTTGGTTTTTAGTTTTTTGTTTGTTTGTTTGGTTTTTGTTTTGTTTTTTCTAGACAGGATTTCTCTGTGGTGTTTTGGTGTCTGTCCCAGATCTCGCTCTGTAGACCAGGCTGACCTCGAACTCACAGAGATCTTCCTGGCTCTGCCTCCCGAGTGCTGGGATTAAAGGTGTGCGCCACCACCCGGCTTGTTTATATGTTCTGAAACAAGGTCTTATGCTGGCCTTGAACTGCTGATCTTCCTGCCTCTGTCTTCCAATGGCAGGGGTTCCAGGTGTTCACCACCATGCCTGGTTTCCTACTTCCTGTTCTTACAAAGCTCCAGTGTGCCTCAGCATTAATCCTGCCTGATCGCTCCTACATAGCAGTCCCAGCTAATCTGGAGAACGAACAGTCCAGAACCCCTGTGGATGCCTGCCACGGTGATGAACTGCTTTAACGTTACTCTCACTGAGCTCTCATCATACAGTGTGGCCATAACGTCTGCATCTTAAAATACAATGTAAAGCTACTGTTATCCCACTTTCCTTCCTCCCAGTTTTATGGGTATATTTGTTCTTAACACAGACTCTAGCAACCTCGGCATACAGCCTTTTCTTGCCTCCTTACATCAAGAACTTTGACTTTCTCACCAGAAGAAAACACTGTGTGGCTGGCTCTTTGTCGGCATGCCTGAATTCCATTCTCACTACTCCGCAGCCACTGTTAAATAAAATAAGGGTTCCTTGAATATAAGCACTTCGGTCCCTGAACAGTCCAATAGCAAGCTGTCTGTACAGGGTGGTAGGAGGATTGACATCTCAGGCGGGTGGGTCAGGATGGCATGAGGTTTGACTGCAAGGCTCAGGATGCTGGGAAATGGATAACTGATGACTGTGATGTCTGAGGTTTTCCCAGGGAATAGTTTTGGGCTCGTTGACATTGACCATAGGGAACTGAATCTGTGGAGAGGCACACCAAGATAAAGGCAGCTACTCTAATAAGACGGGAAGTGCTCATAGCTTGTGCTTATATGTGGTTTGCAGCTTTGTAACTTACACAGTTCTTTTTAATACAGTGGATCGTGGGGAACCCTGCAAGCTGGGCGTGGGGGTGCATGCTTGGAATCCTAAACACTTGGGAGACTGAGGCAGGAGGATCAAAAGTTCGTTATCTTCAGCTACATAGTTCTCTCAGATTGAGAACAAAGGAGCTGAGAGTCGCGGGGCGGGGGGTGGAGGGGTGGGGAGGGTAAATACTTAGCTCAGCCAACTTCCCACTTCTTTTTTTTTTTTTTTTTTTCCTTCGAGACAAGGTTTCTCTGTGTAGCTTTGCACTTTTCCTGGAATTCATTTGGTAGCCCAGGCTGGCCTCGAACTCACAGAGATCCACCTGCCTCTGCCTCCCGAGTGCTGAGATTAAAGGTGTGCGCCGCCGCCACCCAGCCAGCCACCCACTTCTAATGAGAATTCATTAGAATTCACTTCTAATGAAACAGGATTTCAGGCTCCACAACAAAAACCTACTGTCCTCCAGACCACACTTTAAAAACTGCCATGTGGTCCTGATGTTGAGGAACTCAACCCTGCATCTCCAGAGCAGTAAAGTCCATCCATTGTAATAGCAGCTAGCATGTGGACTCAGTGATTTTGCTGCTCAAGAAGCAAAGGCATCCTAGAGCATCTTAGCCGTGGGGATGCACACCCGCTCACCTCTGCCTAGAACTCCTCCAGGCAGCAGCTTTCTCTAGACAGTCAGCTGGCCTTGTTTGGTCGATACCAGCCTGGTGCAGCTTAGATTCTGTACTGTGAGGTGGGGGTGGGATAGAGTGAGAGAGAGAGAGAGAGAGAGAGGGAGAGGGAGAGAGAGAGAGAGAGAGAGAGAGAGAGAGAGAGAGAGAGGATATGGGGGTGGAGGGCTAGGGGAGTTAGGGCATCTTCAGTCCCAGTGAGGCAAGAATGTAAGAATAAAGAGAGAGCACTAGATCAATGATCATGAAGAATGGTATTGACTTCTGAATGAGTCACTTAGCAAATAGGGGACCTCAGTGAAGAAAGTCAGCTGCTTCCTGCAGCCCGCCATGTCTCTGCTGTTCAGCGGGAGACGGGCTGAGAACTCTCACCATCACTGATGGAAGCATGGACTGATCACAGAGCCCAGCAGGCGACACTAGTGACCTGTTGCCCATGAGGCAGTGGTGTGCTTCTTCATCATCTGAGTTACCACACCTCCTTTCCACCCCTTACAAGTAGCAAATTTGAATCCTACACACGATATAAGCCGATGATCTCCAGCTATAACGCAGAGGGAGGGTCCCATCTTGAACACACTGTCTCAGAACTCTCCCTGGTTTTACCCAAATGAAAGAATTGCTCTTAGACACAGCCCTCACAGTGTCACAGCACAGAAACAACAGAATCCGTTCCCCCGGCTCGCAGTGCAGTTAGGTAGACCTGCTGGAGAGCTGATGCCGGCGCTGCCGGTGGTGAGACTGTTCGTGTTGGGTCTGGTCTTTAGATTCATTTCAAAGCAATGGAACATTACAGGGACAATTACAGATAATTGAGTTTGTAAGATCGCCAAGATTAAACCCTAGGTATGATACAAAGTGCCTTTTAATGCCACTTTAGCCCTTTTCCATTTGGCAAACCGAACCTCTTGGCTGGCCCTGTAGACTTTTGCAATAACATTGCCCCACATGTGGGCCAAACTTGGAGCTATTTTATGGCTCAAGTCCCCAAAAAAGAGTCTCCAGTGGAGAGACGGCCAAGCCAGTGTTGGGGCCTACCACTCTCCTCACATGCTTAGGGGTGACTTCAGTGCCCTGTTCCTCTGAGCTAGTTCCCAGGGCATTCTTAACCGGCCATCCTCTCTTCCCTGGCAGCCTTAAGACCTTCTGCCCCATTTCCCAGCCTACCAGCTGTTTCCCTAAGGCTCCACCTCCTCCTCCTCCTCCTCACCATCACTGTGTCAGCCATTGGTGTGTGGTTAGGATTAGCCGGAGTTCAGTGCATCTCCCTCCGTGATGAGTGATAATTACTGTCCTGTCCTGCCCTCTTCTCTGCAGTTCCAAGTGGTTCTCTGGTTTTGCCTGGTCCCAGGATGACATCATCTTTTCCATCTTGGGTATTAATTTGTGCTTCTCTCTAACTACCTGTGTCTACTAGTTCCTCATGTTTCTTCACCCTGGTAAAGGGTTTCTGTTTATTTAACAGCAGAGGCCAAGAAGAGTGATCTCCTTGTAGCATTTTCACTTTTACCCTAAGCTTAGGCACTATTAACCACACAGTAGACACTACACTTACATAACCAGAGATGGCCGGAAAGAATGCTGTCCCCCAGGGAAGTACAGGCAAATAAGATTTGCTTGATTTTATGCAATATTTATGGTAATTAATTTATAGAGTTCCTCATTCCAGCCATTGATGCTTAAAACACAATGTAATTTTCTCTAACATGTGTTCTCATTGTAGAAAATTTCAAATATAATATGACAGAGAGAATAGCCTGGTAAACCCACATGATGTCACATCATCATTCAGCTTCCACAACTGTTGAGACCTTATTGATTGTAGCAGGAATCTTAAAAGGTCTTATTATTAAGAACGAACCTGAGCCAGGTATTGGGGTGAATGCTGGAAAATCAGAGAAACAGAACAAGCCACAGCCACCTAACCTTGCCAATTCCTCAGCTGATCCTGTTTCCTCAGACTGGAAGCCTCTCAGTCCTCATCCAGAATGAATCTCAGCTGAACTGTTGCTCAAAAGCTTAAAAGCTTAACCAGGCTAGTTCCTGGTTTTCACACCTTATAGACCTTTCTGCTTTCTGCCATTACCTCCTGGGATTAAAGGCTCTTGTTACCAGGCTGGCTGTTTCCAGTGTGGCCTTGAACTCACAGAGATCCAGGCGTATCTCTGACTCTGGAATGTTAGGATTAAAGGTGTGTGTGCCATCATTTTCTGGCCTCTATGTTTAATATTGTGGCTGTTCTGTTCTCACACCCCAGATAAGTTTACTAGAGTGCACAATATTTTGGGGAACACAATATATGGCATGTCATTGGTGTCCCACCTCATTTTCACCCATCCCTTACTACTAAACCGGATGTCATTTCTTCATTGGTAGAAGAAGATACAATGAGTGTTCCAAGAATAGGGTCTTCCCCTGAAGTACAGCATTGAATCTACAGTCAGACTCACTCCCCTCTTCATAACTAATCATTAGGAGTTGAGTGAGTAGCCCCTCAGACCTGTCCTCTTCTCTGCAAGCATACACACAGAGTTATGCTTTGTTTTAGTTTAGAAGGAAGGGCAAGACTGCCCTCTTTTCTGTTATAAATATAGGAATATTTCTCTGACAAAGCATAGATGACTTCATTTTAGCAGCTTTGGAGTATTTACCAGGCGGACCGAGGAAGAGGACCAGCCAGTCCAGTGTTTATTTTTTAACCAACTCCCCGGATAGATATGCAGACGCCCCTTTATTTTTGTACCATAGGCAGCAGTAGCATCACATTTCCTCCTTGTGTGCCTGTCACCTTCTGTAAGGTGAGTGTACACAAGGAATCGCTAGATCCTGGATCGCTGGAGGAACCAAAAGGAACTTCTCTAAAAACGGCTTCATCTTCGTTGCTGGTGGCTTGATGCGGTGCCTGTGCTCAGATGCTTAGGAAGGCAGGCTCGAGGCTCACTAGCTGAGCGATGGTGTTCAAGTTGATGTCTGAGGAAAATGGAGAACGATGTGCTTGTAGTAATTGCTCTCTGATGCTGTGATAAGATCTCACGACCAAAGTAACTGTGGCGGTTTGAATGAGAACGGCCCCATAGAGTGGTAGATTTGAATGCTTAGTTATCAGGGAGTGGCACTATTTGAAAGGATTAGGAGACAAGGCCTTGTTAGTGGAAGTGTGTCACTGAAGGTTGGCTTTGAGGTTTCTGAAGCCCAAGTCAGAACCAGGTACTTCTCCAGCACCATGTCTGCCTGCATGGCATCATACTCACCAACATGATAACAATAGACTAAACCTCTGAAGCTGTAAGCAAACTCCAATTAAATGCTTTACTTTTACTTTATAAGAGTTGCCATGCTCACAAAAAAAAAAAAAAAAAAAAAAAAAAAAAAAAAAAAAAAAGAAGCCAGGCAATGGTGGCGCACACCTTTAATCCCAGCACTTGGGAGGCAGAGCCAGGTGGATCTCTGTGAGTTCGAGGCCAGCCTGGTCTACAGAGTGAGATCCAGGAAAGGCACAAAGCTACACAGAGAAACCCTGTCTCGAGAGAAAAAAGAAAAAAAAGAGTTGCCATGGTCATGGTATGTCTTCATAGCAATAGAATACTAAGACAGCAACTTATAAAAGAGTTTATTTTGGTCTTACAGTTTCAGGGGGTTAAAGTCTGTGTCCATCATGGCAAAGAGCATATCATCAGACAGACAGGTGTATAGTTCTAGAGTCATAGCTGAGAGCTCAGATCTTAGACAGGCACGAGGCAGAGAGCGCTAACTGGGAATGACAGAGCTTTTGACACTTCAAAGCCCTCCCTCAGTGACACACCCCTTAATCCTTCCCAAACAGTTCCATCAACTGGGGACCAAGTACTCAAACCTACGAGCCTTTGGGGGCCATGCTCATTCAGACTACCCCAATGCTGTTCAGAAAATCTAAAGTCACACTACATTTGAATGCTCTACGCAGAGGACCTTCTTGTATAATGGGTATCTCTAAACCCTAAAAGACATGAGAAACCACTGAGAGATTGTTGGTGGGCTCCACACTGGAGCAGAAGGCAGAAGAGGGGTGGACAGGCGGGGGTGTCAGCTGTGTGCACAGGACATTATAATAACAGTAATAATAATTTATATTTGGACAACACTTTATAGTTTACATGGGGCTTTTTACATGCATTTTCTAATTTAAGCCACACAATTACCCTGCACAAAAAAAAATTTTTTTAAAGCAGAATTTACGTGGGAGGACATTGTAAAGTCTAAAATAACAAAAATGCGGCAATACTATTAGCCTATACTGGCCAAGACGACTTATGGACCCAACTGTTTAGTAAGATCTAGGAAGGTACAGAAGCAGGCTGGATACAATCACAAGGTTGCTGCCGTGGACCATCTCTGCCAACCATGAGCTGATTCGCATCTCCCCAGGACAGGGATGTGTCATTGCCAAGCTAGCTCCATGATAGCCACCTAGAGAACTTGTGAATGTGTAGATTCCCTGATCATACCCCCAGAGATTCCGATTCAGTGGGCTGGACATGGAGCCTAGAAATCCTACATCTGAACAGGCTCTGCTGTTGTGTGAACAAACCTGTAACCATTGGTGGAGCAGTCTCTAAGAACTGCAGCTAAAGGGTTTTACTTCAGACTAGACAGGTGGGATTATTTACCGCATGGATCAATGGATCCAGTTTGATAAAGGAAGAATAGCCAATCTAGTTGTTTTGTCAAAAAAAAAAAAAAAAAAAAGGAGCTTCTTGCAAATGGAACTTTTAAAGCCTTTAAAAGAATTCGCAGAATTTCACACCAAAAACTGTTGTAAGATATTATGCATCGGAGGAGCATGTTGCTATGGATGAACGTGGTCTAGAAATGTTGCTATTTTAAAGAGGATCAAACCCCAAAATCAAAGCCAAAGGACTCTTGGTTAGGACCCAGCCTAACTGTGTCCAAGGGTATGGGTATGACATTTGGCCTCATCCCTCTAAGCTTTACGTTTCTACTCTGAAATAATGGCCGTGACATCCTCCCTTCTCTTGCTCTGCTATCCCCACCCACCCTTCTCTTGTTCTTGTCTAGTCTGAGCTAGCACCTAGTGTCTGAATGAAATTTCCCTCCTTTTTCAATCTTATCATGTTCCCAGATAGCTCCTGGAAGCCAGGAGCGGAGGTGGTGGTGGTAGTGGTGGTGTGTGTGTGTGTGTGTGTGTGTGTGTGTGTGCATATGTGTGTGTGTCACACACATACATAAAGTCATTAAAAATGACTTTATGGAGCAGCTCACAGACAAGCACTTCCGTTATCCTACAGAAACGTTCACCCTCCACCTGCATCCATACATGCCCTTTCACACCAACTTACGATGTTCTTGTTGCCCTCACCTGAACTAGACAAGCACGTTAGTTGTAAATATGATGCTTGCCCTTGAAGCTGAAGTGGGAAAGTAAAAAAATAGAGGAACTGGAAATAAGAAGGAATTGATACTAGCCTGTCATGGAGACTGAGATCTTGAACCTTACACTATCTGTAGGTTAATAGTTGTTTAATCTGGCGAGTGTAAAAATGATGGCAGACTTCTCTCACTTAATGTGTCTGTACGTACACCTTGTCTGAATGGTCTGAAAACATGATACTGAAACCTGTTACTTTCCCTCTAACCTGAAAGGTACATATAAAGGCTAAATTAATATTTTGAAATGATACCCATTGCGCCCCTTTCCCATTCCTCTGCAGTGAAAACATTGTTCAATCCGGCTCCCGCCATTGCTGACCTGGACCCCCGATTCTACACCCTCTCCAGTGTGTTCTGCTGCAATGAAAGCGAGGTAGAGACAATCGTTTGATTCTTCTATGAAGGGCTTTCCAGCAATTGGAAAAAACAAGGAAGCAGGGCCGGGTGGTGGTGATGCATGCCTTTAATCCCAGCACTCTGGAGGCAGAGCCAGGCGGATCTCTGTGAGTTCGAGGCCAGCCTGGTCTACAGAGTGAGATCCAGGACAAGCACCAAAACTGCACAGAGAAACCCTCTCTTGGGGAAAAAAAAAGAAAGAAAGAAAGAAAGAAAGAAAGAAAGAAAGAAAGAAAGAAAGAAAGAAAGAAAGAAAGAAAGAAAGAAAGAAAAGAAAAGAAAACAAGGAGGCAGGACTAACTGCATCAGTCTGAGCACATGGGAACTCAGTTCATTGGGGTGTGGAGGTCAGGAATTAACAAGCTTTGGACAGCCATAAAGGATTTGAGACACACCCCTTAATCTGACCCTGACTAAACCTACGCCCATTTTAACACCTTCCCAACCTCACACTATTGATACATTGTTTTCATTTTAATTACTCCACATTTTTCTGGACTAATATTAAATTAATATTAATTAATATTAAAGTTGCCAAGTTGAACAAATAAAAATACAGGCTGTCCAGTTACATTTGGATCTCAAGTAATCAATTAACAGACATACAAAACTATTTGTCGTTTTTTCTGAATATCAAATTTCACTGAGCTTTTGTATTTTATCTGACAGCTGTAATTAGTCCATGACTCCCGGAGTAGCTGCTCCCTTCTAGTGCACAGACCGTGTGACAGCAGTGGTGGAGAGGCAGGTCCCCACTGAGGCTGCTGTCTAAGGGAGAGTCTCATCCAAGGGTCACACTGTCCACAACCGCACAACGTACCTGTCGGCGTAGTGACGTAATCTACTCTTTTATGAGACTCCTAGGGAAGAGATCTCAGTCAATCACAGTTTTTATAGAAAGACCGCCTTAGGCCAGAACTCTCTCTCATCTTCGAGATGCAGAACCTCTTAGGCATTTCGGCAAATGTACCAGGCACAGAGAGAGAGGGATTGATGAGAGATAAAGGATCTTTTGGCTCGAAAGCTAAATGAAGGTCTAGGCGCTCTTAACCTGTTTTCTTGAAAATGTCATCTGTCAGGACACACAGGACAAAGAAAGCTGCTACATGGAAACTAACTCTCACAAACCACAGTAGGTTATGCAACATTTTTGAGCAACCACCATGGCGAGGCATTGGGCTAGGAGAAAGGGATTGTGGGAGATGGTGACCATTGCACAATAAGAGGTTACATTACTCTCAACCACCAAACTGGCTTAGATTTCCCTGGTAGATGCTTAAAAGACACTGTGTTTATTCTTCAGTTTTCACAGCCCAGATTGTTTATTCAGCTGATGTATCTTCTCCATTAAGTTACGAACTTCATTAAGACACAGCATCTGTCTTATTGTACCCTGTCCCTGTCTGTATACTTACCTATTGCTTTATAATAAACTCCCCAAAGCAACAGTAATCACTGCCACCCCCAGTTCCCATGCATGGGGAATTCAGATAGGGCCCAGCATGGCTTGGCCGTACTCTGTAGTGCCTGTGGCAAGAGTTGAAATGTCCAAGGCTGAGAGATTCTTCATTCATATGTGTGATAGTTGATGCTAGTGCTGACTATAGCGTAATAGGAGCTGTTGGTTAGAATACTTACACATGCTTTGTCTTTGTAGCCTGGGCTTCTACACACACACACACACACACACACACACACACACACACACACGTATGAACACACACACATACAGGTATGAACACACACACATACACACACACACACACAGGTATGAACACACACATACATACAGGTATGAACACACACACATACACACACGGGTATGAACACACACACATACATGGGGTGAAGGGGTTGTTAACAGAGATTTCAAAGGGTTTTTTTAATACATTTTTTAAGAATTATTTATTTTATGTATATGAGTACTCTTTCTGCATGTACAACTTTGTCAAAAGAGGGCATCCGATCCCACTATAGATGGTTGTGAGCCACCATGTGGTTGCTGGGAATTGAACTCAGGACTTCTAGAAGAGCAACCAGTGCTCTTAACCACTGATCCATCCCTCCAGCCCCAATTTCAAAGTTTTTTGGAATATATCAGTGAGTGTCTCTGAAAATAGATCAGTGAATTTAGCAGACAGAACTTGTCCTGGGAAAACAGATCAATACAAAATTTATTCTTTAAGATAATGGCCTTGGAGTTGAAGAGATGGCTCATCAGTTAAGAGCACTGGCTGCTCTTCCAGGGGACCTGGTTCAATTCCCAGTACCCTCATTTCCCCAGTTGTCCCAAGAATTTAGAAAATATTTTTAGATTTATTTTATGCATTTGAGTGTTTTACCTGCATAGATGTAAAGACCTTCTGGTGCCTGTGTAGGTCAGATGAGGGGGGTTGGATCCTCTGGAACTGGAGTTACAGGGGATTGCAGGCCACCATGAGGATGCTGGGAACTAAACCTCAGACCTCGGCCAGCACAAGTGCGCTTAACCACTGAGCCATCTCTCCAACCCCCAGGAATGTTTGGTTTGGTTTGGGCTTTTTGTTTTCGTGTGGATTTTGTTTGTTATCATCCATCACTTTGTAATACAGGCTGGCTTGAACTCGCTGTGGCCATTAATATCCTCCTATCTTGGCCTCCCAAATACAGAGATAAGCATGAAACCACACCACGCCCATTCTAAAAGTATCTCAAATAACTCATTTTTGTTTTCATTATTTTTGTTTCTTTCTTTTTCTTTCTTTCTTTCTTGAAACAGGGTCTCACTCTGTAGCTCTGGCTGTCCTAGAACTCACTCTGTAGACCAGGCTGGCCTCGAACTCACAGAGATCAGGCTGGCCTCAAACTCACAGGGATCCGCCTGCCTCTGCATCCCCTGGGATTAAAGGTGCATGCTACTACTTTAGTTCCTTTTCTAGTTTACCAAAACTTTAGTTCCTTTCTGCACCAGTACCCTCCGGGGTTCCCATTGCTTTGATCATTGTGAAAAAACGGGGGAGCCACATTTCTAAAAGGACAGAGCCACGGCAGATCTCCATGGCTTTATTCTCACCACGGTTTCTTTCCTCGTGTATTCCAGGCTGAGATTTTAACGGGCCTCGTGGTGAACAGCCCAACCGAGGCTGGGAAGGCTGCGTTGGTTCTCCTAGAACGGGGCTGCCAGGTCGTGGTCATCACCTTAGGGGCTTCAGGATGTGTGACACTGTCCCAGGCGGAACCTGTCCCAAAGCACATCCCCACAGAAGCAGTCAAGGCTGTGGACACCACGGTAGGTGTCCAACTCTAAGAATCCTTTTTGCTCTAGATCATTTTTAGCACTTGGAAATCATCTAATAACAAAGATAGCCTGTCTGAAGATTGAGATGATGAGGTAAGACCTAGGAGTGGTGTGATAGAAGACAGCCAGGCAGGAGAGCCATCTCTTAGTCCCCTCTAAGTCACTGGGAGACTTCATGTCACCAACCCTCTCTGAGCCTCCGTTTCCCTATCCATAAAATACTGCTGTATTTCCTATATACATTCATTCAGTAATAAATATGTGCTGACCACCCGTTAGGTGCGGCCATGCTGCGGATGCTAGGGACACGTGAGGAAGAAAGCTAGAGCTAAAAAACGGCAGCAGTGAGCACAGCCGTCTCTGGCTTTCAGACCATACACAGAGCTGATTCTGCCTCCCCATCCCCCACGCCCCACTTCCTAGTTTTACACCTTGAGATTTCCCTTGTGGGTGGAGCCACATGTCTTATGAGCCTCTTGGTGGCAGGAATGACAAAGCTCACTCACTGGTTGACAAGGCTCCCTGGTGAACAAGGCTCCCTGGTGAACAGGGCTCCCTGGTGAACAGGGCTCCCTGGTTGACATTCTTTGCTTTGTTTTCTGTTGTTTGGTCTTTAGTTTAGGGAGTACCAGGTTTCATTGCAGCATCTTCACACACGTGTGTCCCACAGTCGCGTTACACTTGTCCTCAGAACTCTCTCCACACACACTCCCTTCTTCCTCTCCACACTTCCTCCTTCCGTTTGCTTTCTTACTGCACATGTTCTATTGCTCTGCTTCCCACCTCCCCGAGCATCTCTTCCTCCTTCTCACTGTCCGCTTTCTAGTTTTACACACACACACACACACACACACACACACACACACACAGAGTTTTAAAGTTGGGGTTGGGGTCTGCATTTAAGAGAAAGCATGGCTCTTGTCTTTCCGAGTCTGGCTTATTTTGCTTCACATCGTGATCTCCAGTTCTCTCCATTTCCCTGCAGCTGTCATGACATTCTGGTCTGTTTTTGTTAAGAAACAACTTAAAAATATAATTAATTTTTCAAAAATGAATCCTGAGAGGGAAACTGGTGAAAGTAGAAATATGAACGTGCTTTGCAAAACATCCCAGCACTCTGGCAGCTGATGCAGAAGAGAACTGTCACCAGTTCGAGGCCAACCTGGACTGCAGTATTAGAGTCCCCATCCCACCCGCTCCTCCCCGAAATGAAAGAAAAACTATATACGAGCGAGGACACTTGCAAATGAAGCTAATGCCCCGGAGGCCTTCCGAAGTGCGCTTTCTCGGGCACCTGAGGACTCGGGCTAGGTCTGTTGTCTTCCTACTCCGTCATTTCCAGCACCGTTCGCTCCTCCTTTCTGTTCTGTCAAGAAGGAAGGACCTGGGGTGAGATGCTCCCCTGAGCCAACAGTCCCTTCGCTTCCGGCCAGCAGAACATGACTGGCTGCCGTAGGTTCCCAGGTCCCTCCCTTGTCCCCTCGTCCTCTCACAGACTTCAGGCACGACACGGGTGGAGGAGAGCGGTTATTGGCCAGCACGCTGTCCACTCGAGGCAGCCTCGACGTCAGCGCCGCGGCACGCTGCTATATTCAGTTTTGCCTCGTTAATAGTTGAATATATCACTTCTATTTTTACATCAGCTCTTCCCATTGTGCTGGCGTGAGAGGGTGGCGGTAGCTGCAGATGTCCTCTGTTCAGTTTGGGAAGACAGGACAGATGTGTCTCTTTTCCCCTTTTCTACATCTCAGCCTCAGAGCGACAGTGCTCGGGTGTGTTGTATTCAGGAGTCATTGGAAGTGCATTCTGTCTCTCTCTCTCTCTCTCTCTCTCTCTCTCTCCTCTCTCTCTCTCTCTCACTCACACACACACACACACACACACACACACACAGCAATACTTAGGGATTTTCATGCTAGTGTGATGAAATGCAACATTATATTGTTGTCATTCGGCCCTGTAAGCTCCGTACGGTCCTTATGTGCTGATTGCCCTTCTTTATGGAAATGTTCAAGTCCTAGAACTGCCCTAACACTGTCATTTCAAGAATGCAGGACACAGCTAAATCTGTTCCTCTGGAATCACTTGCTTTACAGTAATACACCATAAACCAGGATAGACAACTACGTCAGGACTCAACAAAAGCCAGGAGCAAAGGGGATGATACATCTTCCTGCTCTTGCCTGCCATGTCTTCTGTCTGTTCTGAGTCTGGTAGGATTCAGAGTTGCTGATGAGGCTCCCATCACATCCGCCCACCTGCATGGATGTCCCCTGGTGACAAGGCTTAAGAATTTGCTCTAGAGATCGCCCCAGTAGGAAGTACAGAGAGTTTCTGTGAAAGTTACCAGAGGAGCACTTCAGTGGGGTGTGATTGCTGACACTTGCTAGGTACCTCCAGGTGGCTTCTTTGGGGTGTATTCTCCCATCCCGGGATCTGGCTTCCACTGTCCAGGCTGTTCTCAAGCATAGGTTCCCATTCATCCACCGCTAAGGTACTGTAGGACAGACAGTGCAATCTGAGAGCCAGATCTGAGGGGTCATTACTCCCGTCTCAGTAGACCTTTCCCCCACCCTGCCCACTGCACCGTGTCCCCCTTCCTGCCACATCACTACGATGGGTGCAAAGTCCAACTGCTAATGCCAGATGTAATTAGAGGCAATGAATGTAGGTCACCGTAAGAGGTGTCGCACAGCCCGGGTGCTCCGCAGTACCGCTTGCTCCTAGCCATAGGGAAGTCTGGGAAGACGGACAGCTCCACATTATCAACTCGGCCACTGCCCAGACTTCATCTATCTCCCCACCCCCTTGGGTTTTCCAATCGGCATGTACTGTCATTGGGGGGGGGGTATGGGAGTGGGGGGTAGGTATGGGGGTTGGCGGTGTGGTTCTGCGCAGTCTTTGAAGATCTCTGTCCAGAAACGGAACCGAATGTTTGGGTGTCCTTCATTGGTGAGCACTTAAGAGCTGGGAGAATAAGATGCTGTGGGTAAAGAATAATAGAATGTTGGATACTGAAGAGGTAACGACAGAGTGATTAAGGCTTACTTTAACTCTGGGTCAGCACGGTTCTCCAAGAGGAGATTTTATTTCCTTCAGATTTTGACCTCGGAAGACTTACTCTGTGGAGACCATAGTCAGTCACAGTCCCATGCTGGTTGGGATGTAGCTGAGCTGAGAGGATTTGCATGGCATGGGTGAGGCCCTGGGTCCAGTGCCTTCGGCAGCTCCTGTGTCCCACTAAGTGTTTGTTCCGTTTCTCCTCTGCTTATGAAAGGAGCACATACGTAATGTGCAGTGGGGCCTGGGGAGGGCACCAAATGGGGAGGAGGAGGAAAGGCAGGGGCCTGTGATTCTGCCGCCGGGTGAGGACGCTTCCACAGTCCCAACACATAAAATTTCCCTCCAGAGTCATGTCAATAGGCAGGTCTCACAAGAAGAAATGCAAAACAACCAAGAAACCAGAGCATGCTCAGCCTCACAGGCCGCCAGAAATATGCCCATTGAACAGCATGGAGAACCACTGCCCATAAGGTTGGCAAAAATTAAAAGTAGAGCCAGGTGGTAGTGACGCTCGCCTTTAATCCCAGCACCTGGGAGGCAGAGGCAGGTGGATCTCTGTGAGTTCGAAGTCAGCCTGGTCTACAGAGTGAGTTCTAGGACAGCCAGGGCTGTTACACAGAGAAACCCTGTCTCAAAAAAAGAAAACAGAAAAAAATTAAAGATAGATAATGTCCGTACTCCAGCAGCTCAAAAGCACATCCTGTCATACTTCTAATGGGAACATACATTCTTCCAGTGTATTTTCAGAGGGTGACCCAAGAGTACCAATTAAAATACACTTTCCCTTATACCTAGTAAGTCTCCTTCCAGGAGTCTAAGCTACAGGTATGCTCACGTACAAACATTTATGCAAGGATGTTTATTTCAACTTTAGATTAACTCAAACTTGAGAAAATGGCATGTCCTCCTCAGTAGAGGAGGTTAAGCAATCACTGTGTCGCTCTGGTTACTGGAAGGTAACTCGCAGCTCTCGTATGTAAATATAGATTTCATGTCTGGA
Source organism: Peromyscus leucopus (assembly GCF_004664715.2). NCBI lineage: Eukaryota > Metazoa > Chordata > Mammalia > Rodentia > Cricetidae > Peromyscus > Peromyscus leucopus. The sequence continues at coordinate 34,557,688 of NC_051081.1, forward strand.
GCAAGCGTGCCAAGCTGTTCTAACCACTGCTCTGGAAGGGAATGGATTGGCGTGGTAATTTCCACTTTCCACTTCATATTCTGAATTATTTGAGATCTTGTCCATAAAGCTGTGTTTTTAGGGTATTACTTATTATTTGAAATAAATATTTCTTTGGGGGCATATCCAAGAGCTTTTGCGAGCCAGCCACATCTAGCAATCAAGGTAGGTCCCATCACTGCTCCAGGGCTGCTGGGTGTCGTCATCACAGAGGAGCCCCTGACTGTCAGTTTGCCCTTGGCTTCATGATTAACCCCTCAAGCATTCCAAGTCTCCATGTGACCAGCCCGAGCCACCCCTTGACAGGACTTCTGGAAGGGTGCCCTTTGCCACACGAGACCCATAGTGCCTTCTTACTTGGGGCCCTCGGTGGTCCAGTCTAGATATCTCAGTGCACACTTTGACGGGATTTTTTTCTTAATCTTTTTGAAGTAGTTTTCCTCAAACATGTTATCTGATATAGTTCCCCTGGGAAATATCAGGGTAAATTTCAAAGCTTGCTGCTTCTGTTCATTATTCAAATATATTGCACATCCTCAAAGAAATCGTTCATGTTCAAGTTCACTTCTGGATGGATCTGCTTGTTACCAGCTTGGCTCTTCGGCCTTCTTCCTCGAAACAGGGCACAGTGCCAGCCTGACTGCTTTTGTCATGGGTCTTGGATTTGGCAACTGGCTAACCAGGAGGACTTGTAAAGGGGACCTGGCCAGGCTACAGCAATGTCTCGGTCAGTGAAGTGCTTGTTGTACAAACTCCAAGCATACACACCCGAGTTTGGAAGCCAAGCACCCCATGAAAGGCTGGGCATGATGGCATACATCCGCACGCCTAGTGGTCTTCAGCCATGCCCCTCCCACTTAAAGTGGTCCTGAAGCAGGCACGGTGGTGGCACACGCCTTTAATCGCGCACTCAGGAGGCAGAGGCAGGCGATCGATGTGAGTTTGAGCCCAGCCTGGTCTAGATAGCAAGTTCCAGGACAACCAGGGCCATGAGACTTTGTTTCAAAGAAGGGGGGAAGTGGGGAGAAATGGTCCTTAATGAAAAGACTCTTGGGAGTGGAAGAACATGGGACACCATGATGGGGACTGAATTGTGTCCCCACCAAAGTCCACATGTTGAACCTGTGCCTCCGATGCAGTTGTACTTAGAGACAGAGCCATGTTGGGGGCAATTAAGGTTAAGTGAGGTCACAGGCGGAGCCCCTGCTCCAAAAGGCTGAGTGTCCTCAGAAGCAGCACCATGGGAGAGCTCAGTCTTCGTGCGCACAAAGAGCGAGCGCCATAAGCACCGGCAGGATAGTAGCCACCTGAGAGGCCAAGAGAAAAGCCATCTTGGTGACTGACACCTTGATCTCACACCCCCTAGCCTTGGGGACTATGAGAAATAGTTTCTGCTGTTTAAGCCACTCAATCTGTGGTTTGTTTTGGCACCCTGCAGGCTAATACAAGGAAGCAAATGACTATGCCCAGAAGTGACCTAAAATAAATCAGAAAAATCAGGTGTCCCCTGAGGGGAAAATGATGAGCTTTGACAAACCAGCAGTGTAAGGCAAATTGATAAGCGGTCTTATTAATTAAAAACCAGGAGCCAGATATTGGGGTGAAAGCTGAGGGATCAGAGAGCAAGCCAGCCACATCTTACCTCTAGGAAATCCTTAGCCAAAGAGAGCTACTTCCTGTATACTCATGTCTTATATCCTTTCTGTGCCCGGCCATCTTACTTCCTCTCTCCATCCATCTCAGTCACTTCCTGTCTGTCAGTACAGACCTCCAGACCTCTATGGTTAACTAGCACTGGGATCAAAAGCATGTGCCTCACACCTGGCTCTGTTCTCAGTGTGGTCTTGAAGTCACAAAGATCCGGATGGATCTCTGCCTCCCGAATGCTAGGATCAGAGGCGTGTGCTACTACTGCCTGACTTCTATGTTTAATATAGTGGCTGGCTTTTTCCTCTGATCCCCAGATAAGCTTTATTGTGTGCACAAATAAAATATCACCACACAGCGGGATGAGCCAAGTCACTTTTTTCAGTAAAAAGCCAAGGGTTGCTTATGATAGGTCCAGTACCTCGGGGCCGATGACGGCCGGTTCTAACCCTGCTTCAACCATTAGCTAGCTGGGCTGCTCTGAGCAAATACGTTTGGTATTGTCTCACTACTCTGCCTTTTGATTTGGGTGACCGTCCACCTCTCTGTGACTTGACACTCTTGCCACTTGTCATGATACGGACTTCTGTAATCACCCTTGTCTCTAGACCTTGAGAAGTTGCCAGATCTTGAGAAGGCCTTACTTTCTTGCACTTACACTGCAGTCTCCATGGAAAGGAATAACCCACCATAGACGCTGAGTACCGTCTGGCTTGTGTGAGCGCTCACAAACAGCTCTATTACATCCCTCGGTGTCTGCCTGGTTACTTATGCAGACTTGGGTCTCTAGACAGAAAATCCCAGGAGCATGCTTTGCCCACTGGTACAGAGAACCCAGGCATCACCATCCCAGCTAGCTGCTTCCTCTGCAGGCCAGGCCTGGACCATGTGAGAAGTGGGGTGGTGGGATTGAGCCATTCCAGATAATAATGACTCGGGCAGGATTCACACTCATTCATTCTTGTCCCTGAGTGCCCATTCTTGGAGGAGATACGCATTTTCTTACAGATTATAATCAAGTTTTCTTTTCATTCAACTTCTTGGGTAGGAGTCTGAACTGTTGAGGTCAGTGACCCTCTTTCTAACATCCCCCAGCTGCCTTTGTGGCTAAGGTGAGCTAACCACTTCTACTGTCCTGACTAGCCAACTCCCCATCTCAGGACGCGGCTTAGGGGTCCTTTGCGAGCAGTCTCAATCACAGCGTATTACAGCGGCCCTTTGGAAACACCCAACGAGTTCTGGTGCCTTCTGGAGAGTGACTGACTAGAGTGTGGGAGTTGTTCCACTCAGCTGTCTCTGGGTCTACCCTCCAGGCTTCCTCACATCCCTCACATCCCTCACATCCCTCACATCCCTCACATTTAAAATATCTAGAGAAAGACGAAGTCAGAGGCACAGTGCTCCTAGAAATTATTTGAAAATGAAAGAATTACAGTGTTCCCTTTTAAAATATATCCCCATTTAACAAAGACCACAACTAAAAACTCCAGGTTCCAGAGAGTGAAAGGCACCTGTGAAATACAGGAGGCACAGCTGAGTTCTGAAGTGTCCTCCTGGGGCTGGACAGTGGCTCAGTGGCTAAGAACAGTTTTGACTCTTCCAGAGAACCCAGCTCCCATAGATGGTAGCTTACAACCACCTGAAACTTCAGCTCCAAGGGATGACCGCGTCTCTTCTGGCCTCTTCATACACACACACACACACACACACACACACACACACACACACACACGGTATATACACACATGCACACACGTAGGCAAAACATTAATACACATAAATCAATCTGATTATTTTAAATAGGCCTCCTTGCCCCAAGAATGAAATTTCTAAAACTCTCTGAAACTTCTGCTGACAGGAAAGATGAAAAAGACAAAAGGGGTTCACTGGCCGTGAGGAAAGGACAAAGGACAGGGTAATTGCTGAGGCAACTGACAGGCAGGACACAAGACATCTGTCATGCCCTAAAGGGCTGTATTAGCAGTAATGCATTACTTTCACATCAGCAGATCAGCTCATTTATTAGCTAATCAGGCGGAACTCAATATTTGAAATTATCTTTCTTAATCCTGCATGTGATCAGTTGAAAACCCAGGGCTCTAAAAATCTAATTGTAATTGCTTACCAGAAATGTCATCTTCATGTTGAAGAACTGAACCAGGGCCAAGCGGAAGGCTATTTTTTCCGTGTTTCCCAATGCACTGCCCCACAGCAGGACTGGCTTTAAACATCCAGGTGCCCGGTGCCCCATACTTTAGCAGCTCCTGGAGGGGGTCTAGGACCAGTCCTCTCTCAAAGATGGCCCAAGACTAAAAGTGTGGCGGGGAAGAGCGGCATGGGATGGAGGGGCAGTCAGTCATCTCAGTCATAGCAAAAAGTCAAGAGAGAAACATCTAAATCTCGGTTTGGAGTGACCTGTGGGCCTGGGCAGGAGCTCATCCCTTCTGCAGGGTGGGATGGCAGAGGTAGATCATAGTCATCGATGATCAGCATCTTTTCCTCCTAGCACTCTATTCTTCAGGTCACCTCCGCCCTCCAGGAGCCTGGCCATTGGTGTGGCATAAGGCAGTGAACCTGTGGTCTGCTCCTGGCCTCTTTTCCTTGGCAACTGAACTGGCATCACAGGGCAGACCTGCCAGGGCTATACTGTGGGTCTTCTACGTGCCTCCCACAGAGTGGGGAGGTTTCCTGAGGACTCTTGAAACTGTGAAGAGATTCAAACTACAGAGCCCAAAAAGCTGGAGCCTTGCCATGCCCACCACCTTCATTGGCCACTGCTGCTGACGGAGGTGAGCAGGAGAATGGAAAAGCAGCTTGTGTGGGTCACAGACATGACATCTGCCTGCTCTTTGCAGAAAAACGAGTGCATGCTATAGGCTGTGCTCTGAATAAATATACTGCTAATGGTACGAAGGGAAGATTGTCTTTGTGTGTGTGTGTGTGTGTGTGTGTGTGTGTGTGTGTGTGTGTGTCAGAGAGAGAGAGAGAGAGACCCGCTCCCACTTTTACCCCAGGCTACTCTTGAGGAGGGAGAAGTGAGAAGTATTTAGATAGAAGGATAGAGGGGGAGAGACAGATAGAAACACAGGGCAGCTCAGGAGGGCCTGGATCCTTATCCACCGGCCCCTTCTGTCTCTTCTAAAGGGCTTTTGAAAGGAATGCTAAGGGGCAGGGCAAAAGACCTCCTCTTGCTAGATCAAAGCACACTGCACAGCCAAGTGCAGACCCTTCCAAACACCTGGAAACCACGCACGCACGTGGTCAAGCCATCCTCTAATGCAGCTCTGCTGGGTAAAGCAAGCTCAGATCTCACTAGGAAACCTTTGCGGGCCTCCACATTTTTTTTTTTTTTTTTGAGTTGGGGGTCTCACTATATAGCTCCAGCTGTCCTGGAACTTGCTATGTAGACCAGGCTGGCCTCAACTTCACAGTTATCTGCCTGCCTCTTCCTACCAAGTCCTGGGATTAAAGGTGTCACACCACTCACTATACTTGGCTTTTTTTTTTAAGGCAGGATTTCCTGTGTAGCTCAGGCTGGCCTCAAACCTGCAACCCTCTTGCATTGGCTTCTTGAGTACTTAGCTCATAGGCCTGGGCCACCATGCCCAGAAGAGGAAGTAGTCCTTGACAGCATCTTTCATTTCCTTTTTCCTAGGGCTGTTCCTTCAGAAATATAAGGGAGGGACGTAGTCCAGTGATAGAGAATAGCAAGTATGAGACCTTGGGTCCAATCATAACACCAAAATAATAACAGCACAGAAAGCCTTTTTGGTTGTTTTGTTTTTATTTTGTTGTTACTGTTGGTTTTCGATACAGGGTTTCTCTGTGTAGCTCTGACTGTCCTGGAACTCACTCTGTAGACCAGGCTGGCCTGGAACTCAAAGATCTGCCTGCCTCTGCCTCCTGAGTGCTGGAATTAAAGGCGTGCGCCACCAGCTCTGGCAGCTTTTTTTAAAGAATATAAAATTTGCCTGGAGGTGGTGGCACAGACTACATGGAGAGACACAAAATAAACAAATAAACAAACAAACAACATGTAGCCTTATTAATTCTAAACATTTTGCTATTTTAGCTTCAAGTAGTTCTTTTTTAATATTTGAGAATTTCATACCGAGTACTGTATTTTTTTTTTCCGAGTACTGTATTTGTATCATTTCTACCCCAGTTTCTTCCCTCCAACTCCTCCACCCCCACCCCCGACTCCCTCTTGACTCAGTTGGTCACCCTAGGTCTCTCCCTAGCTGAGTATTGATTCTCTTAACTTACAAAGTTTTGAACCACACAGCTAGTGTGAATGTTAAAGTCCAAACTGAACAAAGGAGAGGCTCCAGGTACCAAAGTCTCAGTAGAGACAGGATTTCTTGCTACTCCTAAACTTGTGACTAATTTTCCCTGGTTCTTTTCTGAAGGGGTCTTTAGTTTCAGCATCTCACTTTGCCTGGAACTCACCTCTATCCAAACAAAGGCATTTAAACGGAAGCTCCCAAGGACACTAAAGTCAATCAGGGAAACGCCAATCAAAACTACATAGACTTAGGTATGGTGTCGTAGACCTGTGATCCCAGCACTTGGGGGGCAGAAGCAGGAGGATTAGGGGTTCACGGTTATCCTCAGCTGCAGACTGAGTTCAAGGCCAGCCTGAGCTATATAAAACCCTGCCCCGCCCCCACCTCACCCAAAAAGCCAAACCTGTATGGAAATCCCATCCGACCCCATCAGAACGGCTGTCATTAAGAAATAAACAATGGGTGCTAAGGTCATCATCACTCAGTCTATAAAGTGATCCCCCCAGCCCACATTTTAAAAGATAAGTGTGCGTTTGCATCCTATTACCAGGAAGGCAGAAACAGGCAGTCCCTTGGGGCTCACGGGCCAGCCTGGACTACCTCTTACATGGTAGAGGACAAGATGGTCCTTTTGTGGGAAAAACAAACATCACTCTGTGGTCTCAGTGGTTTTCACGATGTTTTTGGCTCCTTATTCACCTTAGGGCCGAAGCCGGTTTCCACAGAGAGTAATAGGAGAAGTGTAACCTACACAAAAAATCCAAATCTCAAGTGACGTTCATGTCCCTTAAGGGCATTCGTACCTGCCTTCTGGTGGTTGATCTGTTCAGCAGACAAGTGCTGAAAGCAGAAACCTACCCTTCCTTTAAATACCAGCTGGCATTTAGTAATAAATACAATAATTAATCAAATAAATAATTAATATAAATGATAAGTAATTACAATCCTCCACATAAATACCTCACAGCACAATGCTAGTTTAATATAAATAATAAGGAATAACTATCCTCCACATAAATACCTCACAGCACAATGCTAGTTTAATATAAATAATAAGGAATAACTATCCTCCACATAAATACCTCACAGCACAATGCTAGTTTAATATAAATAATAAGGAATAACTATCCTCCACATAAATACCTCACAGCACAATGCTAGTTTAATATAAATAATAAGGAATAACTATCCTCCACATAAATACCTCACAGCACAATGCTAGTTTAATATAAATAATAAGGAATAACTGTCCTCCACATAAATACCTCACAGCACAATGCTAGTTTAATATAAATAATAAGGAATAACTATCCTCCACATAAATACCTCACAGCACAATGCTAGTTTAATATAAATAATAAGGAATAACTATCCTCCACATAAATACCTCACAGCACAGTGCTATTCACATAGTTTGCCTGTCACACACGCTTTAGACACCGGCTCACTCCTGACTGAAACAGCCTCCACATAACTATCCCTCCTTCCTGACAGGGTCTGCTGAGGCAGTGCATGACGGGTTTGGGTTGTGCAGACAGAACCAGGTATTCCGGCCAAGGGCCATGCACTTTGCAAGGAATCCCTCGCACCAGCTCTCAGCACAGTCAGAGTCTCCAAACGATTTTTTTCCATTCCTCCCTCCATCCTCACGGTGTAGGAAGCGGAGGCATTATAAATAACCCAGAAACCCTCTCCTGACAGCAACTGCCTGCTGACTGTGTGGCCTAACAGCCCAAGCCCAGCAAGGCACGGACACGGCATTGTGCAATGACCGATGACTCCGAGTTCCGTGTGTGGCAGAGTTGCAACCTGTGGTCGGTGCTCAGGCCGCTATCAGATGCCTTTGCTGTGCGATAATCCCGCGGCTCTGTGCCATCTCTCAGTTCCCAGACAACAGTGCTCTTATTTCAAGCCCCGCTCACCACGAGAAGAAAGCAGCTGGTAGAGATGAGCACTCGGCAGAGAATGTTTCAGTAAATCTTGTGGAGGATTCCAAGACATACTGGATTAACTGTTTTCTGTCAGGAATGCTGGAGTCACAAGGAAGAAAGATTGCTGACCACAGAAGGCAAGGCCAGTCTTTAGAGCCCCATGAGTCACCAACGGACGCTTTGGTTTTAAGTGCCATCTATTCGCAGATATGTAAAGTTATTTCTATACAAAGCCTTCATTAACAGCGCTGGAAGAATAGGGCCTTTCTCATCCCACTTTTCACTTGCACTCAGGATCCCTTTTCTCTTTTATCAATTATAGAATGAGTTAATCCACCACAGACATTTTGGGCAGATGGGGGTCTTGGCCAGTTTTCAGTCTCCTTAAGCCATTTTTCTCCATGGCTTCCCAGACTGCAGAGCCGTGAAGGCCCAGAAGGAGGGTCAGTGGGTTCTTCTGAGCACAGCCCAAGCCGGCCTCACCCCAGAACCTGAGGAGGCTACAGCAATCCGTGCTCCATCCCCTTCAGGGCTGACAGTGGACCTCACGTGCTCTGCAGCCTGGCCAGCCCTGGGCAAATGAGAGGTGTGTCCTGGTGACGGACACCAAGACATGGCCGCTGGGCCCAGCCGATTTCAGCAAGTGTGGCAGAGCTGCTTACTGAGACCTTGTTACTGAGGTCATAATGATTCCCGACAGCTTTCATAACAATCAGTTGTAAGTAAAACATGAAATGTTCTTATTTTATTATCAAGGAACAAGTAAAACAGCCCCCCCCCCCATTTCCACACTCGTAGAAATCAAAACTAGAGAAAGGGCTTCGGGGATAGCTGAGCATGGTGTAAAGGATGGGGCTCGAGTTTGGACTGCAGACAGAATGAGGTCCACAAAGGGGGTCCAGTGAGGCAAAGGGGTACAGTCACGGATGTCTGCTTTGTCCGTTAGTGGGTGTGTCTGCAGTTTATATGCGATCCTGTGGTACAAGTGTTGCTTCGGAGCACCCCATCAAAACGTTCCCCCTCAGAACTGGGGTGACTTGGCCACAGAGAGGCCATCACTTAGTGCTGAGGCTGGGAGAGAACCCTGATCCACAGGCAGGCCCAGAGGGAGCCAGCAAATGGCCTCTGCCATTCCAGGAGCCATCTGTCACCAGACAGAGGTCAGCCTGAGCCCCACAGCCCTGCACGTGCGGGAAACCTGAGACCCCCCCCAACACACGTCCAGCAGGGGCTTAAGGTGACTCAACCTTACACAAAACCCCAGTGAGGCAGTTGTCCCCGTGGTCAGCTGTTCTCCTACAAATAAAGGCAGGGCACCAACAGTGAAGAACCCCGGGGCTCTGGCGGGGAGGCGTAAAGAGCTTTTTGCTTTGTGTTAGTTGAAGTTTAATCGATGTGGTGAGAACAGAGAGACCAGTGTCGTCTTTACCGTCACCTGCAGCCTCTCTGGGCCATCAAATGCTGGCCGGAACGCACCCCGGCCTCACCTCGCTGTGATTTTACACCTGACCTCCCATTGATCCTTCTCCGTTCTCATCCATCTAAAGGAAAGCACGCTTTAGCCCGTACACCTCACTCCAGATAGAAATACATAATTCAAGAGGAATACGATGTCAACGAGGAGGCATGCCAATTTGTGTCAGCATGCGCTGTAAAACAGAGAGGAGTACAAGGAGAGTTTAATGTAATGTAGAATTGAAATTAAAATAGAGCCAATATTTAGGCATTCCTCCGCCTCCTTTCCCCTGCTGTGACACAAAGGATTGACTCTCTCCATACTAATGTCACATGTTGTTTGGTTTTTTTCTCTCCTACTGGGATTTTTTCTTCTTCTTCTTCTTCTTCTTCTTCTTCTTCTTCTTCTTCTTCTTCTTCTTCTTCTTTTTCTCTGGGTGAAATGTTACATGTTTGTCTCTAGGATCTAAAATTTGACCTTTTCACCTGTTCCACTCCGATCACAAGAGCAAAAATCAGGAAGACGTTTCCCTCCACCTCCCCATCTACACCCTTGTGTGATCGGCACAGAAAGGACCCCTGCCTGCTCAGCGTCACTCAGTAGCTCTTACCTCTTCCCTGACACCCATGTAACATGTCACCTCCATGCTCTCTTTCTCCAAAGCTGAAAAAAAAAAAAAATCCAAGGTTGATAATGAATCTCTCACAGTGTGAAGCTGGGCATGGAGTTCTCGCAACACTTCAGTGCCCAGTGGGGAAACGTCACGATTTCCCTCAGACCAGCCAGGTGCGACAGCACATCCGGCCTTCAGGGAGCAGAGACAGGAGGTTCACAGCAAGTTCAAGGCCAGCCTGGTCTACGTATTGTGTTCCAGGGTACATGGGGAAGACTGTCTCAAAAAAGTCAGCACAAATAAAAAAGACCTGTCTGGAGCCCTTTATTCCATTTCCTCCCATTGTTTTTGACCAAACGGTAGAATTCCTAGTTTGATCCCAGACCTAAATGACTAACTAGCCTTGGTTTTCAGATGATTCACTCTTTCCAGAAGTCAATTCCTTAGGCAGAGTGTGTCTCAGCCCACAGCATCAGTACCACCTGGGAACTTATTAGGAATGCAAATCCCAAGCCCCACCTTAGGTTTTAATGGATCAGAAAGTTTGAGGGTGGGGCCCAGCCCTCCCCATTTTAACAATCCCTCCAGGCTATTCTGAGGTCAAGATTGAAAACCCCTAGCTTAGAAGATGTACATTTGCTTCCACCGAAGATATTCAGAGGTATTTTAAAGTATTTATGAGCAAAGGCCAAAGCCTTTCCAGGTACTGAGCTCCAACCAAAGACATCCTAACTGCCACCTAACTGTCTTTGAGTTCTTATGCTTGGTTCCTTGTCTGGAAAATGAAAGCCTGGCTGCCTCACAGGACTGTAATGAGATTATCTGAATCGCATCTGTAAACATACCCTGTAAATAGACAAGAAAGTGAAAGTCCTGCCTTTCTTCAGGCAGGATCCTAGGGTCGTGAGCATTGCCCTTGACAGGAGCGGAAAGGCCTGTGTTTATCATTTCCCTGACCCAGTTCACTTTTTTTGTCCAGCCTACGACCTGCTGGATGTCTCTCAGGTTCTGTCATTTAGTCTCACAGGTTGATCTGCTCTGAAGGAAAACCATTTCCTGATTAGTGCTCACCCAAACCTAAGGGGCTATATGCCCTTGCTCAGACATGCTGTTTCTGCTGGCTTCCCCGGGATGCTCTGTGCTGGTCTCTGTGGGTGGACAGTGTGTGACTACCAGAGCTCTCATGAGAGGTGTGCGCCACACCAGAAACCTCCATCTCAGACCTGTGCGTCTCAGACCTTTAAGAAGGAAGCTTAACATTTATCGTGACGCCACCCCTTAAGCAGCACAGAAAATCGGAGAGAAAATCCCTCAAGCCAGCCGAATCTCCAGAAACCAAGATTGACAAACCAGACCAGTTAATGTCGAAAAGTGTAGGTGGGTTTTCACTTCCCAGATTAGCGGTCACAGGCAGTTGGTTTCACCACAGCAAACTCCTGGTGCATCACTAGTTGAAGTTGAAAACCTCACAGGCTTTTGGTGACAATCCGAGGAAGAAGGACAGTAAACCTTCTCTGCAATGTTTGTGAGGAAAGATGTTTTCGTAACTGGTCCCCACTGGATCAACAGCAGCCTCACTTTCACATGACATGCACCAGAAGGAATATGGTTAAATTGTGTCTAGCTAGGAAATAATAAATGATCAGTTAACTATAGAATTAAAATATGAAATTCTTTTACTGAAAAATGTGTATATATTTAGCAAGTCTGTAGAGAGAGGAAGGAGAGCGGTCTGAGGGCAGTAAATGAGGTGGTTTCTTTTGGGGGGATGAAAACTTCGAAACCTAGACAGCAGTGATGGCCTGCTCAACCCCATGACTACACTGAAGAATGCCAACTGTACACTTACAGCAGGTGAATTGTGGCTGTATGAACTCCAGAGCCAGGATCTGGGGAGAGGTGGTTTGTTTATTTATTTGTTGTGTTTGTTTTTCTGTGGGAGGTAGTTTGTAGCTCAGTGATAGAAACCCTAGGTTCCATCCCCAACACACACACACACACACACACCAAACGACTAGCAGAGTGTATAAACCAAGGAACAAGTTTCAGTGCTTGATGAATTTGAAGTGTTGATCATTTGGACTATATTAGGCCATGAAATAGTTTAGTCTTTTAATCAGAGTATTTTTAAGTGAACTATCTCAGCCTAATCATTAACATGTATCGTAACGTGGCAAAGACATGGACATCTGTGACGTGATAATTTGTCATGTTTCCTACAGATTACTTAGAGTGGACATCAGCTACATTTACACATGAGACAAAATCTGGGCTCTGGCTGGCTGTCATGATGCTCATCAATTGAAATGGTCTGGGAAGGCGGGAAGTTTGAGGTTGCGGAAGGATATGATCTCATCCTCCTGAGGTAAACCAGCTGATAAGAGGAGAGGGACAGATTCCAGTGGGAGCCATGCGCTGAGCTCTTGTGTAAACAGCCTACCTCAGGGTCAGTCCACCACAGAGCTCACCCTGTCACATCTGCACAGGCAGCAGACTTGGCACTGTTCTGCCTGGGAAATAGTGCCAGCCATCCTGGTCCCCACCCGCTTCCCTAGTTCCTTACTCTGTAGCTTTGAGAACTTCCCAGGGTTCGCTGGTAACCATGTTAGAACTTCTGGCTCAATGGAAAGAAAGTGGGGGGTCTGCCAGTGGTTGCCCACCATGCCTTGCAGTGGAGTGTTCGCCTGTTAGGGTCACCCACACACCAAAGACCCTGACTAGACTGCTTGCTCTTCAGGACAAGAGGCCTTCCTACAGCATTTCCCAGACTTGTCTTCATCATCACCCTGCCCCAAAGACCTGGTTAAAAAAAAAAAATTTCCCTCTTCCCCCTCCTTTTTCCCCCATGAAATATTAAAATGATAAATATACTTGTGTACATTTATATGCTGTAGCGTTTTGAAGAGATGCCAGCCATTGTAATAGCTATGGTTTTCACACATCCGTGAGTTCTAGTCCCAGCTGGGAACACATGCCCTGTATGAAAAACTCCTCCATAGAGCTTTCTTGCTCTTCCTGGCAGTGAGGGGTGAGGTTGGTCACGTGGAGAAGGGGACCCAGCGGCCTGATGGTGTCTGCCCACCAGGATGAGCCCTGACCTCAGTGTCCAGACTGCTAGAGGAATCTCACGCCAAGCTTGCTCAGCCACCTGCTTGCTGCCTTTTGGGCTCTGCTACCACCTCTCTGGCAGCCATGGAGAGCAGAGTGCTCCACCAAGCTCCCATGCAGTGGAGGTCCAGCGTGCCCCTGACACAGGAAGCCCCCTTTCCTGTGCTGACCTCTGGCCCCACCCTCCTAGCTCTGGCTCTTCCCAGAGCCTCACATTATTTAGCCTCTGCTCCTTGTCCCTACGTGAAAGCAGGAGACCAGCCTGGCTTCCCCAACTGCATTGACCGCAGGGACTTCCTGATCTTTACTCTCCATCACTTTAATCTCATCCACTCCCTGAAGGGTTCATCGAGTACCTCACCCCAAAGTTCAGAGATCTCGGGAGCTACTGCTGGCCACTGCTAGAGCTCTTTAGAGCCTGGCCTGCATAACCGAAGGTTCCAGATACTGGCTTCTGCTCCTTCCCAGCCACCCTTATTCTTCTCTGAGCTGGGACTGAAAAGCCAACCCTCTTGCTCTAACACTCTATAGATCGTGCCCCTGTGATGGTGACCCCTTTGTCCTTGGAACCTTGTCTGACCTCACTGACCTAGGTCATGAGTTTTCACTACAAAACCTTGAGCAAACCAAATGGCCTCTGACACGATGCCATCTAGTCTGTCCCTCTCTGTTGAACACCCACTCTGTGCCGGGCTCTCCCGGACCCTCTGACATTGTCTGAATTAATATCCACAACAGTCCTATCATACAGGTCAACAGATGCAGAGAAGCCGAACAACCCACCAGAGATCACATGACTAGTACATTAGTGAAGCAGGTACACATTAGTGAACATGTCTGGCCCCAGGCCATTTGCACATGGTTCCACTTGAGAAAACATTGTCTCAGTTGTGAGTTCTAATTCAGATGACAAAGGGTCTTCAATACAAATGAGAAGGCAATCCAGTTACCATTCCTAAAAGATGACAGAGCTAAGGAAAAGAGTTGACGAAAGATTAAAAGGTCCTTCTGTGTGGTGTCTGAGGTTTAGGAGACGCAGGCCCAATCAGCTACTCATGCCTCAGGTCCCGGACATGGGAAGGAGGCAGAAGTCCAGGCGTAGACATCTAGGCCAGGGAGGGCAGGCCTGGCTGCCAGTCTAGCCTAAGGGCAGTCATTGGGGCAGCTGCCTAAAATGATCCCTGGGAGACAGTTCCATCCCAAACCAAGTACCGAGAGGAGGGCTGGCCCAGAGGGCTCTAATCTGGGGCCCAGCACCATGTGATGGGCAGCAGGGGCCCTGGTGGTTTACATTTGCCCTCTCCTGAGCCCCTGGCCAGACGCTCGAAGGAGAAATGGCGCATCATCACGTTCCGGCCATTTGCTCCTTGCCGGCCTCCGAAACCACAGGCAGACTGAAGAATTCGGCCTGCAGTGTGAGTTCTGAATATTCTGTGGAGGGAGGGGTTCTGAAAAGAAAAGGAAGTGGTGTGCTCTTGTCGGACGGAATGTGTGAGGGCATCAAGGAGGAATGTGGGGGCTCTGTTGGGGTGGCTCAGCAGTTTGGCCTCTGAATCGTGCTGTGTGGGTCCAGATTCCTAACGGATGACCCCTCAGGGCTGACATCACTCTGGCAAGATCCTCCGGGCTCTGTTGTGCTGCCCAGCAAGTTTTTACCTTGGGGTTTTCAGCACTTGGGTTGTCCCCCCCCCCCAACCGCATTTAATACCCATCATTCCTTCCAACTCATCCATTTTTCTGTCATCTGGAATTTGACAAACTAGGACTTTTTTAAGCCTGTTTCATAGCTGCCCCCCTCACCGCCACGCCCCCAAGATGGGGCATTCTTGGAACAGCGTGTGCTCTCCCCTGACCACTCAGGCCCCGGCTTCCTGACAGTGCATTTCAGCAGAAGCTGGGCACAGCACTCGGCCTCAGGATCGAAGGTGACAGCTGTCTTGGTGACCTCAGACAGGAAGCAGAGGACATGGGGGGGAAGTGGTCTAGGTTGGTGGGCTCAGAGAATGCTTTGAGCATCGTGCCGGGCAGTCGGTGTGTGACTGACTATACTAAGCCCTGAGCTGAGTCTTAGAAATGACGTAGAGTTAGTCCGTGGAAGGGTCTGGGCTGTACTGCCTCCAGGAACAAAGATCCAAATGGTAAAGAGGAAGCAGTAAGAGGCGAACTAGCAAAGTTTATGCCAGCTGTGGTGGTACACACCTTTAACCCCAGCACTTGGGAGGCGGAGGCAGGAAGATCTCTGTGAGTTCCAGGCCAGCCTGGGCTACAGAGTGAGATCCAGTGAGACTCTGTCTCAAAATTTAGAAAAAGGAAGGGAGGGAGGGAGGGAGGGAGGGAGGGAGGGAGGGAGGAAGGGAGGAAGGGAGGAAAAAAGGAAGGAAGGAAAGAAGGAAGGGGAAGGAAGTTGATGTGCTGTGCTGTTTACGGAGCTAACATGTTATCCTCAGAGAGACAAGAAGCATGTAGAATGTTTTAGGCATAGAGATGAAGCAGCCAGATTTGCAAGCATGTGGAGGGTAGACTGGAAGGGTCAGGCCCGAAAACAGGGAGACCAGTTAAGAAATCACTGTGGACCGCTGGAGAGGGTGTGGATGTGTGTGGGAAGGGGATGGAGAGAGACAAGAGGGCAGATCTGAGCATTTGGAATTAACTGCCCAACTGTTCCAACTGTTCCGTTTACAGTAGAAGAGTCCAGAAGACCCCCAGGTTTTCAGTGTGCAGGTGACAGGAAGCCAGCGTCCAGGCAGCCAGACAGTCAGTTTGGCTGTAGGGAGCTCAGGTTGTCTGCAGCAGACATGAGCCTGGCCAAGCGGTTTCACATTGAGAGGAAAAAGAACATCTGGAGTACAGGCTTTAAGACTTAACAACATTCAGAACAGCTGAAACTAATAGCAGCTGAAACACCCAGGAAATGGGAACAAGAAAGTTCCTTGAAAATGTCAGTTCCTGTGTACTCCCTCCCCAAGCCTGCCTGAGACACACAGGTAGTTCAGACTCTCTGCTGCTCTTTCTTGCCCCGAGCACACAGAGGAAGTGGTACCTGTTAGGATTGGAATCTGACATGTCCCCACACACTCGTGTTTTGACTGCTTGTCCCCCAGCTGGTGGCCCTGTTTTAGAGGGCTGTGGAGCCTTGAAGACACAGAGCCAGGCTGGCAGCCGTGAGTTACTGGGCACAGGCTTTGGAGTATCTGCCACAGGCTCCCACCATGAACGGCACCCAGCCTTCCCCGCCAGGATGGACCCCACCCCATCCCCGGAATCACGAGGCAAAGTGACCGCTCCCGCCCTGAGTTGTTTCCAGTGGGTGTTTTGGTCACAGCCAGGCAAAGGCAGCCAACATGGCACCTCATGCAGAACATCACTAGAGACTCATGATCTTCTTCACTCTTGTCCCTGGCATGCTTGATCACTACAAAACACACACACACACACACACACACACAAGCCCTTTCCACAGGCCAGTCTCAAGAATGTGAGCGGTAGCCGAAAGCCAGTCTCCCCAGGAAAGCCTGTCCACCTGCTCTGTCACTAAAACCCTTCCCCAGAGGAGACTGGACAACGTCTACCCCTCCCGCTATGGCCTCGACAACAAATTGAGGTGCTGCTAGAGCGGAATTGCGTGCAGGAGGTTGAGAGGCCGCAAAAGACACACGGGTGAGCGGGTCCCCTCCCCATCCTCTGAGGAAAAGTCAAAAGCCAGCAGCAAGTGGTCTTTTTCAGGCTAGCACAGGGGCGGTCATGGAGGTGGCGGTCTGGCTCAGAGGACAGTCCTGTACAGCACGCTGTGTCGCCGGAGGCCCACGCAGCTGACCTGGCTGCAGACCCTGACTTCACAAACAGCCTCTTCTTTGAATATCGGCAAGCTGTTGAGGCGCCTCGAACCAAGGAGAATCTGTTTTCCTCAGCTTTAACCTGAGGACCCGACAGGGTTGCTGCTGGCCTGCATGCCACCTGGTGGAAGTCAGAAGATGCCTCTCTGCGTGAGCCCGCGGCTTGGTGTGACTCACCCCTTCCACGGATGAAATGCAAGTTTCACACCTACACCACAGTGTGAACTGTGCCTTCTTCCGTGGGGGCCTTGTGAACAGTCCAAGCAAGACCAGCCAAGAGGCCCAGAGAAGAACCCAACTGGGCAGAACTTCAGAAAAAAACGAGCCACTACAGACAGCAGAGACATGGCCAACATGTGAAGATGCCATGTTAGGGTGACATTCTACCACTTTTAAGCATGTACTCCCCAGCTGCCTCCCTCACCAGACAGCCCTAAGAGCCTGGGTATGAACTAGGCTAGTTCAGTGAGGGAACAGAGCCATGGTCATAGACAAGGGCCACAGGAAGGCGGGGTGATGGAGAGATGGTCTGAAAGAAAAGAGAGAAATGAGAGACCAGCCTCCACACAGCAACACTGTCTCCCGCCTGGTAGCAGAGGCCTCCCCACAACCCAGCCTGGCACTATCCTTAAAAATTCCGACCTCTCAGGTCCTGCCCTGGAGGTCATCTGAACAGCTGTCCCAGTGCCCTTCCTCCAACACCAGCCCTCACACCCCACCTGCCCCCACAGCACTTGTCCCAGTGTGCTCCTGTGATCGCCTCATGACCAAAAGCAGCTTAGGGATTATCTAGCTTACGGGGTACAGTCCATCATTGAGGGAAGTCGGGACAGGAGTTCAGAGCAGGAACCTAGAGGAGGGAACTGAAGCAGAGCCCACAGAGAGCTGTTCACTGACTCTTTCCACAGCGTGCTCAGCCTGCTTTCTTATACACCTCAGGACCACCTGCCCAGGGGTGGCACCGCCCACAGTGGCCTCAGACCTCCCACTTCAATCATTAATCAAAAAACTGCCCCCACAGACCCATCTAATAGAGGCAGTGCTCAACTGAGACTCCCTCTTCCCAGATGGCTGGAGCTTGTCGACCTGACGGAAGCCAACCAGCACACCTCCAGAAGCCTCGGTATGCATCACTGGACATTTTCACTGTCCTTCACACTCTGACACACGAGCTGCCTCCACACATACTACGGAGCAGAACATCTCAAAACACAGGGATGTAATGGCCCTTGGGAAAGCAAGGACTTCAGAATGCCACATGTACTCTGTGTGAGCACCCTGTCCTCATGGGGAAAGTGTTCTGAGAAAGCAACCAGTACTAGCCACATGGGTAACTGTCGGAAGGAAGGTGAATTATGCTATCACCCCCTTTTGACATAAAAATAATTTTCAATAGGAGGTTAAAACCATCAAGTTATATCAATGAGATCTCTTCCATTATACCAAGAATGATTGATTGGAAAGTACTTTACTTACAGGAAAATCATGGTGATAGAATACAGCTTCCACTTTTAAAGCACTTTCCATTTAAAAAAAATCATAGCAATGTATAAAAATAGTTAAAGATGTGAATCAACAGCCTGGTAATTGATTGGCAGTTGAAAGCCTTGTGGTATAAATAGACCCAACAATGGGAGTGTCAACAGCTCTGAGCCGTGGCAACCTGACCCAACACAATGTGGTTCACCCAGGGCCAGCCAGCCACCTTGGACCACATCTTCAAGAGAGAACATGATGAACCTAGAATCATTAGGTCAGGTCAACACCAAGTGCTGGGCAGAGCAAGGGAAGAGACAGGGGGAACAAAGATGTGGACCCCACCCCCAAAGAGTCTGCAAGTTGTTCCAACTGTAGGCCTCTAAATAAAATACACAGCATGCTGTGTGTATTCAGGGTCCTATGGGAAGGGCAGAGTTCCCCAGATCCTAAAGCAAAGAGAGATCTGGTTCAACCCTGTGATGTCCTTCCTTCTAGCCTTCCTTCCTGCCCAGACTTCACCAGGGATGTAATGAGTAGGGAGCATGGCATGAACTGATTGGAGGGGTTACTGGGCTCTAGTATTGACTAGTGATGCCTCAATGGTCTCTGAGATTCGGTTCCTTCTTTGTTCTGTCTCCTGTTGGAGAAGGTCAACTGAAGGTGACATGAAGTTGGGAGGATGTGCTGTATGCAAAGCATCCAGCTTGCAGCCTCCTGCCACCGAGCAAACCAGACCAAACAGTGTGTACCCGGACGTCCTCACTCTTACTCCATATGAAGAATCACTTCTCTACCCTTGATGCTCTTCCATCCTTGGGTGGAATATGGCTTTCAAGGGGTTGGGGAAAGGCGGAGATGATTTCTGACCTCTCCAAATGTTTAACCGGGTGGGGTTCTTGGTTAAAACAAAATAAGGCATCAGTGTCCTGCCATGGTCCCGTTAGCTCTGCTGCTGACATCTGGAGCCTCAGCTTTCCTGCGGTCACTGTCACAGCCATTACGCATTCCTCCCAGTCCCCTCAACTTCCAAGTGCCTGGCCCGGTTTTCAAGAGCCTGCCACAGAGAGCTTGAGTATCCACACACGCAAGTGGGAGTTTCTCTGGGTTCCTTTCACACCGACTCATAGTGGATATTCATAAAATGTCTTAAAAAGAGAGAAGTCATTCAGAGGTCACTGTTGCAAATTCACAAAAGGTGACTGATTTGACCTTTAAAATTCTTTAAGTCTTGAATTTTTATTTCATAAGGAAAACTTGGAAACCGCAGCTCGGCCACACACTGTTCATTTCACCTATCATTAACATGCAGTCACGTCCGTTTGCCTGCTCTCTCCTGCGCATGTGCACCCTGCACGCATGTGTGCAGTACATGTGTGTGGGCAGAGGCCAGGAAGGACATAACAGTGTTTTGTCCTATCACTCTCCATCTGGAGACAGTATCTCACTGAACTGCAGCCAGCAAGTCGTGGCGATCCTCCTGTCTCCACCAACTCCTCTAACAGCGATGTCACGGACACGCACGCGGGCACACCCCCCAGCTTCTCAAGTCCCAGAAACTTGAACTCAAGTCTTCAGGTGTGCACAATCAACGCTCTTAGCTGTTACCTTTCTAGCACAAATACGTTTGGTTTTAGATGAACAATTTGAGAATAAGTTACTGACACATGACTTACTGCATAGTTTCGGATGATCTCGAACTTCTGGCCCTCCCGCTTCCACTCCTTGGTGCTGGGATTGCAAGCCTGTGCCACCACGTCCAGGTTAGACAGTGCCGGGGATCAGGCCCAGGGTTTCATGCATTCTAGGCAAGCACTGGAGCAACTGAATGAACGACATTTAGCCTGATCCTTTTGATTTCTCATTGTTCATTGTTACTATAGAAATACAATTCATTTTTATGTATCCGGTAATCTTGTTGAACCTGTTATTTCCTGTAGGATTTTTTTTTTCTTAGAATATCTACATAAATCATTCTGCCGTCTTCACAGAATTTTCCCTCTGTCCAATCTGCATACCTGTTCTTTTTCCTGCCTTTCCACACTGGCTGTGCAATCCAGAACAACGCTGAGGAAAAGAACACCCCCCACCCCCAGGCCAGGTCCCAGAATGAGGGGGAAGCGCCGCTCTTCCTCAAGTGTGAGTCCACAGGAGATCTGGACATAAACGCCCCCTCGGATGATCAAGCCTGTTCTATTGTGCTCCTGAAAGTTTTTAAAATCATATTTATATTGATTTTAAAAGTAGGTGTCGGGCTTGTCTTGCATTCATTCCTTGGACAATTTCTACTTGATCATGGTGCATGTGTGCATATTCATATATTTATATTCCAGTTGCTTAAAAATTGCTACGTTTACACCCATATTTATGTGGCTGTTGTTCTGTTTGATTTGGTTTTTCTTGTGATGTCATGGCTGCTTTTGGAGTCATGGCAAGCTGACCTTGCAAAGCAACAGAGAAGTACCCCCTTGGCTTTTCTTGTGCTCAGTGTCACAGTAGCTTTATTTCTTATTTAAATTTGGGGAGGGTTCTGCAGTGAGGATATCTGGTGTTCTTGGTAGAAAACCCCCAATCTGAAAATAGAAGAGTGTGCCTTTGCAGTCTGTGGGCACAGTGCACGGCATGGAGGAGGAGGGAAATCCAATTTGAAAATAGAAGAGTGTGCCTTTGCAGTCTGTGGCACAGTGCACGGCACGGGGAAGGAGGGGAACGAAGGTGTGCAAACCCTTGCCTGAGTGAACGCTTCCAGCACCCAGCTTCACCAGTGTCTCCTCAACTTCGGCGATAATGAAAAGAGCAATGCAAACGGTGTCCATAGAAAGTTTGCAGCAATCGATACAATGTTTCTTTTCTTTCTTCCTTTATGTGCATTAGTGTGGGGTGTCCGATCCTGTGGAACCAGAGTTCCAGACAGTTGCCAGTTGCCCTGTGGGTGCTGGGAATTGAACCTGTGTCCTCCTGAAGAGCGGCCAGTGCCCTTAACTGCTGAGCCATCTCTCCAGCTCCATTTTTTTTATTCTTTTTAGGTGTATTTGTACGTTTATGAAATATATTATCTAATACATATAGAATGTGATAATCAAGTTAAGATAGTAAACATTTTCATCTCTTCAATCATTAATCGTGGCCTATCAGAATTTTCCTATTTTCTAGTCATTTTTAATATATCACATTGCAGGAGGAGTTTCCTTTTGTTGTTATTTGTTTTGGTTTTGAGTTACAATCTCACTAGGTGGGCCTGGCTAGAACTCTCTTTGTAGACCAGGCTGGCCTTGAACTTGCAGTGATGGTCCTGCCTCAGCCTCTGGAGTGCTAGGATTACAGGAGTAAGCCACTATGCCCTCCAGCTCCCCGTTCCTCTGGTCTCAGCCCCTCTCATGTCAGGCTGCCGTGCTGGGAAGCCGAAGATGCCTGGGAATAATGTTGTTCCCTCCATTCCATCCTTTAGAAAAAAAAATGAACTTAGCAAAACGCCTAGGAGCTCAGAATAAGAGGGGAAAGGGAGGAGAACGAAGAGGGGGAGGGAGGGAGAGGAGGGCAGGAGATCCACATCCACATTACTATGACCCCTTGGCAAGTTTCGTATCATCCATGTTGGCTGTGTAGACAAAGTGAAATGACTTTGCTAATCTCCTGAGCTCACCCTTCCCTCCTCCACGGTCTGTTCTGTGAAGACTGACTTCTGCCTAGAAATCCAGCTTCTTCTAGAAAAACCCCAGGTTTTCTCAAACCCTTCCTTCAAAGCCACACTAATTAAGCTTGGCATGGTGGCACAGGTGTGTAAACCCAGCAAAGACTCAGAAGGCCGAGACAGGAGGATCACAAGCCCAGGCTAGCCTGGACTACCTGGCAAGATCCAGACCAGCTGTGGGCTGCACAGTCAGACTCTCACTCATCAAAACACACCCCAAACCATTTATAAACTCTGCCATACTGTTTACCACTTAGTGGGTTCTGCACACACCCTTTTAGACTCACTATGTAGTCCTGGCTAGCCTTGAGTTATTATGTAGACCAGGCTGGCCTCGGGATTGTAGTTTCTGCCTCTGCCTACTGATTAAATCCTGGGACTAAAGTCCTTCAACACCGTGCCTCTTTTCTTACTGCGCATCACTGTGCTGGACACACAGCTCAATGGATGATTCAGCTGCAACAGAAACAATTACATGCCAGGCTCCCTCTTTGCCGTGGTTAGAACAGCCACAAGTTACCAAGAACTGTGAAAACTGGGTCTAAGGGAAGGAAGGGCACTGGAAATGATCCTGAAAGCCGTTGAAACCAGAATTTCCAAACTGAGATTCTGTAATGACACTTCAAATTGTTTTAAACATATTAGTTACATGAATACATGACTAAGTACCACCCTAGGGGCACTGATGAACAGACTTCGTTAGGGTAATTCATTTGGTTCCTCCTCGGCCTTCTCCAACACAGACCCTGGAAATGGAAAGAGAGATGCTTTTCCCTGCATCTGGTTTGAGAACAGTATCTGAATGGTTCTCACCACTTGGCATGCATCTTTAATGGCTAATTTTAGGGTTAGGAGGGGACATACAAAAATGAGCCTGGGGCATCTTGTCCCAGAAAGCAAGCAAGCAAAAGAAAAAAAAAAAAAAAGATGGAGACAGCACAAGAGATACAGGAGGCAGCTGAAAAGAGCCCCCATTGCCAGTGCTGGGAGGAATGGACAACAGAATAATCCTAGATAACAGCCCAAAGAAGGAGTTCGTACTGATACAGATGATTAAATAAATGGGGGGGGGGGCACAAATTTGAATGCAGAACTCAAAACAATTTATGTCAATAGTATATGCTCAGGGATCTAAGTTTAAGTTGAGAATGGAACTCTACCCACCTAAGAACAGTGTCTGGCTAAGGATGTAGCTCGGCTGTGGGGTGCCTGCCTGTCACGGATGAAGCCATAGACTCAGTCCCTCATACCACATGAACCTGGTGTGGTGGTGTGTGCCTGCAACCCCAGCATGCAGGAGGGTGAGGCCAGAGGATCAGCTGTTCAGGGTCATTCTTGGCTACTTTAAGAGCCTTTGAAGCCAGCCTGAGCTATGTAAGACCCTACTTGGGCGTGAGGGGTGGAGGATTGGATCCCTAGTGACTGGCTTACAGAGTATAAAATGGAAAGTGGAAAATGACGTTAGAGACACCGGGCACAAGCCACTCAGCCACATGGTCGAGGAGACTCTCACAACACACAGCCTTGCTTGGATGTGACAGTTTAGAGACAAACCCCATAGCCAGGCAATCTCCCACATTGGAGAGGCTAAGGCTTAGCCTGGGCTACACAGTGAGATCCTATCTACTCTGAGGCACATTCCACCAAGTAGCTGACCTCTAAACGGTCATCAAAAACACTTAAGATACCGTCACAGCCTACAGACACCGAAGGAAACATGACAACTAACTGTAAAATGGCATCCTGCATGGGATGCTGGGGCAGAAAAAGGACACAGCAGCAACTAATAAAATCCAAATAGAGTTTGAAATTCAGTTACTGATGTACCATTATTTCAACAGTTATGGTGAACGTGCCACATCTGGATGTTAACAAAGCTGGGGCTAGAGTCTTTGCTCCTTCTCTGGGGCTCTGGAGCCATTCTAAAATTAAAAGGGTTGGTTTGGGTACTGAGGCTTGAACCCAGGGCCTCCCGAGTACCAGGCAGGTACTCTACCACTGAGCCACAGCTTGACCGGGCTTGTCTTCCTCACTGTGCTTGCTTTCATTACAGGGTGCTGGGGACAGTTTCGTGGGGGCTCTGGCCTTCTACCTGGCCTACTACCCAAGTCTATCCTTGGAAGAAATGCTCAAGAGAGCAAATTTCATCGCCACAGTCAGCGTCCAGGCTGCAGGAACACAGTCCTCGTATCCACACAAGAGAGACCTTCCTCTTGCTCTGTTCTGACTGCTGCTGCCCCCAAATACATGTAATCTGGAAATAAAATGCACGTGGGTGTGGCCATTCTTAGCTCACAATTACTAGAAAAATGCCCTTCCTCTGTAAAGATTATGTTCATTTATGAAGTCATCAAGCCTTGACTCAGAGCGATGCTTTGCTTTTTCATATTCACAACGTCAACTAGAATTAGGTTCCACCCTCAGAATCCATACAAACAGTACTACTATGTAGAGAGCAGCAAATTCTAGTGTTGAATGCACGCTGGGCAGCAGAGTTTAGAGCCAGAGCAAAGAATGTTCCAGAGGGAAAGGGGGTAGCAGTGGGTTCTCCCAAGCACCTTCTGGGAGAGAGAGCTAATACCCTTTAGCCTACGTTGTCAGACTTGCTTGGGGGGCTAGGGATGTCGCTCAGTTGGCAGAGTGCATGCATGAGGCACAGGGCTTCATCCCTGCCTAAGCTGATGTGGGCACACGCCTGTAATCCCAGCGCCTAGGAGGTGGAGAGAGACCAGCAGTTCAAGATAGCCTCAGCTGCACTGCAAATTTGATACACCCTAGACTACATGAAATCCTGTCAAGAGAAGGGGGGGGGGGATGGAGGGACAGAGGGAGGAAGGGAGGGAGAAACCTCAATGGTGGAGGTGCTTGCCACAGTTCTTGGGTCCCAACTCCCAGCAAGTTGTTCTGTTTACATTTTCTGAGAGCTGCTTGGTTCCCTCCAAAATCACAGACTGGACCTTGGGACACACACTTGTTATTTGGGGACAGCACTGGTTCTGGATGCTTATGGCCAGGGAGACACTACATTTTCTCAGGCATTTTAAATGAAGTAGGATACGGACTAGCAATCTGAAACAACTCATCTTTCTCTTCAAGTCAAAAATCTGTGGGGGAAAAAAAAATGGAGGAGGCTGGGGAGTTTGGAAAAATGGTGGGAAAGGTGATGATGAGGAGAGGCAGCAGTCATAGGTGAACACAGGGGCTATCAGAGTTGGCCTTGGAATACCACCACTCCCGGAGCAGCTGTATGGAACATACCATGGCTTCTTGTAAAAGAGAGGTGCAATCCAGTCTCTGCCGTCCTCAGAGCCTGTGACCACTCTGGAGTGCACAGCTAGTCCAGGGCAGCCTAATTACCTGGTGGGAGCTTGTCTCTAACCTCAAAGCATAAACCACCCGTCTCCGGCAGCTGTTTGAGAAGACGGACCAATGGCAGCGTTCCTAACGACCCAACACAAACCAAAGCAGATGTTCCTCCCCTTCTTCCAGCTGCAGGGCAGTTACTCCAGCACTTCCCGGAGCACTGTCCTGTGGAGGCACGCACGAGGAGCAGCCTGGGAGCCTTGCTCAAGTCTCACCGTGGAAACGGCTTCTCTCGTGCGAGACAGTAATTATTTCTTGGTAAGGGGGTCAGTTGTTTGTTTTGTTTTCAAGTTTCAAATAGTAGGGGAAAATATCACTAGGAGACAAGAGCACAGGCTATTTCGACATTTTTTTATTAATGCCTATAAAAACTACAGAGAGAGAGAGCTATCTGGTCTCTGTGAAGAACTCTTTCACGGCACTGTTCCTTCACAGCGGCCTTCACCTCACCAGCGGCCATGCTGTGCGGTTCCTCTTCGTCAGTACACACTGCAGGTCTCTGAGCCAGGGCCTCACCTCCGTCTTCCCGTTTATGAATCAAATTCACTCTCAGTCCATTGCTTAGAGGGAGCGTATTTTTTTCTGTTCCACGAAGAGAACTTTTTTGTTCACTGTGAGGCAAGAAAAAGGGGTTGTAGCAGAAAACCAGGAAGTGCCATCATTTCATCAACACACACACATCATGCCCCGGTCCTCTCCTTTTCCCTTTGACATGAGGATGAGCGATGTCAAACCCAGCTGAGGCCAGAAGACAGACAGAAACGGGGAAGAAGCCCAGAAGGTCACCGGCCACTGAGCACTGTCCTCGACAGGCCGCAAAGTCATCATCTCAATCACGGTGAGATACTGGGGACAGACGTGTCAAACTCTGACTCGGGGTCCACTCTCAGAGTGGGTAAGCAAGAACTGGCCGGGCATGGGGCTCCAGAACAGCACTGAGAGCTGAGCAGTCCGCAGAGGAACGCGGTCAGAAGGAGGGCAAATACCACACCCTCCACTGTCTAGATGGCTGCACACCCAAAGAGGACCAGTCCAGGTCAGCAATGCTCAATACTGCAACTCACAGAGTAGCTCCCCAAAACACAAGTGCCACCTGCCTGCCTTGGTGAGAGACTGGAGCTAGATGCTGGGAAAGGAGGCTTTCACAGAGCCCCAGTGTCCTAAAGTCCACCATCTGCCTCCAGTCAAACCTAACACACACACACACACACACACACACACACACACACATACACACGCACACACACGCACACTCGCACACACGCACACACGCACGCATGCGCCTAACTACCTGACCTGATTCTCCTTCGCCAGAAAAACAAGATAGACAGCCAAAGGAAACCCAGGAGGCCAAAGGACCATGCGACCTCACAACTCTTCACCGATCCTGACCATACAGGCATTTCAACTTTGTTTTCTCTTCTTCTACAATGAAAATGGATATATTCCTTACTAAATTCCCAAACCATGATGAAGAATTAGCTAGAGAGCTTATTAAAATACATAGCTGCAGGCTGAAGAGAAAAGCTCAGTGGTTATGAGCGTTGATTGCCTTTCCAAAGGACCCAGGTTCAATTCCCAGCACCTACACGCTAGCTAACAACCATCCATAATTCCAGTTCCAGGGCATCTGGCATCCTCCTCTAGCCTCTGCAAACACCAGGTACACTCGTGTTACGTGGACATACAGTAGCCAAATCACCCTTACAAAAACAAAGTAATGAAATAAAAATCTAAATATATTGCATTTCTCACCTCTAGCCTAATTCCAGTTCAGAAGCAGGAATTCAACTATTTTTTTTTTAATTCTCTAGGCAGCTGAACTTAAGAACCATTAACCAGTTGAGAGAAATGCACTAAATTAATAAAATACAAAGACATTATATAAGGGGTACTGTTCACAGAGTTCAAATCACTGACAACATGAGAGAATACCTTCATGCTCTGAGAAGCAATCAGGAGTTATTAAATGGCCATGTCCAGAAGTCACTGATTATTAAGCCTTAAACCGGTCAAGGTGTACACACCTGTAATCCCAGCACTGGGGGGGGGGGACACGAGGCAGATCTTTGTGGGTTCCAGGCCTAATACCAAGTTCCAGGTCAGCCAGTGATACACAGAGACTCTGTCTCAAAAAAACAGCAACAAATAGAACAAAGCTTTAAACATTAAAATTCCTTTATTCTCTGTATTTATCCCTTTAATTAGGAGTTAAGTGCACAGGGCAGTGGCAAGCACTGCAGTTTAAAGAGACCCTGATTTAATACAGTAGTGTACCCTGTATTAAATGTGATGAGCATGTGAAAACCCAGTAACGCTTACGAACCTGGAGACCTGGAGATCGGAGCAAATGTGGTGAATGCCTGTAATCCCAGCACTCAGACAGCAGGAACAGGGCAAGTTCAAGTCCAAGGCCACCTTGGGCTACACGGGACATGAGGCTCCCTACCCCACCCCACCCCACCCCACCAAAAAAAAACAGAAACAGGTTGGGCATTGTGATCCCAGAGGGAGGCAGAGGCGGGTAGATCTCTGAGTCCCAGGCCAGCCAAGGACATACAATGAGACCCTGTTTCAAAATTAAAAAAGAAAAGAGGGGAAAAGAGTCAGACTTCAGGGAGAAGTCGAGCTTACTCCCTCAAGCACAGTGACACCTGGACGCAGAGGCTCGGGTCACAGGGCCACAGCGCAGGGCAGCACCCGCCCGCCCACTGAGTGCCAGTACTGAAACCATAAATAAAAACAGCTAAGAGGCAGGAACAAGAACATCAGCGGAGCTCTGACCGCTGGGCCGACGGCAGCAGGAGAGGTCCTGACTCTTCTGATCTGGTTAGTCTGTGGCCGCTGGGCTGTGCTAGGGGTTGACTTAGGACCTCGCAGACAGAACACAGGAACTCAAGCACGGAGCCACGCACATCCCCCGCCAAGGTCCTGAGCTGAGACAAGGCCGGTGCTCTAGCCACCTTTCCTGCTGAGTGCATCCACCATCCCTCACGAGGCTCCTCTTGAACCAATGGAGACCATCACAGAAAACCACACCAGGACACAACAAAGATCCCCAACAGATCCACCCACGTCAGAGCTCCTGATCTGTGGCTCAGGGGACGTCGTGGAAGAGGGGCAGAGAGACTGTGAGAGCCCGAGGACCAAGAAGTCTAAGGTGGAACAGTCTCTCCTGGAAATGGCTGCATAAACCAGACTGGAACAAGGGCAGGATCATGGACATGGTAACATGAAAGGGGAAAACGTCACGGGGTCCCACTCCTAGACAAATTACACACAGCTAATGGCTGCCAGGAGAATTAGTCTCTCCCAAGGACGAGTCCCTTACTGACTGTCCAGTGAACACTGGTCAGCCCTGATGTGCACATACACACATCTGCATATAACAATAATGGGAAAAGGCCATCAGCTTGGAGGGACCATCCGAGGGGTTCCACGGAGGATGGCTGAGAGGAGCTGCAGGGAGGAGAGGAGCAATATAATGGATTTCAGTTAAAATGTATTTTTTAAAAACATTAGAAGATCAAACTGGCCCCATGTACTGGAAACAGCAGAAGGGCTGGGTTCTACCATGGACCCCAAGGAGCTTGCACAATACTCAAGAGTGCCTGCACGAGGTCCTGGGAAGGACGGAAGGACTATAGCTCCACTCGTCCTCCGCCCCAGCCCCTGCGCAAGTATCAAAACCCTCTCTCTCCTCTCCGTTCCCTCCCTGGTGTGAAAGACAACCCCACCCCTCAGAGCCGTTGCCAGATAAACAGGGAGCACTCATGTGAGTTGAGCTGAAATGACACACTGTTATCCACAACACTAAACATAATGTAATTTTCAGTCAAAATATTTGCTGTTTAATTCCTAGAAGAATGAATCTGTCAAGTTCTTTCCCTAAAGCCAACCTAAATCTATTCTGTTCCAATTAAAGTCTGTATTGCCTTGTTTAGTGATCCACAGAATTAAAACTGACAAGTTTTCTTTCTCTTCATGATAAACAAAGTTTAATACGCTTATGCCTCAGCCTTTAATCCTTCCTCCTTGGCATCCTATATGAAGAAAGGAGTCTAAGGACAGAGGTGGGGGCTGGAGATGTCTCAGGGGTGTCAAGGGGACCCGGGTTCGCTTCCCAGCACCCACATGGTGGTCCACAATCATCCGGAACTCCAGTTTCAGGGAACCCGACGCCCTTTCTGACCTCCATGGGCAACACAAACACACACAGGATGCACATACACACACATGCAGGTAAAACACTCACAAATGAGTGAGTGTGTGTGTGTGTGTGTGTGTGTGTGTGTGTGTGTGTGTGTGTGTAAAATAGGCAGATGCAGCTGGTGTTGCCTCCAAGCACTCTGTGAAACGGTCAACTGACTGGGAATCCTGTATTTCATTCCTGATTTGCTTCATTAGAGACTAACAGAACATTAGCTGCCAACCAACTTTACTCATGGCAATAAAATGATGGGAAACGGCCAGATTCTCTGGTACCCTGAGCAAAGCTGGCCCCAAGGCAAACATCTTCATCATGGCAAATCTGCAGGGTATCCCATAGAAGAACAGGAAGTCAGACATCGGCTACCCCAGGACATTACCTTCTCCAGAAAAGACACTCTGCTACCAAGGTTCAAACATTTCCTATTAGAAAACCTAGTTGTGGCTGGACATGGTGGCGCACACCTTTATTCCCAGTACTCAGGAGGCAGAGGCAGGTGGATCTCTCTGAGTTCAAGGCCAGCCTGGTCTACAAAGCCAGCCAAAATTGTACACAGAGAAAACCTGTCATGAAAAACCAAAAAGAACAGAACAGAAAAGAAAACCTAGTTGTGTACAGGAAGCTGACATTTGAACTTGTGGTCAGAGGTCCTTACCTAGGTCAAACAAAACTATCTGGCAAATCCTAACTTCCCAACACCCCCTCCACACTAAGGATGAAATTCCAACACATAGTTCAACTACCACAGAAGCTCATTTAATAAACACTTATTAACACTGTGTGGGCTCCTAAAAGGGTGGGCTTCCACCAACAGTGGCTGGATTTGTGAGTGGACAATCTAGCCTTTGGAACATATCTCTCTTCTTAATTTATTGCAATTATTTATTGTACGCATATGGGGGCGGGGTACATGTATGCCACGGCAGATGTGTGTAGGTGAGAGAACATTCTCTCCTCCTACTCTGTGGGCTGCACTGATGGAACTCAGGTCACCAGGCTTACTGGCCTCAATCAACGGAGCCATCTCATCAGCCCAAGCGCGTCTCTTTTAGACAACTTTGAAGTTAGCATTTACTATGGCATTTTTGGTAGCTAGCACAATAGAAAATCAACTCTTCTGCCCCAATGTACCAACATATACTCATTTAGTTCACATCTGAACCTTGTAACCGCCAGACCACGCCTCCCCTTTGCAGACAGCT
Source organism: Peromyscus leucopus (assembly GCF_004664715.2). Lineage (NCBI taxonomy): Eukaryota > Metazoa > Chordata > Mammalia > Rodentia > Cricetidae > Peromyscus > Peromyscus leucopus. Next base: position 34,588,543 of record NC_051081.1, read on the forward strand.
GCTGCCTATTCTCTGCCTGGCTGATTTCCTACCTTTACGGAACCAACCCTTCCCAGGGACGCTGCCTGACTATCCCAGCTCAAATCATCTCCCAACAGCCCCAGCCTTATTCCATCCCCGGGACCTCACTCACAGCACTTATTATCACACTGTCACTTCCTCCCTCTCCCTCCCGAACCAACTAGAAATGCCAAAAGCAGAGACTGTGTCCTGGTGTACCCAAACCCGGCACGGCAGCTAGCTAGTGCCGTAATAAACATGGTGAATGAACGTCATGATTCCAAAGGGGCCACAAAACCACCAAAGACAGTCATTCAGGAAAGGAGTCAGAAGGCCCTGAAAGCTTTTGCCCTGCTGTGACATCACTTCTCTGAGTCTTACCGATTGGATCATAATGCAGAAGACTCAGCTTTTCTCGGAGTCGGCTTCTCTTGTGGTTGAAGGAGAAACCTGTTCCAGCTTGGCTCACCAGCCTCACCAGAATGGTCCTAAGATCAAGAAGTACACTGTTATGAGCTCAGGAAACACACTAGGCCACCACGAACACACAGCACGCCATGCGAATTTTGTGGAGTCACAGTAGTCATGAATATTACTCGGCCCTAAGAAGGGTCCACGCTATGACAGTCTATATTTCCCATAAAGAAATTTCAGTGGCTCTGAATCCCAAGAGAGTCACCTACAGGGACCCTGTAACCACCTCACCAAACAGCAGACGTAATCAAGTCAAGTCAGAGAAAGAGCCTCTGATGCCACTCCCATGAGGAGCAGAAGCCAGGTAGAACATCCAAGAGTACGTGGTCACAGCTGGCCTATGGCAACCTTGAAGATGGCTGCCTCAAGAAAGCCAGTCTTCCAAAGTGACTAATAGCAGTAAAATCAGGAAGGGACAAAATCAAGAGATCTGAAGTTTCACACCATTAATGCACAAGCCTTGGGCACCTTCATATTTCACTTTAATTAGTCATCCAAACCATAAAACATATTGTCTGCCTCCCCGGGCCCTTGAACACCTGTACTGTTACTTGGACATATGTGTGCTACCTTTGTCTCCCCACAGAAGACATCATTTCTCATGCCATTCCCAAACAAATGTGAAGCATCTAAGACCTAGGGCCAAATGCATGCTGGGCAAATCCTCTCCTACTGAATTCTGTCCAGCCCTCTGTTTATTTTTCTAAGTTTTCAGACAGCCTGAGTGAGTTGCCCAGACTGACTATGAACTTGCTCTAGGCTCCTAAGTAGTTAGAGTTATTGGTTTGCACCACAGAACTGGCATCATTGCTTTTAATTCATCAACAAATATTGTGATAGTCTTCAGAGGCACTGTTCTGAACATGCATTTGGCCCTAGGTTCAATCCCCAGTACTGGGGGATGGGGGTGGGGTTACATAATTATTCAATCATTCATAAAGATTCAAAAAAATCTCTATGGGGTTCTTACTCTGTGACGAGCCCTACAAGAAGCATAAAACTAAGTCTACGTCCTTTAGGGACTAAAATTACAGTACAGATGAACTGGCACATAAAGAAAAAGGCAGGGCCTATTTCTACCCTCTAGTACACCTGCCTAATGTCTAGCTATACACTTTTTCTAGTGCTTAGACTGATTTCCAAACTAAAAAACAGGCTCTAGGATTTAATCAAATCATAGCACATCTGGAGATTCGCAGAAGACTGCGGGCAAGAGCTTCTTGGTCCTCCTTCTGGGGAAATAGAATTTTGGTGGTGATCCAAACAGAGCAACAGCCTGACAGCTTGCTTAGGAACAAAACAATGAACCGAGAGGATAAATTCTGAGATTCAAAAAGAAGCCAAAGGTCCTTTAAACAAAGGGCAGGACTACCCACTGGAGTTACTCGGTGGGACAGGAGGGAAACAGGACAGTCCTCAAACTGATTTTTAATTTTACCTCAGTGTAAATGTGACACTTTGGAAGAGGCCAGATTTCCAACTATGCTCTTCTCCTGGGCAGTAATGGGTACTCTTGGGAGATGCTGGGCAGCGGGTACCACAGCTGCCTATCAGCCGCAAACTTGGAAGAGGAAGCAGCCAATCATGCATAAGTACTGAGTCGATAAGCTACGTGTTCTGTGGTTTAGGTATATCAAATGCATTTTTAGTTTATGGATCTGCACCCAGGGCAGAAATATCATCACTATCAACTCAAGATGCATCTGTAATTTTTTTTTTCAAGGCATTCACACCGACAAAGTAATTAACCAAATAAATAACCCCAAATCAACTTGGTCTGAGAAACAGACACACTGGCAGCAGCCGGACTACCAACCCCAATAGAAACACGCCAAGTTTAAATAAAACCAACACTTTTTACTTACTTTGACTTGCTCTTGGCAACTGTTTTTGGGGAAAGGTTGGAAGAGAAAAATAAAAAGATATATTTATTATTTATTTTATTCAATAAACCATCCTAATAACCCAACAACACTTAGGGACTATGCCACGCTTACCCTAAAATAACTTCCCTGGATATTAGAGAGTAATCAAACCAACAAAATTGGGAACCTTTTTTTTTTTTTTAAGACAATCCATGGAGCTGACTGGCGCCTTAAAATCTTTCTAAAGTAGTATGTGCTCTATTTGCAACTATTTGCATGCAGTACAACAAAGCCTCTCCGTTTCAGCAAGTGAACTTTGCAAACCGCAGCCAAGTCACGTGAGGTGGAGCCGGAGGACGGACCGGGTCATGCACCGCGGCTGCCCGGAGAGTGATCCTCCGGCCTCCGCACCCGACCCTGAAGCCCGACCCGGAAGGTGCACGCGCGGGCGGGGTGGCAGCTTCCCCGCCGGGCCCTGCACCCCGCCGGGCTCCGCCTCACCACCTGCCTGTCACCGCCTCGGCCCTGCCGCCGCCCCAGACCAACTTACAAGAGACGGCCGAAAGCAGCATGGCGTCGGTCCCGGGACTATCGTCCCAGGCCGGCTTCAAGAGCTGGTTGAACAACTGCTTCCGGGGCACCAGCCGGTTCCGGTAGAGGGCTCAGGAAGTTGATCTTAGAAGCCACGCCCTCTGGGGGGGGGGGAATGGTCCTTGAATTCTCTGACTCTGCTTTATAGGCAGTGAGTTTTGTCGTATTATGGGATGGACCCTCCTCCACGGAAAAGTTAATACTGCCTGATATCACAAACTTCACCTCTGCCTGGCTCCAAACACGGGTGCCTTTCCCACTACTTTTTTTTAATGCCTGTGGCAAGGAGCCCTCCCTCATTGTTGACTTCATGCCCCAATTAATAATCACGATTTTATTATTTTTGCTGTTGTTGTTTTTGCTTAAGTTTGTGTGTTTATAATAATTCTCCCTATTTTATTTTTCTAATCTGTTCCTGGATTTACTTAGTTTTATGTGTCTAAGTGTTTTGTTTGCTTGCGTATTTGTACACCACCGGTGTGCCTGGTAGCGGAGGAGTTCAGAAGAGTGCCTAGGATCTCCGGGAATGGGAGTGTTAGGATGGTTGTGAGCCACCGTGTGGGCACTGGGAACCAAACCCAGGTCCTCTGCAAGAGTAACAAGTACTCATGTCGGCTGAGCCATCTCTCCAGTCCCTTGTTGTTATTGTTATTGTTGTTGTTGTCTTAAGTGATTGTCCCAATCACCTTGTTAAACCTATAATAGTATTTCCACTTCCACTGAGGATGAGAGTGATTGACTTGACCAAGGTTGCTGAAGTTGTGAGTGGAAAGTCTTGGTCTTGAACCCAAATCTTCAGAATCCAGAGGTTATATTTTTAAATTTTCAAATATGATAGGCATGTATTGAGTGCTAGTCTAGCCAAAGCAGAGTTCCAGGTTCACTAAAGAAACTGTCTTAAAATGATTGATAGATAGATAGATAGATAGATAGATAGATAGGGTGGAGAAGAAGGAAACTGACATTGACCTCTGGCCTCCACACATGCACCAGTGCACATGTATATACAAACTATACAACACATAGACAGAAAAGAGATACCATATGAACTATCTTGAATTCTCTTTTTTATTTTATGTGCATTGGTATTTTGCCATGGGTGTTGGGTCACCTAAAACTGGAGTTACAGACAGTTGTGAGCAACCATGTGGGTGCTGGGAATTGAACCCAGGTCCTCTGGAAGAGCAGTCAGTGTTCTTAACTGCTGAGCCATCTCTCCGGCCCCTGTCCTGAATTCTTGAATGGAGTATGAAGGAAACAATGGCTTTCTCCTCTCATTAGCTATACTTACCTGTTATTTACACGCAACACAGTGTTGGCAGCTGGGGAGTTGATTAAGATGATTACTAATCCAGATGGAATTTGTGATTTGCTCTTTCTTTTCCACCTTAGAAAGTGCGGAACAATAAAAGCATTCTGACAGTCCAGAAGGGAAAGGTGTGATTCTATGAGACACCACGGTTTATCTGGATCTCAACCCAGAGAAGTAGGTGGAGGAAGTGGGAATCCACAGTGGGTCCTGGGTTGAACAAAGCACCTGCTTCATGTTGATGAACACGTTATTTCCAATACTTAGCAATGGGGGTCAGATCTCTTCTGTATGCTGGGAAGGCCCTGACTGCACACCATCCAGATGTGTCTGTCACACGTATGCCCTACCTGACTCCTTTGGGACCTAGAGCTATTGTTCTTGTCCACAAGGTCAGTGACGTGAGCTCCCTAACCTATTCCACAGGCCAGGGAACATGGGTGCTAGTGGAGGGGAAGCCACAGGAGGAAGCTGTTTCCTGCAAAGAGACGGTACCCACTCAGTTGCCTCCAGACAGACCCAGGCATTTTCAAAATCAGGCCTTCTGCCTCAACAGCTTAGTATTAGAGCAAAGAATGACTCGAGAAGGAAGGCCAGAAGCTGGGGGTGTGCACTGGATCCAGTCTGCGTGGAATGGGTGTCCTCAGGTCGGCAGTCCACACCCGCCATTATCTAACCCCGCTATCATGATTCAGGCCCGCATCTCTTCACGGAGGTCTGCTATGGGTCAATTCCATTAGAAAGTATTTCCTGACCCTGTGTGCCTCGTCTCACCACACACTTGTTCCTACTGTCCCCTCAAAGCAGCTAGTAGGCTTCTCGGCAGTCTTTAAATCACAGGCCTTTCACAAACCCCAAAACAAAACCATAGCATCTGGTTCGTGGTGGCCAGCTACTCCTGAGCATGAGGACTGCCTCGGAGGGTGGTTGATCTACCCAGTGTCTCTCTATAAATTGATTTTGTTTCCCAGCAGCTATCAACTGCAGAAAGCTTCTTGGTCAGGGGTGGGACTTTATGCCTACATCCCCTTCTCCTAGATATGAACTGTGGCAGTAGGCACGAAACCTGTTCAAGGCACACAAAAATCCGACCTGGTTTTTAAACTCCCTAGAAGGTTCTAAGGTACAGCCAAAATTGAAACTACGAAATGGGATTCGTGAATTCTAGATGAGCTAGTAGGCCCTGAGTTCCAGGTATGTCTATTTAATTCATTTTGTAGGATGAGCCGCTCATACCTGGGTAGGAAGAGGAGGAGAGAAAGTGGCCAATTTGGAAAAAATAAGGAAGTCTTGAGTTATAAGCCACTAGAAAGGTGCTCGCCTACATTCTGGAAAGCTCTCGGACACTTAACAGAGGCCCAAGACCCAAACCAGGAAGTTCAGTTGCTACCGGAAAGATTAACGGAGGTTGTGTAGACAACACCCTTCCCACCCACATAGTTCACCTTCCACAAGAAGAGCTAGGAAGGCTCTGACCGGAACAGCCTTGGGAAAGTCAACACATTTGGCCTGATCGGTGGGTGATGGATGGGAGAGAACTGTGGGCGCTGAAGTAGGGCGTGGAGGTTTAGGGGGAAATGGGCTGAACCCAGCCAGAGGAGGCAAGGGCTGGGAACTGGTCAAAGACAGGCATTCCTACAGTGGGTGGGAAGCTGGGCCACGGGGCAGCTGCTGGAGAAGCAGCTGATGAGAAAGAGCTGCCCACAAAGCAAGCTTACTCTGCCTTTTACGGCCAGCCCTGTGACTCCCTAGGTCTCCCATTTTTGAGGGGCAGGAAGTGTAGTGGGGTTCTTGATTGTTGTTGTTTTCTTTTAGTTTCTTGTTGTTTAGTTGGTTGATTGGCTTTATTTTTATTTGTTGACTGACTGACTGATTGATATTTTTTTTTTTTAAAGTCAGGGTCTCACTAGGTATCCTTGGTTGGCTTGGAGCTTTCTATGTAGTGGTTAGGCTGGCCTTGAACTCACAGAGCTCTTCCTGCCTGTGCTGAGGAGTACTGGGATTATAAATGCCTTTGCCTCCAGAGCCTTCTCACAGTCCCTGTTTGACAGGGTTTGGGGCTTTCGTTTGTCTGTTTTGTTTTCTGAGCTGGAGCTCCGCAAGCAGGCTATATTGGCTAGCCAGCAAGCCCCAGGGATGCCCCTGTCTCTGACTCCCCAGCTCGGGGTTTACAAGTGTATGCCACCATATCTGCTGCATTTCATATGGTTCCTGCTTCTTTCCCCCTAGAACTGATCTGGCCACAAGGTGCCAATTCAATCGGAGAGGATTGAAACTGGCTCCAATTCTCGGCCCTCTCGACTGCTTTCCTGAAGAGATCTCTGAACTTCTGATTCTCCTGCCTCCACCTCCCCCAGAGCTAGGATTAGAAGCTGACACCCAATTTAGTCGGCCTCAGTTTGCAGAGGGATTTGTGAGATATGTCCATGGAGCCCATGATCCCAGTTGACCGTCATCAGATGAATTCTGCAGCCTTCTCCATGGTGAAGTTCCATGGACTTAGGAAAATACCCTCCCAAGATGCTCCCCGATGCTGGTACCTAGCTGAATCATCTAGGATCCCCATCACCAGATAATATGCATCCCTGGGTAGAGAATGGGGTCCTGGGACACTTCATCATGCTCTCCAGGTCCTTTAGGAGCTGCATATGATTTGCAAATGGTCATCCTGCATCAGGGATGTTCAGCACTAGGGAATCTGGGTGATAGGGTCAATCCTGAGCCAACGGGCTGCAGTGAGGCCTGAGATTCGGCATCTCTAACAGGGTATCAGATACTGTGGATGCTGCTGGCTGGGCACTATTACCACTCCAGCTGTAACCAGCCAGAATCCCCAGCAGCCACAGCCACAGCAGCATTTGAGAGCTAGCTGGCAGTGCAGATTTCAGGGCCCAGGCTGACTTCCTGAATCACAGTCTGCATCTTAACAAGATCCCAAGGTGATCTGAAAGAACTGAAGTTCAAGAAGCAGTGTTCTAGTAGTGACTTAACAATCAGATGACAAAGGCTGACCAAGATTCATTCTCTCAGAGGAGAATAGAAGGGGTCAGAGGTGGGCGGTTCTCTCTGTTTTAGGTACTGCTGTATTTGTGGGCCTAACACAGTGGCTCATATATAACAGTTGCTCAATGAATACTTATTAAGTGAATAGACAAGTTAAGGGTCAGTTTTAAGTCCCCGGACGTGAGGCTGCTATGGGGCCAGCTACCAAGAAGTTAAAAAGACTTGATGTCAACTTCTGAGGCAAAAGTCTTTCTAGACCCCTGATTAAGGCAAGGCTGGTCCTAATGTCAGCCCAGAATGGGACTCACAGCCATGTGGGGCAAGAGCCTATTAAACTGTCTTATTTGTAGAGGTAAAAGGGTAGCCATGAAGGGCTGGAGAGATGGCTCAGAGGTTAAGAGCACTGGCTGTTCTTCCAGAGGTCCTGAGTTCAATTTCCAGCACCCACATGGTGGCTCACAACCCTCTGTAATGAGATCTGGTGCCCTCTTCTGCATGTGCGCACAGTCAATATGACTCGCGCATGCACGCACACACACACACACACACACACACTTCCCCATCTGAAAGAGAATAGCAAATTTCCATGACTTATTCCTCTTGCTGACCTAACCCCTGGCCTTCTTTATAAGTGGCCCCGGAAATCAGAGACACAACCCTGACAATGTCTCTGCAGCTTCTCCAAGGAGTTTGAAGATGGCTCCTGTCTGCCCAGTGTGCCGTCCGTGGAAATAGGGAATGAATCCCACACTGAACACATGACTTAATTGCCTGGTGTTCAACTTATCTGCTATAGACCCGCAGGATGGATACCCCCTCCCGGGGTGGGGGTGGGGGTGGGGGTGGGGGTGGGGGTGGGAGTGCTTCTTGAGAAAGACCGGCCAATTAACGTCACATTGTTTTGGAAGAGCATTCCGGGGCAGGTTGACATATCCCTGCAAATTCTGAGTCTCTTAAAGCCACTTTCAAATGTGTCTGGGTTTCATTTTGTTGACCTAGAGAGACAACCAGTTGTCATGTTCACAAGAATGACCTAAGTTGAGCTTCTGTGGTTTGGGATTCTGCCCGCCCGCTTTTTGCCTTGTTTTGCCTGAAGGCAGGAGCCTGTTCTCTTAGCCAGGAGATTGTGGTTAGTTTCCTGGCCTCCGCCCCACATGGGGACACACCTGCACCCCTGAGGGAGGGAGAGCCTGTGGAGGGTCTGTGAGGCCAGAACTGAGTCACTTGGCTGGATGTGAGTCAAAAGACATTAGAACAGCACTTTGGCACTCGGAGAACCCACACACACACACAAAAAACCTCTTGCATGTGACAAGCCGGTCCATCTTCAAACTAAACCAAGAAAGGGGATTACAGTTTGGTGTCTCCCCTTGCCAGCCCTGGAGTCTGTGCTTCGTGTGGAATTCACACAAGAGAAACCTTAGCAACCGTCCTGATAGGGATACTTTAAAGAGACATTTGCGCCCCTCCCCGTGGCCACCAAACTATTGAAACAATGGACCCCAAGAAAAGTGGAATTTCCCCGGGGAGTCACAGTCTGAGAGAAGGAAAAGGCTGGAGCCTCATGCCAGCCAAAGGGGAATTTATCTCCAGGAAAGAGATCTCACAGAGTTCTCACAATTTGTTGGACCACCTTGCAGGAAAGAATGGAGCTGAGACAACGGTCGGGGGAGGGGCCATGTCTTAGGCCTCTTAAACCTTGACTTCATGTCGGACCCCTAAGACAGACCAGTGGAGGGCGCTCTGGACACCTCTGCTGCTCTTCCCAATGCAGCCATGCTGAATAAATTTCTCCTTTTCTGCCTTTCACTATAACTTGCCTAATTCTCTACTGGGGACAGGTGGCTGAGCCTAGCTCTTTATGGCTGCCAGGGCCCAGGCTCTGACCCTAATGACTCTGGTAACATCCGGGGAAGTTGAAGCCTGGCCTCTGAAGATAGGGCATGCATGTCCTGCCCTGTTCCAAGATCAGGGAAGTTCAGAAAAACACACCAGAGGCCAGTCACTGACTTAGGTTTTTCTATCCAAATCACTTTCCTGTCTTGGAGAAATTATTTGAAATGTAACATGAACAAACCCTCTTTTCCTCCCATATGAAGGTTTTCCTTCATGTCTGAGAATAAGCTAGCCATCCATGGTGGCATATGCCTATGATCCTGGGATTTAGAGAGTGGAGGCCAGAAGACTAGGAGTCAAGATAATCCTTAGCTAATTAGCAAGTTCAAGACCAGCCTTGGCTACATGAGACCCTATCTCTAAAAATAACAACAACAACAATAATAATAAAACAAGGGCAGAAAGATGGTTCAGTGGATAAAACACTTGCCACTCAATCCTGGGGAACTAAATTCAATCCCTAGAACGCACATAAAGGTAGGAGGAGAATGACTTGACATAAGCCACACACATTACACACACACACACACACACACACACACACACACACACACACACACTATACAGATATAATAAGTTTTAGCTCCAAATGTCTTAGAAGTAATGAATTGTTTTGGAAAGGTAGTCATCTTTTTCTGACATCTCAGTGCAGAGAAGAGCTTCCAGCCTCTTACGTAAATTAAAATTCCCTGTTAGATTTCTTTCATCAATTCACCCCAATGGTCCCTTTAACCCAGTCACAAAAAGTGGGGAGCCCAACATGGGGCTGGTAGGGGCGGCGGGAGGAAGAAAAGCTGTAACGGCTTCTGCCTCTGGTCTTGGTCCCTCTAACAGTTTTGTACTCGCTGAGTCTCAGAAGTAAGAATAGCGCAAGGGAAGCCAGTCTGCCTCTGGCTCCGGCTCGGGCTCGGGCTCCGGTTTGGGTTGATGCTCCGGCTCCGGCTCCGGCTCCGGCTCCGGCTCCGGCTTTGGCTCCCGCTGATGCTCTGGTTGGTGCTCCGGCTCCGGCTTTGGCTCCCGCTGATGCTCTGGTTGATGCTCCGGCTCTGGCTCCGGCTCGGCCTGAAGGACAGACAGCTCCACCTCATCTCCACGATGAACAGGTGCCTTTGACTACAGCCACCCTAACCCGCAGCTGCAGGCAGAAAGCAGGCGCTGCTCTGACAGGTAACACCCTCCGCAGGACCTGCAACAACTTCACCCAAATAGGGATTCGCAGTCCACAACTACTTCCATCCGCCCTGGCTAGTTTGATGTCACCTTCACACAAGCTGGAGTCTGAAAGGAGAGAACCCCAATTGAGAAAATGCCCCCAGTGGCGCACGCCTTTAATCCCAGCACTCAGGAGGCAGAGGCAGGTGGATCTCTGTGAGTTCGAGGCCACCCTGATCTACAGAGCAAGATCCAGGACAACCAGGACTACATAAAGAAACCCTGTCTTGCCGGGCGGTGGTGGCGCACGCCTTTAATCCCAGCACTCGGGAGGCAGAGCCAGGCGGATCTCTGTGAGTTCGAGGCCAGCCTGGTCTCCAAAGCGAGTTCCAGAAAAGGCGCAAAGCTACACAGAGAAACCCTGTCTCGAAAAACAAAAACAAAAACAAAAAAGAAAAGAAAAGAACAGAAAAAGAAACCCTGTCTTGAAAAACAAGACAACAACAAGATCAGGCTGGAGGGCATTTGCTTAATTAGTGATGGATAGAGGAGGGCCCAGCCCAAGGTGGGTGGGGCCATCCCTGAGCTGGTGGTCCTGGGTTCTATAAAAAAGCAATCTGAGCAAGCCAGTAAGCAGTTCCCCTCCATGAACTCTGCATCAGCTCCTGCCTCCAGGTTCCTGCCCTGCTTGAGTTCCTATCTTGACTTCCTTTGATGATGTGGAAATGTGAGCCAAATAAACTCACTCGTCCCCAAGTTGTCTTGGTCATGGTGGTTCATCACAGCAAGAGTGACCCTGACTTAGACACCATCCCTTTGGAGGAAGCACCTTTGAAAGGTTCAAATGGCTTCAATGCAATCTGGCATACAGCTAGGAGGGGAAAACCAGGGTCCTCCTCCAGCTAGCCATCTGAAACCTTTGCTAAGAGGGAGAAGAGGGATCCTCCTGCAGCTGGAGGCAAAACCTTTCCAAAGATGCAGCCATGAAGTGGAAAAGCTGGGTCAATTTAGTTTGGTGCGCAGTGAACTACGTGGTTGATTCCAGGTCCCAGAGTCACTAATTAGCTCTAGACTAAAGGTTAATGAGGTAAAACATCTATAAATCAGGTTGATGGCTGATGTAAGAAGGCCCCCAACTCCCGTGCTATTGCACTAACATCATAATTGTTCTATTTCGGGCTGTCCAGATGATTAAATTTGATTACACACTACTGTATGTGAACAAATGGATAATCATAAAAGCGAGTTCTTAAAGTACGAGCTACCTTGCTCAAGGCTTCTTTCTAAATTTAGTCATTCAACACCAAGGAGAAAATGAGACAATCAATTATTAACCAAATTAATCATCTCAGAGTGAACTGATTTGGAGAAAGATTTAGAAGTGTATATAATTCCCTCCTAGAACATAATTCTATACATTGCATTCAAAATATATATTCCAGGGGCTGGTGATATGGTTCAGGGGGTAAAGCGTTTATGGCCCAAGCTCAAGAAGCTGAGTCTGAATGCTCATTAAGCGTTAAAAAATCAGGCATGGTGGCATACATTTGTAACCCTATCCCTGGGCATGGGGAAGACACAGGTAAATTCTGGGAACTCACTGGTCACCCAGACTCACTGTGTGCCACCACATCTGATCTCGGGATTTATTTTAGGATCCATGGACGTCAGAAGACAGTGGAGTTGGTTCTCTCCTCCTACCTTTACCTGTTGGGGTGGGTTCCAAGGATTGAATTTAGGTCACCAGGCTCTTGTGGCAAGGGCCTTTACCCACTGAGCCATACAGCCAGGCCAGTATTTTTTTTTCCTAACATAAAATGTTTGACAGAGTTACTGTGCCCTGGCTATCTAGGTTCTTGGGAGAAGAGAAAGTAACAGAGTTCATTCCTACTGGCTAGATGGGGCCTTAAATAGAACCAGCATCTCCTGGGATGTGTTTTGAGCCCTTTGGCTCTACCAAGGAAATTCTGGGATCCCTGGGGCTGGATCCATTTCCTACTGGAAGAGCTCACAGAAGGCAGACCCTCCAATCGCCTGTCCGGTTCTGAACGCCCTGCTGTGTGAGTTCCCACATGGCAGCTCCCCGTGGCTGCAGGTCAACAAAGCCAACAAAGAATGCAGGTGAATCCTGACAAGTGTCATCCAGCAATTAGGAGAATCAAAAGGGGGAGCTCCATTTCCGTAATAAAGACAGATTGGCAGGGGACAAGGTGGGAACCGTACAGAGAGCAAAGCCTGGCAGCGGCAGCCCAGAGCGGCCCAGCCCTGCGGGCCTCGTCTTTGTCCTCAAAGAACAGCACCAGCTTTGGTCAGCCCATTGCGTCAGCTACTACACACCTACCCTTCCCTTCCCCACCCCAGGAAGTGGTGAGGAGGGTTAAGTAACAGCCTGTGAGGCAACTACTCAGGGCAGCTGGAAATCTGGGGGAGGCTGTCTCTCCCCTTCCAGCCAGGCTCCACCCAACAGTCTCCTTAAATTCAAATCGGTGAAGGAAAAATCTTCAACGGCCAGGGTCCTCCCCACGGTCCTGTTGCAAGTCTTGAGTTTGGTTTGCCACACCCATATCAGGCAGCTCACGACCGTCTGTAACTCCAGTTCCAGGGGATCCAATGTCCTCTGGACTCCATAGACACTGAACAAAGGTAGTGTACCTAAATTCTCACACACACACACACACACACACACACACACACACACACACGTTAAGAAAAATCTTTAAAAGACTTTTTCTTTTTTAAATTATTTTTACGTGTATGGGCGTTTTACCCACATGTATGTCTATGTACCATGTGTGTGTGTGCCTGGTGGCCATAGAGACCAGAAAAGGGTGTCAAGTCTCCTGGAGCTGGAGTTACTTACAGACAGGTGTGAGCTCCCATGTGGGCGCTAAGAATCAAACCCAGGTCTTCTTTACCACTGAGCCATCTCTCCAGCCTCATGTAACCCTGGCTGTCCTGGAGCTCACTCTGTAGACCAGGCTGGCCTCAAATTCAGAGATCCACCTGCCTCTGCCTCCTGGGTGCTGGGATTAAAGTCATATGCCTCCACTGCCCGGAGACTTTTTCTTAATTAAACGAAGAACTACTAACAATATACTTGACTCAAAGGCTATATTAGCTATCTTTACACAAATTCTCTCATTATTTTTAAACTATGATGATGATGATGATGATGTTTGCTGGGATAGAGTCTCAATCTGTAGTCTGGGCTAGCCTTGATCACACAGTGGTCCTCCTGCCTCAGCCTCCTAAGCGCTGGGGTGCAGGTGTTCCCTGCCATACCCAGCTCACATTCTTTATTAATATTTGTTGCTATGAGTCAGGCTTTAGCTTGAAGGTCAAGGATGGACCCCTGTGCCATAATCAGCAGCTTGTAAAGTCAGGAATCAAAACTGCAGGACTTTGATTACAGGTTAAAAGAACAGGCCTGGGTGGAGACATGGCATTCTGAGCTGTCCGAAAGATCATATGATTACTATCTAGTCAGAGGTTTTCTGGTAAAGAGCAAAGACATACTAATTGTCCCTTCAGAGTTCGTCCAAATGGGCCTGTCAATCACCTAGATAAGGAAGTGCCCTTTAGGAAGCTATCTGTTCCAGAAACTTTAAGAAATAATATAAAGCCAACCTAAAATGTAGATTGGTCTCTCTGGCCATTGTCCAGCCTCACCCCTTCAGAGTGTTTTCCTCCACAATGGTCCGTTTGAACACTCTAATCTTCTCTGTGGTAATCCTATCTTCTAGATCTAGGCTTGTGCAATTCTTGTCTGATTTTTTAAATTACATGTGTGGACATGCCCCTGCTTATCACAGGGTGTGTGTGGGGATTAGAGGACAATTTATCGGAATCAGTTCTCTCTAGGTTTACATGGGTTCCAGAGATCAAGCTCGGGTTGCCAGGCTTGTGCTGCAAGCATTTTTACCCCTTGGGCCAGCTCACGAGCCCATTTCTGAATTATTTCTATGTAGATTATCAGGCCCAGGGAGCTGGGAGAGTCCCAGAGTGAGACCCAAGATACAGAGTCCTAGCTGGGACTCTGTGTAAAGGTGGCCAGCTTCCTTAGGCCCCTCGCTCCTGAGAAATGCAGCCTCAGTGAGCTTGTCCTGATGAGGAGTGGGTCCTGACTCCTCATCTTCCCTGGTCCTTGTTTATGAACCAGTTCTGGCTGGGCAGTGGTGGTGCACGCCCTTGGTCCCAGCACTTGGGAGTCAGAGGCAGGCAGATCTCTGAGTTTGAGGCCAGCTTGGTCTGCAGAGTGAGTCCTAAAACAGCAAGAACCACTTCTTTTCATTTGAGATCAAGGGCTACAGATGGTACCTCAAGTATGACATGTTTGAACTTTTCCTAGGCTCTGGAACCCTTCTACTGAAAGCTCATTGTGATATGGGTCAGAGAGACTGGGGGAGGGGTAGTGCTCTTTGAGCCCCTCTAAAGAGCTCAAAACCTCTCCAGACTTGAGTGCTCAAGCAGGTTCTTTTTTTTTTTTTTTTTTTTTTTCATTTATCACATATACAGCGTTCTGCATGCAGGTACACCTACACACCAGAAGAGGGCACCAGATCTCATTACAGATGGTTGTGAGCCACCATGTGGTTGCTGGGAATTCAACTCAGGACCTCTGGAAGAGCAGCCAGTTCTCTTAAGCACTGAACCATCTCTCCAGCCCTCAAGCAGGTTTTTTTTTGCTGATGATTCAAATTCTCCTAACTTCCTTTCTCTACATTTGGGGTTTGGGGAAGGAGTTGGCTTTTTGAGGCAGAATCTACATAGTCTAGGTTAGCCTGGAACTCATAATTTCCGGAGTGTTGGAACTATCCAGCACACCGTGCGCCACCTTACCCCAGTTCTGCTTTAACAATGTATCCGTTCTTCTTAAATATTCATAGTTGTCTCAGAGGGGCAGGAAGCAGTCTTCCTTCCTTTTAGACAAGTAGACCCGAGGCTTCAAGCCGCTAGATTTCCTCAGTGTCCTGTAGACACAGTCCCCTCCTCCCCTGCCCCCCACTGTGGGGTTGGCTCCAGGGAGAGTCCGTGGGCTCATGTGAAGCCAGTAGGAGAGGACTTCAATGTGTCAAAAGGCTCCCCGCTAGTCCACAAGCCCCTGTATAACCCAGTAAGCCACCCTGACGCCCCAACCCTTCTCCAGAAGGATGTAAAAAGGGGGGCGTGTGAGTTAAGCAAGCCAACGCTGTGGCACAAAGGATGTGCAGGAGCTCAGAGAGAATGAGGACGTGGTCCTATGAGCAAGAGGACCAGGCAGACCTGGGGGGGCCACAGGATCGGGTTCAGTGAAGGGCCTGAGGCGGTGGATGGAGGTCCAAACCAACATGATCAAATCATCTGCCTAACAACTCCTGTGTTTGTTTATTTCACCTTCTACCTCTGAGGGAGAAGGCAAAAGACGGCTGGCCCCAGGATTTGACATTTTCAGCTGTTTCCAAGAATAGAAAAGATCCGTTAAAAAATGAGTAGTCATAAGCAGGGTGTGGTGGTGCACACTTTAATCCCAGCATTGGGAGGCAGAGGCAGGGGGACCTCTGTGAGTTTGAGACCAACAAAGGCAGCCAAAGATACTGTGGGAGGCCAGCTCCCACCTTTTCAAGGGTTCCTATGAGGAGGAGAGAGGAATAAGAAACTTTTAGATAGAAAGATAGCGGAGAGGAGACAGACAGAAACACAGGATAGTGTAGTGGGTAGCCATTCCAGCTTTGATCTGGGAGTTCCAAGCCCCATTGAGGCTTCAGTAACTGTCACGCCTACAAGGCGGGGCCGAGAGAGGACCCTGAAGACCCGAGATCCAGATGGGCCGCCTCTCTTGGTTCCTGGACCCTGGACGCTGGAGGTAGACCGAGCAGAGTTCTCCAGAGAACACCGCCAGACTGCGCTACACCTTTCCCAGACCCTGTAAACTATCCATTCACTTGTAAGTGACCCCACAAAATAAACCTCCCTTTTAGTTACGTGGAGTGGCCTTAATAATTTCGCCAATAGGATAGCTTCCGGAGGACCTGGATCAAAACCCACTGGCCCCTTCTGCCTCTTTAAAGGGTTTTTTTTTGTTTGTTTTGTTTTGTTTTGTTTTAAATAACAATGCCTAGGGCGGGACAAAAGCTCTTCCCTTTGCCATTGAAGCACACTGCACAGCCAAGTGCAGACCCTTCCAAACACCTGGTAACCACGCCCGGGGCAGCCCTGCTGGGTAAAGCAAGCTCAGATTCTCAGACCCTGAGTAAATTCTCCCTAGGAAACCTCTGTGGGTCTCTACAGGCTACATAGTAAGATCCTGCCTCAAACAAAAACAAAACCTTAAAACAATCAATCAAACAAACAAAAAGAGTAGCCATGGGGGCTGTAGACAGAGATGGTTCAATAGCTCTGAGCACTTGCTGCTCTTGCAGAGGACTGGGGTTCATTTCCTGGCATCTACATCAGGCCATTCACAGTTACCTGTAACTCCAGTTTAAGGGGCCCCCAATGCCCTCTTCTGGCCTCCGAGGGCACCTGCACACATGTGGCCCACAGACGGACAAGCAGGCAAACACACAGACTCAGAAATAAAAATAAACTTTAAAAACAATTTTAAACGAGCAGTCACATGTTGGGCATGGTGGCTTCTACCAGTAATCGCTACACTCGGAGGGGCTGGGATAAGAGAGACACCAAGAGCCTGAGGCCAGCCTGGGCTAAAGTGTGAGAGCGTCTTCTCAAAATGCACGAATAAGCAAACCAACACTGACATTCTGTCTTGAGTCTGTTCTTTGGCACACACAGACAGCAGCACATTCCTCTTGAGGAGAGCTGGATCACAAAATCTAAGAGGAAAAAAAAAAAAATCAGAGCGGAGAACATTCAGTCAGAATCCTCACTTTGCAAACGAGAAAACTGAGGACCAGGTCGGTTACCTGACAAATGTTGCACTTCAAACCGAGACGTCAATTCTGCCCCCACAACCCCAGCAGCTCTGCATCCAGGACAGGCAGCTTCTGGCCTTCCAGCCTGTAAGCACAGGTCCCCATTCTCATTGCCAGGCTGTTCTGTGGCTGAAAGTTTGCCCTGGAGCGCCCTCCCCTGGCTCTCAGCAGGCCATTAGAGCGGCTAGCTGAGCTATAAACTACAGTTCTCAGTCTTGAACCTGCTACACACAATTACCTGTCGGTTTGGCTAACCCAGACTGCTGGGCACCACGCCAGGAGTTTCACACATGGAAGGTCTAGGGTGGCATCTCAAATTTTATTTATTCCTTTTGGTTCTTTGAGCCAGGGTCTGGCTATGTAGCTCAAGCTGGCCTGCCCCTCATGGCCATCCTTTCTCAACCTCCTGAGAGCTGGAATGACATTCGGCATTGGGGCAGGGGTTCGAGACAGGGTTTCTCTGTGTAGCCCTGCCTGTCCTGGAACTCACTCTGTAAACCAGGCTAGCCTCGAACTCACAGAGATCTGCCTGGCTCTGCCCCCCGAGTGCTAGGACTAAGGGTGTGCACCACCACTGCCCAGCTTAGACTCATCTTTTAAAAAGCATCTTGGTGTCTGGGGTGTATGCAGCTCTGTAGAGGGTTTGACTAGCATGCATGAAACCCTGGATTCAATCCAAAGTACCGTGTAAACCTGACATGATGTGATCTCAGCACTCAGGAACTGGAGACAGGAGGATCAGAAGTTCAAGGTCATCCTCAGCCACATAGTGAGTTTAAGGCCAGCCTGATTTATATAAGACCTTGTCTCAAAACACTTTTCCTTTTTATTGCTTCCAAGTTTCCCAGGGTGCTCATGTGCTTCAAAGACTGAGCATCTCTGGTATCAACAAAAGAGCACATTGATTTGGAGCCAGAAGACTCAGGTTCAAGTCCCAACATTAGAGACTTTGACTATTTGAATATGATACTTAATCTCAGCATTTTGGTCTCGTTTTATGTTGGTAAAGTGTTCATGCACACACACACACACACACACAATAGAGTTAATATGTAAGTCATAAGTAAAAATCCCTAGAAATGGCAAATGCCATCCTTGTACTAGGTGAGTACACAGACTCACATAAATGTCACTTCATTAAAGAGATGGCACCATGCTCCAGGGACCGTCCATGCTGACAGAAGAAGGGGTCGCTTAATGCTATTCAAAAATAGCACTCGCCTGGGCGGTGGTGGTGGTGGTGGTGGTGGCACACGCCTATAATCCCAGCACTCGGGAGGCAGAGGCAGGCGGATCTCTGTGAGTTCAAGGCCAGCCTGGTCTCCAACGAGAGTTCCAGGAAAAGTGCAAAGCTACACCGAGAAACCCTGTCTCGGAAAAAAAAAAAAGCACAAACCCAGAAGAAATGGTGTTTATCCTTCCACAGTATTACCTGAGGAATCATCAGGGCTTGGCACTCTCTGCGACCGACCGGGTTTGCAGAGCTGAATGACATAGTCTGTGCCCTAAAGGAGCAGCTGGGAAAGCGATAAACATGCAAATCCTAATAATTACCCTAAGAGGTGACGAGCCAGGAGAGGAACCCTGTGCCTCCAAGCACGGAGCAACCAGCCTTGTCTGGGTAGTCAAGCCAGGCTGCAAAGAGACACCTGAGCTTTTAAGTAGAGTTTTGAGAGATAAATCAGAGTTCTTTAAAAAGCGGGGAGCTGGAGAGAAGCTCAGCAGTTAGGTTAGCGTGCCTGTTCGGGTCCCAGCACCCACATGATAGCTCACATCTCAGACTCCAGTTCCGAGGGACCAGAAGCTCTCTTCTGGCCTCTGCGGGCAGCAGGCATACACACGGTGCACATGCAGTCAACACACATAAGATTAAAAATTAAATATTTAAAAAGTGAAATGCCAAAGGCATTCCAAAGGAAGCAAATAGCGTATGCAAAACAGTCACAGAGGCATGAAATTTCGAGCCCTCCAGGGTAATAGTAGGTGGTTCTCAGTGACCAGAGCTCCTTGAGTGTGGGAAGAGAATTGGCAAAGTCCGGGGCAAGGTTCACAGAATCCTGGATGCCACGCTAAGGAGTTTGGGTCTGATTGTGAGTCTGGTGGGAAGCCGCTGGAAGACGCCCAACCCTTCACGGGAGAATTCCTTGGAAAACAGTCCCTAATGACTCCCCTCTGCCCAAGGGAACTGAGAACTTCCAGGAAACAAGCTCCCCAAGAAGGGACTTGTAGAACCGCTCAGCTTCTCTCCCTTCTTCCCGGCATCCGAGGCTCGGCACTTTCCCTGTAGATTTCCTCCTTCCCTCCCCCGAAGGGTGTGGATCATTCAAGAACAAAAGGATGTTATCAAGAGAGGAGAGGTTCTGGGAGCGGGAAGGACCTGTGGGCGCAGCGCGGGTGGGAGGGTGAGCTCCTCCACGGCTGATGCAATCCAGGGAGAGGCAGGTGGAAGCCCACACCTGAAGCACGTCCCGGCCTCGCTGCTGCCGGGTGCAGAGCTCTGAGGCTGGAGGAGGCCCGAGAACCCGCCATCCCTGGTTGCCTACGCCTGGCCCCTGAGCCTGCAGCTAGCTGCTGACACTTGGCTCTCCGTCTCCACATCCGATTCCAAGAGGGAAGATCCCAGCGCTGGGGGAAACCGAATTCTGTTGACCTTGTGCCTCCTACTGAAACGTCCCCATGAATCCTTGCGGCCTGGCCATGGCCTCCTTTCCAGACTCCGTCTTTGCTTTCCGGATAGGTTTATAACGGGGTGTGCACAAAGTGGCCTCTGCTATTTCTGAAATAGCTGATGTGAACACCGGGGACAGACTCCAATCATAAGACGCAAGAGTCTGGGATTTTTAGTCTGCTTTCTCTGTCTCCTGTGGAGGTGGCAGTGATGTACTCTTCTGGGAACGACCCTTTTATTTTTAGGGGGAAAAATGTTTTAATGGGTCTTGGGGTTACGCAAGGATAAGCCCAGAGCGTCCTCTTCTGGGAAAGAAACAATGTAAGGGAGACACTGCCCTGGGGCTGTCACTGCTGCTTCAGGGATGGACCCAGTCTGCAGTGGGAACCGGCAGGAAAGGCCCTACCTGCTGGAGGGCCTCCCAGCCGGTGTATGAATTCCCAGGAGTGATGACCTACGTGCAGCTGGAACCCAGAGAAGGGCCGGGCTGGGCTGCGCCCATGTGGTAACTGAAGTTCCTGAGCCCAAAGGCAGGCAGCCCGTGAATGACGACACTACCGTTCTGCTCTTTGCTGCGGGCGTGGCTACCAAGGACATCTAAGTCAGGCCAAGGACCACCGAGCTCTCCCTGGGAGACTACAAAATCAGGTCACATTAACAGTCACTCCAGTTCCTCGGGACTAACACTTGGAGGAAGACAGGCCTTGTCAGCAGAGGGGCCCCCACCCCCACCCCCACCCCCACTCTCACCCCCACCCCCTGCCACTTCTATGAGGGGACGTGAGCAACACCAGTCCAACCCTTTATGTCTACTTTGAACTGCTTCTTTAAAAAAATAAAAAAGTGGACACTTGAGGGGTACAGCAGTTCTGTCTCTTGGTATGAGTTAGTGTAAAATTTAAATTAGTATTTGGGGCTGATGAAGTGCCTCAGCAGGTAAAAGTACTTGCCACAAAGGCTGACAGCCTAAGTTCAAATCCCTGGAACCCACATGGTAGGAGAAAGCCAACTTCTACAAGTTTTGCACACACATACACACACGCACACATACACACCAAACAAACAAGTAAATTAATAAAATATAACTTTAAAAATTACGCTAATATTATTTTATAATGATGTTACAATCAGCTGAAAGGGCCTAATTCCTGTCTCCTCCTCCTTATGTTCCTTTCTCTGCCCAGCCGGTTCACTTCCTGTCTCAACCTTCCTAGTGCTGGGATTAAAGGTGTGTGACTCCCAAGTGCTGGGATTAAAGGTGTGAGCCATCACCTCCAGGATGGTTCTCTTTTATACTGGATTAATCTCATATAGTCCAGGGTGGCTTTGAACTCACAGAGATCCAAACGGATCTGTGCCTCCAGAGTGCTAGGATTAAAGGTGTGTGCCACCACTGGCTGACCTCTGTGGCTAACTCTGTGGCTGGCTCTCTCCTCTGATCTTCAGGCAAGCTTTATTTCTTAAATTAAACATATCACCACACCTAAGAAACTGTAGGCAAGCCCCAGTTAAATGCTTTCCTGTATTAAAAAAAAATAATGTTACAGTCAAAATATATGCCATGATATATGAAATATCTTTAAAGTCCTATTTATAATATCAAAATCTATTTGAAATAAATAAACACTTTATACAAAATATATAAATAATATGTAAGTGTGTAAAATCCACAGATTTCATCCTAAGAAAATTGATGTCACTTTTGGAGGATGCTGCCTTCTGGTTTTACTGCATAAATACAGACAAGCAAGTGAACAGACAGATGTTAACATCTACCCACATTTATCTCCAGTCCCAATAGAAAAGACAGTTCTCCAATACTTCAGGCAACAGCGCCGGAGCTAACTTTTTTTTTTGTTTTTTGTTGTTTTTGTTTTTGTTTTTCAAGACAGGGTTTCTCTGTGTAGCTTTGGTGCCTGTCCTGGATCTCACTCTGTAGCCCAGGCTGGTATGGAACTCACAGAGATCCGCCTGCCTCTGCCTCCCGAGTGCTGGGATTAAAGGCAGGTGCCACCACTGCTCAGCTTAGAGCCAACTCTCATTGGTCTAGGTTGGGTCATGAATCTATCCTTGAGCAGGTCTCTCTCGGGATTTACCAGGCCTGAGCTATGCACTCCATCCCACTCTAACCACCTGACTGAAGGGTATGGAGAAGTGCCCCCCCCCCCCCCCCGCCGCCGCCACCGCGCACGTGCGCGCGCACACACACACACACACACACACACACACACACACACACACACACAGAATCGGTGTGCTGATACCAAAGACTCAGTAGCCTGTGCAGGCCAGCAACAATGTACACATTCTACTTCAGGGATGTCTCTCTGAGTTATACATATTAAGCAGGCAGGTGATAAAATCACTAGCCAAGTGTGGTAGTAATATACTCCTGTAAGCCTCGCCCTTGGGAAGCAGAACCAGTAGCAGGAGAATTAATTCAGATTTGAGGCCAGCCTGGTTTACCGTGAATGCCAGACCGACCAGGGGTACATAGTGGGACCCCGTCTCAACAAACAAACAAAATGTCAACTCACTCAAATGAAAATCAACTTATTCATCGCCCTTTTATGTTGTCATCCATGACATTCTATGCACAAAGCAGCCTACTCTACTGCTCTCTCTTAACCATGACTAGAGACCCCAAAGATCCAAATATTAAAGTCCCCCTCTCCTAGGTGCTGCTATTGGAAGGAAGAGGCTGTGATATGTCGGAGGCAGCACCTTGAGAGAAGTCCTTAGTCCATGGGGGATGTCTCTAAAAGGGACCCCACAAGTTCTTTCCTGCTTTGCTCTCCCACTCAGGATGTGAGCACTCGGTCTGTCGCTCACTCCCGCTGTGATGCACTGTCCTCTCCAGAGGCCCAAACACCCAGGCCACCCAATCGTTCACTTCTAGAACTATGAGCCAAGATGCTGTTCTTGTCACTTGATGGAGTCCACAGGGGAAGGGAGGGTGCCTCCCCTCTGTGAGTCCTTTGTCTGTACCCAGAAGCACCACGCACCCCTTCTTAGGTCTGTTCCTTGGGCACCGGAGCCATGGTGTACTCCACTCCCTCAGAAGTCCCGCATCTCCGCAAGGCCTGTTTCCTTCCATAAATCCTGGCTTGACACTTGGAGCAGGGGTCTCCAAAGCAGCAGGGGATAGCCACGTTCTAAGTATCTGCAAGAGCTGACTAGACCTACACCGGTCTAATGATCTTGATATATACTTCGTAATAGTTACATTTTATTTACTTATGTGTCCTGATGTCTTGCCTGTCTGTCTGTGCACCATGTGCATGCCTGGTGCCATAGAAGTCAGAAGAGGGCATCAGATCCCCTGGAGAGTTACAGACAGCTGTGAGCTGCCAGGTGGGTGCTGGGAATTGAACCTGGGTCCTCTAGAAGAGCTGCCAGTGCTCTTAACTGCTGAGCCATCTCTCTAGCCCCAATATACATATTTTTGAGTTATTGCACTTAATGAGTAAATGAGAACAAGAATGTGAAATTCCTTTGCAACTGTAATTATTATTACCACCCTTAATTATAAGTGTTGTTGTTGTTATTTTATTGAGACAAAGTCTCCATGGTTGGCCTGGAACTTGCTATGTATACCAGGCTGGCCTTGAGCTTGCCGGGAAGTTCCTGCTTCCGCCTCCTCCTGAATGCTGGGACTTGGGGCATGTGCCACCATGCCAGCTACAAGCTCTAGTATTCATAGTCTTGTTTAAAGTATCCATTTTGGTCTGGTTTATGCGCATCAGTATTTTCCCCTGAATGTATGTGTATGCACCGTGTATGCACGTCTGGTGGCACTGGAAGCATTGGAACCTGGAGTTATGAATGGTTGTCAGCCATTGACCGGGTGGGTGCCTGTCCCTCTGCAAGATCAGCGGGTGCTCTTCCCTGCGGAGCCATCTCTCCAGCCCCCCTGTTCTTGCTCTCTCCTCTGCTTGTCTGATCTGAGTTTTTGAGACAGGGTCTCATGTAGCCCAGGCTGGACTCAAACTCGCTATGTAGCTGCAGATGACCTTAAACTCCTGATCCTTCTGCCTCCACCATATATGCACCACGTGTCTGGATTATGGGGTGTGGGGACTGCACCCTCGGCTTGGTGCGCACTAGGCCAGCTTTCCACCAACTGAGCTGCATTTCCAGTCTTTTTGGGGAGTGGTGTGGGGGCTGGGATATTTTTTTATTTTTTGAGGCAGGCTCTCGTGTAACCCAAGCTAGTCACAAACTCCCAAGTGCTAGAATTATACATTGTGCTTGGTTTATACAGTGCTGAGATTAAACCCAGGGCTGTATACATGCTAGGAACGCAACCTACTAACTGAGCTACATCTGTTTCTCTTCCCTCCTAGCCAAGTCTCCATCAGAGATGGATCTAGGGGTTGGGGATTTAGCTCAGCGGTAGAGCGCTTGCCTAGGAAGGGCAAGGCCCTGGGTTCGGTCCTCAGCTCCCGGGTGGCGGGGAGTTAGATCTAGACAGTGGTGGACTGGTGAAGAGTGGAAGCACAGGGCATAACAATATTGCCATGGGCAGTGAGGAGACTGGCCATATGGGAGCACACCCTTACAGGTGTCCCTTCAGCTCCTGCTGCAGCCCGTGGGGCTTCTGAGAACTCAGTCCACAGAGAGGAAGAACATGGACAATAGTTCTCTCTCCCACCAAAGGCAAACACCTCCTGATCAGCTACATAGATTTGGGCAAAAAAAGGAGTTGGTCTCTCGGGGAGTACCTGGAGGCAGGGGCACTTCCTGTCAGTGGACCTCCAAGAAAACATTTTGTCTGGAGAGAGGTCACAAATCAATCGTATGTGTATCTATTTACCTCCCAGGACCTCACTTTAAAAAAAAAAAATAGAGCATTTTTATTCTGAGTGTTTGCCTGTTAGCATATATGTGCACCAGGTCCATGTCTCGTACCTGCAGAAGCCAACCGGATCCCCTTAACCGGGAGTGACAGACAGGTGGTTCACTGTAAGCTCCCTGACATGGATGCTGGGAATTGAACTGAACTTGATCCTCTGTGAGAGCAGCGAACCCTCTAACTTCTGAGCCTCTACACACAAATTTTAGAGACAACCTCCTCTCTCTCTCTCTCTCTCTCCCTCTCCCTCTCCCTCTCCCTCTCCCTCTCCCTCTCCCTCCCTTTCTCCCTCCCTCTCTCCCTCTCTGTGTATGTGTATGTGCTTAAGAGTACAGGTTCCCCGGGTGGCCAGAAGAGGGCACCAGATCCCCCGTAGCTGCAGTTATAGGTGGTTGTGAGCTGCCCAATGTGAGTGATGGGAACTTTCAGTCTTCTGGTCCTCTACAAGAGCAGCAAGTTTAGCTCTTGACTGCTGAACTATGTCTTCAGTCCCAAGGATAGAAAATTCTATATATAATAATGAGCCAAGTGCAGTGGCACACTCCTATATCCCAGCTATGGCCTAGTGGGGGAGAGCTGAGCCAGGAGGATCACAAATTCCGGGGCAGCCTGGGCTATATAATGACACCCAGTCTTAAAACAGCAATAATGTAATAAGTTTCCCAGAAGAGAAGGTCATAACTCTTCAAATTAAAGGTGCCCACTAGGCATCACACAGAATGGAGGAGGATGCCAAGGCGATCCTTCATAAACTTCAGAATGCCAGGGTAGTGGAGCAAGTTAATAGTTTCTAGAGCAGCAGTTCTCAACCTGTGGGTCACGACCCCCACACGGTCACATATCAAATATCCTGCATATCAGATATTTACATTGTGAATCACAACAGCAGAAAAATTACAGTTATGAAGTAGCAAAGAATTTTATGGTTGAGGGGTCACCACAACATGTGGAACTGTATTAAAGGGTCACAGCATTGGGAAGGTTGAAAACCACTGTTCTAGAGAGAAAAAGCCAAGGGCTGTACGAAGGAGTAAGCATGCAGGTGGCATCAGACCTCTCAACAGAAGCACACGACGCTGAGGAAAGGTGGTAGGTACCCAGCGTTCTGAGAGAGAAGTACTTTTATCCTAGAATTCTATACTTAGCCAAATAAAGGCTAAGCATGGAAAAAGATATTTTCAGATGTGCAAGAACTCAAAATTTTTGCCTCCCACACACCTTTTCTTAGGACGATAGTAAAAGATATGATTCAGTGAAATGGAAGACCCAGCCAAGAACAAAAAACAAAAAACAAAAAACAAGGGCACTCTAAAAATCCGAGGAGGAATCCATCCAAAGGGGACTGAGGCTGCTGACGACAAGCAGTCCTGCGAGGCCACCTGAGCCCCAGGTGCAGCGAGGAACCCATCCAACTTGGATCAAGATGACAGCTGGCACAGAAGGAGGCCTCCAGCAGAGCGCGTGGGTGGGGTGGGGCGGGGCGGTGACAGGTTACCAGATGATACGTGTGGACATCCAGGAGAAACTGTACTAGACAGCGAATGGGTACACACGGGAAATATTAGCAACGGCTACGTCCAAAGTTTAGCAGAAGGAAAACTGTTAGCTGCAGGAGGAGAGGTAATTAAATAGTAGTTGGGGGAAGTGTAATTAAACACTGTTGTTCAGTAGTGGTCATGGTATGCACAGAGTGAGGACGGCATAAACATTGACTGTTTAATTAAACATGCACTACACTTACATGGAGATATACAGAAGGGGGGGGACTAAAACCCCAGTTATTGTGAAGACTATCAATGGATAGTCTTCTACGGTGGTCACGTCTCTCGTTACTGTGATAAAGTGCCTGACAGATCTACTTAAGAAAGACGGCTTTCGTCTGGATCACAGTTTGGGGGTACAGTCCTTCACGGTGGTGAGGAAATCCTGACAGTAGGAGCCTGAGGCTGCTGGTCCTGTTGCGTCATACGCTCAGCTCCCTTTCTCCTTTTTATCTGGTCCTGACAGCGAGCCGTGGCTGGTTCTGTTGGTGGACCTCTCACCACAGTTAACGACACACCCAGATGTTGGTCTTTCTGGATGATTCTATACACCCTGTCAAAGCTGACAATTAGCACGAACGTCATACTGACCACGTCCCTCGTGTCTGAAAACACAGATAACCTCTGAGAATTTTATAAACAAACCAGTGCACATGGGAAACTGCTCAGAAGTCTTCTGGCATCTGGAGGTGTCCGTCAGAATGGAGTTGGGTGGCTGAGCGTGGAAGACTGAGGGGAAAGTCACTTGCACAAACCCATTCCTCCTGGGCCACCACCCAACCGTTCCAAGCTCAGTTTGCGCTCACGTGAGCCTGAAAAGGACCCTGAAGAGCGAAAGCCAGCTTTGTGAGGCAGAAAGCTCCATCCTGTGGGGAGGACAGGGAGAAAAGGAAGAGGGTCTTAGGGGGAGGGGACAGTGCAGAAGGGCAGGGGCATAACAGATGAGGCTAAATTAATTTTGGAAACCATTAAATCTTTGAAAAGAGAGCGTGTTTTCGGCAGGGACAGTGAATCACTGTGATTTGCAGGAACAGGCACAAAGCAATTAGCCATCTGGATGCTGCAGCTTCCAGCCTCCCAGCCTTCCAGCCTCCCAGCGGAAACTTGAAGCAAGCGGAAGGCTGGTCATTACAGGGCCCAGGCCCAGCGCTCCATGATCTGCAGATAACTTTGTGCCTCCAGCCGGCTGGAAGTCCAAAGGCTTGGGACAAAGGGCAACTTGGCATGAGACACAGAAAATGGGCAGGGAGAGCAACAGAAGCCACAGGGAGCCAGAACTCCCTCCTTCTTCCTGTGTGTGCCCCTCAGAAGCCACCACGAGCCAGTGAGCAGTTGACTTGACTGATAAGCACTGATGAATTACCTACTGTCTTCCAGGGGTTCTGATAGTCCATAAATCCTGTCTTTTCCTGACATATATTTAAGGAGTTCCACCCATGACACAATCCCAAGAACTCTGCAGTCACCAGACAGTGTAGCCTTGCTTAGGAGAGATTATAATCTCATTATTTTATGGCCTTATTTATTTTGAGACACAGTCAAACTTTGTAGCCCAGGCTGAGCCTTGAAATTCACATTATTCTCTTGCTTCAGCTCCCCATGTGCTGGGATTAGAGGCATGAACCACCATGCCTTTTATTCTTTTTAATCAATAGGAAATAAAAGCAAAAAGAGACAAGTGGAACTGGGAGTGGATTGGCTGGTTTTGCGTCAACTTGACACAAGTTAGAGTCATCAGAGGAAGGAGGCTTGGTTGAGGAAATGCATCGATAAGATCCAGCTATAAGGAGTTTTCTCAGTTAGTGATCAATGGGGGAGGGCCTAGCCCATTGTAGGTGGGGCCATCCCCAGGCTGCTGGTCCTGGGTTCTATAAGAAAGCAGGCTGAGCAAGCCATGAGAAGCAAGCCAGTAAGCAGCATCCTCCATGGCCTCTGCATCAGCTCCTGCCTCCAGGTTCCTGTTCTGTTTGAGTTTCTGTCCTGACTTCCTCCAATGAGGACTCTGATCTGGAAGGATAAGGCAATAAACCCTTTCCTCCCCAACTTGCTTTTGGTCATGGTGTTTCATTGCAGCAACGGGAACCCTATGACAGGGGCTGTAGCCCAGTTGGTAGAGTGCTCACCTAGCACACACGAAGTCCTGGGTTTGATCCCCAGCATGGCATAAACAGGGTATGACAGTGTATACCTGTGTCCTAGCACCCTGGAGGCAGAGGCGGGAGGATCAGAAGTGTAGAGTTGTTCTCAGCTGCACAGACAGTTCAGGGTTAGCCTGGGCTGCATGAACTCTGTCTCAAGAACAAACAAAAGACAAAACGCAGTTGCTCAAGGTAGGAAGAGGACTGAGCTGAATTGTGGAATTCCGTGCCCTTCCCTCTATGAGCCAGAATAAAATGCTGCTCTGGGTGGCTAGTATGGTTGTGGCCACAAAAGACTGCAGGTAGATGAGAGCTTTTATAACTGTAAAGAGCGGTTAGAGAGATGGCTTGGGGTTAAGAGCACTGGCTGCTCCTTTAGAGGACCTGGGTTTGATTTCCAAAACCCACATGGAGAATCAACTATGGTCTGTAACTCCAATTCAATCCATTTCTAGAAACTGAGGAAACTGCACACCCAACCAGGGGTTTCATTCAAGGAAGCCTGAGTGGACTGGATGAACCGTGAGGTGTGGGCCAGAGGTCTGAGCATCCACTCCTGATTTCTACTATAGCCGCATGAAGCAAATCACTGCCAGAGACAAGAGGGAAGCCAGGAAGGGGAGAACGCCATTCAGAGAGGTCAGAGGTCAGTGCTCCCTGGTGGAGGACCCCCATGTCTTCTTGCCTAGCTGAGTTTGCTGTGGGACACGTGACTCACTCTGCCCTGTGTTTCGGTAAAGAGGCCCCTCTGGAGCCTTAGCAAAGAGCTGCTTGGCTCAGCTCGGGACTCTGGAACGGCCTAGAAATCCCCCAAAGGCCTTTTCATTTGGTGTCTCCATCTGCAGTTCACTCAGCTGGCCAGGGAGTACCAGATCTCCAACACAAGACAGGCAGAGCGGATGCAACAAGCTGGGATAATCAGGGAGTCCAGCTCTGTCTGCTTCTTCCTCGTTGTGGCCTCATGGCTGCCCCCTCTCCTGGCTTTTTTCCCCAAGATGGAGCTAATGTCACTTTCCCAGGGCAGCAGAGAGGATTAAGGCGGTCACGGGTGACCTTGAACTAGTGAAGAAAGTTTAAATAAGGAGGACCAAGAAACTGTGGCTACTGCCAAGCCTGTGGAGGCCTTCCAACTCGGCTTCTGATGCAAGGGAAACAAGGGCTTGCTGTCACCAGAGATTTTTATTTGTCCAGAATAAGAAATCTAGAAAGAAAGGAAGGAAGGAAGGAAGAAAGGAAGAAAGAAAGAAAGAGAGAGAGAAAGAAAGAAAGAAGGAAAGAAAGAAATCTAGTTGGTTGGTTTGTTGATGTTTGTTTTAGAGCTAAGGCTGGAGTTTAAGCTGGAGTTTTTCTCCGGGTCCTGCCAAGCCCCGGTAGTCCGACAGCCCCCTTATAAGATAAACATACAGACGCTTATATTATTTAAACTGTTTGGCCTAATGGCTCAGGCTTCTAGCTATCTAGTTCTTACATCTTAAATTAACCCATTTCTATAAATCTATACCTTGCCACGTGGCTCGTGGCTTACCGGCATCTTCACAGGCTGCTCGTCATGGTGGTGGCTGGCACTGTCTCCCTCAGCCTTCCTGTTCTCTCAATTCTCCTCTCTGTTAGTCCCGCCTATACTTCCTGCCTGGCCACTGGGCAAGCAGTGTTTTATTTATTGACCAATCAGAGCAACACATTTGACATACAGCCCATCCCACAGCAAAGGCTCTTCTTGTAGAGCCCAGTCTGGCTTGTAACTTCCGCCATAGCCCAAGCAACACAACCTTTCTGTCCCCTCCTCAGTTCTGGGAATACAGATGTCTGCCACCACGCTCATCCTGGAAATCTGGATTTTCTCATGAACTTCCCAATTTTCAGAACCCTGTGAGGACAGAAGGAAACCCGGTCTGCAGGTCCCCGGGTGGGGACTTGGATGTTTCTACAGGTCTCTTGGTACACCCATGCTTGTTCTTTCCTGCCTGTCTCCACACTTCGCGTCTGTCTCCTTATCACTCACACTAGACGGTGAGTCAGGCTTAGCTCAACCCTGTGGTCACCAGAAGCAAGCTGGGAACGGGCCTACCACCTAGTAGACCCACAGAGACTCTTCCCAGGGAGGGAGCCAGAAGGCTGAGGCACAGAAGCTCTTAGAAGAAAGGGATGAGACGCAAAGAACCAATGAAATGTTGTCACCGCAGGCAGAAGGACCTGGTCCCTGGGGGCTGGGTAGCATCTCCAGGGCATTGCTACAGAAAGCTGAGATAGAGCGCAGATGCCTCCTACACAGTTGGTGTGGCCTTCCGTGAATGCAGCCATCCCGGCAGCCCCCAGCTGCCGGTTGGCCCAGGAAGCGCAGTGGGTCTTGCATCAGGGTCCTTCCCAGAAGCTGAAGGCTTCCTAATCCTGCCCCTCCAGCTGCCTGCCTGCCGCCCTTCCCGGATTTAATGCCACTCCCCAGCGGCAGCCTTTCCCAGGCCTGTTCAGGCTAGGATGACCCCAGGTCCTCTCTGGACCCAAAGGAAGAAACCTTTGGCCTGCTGTGCCTATCCACGACCTGTCCTCTCATTCTCCAGGCTACCTAGCTCGGGCCACTTAGCTGTCCCTAGAAAATGGTGTGAAAACCCATTGGGCTGCTCACTCTTGGCTCAGGCACCTCTAGTAAATCCTGGAAGGTAAGAAACTGCAAAGCCGGGCGTCAGTGGCGCGCTCCTTTAACCCCAGCACTCGGGAGGCAGAGCCAGGTGGATCTCTGTGCATTCGAGGCCAGCCTGGGCTACAGAGCAAGATCCAGGACAGGCACCAAAACTACACAGAAACTGTCTGCAGACGTGTCTCAGGAGGCTCCCCTTGGCCCCCGAGAGAGCACCTCCGCAGACACAGATTAAGGATTTGGCCTCGCCATGCAAGGGCTTGACTTGAGTGCCCACTCACAAAACCAGAAAGACCAGGAAGTGCAGAGGAACTTAGAAGAGAGGGTGTGAGTGGTAACGTTTAAACATGATAATAGGTGTATTTGAATAGTAACATGTACGAACGGGGCTCGAATGTAATTCCAATACTTGGGAAGCCCTGGTAAGGAAGATGTCTGGAGTGTGAGGACAGCCTTGACTGCAGAGTGAGCTCCAAGCTAGTCAGCTAGAGGGAGAGCTTGTCCCTAAATAAATAAATAAATAAATAAATAAATAAATAAATAAATAAATAAATAAATACAGGGGCGGGAAAATAAATAAATAAATGCCTCGATGTGAAATTTACTAAAGTTGAGCATTGAAATGTGATTACAGAAAGGCATGTCCTTGGTTTTACTCTTGTTTTCTCTAGAGTACTTACAGAAAAAGGGGCATGTCTGCAACTTATATTCAAAATGGTTCAGAAATAAAAACAATAATTTGTGTTTTGCTACTTCTCAAATGGTTAACGACACAGTTACTGTATGAGCTACAATTCCAAGCCTAGGTATATGCTCAAAAGGCATGAAAGCATAGGTCCACATAGAAACTGGTATCAAATGTTCATTCATGGGAGCCAAAACATACAAACGACCCAAACACTCATCAACTGATAAGTGGATAACTAAACTGTGACAGGTCCATGTACAGATCATCTCTCAGCCCTAGCAAAGAATGAAACTCTGATACATGCTATGGTCTGGATGAATCATAGAAACAGTATGCAAAATGGAAAATGAGTCATGAGTGATGACGGAAGAGCCCCTTTCCATGCACATTCCAGACCGGGGACATCTACAGAGAAGGTGAGTGGGCTAGGAGGTGTGCTACCTAATGGGTACCGTTTCTGAGGTGATGAAAATGTTCTAACAGTGGCTATGGTGAGGACTGCATATGTCTAAATACTGAAAGACAATGAACGGTCTACTTTGAGTGAATTATGTCATGTGTGACTTACACCTCAATAAGACGGTTAGAATAACCGGGTGTGGGGACGCATACCTGTAATCCCTCCACTTGGGAGTCTGAGGCAGGAGGATCCCTGCGTTTGAGGCCAGCCTGTACTACACAGTGAGTTCCAGGACAGCCTACTGATACAAGGGACACCCGTGAACCCTGGAGCATCCATCTACCCTGCACCCAGCTCAAAGGACGACAGAGGTCACCTAAACTTCTGATGGGATAATAAACTCCTCTGTAAAACAATAATAGCTTTGTACACCCCCTTGAGTCATATAGAGGATTTTGCCTAAAACTGGGGGGAGGAGCATCAATGCTGTGATGATTGACGGGGCTACGCGTCCCAAGTTGCAAACACTTAATCTAACCCTCTCATTGCAGATCAGGGAAGCCAAGCCTAAGGAAGGGAAGGACGTGTCACACTGTGGCTAAGGGGCTGAGCTGGTCCCAGAAGCCAGGACTACTGTCATCTCAGATGCTGTCCTCGGCACTGTCCCTGTTGCTGTGAGGAGACACCGTGACCAAGGCAACTCTTGTAAAAGAAAGCATTCAGCTGGGGACTTGCTTATAGTTTCAGAGGGTTCGTCCATTATCATCGTGACATGGCGGGAGCATGGTGACGCCCATGGCGCTGGAGAAGTGGCTGAGAGCTGCACCCTGGTCCACAGGCAGAGACAGAGAGGTTGGGCCTGGCATTTGAAACCTCAGTGCCCACCCCATCCTCCCCCTCCACACCTCCTCCAACAAGACCACGCCTCCTAATTCTAATCCTTCTCACTCCCAGAAGACCAAGCATGCAAATATAGGAGCCTAGGGGGGCCGTTCTCATTCAAACCACCATGGCCGCTTTACCAGCAGGGGTCCCTTGGGGGGGGGGTCAGCTGAGAGAAGTCGGGGGGGGGGGTGGATGTGCCCTGGGCCAGTTCAGTTTCCAGCCCAAGCTTGGAGGCTGTTGTTATAGTAGCCTCATTCCTCCAGCACCACCCTCCTGTTCCTCAGGGAGGTGTGGGGCGGGGGTGGGGTGGGGCGGGGGGGACCACCAACTCCCTGGACAGCGACCCTGACCCTGGCCATCCCAACTGGTTCCAGCTGTCGGCGGAAATATTATACAGGAAAGAGAGTGCGTTTCCCCAAAACGAAACATCGTTTTGTCTCATCAGATGATTTGCGTCCCGGTAGGGACACACATGTCAATCCTGGCCCATTTCCTCCCTAAAGATAAAGGTTCTGGTCAGTTTTCTTCTCAGGAGGGAAGGCAGCTGTGTGGCCCCAGCCCTGGGGGATGCCTTCCTGGAGGAAGTGAGAGGTGAAGGCGCAGAACCAGACAGTAGCCAGCACCCCCCAGAAGTCAACATCTGTTGAATGAATAGTATTTATCTAAGGGGTAAGGACCACTGCAGGGGGTGGAGGGGAGCAGAGGGAATTAAATGGGCTGGTGACCATAGGGCTGGGAAAGGGT
Source organism: Peromyscus leucopus (assembly GCF_004664715.2). Taxonomy (NCBI): domain Eukaryota; kingdom Metazoa; phylum Chordata; class Mammalia; order Rodentia; family Cricetidae; genus Peromyscus; species Peromyscus leucopus. Next base: position 34,622,298 of record NC_051081.1, read on the forward strand.
CGGGTTGGTAGGAAGTAAAAGGGAAGGCATCTTTGAAGAAGGCATCCTATAAGCCTGTACTCCAGGAACGGATGAAGGAGGATCAGGAGTTCAAGGCCATTCTCAGCTACATAGTGAGTTCAAAGCCAGTCTGGGCCACATGTGACCCTGCCTTTAAAAAACAATGTACCAGGGTTGGGGATTTAGCTCTGTGGTAGAGCGCTAGCCTAGCAAGCGCAAGGCCCTGGGTTCGATACTCAGCTCAAAAAAACAAAACAAAATAAAACAATGTACCCTGGAGTCAGCTCAGTTCAGAGCTGCAGGGCTGTGCCACTTAAGGTCTCTGTCAGTCACACCCCGCTCCCTCCCCTTAGGTCTTATGGGAAACTCAGCCATGCCAAACCCAGGCCGAAGTTCAGCAACTACATCACTTTGATTGTAGCAATTAAAAATTCTCAGGTTTCTTCAACTAGAAAATCCATCAAACCTGAAGAATGCAGCCTGAATTCTGGTGGTCAGTGGTGCCAGCATAGGAGCAGGAAGAAAAACAAGAGGCTGAGGGCTGCTGGTGGAGTGCCTGCCCAGCACGTATGGACGCACGGGGCGCTAGGTTCAATCCCCAGCAAGTGTGCATGCACGCATGCACACTCCTTGGGGGCTCTCTGCTCTTCTTCACCTCTGTACCTTTCACTCTCCAGGGTTCACGCCATGCACCTCCTCTGCAGGCCGGCTTCTCAGGATCCATTCTCTTTCCAAATCAACAAGGACCTTCATCCCAGAGCATTCACACTGCTGTTACCCATTCCTGGACCCCATTGTATCCTTAGCTCTCCTAGTCCCTAGCTCCTCCTTGCTCTTCACCTCAGATCACCCCTCTTCCTGGATAAGCCCCATGTTGGGGCAGGACCCCCAAGGCGCCGATACTCTGCCATTGCTGCGGTGAGCTTCCTTAGAACACAGCTCCCTAGGGGTTCGCTGACGCCTCCATGACTACAGCAAGCTGGAACAGAGCAGTGTTCAGTGGCTAGGACACCTTGTTTTGTTTCTCTGTGTTTGTTGAGACAGGGTCTCGCCTTGTGAAACTCACTCGGGAGACCAGGCTGGGCTGGACCTCGCAGAGATCTGCCTGCTTCTGCTTTCCCAGTGTTGGGATTCAAAGGCGTGCGCCATCATCATTGCCCAGCAAGGGGCAAACTTTTTGAAAATTGGGCCAGCAAGATGGCTCAGCCGGTAAAAGCACCCGCCGGGCCCAGCCGGATGACCTGGGTTGGATTCCCTGCTACCCCGTGCCCGTGGAAAGAGAGATCTGACTCCAAAGAACTGTCTGACCTCCACAGGTGCACCCTGGGACATGTATGCCACGCTCGCACAAAAAGAGACAACAGCGATCAAATCCTTCATTTTCAGACAAAGAAAGGATCCTGACGAGTTAGTGTGACCGACCCAAAGGCCAGAACCCTAAGCAACCTGCTGACACTTTCTCTGCTTTCCAGTCTCCTCCGCTGGGACCTGTGCAGTTTTGACTCAGGCTCGGCGGGCATTTGCCAATCCTCATCACCTGTAAGGGGAACATCCCTTAACCAAGACTGATGACCGGAGACACACCTGCCTAGTCTCACGCCAAGCCCCGTCATTGTCAAGCCTTACAGGCAAGGTTTCAGGCCACTCCTTGATGTGACAAAGAGCTGACTGACCCTGTCCTGAGCTATCATCTGACTTCCTGCTCCTCTCTCCCTCTGGTGCCTGCTGGAAGCCTCCTCAGAGGAACTGCCTTTGTCAGCTCTATGCGCTTGTAGGAGAGCATTAAAATCATCATGGAGGATAGCAACGCTGTCTCCTTCCCACCAAGCTGGGTACCTACGCCATGCCCAGAACTTCCCTGTCTTCCTGTTACGGATACAGCAGTGTGTTGTGGAATAATCCTCTTGTACACTGTAAAGACTTGTCACTCTTAATTGGTTTAATAAAATGCTGATTGGACAGTAGCCAGGCAGGAAGTATAGGTGGGGCGACCAAACTAAGAATGCCGGGAAGAGGAAGGGTGGAGTCAGGAGCTGCCAGCCAGACACAGAAGCAAGATAAGAATGCCATAATGAGAAAAGGTACCGAGCCACGTGGCTAAACGTAGATGAGAATTATGGGTTAATTTAAGTGTAAGAGCTAGTTAGTAATAAGCCTGAGCTATTGGCCGAGCATTTATAATTAATGAAAGCCACTAAGTGATTATTTGGAAGTGGCTGCATGAGGGGGCGGGGCAGAGAAGCCCCCACCTACAGCAGTGAACAGAACAAATGCCTGCCCCTTCCAAGTTACATTGAGAGTCCTTTATCTGCAATGCTTGAGATCAGAGGTATTTCAGATTTCTAATTTTTTTTTTTTGGAGTTTGGAACATTTTCATGTACATAAATAGAATATCTTAGGGATAGGACACAAGTGTAAATGAAATCCACTGTTTCTTATACACCATTTTAAGCCCACAGGCTGAACTAATTTACACAATATTTTCGATAGTTTTGTGTTCACGTTTGCTAAACTATAGAAGCAAAGGTGTTGCTATCTCAAGTGCCCACGGAATGTTCTCAGATTTCAGATTTTTTGGTTCTGGGACTTTCAACCTACGTGGTAATTGAAACACATTGAACATAGTATTTCACCCACTAGTGATGCCTATAAAACACACAAGGATGATGATGTCTAAATGCTTTCACTATAGAGAATTACTGCTTTATCTGCCCAGCACACCTCCCTTTCATAGGTAATGCCAATACATCACCGTGGAAGGATTTACCAATTGTCGATGACTCCAGGACTCACCGAGGTAGGCATTGGAGCCAGTTTGGCCCAGTCATGCCAACTATCAGTTCTATGGTTCCCTTTCCCACAGTAATTGAACCAGGAACAGTCACGTGTCCAATTCCAAGTTAATTGGAAGCCGCTGTAGGTTTTTCTGTCTTTTAATTTTAAAAATTAATTTCAAATATGTTGCACATGGCTATGTTATCACTGAAAAAAAGTTTAGAATCTGACAATCTCTGTCAATCCTAACTTCTAGTCTCACTCTATGGAGATAAACAAGACAATTTAGTATGAATCCAGACCTTTTTGTATGTATTTGCATATATTCAGAAACATATGTTACAAGCCTGCATATAGAAATACCTTATTATTTCAATGTTTTTGTTTACGCCAGAGTGAGACCATATTGTATATATCATCATGCAAATTGCTTTTCTCGTTTACCAAGATGTCTTAAGGATTTGTGGTAGTACATATTTCATTCTTTTTGAACACTTTCCATATTTTTGGAGTACAAAAATATATGGTGATTGAAGTGGGACATTCAGTTTCTTTTGCACTGTAATGGTGCAAGTAATAATCCCTGAAACATTCTGTGGGCCCATGTGTGAGTTCCTGATCTAGAGTTTGAGAAGTAACAGGAGATCGATAGTGTTGTCTAAAATCTGAACAGATACTGGCAAGTCTCCCTCCAAAGTGGTTGGGACCATCATACTCCCTTGGGTTTTGGTTAGGGCACTGTGGTCTGTATTTTCCCATTCCTTCACCAGAACTAGAGAGGAGCAGAGTTGAACACTCTAGAAGTCTGCTGGGTCTCCCAACTGGAGCTGGTAAAGAGTCTCTCTGTGGTCTGGGGCTGTGGGAACGGAGGCAAGACCTCAGGGTGCTGAGGGCTGGTGGCCAACCCAATGGGCTGAGAGGAGGCAAGCTGTATCCTCAAGGTATCCATTCCCTGAGGCCAGTTGTTCCTCTCTGTAGGCTCCATTGAGAGCTTGTGTGAGCCAATACCTTCCCCTTCAGGGATGAAGCTAGTTAAAGCTGTCCTTTGGTTACTTTTAGCCAAAAGACAGAACTCCTGCTTAAAACCTACAGGTGCCCACTACTTCTCAGTCCTGCCCTGCATGCGTATGGAGTCTCTATTCCCCTTTCCTCCTGGCCCCCCTCACCTTCTCTCCACAGTCACATGCTCCTGGCCCCAGGCACCAAGTTTAGGGTTCACCTCACTCCTGAGACTCTCCGAGGAAGTCAGGAAGACATCAGAGCAGGGGACAAAGCCCCTGGGAACAGAGGGGAAGGACAGCTACCCGACCCCTCCGTGGACTCTTCTCAGAGAGACAAGGACAATAGTACAACCTGGATTCTCTGCCTAGACCTCATCAGAGATAGCCTCGGATCAGTCGCTGTCCCTGTTTTGAGAGAGAAGGGAGAAGAAAATAAAAAAATTAAAAAAAATTTCAGGAATAAAAAACACATTGGAGGAATCCATGTACCCTTTTGGTTTCAACTATTATACTGTATTATATTATTTTTATTTTATTTTATTTTATTTTATTTTATTATCAAAACTTATTTTGTTACAAATCTACATAGCAGTTGTAGCTGCTCGGAGACACACACAACCTAAACACATAAACACAGACTGTCTGGGTTCTTTGGAAGTACCGTGTTTATTGTTTAAGTGCATTAACAAAGAATAAAAACGAGGTATAAGTATCATCCAATCCAGAACAGAAGACTAATTTTCCTGCCTAGGAACATCATCTGTCCCATTGGTGACACCAGGCCCTGCCTTCTGCTGGACAGCTCTGGTTGATACAGTGCATGCTGCTAGAATTTTTGTGTCTAACCCTTCTCAGGTGTAAGCTTATTTCATTCTGGAATAATCCTGAGAGGAAGAAATGCTGGTCATGGGGTTGAAGTCACGGCTTGAGTCACAATTTTTTTTTTTTTTCGAGACAGAGTTTCTCTGTGTAGCTTTGCACCTTTCCTGGAACTCGCTTTCGAGACCAGGCTGGCCTCGAACTCACAGAGATCCGCCTGCCTCTGCCTCCCGAGTGCTGGGATTAAAGGCGTGGGCCACCGCCGCCCGGCCCTTGAGTCACAATTATTAAAACTCACAAGCAAGAGGGTTGGCTGAGGCCTCAGGACATCTGTTTTACTCAGTGCCATCTCCCCAGGATCTAAAATGGTGTCTGGCAGGTATTGGATGCTCAGGAAATAGCTGCAGAATGAACACCTGCAACGACTCCACACCTGCAGTTCCTGCCTCACACCTCCTTGTCTCCCTTCTTCAAAGTCTGCCATAAGCATCACAGCGAACGTCTGTGGTTGACGATCTAGCTCTTAGGCCTCCCACTGACGGCCTAGGTAGGTACCCACTGGGGAGCTGGGGGTGCTGCCTGGGATTGGAACTCTCTGTGGCTCCAAGTCTCCCCACCACCACCACCACCACACTAACAGTACCCTTGCTCCTAGGTCTTCATCAAGATTCCTCTGCCCATTTTACATTTAGGGCAGGTGGGAGAAGTGTGCCAGAGAGAAGTGTGCCGAGGCTTTCTGTCTTGTGCCTGTGACTAGGGCGGAGCTCTGGATTTGTGTGTATGCTATGTGTCTGCACATGAGGTGCTTACAGAGGACAGAGGAGGTACAGGATCCCCCGAAACTAAGGTTCCAGGCCACTCACTGTGAGCCACTCAAGTGGGTGCTGGGGGGCACACTCAGGACCTCCGGGAGAGCAGCTGGTCTTTTAAGTGCTGAGCCATCTCTCCAATCCGTCAGCCTGCATCGGTCTTCAGGCCCGCCCTACAGTGGAAACGGAGGGCCGCCCCCACGGAAGGACGCCAATCTGCCTGGCATCTTTCGTACTTTCTTCTGAGCTGGGCTGGAAGCTTCCACTGTCCCTTATGTTTGGGGTGAGCAAAGTCCCCGAAGCTAATCACCCGGACAACACGGGCAGATGTGCGACACTCCTGGAACTCTAGAGAGTCCAAACGAGCACTGTATGGCTGTTACCAAAACCTGCTTCTGAACAAACAGCCACGCTCTGTGACCTTTCCTTCTCAGACCCAGGAGTAGCCTAGTCCCCGACTGCCCTGCAGCCCAGACTGTTCAGTGTGAGCCCCTGCAGTAAAAAGGGCCTGGGCGGCTTCTTAGCAGAATCTGCTTGCTGGAGGAGAGCCCGGCCCCTCCAGGTGAGGTCACGGGACCCAAGGCAGGAACTCTTCATCCATGCAGGTGTGGAGCCATTGGGGTGTGAGAGGCCACAGTAGCTCGGTCTGCTGGACTGAGCCAGGGACAGGCCTTGTCTTTTTATAGGGCCCTGGGTCCCAAATAAGGTCTCCAGGTAGGTACAGAGTATAGATGACAGTACTTATGACAGTACTTTTGTTCCTGGCTAACCTGGAACTTTCTATGTAGACCAGACTGGTCTAGAATTTGCAGCACTACACCTGCCTGCCTCTACCTCCCAAGTGCTCCACCGTTTCTGGAAGAAGCTTTTTTTTTTTTTTTTTTTTTTTTTTTTTTTTTTTTTTGGTTTTTCAAGACAGGGTTTCTCTGTGTAGCTTTGTGCGCCTTTCCTGGATCTTGCTCTGTAGACCAGGCTAGCCTCAAACTCACAAAGATCCACCTGCCTCTGCCTCCCAAGTGCTGGGATTAAAGGCGTGCGCTACCACCAACTGGCTTTTTTTTTTTTAAATGGTCTAAGAGAAGGAACTTCCCCAAGCTCTGGTCTGCAAAGGGACTGAGTCACCCGTTATATGCTGCCAAATTTAATCGATCAAAGAAAAGATAGAAGCCCAATTAGACCTGAATTTCAGAAAAGTGCCCATGAAAATTTTTTAGACTTATTTATTTTATGTGTTCGAGTGTCCTGGCTGTATGTGCACCACATTCATGCCTGGTGCCTGCAGAGGTCAGAAGAAGGCATCAGATCTCCTAGACTTGGGGTTTCAGATGGTTGTGAGCGACCATGTGGGTTCTGGGAACTGAACTCTGGCCCTCTGCAAGAGCAACAAGTACTCTTAACCTCTGAGGCACCTCTCCAGCCCCTATCACATACTCCTAACTAGGTGTGACCCATGAAATATTTGGAATGTCCTTAGAGAAAAATTGTAAGTTGTCTCTCTCAATCAGATTTAGTATGGTCTATATTTTTCATTTATTTTACTGTATCGTGAAAGCTCCAACTCTTCCTCAACCCTCCGTGGCTAAAGCGCTCAAGGAGCCCTCCCCTTCCCAGAGATGGCAGCCACACCTCACTGGGAGTTCTGGGAACTCTCCCAACGGCCCCTCCCTGGCTTCCTGCTCAGGCCCTATCTTCAGTTCCTGGGTGGTAACCCACGCAGCCCAGAGCTGGGCCGAGGGAGGAAACAAGAATTCCCTCAAGTCTTTTCCCCCTGGACCCTCTGAGGAAAGTCACCTGTGCCCTTGACAGGGCCTTGTCCACATCAGAGGAAGCCATGGTGGGAAGCTGCTTTCATACCACGTGACAGTTCATTTTAAATTAGTTATCGATTGGACACAATCTAGACTCCCCAGGGAAGAGAGTTTCAGTGGGGGACTGTCTAGATCGGGGTGGCCTGTGGTCAGGTCTGTAGGGATCTGTCCTGATCATGTTCATTGATTGACCCATAGAAGAGTCGAGAAGAGAAATGGACTGAGTGGTAGGCAGGCACCGTGCTCTCTCTCTCCTCCTCGCTAGGAATGCGGTGTGACCAGCTGCCTCTCGTTCCCACTGCTCGACTTCCATGAAGTGACGGACTGTGGCCTGGAATCGTGGGCTAAAATAAAGCCTTTCTCTCAGAAGCGGCATTTTGTCGGGGTGTTTTTATCACAGCCAGAGAAGTGAGACCAGCACACGTGACAAGGTGCCGGCCTCCTGGGAGAGGTGTGAGCTCGAGCTGTACCTGCCTGTGGTCCCTAGTGGTCAGTCCTTTCCTCAGTCCTCTCGTCTACCGCCTCAGCCCCACACACATCTATGTGTGGATGGCATCCAACTTAGCGCTCCAGCTGTCTTTGTGGTGGAGTGTGTGTGTGTGTGTCTGTGTGTGTGTGTGTAATTTATTCAGGATGATAGCCTGAGACCCATGTTTTCACCTGCTGACTGGATGTAAGTTCAGGAGCCTTCCTGCCCGTCCTCCTGAAGATCTCTGGGTGTTGCCCATCCTCTCCCTCTGCTGCTGTCTATAGGAAGACCCTGGATGGTCTTATCTAGTCTGTGGAGGCAGTCCCAGAAGTGCCCAGTATCCCCGCTCAGCTTCCAGCATCCCCCTCAGCCCCCAAAAGTCCCCCTCAGTGCCCAGCAGCCCCTAGCAGCCCCCAGAAGCCCTCGGTGGCCCCCAGAAGCCCTCGGTGGCCCCCCAGCAGCCTCAGCTCCAGTTCCCTCCAATGCTATCTCCAGAGCAGGCTACTCTGTTAGCAACCCCTATTTAAGACCCTCAGTGACTTCTTCTTTCTCTTCCAAAGCAGTCAGCGCATTTGTCCAAGGTGGACTTGGTGGTACATACATATACATAATCCCAGAAATTAGGAGGTAGAGGCAAGAAGATCAAGAGTTCAAAACCATCCTCAGCTACACAGTGAGTTCGAAGCCATCCTGGGCCACCTGAGACCTTAACGTCTGCAGTGGTTCTCAACCTGTGGGTCGTGACCCCCCCACAAGGGTTGCATCTCGGGTATTTACATTACGAGTCATGACAGTAACAGAATTGCACTTACTTATGAAGTAGCGACGAAAATAATTTTATGGTTGGGGGTCGCCACATGAGGAATTGCATTAAAAGGGTCACAGCACTGGGAAGGTTGAGAGCCACTGCTCTAAGAAATCAATTTCTCCTCCATTTCCCTGTCGATAATGCCAACTTCCTTGCCCCATCATATCACAGCACTGTCCCCCCTTCCCAGCCCTCTACCAACCAAGTGCCTGCCAGTTCCCCTGGCCGGGACTGCCTTTGCGGGTCCATGCCCTTCATGAACCTCTCTTACTGCTTCCTTTTCCAACTCCAGGAGCGTCTACTGTCTTCTACATCTCTCTGTTAGAGTTTGAACATGCCACGCCCCCCACCAGGTCATGAATGAAATGCTTGACTCGGAGCTGGTGGTGCCGGGAATGCTAAGTGGAACCCAGTTGGAAGAAGCAGGTCGCGTATTTGAAGGTTATTATACCTAGAGCTTGATCCTCTATAGTTTTCTCTGCTTCCTGCCCTCCGTGAGCAAAGTGGCCGGTCACACGTTCCAGCTGCCAGGAGATTCTACCCAAGTCTGGAGGGCCAGGCGATCAATCGGAGACAGAACTCTCTGAAACCGTGAGCAAATAATTCTCCTCTCCCTTAAGTTGTTTCTGTTAACCGTCTGGTCAGAGCAGTTAATTAACAACCTGTGGCGTAGTTAGTGCCTGGTCCTGCTGTCCCCAGGGGTTGCCAAGGGATGGAGATGAGCTGATAAACTGAAAAGAGTTGGGGAACAGTATCGACTAGAGGGGCAATCGGTCTTGGAGAGTCCTGTAAAGCTCTTTAGAAGCTGACCTCGAATTTATCCCAGAAGCTCAGGAGACCACAGTGTGGAAGCATCAGGAAAACTATGCAGTTTGAGCAGGGAGATATAGGTGAGGCGGGGTGGGGTGGGGGGTGGGGGGGGAAGGGGGATGGGGGGGGTGGTCATCAATTGAGTAGTCAGAACCTATTCAGTCACGAAGTCTGAGTCTGCGTGAGAAGCCCTGGGGAGGCAGGGAGTGAGGAGAGCGAGCACAGGAGAGCTGGGTTTTTTTTTTTTTCCTCTTCCTTTCAGCTCAAGGAGATGAGTCATTCCGAGGTGCCGGCCCAGATTTCATCCTCCTCTGCTCGAGACTGAACTCAATGGTCCAGAGGATGTACCCAGAGGATGGAGACCACAGTACAGTGAGTGAGTCAGAGGGCTGAGTCACAGCCCACTCAGCCCCTTTCAGGGCTCTGACGAAGGTTGTGCCAGTACAGCAGCAGTCTAGCCTCACACACACACACACACACACACACACACACACACACACACACACACACACACGCCTCCTCCAGACTGATGACCTCATAGCATGCTTCTCGTGACTGCTCGCCTCACTGATTTCACAGGTTCAGTGATTACTACTGCATCTGCCACGTAATGAGCTCCCCTCCCCCCCACCCTTGAATCACTCCTCCACTCATTCATTCATTCATTCCCTGTGCAGGCACTGAGCTCAAATCCCAGCCCTGGCCTTTAAGGAGAATGACCATGAGCGGAGGATGAGTTCCCATCCTGGCTTCACCATGGCAGAGCCATGGGCAAGGAGGAACCAGAGCTCCATCCACACCTCAGTCTTCCATCTCCCCCTACACCCCACAAGACGGCCAGGCTGAGACATGTGCCCTCAAAGTAGGGGTGGCTGGAGCACCCCGGACCCCAGGACTCCCAAGCCCGGACTCCTCCTATTTCACAGATGGAATACCAAGCCAGAAGGTTATATCTATACAGACCCAAACATTTGGTTTTCTTTGAATGATACACAGGGCTACATAGTGAGATCTGTATCAGATTCATTAGCTAATTAATTGTCAGGTCCCAAAGAATCCTTACCTGTGGCTCCTCTCAGCACTTCTCACCCCCCCACACACACTCCCATACCCTCTCCCCCCACCCCCCCACCCCCCACCCATCCCTGCACCCTCCACACCCCCACACCCCCACTCTAAACCTCTCCAGCCTAGGGGTTTCAATTTCCTTCCCCAGCTCCCCGTTCCTATATAAACCTGCCATCTTGGTCACACTCTTGGTCCTCCTGGCCCTTGGCTCCTCTTCTGGGAGGCTTGTCCTCTCTCCTCTTCTCTCTCTTCTTTTCCAGCTCCCCGCCCCTTCTCAGGACCTGGTTCAGTCTGCTGATCATGTGTGGTCCCCCACTCTCTTTCCCTCGTCTGGACTCTTGCAGATGCCTCTGGCTGTTCTCTCCCTCATATCTACAACAAAACCCTTCTTCTCAGCCACACCTTGGAAGCAGCCATGTGCTCATTTTTCACTAATAATTAAAAATTAAGTCACAGAGGAAGTTCAGTACTTCGATGACCCCCATCTATTTCCAATCTTAAATACAATGTTTCCTCCAGAAATTAGCCACATCACAGGAAGACACAGAGCCTAAACTAACGGGTACAGGAGAAGTTCTAGTCTGTCTTGACACATTGCAGTGTGACTCCTGAGTTGGGCTGTTTATAAAAGAGGTATTGTCTCATTGTGCTGCCCGGCTCAGCTCCAAATCTCCCTCCTGAGTAGCTGGATTGTAAGTGTGTCCCCACACTCAGCTTGAGCTTTGTCACTTGACTACCAGAAAATAAAACAATATGGAGCTGAGATGACCTGTAAGTCAGCTACGTCTTGTCTAATTACTTCATTCTAGAAGTAGAAACTGGGGGCTAAAGAGATGGCTGGGCAGTTAAAAGCATGGGCTGCTTTTCTAGGGGACCAGGGATCAGTTTTCATCACTCCTATGGCCACTCACAACCATCCATAACTATAGTCCAAGGGAATATGACGCCCTCTTCTGGCTTCCAAAGGCACTGCACACACACAGACAATTCAGACCAACACTCATGCACATAAAATAAAAACATGACAATCCTGCTGGACGTGGTGGTCCAGGCCTTTAATCCTAGCACTTGGGAGGCGGAGGCAGGCGGATCTCTGCCAGCTAGAGCTACATAGTGAAACCTTTTCTTGAAATCAATCTCAAAAAAAAAAATTTTTTTTTAGAAGTAAAAACTCAGACTTGGCATGATGCTCATGCCTATGGTCCCTGAATTTTGGAGGCAGAAACAAGAGGGTCACCACAAATTTGAGGATAGCCTGGTCTACATAGTGAGGCCTGTTGTCCCCCTCAGAAAAGGAAGTTTAATTCTTTGATAATTTCTATTTTCTATTCTATTTACCCCAGAAATAAAGCATATTACAGAAAGAGTGCATAAAAATACATTAATCTCAGTATACCAACATAACTATTGAAGTCATTCACTATAATTTTTTTCATAACTTCTTTTTACACGACTGTAATCAGATAGTATAAATAATTTGATGTACTTTTCCATTTGTATTTGTGTTCTATTTCCATCATGTTATCAGAGTCTTTGTTATTTTGAATGACTGTATATTATTCCAGCAAAAAGAGAGTCTTAATTTTTTCATGACTTAGTTGACCATTTAACTCATGCCCCAGACTTAGATACTAAAATGCTACATGTCAATTTTTTTTACTTGTTTCTTTCTTTGGGCTAGACATAAACATGGAGCTGGTGGCATTTGAAAGTCAGGCCATACAGGTTCACAAACTGCCTTAAGACTGTATTAACCAACCTCTTCCTTATACAACAGAAGCCCATTCTCACTGAATGTTTTTCTTTTCATTGTCCAGAGAGGCTTCAAGGAAATAGCTTCAATTTCAATATGTGACCAAAATGTTTATGTTTATACCTTCTGACCCATCAGCACCTCCACAGAATTATGGTGACAACCATCAGTGTGTCTTGATGTCTGTCAAGATACAACTGAGGAATATGATGGGAACACTATTTCAAAGTTGGTGGAGAGGTTTATGGGGAGGGCTTCCCTTTTTTCTCCTCAATTTTAAGTCATTTTAGTTATTCATAGTTAATAGGTATTACTTTAGTATAATTTTTTTTAAATGACAAGATAGATTTAATCTAGAGCAAAGAAATTATTTGTAAGTAGTGAGCTGGGGGAGTGCTTCAGAATCCTAGCTCTACGCCTTATGTGACGCTGAGTTTTCCATTAAACTGTGGTAACACTAATGTCTCAGGCTATTGCATCACTTACATAAGATAATTTCTATAAAATATGGAGCACACCACCTTGAATTTAGGACACATATGCACTTTCAGCAGATTTTAAACTTTTTTTTTAAACCCGGCATTTCTGTTAGACTACAAAGGCCCCTGCTTCCCTACTCACAATCTCAAGTCACTGCTTCTCACTTTTACCCTGACAGCACACAGCCTTGCAGGGAACAAAGTTTGCGTAGTGCCATATCAGCCACATATTCCATATTTGACAGATCGTAAGCCATTAACCCCAGAGTAACACCAAGACATTCAGGAACCAGCATTGCACACATGAGTGGGCGGTACGCACCAGCATACATGGGTGCCATTCCTCTGCACACATGTGTGTGGGCAGTACACACCAGCATAGATGGTGCCACCCCTCTGCATGTGTGTGGGCAGTACACACTAGCATAGATGGTGTCATCCCTCTGCACACATGTGTGTGGGCAGTACACACCAGCATAGATGGTGTCATCCCTCTGCACACATGTATGTGGGCAGTACACACCAGCATAGATGGTGTCATCCCTCTGCATGTGTGTGGGCAGTACACACCAGCATAGATGGGTGTCATCCAGCTGTATGTGTGTGGGCAGTACACACCAGCATAGATGGTGTCACTCTGCACACATGTGTGTGGGCAGTACACCCAGCATACATAGGTGTCATCCCTCTGCACACATGTGTGTGGGCAGTACACACCAGCATAGATGGGTGTCATCCCTCTGCACACATGTGTGTGGGCAGTACACACCAGCATAGATGGGTGTCATCCCTCTGCAGACATGTGTGTGGGCAGTACACACCAGCATGGATGGGTGTCATCCCTCTGCACACATGTGTGTGGGCGGTACACACCAGCATAGATGGTGTCATCCCTCTGCACACATGTATGTGGGCAGTACACACCAGCATAGATGGTGTCATCCCTCTGCATGTGTGTGGGCAGTACACACCAGCATAGATGGGTGTCATCCAGCTGTATGTGTGTGGGCAGTACACACCAGCATAGATGGGTGTCATCCCTCTGTATGTGTGTGGGCAGTACACACCAGCATAGATGGTGTCATCCCTCTGCACACATGTGTGTGGGCGGTACACTCCAGCATAGATGGGTGTCATCCCTCTGCACACATGTGTGTGGGCAATACACACCAGCAAAGATGGGTGCCATCCCTCTGCACACATGTGTGTGGGCAATACACACCAGCAAAGATGGGTGCCATCCCTCTGCAGACATGTGTGTGGACGGTACACACCAGCATAGATGGGTGTCATCCCTCTGCAGACATGTGTGTGGGCAGTACACACCAGCATAGATGGTGCCATCCCTCTGCACACGTGTGTGGGCGGTACACACCAGCATGGATGGGTGCCATCCCTCTGCAGACAGTCCTGAGGACACACAGCATCTGAGACTGGCAAACCCCAATTGCTCATTTTCACCAGAACAACTGTTAGTGGGGAGGGAGCAGATACTCAAATCATGGGATTGTTGTCCTGCTCTCTGTCGCTCGTTATTGGCTTGTTTTGGCAGCTGCCATCTTGTGTGTTTGATTGGTTTGAGGCTTCTTTTTTTTTTTTTAGAAAATCCCTTGCTATATAACCCAGGGTGACAGTGAACTTGTGGCTAGCCTCCTGCTTCTGCTCCCAGGGTACTGGAATGAAGTACAAGCATGCACCATGATGCCTAGCTAGAAAGTTTTGTTTGCTTGTGTCTTGAGACTGGGTCTCTTCACATAGCCTTGACTGTCCTGGAACTCACTCGGTAGCCCAGGCTGGCCTCCAACTCCAGAGATCCGCCTGCCTCTGCCTCCTGAGTGCTGGGATTAAAGGTGTGCGCCACCACACCGTGTCCAGGGAAATCTTTTTTTTAAAGTTGAAATTTTCCCAACATATGTAATAGAATGCCTCATGCTTAGGTTCAGAAAAATAAATAAATAAATGAAACAAGAGAGAATCAGTTTTTACGAAGAAAGCTGGATAACAGAAAGCTAAGTCAAGAAGCTTGGTTCAAGTTCAAGAGGCCTAAGCTGAGAGGTGTAGCAGGAATCTTAAAGGTTCTTATTAATAAAATCAAACCCGAGGCAAATTATTGGGGTCCATGCTGGTAGATCAGAGAGACAGAACAAGCCACAGCTACCTCACCTCGCCGGATCCTCAGCTGGTCTTGTCTCCTCAGACTGGAGGCCTCTGAGTCCTCATCCAGAATGGGTCTCAGCTGAATTACTGCTCAAAAGCCTGAATGCTTAACCAGCCACATGCTTAACCAGCCAAATGCTTAACCAGGCCAAAATGCCTCTAGTTTCTGGTCCTCACGCCTTATATATCTTTCTGTTTTCTACCACCACTCCCTGGGATTAAAGGCTGGCTTTCTGGGATTAAAGGTGTGTGTCACCATGCTTGGCTATTTCCAATGTGGCCTTGAACTCACAGAGATCCAGAGGGATTTCTATCTCTGGAATGCTAGGATTAAAGGTGTGAGTGCCACCATTTTCTAGCCTTTGTATCTAGTGGCTGTCTGTTCTCTGACCCCAGATAAATTTATTAGAATACACAATACCACCACAGAGAGGCTTGTTCAAGTTCAGTTGAAGGAGGAAGACTCCTCCCTGAGTCTGAATCCCAGGCCTTCTCCTCTATAAGCATGTTCATTAAGCCATTTTTTTCTTCTTCCCCTCCTCTCTCCTTCTTTCTCTCTCTCCCTCTCCCTCTCTCCCTCTCTCTCTCTCTCTCTCTCTCTCTCTCTCTCTCTCTCTCTCTCTCTCTCTCTCTCTCTTTCTCTCTCTCTCCTTTCTTTTCTTTTCTTTTTTTTTTAGATAGGGTCTCACTATGTAGCCCTGGCTAGCCTGGAACTCACCATGTAGACCAGGATGGCTTCTAGAGATCCACCTGCCTCTGCCTAGTGCTAAGATTAAAGGTGTTTGCCACCATCCCCTCATTGTGTGTGTGTGTGTGTGTGTGTGTGTGTGTGTGTGTGTGTGTGTCTCAGTTTCCACTGTAAAGAGGATCACAGAAGTTTCCACATTAGGGGGGTGTTGAGGGTTAAGAGGAGCAACATCAACGCTTTAAAGCTCTGGCTCTCACCATCTTTATACCCTGCTCACTGGCATGTGCTAGGATGGGAAACAGTGGGACCTGGTTTGGCAAACCACACGGTCTGCCAGGACTTGAGCTGTGACGGGAGAGCCAGTCCAGGACTGCCTGCAAAGTTCCTGCTTCCTCTCAAGAACTCCAGAGGCAGGAGCCCAGAGCAAGGAGTCCCGATTCTGCCATCTTCCTTAGACTCCAGGCCTTACCATTCTCCAAAGAGGTGGGGAGGGTGCTGAGTGCCCGGTGAAGGAGAGAGATCCATATACAGTCAGGCAGGGGAGGCTGACCTTGAGTTAGCTGCTGCTAGCTGGAGCTTGGACTAGTTTACCTAGGAAGGCACCTAAGAGCACCAGGCTCCGGGGTGGGGTGGGGGTGAACGCAGGGTTTGGTGTGGGGAGGGGAAAGAGGAAATGGGAACGGGAGTGGGAGAAGGGGGAGCCCTAGAGAGCGTGATGAAGGACGCAGAAGGCATTGTGTGGGGAGGAGGTTGAGGGGCATCACAAAGAGGAGGAAGGTGGGGAGACATGGAGAGGGGAAGAATAAAGCTTGGAGGGGGTGAGGGAGGGGAGAGGAGGCCCTCCAATTTCCTTCCCCCTCCCCCGGAACATCCAGCCTGTGCGTTTGTGGCCTCTTGGGCTGGGTTGCAATCTCACGCTAACCCAAGCGGCTTGCTGGTTGTCAGGGGGCCCTCTAGGGAGGGCTCCGCAGGAGTCTCAAATGCCACCTACTCCCGGCCTCTCTCCCAGTTGATGTTTCTATTTTGGGCACCACATTATTTCCTGCTGTGATTTTTTTTTTCAGGCTTCTAATTCGGGCTCTGAGGTAAGCCCTGACATCCGCTCGTGCCCGCAGGCCCCTCCCGCACGCTGCTTGTCCTCCCGGGGTGCGGGCACCCCTCGGGCCCAGCAGCAACCCATTGTAGGGAGTCTTGGCAGGGCCCGCCTAAAAATAGGCTTTCGGGGAGGAGGGATTTCCCCTCCCCCCGGTAGGGCAAAAGGAGTCCAGCTAAAGCAGATTTCTAGGCAAGGATTTGGGGGTGATGGTCGGGGAATGAGAGGGACTTGGTATGAATTGTGCCTAGGGATGCGAGGGCTGTAGATGCTTAGGTGTCGGGGGTCTTTATGTTTGGACAAGGGCCTTTTAGAGGCACTGATAAAGGCTATGTACCATCCCAGGAAAAGTCCACAGCAAACTCACAGGTAGACTCCTTGTCCGTCTCCTGGAGTTGGAGACCCCCAGGTTAAAAGCCCCCACTGGAAGGTCCTGGATCTGCGTAGGAGCATCCCTCCTTGATCGGTTGTGTCCTAACCCCAGACTCAAAACTCCCTGTTCCTCTCTTCCCCTCACCTCTGATGGGCCTCATTGTATTTAATCAGTATGTGTTTTTAATTTTTTTTTTAAAGTCTCCCTATGTGCAAGCATTTCAAACGGAAGTAAGCTGCATCCTGGGGGTGGAAACAGCCTCCTGGGACTCCCTTCTCCTTTATGACCAGGGTCCTGCTGGTATCTGGCAGCGGGAAGGAGGGACACTCACTGCATTGGGCTCCCGCAGACCTGGGGTCAAAATTCAATTCAGCAGGTTTCGTTTCTGTTTTCCCTGACTTCTCTCTCACGATGGGCATGCTGAGGACAAAGCTCCTCCTGGGAGGAAATGAGAGGGCAGGAGGAGCCATCTTTGAAATGTCCTTGGTCACTGGAGGGGCCTTTTGGCTTTTGACTCACACGCACCTGTCTGTTTCCTTTTAGAAGGCAACATCCAATGATGGATAACATCCATTAAACATATTGTTTCTTAAATTTTTAATGTGTGTGTGTGTGTGTGTGTGTATTAGTATATGGAGAGAGGGTATGAATGTGGAGGTCAGAGAACAGCTTACAGGAGCTGATTCTCTCCATCCACCAAGTGAGTCTCAGGGATAGGACCCTGGTCATCAGGCTTTGGGGGCAAATACCTTTACCTATTACACCATCCTTGATTCTTGTTTTTAAACTAAAGTTAACCGCTATGCCCTGGCTATGGCTACGGCAAAACAAAGAAACAAAGTCATACATTAGAACCCAATTTCCTTTTTTCTGTTTTGTTTTTTGAGAAAAGGTCTCACTTTGTAGCCCTGGCTGTCCTGGAACTCACTCTGTAGACCAAGCTGGCCTCAAACTCAGAGATCTGTCTGCCTCTGCTCCCAAGTGCTGGGATTAAAGGCACCAGCACCGCCTGGCTAGCCTAACTTCTAATTTTACTACCAGGAGGCAGAGACTCTGGGGACAGACTAAGTCACGAAGGTGTCTCTTTCAAGAATGGGATTGGGAAGATGGCATGGGAGAGCCTGTTTGCCTCTAAGGATCTGCTGGTGCCTTCAGAGCTTAGACAACCTAGTCTCTAGAACTCTGAGACATATGATTCTATTGTTTAAAAATGACTCAATCAAGCCGGGCGTTGGTGGCGCACGCCTTTAATCCCAGCACTCGGGAGGCAGAGCCAGGCAGATCTCTGTGAGTTCGAGGCCAGCCTGGGCTACCAAGTGAGCTCCAGGAAAGGCGCAAAGCTACACAGAGAAACCCTGTCTCAAAAAACCAAAAAAAAAAAAAAAAAAAAAAAAAAAAAAAAAAGACTCAATTTAAGGTATTCTGTATTAGCCATCCAAATGGAATGAAGCAGGTAAACTGAGCCCAAATTAAGGAAGTGATGTAAGGTTAGCTATTTCTAGAATACTGAATGAGGATTAGGAGCCCATCTCCAGGAAAACAGAGTGGCTAATAGTCTCCCCTTGCTACATTAAAAAAGTTAACCAAGAAATACCTCTCACCAAAAAGCAGACACCCCCAAATTCCAATGCCTAGTGGGACCAGGCAGGCCATGAAATGGGTAAATGGATAAGGCAGGCCAAGTTGGGGGGCGGGGTGCACGAGTGGCATTTAGACCCCAGATGTCTCACCTAAAGGATACCTGCTACTCAGGTCCTCTTCATGTCAAACCCAGCATGAACAGATCGCCCGGGTTTTTGTTTTGTTTTGTTTTTAAGAAATAGCAAATTTAGATTTATATAAGTCATATACAAGCCAAAGAAAACATGGCTTTGGGCTAAACTTAACTTGCTGGTCACCCCGGGTTCCTGCTCTATAGTCATTCTCGATGCAGCAGAGAGCACTTTATGCTGGTACTTATGGTTACGCCAGAAATGGGAGCTATGCTACCTTGAATAAACCTCACCCCCTCACGTAGATGACGAAGGATTCTATTAAATGATCCCGAAATCCCGAAAGCCCTTTCAGTTTGGTAGCTGTGTGGCTCTTCGCTTTTCCTAATAGGGAAATCCTGTTCAGTTGAACCGGCTGGTTAACGAGAATCACCATACCCACCCGCTGAACGTGGGTTACCACTTTCCAAAGAGCAAGCATACAATGCGCGTTTTGGTTAACTGGAATTCTCCAGGGTCAACTGGAAAATCCCCTCAATCAAGGTCATTGTTGAAAGACTCTAAAATACCAGCGTTGTTTCCTGCCTTTCTAAGCACAGGGGATGTAGCCATACCCAGCTAGAGGAACGAATGAGTCAATGTCTGGAGATGGCTCTGCCACCTGGGCTGCCGCGGGGGGGCTGCAGCAGAGCAAACTGGAGTTCCTCTCAGCCAGTGGCTGCTCCGAGTACAGTGGGATCTGTATGTCAAGGGCATCTTCGCTGTCCATAAAACAGCTCTCCTAAGGTGGGGAGCTAGCCAGCTCTTTGGTCTGAATCTAGAAGCTTCCATTTTCTAGCGATGCGGCTTCAGGCGAATGCTGCGGTCTTTCTGGATGTTCATTTTCTTGTCCATAAAGTGGAGGCAACAATATGGTCCCATTGAGCTGTCGTGAGAACTAAGTGGCATAATGGACGCTAAGCCCTCAGTGGGATTCCTGCTCCCAGTCACAGCCCTTGTCAGCCTAACCCAAACTGAAGAACAGGCTACCCACAGCTAGCCTGGACTCTTAAGGATTATTAGTGTCCAGAGACCAAGACGGCTGAGAAAGTATCCTAAGCTAAACACTAAAGAGATATCAGACTAAACACAGTATGTGTTCTGGATGTGTGGTATTGGATCCTAGACCAAAAAAGGTTCTTATTTAGAATGTTATTGGGAGAAATGGATACATCTCAATATGGGTTGTTAAACAATGTATTATATCCACATTAAGTGGCTATTCCTGGTTAATGTAAAATAACATCTGTATTCCTGAGAAATTCCCCCCAAAGTATTTAAAGGTAGAGTCACTTTTTTAATGCCTGCAACTTATTCTCAAAGGGCTCTAAGAGTACAACTATACATAGAAAGGGGACATGGGGCTGGAGAGGTGGCTCAGAGGTTAAGAGCACTGGCTGCTCTTCCAAAGGTCCTGAGTTCAATTCCCAGCAACCACATGGAGGCTCACAACCATCTGTAATGAGATCTGGTGCCCTCTTCTGGCCTGCAGGGATATGTGCAGATAGAACACTGTATACATAATAATAAATAAATAAACCTTAAAAAAATAAAGAGGATATAAACAGTACTGGAGCAAAGTGCTAACATCTGATGAACCTGATGAAGAGTACATGGACCTCTTTGTATTAGTCTCAAAGCTTTTATGTAAATTAAGTTATTAATATTATCATCATCATTATTTGGTTTTTCAAGACAGGGTTTCTCTGTGTAACAGCCCTGGCTGTCCTGGAACTTGCTTTGTAGACCCGGCTGGCCTTGAACTCACCAAGATCCTCCTACCTCAGCCTCCCAAGTGCTAGGATTAAAGGTATGTGCCACCATGCTTGGCAAATTAAAATTATTTTAAGATAAATAAATAAACCAAAGCCCAAGGCTGGGAATATATCTCAGTGGTAGAGTGTTGCCTAGTAGGAAAAAGAAAAAGAAAAAAAAAGCAAATGAACATTATCCAGTCACGGTGGAACACACCTGCAATCCCAGCACTTGGGAAGTGGACTCAGGAAGGTCAGAAGTTGAAGGTCACCCGCTAGCTCGAGGCCAGACCGGACTACAAGAAACATGAGACCTTGTTCCAAAAGACAAAACCAGAACAATCCGTTTACAGTCTCACCTGCCTGCAGATAACGGAGCAGAGCCCTCCCGTGAGACAGGTTGGAAGCCAAGTTCCCAGGGCTCTGTTCTTCCCTCGGTTGTACACACTAACAGAATGCCTCCCCTAGGGCGGTGAAGGGACTAAACTAAAGTAGCCTGTGTCAAAACCCGCCAGAGAATTATTCACGTCCTCTTCAGGCACATGCCGGTTCGAACGCCGAAGATGGAAATCGACGGCTAACCAGACCAGACAGAGTGGTTGGGTCTCCAGGGGTGACAGTCAAGTTAGGGCTGAGAAACAGAAGGGAGGGAGAGCTTGGCAACTCCGGTGGTAGAAGAGCCCGGAACAAAAGCTCTGGGGTGGGCAAGTGGTATGTGTCTGCCAGGAACTGGAAACTTCTCTTAGCCCTTAGGACCCGGAAGGAAGGTACAGCTACAGCGCAGCGTCCAGTGTGGATTGGGCATTTGCAGACGGTTGGAGGGGTGGACAGTGAATGGCTGGGCTCTGGTTCCAGCGTCTGTCCGTCTGTCCGAAGAGAGCCCCTCTTCCCAGCCCCTAAGCTTCACCGTGCTGTAGAAAGAAAGCGCTGCCTTTGCCCCTCAGAGCAGAGAGCCGGAAGAGAGGCCCCCTCAGCCTCCATGCCTCCTGTTAGCAGAGGCCCCGATTCAGGGCAGCCTTGCGGGGGCCCCTTGGGTCCAATGGGGCCCTTGTTTTGTGCTTTTCCCAGCTCCCCAGCCTGCCTTGTTTATTTGTTCTGCAGCTTTATTTCAGCCATGGCACAGCCTGTTCCGACTCTGGAACATTTACGAGATGAGCCAATTTTGAAAAATCATACAAAATAAATGATTCGCTCTCGGAGCTGAAGGGTGGGGCTGCCAGGGTGGGAGACAGGTTTCTGGCCAGCGCTGGGCAGAGTTTTGGCTTATCCTTCGATGTATTCTTTCCCCCTCTTGCCCATGGGAACCGAAGGGACGGCGATGGGATTTCCTGCCTCTATTTCTCCAGATTATGATGTGGAAAGACTGGAACATTCAGCCGTAAGATTTCCGGTTCTCATCTCCACCCTCGTTAGTCCCATTGCAAAGTCTGGCTCTCAGCTACTGCATCCAAGCCCCATCTAATGGATCAGGCTCGGGATGGAGATGTCAGAACCAGACCTGGACCGGTCCGCTCTCTCAGCCAGCAGCTTCCTTTTCCTGCTTGTGAATTCTGGCTTTATCCTTCCAAGTCCAACTGTCAACTTGTCACCTCTAAGTCTTACTGTCTCCCTTATAGCTGGCCAGCTATTAAAAATACCCTTTTTTCAAAGCCCAACCAGGATTAACAGGACAGCGAATATGCTGAATTTCTTTGCTCTTTTTGACTGGTTATTAATAATAACTAACATAGCAGGCCGGGCGGTGGTGGCACACGCCTTTAATCCCAGCACTCGGGAGGCAGAGCCAGGCGGATTTCTGTGAGTTCGAAGCCAGCCTGGTCTACAGAGTGAGATCCAGGACAGGCACCAAAACTACATGGAGAAACCGTGTCTCAAAAAAACAAAACAAAACAACAAAATAATATTAACTAACATAGTAATGCTAGTTATCTCAGTTGATCTGCAACACTTATTTGTAGCTATGTAAATATTTGATCACCTAGATATTAATGATCAATATTTTCAATTTGGGGGGTCAACAAAATACTTTATTTAAACCTTAATTTAGGCAGGTGTAACTTCAATCCCAGCACTCAAGACCGAGGCAGGAAAACCGAGAGGTCAAGGCTAGCCTGAGCTACATAGCAAGACTGCCCAAAAATAACAATAAAAAGCAAAGCCATGTGCCCCAGAGAGCTGAAAACAAATCTTTAAGTACTTTAAGAGAGGGTGGGGAAGAGGAGTCCTTGTGTGAGAGGAAACGGATAGCTCCCAGCCGGCCTTTGACATGTGCCGGACTCATTTCCCTAAAAGGCCAGGTGCACAGTGGGCAACATCAAGGTCCTCTGGATAGGCGCTTGAGGCTGATGACACTCTCTGGCTCCTGGGATCACTGCAGCCACTGCCGACTCCACCTAGTAGTCCCATAAGAAGCCATTTAGGAGCTGTCCCAACCCCAGGCCCTGGATGCCTCATTGATGCCATGCCCTCTCAGCACCCACTCAGGGAGCCCAGTGGCTGGTGAGGACCCCGATGCCCACACCAGCACCCTCGGGGGCAGCTCGATCGGCTGGCCTGGAAGCAAGCCTGGCTAGCTGTGGGGGGTACTGTTCTTCTCTCCCAAGACTAGCTCAGACTTCAAACCCCGACCCTGCACCTGCCCTGGGTGCCAATGAAAACAGTGTGTCAGGAGCCTCCTTAGGTATCTGGAGGACAGCTCCAGCGGCCGGGCCGCTCCCTTCCTCCGATGAGGTCATTGAATCAGGATGACAAAGCAAACAGTGACATGTGCTAGGACTTGCTCCCAGAATGATTCTAGGGATTCTCCGGCCCTTCCCGCCTCCCCACTTCAGAACGGCAAATCCGTGTGTGGGCAGCAAAACTGAACTGGACTCGGCGATTGGGTTCCTGGGAACGGCAGAGAGAAGGAAGGTCCTGGATAGACAGACACTGACAGTGTAAATGCACTTAATGAGCTTCAACGTCCTTCCACCACATTCGAATTGGACTCAAGGCGGGTAGGAATTCCTTCCCCACTCCCACGGAGGAGGAATGTAAGGTCAACAGTTCAGCGTCAAGTTGCCTAGGCAGACTCAGACTTGTAATTACAGTTTGTCAACAGTTTTGTCGCACGGTCCCACTCTACCAGTGTCTTAAACTTGACCTTGGGAACCTGCTTCCCACTCCTTGCCTTGCCGCATATCAACAACCGTGCCATTATTTAATGTTTTTCTTTCCTTTTGGGGGCACAGGGTCTCACATATAAAGCTGGCACCAAACTTCCTATTAACCCAGCATCCTCCTGTCTCCACGTCCTGGGCGCTGAGATTACGTGTGTGTGTGTGTGTGTGTGTGTGTGTGTATGTGTGTGTGTGCCGCTATGTCCCCAGGGCTTTGTGGGTGCCTGGCTGGCATGTCACCACCTGAGCAAGCTTTTAACTGGACTCACACTGAAAGTTAACTTCAGGAGCTGGGAGGGTGAGGGTGGGGCTCAGCATTTTAGAGGGCTTCCTGTACAAGCAATGAGGACCCAGGTTTGAATCCCCAACTGGGCTCAGCTGCGTGTGCCTGTAAACCCCAGCATTTTAGGGGCAGGAACAGACGGATCTAGAGATCTAAGAGGTTCTGGTTTAGCGAGGCAAACAGAGAGTGCCTTTGGACAAGTCACTTATTCCCAGTCTGTTTCCTTCAACAATGGCAGTCATCCCCTCTCTGCCATTCAAGAATGACAGATGACAGATCTGGGGGGGGGGGAGAGATGTGACAATCCTCTGTAAACCATAAAGTTATAACGGCACTGTGGGATGACCCAAATTGTTCCACAGAATGTTCTCGTTGTAACTGGAGAATGACTCTCAAGGAGAACACAGGCTGGAAAGAGATTTGGGAAGCAGCCTCTGGACCTTGGCAATGTCCCTGGCCAGCATGCTCTGTGTGTCCAGGTGTTGGGCTTGGAAAGACACTGCTGAGCTGGAGCAACTTGCTGCCCTTGACTCCTTCGGAATCCTGCTTTTCTGATCCTGAACTTGGTCTGTTCAGCAAGTTAGCCAAACGGGAGTGGGTCTCTACTGCCCTCGTGTGGTCCCTCCCTAACATTGCTGCACAGGCTTCGGCAGAGATCTGACAAGGCCAACCTGACTGAGGGCGCCAAAGCCGACCCCCCAAATCAGCATTTTCCAGGGCCAGCGGAAGACTTACACCCCAAATTGAGGTCAGCTTCTCGAACCCGGTGCTCCTTCATGGGATGGGGTGGAGCCACTCTAGTGGGGGATGTTGACAACAGGGATGTGTGATGTGGGATGTTGCCATGCATGTGTGAGCGCAGGGACATAGGAAACGCTGAACTGCTGGCTGGCTGTGAACTGAAGCCTGCTTTAAAGGGAAAGTATTTTTAAAAATAACAGTGGAGAAAATAAAGACAATTTTATCAATCCCAATTTGGATAAGGCACTATCCGCTGGCAATTTCCTCTTAGTAAATACGTCTCTAGGTGCATCCATTCCTTGTTATCAGTGGGTATCCAGGATCCCCTGCACATGCCCAGATCTGTGTTCAAGATGACACCATGATTGCCAGAAAAAGTGCTGAGAAAACAGTCTACTTCCAAAGAATAGGACTTTGAGGGGGAATGTTTGTTTTTGAGAGAGGGTCTCACGATGTAGCCCTGGCTGACTTTGAACTCATGGGGATTTAGATTGTCAGGCGCACCGAATCAGGTGGTGTAAAGGCATGTCTGGAGTCAGTACAAGGAACCTGTGATGAGGGATTTTAAATCCTAAAGGAATTTGATGCTGGAGAACTTCCAGGTTTTAGAGCAAGGTCCTCCTGCTTAAGGATGTAGCCGAGATGTGGAGCAGAGCCGCAAGGTAAATCTGTGACCAGACGCGGGTACAGGAGGTATGGGCTAGGGAAGTGGCCAGTGGAATCTTTACCCGAACAATCTAAACCAGATTTGAGGGAGGAAGACGTTGTGCTGGAGGGAACCACTTACCCTTCACATGCTAAGGTGGTTAATTCTTCTCATGATGCCATGTACTCTGGAGGAGAAAGATTTCTGGCCTCCTATGGAATAGAGGTCTCAGTTCCGCTGTGAACTATGGTGTGCCAAACCCCTTAACCCAAAGCAGGGCAAGGTCTGCTTAGAGACCAGAAAAAACGGTGAAAAGTTTTCTTAATGCCGCACCAAATGGGGACTCTCAGGATCAAAGAATGGCTAGTCACGAAAGGAGACCACACCAGTTCCATGCCATGATCCACTCCCCACAGGTCACAAAAGGACTTTATGTCATTTCCCAGAAGTTCAGCATCTGGTTGGACCAAATCCTGCATGGGAACTCAGCCTCGACACTCCCCTCCTTCCTCCAGGCTTTGATTCCTGTTTTTGATCGCCATGGCGCTGGCAGGCTTCCCTCTGGCTCCCCTTCTTTCAGGAAGCCATCGACAGCTGCTGGCCCCCGTCACATCCTAGGAGGTGGTGGCAGCAGCATTTCGATGATAAAACAACAGATTTCAGGTTATGCCTGAGGGTTGCAAAGTTAGTTCGGAAATGCGCTGCGTTTCCAAAGAGGGTTAACCCCTCCAGTTCAAGCGATGTAGTAACGGGTGAGGGCTCAGACTTCAGGGGGAGAGCTGTTCTTCCATTCCTACTTGTTTTGGAACAATTCCAGGGGAAATGTTTGCGGCAAGCACTCACCAAACATTACTGGAGTGTGCTGGGTACTTCGGATAGCAAGAAGTCTCTGTTCTCAAAGACGTTTGATCCCAAGAAGAGGAGCGCTAGCTTGTGCTAATACCACTGTACTGCCTTTTCCTTCACAAAGCTTTGGTGATACCTGCCCACTTCACTGACCTGTCATGTCTGCTATTAGCTGCTACTGCCCTGATGTCACACAAAGCCCCCGGGCTGAAGAGAACAAAACAAAATTTAGACATAAGCCTGGGTTGGGGGAGTATGGCTTGGCAGTTAAGAGCACTTACTGTCTTATGTTTTTGCTGCTGGTGTGTTGAGACAGGGTTTCTCTGTGTAGCTCTGCTGTCTGGGAACTCACTCTGTAGACCAGGCTGGCCTCGAACTCACAGAGATCCGCCTGCCTCTGCCTCCCGAGTGCTGGGATTAAAGGTGTGCGCCACTGCCACCTCACTTACTGCTCTTCTAGAGGATAAGAGTTCAGTTTCCAGCAGCCACATCATGCAGCTCACAAACTGCCTGTGATCCCAGCTCTGTGGGATGCAACGTCCTCTTCTGGACTCTGCAGGCATCCGCATGTGCAGCATACACTCACACAGAACAGACCACACGGACTGCACATTTTTTAAAAAGTGACCTTTTAAAGGGAATATGGGGAGCTGGAGAGATGGCTCAGAGGTTAAGAGCACCGACTGCTCTTCCATAGGTCTTGAGTTCAATTCCCAGCAACCACATGGTGGCTCACAACCATCTGTAATGAGATCTGGCACCCTCTTCTGTATACATAATAAATAAATAAATCTTTAAAAAAAATAAATAAATAAAGGGAATATGTTTCAGGGACCAGCTATAAAGGAAAACGGCTCTCAACAAGGACAGCCCACCAACGAATACTAGGTAGGAAGTTCTTCTACCTCTAAACAAGTACAGCCTGGTCAGAGGGGCCAACCCAGCTGGGATGTGGACACACATATGGAAACTAGCGGAAGCCTGACCCTGCCATCTGGGGTCAAGACTGAGTACAAAGTCACTTCATTCCTTGGATGGAGGTGAGATGGGGCGGGAAAAGACGGAAATGTGGGAGGGAAGCACCAAAAAGGGGCAGCGGGGGCGGGGGTACATGACATATAATACCTTAGCAACTATATACAAATTGTGGTTTTCAAAGCATCTTTATATACATTATATGGCCTCTCAATATCCTTTATATACATTATATGGTCTCTCAACATCCTCAGGGTAGGAGGGGTGTTTAGAATGTTATGTTAACTAGGTAAAGATGTGTTACATTTGTTTCTGCTGTGGACTATGACTCTAACTGTGTGCAGGTGTGTTACATTTGTCTCTGCTGCCTTTGTTAACGATGTAAAGATGTGTGACTTTTGTTTATGCTGCATGTGTTCAACGATGTAAAGATGTGCTGCATTTGTTTCACCTGGCCTGCCTAAGGCACCTGATTGGTCTAATGAAGAGCAAGGCCTGTGCTCATGATGATGGAGATGTGTCACAGACCGAAGTCCTAATGCCCAAATGAAACGAGCAGATCTTGACAACTGTCTTGTTGTGAGGATGCTGAGACGTGTAACGTCACATGTACATGCCACAACACATATGTGGAAGTCGGAGGACTATCCATGGAAGCCAGTTCTCCCGTTCTACAGTGTGGGTCCCTGGGAGTGAATCCAGGTTGTCAGGCCTGATGGTGAGTGCCTTTACACACTGAGCCATCTCAAGCACCACCACCCTCTTTTTTTTTTGAGTCAGGGTATCCCTAAAGCTCACTGAAGATAGTTTGGTTGGCTAATAAGCTTCAGGGATCTATCTGTCTCTGCCTCCCCAGGGTTGGGGTCACAGGCACAGGGCCACCAGGCCTTACCGGGTGTGACATCAGTGTTAACTGTCAACCGCACAGGGTCTAGTATCGCCTAGGAGACCAAGCCTGAGGACTGGAGGTTAAGGACCAGCTCCCTCCAATTGCCTCACACCAATGCCATGCTCACCACACACAACAGATAAAAACGTAGTTCAAGGCAGGAGAAGGCTGGCTGGGCCCATTCACTGCTCTTTGCTTCCAGACCCCAGGTGCGCTGTGACTCCACCTCGGAATCCCGCTGCTTCGGCTCTCCATCAGGATGGACAACGCTCCTCAGCCAGAAGCCAAAATACACCCTTCCTTAGGCTGTTGGGTCAGGATTTCCATCACGGCAACAGGGAAAAGATCAACAGACAGACACCTGGCTTTCCGTGTGGATTTTGCAGACTGAACTCGGGTCCTGGGCTTGCACACAGGTACGTTAGCGATTGAGCCATCTCTCCAGGCCCCAGTGCTAGGATGTCCATACTTTTTACTTTAATCCATGCATCATTACTTCCCCTTTCTCTAAATATCCTCAAGATGACCATCTTTCATTGACTATTTTCTCCTCTCTAATGGTATATGTCTATATACACATATATAATGAGAAAATAATTTTGCTTTGTTCTCTTTTGTTTTTAAGACAGGGTGTTAATCTGTAGCCCAGGCTAGCCTTGAACTTGTGGTAGTTCTCCTTCAAGTCCTTGAGTACTGGAGTTTCAGGCGTGAGTCACCAATGTCTGGTAAGAAATGTTTTAAATAAAATCTTCAACATTGTTCTGTGAGATTTTTGAAATTAAGGTAATACCTGACTCTACAACATTCTATAAAAGGCCGTGGAGATATAAATTCGAAGTCCCACAGAGATGCTTCAGCTGTGCCGAATATCAAAGTGGACAGATTGATTAGACTTCCTGATTTCAGATTGGGATACTGAGGATCCAGAGATGGTTATCTTGTATCATCTTGAGTCTCCTTAACAGCTGTCAGGTAAAACCTCTAGAATGTACTCTAAGCAGACCACCAATGCCATTATCTTACCTACTCTCTCCTGTTGCTATGATAAAACATCCTGATAAAAAGAAACTTAAGGGAATAAGAGTTGCTTTTGCTCATAGTCCAAGGGGACAGTCCATCCTGACAGGACAGGAAATGACAGAGGCAGGAGCTTGAGACAGCTGGAGACTCTGCACCCCTCGTCAAGAAGCAGATGGTGATGAATACCAATACTCAATACCCTCTCTCCTTCTCATACAGTCCAGGACCCCAGCTCAGGAAATGGTGCCACCCACAGTGGGCGGGTCTTCCAACCTTAATTAGAAAGGTCAAAATAATCTCCCCTAGGCATGCCCTCAGGCCAACCTCCAGTGATTCTAGACCTTGTAAAGTTAATAATCAAGACCTAATCTTCACATTACCAGCCCCAAAGCTATACATGTCATCAGATAGCACCTGAAATTTATAACCAAGTTTTCACCAAATTGCTTTAACCTGATCCACCCATCTATATATTTGGTAAATGCATTGATTCATGACTTTCTCTCATTCTGTAACTAGAAAAAAAACTCATAAAGCCACTTCCATGGTGAAACATCATTTGGCACAACCTCAACATGAGGCCATGTTGCTGGGCCTCAATCATTCATGTTTGGCTCAGAATAAGTATTTCTTAGTTTCTTTGAGGTGAGACTATGTTTTGCATCAACAGTTTTGGCACCCAATGCTGGGCCCCGTGCTGGTCAGTTTTCTATCATCTTGACACAAACTAGAGTCATTTGGGATGAGGAACCCTCTATTGAGAAATGCCTCCATAAGATGTGGGGGCTGGAGAGAGGGCTCAGCGGTTAAGAGGACCGAGGTTCAATTCCCAGCACCCATACGGCAGCTCACAACTGTGTATAACTCCAGTTCCAGAGATCCCACGCCCTCACACAGACAAATATGCAGGCAAAACACCAATGCACATAAAATAAATATTTTTAAAAGAAGATTTGCCTGTAGGTAAGTCTGCAGCGCCTTTTCTTGATTGATTGATTGATGTGGGAGGGACCAGCTCACTGTGGGAAGTACCACTCCTAGGCTGGTGGTCCTGGGTTCTATTAAGAAAGCAGGCTGGGCAAGCCATGAGGACCAAGCCAGGAAGCAGCACCCCTCCATGGCCTCAGCATCAGCTCCTGACTTTCCTCAGTGATGGGCTGTAATATGAACTGTAAGCTGAAATAAACCCTTTTTCACCCCAAGTTATTTATGGTCATGATGTTTCATCACAGCAATAGAAACCTTAACTAAGCCAGGCCCACAAGATAATCCACTTTCACTGGTGAAATCAGCAAGATCAGTGCTAGGTTCCAACAAGGGCTCTTCGTGTCCAGTTGTCTCGGTCGCCTTGTCAGGTGGACGCTGGCGAGTTCTTTCTGGGGCGTGGGCCTTCCCGATGGTATATTCTGAATTGGTTGTGTATCCTCTCATTGCCCAGCATTTGGATGGAGCACTGAGCAGTTCTGAGAACATTTGTTTGTTAGCATTTGGCCTTTGCCCCCTGCTGTTCCTCAAGTCTCTGTTGTTTTTTGTTTTTCCTGTATCCTCTCTCATTTTTTACAACCTAGCTCCTTGCACCTTAGAAATTCTACGACTGTGTGATCATAAAGACACGAAGACAGAGGCATTTGTTCCCTCCAGGCCAACAGGGTGTAGGTGGCATGGGGAACTCCCAGGATGTGTGACGACCTCACGGGAAGACCAAGACCAAGGCAACCCACCCCAGTCCTGGTTTGTAAGAAATCTTGTTGGCTCTGTTCGGAAGACACGCAGAAGGGCGCATCATCCAGTGTCCTGAGCCCCTCTCGATCCTGAGGAGGTGCAGTGAAGACCCCAGGCACAGCAGGAGAGAACTGACTTAGGAACCAGAACCCAAGGAGCCTCTCATAAACAACACGCAAACTCGATCCAAAATGCAAATTCCACCAACCTAGAAGGTTGGCTGCAACTTTCATGGGGGAAGAAAAAACATTAAGATGGGAAATTGAGGAGAAGAAAATGTTTGGAGGAAAACACCATGTGGTGCTCCAGCTGGTTTCATGTTTGATCATCATGGTAATTTAACTTGCAAGTATTTGATAAAAAAGGGGGTGGTCAGAGTAACTTTTGACATACTTAAATTGTCCGTTTTTCTCCTTATTAAACTGGAAGTTCTAGGTGGCAGAGCAAAAGATCCTAAGCGGAGAGCCTGCTCTACCTGGAATTTAAATGGATATAATAAAAGAAATTATGAAATTTTCAATTTAAAAAATGCTATCAAAAATGTTAAGGATGGTTAAAAAAAAAAGAGGAAATTTGTGGTGATATTTTATTTGTACACCCCAATAAAGCTTATCTGGGGATCAGAAGAAAAAGCCAGCCACTGGGGACTGGAGAGATGGCTCAGAGGTTAAGAGCACTGACTGCTCTTCCAGAGGTCCTGAGTTCAATTCCCAGCAACCACATGGTGGCTCACAACCATCTGTAATGAGATCTGGTGCCCTCTTCTGGCCTGCAGTCATACATGCTGGATACATAATAATAAAATAAAAAAAAAATCTTAAAAAAAAAAAAAAAGCAAGCCACTATATTAAACATGGAGGTTCAGACAGTGCTAGCACACGCCTCTAATCCTAGCATTCGGGAGGCAGAGATCCTTCTGGATCTCGTGAGTTCAAGGCCACACTGGGAACAGAGCCAGGCATGGTGGTACACACTTTAATCCCAGTGCTAGTTAACCACAGAGGTCTGGACAGACAGACAGGAAGTGACAGCGCTGGGTGGAGAGAGGAAGTGATGTAGCTGGGCGGAGAGAGGAAGTAAGACGGCAGGGCACAGAAAGGCGTGAGTATACAGGAAGTAGCGCTCTCTGGAGGCTGAAGGTTGGTGAGGTGAGGTTGGCTGTGGCTTGTCCTATTCTTCTGATCTTTCTTTTCACCCCAATATCTGACTCGGGGTTGTTTTTTTTTTTTTATTTTTTATTAATAAGACCGTTCAGCAATTCGTCTTATCGAAATCCATGAGAATTTTAGGGCTGGCGATGCAGAGCAGCAGCATCTCACATGTGCAGACTTTAAACTCGACCCCTAGAGCTGCGTTAACTGTTCCTGTTTGAAAGGATCTCAGAGGTTGAGAACTGAGGATGAATTTGGAGGAATTAACTTTTCTAATCCTTTCCTCTCATGTATTCTCCCTCGCTGCCTCTTCCTCCTTACATGCTGCTCCCAGTCTCTTCTCCTGCAAGCCCCACGCAGAACAATTCCACAGCAGAGGGGAAAGTATCCCAACACTGCTGACGTAAAGCCGAGAGGGAGCAGAGGTCCTGACGGTATCTAATCCCTGGACAAGCCTGGGCTGAGAGCACCAATTCTGGGATTTCAGAATCATACTGAGAAACATTCTGGGGCCGGGCAGTGGTGGCGCACGCCTTTAATCCCAGCACTCGGAAGGCAGAGGCAGGCGGATCTCTGTGAGTTCGAGGCCAGCCTGGTCTACAGAGTGAGTTCCAGGACAGGTGCAAAGCTACACAGAGAAACCCTGTCTGGGGTTAAAATAAAAATAAAAAAAAAAAAAAAAGGAAACACCCTGGGGCTGAGGTGCATGCAGGGCTTTTTTTTTTTTTAAACTACAGGTTTTGAGTATAATGACTTCCAGTTTTGTGTTTTTATGGGATTCCTGAATGTGCAAACAAGTGCATCTCTGCATCTATATCTGTTTGTGCCTTCTTCTGGATTCTTTTCCTTTTGTTTGTTTTGTCCTATTCTGATTTATCTTAATATATTTTATTTTACTCTTACCCCATCGATGCCTATTTCTTTTCTTTTTTGAGTCAGGGACTCTCTCTCCTCCTGTCTTCCCCCTTCTCTCTGGCTGTCCTGGAACTCACTCTGTAGACCAGGCTGGCTCAAACTCACAGAGATCCGCCTGGCTCCGCCTCCGGAGTGCTGGGATGGAAGACCACTATTCCTGTGTGTTTTCTAAGGAGAGAGAGGAAGGGGGTGGGACCAGATGGGAGAGGAGGTGGAGGACTAGGACGGAGGGAGGGGAAATCATATCAGAATATATTACATGAAAAATGTTTTCAATAAAAGACAAGACACTCTGGGACTTCCTTAAGGATTTTACATTACTCTATTGACTCACACACCAGTGTTCTCTGGGTTTTCCTAATTAGAAATCTCCATGAGGAGGGCAGCCCCTCTGTGGCTCTCAAGGGGAGTTCTTCACCTACAGTGGTAGATCAAGTTTCATCTTTTGACCTTTCTGCCTTTCTCTGGGCCCCTCTCACATCTCAAGGACATGGCTATGAGCTTACTACTTTGGTTCTTTCTCCTGGGTGCATTCTAATTTAATGTGATCTTATTATATCTGGGTGTTTTGTTTTCTTGTTTGTGTTCATAATTATTGATTTCATTTAACTGTTTATGTGTCATTTTGTCATATGTCTATAAACCTATGTTCATGATCTGACATTTTTTTTTTTTTTTTTGATCTGACATTCTGATTATGACTCCAAGATACAGGATTCTTTTTTTTTTTTTTTTTTTTGTCCCTTGGTCTAACTAGCTGGGGATTTTTTTTTTTTTTTTTTTTTTTTTTTTTGGCTTCTTTTGAAAACTAACATACTTGGTTACTCAAGATGACTATCCCAAGCTCATCCTAGTTTAAAGCACAGAACTCACAGATTTTTAAGACTTTCTTTTTCTTTTACTTCTGAAAAGAGTTTGAATGAGGGCCCTTCATTTTCTGTTCTGGAGGCAACAGTCGGCCCCTGACAGGCAGTTAGAACACACTCATCCTCGACACCTCCACCTATAAAACGGCTCATTCCCAGGACTGCAGGGTTTAACCACCTCCTGACCCCCCACAGATGACTACCCACACTACCACCATTACTTTGTCTCTGCTTTGTGTTTTGTTTGTGAGACAGGGTTCCAACTGTGTACCCCAGGCTGGTGTGGGCCTCTATGTAGACCAGGCTGGCCTTGAAACTGGTGGATCCTCTTGCATCTGCCTCCCAAGTGCTGAGATTACAGGTCTGCACCATGGTCTAATGCTTTCTATTATAACTAAGCTTTAGACTCTAAAATTTAGAGAAAATTATGTCATCTTGAGACTATCAATGTTTCTGTATACTGCTTTTAGACGTATGTTGTGGGGAACAGAGGAAGCCCAAAATTAGTGAAGTCCTGTATGAGTGTGTGCTGTTGACATGGGCAAGGCATAAGGCTCAAAGAGATTGCAAAGCCTTACTCTGGGGGTCCAAGTGTGAACATTGATAGTCGTATAGAAAATGTCCACCATAGCTTTTTCCTCCTGGCCTTTATGGCCTGAAGACTGCTTCCCTACAGAAACTGTGTCTACCAAGATTAGTAACCCTGCCTCCTGAAATCAGCTGTATGCAACAGCCCCACCTCCCTGTTCAACTGTAGATAAGAAACTCTGACCTTCCGGAGTGCTGTGGTTTCTCCATCAGAACCCAGTCATTGGATCCCAGCATCTCCCTGCGTCTGTATGTCTGTCTTTTTCATCCCCTCATCTTGAAGCATACTGGGTGTGGCAATATGTTATTTGGTTTGTTTACAAAATAAGCCCCCCAATAGTTTGATTAAAATTGACTTTAAGAGCTCATGTATTATAAACTTAGTACAGATTCCTTCTAGTTCATAAAATCCAAACAAATCTAAGAACTTCATTTAAATTTGTTGGTAAGAGACAATAAACACATCAACAGGAAATTAATATAATTTGCCTGTTATTATTAGATATTTAAGGTATAATGTCCATTTTTTTTCCTGTATACATATAGCTTCCTGGGTTTTCACTGAAATACAGTTATTCTTGTGAAGGAAATGACCTAAGCTGAGAAATTCTGTGAAGAAAAGTAGAAGAACCACCAAATATGAGAAAGGTGTAATTTTTTTAATTAAAGTGGTTTTTTTTTAAGTTTAAAAAGTTTTTAATGTAAAATACAGATTTTTTTCCCCCTGAAAGGAAAGGATTGTTCTAGAATAGAAATGGAAAGATAAGGCCCAAACCAGAAAGTATGTCGCAAACAACCTGCCAGGTCATAGGAGGGTTTGTAAAAGATAAATCTTATATGACTTTGCTATAATTAAAGGCTATTAACTTCCTTAGGTCAAAATTCAAAGACGCTCTGATGCAGGAGTGAAACCTGACTCACTTCTTCAAACATTAAGGTCTTAAAAAACAAAACAAACAACAACAACAAGAACCAAGCTTAGGCCGGCCGGGTGTGATAACGGACCTTTAATCGCTGCTCCCAGCACTCAGGAGGCCGATGCAGGTGGGTCTGGGTGCCAGCCAGCCAGGGGGACCCAGGGAGACTTTGCTTTAAGGGGGTAAAAGGCTTGAAGAACAAAGCCTTCATGCTTTATCCCTTCCTGGATGAGGCACCCGAAACGTTCCATTTTATCCAAATGCCTCCAACAGTGTTACATGTTCACTGGGGCGCCTGGCTTGTTATCTGGGTGCTGGGATCCAAACTCCAGTCCTCAAGACTGTGCAGCAAATGTTCCTAACCACAGACCCATCTCTCAGCCCTAATTCTTAATCTTTTAGGATGGATTTCTTTTAAAACTTGCCTGAAAAACTTGGGGTTTACCTTTGTATGTTTTTTTAATGATAATAATGCTGGTCTTGATGACTTTAATGTTACCGTGCCTTCATCACTAGGCATGTTTTGGTACCAACTGTTTGCTTACCCAAACTTCTTACATTCCTTGAACCAAATCTTCATGATAGGAATGACTCAGTTTTTCGCCACTCCCTTACTATTCAGTAAATTGGGATAAAGAAGTCGTCGGCTTTACACTGCCAGAGCTCTGTATTAACTCTACCAAGGGAGTTTCCTTGCGGGGAGTAGTTTTATTTTAGATCTATAACCCCTAGAGCCAAAGCAATGGAAATTCTTCCTACTAAGAACAGTAGTAACTGGGGCTGGGCTGTGGTAGCACACGCCTTTAATCTCAGCACTCAGGAGGCAGAGGCAGGCGGATCTCTCTGAGTTCGAGGCCAGCCTGGTCTGCAGAGTGAGATTCAGGACAGGCACCAAAACTACACAGAGAAACCCTGTCTCGGAAAAAAACAAAACAAAAGAATAGTAACTCGGTCCAAACAACTGGATAGCCATGTTGCCACAATATTGGAAATGATAAAATACAGTAAATTCCTAGATAAAAGCTGAGCGCTCTTGCCACCAAGATTAAGAATCTGAGTTCAACCCCCAGAACCCACATGGTGGGAAGAGAGAACCAACTCCCACAAACTGCCCTCTGACCTCCACACTCATGCTCTAGGACACAGGCACATACATGCAATAAATAAGCGTAAAGAAAAAATTTAAAAGAAGGGTCAACCTGGCCAGGTATGTTGGCACATACTTTTAATCCCAATACTCTTCTTAGGAGGCAGAGATAGGCAGATCTTTGTGAGTTCAAAGCCAGCCTGGTCTACATAATAAGTTGAGACCACCCAGGGCTACAGAGTGAAACCCTGTCTCAAAAAAAAAAAAAAAGGTCCATCTGTTACAGCTCTACCGAGATTTATTTCTGCATAACCAGTCCCGACAACCACCCACCCTGTAAATGTAGTCAGATATAACAAAGAATGGGATCTAACCAAATCTATCAAACATTCAAACTCCAGTTTATAGCAGCAACTTGATAGATTCAAACTCCAGATGATAAACACAGTACCATCAGGCCTGAAAGGCTTTGGAGTAACATTGAGATTATTGATTCTTATTAGGGATACTAGAAAGATTTTAGAAGGATTCTTTTTATCCAAATTACACAAAAAACAACCAGTCCTCAAGGGCAACAGCATTCATGGTGTTTTTAATCAAATCCAGCCAAATGCTCGAGCCAAAAATCAAACCTCTCTGGGTGTATGAGTACTGGACTAGGAATTTTAGGACAGACTGACTTTACTAAATGCACATCTTAAAAAAGATCATAGCCACGCCTTTAATCCCAGCACTTGGGAGGCAGAGCCAGGCAGATCTCCATGAGTTCAAGGCCAGCCTGGTCTACAGAGCGAGATCCAGGACAGGCACCAAAACTACACAGAGAAACC
Source organism: Peromyscus leucopus (assembly GCF_004664715.2). Classification (NCBI taxonomy): domain Eukaryota; kingdom Metazoa; phylum Chordata; class Mammalia; order Rodentia; family Cricetidae; genus Peromyscus; species Peromyscus leucopus. The sequence continues at coordinate 34,659,348 of NC_051081.1, forward strand.
CTGTCTCGAAAAACCAAAAAAAAAAAAAAAAAAAAAAAAAAAAGATCATAGCCAAGAGCCCATGTTTCCAGATTAAATGAGACTTCAAGGCACCACATGCTCCAGTCAGCCAGGATTAGAAAAGCACAAAATAGTACTCACATTTTGCAAAGACAAGTAAACGGGTAATGTTACAAAATGAGCTCAATGGAGTTAGATTTCCTTTCTGGTTGTGAAGTAATGAATGGGATTTAGTGAGGCTCACAAAAGCTGTGGGGTCCTGGTTTCTCAAGTCTAGACTCCTGTTTCTTCTGTCACTAATATTTGGAACCTGAGGAAAGGACATTTTGTTCAGAAAGAACTCAAAATGATACTGTATCATGACCACACTTCTTTTGTGATGTGACTGTCTATTTCCTTAAACTGGAATACTGTGTAATACCAAGAGGCATTACTAATTACAAAGAAGAGTTATGATAACTTAGACTGTAAAGACCAACAGTTCCTACAAGTAGAAAAAACCACGCTACACAAGGTTTATGGCTGTAGAATTAAGAAGAAAAACTAGACTTTAAAAGCAAGAATAAGCCGGGCGGTGGTGGCACACGCTTTTAATCCCAGCACTCAGGAGGCAGATGCAGGCGGTTTTCTGAGAGTTCAAGGTCAGCCTGGTCTACAAAGCAAGTTCCAGAACAGCTAGGACTGAAACCCTGTCTCAGAAAACAAAACAAAACAGCAAGAATAAATTATTTCAAACACAAACATTAAAACCTCATGAACTAGAAATGAAATCCTATTCAGTCTAGCTGAAGAAAAGGTTGATAGAGAGGTTTTTTTACTGGTTAAAATGCCTGTTTCCCTCATCTGCAACCTTACCATTATTTCTCCTTTTTGGTTTTGAAACAAGGTCTTTCTATGTAGCTTTGAATACGTATCACTATGTAGACCAGGCTGGCCTCGAACTCACAGAGACCTGCTTGCCTTTACCTCCCAACGGCTGGAAATTGGTGGCTTGTGCCACCACACCCAATGTACCTTTACTTCTTTGGGTCATTCTATGCTCTTATTTTAATTGTAGGTATAATATTCCTCTCACCTTTGTGTAAACACGAGATGGAGATGGTCAAAAAGAAAGACCCGGATCATGATGGCTAACAGTATTATTAATATGGTCCAGGGCGTTTTCTTTAGTGGCTTTCACGGCTATTTCTCTCTCTGAAGAATGCCTTCTTGCCTGCTCAGACTCATCTTCGCCATGTCTCTAGAATGGGCCTTGCTAACACTAATAGACAGATATAAAACAACATTTGGGTTGGCCAGTTCACTCAGTCGGTTAGATCATGGTGCTAGGAAAACATTAGCCTTTGCATGCACAAAACGTAATGGTTGGCCAACAGAAGCATTATCAGAAGTTCCCAGGAAAAAAGCAATACCCAAGCTGAATATTCTACCAGGACAACCGACTGCCTTATTAGAATTGTGTGATGGTAAAAAGTTAGGACGCTGAAGAACCAGAAACAATTTATCTTGGGCTATTTTTAGTCACCTTAATAGACATCTATTGTCCATCTCTGTGTGTGATGCTGTATCCTCTGACACACAAATCTCTGGAATGTACTGTTGGTAGACCACCAGCTTCTAGCAACCCCAAAGTGAAGAATGTTGTGTTGGTACCTGAAGCCCATGGTAGAGTTCCCCCTCACTTTGCTGTAATTGCAGTCTCCACCGGTGTATTTAATATATGCACTGATTTATGACCTTCTCTGCTTATACTAATAAAAGCTCATATAGCCACTTCCATGGTGGACCCACTTCCATGTCCCTTGGGGCAACCTGAACCCGTCCCTCAGCTATGGTCACTGACATTTGACTACAAATAAACCACCTCTTATTCCCCTGGAGTGGTATTTGCTCTGCCCATGACCTTGGGCTATACAGCCTGAAGGAGGTGGTACTTCCTCCTGCTTCCTGGTGTGATCTGACCGCCAGGTGGATTTGCTCCCAGTCAGAACAGAGGACAACTTCAGCTGTTTACTCGGTTCTGTATTCCTGAGTGTAGTTCCTCAATTTATATCCTAATAAATTAAGCAGACTCCCGTGGATTTCTCACCCAGCTAGCTCAATCGGTAGAGCATGGGACTCTCAATCCCAGGGTCATCCACTTTTACTGGAGGTGTCACCCAGAATGGCACTAGGTACCAGCACAGGCCCTTAATTACATTAGAAGCTACGACCTTAAATCAACATGAGGGAAACCATCACCTTCTCATTTTATAGTAGGGTCATGTCTCTTATTTTACTAATTTTCAGTGTACATGGTTCCTTTTTACATATATACATAAACACTTAAATATAAACAGCACAGTTCAGGAGGATCCAATGGGCAGATGATTTAGGAAGCCAAGGATACAGAAGAAAAGGGCAGTCACCAGATTTCACAAACGGTCATCTGAACTTAGCCTGGCACGACTTGCTGTATCACCCAAACATCCTGTGCTGGTCCACGGGCTCTTCCTGTGAGACTGGGAACCAGTCAATAGCCATACTTGTCATTAAGATGGGTTCTGCCGTCTCCACTCTGACCTACAGCAAATATAAAAAGAAGAAATGTATTTACTTTTCCAAAGTCAAGAAGGAAAAACTATTCAGACATTAGGAGGTCAAAAGCAAAACAAACAAGGCAGTTTCTTTTGAACAGAAAATTTACTTTAAAATGTTTTTCTTTCTTTTTTTGATTTGTTTTTCAAGACAGGCTTTCTCTGTGTAGCCCTGGCTGTCCTGGAACTTGCTGTGTAGATCAGGCTGACCTTGAACTCACAGAGCTCTGCCTGCCTCTGCTTCCCAAGTGCTGGGATTAACAGCATGTGCCACAATACTTGGCTCAGGAAATTTACTTTCTTGGCATAATCTCAGGATATGGTTTCTTATTACTTCTATTTCAACATTTGTTAGTGGATAAAAAGCAACTGTTTCTAGGAACTAAAGTTGTATAGATACTAGTATCTTAGAAACACCAGCCACCAAAAAACCAACATGCGATGGGTCTGTGGGGAAAACAATCGCCTCTTACGATGTGTGCATGTACTAGCACAAGACTGGTATAATGCATCAGAATGGAATTCTGGGCACACCTCTGACCCAGGACATTACCCTCACAGATGTATCTCTATAACATATGCATTTTACTTACTTAGTTTGTCCAGTAACCTTCATCTCTTTACTTTCTGTGTTTATTAATTTTCCTCCTAGTGTTTTATTTTACTACACGGGGTTTTTCATGTGAGTATATCTGCACTTGAGCATGTCCCCCTGAACCCCAACGCCCTCCCCTTCTCCCCTCCAATAGTCCCTCCGTCCCTCTGGACAGTTTCACTTCTCCTTTCATGTCGTGTGTACATGTGTGATTCTGTGTGTCCACGAAAAATCTAAGGCCCACAAATGAGAGAAGATGTGCAATGTTTGTCTTTCTGAAACTGACTAATTCATCTAATGATTACTCATTACAGACTTGTTTGTAATAAATAGCAAAAGACTAGAAACATGGCAAATATCCAGTGAGAGAACTATTTAAATAACAAAGTCTGCCATAAAAGAGAACTATAGTACCACTTAGCCAGACACAGTGGCATATACCTGTGGATTCATAATCCTCCTGTCTCAGTCTCCAAATGTGCATCCTGGAACATATACTCCCCCATCCCTACCATACTTGTGCATCATATACACACAACAAAAATTAATAAAAATAAAATATACATTTAAAAAAACAAACAAACAGTGACATGGTTCAGTAAGTAAAGTCACTCACTTGCTGCCAAGTCCAGCAAGCCCCAGGACCTGCACTGTGAAAAAACAGAACGGACGCTTGCAAGCTGTCCTCTGAGTTCCAAATGCACATCATGGCACATGTGTGTTCGAGTACACACATGCACGCACACACATGCATGCACACATGCACAATAAAAAAGTAAAAACCAAAAACCAGTAACTATGATGTCAATTAAATGAGAAACAAGAACTCTATAAATAGCAGTGGATCTCTGAGTAGCGCTAAGTACAAATAATGGGTAGAAAAACCTCCACTTGTGTGAAAAAGGTACTGAAATACATCTTATCTTTTGAATAGGCATTTTATATAATGCATAAGAATTAGTAGGAAACTGATACTATTTCATTATCTTTAGATGAAAAAAATGAGTAAAGGAGGCAGAATCTAATTGTTTTTGTCTTTCAGTTAATAACATTTGAAATTCTTGTAAAAGTAAACAGAAAAGAATAAAGAATCCATGCATCCCTCATCTAGCTTTAAAAATAATAATATGTGGCCAATCCTGCTTTATCTACTACCTCTGCCCAAATGTCTCCTATCCCCCACTACCAGAGCATTTAAAGGTCGGATGTCGTTACATCTGTGAACCTGTCTAGACTGAGGACATTTCTCAAAAGCCATCATTCAACACCATTCAGACCTTTACAGAACCAACAGTAATTTCTATCAGCAAATACTCAGTTAGTGTGCAAATGTGTGTGGTTGTCTCATTACTTCACAAGAATGATTTTTACTTATTTATTTATCTTGAAGCAGGGTCTCATGTAGCCCAGGCTGGCCTCAAACTTGCTATGTAGTAAAACATGGCCTTGAACTTCTGATCCTCCTGTGTCCACTCCTGAGTGCTGGATTACAGGCCTGTGCCACACACCCGGCTTACGCACTGTTAGGGATCAAACCCAGGGCTCCACAAATCCTAGGCAAGCACTCTGCCGACTCAGCTACGCACTAGACTATAATAATTTTTAGAAGTTGTTTAAGTAAGGATCTACACAGGATGCACCAATTCTATTCAGCTGATGTGTCTCTGTATCTTTAATTCCATCAAAAGGGAGACTTACTATACACTTTTGTAACTTTCTTAAGTATACAGCCTATTTAAAAACATAAACAGGGGCCAGAGAGATGACCCATAGAGGTTAAGAGCGCTTGCTGCTTTTATAGAGGACCTGAGTTCAGTCCACAGCACCCATATGGCAGCTCACAACCACCAATAATAACTCCAGTTCCAGGGTATCCAACGCCTTCTTCTGGCTTCCATGGATAACAGACTTACATGTCGTACACATACATACATACATACATACATACATACATACATACATACATGTAGGCACTCACATACACATATACATCTTTTGTTTTGTTTTTCTTTTTTTTGTTTTGTTTTTTGTTTTTCGAGACAGGGTTTCTCTGTGTAGCTTTGGTGCCTGTCATGGATCTCACTCTGTAGAGCAGGCTGGCCTTGAACTCACAGAGATCTGCCTCGCTCTGCCTCCTGAGTGCTGGGATTAAAGGCATGCGCCACCAACGCCCGGCTGTTTTTTTGTTTTTCAAGACAGGGTTTCTCTGTGTAGCTTTGCACCTTTCCTGGAACTCACTCTGTAATCCAGGCTGGCCTCGAACTCACAGATATCCATCTGCCTCTGCCTCCTGAGTGCTGGGACTAAAGGCGTGCGCCACCACCGCCCGGCTCATATACATACATCTTGAAGGGAAAGAAAAATAAAAACTATACCTTCAGGTGGAACCCACACACAGTAGTCTGGATCATCTTCGGGGTATTTGGAAGAGAGTATGGGTGGAAACTGCAAGGAAGAAAGAGATTATTTTACTCAAACAGTTGTTTGTTAGGTCGGAGTCTCACCGAGCAGCTCAGGGTACCCTGGAATCTGTGACCATCCCACCTAGGAGTACAGGTTTGTCCCACCATGTCTGACCCTAAAGATTTTCGGCTGTAAGAGTTATTTTTAAGCCTATGTCACTAAACAAAACTGAGAGAACAGTTTCCATGGATGACCCCGACACTGGTAACTAACAGAGGGCACCTTCTCTCTCTGGGTCTTGACTTTTTTCATAAAGCCAGAGGTCACTGTGGACGGTCTTCCTCAGTCGCCATCCACTTTTATTTTACTTTTGAGACAAAGGCTCACCATGAAACTCCAGCCGGCCTGAACACGTTACATAGACCAGGCCGGCCTCAAAGTCTCAGAGATCCACCTGACTCTGCATCCCAAGTGCTGGGATTAAAGACACGTGCCACCACACCTGTTCCACCAATTATTCATTCAATTGTTTGTCTATTTGTCTGTTTGTCTGTCTGCCTGCCTATCTGTCTGTCTATCTATCTATCTATTTATCTTTCGATTTTTTTTTTTTTTGGAAGCAGAATTCTCTGTGTATCCCTGGCTGTTCTGGAACTTGATCTGTGGACCAGGCTGGCCTCAAACTCAGAGATGAGCCTGTCCCTACCTCTGCTGGGATTAAAGGCCTGCACCACCACCACACCCATTTTTTGTTGTTTTTTTTTTTTAACTTATAAAATTATATCTATTTTTTAAACAAACAAACAAACAAATAAAAATTTGTGCTTTTGAGTGTGCATGCCCTGGGGCACATGTGGAGGTCAGAGGTCAACTTGTCAGATTCAATTCTCTCCTTTCAGCATATCAAACTCAAGTTGTCAGGGTTGGCAGCAAGTGTCTTTCCCTACTAAGCTGATGGGTGATTCACTGATTTGGCAAGGCTGGGTGGTCTGTCTGCCTCCCCAGAACTGGGACTGAAGACATGTGCTGTATGTGTGTGCTGAGGATCCAAAGCCCCCCGGGTCCTCACACTTGCCTGCAAGCACCTCCCCAACTACACTACCTCTGCAGCCCCAGTTTAAGATTCTTTTAAATGGTGCTAACATCTGGCCAGCTGAGGCAGGAGGGGTGAGTTTGAGGCACTCCTGCACCACCACACAAGTTCCTGTCTCAAAACAACAAAAATGAACAATAACAACAACAACACACACACACACACACACACACACACACACACACACACACACACACACACGAGAAAGAAAGATAAAGGGTGGTAAGAAAAGGCTGGCACCTGCCCTGACCTGGTGCACGAGAGCATGAGCAGGACAAGCCTGATCGCTATCCTCTGTAAGACTGTTGACAAGGTTGGCCTTTGTGGTGCCTGCGGCCCTGGGTTGAGAGGGTGCCTTGTGCTCTAACAGGTATGGGTGGCTCACTGTGCCTCTACTGTACACCCAATGCTTTCCTCCTGCCAGTATGGAACACACGCAGGCAGGGGATGCCTTACCCGACACACCCTCACTAAGAATCCTTATTCTGAGTCCTTAATGAGTTCCCCCACTTGGCAACACGTGCCGTGCCACAGCTAGTTGCCAGGGCGATTAAGCACTTCTCATATCGCTAGAGGAAGAAGACTCTGGGAGCCTTTGCATATCGCTAGAGGAAGAAGACTCTGGGAGCCTTTGCGGACTACGCCAGCTATCCTTGCTCGGTCAGGAACCACAGCTGCCAGCACAGCTACATACTGAGCCCTGATCCCAGATGATCCTGGGGACCCCTGACATATCCTGACATAATCTAACAATCCACTTCCGGTCGCTTACCACAGCTACAAATATACATCCCTAAGATGGCTCACTATAGCACTGGTACAGTGAAGACCAGAAACAACCCAACTGTCCCTCTCGAAGGATCTAGCTAAGAGGGTTCATCGACACAATGGGAAGCTCTGAATATGATTCAAAATAAGGTTCAAAGGTTCAAAATTAAGACTAGAATGGAGAACATCAATTCTACTTCTGTGTCATAAAAGGAGGGAGACAATGTTACTCAAATGTCTTTGCATTGCATACTAAGATTTAAGAGCACCGACTGCTCTTCCAGAGGTCCTGAGTTCAATTCCCAGCAACCACATGGTGGCTCACAACCATCTGTAATGAGATCTGGCGCCCTCTTCTGTATACATAATAAATAAATAAATCTTTAAAAACAAACAAACAAAAAAAAAAAAATGAAAATTAAGGAGAGTCCAGATTTCTACAAGGAGCGGAGGAGGCTGCTAGAAACTCCAGGGCACTCGAGAGCCACAGACCACGAGTACTTACTTTGCTGGGACCAGGAGCTTTCTTTTTCTTCAGTTCATCTCTGTTCTTTTCATGGTCATTCTCTGGTGCTACTTGAAAGGGGGAAAAGTAGAAATAGCTGCTATCAGAAGAAGTAAAAGTGCTTCGGAAAGAAGCTCCCTGAGACGGTGCTGGATCTGAAGTCGTAGACACCCCAGCAGCTGGCATGTCTGTAACTACGGGATGCACACTAAGGCTCAGAGTCCTGGCTCAGTGCTTAAGAGATCTTGCAGGGAGCCGCATTGGCAGCTTCCAGCTACCTGTAACTCCAGCTCCAGAGGGTCCAACACCTTTGGATTCCCTAGGCACTGGCACTCATGTGCACATACCCACGTGCGCGCACACACACACACACACACACCCCTAAAAATAAATCTCTTTTAAAGATACAGTTAAGAGTGCTTGCTGCTCCAGCGTTTGGTTCCCAGCACTTGTCAAGCAGCTCACAAGCACCCATAATCTAGCTCCAAGGGAATCCAATGCCACCTTCTGGTCTCTGCAGGTCCCTGCATACTTGTGGCGTACAATCACAGACACACATAAACTTAAAAATATACAGGGGGGGTTGGAGAGATGGCTCAGCAGTTAAAGGCATATATTAACCTTACATGGGCCTGAGTTTGGTCCTCAGCACCCGTTATCAGGTGCCTCACAACCATCTGTGACCCCAGCTCCAGAGGGATCTGGCACCTCTGACCTGCCGAGGACAGCAGCACTCACATACATATATCCCCCCCCACACACACACAATTTTAAAAATAGAATACATCTTTGTTCTACACACACACACAATGAGAATTTTCCTTTCACTGATATTTTTCAGTTTTTAAATACCAAAGCTAGGCTATAAGCTCAAATACAACGAGGCTGCTTTTACTATTCACAGTTTAACTATAAGAGGCAAAGCCAGAAAAAAGCAGTCAGAAAGATAGTAGGCCAATCTATCAACTGATTTATTACTACAGGTTTGATTCACTTCCATGGTAGGACATAATGGACTGGGGGGGGGGCTTCCTCTCTCTGGTCAGAGAAGCATGAGGCATTGACTGCTTTGTGGGACATAGGGAGCCCCAGGAAGTAGTCTAGGAGTAAAAAAAATAGGCAAAGAAGATGGCTCCAAACAAAACCTCTACGCGCTCTCTTCTTGTCTAGGGCCCTGGTTGTAGCCTGGTCTGCGAGGCCACTTTCTGTCCTGCCTCCCAAGGCAGCTGCTGCCACCTCCCTGCTCACAAAACCCGTGTGCAGCGCAGCCACGGCGTCTGCCCCACCACTCACCCGAGGGGTCCTCACATGATGAAGCCGCTTCGCCCATCTCCTGATGATCTTCACCCTGTTCCGCTGGGCTGAGCTGAGACATGGTTTCTATAAAAACAGTGCAGGATGTGCTGCTGTTATTTAATTCACAGTAGAGTCCAAACAATCAAAAACAAGGACAGCAGCTGCAGACTTAGATGGTCATTCAGTTAGACTACCAGCAGACGCAGTTAGCCTTACAGTCTTCGGTAAAGGAGCCTCCAGAAGTCTACAGACTACCCAAGTTCCACTTCAAAAGACTTTTAACAACAAAAGACTTTAAAATGTATAGACGTCCCTCTCAACTTCCAGATATGCCAGAATTCAGCATCAAGTTTTATTATTGACATTTTTATAATTGTAAAAATTAATAGGGCCAACGAGACGGCTCAGCAGGTAGAGACACTTTTACTACCAAACCTGACAGCCTGAGTTCGATCCCAGGACGCACATGGCAGAAGAGAGAACTGACCTCTGAAAGTCATACTCTCCATAGGTACACCATGGCACACACAATAAAGGTAATTCAACGTTTTCCAATTAAATTTAAAAATGATTAAATATTTTACATGTTTAAAAAGTAAAAGGTAATTAAATCACGATGCATACATGTACTGGACCACTAAGACCTTCCTTTAGTAAAAGAAAACCACATTTTAAAAATAATACTTTTATTATTCCTTATCTGTTCCACAGAGCCAGTAAGATGGTTGACAGTTTCAGACACTCGCTACCAAGCCTGATCCCCCACTGTCCCCGTGGGGGCAGGAGAGAACCAGCTCCCACAGGTCTCTGCCCTCCACATGTGTAACATGCATTCACATACTCGCATACACATAGACAAATAAATGTAGTTTTAAAAACTAGGAAAAAACAGGCTATAGAATTGCAGGTAATATGATTCTATGTCAAAAAAATAAGTAAGAAGGAGGAGACCCAAAAACCTAGAACAATCCCTTATCAACCACAGATTTACTAATTATTTAATCTTTAAGGTTTTAAATTAAACCAAGTTTTAAAACCTGAGCTCTTAAATAGTTACTTCACTTGTGCTGACAATTCCCAGAAGACCACAGCCTACCTCACAAAAATCCCAGCACAAGGCACAAGAAACCTTTATCCAGGTGGTTGGTCAGGTTAGTCCAATGACTCCCCCAACAATAGGAGCTTTGCCATCGCCCCTCGCTGCCTCCCAGAGCTGACAGTTAAGTCCCTGGTGCTAAAGACACCGCATACCTAGGACCCAAGACTCAGAGGCTGGAGCTGTCGTCCTGGAAACCTCGCTCCAGCAGTCTGCTTCCGCTGCCCCAGAAAGGACTATGCACACTGACAAGGGGAAGAAATTCATAGTGCTCTCCAGCTGTGACAAGCGTGAACCAAGACAAGGACCAACCGGGCAATGACCTAACAGTGGTGCCAACAGCTGTCCAACGGACTCAGGCTTGCTAGAAAGAGAAAACCCAAACCTGCTATTTTCACATACACATATAACGCACGCAACTGGCCCACGAGCGAGCACAGGGAAAAGCAAGGGACTACCATGGCTTTCTGCCTCCCTAGAGCCAGAGGGATCTGTGGGAGCACGTGGGTCGGGCACTGCTGTCCCCAGCTCCGCCTCTGTCTCTTGAGGCAGCCTGCTGCTTCCATCCTCCGTTTGCTCTTCACGCTCCTCCTTTGCTTTCTCCTCTTCTTCCTCCTCTTCCTCCTCCTCTTCGACTTCAGGCTCATCCTTCATTTTCATTAACGATGGAGGGAGTTCTGGACGCTTGGGCGGCAACTTCTACAAGGGAAACAAAACCATCAACTCGGAAGTAGTTCTGCAGAACGGTAAAAAGAGACAAAGCTCTTCTAGGAGGTTAGGTCAAATGTATACAGTGCAAACTTTAGATTTATAAATCCCACCAAAGTCTGCTAGAAGCCTGACCTCCGCAGGGAATGTTGTCCATCTGCGGATCTTGGTTTCCAGCAATTTCTAGGGCCAGAGATCACTAGACTGGAAATATACACAGAACAAGCAAAAATTGCTGAACACAGCACTGGGTATGCAGCTCAGCGGTGGTGTGCTTGCCTAGCAGATGCAAGGCCCTGGGTTCAGTCTTCAGTGCTACACGGGCTTACAGGATTATTAAATAGAAAAAGACTGCCAGGGTCAGAGGCAGCAGACGACTCTGAGGAACAGGGTTTTCCGGACCTAGCAGGGCAGTCACATGTAGGAACTCACAGTGGTTGTAGCAGCACACACAAGACCTCCACAAGTGCAAGCCAGACAGAACCCCAGCGTGGAAAAGGGGGGAAGGGACAAAGTTCTCGCCCCGGCTGAGGAGCTCCCGGCAAATCACAGATGCAGGGAGGGCAGGAGTCAGTTTTCTCTAAGAGTAGAGCCTTTGGTCGATCAAGTGTGCTCCAGTAGGACACACATTTAAGATATCCAGGACAGCCAGAAACTCTATCTTAAAAAATAAAAAAAAAAGAGGCCACCAAGTTAGGTGAGTAGGAAGGGGGACCATGGATCTTGGAGCAGTTGGAAAAGGGGATTGAATATAAATAATCAAAGCACAATGTACAAAATTCTCAAAAAAAACCCTAATTTTTTAAATGAGGAAGAAAATATTACAGCAGTAAACAAAATAATATGGGGGGGGGGAGGAATCAACATAGACACTTTATTCCTAAATAAAACATTCATTAGAAACTAGTAAACTAGCTCCAGGACAGCCAAGACCACATGGTGGGACCGGGTCTCAAAAGAAAAAAAATGACAAGTTATTTTCAGTGAATGGCACAGATTAATCAGTTAGTTCTTTTGTGTATGTGTGCATGCCTGTGGACACACATCAGCCAGAAGAGGACATCACTCTCCATCCCATTCCTGTAAGGTAGCGCCTGTCACTGAACCTGCAGCCCAGCGAGGCTTGTCCGTCAGCAAGCCCAGCCATCCTCCTGCCTCAGCGCCCCTCAGTGCTGGGGCTGCAGTCTTGCACACGACCAGGCTTCACTTTACTTGGTACTGGGTACTTGGGCAGCAAGCACTTCCACAGCTGAGCGGTGCCTGCAGCCAGCTCACCAGCTCTGAGGAGGACGCGCATGCTGAGCCAGCAGGTCCTTTCCCACACGACCAGGGAAACAGACGGAAAGCCTTGCCCAGGGACGGCTCGAGGACTAAGAGTTTAGCACACCCCACCTCACAACTTACCCCTACTGTTCCGGTTTTTAACTTGAATTTGCTTCCTCCTTTCATGGCACCAAAGAGAGGTAAAGCAAGTTTCTTGGCTTTGTTTTCAGTATTTGTAGTCTGAAGTTCCGTCCTAGGAAGAAGAACAATTATAAATCCCTATTCTAGCGAAGTCCGAAGTTTTAACTTACATGCTGTGAAACTGGGCCGGGGAGACGGCTCAGTGGATAAAAGCACTTGTCAATCAAGTCTGGCGACCTAAGTCCAACCCCTTAGCCTGCCCTCTCCTCCTGTGGAGGAGAGAACTGACTCCCCAAAGTTGTCCTCTGACCGCCACACACGTGCACTGCCCCTCAGCCAATAGTAACACACACAAAATACTAAGAAATAAGGTGTTTTTAAAATACCGTGAAACTGACAGTACACTTCTGAACGAACAGAAACGACCACAGGCGAGTATCTGGACATAAAAAGAGGAAGAGGCCAGCAGCCCATGGAGGACTGGGAGACACAGGTCCTAAAGGCAAGATGGAGGCTAACCCTCAGTCCAGTGGTTCCCAACATGCCACAGGGCTTCGCATTTATCAATGGTGACGCCAGTACAGGTCACTGGTGAAGGAAAATAAAAGCACATCTAGATGCTCTTACACAAGAGTTCCGGTTTCATACAGAGGGATGAGGGGCATAACACACGCTCACCGACAACCTAAATCAGCGCTGTACAACGGAACTTTCTGCAATGATGGGAAAAAAATTATGTTTTATATTGTATTATCCATTTGACTAGATATCAGCCACATTCGGCCATGGAGCACTTGAAGTGTGGCTAATATGCTGAAGGACTGAATTTTTAAAACTTTAAGAAATTTTAATAGTATATAATGCTTAATATTATAGGGTGTTATACTGGATAGTACAGATCTAAATAAAACAAGAAATGTCCTGCACAAATGTCCACCTGTAATGTACTCATCAGACTTATTTTTGTATCAACACACTCTACATTTTCAACACTTGTCAATAAAAGTACAAAAAACCTTTAAGCATTGTCACGCTGAAAACGGGATCTTGGGGCTGGAGATAAGAGCACTGACTGCTCTTCAGGAGATCCAGGGTTCAATTCCCAGAACCTACAACGGTCTGTAACTCTAGTACCAGAAGATCTTCCAGCCTCCATGGGTACCAGGCACACAAGTGGTGCACAGATGTACATGAAGGTAAAATATCCATATATAAAATAAAAATTGATCCCCCCTCAAAAAAAGAAATAAAAATGGAATCTCTCATACACACACTCCCACTCATTAACATTAGCTACGGGGGGTGGTGATGTCAAAATCTGGTTTATAATCTCCTTCTACAGATGGAAGTAGATTCACAAAACCAACTCCCTAGAGATTACACATTTACACATCCTCCCCTTTTAAAGAAGGACTTACATTATTTTTTAAGTACTTAAGGGCTGGAGAGCTGGCTCAGCAATTAAGAGCACTGTTGATCTTCCAGTGGACCCAGGTTCAATTCCCAGGACTCACACGGTAGTTCACAACTGGCTGAACCAGCTACAACTCTGGTTCCAGAGGACCTGACGCCCTCTTCTGGCCTTCACGGGCACTGCACATATGTGGTGCACATACATGCAGCTAAGTACCCATAAACATAAAATAAAAGTAAGTATTTTTTGGAAAGTACTTAAAAAGCTGTCCGCTGGTTCTAAGGTGCTTGGTGTGGTGGCTCAAGTATTTAATCCAGCACATAGGAGACAGAGGCAGGGGGCTGTCTGTGAGTTCAGTGTCAGCCTAGACTACAAGTTTCAGGACAACTGGGGCAACATAATGGAAATACCTCGTCTCAAATAAATAAATAGGTAGGTGGGTGGAAGGAGGGGTGGGTGGGTGTGTGGGTGAGTAGGTAGGCAGGTAGGTAAGTACACAGACAGACAGATAGACAGATAGATTATAGATAGCTATAGATTGATGATAGATACAGATTATTTGTGCTCACAGCTTTTTACCTGTAGCTTTAAAACCCTTTAACATCTACCACTCTAAGGAGATCAAGCATGACTAATTATAAATTCAATCTAAACGATGAGAACTGTTAGAAGATGTCATTCATGATTTTGTAATGTGCTATACCAAGCCCTCGTCCAGCTAGCTCGGCTGCTTTAACCCTGGGTTTATGACCAAATGAAAAAGGAGAGAGGAAGATGTCAACCTCCTGTGGCACTCTCCAGTCCCTTGTTTCTCCATGCGTCAGGGTCTGACTGCTGGCACCCTTCCTTTCTACCTCCACTCTCCTTTCTACACCGACTATGAGAACTGGGCTATTCTAAACCACGAGCGCCTCTCCAGTGTGCAGGATAGCCAACGATAATTTTCACATAGCCACACTCAACTTTTTTTTTTAAGAGCAGAGATTTTCTTTAGCATTAGCCATTTCAATCAAAGTACAATTTTTTGTTTGTTTGTGTGGTTGGTTGTTTGGTTTGGGCTTTTTATTTATCTATTTATTTATTTTTTAAGATTTATTTATTTATTATGTATATAGAAGAGGGCGCCAGATCTCATTACGGATGGTTGTGAGCCACCATGTGGTTGCTGGGAATTGAACTCAGGACCTCTGAAAGAGCAGTCAGTGCTCTTAACCTCCGAGCCATCTCTCCAGCCCTATTTATTTTGTTTTTTTTTACGTGCATTGGAGTTTTGCCATGGGTGTCGGGTCCCCTGGCCTGGAACTGGAGTCACAGACAGCTGGGAGCTGCCATGTGGGTGCTGGGGATTGAACCCAGGTCCTCTGGAAGAGCAGCCGGTGCTCTTCACCACTGAGCCGTCTCTCCAGCCTTGCTTTGACTTGGTACTTGCAGTAAGCAGACTTTGGAGCCGTCCCCACGTCTCCAGCTTTCACGTGCTCAGATTACAGGCACGAGCCACCACGCCCAGCTGCCAGGTCTTAAGACTCACTCCACGGGTGAGTTCTAGCAGGTGGCCTCAGACTTGAGACCTCCTGCTCAGCCCTCCCCATGCTAGGATTACAGGTGTGGGCACCACGCCCAGTCTGCAATAAAAATGTATACGGTTTTCTAGTCACTTGTTAGTTCAAGCTAAAACTGCCACCACACAACCACAATTTTAGAACTAAAACACTATGGCTACTTGGTGGAGATTCTCCTTTTCTCTTTTTCAACTCCTTATCTACACATATTCCCTTCACACAGACATTGCACGCACTGTTCTATTAGCTGATATCTTTTACTACTTAGTATATTTTGATAACAATTCCACATTTTATGAAAATTGCTTCCTTATCCTAATAGTTACAGGGTATTTTATTGTATAATATATATTTAACCCAGTCCTTGGTAATCATTACCTGACTGTTCATATTTTGCTATTGTAAACAATATTATAATATACATTCACCATTTTCTAAGTATGTAAAAGACAAGATTCTAGAAATGGGCCAGGCGTGATAGCACACACCTTTAATGCCAGCACTCAGGACAGAGGCAGACAGGTTTCTGTGAGTCTGAAGCTAGCCTGGTTTATAGAGTGAGTTTCAGTTCAGTCAAGGCTACTTCGTGACACCTTGTCTCAAAAACCAAAAAAACAAAAACAAAAACAAACAAAAAAAAAAACACTAAATAAATTCACATTTTTTTTTTTTTAAATTCAGTATTGGGAATTGAACCCAGACCCTACACATGCTGGGCAGGCGCTCTACCATTGAGCCCTAGCCCTAAATGTTTTTGTTTTTTGTTTTCTCTTCTTCCTCTTCTTTTTTGTTTTGGTTATGCTGAGGGTTGGTTTTTGCTTTTTTTTTTTGAGACAGGGTATCACTATGTAGCCTTGGCTAGTCTGAAACTCAGAGAGAGATCTGCCTGTCTCTGCCTCCTAAGTGCTAGGATTCAAAACCACACACACACACACACACACACACACACACACACACACACACACACACACACACACATTGCCAAGTGTAGACCAAGTTTTTCAAATTGCTGTGTATCGGAGGATGACTTTGAACTACTGACCCTTCTGCCTCTACCTCTCAAACACTGGGATGACAGGCATGCACTACCATGCGCAGGTCTTTGTGTGTGTGCACACGTGTGCATGTTTCATTTTCTGTGGCCTGTCAATTGATCTCCTTTGGCCACTTATATTTTGTGTGGCTGATTATCTATTACCTTGCATAGGTTTTTAAATATTAGAGGAATGAGTCTTTTGTGCGTGTTGCTTTTTAAAGAAATTTGCCCTGCAGTAAGATTAAGTTTAAAAACCTCATAGCATTCCAATGAACCAGAAATTCATATAATACCCATGGAAAATCATCCAGCAATCTAAATTTCACAAACAGTTCTTCTGTTGTTAAAGGTTATCTGCACCAGGGTATAGCACATGCTTACTATACAAACTTATCATGTTTGACCCTTAGTGCACGTGCACAAAAGCACACCCCCCCCACCAAACAAAATAATTCTGTAATTATTAAATACAAAGATAAATAAGACTCAGTGTGGTGGCACATACTTATAATTCCAGCATTGGGAAATAGAGGCAGCATGTAATTATATTTTAATTATACACACACACGGCTCTGGGTAAATCTGATAGGAGTTGGGGGGAAGAAAGGGGATGAATATGATCAAGAAAATACATGAAATTCTCCGAGAATTAATAAAAACGTGACTGAAATTTTCTTTACGAGTTCAGTGTTAGGCTGGAGAGGTGGCTCCGGGGGGTAAAGATGATGACCACCACCATCGACAGTCTGAGTGCAATCCCAGACCCCAGACGACGGAGAGAGAACCAAGCACTGAAAGCTGACTCCCGACATCTGCAACATCTGCACAGCCACGTATACACAATCAATGTAAAAATAAAGACAGAAGTTAAGGTCACCTGGGCTACAACAACCTGTTTGAGGCCAGGGCGGGCTACATCAGATATTGTCTCAAAAACAATTTTTTAATGTTTCTATTTTTTAAAAAATAATTTGTTTTTATTTTATGTGCACTGGTGTTTTCTGCACATGTGTCTGTGTGAGGCTCTCAGATCTTGGAGTTACAGACAGTTGTGAGCTGCCATGTGGGTGCTGGGAATTGAACCCAGGTCCTCTGGAAGAGCAGTCAGTGCCCTTAACCGCTGAGCCATCTCTCCAGCCCCACGATTTTTCCAGTTAGAACTACTTACTTTTTCAGTTCTGGGATCTCTGCTGGCTTTACAAGTTTTATTAACCCTTTAAGTCTCTGTTGTTCTTTCCTCAGTTCAAAAGTCCTCAGGTGAAGTTTCTTCCGGGACACGCCATCCAATGTGCTCCCTGATTTCATTTCTGACATGAATGCATCTAAAGAATCCTGAGATGATGATTCTGATAGAGCTGCCCAAAAAGGAATATACATGTTTAGAAAGATGACCCAAATACTCTAAAATTCAGCCAGATTATCCACAAAGAGGTCACAAATAGAAAGCTGAGCAGAAAACATCATTGATATTAAGAAGGCACCATCAAGTCATAGCTGTGTGAGACCTTATGAGGTAATTTACACGTCAGTCCCTTCAACTATTACATAAAAAGAGATTAAACCAAACTATTTTTAACATCTTTCTAGCTTTACAATGTTACACTGTGTGGCGGAAGAAATGGCTCAGCAGTTAAGAGCACTTGCTGCTCTTGAAGAGGACCTGAGTTCAGTTCCAGCATCCACATGACAGCTCACAATCTTCTGTAACCCCAGGTCCAGGGATCCAGCGCCCTCTTCTGGCATCCATTGAGTACCAGACACAAGTGGTTCACAGACATGTGTGCAGGCAAAACTCACTCATAGAAACACACATAAAATAAAAAGCTATATTGCTCCTTAACAACGTCTCCAACATCTGAACCTTCCAGGGTACCCCAGCGCCTAGCATGATGCAGTATATACTGTATGGCAGGTGCTCAGTAACTACTGGCTGGCAGTCTTACCTTTGCTTGAAGCCTTGAGCCTCTCAGAAATTTCAGAGAGTTCCCTTTCAGCATCATTTAACTTTGCAACCTAAATGCCCAAATCAACAGAGTTAGCAAATGTTTTCCTTCTTATCACCTTCCTATTGTCATTATTATTACAAGCTTTAAGATAATTACTTCAGAAATCCACCTAAATTGGCTCCTGATAGTTATTTCATTTGTTTACTATATTCTAGCTGAACTAATTTTAAAATTAAAGAACTCTAATAGAATGAGTTACTGAAACTTTAAAAGAAGACATTTGTTTTTATCAATGAACAAGAGGTAGATGTTGGATAATGTTTTAAGCTAGGAATACTGCTAAATATAGATTGAAATCCATGCCACCTTAGGGCAATTTCATGAAGGCCACGCCATTCCACACTAAAACAGTACTATTCTTCTGACTTCTCTGAAATGCCAGAGCTTAACATCAGTTTCACTGTGGACACCCAAACTGGGAACTTTTTCTTTGCGTGTTGGGAAGTCACACCATATCCAAAGAATGTTCACTAATGGATCAATACAAACCTAGAGGAAAGTCTGCATTAGTGAGTAAACTCTTTTTTCCACCAGCGTGAATAGGACTAGAAGTTATTTGTTACCATTAAATTTAGATTTCACAAAAGTTGTAACTCAGTACTAGATTTTCATGCTGTTGTTTTTAAAAGTTATAATGTCCACATAAATAGCTGCTTCTATAAACAACTTGCCAGGGATTCAAAAGTTTCTGGCTTCTCATCAATCTTCCCAGCCTTCTTCATCCGGTTCAAACGCTTCTTCTCTACCAGGCCAGTCCGATCAAGGAACGTATCATCGTCACTATCATAAAAATCTTCATCTTCCCAGTTCTTGGCTTTCCTTTTCCGAGATACTAAAAATAAAACGATTCATAATGAATGTTTTTTGTGTGTGTGTTTTTAGAGAGACATAAGGAGAGTGAGAGGGAGGGAAGCGGGGGCTGGGTATGCAGCTCAGTTGGCAGCGTTCATACCTAGTATGCACAAGGCCCTGGGTCTGATCTCCAGCAGCACCTAACTAGGTGCAAGGGAGCCCACCTGTGACCTCAGCTCTGGGGAGTTAGAGGCAGGAGAGTTAGAAGTTCAAGGCTATCCTTGGCTACATAGCAAGTTTGAGGCCAGCCTGGGATACACAAGACCTTGTCTCAAAAAAAAAGAGACAGGAAAGGGGAAATAAGTCGGACACAACGGATATTTATCATGCCACTTACACGAGGTACCTAAAGTAGTTAGATTCTGTGCTGAGAAGATGACTCAGCAGATCAAGTCCTTTCCTCACAAAGGTGAGGACCAGTGTTCAGATCCCCAGTGCCTGTGCAAATGCTGGGCAGGTGTGGCAGGGCACCTGCAACTCCAACACACAAGACTGGATCCCCAGAGCTAGCTGGCCAGCTAAACGAGCTCAGGACACAGGGTTCAGCAGGAGATTCTACCTCAATATAAAAGGTGAGGAGTGACTGAAGAGGATACCCAACACCAACCTCTGACCTCGACATCCCTTATAAAGTAATCAAATCACAGAGACAGAAACAGAGTGGAGTCCCCAGGGGCTGGGGAGGAAGGAGAATGAGTTAATGTTCACAGGATACGGTTGCACCAGGAATGACGAAAAGTTCTGGGCTGGGCAGTGGTGAGTACGTAAGTAAACTTAGTATCACTAAATTACAGTATGTTTTATGTTACATATATTTTACAACAATAAAAAGTTAAGGGGCTGGAGAGATGGCTCTGAGGTTAAGAGCACTGACTGCTCCTCCAGAGGTCCTGAGTTCAATTCCCAGCAACCACATGGTGGCTCACAACCATCTGTAATGAGATCTGGCGCCCTCTTCTGGCCTGCAGTCATACATGTTGTATACATAATAAATAAATAAATCTTTTAAAAAAAAAGTTAAAACAAAGCTGGGCATGGTGGCGCACACCTTTGATCCGAGCACTTGGAAGGCAGAGGTAGGCAGATCTCTGTGAGTTCAAAGCCACCCTGGTCTACAGATAGAGTTCCAAGACAGCCAGGGCTATACAGAGAAACTCTGTCTTGAAAATAACAAAAATAAGTAAGTAAAATAAACAAACAAAAAAGTCAATCAATAAAAATAGTAAGAAGATGAGGCCGGAAAGATGGCTAGTGGTTAAGAGCACTGGCTGCTCTTCCAAAGGACCTGGTTCAATTCCCAGCCCTCACATAAAGGCTCACAACTATCTGCAACTCAAGTTCCAGAAGATCCTCACATATGCAGGCCCAATACCAACACACATAAAAATTAAATGAATAAATAAAAATCACTTTAAAAAAAAAGAAGAAGAACTGGGCGGTGGTGGCGCACGCCTATAATCTCAGCTCTCAGAGGCAGGCGTATCTCTATGAATTCGAGGCCAGCCTGGTCTACAAAGTGAGTTCTAGGATAGCCACGGTGGGTACACAGAGAAACCCTGTCTTGAGAAACTAAAAAAATAGAAAGAAAAAAAAAAAGGTATATATATATATATATATATATATATATATATATATATATATATATAAAATTATCTTCTTTTTTAAATAAATACCTATATATATGTGTATATATGTATATATACGTGTATATATATAGGTATTAATCTATTAAAAAAAGTAAGAAGATAATTAGAAAAAGATCATAAACATGGAAATAAACCAAGGAACAGGGAACTGGCCTGAAACCCACATGGACCAGGACGGCCTTGAATTACAACCCTCCTCTTGTATCTGCCTTGCAAATTACAGACATGTGCGAGCATGCTCCCAGGAGCCAGGTTTTCAGTTGTTATTTCTCTTCTTCTCTTCCTTTCTTTCTTTTTTCTTTCTTTTTTCTTTCTTTTTTTTTTTTTTTGTCTTCAATACAGGGTTTTCCCATGTAACTCTGGCTGTCCTGGAACTTACTTTGTAGACTAAGTTGGCATTGAATTCACAGAGATCTGCCTGCCTCTGCTCCCAAGTGTTGGGACTAAAGTTGGGTGCCACCACCACTTGACTTAGCTTTTTAACCAGGATTAGTTAATCCACCACCAGGATTTAATTTTTATAATGTATATTCACCTATGTACTGAAGATATCTAAGACAATATAAACAAATGTCTTAGGATGTTGAGAGAGGGGACTTTTCTCTCCACTTCAGAAAATTCTGTACAATGTACACATTATCCATGTAGAGAGATCAGGCTACCCAGGCTTCCCTTCTTTGATTTTTTTTTTTTTTTTTTTTTGGTTTTTCAAGACAGGGTTTCTCTGTGTAGCTTTGCGCCTTTCCTGGAACTCACTTGGTAGCCCAGGCTGGCCTCGAACTCACAGAGATTCGCCTGCCTCTGCCTCCCGAGTGCTGGGATTAAAGGCGTGCGCCACCAACGCCCGGCCCTTCTTTGATTTTTAAAAGAAAGAAAGATTTTCATATACTACCTGCTTCCTGCCGCAGCAATCCCAATGTATCAAGGATCCGACAAGCTTCCAGTGAGCACTGTATCATCGCTTCTTTTTTCTTTCCTGAGTGAATGGCCTCAGCCACCAGCTGCTTCCCAGTTGAGTCATCTACAGGTAATCTGCAGGGGTTCACAGGGAGTGACAGATCAGTGGTAAGCCCTGAGTCCCATGAAGACAACTGTCACGATGCCCTGTCTCCTCAGATGGCCTTTCAGTCCCTCAGTGAATTTCATGCTGTCTTGCCAGGGCTGGACTTCAAATCATTTCCTTCCACGTTTATTCATTTCACTCAGCTCCCAGTGATACTAAACTAGAAAGACACAAACTTGGTAAGAGCCTAAAATGCAGAGTCAAGTTCCTCTTGGGGATAATCTCTGCAACCATATGTTAACTTGAAAGTGGCCACTTCCAGTTGTAGACACTAACAAGAAAAGAACCCAGGAGCTCAGTAAGACAGAGGAGTCTCACAAAACAAGACCCTGTCTCAAAAAAAATAGTAAACAAAAAAGAACATACCTTACCCTGCAGAGCCAAGTGCTATGTCCCTGCTCATCAAATTCATATTCTAATTCTTCTCCTGCAGAAAGAAGAACAATGTTAGTAAGATCTAAAAATGCCTAGACAATACAATAAGAGAACAAAGTTAAAGACACCAACTTTTAATATCACAATGAGCACTGAAGTAAGACTAGAATGAATGTGACATGAAAGAAAAGAATTTCAAATCAGAACAGTCAACTCAGCACGGCCTGGTGGCATGTTGGGTTAACTGGTTATTTATCTGTCTGTCTGTCTGTCTGTTCATCTATTTGGTTGAGAGGGTTTCTCTGTGTAACAGCCCTAGCTATCCTGGACTAGCTCTGTAGACCAGGCTGGCTTCGAACTCACAGAGATCCGCCTGCCTCTGCCTCCAGCAAGTGGTGGCGCAGACTTTTCATCCAGATACACAGGAGGCTATGGCAGGAAGATCAAGTTCAAGGCCTGCCTGAGCTACAGAGTGAATTCAAGGCCAGCCAACGAAACTTAGTCAACCCTGTCTCAAAAATACAACAAAAACCCACAACTGAAAGAAGAGAGCTGCAGTCAAGTGTGGTAGCTCATGCTTATAATCCCTGCAGTCAGGAAGGAGACGTAGAAGATCACTGCAAGTTCAAGGCTAACCTGAGTTACATTGAGAGTTTGAGGCCAACCTGGGCTATTGAGTAAACTCCTATCTCTTATTTTAAAAAAAACCCCGAGGGATACCCCTCAGTGGCACCGTGCTTGCTCGACGTACATATAGGTCCTACGATCAACCCCAGGACTACAAAACACAATCCTGGTTGTGTAGGCTTGTAATACTAGGTACTCAGAAACTGAGGCAAGAAGATCATAGCTACAAGGCCTGTCTGGTCTACAGAGGAGGTGGGGGTGGGGGTGGGGTTCAGGTTGTGGCTGGGTGATAGAATGCTTGCCTAGCATGAACAAGGCTCTGGATTTCATCCCAGAATAATCAGAACAAAACAAGCAATCCAATCGTCTCTCCATACATACTTTTTTTTTTTTTTTTTTTTTTTTTTTTTTTTGGTTTTTCGAGACAGGGTTTCTCTGTGTAGCTTTGCGCCTTTTCCTGGAACTCACTTGGTAGCCCAGGCTGGCCTCGAACTCACAGAGATCCGCCTGGCTCTGCCTCCCGAGTGCTGGGATTAAAGGCGTGCGCCACCACCGCCCGGCATCATACATACTTTTATTTATGCAAGTGTGTGTGTGTGTGTGTGTGTGTGTGTGTGTGTGTGTGTGTGTGTGCTCTTCCAGAGGACCTGGGTTCAATGCCCAGCACCCACATGATAGTTCACATCTGTAACTCCAATTGCAGGGATCAGACACCTTCACACAGGCATACATGTAGCCAAAACATCAATGTACATAAAAGTTTTAAGAAAAGAATGGTGGCACATGCTTTTAATCCCAGCACTCAAAAGGCAGAGGCAGGGGGATCTCTGTGAGTCTGAGGCCAGCCTGGTCTACAGAGTGAGTTCTAGGATAGCCAGGGCTACAAAGAGAAACCCTGTCTGGGGGGGGGAGGGGGGGGGAGAAAGAAAGATAGGAAGGAAAGGAAGAAAGAGAGAAAGAAAGAAAGAAAATTGTTGCTTTGAACATGTACACTTTTGTCATTATTCCCTAAACAATACAGTATAATGACCACTTGCATAGATTTACAGTATATTAGTTACTGTAAATAATCTAGAATATGTTTAAAGTATATGGGAGGCTATATGCAGTTTATATGCAAACATTATGCTACTTGATATAGGAACTTAAGCATCTTCAGATCTTGGTATCTTCAGGGAAGGGTCTTGGAACTAATCCCAAAAAAAGCCCTGTGAATAACTATGAATGTATAAATATATTCACAGAACATGAATACACACGTAAATATGCATCAATGTTCTCTCAAAGTATATCTACTGAAACAATTCTCCCTGAGAACTTTCTTATCATATGAAGTTAAAGTCTGCGCTAAGAACTGAAAAGACCAGGGGCTGAGGGGATGGCTCCGTTGGAAAAGCACTTCCTTAGAGAGCATAGGACCTGAGTTCAATGCCCCAGAAGCCAGGTGAAAAAGCACATGCTTGCAGTCCCAGCCCTGGAGAGGCAGAGGCGAGAGGATCCCTGGGGGTCAGAGGTCAGTCAGTCTAGTGTAATTAGTGAGCTCGAGGACAGAGAATCCTATTTCCAAGGAGGTAGATGGTGCTTCTGAGGAGGACACCTCAGCTTTTCCAGAACACATACACATTAAAAAGTACTGATTATAAAAGTCTATGTAGATTAGAAACAGTAAATTCTAAGGCTTTGCTTCATTGCCCTACCACTAAGGCCAAGGTCTTTTGAGAAGAATGTGTTAGAAATATTTCTCTAAGATGAAAAGAAAAATAAACAAGAGTTTTACTATCTTTGAAATAAATCTGGGGCTGGCGGTACAGCTCAGTGGTAGAGAGAGCAGTTTCCTAGCACATACTCAGGGTTTGAGCCTCAGCATCTCACAGAAAATAAAAATAGACAGAGCCAAAGAAACTGGTCACAGGGCAAGAACCAAACAAGGAAGACAACAGACAAAACAAACCGTTTACAAGTGTGAGGCCAAAGCTTTAGGAAGCAGCACTGCCGTGAACGCACTTTTCTGTCAGGGCCAGAAGCGCATTTACTTATACATACCTTCTCTGTCAAAGAAGCCTTGGAGAGCCTTCTTTGGATCCTTTATATAAAAGGCCTCCCGGTCCTGCTGAAACTCCAAGGCAATGGGGTTCTCTTCAGCCTCATCCTCTACAGCATCCTCGCCTGCAGGGCACAAGAAAGAACAAATATGAGGAGAGGAGACGTGAATGACAGCCTTGATCCTTCCAGACTGAGTAACGATATAATTAGAAGAGCTGGCACAGTGACACACACTTGTAATCAGTATTCGGGAGGCTGAGGCAGGAGGATCGTAAGTTCCAGGATCGCCTGACTGCATAGAGATAATGCTTCAAGAAACACACACACACACACACACACACACACACACACACACACACACACACACACACACTTATTTATCTATATTTGAAAGTGATTAAAAAGATATTTGAGGGCATGGGATGGAACAACCACAGATCATGAACATCTTTTAGTTTTCTAAATTATGTAACAGACAAGACTTGTTTCCACAGCATTTTTTTTTTTTCTTTTCATCACTTTAAAGACAACATCTACCTACTACACTCTGAAAAAGCACTGAGCTCTTTAGGCTATGGGTCTCTTTCTCTCCTATTCAGGTCTTACTCACTGATTCCAAAATAATTTCTTAATTCCCCTGTCTGCCAAACAGACAGAACCAAACGTGATGCCAATGTGCAGCTCTTTATTACGGCTACTTTTCCTTTCCTTCAACTTCCGGCTTGAAACTGTGGTTTAAAAATGTGTAAGGTGGGACAGCAGGTAAAGGTTCCCACGGCCAGGCCTGACAGCCTGCTTCTGACTTCCGGGACCCACATGGTAGAAGAGAACCAACTCCTGCAAGTTGTCCTCTGACCTCCACGTGCACACCATGCCCTCCAACACAAACGCACAAAAATTAAATAAATGAATTCACAGTTCCCAAAAGATCTAAATTGGTATCGTCCAACAGAAATATGAATGTTATGAGGGTAGTTTTGAATTTGCTGTTAGCTGCTTTTATTTTTTATTTTTTTTTTCATGCCAGGTATAGGTAACTTTATTCAAGATTTGACAAAAATGATCCCCAAAGTAATATAAATTTAGACACTTTAAAAAAGTCTAGATGTAAGCCGGGCGTTGGTGGCGCACGCCTTTAATCCCAGCACTCGGGAGGCAGAGCCAGGCGGATCTCTGTGAGTTCGAGGCCACCCTGGGCTACCAAGTGAGCTCCAGGAAAGGCGCAAAGCTACACAGAGAAACCCTGTCTCGAAAAACCAAAAAAAAAAAAAAAAAAAAAAAAAAGTCTAGATGTAAAATTTCAAAAGAAAATTGTTTCAGTTTCAAATCAATTTCAAGTCAAAAGCCAGACAAATTTTACAAATCATAAATACTATTTTCATTCTTAAATTCATTATATTTTCAAAGACAGGTCACCAACATTGCTTTGTTCTTTGATACTGGCCATTTGGACCCAATTAACATGATTTATATCTTCTAAGTTCTGAGTTCGTACCTATCCTGAATATCTTGATATAATTAAAAATATAAATCCAGAAACCACAGTTCTTCCTTCCAGAAGAATTCCAATTATTAAATAGAGAGGAAAGGAAAGAAATAGAAAAATCACCATTTGAACACCACAGTAGTAAATGTCACAAGCAAGGCCTGCCAGGAGACAGGAGAGGCAAACGCTAAGCAGAAACAGGGCATTTGCATAGTCTCAAAGTACCTCTAGCAAACACTCAGTCATTACAAAGGAAAGCAGGGTAAGCTCACAGTAGAGAGTCCCAGGAGACACCACCTCAGCAGAGTGCTCAGAGTGCACCAGAGTGCACCACACCGGCAAAACCCAACGACACCGGCCATCCTTCTGACACAGCGTCACGGAGTGAAGACTACCAAGACGACACGACTAAACGCAAACTGGGATCTGGAACGGTTGAGAGGATGCTAATAACAAGATTAATAAAATATCGACTTTTAGCTTGCTACTTTAGCGAATATTAAGAGCACTATAAAAGATTCACTCTTTAATTTTGACAACTGTTTTCGTTAGGGAAGATGTCAAAACAAGGGGGTGAATGGAGGGCACACAGGAACCCTACTGCTTTTACGACTCTTCTGTAAGTTTAAAACCATGTTAATAGTTCAAAAAATAACTTAAGATATATACATATATACACATATATGTACATGTGTGCATAACGTGTACAATATGTAAAATTGAAATGTGCAGAAATTGGCATCTTGGGCAGCATAGTTAAGCAAAAAATGTGTTCTGAATCTGTCACTGTCTTGCTGGCAACACAGTTTTAAGGTTTCTCCTCTTAAACTTTTAAGTATAATTGTCATATTTTATAGAAAACTTTTCTTTGGAGGGTGGTTAGGTCTCACTACTGGCTAGTCTGGCACTCACTCTGTAGACCAAGGTGGCCTCAAAATCAGAGAGCCATCACCTGCTTCTGAATGCTGGGGTTACAGGTGCGTGCCACCATGCCCATCTTAGCACACACATCCCATAGGTAGGTAGGTAGGTAGGTAGGTAGGTAGGTAGGTAGGTAGGTAGGTAGATAGATAGATAGATAGATAGATAGATAGATAGATAGATAGATAGATAGATAGTGTGTGTGTGTGTGTGTGTGTGTGTGTGTGTGTCACTATGTACCCCTGGCTGGCCAGGAACTCTCTGTAGACCAGGTTGATCTTGCACTCAAGAGATCTACCTGCCTCTGACTGGATTAAAAGTGTATACCACCAAACCCAGCCAAATAAAATCTTTTAAAAACAAGACTCCTGGATAAAATCATGACATCTTGAATCACTTATCCTATTAGTTTTTTGAGACAGGATCTCATGTGGCTCAGGATGGCCTTAAATTTCATTATATAGCTGAAGATGACCTTAAACTTGCAATCTTCCTGCCTCAACTTCCCAAAAGCTGAGACAGGTATATACCACTATGCTTGGTTTATGCAACATTGAGGATTTAACCCAGGACTTCATGGATGAGAGGCAAACACTCTACTAACTTAGCCACACCTCCAGCCTCCATGTAATATTTTTACTACATTTCTACTCGTTATATGTTGGCATTGGTTTGGCTCTATGTGAGTAGAAGCGATGGCGGCTGTAGGTTTACTATTACTAATATACAGGCCCACTGTCTAGAAAACAAGTATCTGATATTTTACTAAGAAACTGCTTTTGTTGCAAAAGTAGATACTGTATGCTAGACCTCCCTTTAGATTTAAAAGGTAAATTATTTACCTATATCTGTATAATAACATATATGGATAACCAAGAAAGGCTCCCTTCTTAAACTTGATTTAACAAATCAACTGTTATTAATACATAACATCTTTCTTATGAAACAGGCAATTCTATGTAATTTATTCTATGAAGTAAAGACCAAATTTAAATCTAAAACACCATGAATTTCCTACTTTAGCTATGGCTGATGCATTCCCTGAGCGTAAATCTCCTTTTCCTTCTATCAGCTATACACCGAGCTCAAACCTGCCCCACAGAAACTATTAAATGGAGAATGATATTATTAAATCATTGTATTTGTTGCTTTTTGCAGTCACTATTTATACTAACTGTGGCATTTAGGTTTCATATTTCTATCATAAGGCTCTCTAGAAGCAGCAATAGCCAAAGATATTTTTCTTAAAAAAGCAATTTTAAAAGTGGATCTTTATCCAAATACAACAAAAGAGCAAAGAAGTAAAATGTCCACAAACATTGTCATTCTTAGGTTAATGTAATTTCCAAACTCACCTTCCCGGTTCCTATGAAAAGCAGAAGTGGGAAGAACTCTAACATAACATGCTACACAAAAAGGAGATAATGACTGACTTCAGGAGCTCACTACACACTGCAGAATATTCCAGTGGGGAAAGGGTGTGACTGTTCAGAACTGCCCATCTATCTGGCTGCCGGCATTCGATTATATTAAACATAGTACTACAAAATGTACCAAGAAGTAGAGTAGTATTACATTTGTGAACGAAACCGAGGTCCAAGAGTCTAAGCTATAATTAATTTACACATGAAGCATATGCAGTCACAATGCACAAAAATGTGACAGTCTGGATGCTTACAAAACAGCCTCAGATTATGCTTTGAGAACCTGTTACAGAAAGTCTATTTCCCTCCTGCTGATAAGCAGCAGCCTAGAGACGCCCATGGATTTCTTAAGCAGTGGGTCTACTTGGCAGTACTGGTAACTCCAGTTTCCTGTTCTGTTCAGTCATCTGAAAACCGACAGAATCCAGTAACGCTCTTCCAGTCCTCTGCCAGCCTTCCATGTTTTTTCCTTTCAGGTTTTAAGTCAGAAGTTGGAATGTGTTGTTCTTGTCACAACAGGCATTTCAAAAGATGGTAACTAACCAAATCCAAGAGTTCTTTGGCCACAATAGTAACAGGCTTACCCTTCATTCCAAATTATTTCATAATCCCTTTTTCTCTAATTTCTCCAGTATGGCCTGGATCTTACAGACGGCCTCTTTCCTGGCCTGACGGACTGAGTCCTGGCCCCCAGTTTCAACAGAATCCAGTTCTAAGAGTTCCTTCGTCAGCATTTCTTCCAGAAGCCAGTATGCCTTGTCTGTCTTTTTCCCTACAAACTCTTCGACTTCTTGCTCAAGATACTGGACCTTCTCCAGCACATGTATGATTTTTTTAATACTTGGAGGCGTGCCTTCATCTGAAGAGAAACACTCTTCAGGGAGATTATTACTCTGAACTGGATTGCTGGGATGGTCACTGGTGGCATTACCATACAGCTGAGGCTCAGCACTGTATTGGACTTGAGAATCCAGAAGGTCTGAATTCTCATTGTTCGCTGCTCCCGAAAACTCATACTGATGGACACTGCAAGGAAAGCCATGCCGGCTCATGCCTTGACCCGACTGGTTATAGGAGTAGGAGGAGTCCTTAGCTTGTTGGGGTGGCGGTGAAGGAGGTGGCTGAGGAGAACTGTTGCCAGGCCAGGCTGAAGCACTTTCTGTCAAGTAGAGATTCCCAGGTGCGACTGAGGGTGCAGCTGAAGGCCAGGGGTAACAGGCCCCCATCCCATAAGCACCAGAAGCCCAGGCACCATCTTGTGGTCGGACAGTTGATCCTGACTGTGGCACAGTGCGGTTACCATCTCCATAGGGATAATGGGGCAAGGTCATTGCAGGGTTCTGTGAAGCAGGGTACCCTGGGACCTGACCCCGGAGAGGAGGTGTTTCTGTCTGACAGTCCTGCTGGGAATAGATCCAACGAGAGACTGGGGTTGGACTGTTACCAGGTGATCGGTAAGTGCTTGGAACTTCCGTGGAGTAATTGCTTTGAGTGTAGCCAGGTACATAATAAGCCCCAGAGTATGAGGCAGTATTTGGTCCAGGACCAGGAGGGTATGGTGGACCATATGCTCCATTTGTATAAGAATTCAAACTCTGGCCTTGTAACTCTGGTCTCACAGGATATGCACTTGGGTATGGGGCTCTCGGTCGCACAGAATTCCAGTAGTTAGAATTATAGCCAGGATATGGTGGCTGTTCCTGGTGTCCGCCTCCGGCTCTCCCCGGCTCTGCCCAGGCGCCTCCCGAGGGGTAGTAGGCATCGCCACCTGCGCCTTCCCCGGGCCAGGTGGTCTCGGCCGGGGCGCCCCCGCGCCCTCGCCAGGAAACGGGAGGCTGGGGAGGCTCGGGGCGCAGAGGAGGGTATAAGGGCGGGGGTACGTGCACCGGGACATCGCCTCCGCCGGGCCCATAGTAGCGGCCGTACGAAGGGCCGTCACTGGGGCCGTAGCCCGAGCGCCTCAGGGCCGACATGGGCTCCGCCGCCGCGAAGCGCTTCCCGCCCCCCACGGCCGGCCCATGGCGCAGGCCTGTTAGCTGCTTTTAAAAGGTCATTCCACCATAATAATCAATACAAGAATATGATGACAAATATTTCAATTCTTTTTTCACTGTCTTTGAAATCCTGTGTATAGTTTGCACCTAGAAGACATGCTAGTTTGGATGAGCCAATCAGACATATAGATAACAACTACCACACTGAACAGCACAGGTCTAAGTTCCCAGTGACTGCTTCCTTTTCTGACACTAACCGGATCGTGCTAATGGTTTCTGGCTTATTCTTGACACTTTGCATAGTAATTCTGTATTATTCTGGCTTCATATTTACATAGACAGGTCACACACATACAAGTGCCACAGTGCACAGGGAGGTCAAAAGACAACCATTCTCACTTTCCACCATGTGGGTCCCAGGAATCAAACTAGGGTCATCACAATTGGCAGCAGTCACCTTTACCTGCTGGGCAATCTCATCAGGCCACAGCTGCTTTCTTTTTTGGTTTTTTGAAACAGGGTCTCTATAATGTAGCTCTGGCTGTCCTGAAACTGGATATGTAGATCAGCCTGGCCTTGAACTCGCAGAGATCCACCCTGCCTCTGCCTCCAGAGTGCTGGGATTAAAGATGTGGGTTACAATGCCCTGTTAGCCTCTGACTTCTATCTTTTTATAGACCATCCTCCAAAATGTCTGGTGTTTGTGGATATATTCGATGGTCTCTTGAATTTTTTGTACTTTGTGAAAATAGCCTGAAAGATGAAATATCAAATGCTGATTTCTTAGCCAAAGGAATGAATTAAATTTTCCATGCCCTCTTGTGTGTGTGTGTGTGTGTGTGTGTGTGTGTGTTTAAATGATGAAAGCAATAAGTAAATTATATGGTGAGGAAGAGTATGTATAGTGCTCACAATTCAATTCCTTTATATCACTAAAGTTAATGAACCTGGGTTACTTTATTTGCAAATTACGCTTGCCCTACATCTATATCGAAGAGCCGTGAAGAGCTACCTGATCAAAAGCATTTAAAGGCGCCATTAGCAAAGAACTCAGAACTTGTTGGCAATGTCTTACCCATTCCCCACGTGCAACCCATCTCATCATCTTGAACATCTCTCTTCCCTTCGGTGGTATCAGCTTCCTCTTCTCCATCGGAGTCTTCCCCTAACATCTTCTTCTCCAGTAATATCTGTTGCTGTTTACGCAGTTCCTTCAACTGTGTTACTGTTAACTCAGATTCTGCCTCTCGGTCTTCCTCTGGTCCCTAATGAATCACGGGGGAAATATATACAGATATGGATTCAGGGATGGAGAAATTATTTTCCGAGATACAGCAATGGACACAGTGGATCCAGACTGACCCCTATGCTCTTGTCACTGGTGAGTGGGAGAATCTTTTTTTTTCTTCTCAACTAAACCTTAAAGAAACTCAGAATCCCAGCCTAGTGACGTCCCAAGCTTCTTACTTTAGATTTTTCCACTTACCTGAAGGATAAAGAGCCGGGTGCTGCCTCCAAAGCGGAAAACGTGCCCAACGTGGACTCGACAGTAAGTGCGGGGCGGGATGCGAGTTTTGTTGAGGAAAGTGCCATGGGTACTTCCCAGATCATAGAGATAGAAGCCCCGTCCAGGGCTGTCGGCTTCTCCGTCGGGATCAGACCCCCGGTGCTGAAGCACCGCATGGTACCGAGACACGGAGGGATGCTCCAGGCATACGTCACAGCTGGCAAGCCTCCCGAAAAGGCAGCAGCTCGTCCCTTGCAAGGTGCGGGTGCCAAGGATGGTGCCGCCCTTCAGGGTTTCGAGGCTGTAGGGGGCCGTGGCTGGGCTGCCCCACGATGGCTCTTGGTACGGCGGAGCCCGGGCCGGACCGCCGGAAGCCGCAGCAGCAGCAGCAGCAGCAGCAGCTACCCGCGGGGATCGGGGCGGCTCCGCGGGTGGACTCCCAGTCTCCCCGCCGTCCGGCTGCGTCGATGATGGGACCTGGGGCTCCCTGCAGCCGGGCTCCAGCAGCACGGCGGGACATTCCTGCTCCACATCCTCAGGGGTTGGGGGGCTGGAGGCTGGCGCCTTGCTCCGCACGGCCGGAGACAACGGCAAAACCGGCTTCTTGAACTCGCTGCTGACTTCCTGCGGTGCAGGCGGTTCGGACTGGGAGGTAGGATCGGCCATCCTCGGCCGGGTGCAACCTCAAAAATGTGTCCCTCCGGAACCCCGGCCGCTCGCTCTCCACGTTCCCAGCTTCCTGCCGCCTTTCTGGACGGCAGTATTGGAGTTCCTCCTTCAAGACTCACCGAGTTGTAAAGGTGTAAATAGCCCTAGGGAGTAAGAATACCGGGGGGCGTGGGGGAGAGCTATCGTGGTGTTGTGCAGAAAGCGGACGTTTTTAGGCGTTGCAACCGGCTGGTAATAACTTCCTGTGGCAGAGGGCGATTGAAAAGAAGCGCTTCCGGCGGCCTAGAGCCATTAATCAATAAACTAGGCTCTTAGGCTTGACCTAGTCGTCGCCTCGGACCTGTCGGAGTCGGACAGCCGCGTAGACCGCTCCTGGAAGACGGCGGTGAGTATTCGAGCCTTGTTGTCTGCCTCAGGGCCAGAGTTCCCCATGTGACTGCTGTCCTGGAAACCAGACTTCCCAGGAGCCTGTGGTTGGCGCCCAAGCCTTGCTGGTCGTGATCACCGAGCCCCTACCCTGCCCCTCCCGGGCCTAGGCTTGATACCCCTTTTCCTCCTGTGGTGAAGTCAGGGAAGGGGGCAGTTTCTTGTTAGTTCGTCCGTTCCTTGTTATTCGCAGAACCAATTGCTGAGGCGGCGTGTGCAGTGGCTTTACGAACCTGGACATCGGAAACCTATTTTCTCTTTCATCCTTTGTATTTACGACCTTGGCATGATCCCGGGCCACAGCTCCCACGTCTGAAAAACTGGAAATAGTGGTGCTCCCTTTGTCACAGGAGTGTTGGAAAACTGAACTAAACAGTAGTTCATATTGTAACTCTTTTAGCAGATGCCTAGACTCTATACCAAGATGGTAGCCATGACAGGTGGGCGAATGCAGCTGATTAAGTCAATTAAAGTTAAATCCAGGGATAAATGCAAATCGATGTGAGAATACAAAGGAAGGATGTATATTGGGGAAATGTTAGGGGATAATGATTTTAGTTATATTAAAGAACCAATTCAAGTCTGATAAAGATGTAGAGGGTGGCCGGGCGGTGGTGGCGCACGCCTTTAGTCCCAGCACTCGGGAGGCAGAGCCAGGCGGATCTCTGTGAGTTCGAGGCCAGCCTGGGCTACCAAGTGAGTTCCAGGAAAGGCGCAAAGCTACACAGAGAAACCCTGTCTCAAAAAAACAAAAAGAGAAAAAAAAAAAAAAAAAAAAAAAAGATGTAGAGGGTGGCAGAGGATTCCTGACATCGGACACTACTCAAAGAGTCGATTATGACAATGTCTGCCGTTCTCAAGAAGCTGAGTAGTGGGGCTGGAGAGATGGTTCAGTGGTTAACAGTGCTGGCTGCTCTTCCAGAGGACCTGAGTTCTGTTCCCAGTACCCACATCAGGGCAGCCTGTAAATCCAGCTCCACAGGGATCTCATGCCCTCTTCAGGCCTCCTTGGGCGCCTGCATACACATGGGACACACACACGTGTACAAAACAATAAAAGTAAAATCTAAGCACCAGGCAGTTGTGGCGCACACCTTTATTCCCAGCGGGTGGATCTCTGTGAGTTCGAGGCCAGCCTGGTCTACAGAGAGGGTTCCAGGACAGCCAGGGCTACACAGAGAAACCCTGTCTTGAAAAACCAAAACGATTAAAAAATAAAATAAAAGTCTTAGCAAAAATAGTTTATTTTTTGAGGGGCCAGGTAGAAGACTCAGCTGGTAAAGGCACTTGTTGCCAAGCCTGACAACCTGAGTTCAATCCCTGGAAGCCACGTGGTGGAAGGAGAGAACTGACTCTCACAATCTGCCCTCTGACTTCTACATGCACACCCCCAAACACACACACAAAATAAGTAAATGTTAAAAAAAAAATTTACAAAGAAAAAAGAAACTTAGTAGTATGATATTATTAGAACTAAGGTCATTTAACCCAGGAATCCCCTCTGTTTGCCTGCAGGGCACTGGGTCCACACCTTTAGCAGTTACTGCATGCTCCTATACTGAAATATTTTGTTTCTGTGTCTCTCACCTCAGGACAAAGAGCTTGCACCTTCACACAATGTCTAGTATTCAATCGATGTGTATCGAACCTGAAGAGACATATAGGCAATGAATCTGGAGAAGCAAATTGAAGACAGATTGTAAGTTTCATTGAATGGTAAGCCACAGAATTTCGACCAAGGATTTCATTCAACAGGAGTTTGTCTGAGACAAAGAGGCAAAACAAAAAAACAGGCTGGAGGTGTGGTTCAGGGATAAAACACTTGCCTAACCTGTGTTCAGTCTTCAGTACCATGAAAAAAAAAGAAAAGAGAGAGAGAGAGAGCAAGCCGAGCAACAATGTAAAGTATTCTGGGAAAGACTAGAGGGAGGGATACCAGAGAGATGGCAGCTGAAGTCTCCCAGCTTCAGTCTGGGGAGACAGCTCGGTCTATAATGTACTTGCCATTGCAAGCATGAGGACCTGAGTTTGAGCTCCCAAACCCATATAAAAAACCCAGGTGTGGCTACATGTGTTTATGAACTTAGTTCTGGGGCAGCAGAAGCGGGCGGATTCCTGGAGGTCACTGGTCTGGAATGAGCAGCAAGGTTCCAGTGAGAGGTCCTGTCTCAAAAAGCAAGATTGAGGACACCTGAGGAACGACACCCAAGGTTGATCTCTGGACTCCATGTACATGCGCACACAAAGAAACCTCTTACATTCTTTCATCTGTATGTCCGAATTTGAAAGCATAAGGCTAGATTAAACGTTCATGAATGTTTCCACCAGGATAAATTAAAATATGCTCAGGCACGGCATAGGATAAAAAGCACCTGCTAGTATTTTTTGTTTATTTTCCAAGACAGTGTTTCTCTGTGTAGCTCTGGCTGTCCTGGATCTCGCTCTGTAGACATTGAACTCAGAGATCTGCCCAACTCTGCCTCCAGAGTGCTGGGATTAAAGGCATGCACCATCACATCTGGCTATCTGTCAGTATGTTTAGTGCTACTTTTTTCTATTAATCTAGCACAGTTGTGTCAAAATACTCTGGAAATATTCTAGACCTCCCATTGAAATTTCATGCTTTGTAGCCAGGCAGTGGTGGTGCACACCTTTAATCCCAGCACTTGGGAGGTAGAGCCAGGCGAATCTCTGTGAGTTTGAGGCCAGCCTGGGCTACAGAGCGAGATCCAGGACAGGCACCAAAACTACACAGAGAAACCCTGTCTTGAAAAACGGAAGAAAAAAAAAAAAAAAGACATGCTTTGTGAAGTGTTTAGATTTAGGCATGATGGGAATTCTGGTCATGAATTAGTGAAGGGAAATAGGCAGTGTACATGTTAGAGTCCCAGGCACCATGACTGCTGGTCATCTACTAATGACCAATTGTTCTTTTGTCCTTCAGTCCAAGAGGAACTGTCACCGTGTGATTGGCATCTGACAATTATTTTTCTCTTAATTTCTTCAAGGAGAACATCCTTTGTCCTAGAGTTTTGCTGACACCTTTCTCAAAGTGATCTCAACTTGCTTTTTATGTAAGAACTGCCTGGACTTCATATTTTTCACTGCAGAAGCCTATGATCTGCAATTGCCAGAGACTTAAACATATTAGCTGTAGGGTCTCATCTACATTAACCCTGAGGGCTCTTCTCTGCTTGCTCTAAAATGTTGAGATACTGGGGAGAGATACCAATCCCGTCAGGCCAGACCAACAGAAGCTCCTTTGACCTGCTCCCACGGGAGTTCCGCCTGGTGGAAGTCCATGACCCACCCCTGCACCAGCCCTCAGCCAACAAGCCCAAGCCGCCCACCATGCTGGACATCCCCTCGGAGCCGTGCAGTCTTACCATCCACACCATTCAGCTGATCCAGCACAACCGACGCCTTCGCAGCCTCATCGCCACAGCTCAGACCCAGAGTCAGCAGCAGACGGAAGGCGTAAAGGCCGAAGAGAGTGACCCTCTTCCCTCCTGCCCTGGGTCACCTCCTCTCCCTGATGACCTCCAGCCTTTGGATTGTAAAAATCCCAATGCACCCTTCCAGATCCGGCATAGTGACCCAGAGAGCGACTTTTACCGGTAAGACAAAGCATTGCTAGTTATCTTTTTCTTTTTTCCCCCCACTTCGGTTTTCGGGACAGGGTTTCTCTGTGTAGTTTTGGTGCCTGTCCTGGATCTCGCTCTGTAGACCAGGCTGGCCTCGAACTCACAGAGATCCGCCTGGCTCTGCCTCCCGAGTGCTGGGTGTAAGGGCATGTGCCACCACTGTCCAGCTATGTTATCTTTTTCTTAAGTGACCTCCCCAGTGATCCTGTTAAGCTTATAGGAGCATTTCCACTTCGACACGAGGAAACTGAGGATGAGAGTGATTGACTTGGCTGACAGCGCTCACATCATTAGTGGAATGTCTCGTGTTAGTCCAAATCTTCAGACTCTAGAGTCTGTATGTTTTTAATTTCCTAATACAGTAGGCATTCATTGAGTGCCTACTCATACCATTCATTTTACTAGAAGTGAAATAATACAGTGATACATAAAGGTAGAAAGAAGGCTGAGGATATCACTCAGTGGTGGAGCCGTGGCCTAGCAACAAGGAAAAAAAAGAAGAAAAAACAGCCTATAACAGTCAGCACCATATTCACATTTTTTTTGAGGGTATATAGTTTCATTCAGCAAAATATTGTTGTTCATCATATTAAACTCATGATATTACTATAATTTTGTAGGGTTTGTTTTTATTTTTGTTTCTTTGGTCAGGTTTCTGTTTTAATTGTTAGCTCTCTAGCCAATCAGCGAACCTCCTGGGTGAGCTCCAGGCCAAGGAGAGACCCTGCCTTCAGATAGACGGCAGTCGCTGGGGAGACTGCAGGATGAAGGGGTCTGTTTCCCTGGGAAGGTGGAATTGTAAAACTCTCAGTTGGCCACCCCGGGGCAAGAGCACAGGTAACACTAGCATGCCTCCTCTTTCAGCGGAAGAGGAGGACCTGTGACTGAACTCAGCTGGCCCTCCTGCCGGCAGCTCCTCTACCAAGCCGTGGCCACGATCCTGGCCCACGCAGGCTTCGAGTGTGCTAATGAAAGCGTCCTGGAGACCCTGACTGACGTGGCGCACGAGTACTGCCTGAAGTTCACCAAGCTGCTGCGCTTTGCCGTAGACCGGGAGGCCCTGCTGGGACAGTCCCCATTCCCTGATGTCATGGAGCAGGTGTTCCATGAAGTGGGCATTGGCAGCATGCTCTCCCTCCAGAAGTTCTGGCAGCATCGCATCAAGGACTATCACACTTACATGCTCCAGGTGAGGTGGCCTGGGAGACGTGGGCACCGATGCCATAGTCTGGGAGAGTCCAGCAGCGTCCACAGCACAGGTTCCTTCCGGAGCCCAGTGCATGGGGACTTGCAGCTGAGTGGCTTTAACCCACTTTTCTCGTGGCCTGTTGTTTCTGTGTCCTCACACTGGCCCAGTGAGATGTCAGGGCCCTTTCAGTCAGTGGGCAGCTCAGAGGTATCTGGGGTCTCAGCACTGGCACTGTGCTTAGCATTCTTTTTAGTCAACACGCATTTATTGTGACTTATTGTGAATCAGGCATTGTGGGAGATCATAGCTTACTTGGTGAGTCAACTCTTTGGAACTTGCAGTAGTCACGAGAAGCACAACCAGGCAAACCTGTAATAGCCACAACCATTTCAGAGAACACTAAGTGTGTCGAAAACTAAACAAAACCGAAGGAGGTCCTGGAAGGGGGCCTGAAGGGCTAGGGTTAGAGCACAAACATCTCTCCCGTTTGTCCATCTTAGGCAGTTTGTCCACTTAAGAGTGACCGGGAACCCTCAGCTTCTAACGGAGACTGCTTAGGATCCAGATTGCTTGCTTCACTCGTGTTGGCCCGTAGGGTCTATAGGCCACATGTCTGTGGGGGTGGGGGTGTGGGGGGGGGTCTGTCGTGTGAGACAGGATTCCACTTGTGGCTGGCTTTCCTCTCCTCCCTCCGGCATATTTGCCTCATGTAACTTTTAATTAACGATCAAGACTGTCTGACACATTTTCGTTGTGTGCCTCTGTCGTCACCTTGGACCCGACCCTTCAGCAACTTCCTCCCATTGGCAGCGCAAGTCCTTGTTGCTTAGTGGTGCTGCGGATGCATGCATGGCCTTGCACACCCGAAGCACACGCTCTCCCGCTTCCGCTGGCCTGCGCGCCCAGCCCTGGCAGGAGAAGTTTTACCATTCAACTTTCAGGCTGGCTCAGTTAAGTGTTTGCCTCAAAACCATGAGGACCTGATTCATTTCCCCGACTGAGCCCATGAAAAGAGTCGGGTGTGGTGGTGCACACCTGAAATCCCAGCATTGGTGAGATGGGAGATGGAGAGGGATTCCTGGAGCTCACTCTCTCACAAGGCGGAAGCACCTGAGAAAGGCAGCCGCGATGACTCTTTGACCTCCACACACATGCACTTGAGTGCACATGCACACACATACATGCATAGACACGTGCATACCCACACATGTACATACACATGCACACACACACACACACCAAAAAGAAAGAAAAAATAAAAGTACAAATCATCTGATAACCTGTACTCTCCTGGGTTCTCCTTGGGTTACCACAAGTTGACTATCCAATCAAATTCTAGAATAGCCTTGGAAAATTAACTCTTGCTTGCCAACAGATTAGTAAGCAGCTCTCTGAAGAGTATGAAAGGATTGTCAATCCCGAGAAGGCCACGGAAGACACTAAACCTGTGAAGATCAAGGAGGAACCTGTGAGTGACATCACGTTTCCTGTCAGTGAGGAGCTGGAAGCTGACCTTGCTTCTGGAGACCAGTCCTTACCCATCGGAGTCCTCGGGGCTCAGAGTGAGCGCTTCCCGTCCAACCTGGAGGTGGAGGCTTCGCCACAGGCTTCAAGTAAGGCACTACGTGCAGTTGGGCTCTAGTTCTGTCCATCTTAGCACTTAGACATTTTAGACTCGGACTCTAAGTGGGGAAAAGCAGGCATGGGCAGAAGAACGTTGCTGGAACAAACAGCTGTGGTGGGCCCTTTTCAGTATGCTCTGCTGGAAGAAGCTGTGTTCCTCCCCAGAGACGGCCAACCAACTGCAGACAAAAGGGATGAGATTGTCGTACCCTGTTTGAGTACGCAGCTCTCTTGTAGGTTGTAGCTGTGATGACACTGGTTCATTTAGTTTTAGGCCATTACACTTGTATGTGTTTGGCTGGTTATTGAGACAGGTCTTGCCATACAGTCTAGGTGGGTCTGAAATTCAAGTCCTCCGGCTTCAGCCTCCCTCGTGCTGGGATGGCTGGGCTACACCACATGCTGCCTGCCTCACTACCCAAGTCAGTTACATTATAATTAGTTTGGATACTTGTTTACAAACGTAAATGCATAAGAAATTTAAATATCAAATCAAATGTGACCCACAGAAAATTAGGCCAGTGTCAGACATGCTGAAAAGAGGCTTTTGGCCAAGGAAGAAGAAACAGTTAACAGCAGAGCTGTATTTATTACCAGGATACAGAGAGGGAGGGGCATCCAGGACCATGTCCCTTGTCAGGAGAAACAAGCAGGGAACAGATGTCAGCATCATGCAGTGATCAGAGTCTTCAGAATGCAGGAGAGGTCCAGAGAGAGTCTCAAACAAAAGGCAGGAAAATAAGAAGACAGCCCCATAAAAGGAAGGAAAGAGAGCTTGGGAGATGCTCAGTGTTAGGAGAGCTTACTGTGCAAGTGTGAGGACCCGGGTTCGAATCCCAGCACCCGTGTAAAAGGAGTGGGTGGCTATGTGTGTCTCTAATCCCGACACTGGGAAATGGAGACAGGTGATCCTAAAAGCTTACCAGCCAGCCTTGTAAAAACTGAGTTCCAGGTCAAGGCAGTAAGAGCAACAGAAGATTCCAGCATCCTTCTCTGGCTTCTGCATGCATGTAGGTATGCACACATACCTGCAGGTTTATTTGTATTACACACACACACACACACACACACACACACACACACACACACACACACGGGAAGGACAGGATAAACTACCTGAGCAAGGCCTGGAACTGTATCTACCTTTGAACATAATCTTTCCACCCAGTTTTACTTTCCTGGTGCAGGGAAAATGGAGATGGGAAGTTGGTAATTTGGGGTGACATTTTGAACCATAGACATCCTCAGTCCATATGTGGAACAGCTATGAAGACAGCGTAGAGGACGCTCGTCAGCCCTGGATGGGAGTCAGTTTGGCCAGTTCTGTTTGGCCCCCCACAGGTTCATACTCTTCCCCTTCGTTCTAGGTGCAGAAGTAAATGCTTCTCCTCTTTGGAACCTGGCTCATGTGAAAATGGAGCCTCAGGAAAGTGAAGAAGGCAACGTGTCTGGGCATGGGGTGTTGGGCAGCGACGTCTTTGAGGAACCAATGTCAGGCATGAGTGAAGCTGGAATCCCACAGAGCCCCGAGGACTCGGACAGCAGCTATGGTTCCCACTCCACGGATAGCCTCATGGGGTCCTCCCCCGTTTTCAACCAGCGCTGCAAGAAGAAAATGAGGAAGATTTAACTGCAGGACCTTCTGGTCCAGACCAGCATCATCAGCAGAGAACCTCATTGTTTAGATTGTTTCCATAACAGTGATTGGATTCTTATTCTTAAATACAGCGGGCTTTCCTAATTTCAGAGAAAAGGTCTTAGCCTGGCTACATTTCACGCTGGCACCGTTTTTGTGCTTTTTCAGAACAACAGAGCCACTGTTCACAGTCCGACTGTGATACTGGCAGTAATCAGACCAAAGCACGGTCCCCGCTGTTATCTTCCTGTGGGACACACGTTCTTAGCTCCTCTCGGCCATCTCTCTGGCACAGTTGGGAAGAACCACCGACACTTTGATGATGTTCCCTGCAGAGGTGCAAAGCCGAGGTGTTCTGCTTAAACATCAAGGCTTGTGGCATTCATTCACATCAATATATGCCATTAGAGATGTCAGGTTCTCATTCATGCATTTTGGGTCAAGTCATTGGGAATCCAGTAGTAATACAGGAAATAGCTAAACATAACATCAGTCATGTTTCAAAACTATTTTTGCTACTCAAGCCTCTTACAAAATGAGAGCCCTGTGGTGACAGCCTTATGTAAACAGCGCTTTTCCCACATTTCTTTTCTAGATTATTCTATCCAGTCTCATCCTTTTTACTTTTAGTATGCTTTCTGCTGACAGACACTTTCAAGCATTTTC
This sequence comes from Peromyscus leucopus, assembly GCF_004664715.2. Lineage (NCBI taxonomy): Eukaryota > Metazoa > Chordata > Mammalia > Rodentia > Cricetidae > Peromyscus > Peromyscus leucopus. The sequence goes on from NC_051081.1 coordinate 34,701,598, forward strand.
ACCGTGCACATTTCCAACTGCTCGTTTTCTCCTTTGTGAAGGATGCAAACAGGACCTGCTCCAGTTGCTAGATGGGCAGCATTTGCTTTGTTCCAGGTTGTTCTTTGTTTATTTTGTTTTGTTGTTGTTTTCTTGAAGAAGACATCTGAGGAGCCAGAGAGATGGCTCCGTGGGTAAAGGCACTTGAAACTTGAGTTTCTGATCCCCAGGCCCTACATGGTGCCTGGAGAGAACTAACCTCTCCAAGTCGTCCTTTGGCCTATATACATGCCATGGTGCATGCCTGGGCGTACCACACACACACACACACAATAAATTTAAAAATAAATTATTTTTGAAAACAGTCAAATGTTTCCCTTCTTCTGAACAAGTTCCTCCCCACCCCCTTCATGTCTTGTGTGTGTGACCCTGTTTATCAGAGTTGGCTCAAGTGTAGGTGAGAACTTAGTGGAACAAAAGCAACCTAGCAGCAGCTACCTCACTGAGGAAAAGCACACCCCCTCCCTCAACAACCAGCCTTTGCTAACAGGCCTTCGGAGGGGTGGGGTCTCAAGGTGCCCTCTCATCACGATGAAATGTTGGCAGGCCTATCTTGTGCAGGTAACCAGCGCTATAGTGAGTCCGTGAGTACAGTGGCTACATCATCTTCAGAAGGTATCTTTTTGCTGTCCATCTCTCATCCTGTGGTTCTTAAATTCTTCTCACTCCCCTTCTATTGATGGTCCCTGAGCGTGTGTGTGTGTTATAGATGTGTCCTAATTAGCACCTCACCACCACTTACTCGCCACACTTTGGCCAGTTACAGGTTTCTGCATTAACTGATGCCCACTACCATAAGCTCCGATGAAGGCCAAGCATAGCTCTATCTCAAATGGTAAACGAGTTTAGGCCAAAGGATAGGCATGTTCCCTTCCTCAAATGCCAAACCAAGGTGAGGGGTTGAGCTCCCGACCTTGGAGTGTGTTTCCGGGTTTATTTCGTGCCTGTGTGCTAGCGCATGTGGGTGCGGTCGTGTGTGAGGAAGCCAGAGACAACTGTGCGCAGTCAATTCTCTCCACCTTCACACGGCTCCAGGGACCAAACCCACGGCGCCAGGCTGGCACAGCAACACCTTTAACCCACTAACCCATCTCCCCATCCCACTTCCGGGGTTTTTAAAGACAGCCACATCATGTACCTCAGACTGACCTGAAGTTATACCTTATTTTAAAATATTTATGAATTTCCAAACTAATCCTTAACACTCTTAAAATCTACCCCGTTTTGATCTTCATTTTCATGAATGAAGTGGCCAAGAGGCAGTGTATGTACAGTGTTTAGTTCACTTAGTTGGGAAACGTTCATTAAGCACATCCATATACTAAGTCTCACACAAGTGGCGTAAAGACAAGACCCTACAGAGCTGACAGCAGGAGAGACAAGTACCATTTTAAGAGAGAAATAGGTAAGAGGAGGCACCATGGAGAAGAGCTGAACATGTTCAGAGTATTGCTTTGCAAATAGTTTCCCCTTGAATAGGTCAAGCAAGTATAGCGGCCCAACCCTACAGATGCAGCATTCAGGAGGCAGAGGTGGTCTGGGACACAAGAAAGGTCCTCTTTTTCTTTCTCTTTTTTTAGACAGGGTCTCACTAGGTAGCCCTGACACCCTGACAGGTCTCGAACTCACAGAAGTCCACCTGTCTGCCTCCCAAATGCTGGGATTAAAGATGTGCACCACAAAAAAAAAAAAAAATGTGCACCACAACGGCATGACGTCGGGCAGAAAGGTTTTAGCTTTAAAAAAGATCAGAGTTTCCCACTAGGTATGGAATATTGAATAATTAATGGTAAAATAAAATTCTGTGTTGCCTTGAAATAATACTGGAGAACAGGCACCAAGTCAAGAAAGACAAGGATACTTTGAAAAGGCAAGTTATGAGGACTGGTAGCTGATTCATCTGGCCTGGGATTAAGTCGTAGGCTGAGTTGGAACAGTGTTCTGAAAGTCGAGCACACCCCAGTCACCTGGGGGGCTTACTGAATAGTCTGCTGAGCCCCCACCCCATTTCTGGTGAAGCCAATTTGGAGATAAATCAGTAAAACTTTCCTGGCTGATGATCTTACTTCCGGTCCAGAGACTACACCCTGAGAACGAGGGCAAACCCTTCTGGTTATGTGTTACTGAATAGATACCTAGCCAAATCCTGTGGTCACAATGTTCTACATTGTTCTAAGGACGATATAAATAGGACATGGCTTTGGACCTGGGTAGGTAATGCACATGGGAAACTAAACTACACATTACATCCTGCCAGACCTGCCTTTAAAGCTCGGTTCTAACTAACAGTGAATCAATTAGTGATCACGTAATTTCTAACTTGAAATCATGACAGACAAGTTTACCACAAGGTTAAAAACTTTATCCAGGTCACCCTTCAAACAGAACTCTCTATAATGTTACCTCAGGCGAGCACATCTCATACCAGCTCTGGCTGCCAAGGGCCCCCGCACTGCCCCGTCTCCTCCCATCCTGGTTAAGAACAGCAACTTGAGGTGCAGAGGCAAAAGGACAGTGCTAAAGAAGCTGAGTCCACAGTCCAGCCTGGTCAAGATCCAAAGTCGTCTTCAGAACCGTCCCATGAGCATCGAAAGTACTTGAGTTCAAACAGTGCAACTCCAAGTTTTAGGCTCGACAGTTATCAGCTTCCAGAGCGGTGAGAATACACTTCCTTGTATAAACACCAGGAGAAGTTTCCAAGGATGGGCACCCACCTGCCAGCTCCAGCTTCAACCCTGACTTCATCTAAGTCCGGTTTCCCTCAAAGAAGTCACTATCCTGGAGAAACTGCTCTTGCCTGCAGCCCTGACTCCCAGGAAGGACCTCTCTGTGGAGACCCAGCATGTCAGACTCAGGAACAAGTGGGATGGGCTACTTGTTCCTCTTCCAGTGTTGTGCCATTGATTCTTGCATGAAGTTCTGAAACGCTGGCTCTTCGCGGCTTTCCTCTGTAACTGCAGGAGAAAAGGGTGCTCTTTTTAAAACCCTCTGGGTACGACAAGCAAGTCAGCCCTGTCACACACACTCACACACACACACACACACACACACACACACACACACACACACACACACACCAGTCAGAAACCACATTTGAAAATGATTTTTCACTTTTTCAAGACAGGGACTCACTATAAATCCCAAGCTGGCCTGGAACTCAAAGTCCTCCTGCCTCCATCTCCACCACTGGGTTCCAGGCATGTGCCACCACACCTGGCTGAAACTACTTTTACGGCATTAAGTACTCACACCTCCGTTAATGAAACAGCTTCTAGAAGCATGCCTTATTTATCAAGTTACCAAAGTGTGCAGCAGCTAAGTAAAGAGAACATCCCCTTCATAAATAACTAAAAGGAGGTCTACTCAGGGAGGCAAGAGACAGAAAAACATCTAGAGTAGAGTTAGCCACTGCCTCAGCTACCCAAGAGCTAGGAATAAGTAGGGAACTGCCATATTTGACTGTTAAAGATCCAAAACAAATCACTCAGGGGCTGGAGAGGTGGTTCAGCGGTTAAGAGCATTGGTTGCTCTTGAATAGGCCCCAGCTTTGTGCCCAGCACCCACGTGGTGGGTCACAACATCTGTACCTCCAGTTCCAGGGGACTTCTGACCTCCGTGGGGACCAAGTATTCACATAGTGCGTACATAGACATGCAGGCAAGACATTCACATACATAAAGTAAAAATAAATACATCTTTTAAAAAACCCAACATTAAGGACTCAGGATGTAGCTCAGTGGCACATGCTTTTAGCAAGCAGGAAGCCCTGGAGTCCATCCTTATCACCAATTAACCAACACAGCAGTAACAGAAACAGTGGCATCTGCAGATGAGTCAGAAGTTACAAGGCATAAAAGGCATGGTACTGGGGTTTTGGTACCCTGCCCATTGTGTATAGACCGTTGCCTAGACAGGGCTCCTGACTGTCTTGAGAGGAAAGTCAAGCTGAGGGCATACAAACAGTGAGGCTGTATGGATGCACTGCTCTCAGCTCTTGACTGTGGATGTGAGGGAAGTCCCTGCCTTGACTTCTCCATAACGATGGAACCTGGAATTAGGAAATAAACTCTTTCGACACTAACTGCTTTCTGTCAGGCTATTCTGTCACAGCAAGGGAACACAAGTAGACCGTGGAGCATAAATGTGCGTATGTAGAACATACAGGACTTTGCTGGCACTGTTCGGTTCAGCATCCTCTTTCCTGCCACTGACCACATACTCAGATCTTCAAAGTCTCAACAGCGTCAGTCCCATCAGCGACCTCTCACCTCTGTGGTCAATGTCATCCGTGTCACTCTCGGCCTCCTCATCCTCTTCATCCAAGGTTCCTCGAGTCAGGATCAAGTCAGAAGGGTCCAGCACAGGAGAGACACTGTCTGGGGTTAAAACACTCGTCAGCACAGATGCGTCTTCACGAGCTGCTTCTGAGTAATTATGACTATCCGTTGGCAGCATCAGAGAGCTCGTGACAAACAGAAGGCAGGAGAGTGAGTCTTCCACCTGTCATTTCTACCAGGGCTTCGTTCACAAAGCACTTTCGTGAGCCCCCTTATTTCCACTGAGGAAAACATAAGAAACACCAGCACGCTGCCTCGCTAGCTCACAGACTAGAAGGAGCTATGGTTTTTTCCAATGAAAGATAAGGAAATACAAGGTTGCAAACTGGCAACAGTTTAAAGACTGTAGAAGCTTCTGGGTGGGATAGAGGTTCAGGGGAGGTCTGAAGAAAATACAGGGTGAAATGATATGGAATAGAGCTGCCATGGCAACCTTCAAGCAATGGAAGGGGGGTTAAAAAAAAAAAAAAATCAAATGTGGTGCGGCCATATCTGATGGGAACGGCAGAAGTCATAAGCCAGCCCAGCTGCTTAACAAAGATCCAGCCAAGCTGAGCCCCATGATGGCTGCCATGCCACCTTGGGTTTTCATCTCCACTTGTTGCATACTTAGAGAACTTTTAATATTTGCACAATTTGGGGATACTGGATTGATAGAAAATTCCTTTTGAATCATTTATGCCTTCTCCCAGGAATGCTGCTTCTAAGGTTCCCCAGGAAAGTCCTGGACATACTACCCCTCCCACTTTTAGGAAGATATATATCCTCATCTACTTGAAGGTCTTGTTACACCTTGGAGGTTGTGACACACATAAAGCAGCCAGAGGTCTCTTTATGAGGCTATGAGACATTCTTGAAACATCTATCCCTGTACTTACTTAGGGACAAGATATTCAAAACAAAGTAAACTTGAAAGGTTAACAAGATTCGGTGGGCTAGAAGAATTGCAAGCCTCTTCCCACTGAACATTCAGGCGATTATGTGGCATATACAGCTACAAAGTTAGACTAGCTGGAGTCGCCTCTGCCCCACACAGGGACTTATATTGATGAGCAAAGAATGGAGTGGAAAGATGATAAGAGAATGAGGTGTCAGGACCTCCCTTTCTTAGAGAAGTTAGCTCACGAAGAGTCACTGTGGTGTCATATGACCAAGGTACAACAGAATGCCAGGATTAGACATATAAAATTCTATAAAGATATAAAATATAAACATTGTATTATGCCAAAATTTAAATAATAACTGCAGCAGCTTTGGCCTGAGGACTTTTCTTGGGCATGCTGACTGTTAAGAGTTAATAATACACTGCTTGGGACACAGCAATATGGCCGGGTATCCTTGAAGCAACCAGATCTACCAGCCATACGCCTTTAGATTCTTAAAAATTGGGTTATGGGGTTAATGAGTAAAAATGGCTATAAAAAATAACTGTTTATCAATGATGTTAAAACTTTAGGGAAAGCCGGGCGGTGGTGGCGCACGCCTTTAATCCCAGCACTCGGGAGGCAGAGACAGGCGGATCTCTGTGAGTTCGAGGCCAGCCTGGGCTACCAAGTGAGTTCCAGGAAAGGCGCGAAGCTACACGGAGAAACCCTGTCTCGAAAAACCAAAAAAAAAAAAAAAAAAAAAAAAAAAAAAAAAAAAAAAAAAAAACTTTAGGGAAAATGATTGGAAATGATAACTCTGTCCTGTCATAGTTTATTAATGATGACTAAAAGATGAGCAAAAGGAAGTGAAACCCATGTCCAAAGACAAAAATGATATGATCTATGTTTTGGAACAACATGAATCTATCTCTGCTTACTAAATTCTGTATAAATAACGGAGCACTCTTTATTTATTTATAGCTGTAAGATTCTCACCACCACCATGGCCTGGCTTACCTCCCTCCCTCGCCAACTCCTTACATCCTCTGCAGGGACCTACCTGTCTACCTTCAGGGATGGCTCCCAGCACGAATATACTATTAGAGGTAAAATTCCCTACTTGGTGGATAAGGACTAGGCCCTAAGAATGGGAAGAAAGTCTGATCCAGAAATTCCTGGCCCAGGACTCAAGGTGTGAACACTGACCACTGTTCAAGAGACTGGAGAGCTCAGCTAGGGAGAGGTGTAAGACAGGCTGATCTCAGTGGCCAGCCAGGCATGGTGGTGCACACCTTTAATCCCAGCACTTGAGGAGCAGAGGCAAGCAGATCTCTGTGAGTTCGAGGACAGCTTGATCTACAGAAGAAGTTCCAGGACAGCCAGAGATGTATAGTAAACCATGTGTGTGTGTGGGGGCGGGGGACGGACGGATGACACACCTATGTCTCTATAGAACAATGATGACAGAATATGCTGACAGTGTATGTCCTTCTACACCCAACTAAGAATAACCCAAATATACTAGAGACTTTTCTCAAATCATCCATGGACTCTTCTTCCCTTCCCATCTGGATGCAGCAGCAGATTTAACTCCGGATTTGTGACTCTGGAGGACCTCGGTGTATACACACACATGAGATGGGGAGGTATCAGGAATGGCCCAGGAGCATTCATGTCACTGGCTACCCAGGCAGGTTCCCACCTTGCTGTTCTCTGATGAAAACAAGTGAATGAAGGTCACAACAGAAGCTTCTTTCTTTTAATAAGGTACCCAAGGAAAAAATGTTGCTATATGAAGAAAAGAAAAAAAAAACCTAAAGCTTATAATTTATTGTCACAATAAATATATAAATAAAATGGAACTTATTATATATTAAAAAATAAAGTCCATCTATTTAGTTTCTGGGTCTCACAGAGTTGCAACAAATTTCCACCCTGCTTTTTGTGGGCAGTTCATCTTCTTGCCTCTCGAGGAGGTGGGGTATATATGTATTTTAGACTTATTATGTGTGTGTTTTGACTACTTTTATGTGTGTGTTTATGAACCACATGTAAGCCTGATGCCCATGGAGGTCAAAAGAGAGAGATGGCTCCCCTGAAACTGGAGTGGGTGGCTATGAGCCATCATGGGGGCTGGGAATTAAATCCTGGTTCTCTGCAAGAGCAACAAGTGCTCTTAACTGACGAGCCATCTCTGCAGCCCCAGGGGTATTTATTATTTAATATGAGCATATCCTAGACACTCCCCTCTGAGGGTCAGTGATAAGAATAACAGACAGAAGGAAAGAAAGGGGACAGAAGAGGGAAGAACCAAGAGTGAGGAGGCAGCAGGATCAAAGACTGAAACACAGAACACAACACAGACCCACACCGTTAGGAGACCAAGCAGTTTAAAACAGTAACGACACTTAATAAGGAAGACAAAATCCACTGCATAATGTAACAAGAAATATGCAAAACATACTCAGGATAACATTCCAGAAAGACACAAGACTTGCCAAATACAAAAATTCTTCCTGCTCTTGAGGAGGAAGGTGTGAGATCAGCCAGGTCGGTTCTTCCTGAGCTATGTAAGCAGCACAAGGCAACCTCTTTACAAATGCCAAAGCCTTCTAGGAGGCTGAGAAGCTGATGAGAAGTGCATGTGGAAAAGCAAACGTGAGAATAGCAGGGAGAGAAACAGGACCAGGGAGACCAGCCTGAGCAGACACCGAAGCATTTCTTAATTAAAATGTGCAGGCATGTAAGGAAAGAAACCAGCAGAATAAACAAGAAGTCCAGGATAAGCTGAGTGCTCCGTGGATAAGGACTCTCAACCCCAACGCTGATGAGCTAAGTCTGCTCTGAAGGGAAATGGCTGCACCTAAGTAAGGCCGTGCATTAGACAATGGTGTCTCCATGCTAATCTCCTCGTTTTTCCTCATTGTACAGAGGTGGTTTGGTTTGGTTTGGTTTTTTTGAGATAGAGTTTCTCTGTGTAGCCCTGGATGTTCTGGAACTCTGTAGACCAGGTTGGCCTCAAACTCAGAGATCTGCCTGCCTCTGCCTCCCGAGTGCTAGGATTAAATGTATGCACCACCACATCCTGGCTATACTGAGGTTTTATAAAATAATATCTTTATTTTTAGGAAGTATACACAGAAGGATTCAAAATAAAAGATCATCATATTTGCATGAGTTTTAAGTAATATCTAAAATTCAGTTATAACACACTGTTAAAAAAAAAAAACAAAAAAAAAAAACAGCCACAGTACTTTGCCAAAGTACAAAACTTCCAAAAGGACCTCAGAGCAGCGTAAAGCGCACACCACCCTCGGGTACTTTCTGTCCCAGGTCACTTTGCAGATCCATGTACGCACGTCTCCCACCGCCCCACCCTTTCTCTTGCTGCTGAATGCTCCACCCCTATTCTCTGCCCTCAGCAAGCACCCTTCCGATACCTTTGCCGGTCCCTGTGTCCAGGGCTACGGAGCCCATGTCCTTCCGCAGGCGCTCCAGTTGCTCCTTCTGCTGATCACTCTGGGCACTCGCCTACAGACGGAGGGAACATCCTCAGGTTAAAGCAGCAGATGCCGGGCTGGTGAGAGGGCTCAGCGGTGTAAGTGCTGGCCATGAAGGACGACCTGAATCCCATCTGCGGACCCCACGTGATAGGAGAGAACCGACTCCCGCATCCCGCAAGCTGTCCTTTGTCCTCCAGATACCAATAAATTTAAGACTGTAACTTTTTTGTTCAAAGGAGATCTCTGGGGCAGGGCTTTTAAGTGAGCAGCTAGGTGCTCAGCAGACGTGAAGTACTGGTTTCAATCTCCAGAACAAAGAAATAAAGCAAAGTAAATTATAAATTATTATAATAATATATATAATATTTAGATGCCAGTTTGATTTTTTTTTTTAAAGGTAGGGAATCATGTAGTGTAGGCCACCCACCCCCAAACTCTCTATGTAACCACGGATGATATTGAACTTAATAGGGTCCACCACCTAAGAACAAGCACAATACATGCTAAAAAGACTCTCAACCAACTGAGCTGGGTCCCCAGGCCCAAGATGGCACCCTTTTAAGAAGAGATTAGGAATTATAAGGTACTAGAGGCCGGTAAAGGATGGCAGACATAGAGACAAAACGAGTGAGCCATGTGGGTCCAAGCGGCAGCAGATTCTCAGTCATGCGCTGAATGAACTCATTCAGAGCTTCAGGGCTTACACCCAAAACCATGACCAAAGAACCCTCAAATGGAGCTTGCAAGGCCCTCGGAGAAAGGACCCCATGCAGGCTCTGACAATGGGAGAGACTCAAGTTAGAGTCTGGGACAAGAGCTGTGTGACACCCTCTGTTCTTCAAAATCCTACAACAAGCCTTAAAGCTGACCTCAGAGACTGGGTGAGGTAGGGCATAAAAAGGTCTTGGTAAATATATTTCAGCAAAACTCTGATATTTTAAAAATTCAGATACAAAGCCTGTGTGGTGCTCAGACTGTAATCCCAGCACTCAGAAGGATGAGGCAAAAGAAGGATAAATATTCACATATGAAGAGAAGAAGGTTGCTAGGAGGCCTTTCTGCATACAGACAATTACACACAGCCTTACCAATGTCAATGACCAAGGGTTTGAGATGGGACGTGGTGTCACAGGCCTGCAGTCCCACCTGCTCAGGTGGCTGAGATAAGAGAGCACTAGAGCCCCAGAGTTTTAGACCAGCCTGGGGTACGTGAGACCTCAACTCAAAACCAAACAGAGCTGGGCACACAGCTCAGTGTGTAGAGCCCTACCAAAAAACGAAAAAAACAAAACAAACACACACACACACAAAAATGCAAGAATTTAAAAGAAACACTGAAATTCCATTAGTCAATTATATCTCAATAAAGCTGGGGAAAAAATAAAATACAAGCCAAGCAGTGGTGGCGCATGTCTTTAATCCCAACACTCAGGACGCAGAGACAAGCACATCTCTACGAGTCTGAGGCCAGCCTGGTCCACAGAGGGAGTTCCTGCACAGCCTGGGCTACACGGAGACCCCAGTCTCCAATCTTCTTTCCTTCTCATGCCTCCTCCCTGAGTGCAGATTACAGCACAGGCCAGCATACCAGCTGGTCCCCAACTCCTCTGCTCAAGAGTCCCCCACCAGTCTCTGGTGACTGGCGGGGACTGCAGGCCTGTGCCACGTGTGGGTCAGAAGGACTCTCTGACAGCTCTAACCCTCTCCCTCTTACCAGTGATTTCTTCAGGCGCTCGTATTCAGGCCGATATTCCCTGGAGAAAGAAATGCCTTCCTTGTAAGTTCCTCTCCCGAATGACCCACACCACCCACCCGACCTATCCCGTTTGCGACCTCACTGGAGTCCCCGCACACCCTCCGCATCACCGAGTCTGCCCTGTGGAACTCAACAACACCTAAGGGCTGCTGTAGAAGCTGACAATGAAGCCACCACCGCTGAGGGACTGAGGGGCTCGTCACTGGTGTGAGGAGGAAACAGGTAAGGAGACGGGCTGCTGCTCAGGAAGCCCGGGGTGTAAGGAAGTGATGGACCTGAGTGACAACAGAACCGACTGCATCCTGAGCCTGGGAAACATACACAAAACCCTTCAGGGTTCATCAGTGTATGATAAATAATGTTGCCTGGCAACCACAATGTCACCCTTAGGGTCAAACTAGGAAGCCCAAGCAGCATGCTAACAAGCAGCCCATGAGGTCATGGTCTCGGTGTCACAGGTGAATGGGACCCCACTGTCAGCAATGAAGTGTCTCCATGAGGTGTCACTAACTGTGATGGGACTTAGCGTATACTTCTTCAAGTAATACAGCAACCCTAGTGCCAAGGCCACACCATGCCCGTGAGCAGGTGATGTCTTACAGGGACATAACCATGATCTTGTTCCTGAACTATCTACAGGTCTTCTGTCCTACAACAGACGTGAGAAGTTGCCCACGAAGCTTGTGATATCTACCAAGTGGCTCTTCTCAGAACAGGCCTGATGGCCGCTGCCGGGCAACCACTCAGAGCAGTGAACACTTTATACGGCTACCTTTTCAAAGAAGGGAACAGGCACCTGTCACTCCTGAGCGTGGCCAGGTCTGATACACACAGGCAAGTAGATACCCTTTCCACAGGAGATGGAGATGCCTCTCCTGGCACGACCACCACGTGAGGATGGTGGGTGACGAAGAGCGCATCGACGGTCCTTCCCTCATCCTCACCTTTCGTACTCCTCGGCGGCACTGGCGACCTGAGCACAGAGTTCATCGAAGCCGGTGCCCACCACAGCAGAGACACCCACCACCTGCCAAGAAAGCATGAATGTGCGTGCTGGACAAGGACTCTGCTACTGAGCTGCATCCCAGCCCATGGACCCCCTTTACTAAGCAGAACCTGCTTTACAGAACGTAAAGCATTTCCTTTCAGCGCTGGCTCAAAGCCCGTTAAGGCTATGGTAAGCCATTATCTGCAGCAACCACCACTACATCAGGAGATAAATTTACCCGGAGGGAGCTGTAAAACTCATCTAACACCAGGCTCATGGAGCGAGTCAGGTTACTGACGTAGGTAGTCTCTTGGTTCAAGGCATCTTGGAAAGCCTCAAAGTCCTGCATCCACTCCACTGCAAAGCTGTGGTCGATGATGTCGGTCTGTGCCAGAGAGAAGGCAGGCGTCAGCGACCTGAATCAAGAGCACAACTAAACCAGGGCAAAAATCATTTATGCAAATGGTGACCGCCAAGAACTCAGCACCCACAGAGTTTCCTTCTCCGGCTCCCGTTCCCAGCTCCACTGCAACAAACCCTAAGGAAAGCTGCCTTGCCTCTGATCGGCATTCCCAGGGGACTGCTGCCCCTCTACTGACACAGAATCCCTGACGCTGAGGGACAACTGAATCACTCTGGCTGATGGGTTAGCCTGTCCGCCCTACAATCACTGGGTGAGAGGCGGCACCCACTCCCCTGATGTCCCTCCGACTTTCTGTAGTAACCACCAGTTATCCGCATGCATACAGCATATTGGCTGGCCTCGAACTCAGAGATCTGCCTGCCTCTGCCTCCCAAGAGTTGGGATGGAATCAAAAGCATGCACTACCACCACCCGGCCTCTACAGTAAAATCTTAATCTGCTGACAGCACTCGAAGTCACTCTTCACACCTATCCAGACTTCTAACGTCAGTCATGGCTCTGTGTTAAAGACATGTTGACAACCCCACAGGAAGCAGCACTTACTTTGTTCATGACCACAATGAAAGGCAGCTTGGTTTTGTACAAGATGCTGGAAAAAAAAAAAAAAAATCAAAGATGGAGCCAGCATTATTAAAGGCATTTAAGACCACGCATAACGTCACATGCTTGTAATTCCAGCACTCAGAAGGCACAGGCAGGAAGTTCATCAGTTCAAGGTCAGTCTGGACATATAGTGAGAGTTTATTTCTAAAACAACTAACGGCAGTCAAGCTCTTGGCACTAAGTAAAGAGAACAGGAAAACCTTCCGAGTGAGTTATAAGTGGTGCTGAGTCTCCTCTGCCAAAGGAAAATGACCACCAACATCAAGGCAGCAACTGACCCCCAGCCCATACCATGTGTTGACAGTGATCCTTTTTAATATTTTATCAAACAATTCTCTCCTTTGTTACCCAAGTGGAGGGAATGAACATTTCCTGAATACCCAAAACAGGATGGTTACTCTGGTAGGCACTTTCACATGTATATATATATACATTATCTCCTTTAATCCATACAAATGCCATGTAAATGTATACAACTTTCGCTGTATACAGGGTCTCTTTCTATAGCCTGCACTAGCCTAGAACTTCTTAGCCCACAGTCCAGGATGGGCTTGAATTTATGGCAATGCTCTTGCTTCAGCCTCCGGAAACATTGTCCTGCAGGTTGAAAATTTCCCACATTTCCTGAGGTAGATGCCCAAGATAAAATTATATACACTTAAGGCGTGCATCATGAATTGTCTTAAGTTGATCTCCCCTTACCCTTTATTAATGTCCGCAGTCCTGACGACTGACCCAGGCCTGGAAAGTAAGGGGCACACCCTCTCCTGCTGAGCTACATTCTGAGCTATGAATGCGCTCAGGATAATCAAGGACATGTGTTTTACTCCTTAACGTAAGGTGGAGCAATGCTATCTTCCTCTGTCAGGATGTCTTGCATCCAATGTGATGTTTACTCCGAGACCCAGCATCCTGGTGATGGCTCCTCTCAGTCTCCATGGCACTCTCCTAAAACCTCAGTCTGCATTCACAGTGAACCGTGAAGCAACTTTTTTTCTCCCAATGCAACATCTGGGACAAACTAGTACATGTTGGGATGATAACTATAATCTTTCTGTTACTAATGTTCCTAATGTTATGGCAGGGTCTCACTCCATACTCTATACTGACTTTGAATTTGCCCTCCTTCACCTCCTGACTTGGGATTATAGGAATGCATCACTACACCTCGTTTTGATAAAACTTTTTATTCCTGGTGTCTCCTCATGTTACATTTTTATATTACTTATACAACACCTAAGCACCATTTATACCAAAGAACTGATTCTATCCTGACTTGGATCTCACCCAGCTGGGAATAACCACCGCATTATTTCTCTGACAGACAAGGGAAGAAGATGCTGAGAGAAAATGCCAATATTTTATATATATATATATATATATATATATATATATATATATATATATATATCTTTACTGGCCTTCTCTTGACTCAGGACAATCTGTAAATACAGATGATCACAAATCCAGGGGCATATAACCAGGACTCAAAACCAAAAGGGGAATAAAGTCAGAAAAAATAAAGCTGGAGATATGGCTCAGCAGTTAAGAGCTTATACAGAGGACCCAGGTTCAGTTCCCAGCACCTACATGGTGGCTCACAACCACCTCTAAGTCCAGTTTGAAGAGATCTGACATCCTCTTCTAGCCTCCACAAGCTCCTGCACACCCGTGGTACACATACAATCATACAGGCCCACATACATACAAATAAGTAAGTAAATGTCTTTAAAAAATAAAAAGGAGAGCCGGGCGGTGGTGGTGCACGCCTTTAATCCCAGCACTCGGGAGGCAGAGGCAGCTGGATCTCTGTGAGTTCGAGGCCAGCCTGGTCTACAGAGAGTTCAAGAACAGCTAGGGCTCTTACACAGAGAAACCGTGTCTCAAAAAAAAAATAGATAGATAGATAGACAGACAGACAGATGATAGATATAGATAGATAGATGAGAGACAGACAGATAGGAGAAAGAGAAAGCAGCCTCACAGCTGGCAGAACACCATGCCTACCAACCACCAGTTACCTGCATGCATACAGCATATTGGACATGAAGGTCACCGGGTTAGTACTTCGGGACGTGTCCATCACGTAGATGACCACTGTTGGAAATGAGGACGCCTAGAAGAACCACAGAGTAAGTGAGGTCTTAGTCACGGGGCTCATCACTTGCTCCCGTACTCTCCTCCTCCCTTTCTTGTAAGAGCCGCACTGTAGACAGGGCGTGCAGAGCCTCCCCTCTCCCCCTCGTATTCAGCCCAGGCAGGAGACAGAGGCCAAGCAAACCCTCCAGATGCTCTCAGGAACAAGACCCAGGACACTCACCAGGGCCTCGGTGATGATGGTCCCAGAAGCTGACCAGGTGAACACTTCAATCTGTCCAGGTGTGTCAATCAAGACATATCTGCGTCAAGGAGACCATTAAGGGGTGTTATACTTGGGCAATTCTGAAGATATTCCATCACAGCGAATGCTCAATGTCTGCTGACCAAAGACTGCAACAACCTCTGCACACTGCCAACCACAGTCCTACCATGCCCTAAAACTGCGCATTCCCAAGAGCGTGCTCCAGGTACAATATGCATGCTAATGAGAAGAAACAGCACAGCACAATCTGCAGTAACTAATTAGAGAGGAAACGGTGTAATTACAGAAACCCTTCGCTACCAATGAGACGTTAGCAAAACCAGAACGCAGCTCTCTTGGGAAGCATCTTGTTTCTTAGGGAGGCGTGGGGGGAAGGAGAAAAAATGGAGGAATGGGGGAGTGGGGGATACCTACTGCCTAGAGAACATTCTAGAATTGACCGCACTGACAGTTACACAACCCTGTGTACAACTCTGGACGTATTGGAAGCCACAGACTTGTACACTTGGATGTCATGTAAACTGTATCTTAATAAATATTTTAGAAACAGGCAAACTTGGGGTTAGGGATGGAAGTCAGGGTCAAACACAGGCTAAGCATGGGCTTAGGGTGTTTGACACCGAGTCCAATCCCCATGAGAATAAACTAATAAGAAAGTTAGCAAATAAATACAGGAGAGGTACTAGGGAAACAGAGAAGGGAAATTAAGGAGTGACTGTTAATGAGTATATAGGTGAGATGTGTGAAATTAAACAATCATGATCCATGCACCAGTATATAAATATAATAAAATACATTTTAAAAAAGAAAACTACAGAATGTGATCTCAAAGAACCTTTTTTAGCCTGGAGGTGGTAGCGCATGTCTTTAATCCCAGCACTCGGGAGGCAGAGGCAGGTGGATCTCTGTGAGTTCAATCGAGGTCAGCCTGGTCTACAGGGCGAGATCCAGAACAGCCAGGGCTACACAGAGAAACCCTGTCTCAAAACCAAACCAAACCAAAAAAACTGTTCTGTTGGTTTTTTTTTCTTATATTTCAGGTTGTGAGCCTAGCCTTTAACGGCTGAGCCATCTCTCCAGCCCTTGCTATTTTTTCTAATGAAAACAAAAATCTACCTCGATTATAATCCCATCCTTGTAATACTTTATGCATAGAAATAGGTGAAATGCCAAACAGCGAATAACAGTAATTGTTACTAGGACCGAGAATGACAGTTTCATGTCTCAAATATGTATTCTTTTAAAATAACCTTTTTATTCCATTTATTTAATTTACATGTAAAAGTACAGAGGAGACATGTGGAGACCAGAGGTCAACTTGTAGGAGTTCTCTCTCCCACCATGGGGGTCCCAGGGACCAGACTCAGGTCATCAGGCTTGGCTGCAGGCGCCTCTACCTGCTGAGCCATCTCGCTGGCACATGCTTTTAATTTGTTTTTGCTTTTTGTTTTTCGAGACAGAGTTTCTGTACTGAATTTCATCAGAAATGCGTACAGTGAATCTGCTGGCAGCAGTAGTATTTGTTTTAGGATGTGGTGACTTAGACAGATAATACAGATGTCTTCCCCTCTTTTATAGCTTTAAAATCTGAACAGAAAATTACACAAAAAGAGAAAGTAAACATATCAAAACTTTAATAATAGTTAATGGAGAGAAATGAGGTCTTCCCCATCATGGTTGACTGTGCTCTTTCAAAGAGCAAAAGTCTTCCTCCCTCAATCTGAGAAAGGAGAAAACAGTACGTGTTTCTCCAAAAGTCACAGAAAAAGGAAGAGAAGTGCTGGGGTTGTGGGGAGGGGCCAAAATAATCGGGAGCAATCCTCTGTGTTATGTGTCATCTCAACGATTTTACTGTCCACCTTTCTTTCTTTTCATTTCTAATGACTTGTCTCAGCTAACACCGTTTCGGGGTTCCAAGGTCACCAAATCCTCTCAAAGGTCTAGAACTGTATCAGTGACAGGCAGTCAACTCAAACCACCTACCTGAATGAGTTCTGGGCCTTCTCGATAAATTTCATCACCTAGAAGAAAAAGATGTCAACTGTAACACCATCTAATTCCAACACCGCACCAGAGGTCACCCTCCAGGGTGGCACGTGTTACATGCACCATCACAGAGCACAACCCGAGGACGCCAAGCAATGGCCTCCTCGATGCAGAGAAGCAGAGCCACAGCAACAGCTCTGGAACCTGGAGCACAGCGCCAGACCTGGACCGTCACTGTGGCATCAGGGTTCCTTAACACAATGGCCACATTTGTGTGCTTTAAAGAGCCAGGGTCAGGCGTACTTCGGACCTCAGCTCTGTGCGATTCTCCTGCTTCATGCTCCGGAGCTGGGAATTCAGTTACACACCATCCTGGCTTGGGTCAAGTGCTCATGTCTCAAGTAGCAGGACCAGAGTAAAACGCAGTGATTATAAAGTCACTCTCATGGGAGTCAGGGGCAGGGGAAATCTAGAGGATGGCCAATACTCCTTACAAGAAAAAAGGGTCATTATGTCACCTCCCTGGCTGTGGCTCACCGCAGGGCCCTGTACCCTCAGTGACACCATAAGCTGGGAACGGGTCACAGGAAGAACCCAGGTCTCTGGGATTTCTCTTTTGTTCTCTCACAAACATTAAAGGTGAAGTGTCCCAGTGCAGTCAGAGGTTATCTCTGTCTACCACAATGCCTGCTCATTTTCGGTATTTCTCCATTTGTGCTGCTCTTCTTTATCAGTGGGATCAAGCAGGAGCGTCTTCAGAGCCAGACTCGGATAGTGCCATGCCTGTAAACGTAAAGAAGCCTCACCTGATCGAATCTGGTAGCAAAGAGATTGAGCGAGGTCACTATGCCGCCATTTGGCCCCAGGCCATACCTGAGCGTTCAGTCAAGGATTTAAGTGGCACATATGAGATCACATGGCTCACATCTAGACTGTCATTCATCCAAGAGCATCATGTTCAGTATGTAACGGTATTAGTGTTCAATTCATGGGCACTGGCAACCCAGTCTTGACCACCACACAACCTTGACATTCCAAGAACCATTGACTAGCAAGGGCCTCCTTGTTCATCTATCATTTTAGGGACGGTCACACAAGATAATGGCCAAAACGTAGTGAATACACAGACATGTGAACAGTGAGTGACAGGCTGCTAGCATCCGTCATTAAAATCATCTACGCAGCCAGACATGGGAGCCCACGCCTTTAATCCCAGCATTCAGGAGGCAGAGGCAGGCAGATCTCTGTGGATTTCAGGCCAGCCGGGGGACAGTGAGTTCCATCCCCACCAGGACTATATTACTCTGATCCTAACTAACCAAGCAACCTAAAAGTACTTACAGAGAGCCACATGCCAAGCTGAAATCAATCCATGAGAATTTATCCAACTCAACATATTTTTCTGAGTTTCCTGGTTGAATTCACAGTTATCAATGATATCAATGACTGTCTCACCCAAGACAACATCACTTCACTGGACCCGGGCAGTTAACAGCTGGCCACTCATCTTCTGCTCTCTGATTACAATACCTGTAGTCTGTGCATGTCAAGAAAACTGGAATCAAATGGTAGGGTAGGATGGCTGGAAACCTCCACTCTCCCTACATTCATCTTATTCATCTTACATCTTTTTAATACAGATTACTTAAAAGTAAGTTGTGCATTTCACAATTTGACAGGCAAACCAGTCCGTCAAAGTGGGGAGCAATTCTCCAGGGACGAGTCCATCCCACAGTAGACGAAGAAAAGGATACTGTTTCATGACTTCTTTATACTTCACTGTGTCACGAATATCTGAGGGGAAAAGAGAGATCATGGTTTATTTTACTTCTTTTTTTGTTTTTTGTTTGTTTGTTTTTCAAGACAGGGTTTCTCTGTAGTTTTGATGCCTTTCCTGGATCTCGCTCTGTAGCCCAGGCTGGCCTCAAACTCACAGAGATCTGCCTGGCTCTGCTTCCCGAGTGCTGGGATTAAAGGCGTTCGCCACCACCGCCCGGTGTTATTTTACCTCTTGAGGCACGGTCTCAGTTGTCTGGACTGGCTTTGAACTTTCCATGGAGTCCAAGCTATCCTCAAACTCTGAGCAATTCTCCTGCCTCAGCCTCCTGAGTGCTAAGGTTGCACAAGTGCCACCAAAACTGACTTAGGCTTCTTACCAGCATTTTCTTATACCTTTCTCCAGTTACAATGGCTTCTTTCCAGACTAAAGGTACTGCCAAGTATCCTATGAAGAATGTTGAGCTCCTAGGTGTGATGATGCACACTTTTAATCCCAGCACTCAAGAGGCAGAGGCAGAGTCCAGCAGATATCTATGAGTCTGAGACCAGTCTGGTCTACAAAGTAAGTTCCAGGACAGACAGCCAGGACTACATAGGGAGATCCTGTCTCAAACAAACAAAAAAGTTAGGCTAGAAGCTCTTAACTATGATAGATATTGTCTGAAACAAGATTAAAAGTTTTAGACAATTTCAATGGTAGTGGGCACGTGCACAGGGGAAAAAACAAAACTCAAACCGAGAAAAGAAGACTTCTTACTAACCACTGCCTGGTAATAGAGGCAACTCACAGACATATGAAAAAAGAATCCATCCACTGAGATCTACCAAAACCTATCCACCAGGAGCTGGGCTCAGTGATTAAGAGCACTTGTGGCTCTTGTAGAAGACCCAGATTCAGTTCCCAGCACCTACAGAGCGGCTCACAAATGTCCGTAAGTCAAGTTTTTTGCCAAATCTTCCCAAAATGATCTATGATTCTTAAAATAACATTTCCCCACCTCCCCCTTAATTTGTATATTTGGGATATAAGAAGCTTATTAGGATTAACAAGTGATAGTGATAGCCAAGGAATCAGGAAGCCTGAACCCAGCAAGAACCTTGTCACTGGATCGCATACACTTTCATAATGAATCTACCCCTCACCCCCCATTTTTTTCTTTATTAAAAAACAACAAACAAGGAGTGATTGGCTAGGTAGGTCCTACTGACCCTGAACTCTTAAAATATTATGCCTCAGACTCTCTTGGATAACAACCCATACTTAATCTTTCTGATAGTTTCAGTCAGAAACTCTCCTCAGAGCAATGCATTTCTCGTTTGTTTGTTTGTTTGTTTGTTTGTTTTTTGAGACGCAATGTCTATTTTTAAATCCAGCCCCACACACATACACTCACCTTTGGGAATGGAAGGGACCTTCCTACGGATCAGAGTGAATTCGAGCAGAACTCATAAACTCTTACTACATACAACACTGATACAAGAAACTGAATGATTTATATGTCACTTTTTTTTTTTTATAGCCCGACTTAATGTGACTTCTCCTCCAATCCATTACAACAGGTTCACACACTAAGGACAAAAGAGAGAGAGAGAGAGAGAGAGAGAGAGAGAGAGAGAGAGAGAGAGAGAAGAAGAAGGAGGAGGAGGAGGAGGAGGAGGAGGAGGAGGAGGAGGAGGAGGAGGAGGAGGAGGAAGAGAATGGAAATGATACACACCTTAGGAGCCATTAGATAAAGAGAGGGATGAATCTCAGTAAGGAAGAAGCCTGTTGTGGAACTCGGGCAAATCCAAAGAAAATAAAAAGTAGATAGTTAGCTAATTCAGGGAAGAAAAAAAAAAATGAAAACTGAAGGCACTCACCAATATTGGCGGGAAAGGGGACTTCATGCACAGCTGGGTCCAGGTTGATGACGTAAGGTGGGGAGCCTCTGTTGTGCAGGTGTCCTGTGAGCCTCTGCAAAACCAGGGAATAATCTATAACAATTTGATTCTCCCCTCCACCTATTACACTTGTTTAACAACAAACTCTGTTTAAAAGCCATCGAGCAGGCCTCCTCTACCCTCCATCACCTCTTCACTAACTTCGAATGGCCCTGTAAGGGTTTGGGGAGTCCCCCCTCCCCCGCGCCTCATCTCCTTCACTAAGACATTAACACCGTGAAAGCAAGAACCCTGTCGATTCCGTGTTCGCTCTACACTCAGAACTTAGAACGTCTTGGGTCGAAAGAAGTTAATTCTTTCACAACTCCTCACGCAAAACCAGGGGTGCTGGCATTATATCCCCTACTCTCTTTTAAGCCCGGGGCCTTCAAAAAAAGCTGCTCATTCACAGCAAGACAATTTCAGTTGTACCAAACATGCACTATGGTCACCCAGAAGGCTGCCTTAAGCGACCCAGGCCAGGGTTCGAGACTTCGGGAGTCAGAGGCAAGAAAACCACGCGCCTAGAGCCTCCCAACTCCCCAGACAACTTCTTCCCGTCCTCCCTGGCCACGGGCAACCTGTCGAGCGCTACTGCCGCTTCCGCGCAGTGCACGTCACCTGTACAAAGGTAGTTTTCCCGGACCCCGCCATCCCCAGCACCAGGAGACACACAGGGAGCTGGGGAGCCCCGGAGGCTTGGGGCTCAGCCGGAGCCACGGGCGCCGCCATCTTCCCTCAGCCACGCCCACCGCTCCACGCAGACGCCCGGCGGGCCGGAGACTCGCTGCATTCCGGGCTGCGATTGGCCGGAGAATCCGCCCTCTCTGTGTTTAGAGCTACGATTGGTGGGATGAGCCTGCCTCGCTGCATTTAGGGCTACGATTGGCCGGAATATCCAAACCGCTCAAACCTGCCGAGATCCAGAAGGGCTTCCAGGCAGCAGACTCTGCGGGACTGTTTTAGATGCTCCAGCTGCCAAGTAGGGATTTGGGACAAGTGAGGGGGAGTGTATGGAACCAGGAAGAGTTGACCGGGGTGAGGTAGGGCCTGGGAGGGGCAAAGATCTTGTCTCTAGGGGCGAAACGAGGTGGGATCCCGAGCCTAGAGTCATCGTGGCGCAAGCCTGTCAAGATTGTGAGGTTAGCTGCTAAGATGTCAATCCACCTTCTATCTTATTAGCCAAGAAGAAAAAAAAAAAGTGTGTGTTTTTTAAGATTTACTTATTATGCATAGTGTTCTATCTGCACATATGATTATAGGCCAGAAGAGGGCACCAGATCTCATTACAGATGGTTGAGAGCCACCATGTGGTTGCTGGGAATTGAACTCAGGACCTCTGGAAGAGCAGTCAGTGCGCTGAACTGCTGAACCACCTCTCCAGCCCGAAAAAAAAAAAAAAAGTTTTTAAAGGTCATTGTATCCTAGAAAATATTAGGTAAAAATTAGGGTAACACTTGAAAGATAGACTGAATACTGTCCTTCAAATAACAGAAGAAGAAATAGTTGAGGCAGGGTCCTCACCTAATGCGAAGGAGATCAAAGAACAAGAGGGTGTGTGTGGCCCAAGTGTAGCCGAGTGATTAATAGTGAGGCGTATGAGTAGAGGCCAGTAGGATGAATCTCACGAGGGAAAGCCCGTATGGCAAGAGACTGTGACCAAAAATGTCTTAGTTGCCCATCTGTATGTCCATTTGTCCAAGGGAAGAAGAAAAGACTAGATAGATGGTGAAAAAAAAAATCAAAGGCCCAAGTGAACCAAAGTAAAACTCCTAAAAAAGTCCCGTTTAAGAGAGAGGTAGCACAAAAAAAAAAAAAAAGGCGCGGGGGGGGGGGGGGGGGGGTACCTAGGGCTGTAGGTCAGGGGTAGCCCTTGGTTTTGTTGACATTCTTGCAGAGTGGATAAAACTCTTGCAAAGCAAAAAAGGAGATTTTATTTATATATATAAATATATTTTATATATTTTTATTTATATATAAATATTATATTTATACAATATATACATATCTAAATATATATGTGTGTATATGATCATATAAGGTTACATATTATCTAATAGTATATAGGAGGATGTATGTATATATATATATATATATATCATATAATAACGTGAAGACAATGCGATGACTCAGTTGGTAACGTCCTTGCTGCACGAGGGTAAGGACCAGAGCTCTGTCCCCAGCACTCACATAAAAGCCCAAGCTTGGTGTCATGTGCCTACGATCCCAGTGCTCCTGCTCGGGAGCCAGAGATGGGAGGACCCCTGGAGTTCACTGGCCAGCTAGCTTAGCCAAATTAGGGAGCTCCAGGGTTAGCGAGCGACCTTGTCTCAACATCTCAGATGGACAGTGATTGACCTGGCCTGACTCAGGCCCTCTTCGGGCAGCACGGTCCGGCTTGTGTTACTTTCTAGTGGTGATATAGGTAGGTGACTTGATGGGAAAATTCTTTGGCTGGCAGTAGACATACAGTTCAGTTAGTTTAGCTGTGGTGACATTTAAATCTGGGGTCTTTTTAATTACAGTTATGTGTGCGAGTGCACGTATGTGGGTATGCATGCCATAGTGTGTATATAAGTTAGAAGACAACTTGTGGGAGTGATCATTCCCCACCATGTGGGTTCCAGGGATGGAACTGGGGTGGGCAGGCTTGGCTGTAAGCAGCTTTATTTACTGACCCATCTCTTGGCTATGGCATCAGCAAAATGGCAAGTTGAAGCTGTGTATGGCGAGATTCTCTTCCCTACTTTTCTACAAATTTGATTCCTCCCACTTATTGAAAAAAAAAAAAAAACTGGGCAATGGTGGCGCACTCCTTGAATTCCAGCACTTTGGAGGCAGAGACAAGCAGACCTCTGTGAGTTCGAGACCAGCTTGGTCTACAGGGAGAGTTCCAGGACAGCCAGGGATACACAGAGAAACCCTGTCTTGAAGAAAAAAAAAAAAAAAAAAAAGCCAAGTTTTGAAATCCCTGCTGTTTCAGTGTGGTCATAATCCAAGCACATGGGAAATCCCACTCATTATGTTGGAAATAAAAGCAGGCTCATTGTAATTTTTTTTTGTTGTTTTTTTTTTGTTTGTTTGTTTGTTTAGTTGGTTGGTTTTTTTTTTTTTTTTTTTTCAAGACAGGGTTTCTCTTGTGTAGCTTTGTGCCTTTCCTGGAACTCACTTGGTAGCCCAGGCTGGCCTCGAACTCACAGAGATCCGCCTGCCTCTGCCTCCCGAGTGCTGGGAATAAAGGCATGTGCCGCCACCACCGCTCAGCGTAATTTTTTTTTTTTAAATATATTGGGGCAACAGAAGGAGCTCAAACCTGGAGATAATTTAATATTTAAAGTCCCTTTGTACAACACCTGTACTCCCAGCACTCAGAAAAACTGAGGCAGAAGATGGTCAAGTTCAAGGCCCAGATGAAAAACACAAAGTGGCAAGAGATGGAAGTAAGTCCCAAATGCAATTGTGTCCATAGCAGATGAGCTCCCAAGACCTGATGGTCATGATGGGTCATTCGAGGTGAGGGAGATGTGGTACCTGAACCACATCCTGCCCCCTGCCCTTGCAACAACCTTTTCTCTCTTCCTCCCCACGGAAAGAGGTCTAAGGACACAACATAGATTACCCAGACCACACTGCTCTCTAAAAATTCAATGGGACCTGACCAACCAGGAGGCAGTGCTGGATACATCCAAGGTGTTGGTTCTATTAATATGAACTCTCAAGTATGATTCTGTCCCGGCTATATTTTAGTATCAACTTGATACAACCAAGAGTCACCTGTGGGAAGATCGTCTCAAGTGAGGGGTTACCCAGATCAGATTGGCTTGTGACTATATCTATGGAAGTTTGTCTTGATTTTTAATTGATGTAGGAGTGCCATCCCTGGGCAGGTGGTCCTAGGGTTCTAGGTTATAAAAGCAAGCTAGCTGAGCACGAGCCACAGGGAGCTAGCAAACAGCATTCCTCCATGATTTCTGCTCCACGTTCCTGCCTTGACTTCTGTGGTGGTTTGAATAAGAATGTCCCCACCACACCTATGGTGATATTTTATTTGTACTAAAATGTGATTTGTATGTTAATAAATAAAGTTGTCTGGGGGTCAGAGCTAATAGCAAGCCTTAGCAAAAGCTGGGCGGTGGTGGCGCACGCCTTTAATCCCAGCTCTTGGGAGGCAGAGCCAGGTGGATCTCTGTGTGTTCAAGGATACAGCCAGCATGGAGACACACGCCTTTAATCTCAATACCAACCATAGAAGACCTGGAGGTCTGTACAAACAGGCAGTGACGGGGAGGTCATGTGGTTGGGTTTACAACCAATGAGAAGGCAGAACAGAAACACTATAAAAAGACAGACACACAGGAAGTAGCTCTCTTTCTGAGAGGTAGGGCAACAGTAACAGTGAAGGGTAAGGTTTTTTTAGCTCTTAGCTATTGCTCTGACCTCTTGGCTTTCATCTCTGTATTGGCTCTGTGTTTCTTATTTAATAAGACAGTTGGTTACATCTACACACACCCACTTAAAGACTCATATATTTGAATAGTTAGTCACCAGGGACTGGAACTTTTTGATAGAGTTAGAAATGTACAGTGGTACAGTATGAAACTAGAACCAGAAGCCACTTTGTTAAGTCCCTGTACCTTACAAAAATAAGTTTCTGTTTCCTAAACCTAATGGACCCTGCAAAACATGTCTTTCAACCTGCTCTGAACTCATGATCCCATGATGTATGACTGCCCTTTGCCTTACAAAATATGTTTTCAAGATACTTTGATCTATACCCATGACCACCACCCCATCATACGGGACTCTCCTTCCACATGATGTATATTCTTGCTTTTATTCTTACCTTTCATTGTATTTTTTCTAGCAGCCAATTATCCCACCCCTGTAAACACGCTTACAGTTGTTTTCTATTAACCTTAACCTTTCCCCATATAAGAGACCTCAAAAAGCCAATAAAAGGCTGTGTTAGTATTTTGACCCGCTCCTTAGAAACCAATGTTAGTATTCTGACCCGCCCCTTAGAAACTAGTGTTAGTATTCTGACCCGCCCCTTAGAAACCAATGTTAGTATTCTGACCCGCCCCTTAGAAACTAGTGTTAGTATTCTGACCCGCCCCTTAGAAACCAATGTTAGTATTCTGACCCGCCCCTTAGAAACTAGTGTTAGTATTCTGACCCGCCCCTTAGAAACCAGTGTTAGTATTCTGACCCGCCCCTTGCAGCACATCCTCCCTGAGCTGAGGCAGTCCCGGATCAGGATCCATGGTGGGATTATAGCACCCCAGGTGACTCCCTAGCTGAGAATCAGTTTACGACCTGCCTCCCAGCAGGCCTTCCTAAGGCTGCCCTCAAACCAGTAAACTGTGAAAAGCTTCAAGACATAGTTCAGGACAGACAAGAGAATCCGTCTCAATTTCTAGAAGGACTTACAAAGGCCCTCTTACAGTGTACTAATCTAGATCCTGAAGGCCCAGAGGGCAGACAGCTCCTTATGACCCATTTCATTTTGCAGAGCTTCCCCGACATTAGGGCTAAACTTAGGCATCTGGAGAGAGGGGCCCATGACCCCACAGGCAGAAGTCTTAGCGCTGGCTTTTAAGGTGTACCAAGGGGAAGATGAGAAAGCATGTAAATAGAAATACCAAATGTGCCGGGCGGTGGTGGCACACGCCTTTAATCCCAGCACTCGGGAGGCAGAGGCAGGCGGATCTCTGTGAGTTCGAGGCCAGCCTGGTCTACCAAGTGAGTTCCAGGAAAGGTGCCAAAGCTACGCAGAGAAACCCTGTCTCGAAAAACCAAAAAAAAAAAAAAAAAAAAAAAAGAAATACCAAATGCTGGCCACAGTCATCTGGCTGGCCACCCAAGGGCCCCCAGGTCCTTGTTTTAAATGTGGTCGAGAAGGCCATTGAGCCCATACTTGCCCTGCCCCACATGGGCCACCAGGGCCATGTCCAAAGTGGCCCCTCATGGCAGGGGGACATCAAACACAGACCACCCTCCAATCAACCTTCTGGATCTGGCCATGGACGATTGTAGCTGCCCAGGCTCCGGCCCCAACAACTGTCATCTCCCACAGGGAGCCATTACGGTATCAGGGCAATCCATTTCCTTCCTCCTGGACACCGGGGCCACTTACTCGGTCCTGAGGGAGTTTTGGGGACCCTCCTCCCCTTCTCGTCTCCCTGTTGTTGGGGTAGGGGGACAGAATTACCTATCTCATCAGACCCCACCACTTAATTGTATTTTCAGGGGTATCCTCTCACCCACACATTTTTGGTCATGCCAACCTGCTCTGTGCCCCTAATGGGAAGAGATTTGTTTTAGCCAAGGTAGGAGCTTCCAATTTATTTGCTCCCTCCATTCGCCTGACCCCAGACTCACCAGAAGCTCCTCTCCTCCTCCGCCTAGCCTTTTCCCCCACCCCCAACCCAGGGGAATTCTTCCTCATACACAGTGACACAAACAGGGCCCTGCTCTTTTAAGTTCCAAAGGACACCGAGATCAACTGCCTTGTCTCCAATTCCAAAAGAATAAGGTTTCATCCCATAACCATACTCAATCCCACTGGATTGGGAACCCCATAGGTTCTCCTTCCTGATTCCTACTCTGCATTCTCCTGTCTCTACTGACCATACATCCTGCTTCATCAGTTTCCTTCTGTGACTCTAATAACATAATCAAATTTCTAATGAACTACTCAGCTAACTTTCAGGACCACCATCAGCCATACAGCCAGAGGCGCAAGGACCATCAAATATACCCAGGCGGTAAGAAACAGTAACACTCCAGAGGTATTCACACCCTCAGACTCAAAAGGATCTGGACTCTGCAAAAACAGACTTTAATATAATAGTTTACTACTGTTAAATGCCCTCAGTAATCAATCACCTGTGTCTCTTGGATGCTGGAGTGATACCGAGATAATGAAAGGAAACAGGTATCTTAAGGTTTGTCTCGGGTGAAGATAGGAAGCCTAATTGATAATAATAGAAAAAAGAAAGCATGTTCCATCTCTCTCTCTCTCTCTCTCTCTCTCTCTCTCTCTCTCTCTCTCTCTCTTATGCTATATGACTCCATAACTTTAACACTAACCAATAAAACTCTGATAGCAGACTACTGTGGTGGTATTGTGTTCCCCAAAATATTGTACACCCTAATAAACTTATCTGGGGTCAGAGACAGAACAGCCACTAGAGACAAAGTCTAGAAAATGGTGGCACTCACACCTTTAATTCTAGCATTTCAGAGGTAGAAATCCCTCTGGATCTCTGTGAGTTCAAGGCCACATTGAAAAGAGCCAGGCATGGTGACACATGCCTTTAATCCCAAGAAGTGAGCCTTTAATCCCAGGGAGTGATTGCAAAAACAGAAAGATATATAAAGCATGAAGACCAGAAACTAGAAACCTTTGGCTGGTTAAGCTTTCAGGCTCAGCAGTTCAGCTGAGATTCATTCTGGACTCAGAGGCTTCCAGTCTGAGGAAACAGGACCAGCTGAAGAACTGGCGAGGTGAGATGGCTGTGGCTTATTCTGCTTCTCTGATCATCCAGCTTCACCCCAATACCTGGCTCCAGGTTTGATTTTATTAATAAGAACTTTAAAGATTCATGCTACAGACTACTAAACATTATAACATCATAGCTACCAGCTCAGGATTATAAATTCCCTTCGATTGCTTTGTTGTTGTTTGGTTTTTTTGTTATTTTCAAGACAAAGTTTCTCTGTGTAGCTTTGGAGCCTACCCTGTACCTCTGTAGACCAGGCTGACCTCGAACTCACAGAGATCCACCTGCCTCTGCCTCTCAGGTGCTGGGATTAAAGGCGTGCGCCACCACCGCCACCACCACCCAGCTCCTACCTCTTTCTTAAAGGCAATGCTTTAGATATTTTCCTCGCTGCAAAGGCAATGCTTTAGATGTTTCCTCGCTGCAAAGGCACCTACTCTTAACTCTCTCTCACACCCTAGTCACTTCTATTCTGGAGCCAACAGTTCCACTGTGTGTTCAGATGTGGAAGCCAGCAGAATCATTTTCACTTGTCTCCTGCCTCTCTGTCCGTACCTCTTACCAGCACCACCTTCCCCTCCTGTAGGTAGAAGTTTCTGTCCTGCCAGCAACTCCCAAATAAGCTGCTTCCAAAATTACCGGACAGAAGCTTATACTAATTTTAAATGCTTTGCTGGTAGCTCAGGCTTATTACTGACTAGCTCTTACACTTAAATTAACCCATAATTCTTATCTACGTTTAGCCACGTGGGTTGGTACCTTTTCTCAATACGATATTCTCATCTTGCTTCCTCTGCATCTGGCTGGCGACTCTCTGACTCCGCCCTTCCTTTTCCCATCATCCTTAGTTTGGTCACCCCACCTATACTGACCAATCAATGTTTTATTACACCAATTCGAGTGACAAATCTTTACAGTTACAAGAGGATTATTCCACAGCACCCTCCTTTACCCAAATTATCTGATCATTCACCAGCAATACTTGTGTGTGTGTGTGTGTGTGTGTGTGTGTGTGTGTGTGTGTGTGTGTGCATGTATGCCATGTTGCCCATGTGGAGGTGAGAGGGCTACCTGAAGGAGTCTGTTGCTTCCTCTACCCTGGATTTGGGGATCATACTCAAGACTTGGCTGCCCACACTCTTAACATCTGAGCCATTTTGCTGGCAATACTTTTGTTATATGCGCAGTTCTTTTTTTTTTTTTAATGACTCACCTCACTCTGATTTTAGGGCCTTTGCATTCAGTACCTGTCTCTTCCTGGGAGATCTCCCTCCCCAATTTCCTCACTAGGTTTGAATATTCAGGTCTAGCTTCCTGTTACTTCACCCAATTCCTTTAACATCCCCCAGTTTCGTTTCCTCTGTAAAGGAGAATGTTCACTAAGGTAGTTGTAATTTTTAGCATTACCACAGACTGAGGCTAGAAGAGTGATTTATTGCACTGTGAATCCTGGTTTATGAAAAACGATCCCACGTCATCCAGTGGTCCTCCATGGGAACGCGTAAGAAACACACACACACACACACACACACACACACACACACACACACGCACAAATTTCAAAGTGATTTTCCAAGCTGGGAAAATCCAGGGTCACTGGCAATTCAACAGCCTCCCCAGTAGGCCAAGACAGTGCCAGAACCTAGTTGTTTATTTCCAATTCTAATTTCAAATAAATAAATTACCTCGGATCTATTCTTGACTTGGTGCATAAAGGATGTGATTCAGTCTGGCCTCGGGGGTACCCCGTTCTTCGGGCAAGGGTCATGATCATGACTTCTCTCTCTCTCTGCCTTCAGCTGGTGTCTCCCCCTAACTAAGGCTTCTTGGTACCATTGCTCCTCCTTCAGCTTCTCTTTCCAGTTCTCTAACTGCCTCTTTAGAGAATCTAGCTTGTGATACTCCCGGATCTGCCTCACCAATTCTTCTTGTAACTCCTGATTCTCTCTGCAGACACTAGAGCAAATCTCAGAATTTACCTTCTTGGCTGTTGATGCCATGGCCCGGGCCTTATTCTTAACCTCCTTGCTTCTGCCCCGTCCCACCTGCAGGCATTTGAGTTCCTGCATCTCTCTGTCTAGGGGGATCTTTCGCTGCAGGAACTGCAAGAATGCCTCTTGGTCCCTTTTAGCGGTCACCGCTTTCATGTCCGCCAGCTCCTCCTGTAACGCCCGGATTTTCATCTCCTGGCCCTTCTTGACTACATTCATATGCTTCAGTGACTGAACCTGCCGCTTCAACTGGAACTGGGTGCTCTTCCCATGCAAGAGCTGCTTCTGAAGGTCTGCATTCTGTTGGGCAAACATGGATGCGAGTTGCTGTCTCCTCCGTCTCATCTCCCCGCACTCCTGGAAATAGTGATTCCACAGGTCCTCATGTTTCTTCTTGCACAGGTCATTTCGCTTTCTTAGGAACTTCAGGAAGTAGTTGTTCTCAGTCTCCAGGTGGAGCGTCTCCTGTTGCAGTGCCTTGCTGTCCTGCAGCAGCAGCTCCTGCCGACGCCGGGTCTCTTCGATGTTCTTGCTCAGCTTCTCCAGTGCCTCAACTGTCCGCCGTTTTACCTTATTCTCCAGTTTTGTGAGCCCCTCCGACTTGAAAAATTCATTTAGAACAGTGAGATACATCGACGGTTGGGGAGATCTTCTGGGACTCGGGACAAACCTGGAGGAAGAATAAAGGAAACCTTCCTTTATCTGTTCTTAGACACAATTGAGAAAACAAGAACCAAAAACTAACCCAGATCATTGTATTATTGTAATATGCGTCTTTTTTTTTTTCTGAGACAGGGTTTCTCTACACAACAGCCCTGGCTGTCCTGGAACTCTTTGCAGACTTTCAAGCCTTGAACTCCCAGAAATCCACCTGCATCTGCCTCCCAAGTGCTGGGATTAAAGGCGTGTGTCACCACTGCCTCGACTTAGTTATGAGTTTTATCAGAGCAATAGAAACCCATCTAAGACAGGGTCTTTCACCAAACCTGATGCTCACTGATTAAGCTAGGCTTGCTGGCTGGCCAATAAACATCTGGGATCTGCCTATTTCCACGCCCCCATCCCAACCTTAGGAGTTACAGGCGTGTGTTGCCCTGCTCCGCTTTCTTTTTTTTTTTTTTTTTTTTTTTTTGATTTTTCGAGACAGGGTTTCTCTGTGTAGCTTTGCGCCTTTCCTGGGACTCACTTGGTAGCCCAGGCTGGCCTCGAACTCACAGAGATCCTCCTGGCTCTGCCTCCCGAGTGCTGGGATTAAAGGCGTGTGCCACCACCGCCCGGCCCTTGCTCCACTTTCTAAATTGGTTTTGGTGATCGGAATTCAGGTCCTCTTGCCATGTGGTGGATACCTGAGCTGCTGGACCATCTCCCAGGTCCTCCCTCTTCCATCATTGTTGCCAAGCTTAGACCTTCCTCTCACATCAGTCTCCCTCCTCATCCTCAGTACCTACCTGGTTCTAGACTTCATGCGTTTATCGGGGTGAATTTGGTGTTCACTGGAGGTATTCGCCCAAAAACTAGTGCTAGGTATCTGCCTTCTGCGAGCACCATTTTCAAGAGGTGTCTTCACTTTGGGGACAACATGATAGGACTTCGCATGGTTAGAGTTGACATCCCATGATATCATGGTCTCACCTACCAAATTAGTCCTAACAGATTGACTGGATCTATCCCCAGATATCGGGCTTCTGAATTTTGAAATTCGGTTGTCCTGTCCTCGGGATTCCATGTCTTCTCTCACTCGTGAGGAGTAGGACCTTGCCCCTCCCACGTACTAGTCTACTACCACCACGGCTTGTGGAAGTGCCCTACACACCTTCTCAGTTGTCCGGCCCTTCCATTTCTCAGGCACTATCGCCAGTTAGCCCCAGCAGGGGAAAACCCACAGACGCCTCCCGGGCCTACCGCTGTCCCCTATTCCTCAGATTGGGGTCAAATGTTCCCCGCACGATGATCTCATGGAATGTCACAGAAGTCTCTCTAGTGATTTGCTGTCTCTATGGTGAGGGGTTAGACTGCAACTTCCGCTGAGTCTGAGACCTCATGGGACATCAGCCCACGGTTGTGTCTGTTGGGAGCGAGAACGGCAGGAGTCCAGAAGAATCACCTTTCGAGAAACGACGACTTTGAGGAGACATGGTGGGGCCTGGCGAGAGGTAGCTGTGGCAGGAAGGTGGTCAGAGCTGAAGGGAAGGAGGATCTCTGAGGTGATGGAGTCTAGATGGCTGGCTTCCAGGCAACTAGACTTCCACTCCAGGTCCTTCCTCTGGGAAACCTGGGATGCTAACTTAGATCAGTTACTGTTGTCTTCAGCATACTCCCAGTGCACAGCAGGTGTAACTCTCCATGTTGTACACTGTCTTAAGGATGAAATAGATGCTTTTTCGAGACAGGGTTTCTCTGTGTAGTTTTGGTGCCTGTCCTGGATCTCTGTAGACCAGGCTGGCCTCGAACTCACAGAGATCCACCTGGCTCTGCCTCCTGAGTGCTGGGATTAAAGGCATGCACCACCACCGCCTGGCAAAATAGACAGATTCTTAAAAGCCAGGGTTTAAGAATACATAACTCGGAGCTGGAGAAATGGCTCTCAGGTTAAGAGCACTGGCTGCTCTTCCAGAGGTCCCGAGTTCAATTCCCAGCAACCACATGGCAGCTCACAAACATCTGTAATGAGATCTGGTGCCCTCTTCTGGCCTGCAGGCATACACGCAGGCAGAACACCCTGTACATAATAAATAAATCTTTTTAAAAAAGAGTAACTAGCCAGGCGGTGGTGGCGCACGCCTTTAATTCCAGCACTAGGGAGGCAGAGGCAGGCGAATCTCTGAGTTCGAGGCCAGTCTGAGCTACCAAGTGAGTCCCAGGAAAGTCGCAAAGCTACACAGAGAAACCCTGTCTCGAAAAACAAAAAAAAAAAAAAAAAAGATTAACTAACTCTTGCCTTGAATACAGAGGAAGCTGTCATAAATTAGCAGTGAAGCATCACTGAAGAAGGACCTACCATGTTCTGGGAATGAATAAAGAGCAAAATTGAAGTCAACAAGGATCCTGTTATGACATTAATGTTCTAATATCGCAAAGCGCCAGGCAGTGGTGGTACACACCGTTAATCTCAGCACTCAGGAGGCAGAGGCAGGTGGATCTCTGTGAGTTTGAGGCCAGCCTGGTCTACAGGGCTATAAGAAACACCTGTACTCATACAGTAAGGAGGAGACTAAGAGTGAAGGAAGTGCTGTTCGGTGGGCAATCAAGCTTTTGAGCTGAGAGTTGAATGTTGAGCATAGGCCTAGAACATAGGCGTAGCACAGGATATTCAGGGGACCAGAAGAGGGCACGGGAGCAGGCAGGCACACACACACACACACACACACACACTAAAGAGACAGACACAGACAGATAAATAAACAAACAAACAAACAAACAAACAAATTTTAAGAAATTCAGTGAATGAGAGGGGCTGAGAGTAGTCAGTAGTCAGAGTGCTTACCTGGTGTACAAGGAGCCCCGAGTTCAATGTCCAGCACCAATTAAAGCTTGGTGTGAGAGCACACACTAATCTCAACACTCTGGAGGTGGACATAGGAGGACCTCCTCTTCTACACAGCGAGTCAAAGGCCAGCCTAGGAAAGGCTGCAGAGATGATGGATCAGTGGCCAAAAGCCTTTGCTGCTCTTGTAGAGGACCTGGGTTCAGGTCTCAGAACCCACGTGGTGGCTTTAGAAAACATACATGGGAACTGGGGTATGTGGATGGTATTGCAGTCTTGGATTGGCGCATTTAGTATCCATCTTTCAGGACTGCACAAGTATAACACTTCTCTAGTGGTTTTCTGGAGCCAAATATGCCTTGATTGACACACCCAGACAGACTGAAGTATTCACCCGGTCAGCTCCGGGAAAATCATCACCAAGGCCCTGGGGAGTGTTCTTGTATTTTGTTCATGAGATGACCTGAATTTGATCCCTGGAATCAACATGGTGGAAGATGAGAACTGACTCCCATGAGTTGTCTTCTGGCTCCCTCAGGTTCACTGTGGCATTCAAACACACACACACACACACACACACACACACACACACACACACACACACACAATTTAATCAATCCATATTATCTGTATCATATGGATTACCATGCCCAGAATCCATGTCTCTTTCTTTCTTCCTTTCTT
This sequence comes from Peromyscus leucopus, assembly GCF_004664715.2. Classification (NCBI taxonomy): domain Eukaryota; kingdom Metazoa; phylum Chordata; class Mammalia; order Rodentia; family Cricetidae; genus Peromyscus; species Peromyscus leucopus. The sequence goes on from NC_051081.1 coordinate 34,735,825, forward strand.
TTTCTTTCTTTCTTTCCTTCCTTCCTTCTTTTCTTTTTTTGGCTCATTGAGACAGGGTTTCTCTATATAGCCCCAGCTGTCCTGGAACTCACTCTGTAGACCAGGCTGGGCTCAAACTCAAGAGATCGGCCTACCTCTTCCTCCCCAGTGCTGGGATTAAAGCTGTATGCTACCACTATCCATGTGTCTCTTTTAATAGGACTAGAAATGTCACTTGCTGTTAATAGAAGAAATCCTGAGTTGTATAGAAATCTTTTTTTTTTTTTTGGTAATGACTTATTTTTATTTTCTGCTTGCATGTCTGATGGAGACTTAGTAATACACACACACACACACACACACACACACACACACACACACACACGTCCACATTGCTCAACATCCTATGTGTACCAAATACTGTTGCCCTTGCTTTGTTTTATTCTAATGAATTCTAAAAGCTGAATAGAGTGGCCAGGCCAGGCTATACCAGTCTTGTTGATTCTTGGCCTTGGGAAGGATAAAGAAAAGGCCTGCTACAGGAGGCTCACGGGAAACATGTCATGTCCCCTGCATCCACTCCCCTTTGCCCCCGTCATTGTGAGCAGCAGATTTCAGGAGCCAAGGAATTATAAAAAGACTTGGAACTCCACCCCCCACCCCTCAGCCTGTGCCATCTTCTGAGTCCCATGTGGTGTCAGCAAGGAGTATGACAGCAGAGAGGCAGCAAACAGAGCCACAGACTTTCTAATGAGTCATTTTATTTGCCATTGTCAAATATTATCCAAGTCCTTGTCACCGGAACTTAACATAGCTTCTCATTTCTCCCCTCGACGACCCTCATCTACTACAGGACCTTCAAGGGTGTAAGTAGGAACAAAAACAGCACAAAGACATCATTTTCTCAACTTGCTTCAAAATGACCCCTTCTGGCAGTGCCCAATTCAAGTTTTAATGCCCCGTTATTGAAAAGTGGTCTTCACAAAGCACACATGATAAAGCTATTTAGAGGAGCACAGAGAACAGAGACTTGAGGGTGGCGAACAGCCTTTCCGAGTTTGAAAAGGTAGTATCTGTCCACCTCAAGGTTAACTTTGTGAGTGGCACATGCCACACAATAGGCAGGAATAGAGGAGAACAGTATTTACACAGGAGGAGGAAGAGGAACCAGGAACACGACAACAAGGCTACTTACTCTAACCCATGTTCCAAAGATACCCACCCTCACGGGGAGGGAGCCCGCTCAACACCACCAGACAGGCATGAGGTACAGAGAGAGACCATTCTTTCCGGCTCCAGAGAAATATCTACATCTGGTGTCCAAAGCTCACGATACAAAGCAGATAGAACTCCACATACAAAACAATAGAACAGTATTCTCAGAGTATTCAGGGACAGCGGCGGGCCAATGCCCTGGCTGAGGACACACGTGGGCGTGGCCTAACGAGGTAAGTGCAGGGAGAGGGCAAGCACACCCTGAACCCCAGTGGCCTTTCCAGAGGCCAGGGCACCGAGTCAACACAGCGGGGGGGACTGAGTCATTTCCCAACCCTTAAAACCAAGGAGCCAAGTCGGGCTGCCAGGGCACTGAAACTGGCACCCCAGGAAAGTGGGGACCTGTTTACTGCCCCTGCCCTGCCCTTCCTTCTGACCTTAGTGTTGGGGACAGACCCCCGAGGCTGTGTTTTCATTTTCATGCCTGTGGGTCCAGTTAGTCCCTGCTCCAAGCATAGTGAGCGTCCAGCTTTTTCATGCTAAATCATTTTCTTTCCTCAACAGTAAAATCAAATTACAGACAAGTATCCTCCGTCAGATTCTGCTTCCCGGGGTTCGGGGTCACACTACAACAAAAGCGACGGCTCTCCTTTCTAAATCCTCTATGTCACAAATGCAGAAAGATAAAACATGTCATGGCTTAAAAAAAAAAATCAGTTTGGATCTGTTTTATGAGCTAGATGATGGAGTCGCCACTAAATCAACAAAGACTCCAAGAACATTCATAACCCGGGGAAGGAAAGAAGAAAGAAAGCCAGCCGAAGGTTTCTTAACCTTGCGCAGGGCCGGGGGCCTGCAGATGCTTTTCTAGGGGGACCTCTTTGGACAACGGAAAAAGCAAAAGGACTCTAACGGGAATATGAATTTACTAAGGCAGGGGGGGTGAAAGTGAACTAGTCAGGAAGACCGTGAAATGCACACAGAGGAGCTGAGAGCCACAGCCCAGCAGCAACATCTGACAGCATCTTCACCCAGCCCCAGGACCCAGGCCTCCCCTGCACACGTCTCCATGACAACAGCATCACACCCACTCTCCTAGGAGCAAGACCAGAGCCTACTTCCTCCCTCGTTTGTGAGTGGTCTTGGCGGGCTCTGCTTTCTGGGACTGCGCCGGCACTGTCTCCTGCTCTGACCCCTTACATAAAGCGGACACCACCAGTTCCTCATTCCCGCCCTGCCCCTTCCCTGCCCTCGGCTCCGGCTGGCTCTCTGGAGGCTCGGGGCGCGGCTGCTGCTGCTGCTGCTGCTGCTGCTGCTGCTGCTGCTGCTGCCTTCTCAGAGACCGCCGGCTCCCTTGCTGCTGCCGCTGCTTCTCCTCTTCCTGCTGTCGCTGCTTTATCTTCATCAGCTTCTCGAAGCTCTTGGTGGTGGTCGGGTTTACAATGAACCAATCCTAAAAGGGCGAAGCAGAAATGGGGGCCACTTAGAAACGCCATGAAGGAAACACAAAGGGACAGGAAGAATGGAGAGAAGGTAGTGTTAGGTGGATAGCATAGGAATGAGGGGGCACACGGGCCCTCAGAGCTCCATTTTAAACTGGAGAAATCCAATATGCATCAGTTCTCTTAAGTGAGTACTGTGTAATGAATGCACGATTCTGTGTAACTTAATACGTGATCCAGACACAGGTGTGGCGGTGCATGTCTGGACTCTTAGCACTTAGGGTCGTTTCTGGACACGCAGCAGGTCTTAGTGCAGCCTGGCAGCATTAAGACCTTGTCTCAAAAATCCAAAACCTGGGCTCAGCAATTAAGAGCACCAGAGGACCCAGGTTCTGTTCCCAGCCTAACAACGAACATCCCACAGCCACCCGTAACTACAGTTCCCGGGGACCTGACTTTGGCAGCAGCAGCACACGGTGGTACACGTACTTATATGCAGGCACACAATTTTACACAGTGAAAGGAAAGGAAAAGGCTGTGATCATAGAGTGTATCTAAGCGGCATCATGTCACCTGTCACCTCCTGCTGTGTAACACCCTGGGACGGAAGCGCTGGCTCACGGGGACGCTCATGTCACCACACTACAGTGACAGGAGCGTGAATTTCCCATCAGAGCCTGAGTACAGTTCTCCTTTCCTCTGGCTTCATCACTTTGAGCCTCATTTAAAAAACCATGGGGTGGCGGCGCACACCTTTAATCCCAGCACTCTAGTCCCAGCACTTGGGAGGCAGAGCCAGGCAGATAGATTTCTGTGAGTTCAAGGCCAGCCTGACCTACAGAGCGAGATCCAGGATAGGCACCAAAACTACATAGAGAAACCCTGTCTCGAAAAACAAACACAAAAACAAAAAACCGAAAATCGTGGGGTAGAGGAAATTTATTATAGTCTTCTGGAAATGCATGAGCCTGAATCTAAGTAATCCAATTAATCTCCCAGGTGGGACGATCAACTCACTGGAAACAGCTAGGAGAAGAAACGCTACCACAGGACAGATCAGCACAGTCCCCAGTGGGCAAAGTGAAGCCTCCCAACCACACGATGAAAGGTGACAGTCACTGGCCACCTATGCCTAGTGAGCTCTTGAAACAGGGGAAGTCCTGTTTATAGGGGCTCAAAGATGTCCAGCCTTAGTGGGCTCAAATATCTCCACAGAAAAATACATTTGCCACTCTTCTAATTTCTGAGAGCATTTTAACTCTGGCAAGTTCTCAACCTTAATTACTTTGCCAGTCCTAGTACGTGAAGCCAGGGACAAAGTCCACTCCTTACAGCTTGAAGACGGACACACAGGGCCACACAGACATTAGGGGGAAGCGGAGCCCGCACCTCAGCATGGACAGAGTTGATGTGATACTTGACGCCACTCTCGGACACAAATTCTTTCTGACACAGAAGACACTTGTATTTTCCAGCCACAAAGGTGCCCTGTTTGCAAGACAGAAAGAAGAGAGAATTAGGGGTAATTTCAGGAAAACATACCTGGGCGTTGTGCAGGGACTGTGAGAGATGAAATGGGGGCGTCTGCTTAATCAGAAACCATAGGAGACGGTCCAAAATGGTGATATAGATATGCAAACCGTATCTATATAGATACAGACATGAAAACCAGCTGAGACGAACTCTTACTGCTGCACACCTGTCCGGATGCCATTCTGCACCAACGCCCGCTGCCCTGCGACACAGCCTGGCATTCTCCTGCTCCCGATACGTTCCGGGCCACTGTTTCTACCTTCTTGGCTCCTTTTTGCTTCATATTTGGCTTTCCTTGATTCCTCTCCACCAATAATCAAACCCCCCAAGTTCACTAGAGGCACCCGGCTCTGTCCTTCCCCCTGTGAACCATGGCGGAAACTGTGCCTTGGAGATCCCAACTAAAATGAATACCATCCATAGTTCCTAGTCTAAGGACTCGGAAGCTAGGATCAAGGTGACACTCTCCTACGCACTGCTACACAGACCTGGCTGACATGTCCACAACTCCCTCGGGGCCTTGAACTGAGACCCCCGCCTCCCCTCCTGAGGCCGCACATTTCAATGCTGCTCATGCTGTGTGAGGAGATACTTCTCAGTGGGACTGGAACGTGGACACCTGGGTCACCATGGAAATGATTCAGAGAGATGAGTGGTAGTTAGCCTGAGTCCCTGTCCTGCCTCCCATCCCATGGGGTCAATAGAGTCGAGATGGGTTTGGAGGATCTTCACCTGTCCAAACAAGTTTTCAGGAAGATTATGGCAAAATAAGGCAAGGGAAGCCCAGTGTGTGAGGCCAGGGAGGTGAAGGTAGTCTCTGGTTGTGATTCCAAATTCATAGGGTTTTCTTCCAATTCCCTAAATGAGCAAGGCATGAATTGGTCGACCTTTTCTGCATCCTAGATGCACCCTGCTATTCCATCTAATATGAGAGCAAGAATGTCCATGATACTGAGGCCAAAGGGCAGCCTCTGAAGATGGCGACCAACAGAATGACTGGCTGATCCCCTAGAGAGAATTCTCTTCTACGCCAGACTACTGGAGAGGACGCATTAAGGTAGTAAATCGAAAATGTTACAAACCAGTGTGCAAGAGCCCAGGTGAGCTTTAAGGCCAGATACACTGCTGTAGACAGCCTCACATCCCTGCAAAAGAGAAGCGGCGAGGTGAGCGCCGTACCACACAGGACCTCTCTTAGCAACACGGTCATTTACACTGGCCAATTCCACATCAATCGCCAGTGCCACAAACCAAATCCTAAAAAGACACACACGAGAGGACAGAGGCAGGAAGGAAACCCAAAGGAAAGACGAGAAGGAAGGTGAAATGTAAGCTTGAGCCGTTCCTTTCCCTGGTCCTCTCTCTGACATTTAACAGAATACCCAAAGTTTCGGTTATATTTTTTACTCTATTTTATTTGGTGTAAATATATCAACTACATTTGTATTTATTCCCTCCAAAAGGACGGCACTATCAGCTCTGGTACCAGTTTTAAAGATAGCAGCAAAGCTCTGCCACTCTATCATTGGAAGTGGAGTCCATTCACATTTTCTCTGAGTCTAGGTTCGCCCTACTGTGATGGTCTGAATTAAGAAATATTGCCCCACAGACTCCTGTCTTAGTTACTTGATTGCCGTAAAGAGACACCATTGACTAAGGCAACTTATAAACGAAAGCATTTAATCGAGGAATTGCTTACAGTTTCAGAGGGTCGGTCCATGACCATCATGGCAGGAAGGACGGCAGCAGACAGGCAAGCATGGTGCTGGAGCGGTAGCTGAGAGCTTACATTTACCCACAAGTTGGAAGCAGAGTCAAAGCTAGCTGGGAATGGCCTGGACTTTGGAAACCTCCAAGCCTGCCTGTCCCCAGAGACACACCTCCCCCAACAAGGCCACAGCTCCTAATTCTTCCCAAGTAGTTCTGTCAACTAGGAACTAAGCATTCAATATATGAACCTGTAGGGGGCATTCTCATTCAAACCTCCACAGCTCCCATACGACCTTGGTCCCACTTGGTGGTACTGTCTGGGAAGTGGTCGAACTTCCAGGAAGTGGAGCCTTGCTGGAGGAAGTGCATCACTAGGGGTGGGATTTAAGCATTAGTCCCACTCAATTTCCTGTCTGCTCTCTGCTTCAAGCTTGCTTTTGAATATGGACCTTTAGCTTCTGTTCCTGCCGCCACACCTGCCACCCGCCGTCACATCTGGCACCCACCACTATGCTTCCCCACCGTGATGGACTCTTGTCCCTCTAAACCGTGAGCCCAAATAGACTTCCTCCTATAAGCTGCTTCTGGTTATGGCGTCACAGCAACAGAAAGGGAACTAATATACTGTGATGCCTTTGACTAAGGCTGCTATGGAAGTGAGGCTGTACAAATTGTGCAGTGGGACCTTAAGAGACCTGCATCTTTTACTTCTGTGTCTGAAGTTAGTCACTTAAATTCCCTACTGGCAATCCTGCTGTCCTGCAGATAGAGACGCCATATGGAGTGCCATCTGCTCAGCTGAATGCAGCTGCATGGGACATTCCAGTTCATGGCCCCCATGAGTGATCTCAAATGATGCTGTGTATAGCAGCAGGGCTGTCCTGACGATCTCAACAGAATTATGGAGGTCCCCAATTCTGAACAGACTCAATAACTGTTGCACGTATCCACTACAGTTCAAGGACTTGGTCATGAATCAACCAGTAACTAAAACAGCAGATTCTCCAGAAGCATTTGCTGATAAAATGAAAGAGGAAGAGTCACCTGGTTAGGACACTGGATGCGATGATACTTCTTGATATCTGTCTTCCACTTGTGCAGTACCTCCTGGCTGAACGTAGGTAACCCGGGGCGAGTATATTTTAACTAGAAGACAAGAAACATTGCGAGAATGCAACTCCCAATGGTAACACCCCCAAACTTCATGCCTACTGTAAGAAACGGATAGTTATTTCCACCACGTATATGAACGCGAATGCAGTGTCTGCAGAGGCCAGAGAGAGGCTTTGGATCTGCTGGAGCTACAGTTACAGGCTGCTGTGAGGTGCCAAATGTGGGTGCTAGGAAAAAGTGCTCTTAGCTACAGAGCTATCATTTCTGACTGCTCATCCATAGGACCGGGGTTCAATTCCCAGTACCCACGTGGCAGCTCACAACTGTTTATAACTCCTGTTCCAGGGAATCCAATGCCCTCATACCTGCAGGCAAAACACCAATGTACATAAAATAAAAATGAATAAATTAAAAAGGGAAATGCAAATAGAATAATTCGGGAAGTGGCATTGCCCTTCTCTACTGTTCTGTTCGTATAAGTTTGCCTTATATAAGAGCCATGGCAACATCACACGCACATACACAGTGGTGATTTGCATGAGAATGATCCCTAGACATCACTCCAGCTGATCCTGATGCCACGCCTCCCTGATCCATGCTGTGATAGTGATGGACTCTTACCCTTTGGAACTGTAAGACCCAAAGAAACCACTTCTTCTCTAAGTTACCTCAGTCATGGTGTTATATTACAGCAACAGAAAAGTAACTCATAATCTCAACCTTTCTCACTTCCCCTCTCTCTCTCTACCTCTGTGTGTGTGTGTGTGTGTGTGTGTGTGTGTGTGTGTGTGTGTGTATTATTATATATGGGCTTTATGTAGGCCCATGAACACCTACATATATACAGCATGCCTCTGCACTGGCAGGACCCAGAGGCAATGAGAGCCAAGTAGGAATGAACGCACTTAGCACTCGTATCTTCTGCTCTATAGTCTAAACATATTCTCTTGACAGGAACCCGCATAGCTTATACGAATGGTTAATTTCAGGAGTGGGGAAACACAAGCTAATCTTTCAGTATCTTATGATGTTCAAAACAAAACTAAACAAGTGTGGGCTGGAGAGACGGCTCAGAGGTTAAGAGCACTGGCTGCTTTTCCAGAGGACCTGGGTTCAATTTCCAGCATATACAATTTACAATCATCTGTTAACTGAAATCCTAGGAGATCTGATGTCTCCTGGCCTCTACAGATACCAGGCATGCACGTGATGCATGTATATACATGTAGACAAACACTCATACACATAAATTAGTTTTTGTTTTGTTGCTTTTTGTTCCTCAATACAGGGTTTCTCTGTGTAGCCCTGGCTGTCCTGGAACTCACTCTGTAGACCACAGAGATCTACCTGCCTCTGCCTCCCGAGTGCTGGGATTAAAGGTGTGCACCACCACACCCAGTAATAAATACGTTTTTTAAAAGTAAAGAAGTGTTTAGGAACATCAAAAGACTCAGGAGTCTACTTGACTTACCTCTGATATTCCAATCTGGGTCAATTGGAGCAGAAAGCTAAATACTACTAGTAATGAATTAGAACCTATAGTGTAAAATGAGTATCTAATAGAGCGAGTCTCTATGCAGAGCTAAAGACTCCACATTTGCCGAGTCAACCAACTGCAACTCATGAAGACTGCGTATGGGGCTGGTGGGGCAGCTGAGGAAAGGCACTTTCCTGATGACGTAAGTTTAATCCATGGGATTCACATGATGGAAGTTGTCCTCTGACACCCATATGCACCCCTCCCCATAAATAAAATAGAATTTTTAAAAATAGGTAAAGACCGTGTGCGTGCGTGCGTGCGTGCGTGCGTGCGTGTGTGTGTGTGTGTGTGTGTGTGTGTGTAATGTAATTTCCAGATACTATTCTTGTCACTATTTCCTAACTAATACAGAATTACAATTACTTTGTCTTTCCAGCACAGTGTCTCATGGAGTAGCCAAGGCTGGTCTTTAACATGCATGCTCTCCCCCTTGGTCTCCCCAGTGCTCTGTCCACCACCACACATGTTCAGAAACACTTGTAAAACAGTTACTTTGTATCAGCTAGTTAATCTAGAAATGATTTAAAGCATACAGGAGGTGTGCACAGATTCTAGGCAAATACCATACCATTTGGTATAAGGTGTTTGAGCATCCATAAGATGTTTGATTGTCCATAGAATGCCATCCTTTGTGAGGTTTTTCTACAACTAATTCCTCATGAATTATGAAGGAAGGCTGTGCTGATAGTAATACATTTTTCTCACGGTACAGTTTCAATGAATGACTACAAAAGCTATGAAATAAGTGAAAGTCGGTCATTAAGTAGCACCTCAGTTACACTTACCGCAGGAAAGGTTCATCAATGAATGCTGACAAAAGCGGGTAGAGTATAAGACAGAGACCTTTGTGCAGGCTTGGCCTCTACTCCAACTATGCACTAATTGAGGGACCAGTGTAATTTTATCACTGAGTTACCCAGAAGACACATGCTTGCCAACTGATCAGTTAGCACCACAGAAACTTTTTGCTGATCACATCAGTACCATGTACCTTCTGACTCAATGCATCAAGAAGGTCCAACATTGCCTGGATGGTGTTTCCATGGAAACCATATGGCCTTCAACCTAAGCTTGAGAGAATGCCACACAAATCCATACAGGGAAACATCTATAAAATATCGAGTAGCAGCAACACGAGACCTTACCTTCCGATCATCAGGTACCAGGTCCTGGAGCACCTTCCTCTTTGGCCATTCCTTGGTCAGCTCAGCAGAGGCCAGCTCCTGCAGATGGTACACAGCTATCTTGGCAGAACGCCGCTGAACTCGGCCTCCGCCCTTTGCTTCCAGACTCATCTCCTTTAAACAGTCTGTCTGTCCTGATTCTGGGAAGAAGACCTGCAAGAGTGAGCCGTGAAAACAAAGTGGCTTTAGTCACAGCCAGTGATTACACATGATGTCCTTCTTAGCAGGATAAAGTCTATGACACTAGTACACAGGGGTAAAGACAGGCAGAGCCTCAGAGTTCACTGGCCAGCCAGTCTCGCTAATGAAGGCAAATCCCAGAGTCATCGCGAGACTCCACCTTTAAAAATAAGGTGGAGTGAAACTGAGAAAAGACACACAGTGCAGACCTCTGACTTCAACATTCATGTTCACACATGTATGTGTACACACACACAAACACATCCACACACATATTCCCCCACCACACACAAAGGGTAAGGCAGAAGGAGGAGATAGCTCAGTCCGTTAAGGTTGGTCCCCAAAGCCCACATTGAAAAGACAGGTGTGGTGGTGCACACTCGTCATCACACTCGTAATCACACCACTGGAGGAGCCGAGGCAGGAGGACCTCTGGGGCTGTCTGGCTGGCTGACAAGCCTAGCAGCCTGGCAGACCTAGGCCAACGTCTCAATAAAACAGGGGGGCAGCCTGGCAGACCTAGGCCAACGTCTCAATAAAACAGGGGGCAGCCTGGCAGACCTAGGCCAACGTCTCAATAAAACAGGGGGCAGCCTGGCAGACCTAGGCCAACGTCTCAATAAAACAGGGGGGCAGCCTGGCAGACCTAGGCCAACGTCTCAATAAAACGGGGACAGCTACTGAGGGATGACACCTGAGGTTGTCCTCTGGCCTCCACATCCGCACACCCACATGCACCTGCACACAAATATGTACATGCACACACATGCACGAGCACACAGACAAGTATGAAAATATAATATAAAAACGGAGTCAAGACCAAAGAAAAAATGAAGAACAGAGACATTCCTACAAAAAAACATCTAAATACGAGGGAATGTTTTAGTTTTAAAAATATAGTAATGGGGGTTGGAGAGACTGCTCAGCAGTTAAAAGCATTTGTTTCTTGCAGAGGACCTGGATTTGGTTTCCAGCACCCACATGGTGGCTCACAACCACCCATAACTCCAGTTCCAGGGGATATGGCACCCTCTTCTGACTTCCAAGGGCACTAGGCACTCATGGGTGTATATACACACATGCAGGGAAAATATTCACGCATATAAAACAAATCTAGAAAAAATTAATATAATAACTAGGGTTTGGGGAGATGGTCGACGGATAAAGTTCTTGTCATGCAAGCGTGAGGATTGGAGTTTGTACCCCTAGCACCCACAGAAAAGCTGGGTAGGCACAGCAGCCACTGGGAACCCCAGCACTTAGGAGGCAGAGACAAGGACAAGCTGGCTAGCTAGACTATCCAAACTGCTGAGCTCTGGGTTCATTGAGCAAGAGAACCCACCTCAATAAATAAATATGTGATCAAGGAAGACAGTCAAGGTCGACTTCAGACCTTCAAACAAGCGCACATACATGCATGTGCACCTGCAAATACAAGTGTACCTACACACACAGGCAAACACATATATGTTGTGGTGGTTTGGATGAGAATGGCCCCCATGAGCTCTGATGTTTGAATACTTGGTTCCCAGTTGATGGAACTGTTTGGGAAGGATTAGGAGGTGTGGCCTTGTTGGAGGAGGTGTGTCACTGGGGTGGGCTTTGAAATTTCAAAGGATTCTTGCCATTCCCAGTGTGCTCTCTCTCTGTCTGCTACTTGTAGATCAAGATGTGAGCTCTCAGCTGCCCAGCTATGATGAATTCTGACCCTCTGGAACCATGAGCCCGATTAAACACTTGCTTGTAAGTTGCCTTGGTAACTAAGACATATGTGCATCATACTGTCTCGCTCTCCCGCCCTTCCACGGAAGAGACAACAAAAGCCTTCAAAGAGTAAACAGGACACAAATGAGGAAGCAGGATCCACAGAAGATACAAGGAGGAGTGCCAGGCACAGCACACATCCTCAATGTCTTGAGAAGAATCAATACTCACAGGCCCGTGCTCTGACCTCATGTGATACGCAAGCCCAGCCTTTGACCTGTATGGTTTTCCACAGTGGTGACATTTCAGGGTCAACTTCTCCAGCTCGGCTGCCTCTTTGCCACATTTTCTAACATGGTACAGATATCCCATGATGCTGGTGAAGGTACTGGAGCAACTCTGAGCATAGGGAAGACGCCTATGTTAGATTCATACATGTTTCACATGATCCCTCAATTTCTCAGAAATCATCACGCACCACAAACCACAAAAAGACAGTGAGACTGCAAGATGCTCACCTGCAATTCCCATTGGCACAACCCTCCTTTTCCTAGGCAACCCTGTCTATGAGCCATATTGTCAATCAGTTCACTGATCACTGAGAAAGTATAACCATACACCTACTCTGTGTCAGAGCTTCCTTCTTGGATTGTGACCCAGTCCCACCCCAGTATCAACTAGCCAGCAAAAACCAGTTCATCATAGTATGAGCTCATGGGAATCACCTTCATCCCACTAAAGAAGCAGCTCCTTTGTGGGGCTGGAGAGATGGCTAAATGGTTAAGGCTAATGACTGCTCTTCCAGAGGTCCCAAGTTCCATTCCCAGCACCCACATGCAGCTGACAACTGTCTGTCACTCCCAGATCTGACCCCCTCACACAGACATACCTGCAGGCAAAAAACCAATGCACATAAAATAAAAGTAAATGAAGAAGAAGAGGAAGAAGCAGCAGCAGAAGTAGCTGCAGCAGCCCTTTCAAGCAAGGGAGATGAGGGAGAATATACTTGTGAAGAGGAGAAAAAATAAAGAACTATCAATGACTACAAGAGATCTGAAAACGTAGGTACCATCCCACGCCATCAGATGGCAGAGGAGGAATTCTGCAAGGGAAGAGGAGGACGGATGGGAAAGAACAACAGACAGACAGACCTGAGACTCCAGGGAGAAGGATCTGCTGCCCCGGGCTCTTACCTCACGCATGCACCTGAGCTTTCCCATTCTCTTTAGAACTGTTCGCAGCCGCTCCCTCTCGCTTGGCTCATCTACTTCATCTCCTGCCTTCAAAATTGGCTGAAAAAAAAAATTAAACATGATTTACGGAACAAAAACATAACAGCACCCCCACTTCCAGATGGCATGAAGTAAGTATAATGGACACACAGTGCTCATCTCTACCTCCCAGTAGAGGATTAACCTAAACAAATACCCTATGGTCCAGTGCAAAGATTTCACCCTATGCAATTCCAGCAATGAAGAGTCTTATCTCCTCTATTATGAGGTACAAGGGCCAGATCCAGCTTCATTGAGCTGTCTATACTCACTAAGTAAGAGACACACAAAACATCACAACAGAAGGCCAGCCAAGATGGAGGAAGCCAGAGATTTACTGAACTCCTTGTCCCTGCATCTTCATAGCAAGGATCAGCAGCATCAAGTGGGGAAATATTTCAGGATGGACTGCTGATCCTGGCTCCCAAGCAACCTGAAGGAGCACCAGGTGTGCATGTACTGAGTACATGCAGCAGCCTGCATAAACTCTGCTGCAGCAGCAACAAATGGTCTGAATGCAGCCATGGGAGCTGGACTGTAAATCCTCCTCACCATCTGGCTGAAAACCTACAAGATGCTTCTCTGTGGCAGGAAAGACCCCAGTGGTGATGTGTTCCACCCTGAGAATTGGACCCACAGAGGCCAGCTTCTCTTACTGTGTCCTGGGCTGCAGCACCCAGGATTTCCCAGTTGCCATAGCTGCAGCCTGGCCTTAGGTCTCCTATATGCCCAACCTTCCAGCAGATACTGTATCCTCCCCGGGTTCCACAGAGCTCTTCTCAGCCTTCCAGAGATTCCTGGTCTCTTGCTTGACATCAGAGTACCAGAGGGAGGTGGCATTGCAGACATGGAAAAACCACGGTTAGGATAATTCTTTTGTTTTCTTTTTTAAAGATGTATTTTAATTATTTATTTGTTCACTCATTTGTTTGTTTGTTTTTTGAGACAGGGTTTCTCTGTATACGCCTGGCTGTCCTGGAACTCACTCTGCAGACCAAATTGGCCTTGAATTCACACAGATCCACCTGTCTCTGCCCCCAAGTGCTGGATTAAAGGTGTGCACCACAACACCGGGTGATTTCTTTTCTTTTTGATTATGTGCATACGTTTGTGTAGGGGTGTGTAAACGTGAGTGCCAGTACCTGTGGATGTAGGAGCTGTCAGATCACCCGAGAACTGGAGTACAGGCAGTTGTGAGCTGCCTGATGTGGGTGCTGGGAACAGAACTCAGGTCTTCTGCAAGAACACTACATACTCTTAACCAGTGAGCCGTCTCTCCAGCCTCCTCAGCCCAGGATGTTTCTGACTCTTTAGGGAATCTTGTAGATCCCAGGGAGGTTTTCCTGTTGAGCAATTTCTGTGTCTTATATGCTCTGACCCTCTAAATTGCTAGAGATAGGCCTCTGCCACTTTCACTGAGCTCACCCAAAACTATTGTTAATGTCCCCACAACTCATCATGTCGTCTGTGGATTTCTAGTCTAGAAGTGGAGTTGTTGCTTGTGAGTGTATTTCCTTCCATGGATAACTGCCCACAAGCTCTCTGGGTGTCCCAGGCTGTTGTCCCCCATTCCTATCATTCTGAGTTAAAAAAAAAAAAAAAAACCTGTCTTGGTTGAGACAAGGTTTCACCATGTGGCCCAGCCAGACTGCCAGATGTAGTAGCAATCTCCCACCTCAGCTTCCTAAGAGCTGGAAGGGCACAGGCCTGTGCATTGTGAAACTTTTGAAGATTTTCCTCCCTTCTTGCCATAGTTTTAATATTCATTGCCCTGGTGACCAATGGATTGGACATTCTCACATGTTACCTGAATATCTGAAATGCTCACATGCAGCTAGGTGTGATGGTAATACCAGCGTTTGAGAGGTAGAAATAGTAGGATTAGGAGTTCAAGGTCAGCCTCAGCAACACAGGGAGTTTGGGGCCTGTCGTGGGTGGCTGTTTGTGCCTTGCCCTGAAGCACTGCCCCGAGTGAGGCTGCAGGTAGCTGTGGGGGACCTGCCCCTGGGCCATGGCCACCAGGGACCCTTAAGACCTGGGATGCATGTACGTATGTGTGCTTTCTTCTCTTCGCTACCCCGTGGTCTTGGATGCTGGTGCTGATCAAGGCAGAACTCTCCTGAGAACCCCATTGGACCGTGCTCCACCCCTCCAGGATTCCTCGACCAACTCCTTTATTCTGGTTGTGAGTTAACCCCCAAATAAATTCCTTTGACCATCAAATAGACTCTGGATTTCTCCCATTATCTGGTGCTCATATGGGGCAAACTCCAAATGCCCAGGTGGCCTCTGCCCTCAGCCTCCATGGCTGCTGTGGCACACTTTCCACGCTTCCTTGTCTCTTCTAATCTTCCTGCTCCTCCTGGGGACTCAGTGCTTACCCATTTGGCCCAGTCATGGGCATCAGTTCCCTATTTTGAGTTACTAGTTGCACCTTGCACACTCCTCCCCCCAAGCCGGGTCCTGTATAGCCTCTGAGTACACCTAGTGTGTGCAGGCGTGAGAAGAGGTGGCTGCCTGCCCACCCCTGGCTTCCCCGGTCCTGCCTGCAGCTGCCGCTGGCCATTGCTAAACTTGTTCGATGGGTCTTCAAAGCCAAAAAGGTCAGGGTCTTCGGCAGGACCTGATTCAGTGTGACACCTGCAACACTTGCTGGCTGACCAGCGTTACACCCAAAAAAACATCTCAAGAACTGAAACACAGCAATCAAGGATTTCATCCAAGGTAAAAGTACTTGATAATTTTACACCTTAAAACTGATTAATAACTAAACAAAATAGTAAAATTTTCTTTACAAATTTTGAATATTTCTCAAAAAATGGAAGAAAATATTACATCACAAGAATTTAAATTTTTTTTTGCTTGTATGATGAATGAATTTTTACAGGACATATACAAACTTCTGAGTTGTATCTAATATTCACTATTATGGTATTTAGCATAATAATATCATATAACTGGAAAATTGGCTTAATAATGATAACAAAAATAAGGCATTAATGGGACTGATATAAGCTTTACAAGATAGTAATGAAGACTTAAGTAAAAGGATTCTTTCTTTGGAATCTGCCAATTTACCACAAGGACTTCAGTCCATTAATAATAAATGTACAACCAGATTTGATTCTATTGATAATAAGTATGAATACTTAATGGATAAAACAATGACTCTCCAGAGCAATGTTACCACTACTCAGATAATATTCATTATTATTATTATTAAGAAATTTTCTACTCATTTTACATACCAACTACAGATCCCCCCTCCTCCCTCTTCCTGCCCCCAGCCTTCCCCCTCAACCCACCCTACTCTGATAATTTATGAAGAAGAAAGTTTATTGCTAACTGATGAACTAAGGTCTATAGAATCGTGTTTCAGAAGAACATAAAAGGTTGCGTGATTCCATGAAATCTCTAGAATCCTTTACAACAGAGGAGGTTCAAATGCTGCAACAGACCATAGTTACTCAGTTGCAAGTTCTGGAAGAAACTCTCAGTAAAAATGACCAATGACAATAGGCAGAAGGGCAAAGCCATGCAAGTCACAACATTGCCAGATAGCTAACATACAATGGCATATCCTGTCACCATCCATGAGAGGCCAGCCGATGATATAGACATCCTGAGCCATATGTGGAATATATGTTACAACCTATTCCTATGAGAGATTTGGAAACCGTTAAGGAAGCGGTGGTCATCTATGGTACACACTCAACATATGTAAAACCGATGTTAAATATGTGGTCTTCCATAAATATAATCATACCAGATGATTGGAATCAATTAATCTCAGCTGTTTTAAAATATAGCCAGTAGTTATAATGGAACAGCTGGGTGAGAGAGGAAGCTAGGATCCTAGAACAGCAAGGTAAGACCAGAGGTTTTGAGAGCTCCCAAGATCAAATTATTGGCGAGGGACATTTCATTGATAGAAATGCACAAGCTACTTTTGATGAGCATACATTATCCCTATGCCACACAGTAGCTCTAAATGCTTGGGGGAAATTCCAGAATCAGGAAAACCAACTGAGCTATACACAAAAACTTTCCAAGGCCCACAGAACGGTTTACTGATTTTTTTTTTTAAACAAAGGCTGACCACAGCTATAAAAAAGGCAGTGTCAGATAAAGAACTAAGACAAGTATTAACTGACCTTGGGGTTTAACAACGCTAATGCAGAATGCAAAAGAATACTTATACCATTAAAGGTCAGGTCAGCACCTTTGGAGGACTGGATTCAGTATATAAACATTGTTGGGCCTCTTAACTATGGTAATGAGACTTGTAGGAGAGGCAACTTCCAGAGGTGGAAGGAGGCCTCGAAGTACCAAATGTTTTAACTGTGGTACACCAGGTCATATGAGAAGAAATTGTACACAGGGTTCTCCTAGAAGCAATACTCCTAGAAATAGCCCAAATGAGAGACCCCAACCTTCTGGATTATGCAGAAGGTGTAGCAAAGGCCAACACTGGCCAATGAATGTAGATCAACAATAGATAAATAAGGCAACCCGTTACTGGTGGGAAATGCCTTGGGGAGCCTCTTGCAGGCCCCCAACCTGAACATAGTCCAAACATTTCTAGCCACTGTGGAGGAAATTCCTCTCCAGGACAATTAAAGAACCCTGTGTCTAATGTAAAGAATAACACTGCACTGGATGATAGAACTGCTCTGAGTGATGAATCAAAAGTTCCAAAAAAACACCATAAAATGAGTATTTTGGCAGACTTCCATAAATAAACAAAGACCAAATCTTAGAGTACAAATTAATGGAGTTGTTCTGGAGGGCCTGGTAACACAGGTGTAGATGTGACCATAATTACACTAAAATCAAGGTATCCGAATTGGCCTCTTCAAGGGGTAAACATCCAATTTCTAGGGGTTGAACCCTATCTCGGGTAAAACAAAGTTCTAGATGGGTTGAATGGGTTGAATAAACAGAGCACAACTGCTGTTGAACTCTCAGAAGTACCAACAGCCCCACCTTTTAAATGGCTAACTGATAAACCTATCTGGGTGAGACAATAGCCTCTGACAAAAAGAGAAACTACAAGCTTTAGAACAGCTGGTTCAAGAGCAGTTAAATGCTTAACACATTGAAGAATCTACCAGCCCTTGGAATTCTCCTGTATTTGTTATGAGAAAAAAAAAGTCTGGTAATTGGAGGATGCTGACTGATCTAAGAGCCATTCACAAAGTAATTCAGCCTATGGGCTCCCTACAGAAGGAGATGCCCTTGCCCTCTCTTCTACCCAAAGAATAGATCATTATAGTTATTGACTTAAAAGACTGTTTATTTTCTTCTTTCTTTCTTTCTTTCTTTCTTTCTTTCTTTCTTTCTTTCTTTCTTTCTTTCTTTTCTCTCTCTCTCTCTCTCTCTCTCTCTCTCTCTCTCTCTCTCTCTCTCTCTCTTTCTTTTTTTCTGAGACAGGGTTTCTCTGTGTAGCTTTGTGCCTTTCCTGGATCTTGCCCTGTAGACCAGGCTGGCCTCAAACTCACAGAGATCTGCCTGCCTCTGCCTCCTGAGTACTGGAATTAAAGGTGTGCACCACCACCCAGCAAAAGACTGTTTCTTTACCATACCTTTACAAGAAAAGGATAGAGAAAACTTTGCCTTCACAGTACCTACTTATAATAATTCCCAGTCAGTCAAGAGGTATCAATGGAAGATCCTCCCACAGGGAATGTTAAATAGCCATACTCTGTGCCAATATTTTGTGCAAAAACCATTGTAATAATTCATGTGAAATTTCCACAATCTATAATTTATCATTACATGGATATCTTATTAGCTGATCCAAAGTCAGGTACCTTAGAGAGCATGATTGAAGAAGTAAAGAAAAGTTTGCCTCAATGGGGACTACAAATTGCTTCAGAAAGGATACAAAGAGGAAATTCTATTAATTACTTAGATATCAGATAGATCTCCAAAAGGTACAACTCAGGAGATATCAATTGGAGATTCTTAATGATTCTCAAAAATTATTAGGAAGCATTTCAAACTTACAGACATTCATTGGAATCAAAAGATGGACTAGTAAATTTGGCCAATACCATAAAAGGGGACAAGGACTTAAATAGTCCAGGAGAATTATCAGCTGAAGCTGAGAAGGAATTGGCTGTAGTAGAAAAGAAAATGTGAGAGGCACATGTGGATCATGTGAATCCAGAACTTAACTGCATTCTGATCATACTCCCCTCCAGACACTCTCCCACAGGGATTTCGATGCAGAGAGAAGATATTATATTGGAATGGATATTCCTACCATGTAAACCAAGTAAGAAATTAGAAATTTATGTAGAAATGATCTCTGATTTGATTCTAAAAAGAAAATTAAGACTTTGTCAACTGACAGGAATGGATCCAGCAGAAATTGTAGTACCTTTAACTAATAAGGAGATTTCCTCTTTATGGAAAGATAATGAATACTGGCAAAGAGACTGTAGTAATTTTTTGGGAGAAATTAGTAACTGTTATCCCAAAAGCAAAAGAATAGAATTCATAAAAAGAACTGAATGGGTCCTTCCTCACGTTGTACAGCAAAAGCCAATTTCTGGAGTCCCCACATTCTATACTGATACAAATAAATCAGGGAAAGCAGGATACAAATCAGGAGACTTTAGTGGTTCAAAGCCCAAATAATTCTGTACAAAAGGCAGAACTGTATGCCATTCTTACAGTACTAATGGATTTCACGAAACCCCTCAATATTGTCACTGACTCTCAATATGCAGAGAGTTGTTTTACATATTGAAACTGCTGAATTTATTCCTGATAATACAGAATTAACTTCTCTATTTATACAATTATAGGAAATTATCAGAAATAGGGAGATATATATCAGATCCCATATGGGTCTGCCAGGTCCTCTAGCACAGGTAATGATGAGATTGATCAGTTACTAATAGGTAATGTGGTAGAAACCTCAGAATTACACAATAAACACCCTGTAAATAACAAGGGTTTTTGTTTTTGTTTTTGTTTTTGTTTTTGTTTTGATTTTTCGAGACAGGCTTTCTCTGTGTAGCTTTGCGCCTTTCCTGGAACTCACAGAGATTCGCCTGCCTCTGCCTCCCTAGTGCTGGGATTAAAGGCGTGCGCCACCACTGCCCAACAATAACAAGGGTTTGAAGAATAATTTCTCCATCACTTGGCAACAAGCCAAGGAAATTGTGAAAAAAAAAAAAAAGTCGGACGTGTTCCTTCTATAACCAAACTCCATTACCTGCAGGAAGCCATCCAAAAGGCATATGAAGAAATGCAATTTGGTAGCTGGATGTGTTTCATTTCACAGAATTTGGAAGACTAAAATAAAATATGTACACCATACCATTGACATTTATTCAGGATTTCAATGGCAACTCCTATGAGTTCTGAAAAGGCTGATTCTGTGATTACACACCTATTAGAAGTTATGGCCATCATGGGAATACCTGTACAAATTAAGACTGACAATGCACCAGCATATGTCTCAAATAAAATGAGACAGTGTTTTTTTTCTTTTTTGTATTACAATTACAATATAAAGCATACTACAGATATACCACACAATCCTACAGGCCAAGCAGTCATAGAAAGATTTAATCAAACTTTAAAAGGAGATCCTAAATAAACAGAAAAAGGTAACAATGACCCCTAGAAATAGACTGCATAGTGCTCTATTAACCCTGAATTTTCTCAGTGCTGATGAGAAAGAGACAACATCTGTGGAGAGACATTGGCCAGCAGAAAAAATTCCTGGGCTAAACCAACTGCTTTACTGCAAAGATGTGATGATCTTGGAATGGAAACCAAAATACGTCCTATGTTGGGAAAGAGATTTTGCTTTTGTTTCTGCAGGAGAAGAAAAGCTATAGATACCAACAAAATTAATAAAAAAATCAATTTGAACAGGAGAAACCCCTTGATAAGAAGAAGTAAAAGCTTATCCACTGATGTGACATCTCTACAAGTTATTAAAAAAACTCAACAAACAAAGGTTGGGGCAGGGTTCTGTTTTCTGTCTTTACAAGATAATAGGAATAACCATCTTCCAAAAGTCATAAGGCCTTGGATACCCAGGTGTCTACAGCAGAAGAAAAAAATCTATTGGTACCAATCTACCCAGGGTAGTATCTCATTGCCTAACATCTATATCTCTTTAACTCTAGAAAAGTTGTGATCCCAATTCAATTATAAATCAAGCTGGTTTTGGAGTTAGAATGTGACTCTCTCCTTCTCTAAACCCAAACATATTGCTAAAAGAAAAATCAGGAGATTCTGTCTCATATTGAAAGAGTTGCCTTGTGTGGAACAGAAGAAAATCAATAATTTAGGGACCATTGTTGTCTAGATTCCATTTCTTTCCATGCTTGTCCTTGCTTTCAAAGACATCTTTCTCAGCCGGGCGGTGGTGGCGCACGCCTTTAATCCCAGCACTCGGGAGGCAGAGCCAGGCGGATCTCTGTGAGTTCGAGGCCAGCCTGGGCTACCAAGTGAGTTCCAGGAAAGGCGCAAAGCTACACAGAGAAACCCTGTCTCGAAAAACCAAAAAAAAAAAAAAAAAAAAAGATATCTTTCTCTATCCAGAATAAATCCAAAACTTTCCATCTTGGTATCAAAAATGTTCAAGTTTTCCACAGTAAAAAATAAGTTTTTCCAATAGTAATCTCTGAAGTCTGCAGAAGGAAAATGGGAGTCCACAACGATGACTCTACCCAGTCCAGACTGACGCCATGATACCCACATTCATGCCAGCTGGGCGGCGGCACACGCCTTTAATCCCAGTACTCGGGAGGCAGAGGCAGGCGGATCTTTGTGAGTTCGAGGCCAGCCTGGTCTACAGAGTGAGCTCCAGGACAGGCACTAAAACTACACAGAGAAACCCTGTCTCGAAAAACCAAAAAAAAAAAAAGATATTTTGTGTATTGTCACAATTTTTAGGTCATTGTCCTTTTATTGTATATTTGTTTACAGACTGTTTACCTTGTTTATATGAAGCCTTAGTCATTAAGTTATTCAGGTAGATAAGACTTACAGATTGATAGTCACCCACGCTTGTCATCTTTATAGTTGCTAGTTAGGTTGTCCAGATTTACAGATGCATAGGTCAGATAGACAGGTAATCTTCAAACACTTTATAGACCTAGAGAATATGGCTTATTTAAATATAACTTAGAATTCTGTTGACGTAAGACACAATTGCTCCTGGCAGAACTGATCTGATCCCGAGAGAATGTTGGGCTTCTAGACATTCCCGTTTGGAAGTTTGTCTTCTTGGCACAACATGGCCTGGGCAAAGAACTGCCCTTGCCTCGACTGCTGATAGTATGAATGCTGTCCCTTCTGAATGAGTGGGACACAAGGAAAGACGACTACTGAAGTTTGCCAAGCAAGGGTAAGATGGTCTTTCAAAATTCTTGCTTCTGAAAATGGTCTGTCAGATATTCTAGGGCCTGTAGCCAATTTGGATGCCCTAATGGTGCTAAGAAACTTTAGGTGACTGTCCAGGCTGTCAGCTGTCTCTGTCTAGTCTCGAAAGATTTCCAAAAGTTGCTTGCATCCATCTCCCGTTTTCTCGGGTATTATTATATTCCTTCTCAGGTCTTTGATGAGATTGAAGACTAACAGTTACAGTTACAATCTTCTTGTATCTTATCTAGAACATATTAAGTATTGGATTCAGGTTCTTCAGGATACGACACCTTTTGGAATGGTCTCTGTAATGTGCCATATACCTATGTTCTAGACTTCTCTAGGTTTTAGTATGTGTCTCTTGTTTGATGTTGCTCTTGTTGGTGGTTGTTCCATTTGTTTGTTATACCCTTTCTTTCTCCTTGGTAATTGTTTCTATTGTATATAGTTTTGTGTTAGGTTAGACCCTTCTTCCTTATACAAAAGGGGGAGATATAGTGGGTGGTTGTTTGTGCCATGCCCTGGCACCACCCCTAGAGAGACATCAGGTAGCTGCTAGGGACCTACCCCTTGGGCATGGCCACCAGGGACCCCTAAGACCTGGGATGCACATACGTATGTGTGCTCTCTTCTCTTCACTACCTTGTGGTCTTGGATGCTGGTGCAGATCAAGGCAGAGCTCTCCTGAGAACTGCATTGGACCGTGCCCCACCCCTCCAGGATTCTGCAACCAACTCCTTTATTCTGGTTGTGAGATAATACTCCCAAATAAATTCCTTTGACCATCAAATAGACTCTGTTGATTTATCCCATTAGAGGCCAGCCGGGGGCACATTAGATCCTGTCTCAAAACAAAACAAACACCAACTAAACCAGGACCATGCCTATAAGGAAACTGAAGCAGGACTGCTGCAAATTGGTGGCCAGCCTGGGTTTGTGAGTTCCAAGCAAGACTGACTATAGGGTGCTACCTGAGGGAGGAAGAGGAGAGGGAGGGAGGGAGGGAGGGAAGGAGGGAGGGAAGGAGGGAGGGAAGGAGGTGTTTTCACATCAATTTCTTGGTGTTCATGAATTATACAGCAATAAACATGGGTGTGAAGTATCTGTGGTATGGTGTCTTACAGTCTTTTAGGTCTATGCACAGGTATGATGTAAGTGACCATAAGTACTTACGACTATAAGTGGTTCTATTCTTGGCTGTTTGAGGGAGCCTCCATATTCACTCACATGATGGTACATCAATATTCCTACCAACGGTGGATAAAGATCCCTCTTTCCCTCATACTTTGTATTTCAAAAAATCAAACTTAAAAATCTTAAAAACATAACTATTTATGTGTATGTATATGTATGTATGCATGTGTATAGGTATGTATGCATGCAAGTGTATGCACATATATATACACACATATACCTGTATGTATGCATGCATATGTGTGTATATGACCATCACATAGTCTCACAAAGAACACAGGAAACTCTTACCAAGCTATTATGATTGGCCATCACATGATACTTCATCCCTGCCAGTGAATGAAGCTGTTTCCCACAATGATGGCAGGTAAACATTTCCTGAAAGGAGAGAAGTCCGTCAGTGTTCAGTGCCAGATGCTCAGGGGGACACAGAAGGTCACTAAATGCCACCAGCTGGGCCAGGCCAGCCTGGGTCACTTCTTCCTCATCGCACGTTATGGCCTGAATCTGATGTTGCCCACAGGCTCATGTGTGGAACACATGGTCCCCAGCTGGTGCCATTGCTCTGGGGAAGGGGGGCGGTGTGGAACCTTCAGGAGGTGGGGTCTGGCTGGAGGAGGGTGGCTTAGGAGTCGCCTGCTTCCTCCTTGTTTTTTTTTTTTTTTTTGTCTTGACTCAACTGCCACGGGAAAAGCTCTGGTACAAGTTCCTGGCACCTACAGATGAGTCACTCCAGCCGTCCCACCTTCCTGGCCACCATCGGGCTTATGCCCTCTCTCACACCATGAGTCAAAGCAAACGCTCCCCTCTAACTGTTGGTCAGGAATCTGGTCACAGCGACATAAAACAACACACCCCTCAAGGCTGTTGTCATCCCTTCTGCGTTCTACGAGAGGAAACCAAGGTCCACACGTTAAGACAGCAACAAGTAGAACAAGTAAACAGACGTGCAGAATCCGTGCTTTCTCTATTGCACACTGCTGCCCCTTAGTAACTACAACAGACTGGACACACACTACCAGAAGTCTACAGTTTAGGTAAACAAACAAACAACAACAACAACAACCACCAAACCATCCCCACAGTCAGGAAATGCACAAAATGGCGAACCTGTTTGCAGTTTTCCATGTGCTTCTTCAGACCCTCTATAGTCTTCCTCCCCACTGCCTGGCAGGTAGGACAGGACACACTGCCTTTATCCATGATTTCTAGGTACCATTTTTCCTCCATACTTCCTGCCAAGGAAAGAATTGGACGCTGTAATCTGTAGCATTCTCCGGAAACAACAAGCTTAAGTCTACAATTGAGGAAAAGTATTATGGTTTCTTTTTGAAAAAGAAAAATGGTTTGCCTTGGTAGGCAACAATGATAGACTCCTGAGTATTTAACTTCCACACATAACTTGTTTCCATTCACTGCAGAGTTCCAGAAACTTCTACCTAGTTCCCCATGATAAAAACCCATCTGAGGCTCACTCCAAAGCACGCTGACATACACAACTGGGTACCACTTTTCAGACCGTGATTTAAGAAAAAGATACTGAGACATGTAAAACCATTGTTTGAGATTGTTCCCCTACGTGCCTGAGACCACACTAAAGGTGTTTTATGTCATTTAAATTGTATAAGTCTCATACTTCTTGTCTGCTTACATACAAGGAAACCCAAGGCTGTACAAGGAAAACAGACTGAGAAAGGGCAGGAGGCATAATGTGCCAAAACTTAAAAGTCTCTATGACCCCAAACCAGCAGCTGCTGCTTCCAAGAACTGCATCGAGGCTTGGCAGAGTGCATGCCAGGCACAAACGAAGTGCTGGGTTCAAATCCTCACACAGACAGAAGGAGAAGGACGGAGGGAGAAGTGAGAGCCTTATCCGGCACATCCTTCCTCACAGAAACAACACACATTCAAAGAGAAAGCATACCTGCCGCATAAACTGGTGGTTCCTTCCGGACCCGGCGAGCCTGGGGTTTTGGGTGAGGCTGAGCTTTCGGCCGCTGCTTCCTCCCTGACACGAGACAGAAATTCAGAAATCTGAAGTCTGACATGTCGACTGTACAAACTGCTTCCCCTTCTCTTCAGCAGACGCCCCCCCACACACACACAAAACTGAGTGGAATGGTACAGGAAGGCGGGTGAAGGCCATTCCCTCACCCAAATTCTAGGGGCTCCAAGGCCAACCAAGCCTCCAAACCAAAGGCTTTCTCCCTCAGGCCTTAAAGGACGACGCTCAGTCTCTCACAGAAGGACAGACAGTGCAGGGGCCCTACCATAGAGCTTGTGCTTCTTCTGAGGAAGCTCACGGTAGTCTTCATCTTCTTCCTGCTTGATTTTCCTTTTTCCTTTGGCCTTCTCCTTTTCCTGTGCACCTGCGCCTGACACACCACACAACAAATGTCTGTCAGTGAACTCCCGGGCCAGCCTCCAAAAACTTACCACAATACCACCAAAGGCACGGGTCACCAGGAAACACCCTCCCAGAAAAGCCCGAGGAAACTTGGTGTAACAGAGGCTCCCTCTTCCTTTTAGACTGTCTTTCCTCAGAAACCATCCGCTCTTCCTTGGCTTAAGGGCCTATTACGTTGCTCTTGACTGCGACTTAGAACTACGGAAGCAGAGCTCAATAAAGACGCTATGAATCACTGACTGTGACCCTCCAGCATACACTACCATGCTAATCTACTGCCCAGCCCCCACATTCCCAAAAGCAGAGGGCAACAGAAGAATAAGAAAAAGAAGGTCAAATCCCATGAATAAGAAGGCTGCCGGTAAGTGGGACTGGCAGAAACTCACTCCATCGACAAAGGATGGTCATGAAGTTAACAGTACACGACAGACTAACTCCTTAACATCTGTCCAATCAAGCTGGTTGCAGTGTAAGCCCAACACTCTGGAAGCTGATGCAGGCGTATCCTAAGTTTGACGCTAGCTTGAGCTCAACACTGAACCTGAAGCCAGCCTGAGCCCCACGGTCAAAGCCTGTCTCAAACAAAATCGTGTCTAATCACTAATGGCGAGCAGCCTGTCTTAGAACTGCGAGTCTGAAACGGATACCTTCCACTTGTGGGGGGGCGGCCAGCTTGGCCCGTCTCATCTTCATCCAGTAGGTGGACTTTCGGAAGGACGCTGGGAAATCACTCACGGGTTCACATGAGGAGGCGGACGATGAGCCACTTAAGGAGTCGTCATGGGGGATTGTGTACTGGAAGCTATTATCCTTGATGGAGCACTGGGTCCTGCTGCTGACACAACACAGAAGTATGTACCACAGAGGAGGCTGGAGGAACCGCCTATCATTCTCCTTATATTGCAAAATTACAACCAAGTTAATAACTTGTGCAAAACTATTAAGACTGGTTTTTGTTTTGTTTATTTAAAAAAAAAAAGCTGGGCGGTGGTGGTGCACACCTTTAATCCCAGCACTGGGGAGGCAGAGGCAGGCGGATCTCTGTGAGTTCGAGGCCAGCCTGGTCTACAGAGTGAGCTCCAGGACAGGCTCCAAAGCTACACAGAGAAACCCTGTCTCGAAAAACCAAAAAAAAAAAAAAAAAAAAAAAAAGGGGGGGGGGAAGAAAACACACACACACCAAAACATAACACTGGTTATAATACCTAACAATTCCAAGTCAATTTAACACAGCATACACAATTCTTCTTACACTCAGTGCAGTCACAGTAAGCAGACAACACAAATGATCCCTCTGCAGCCCAGGAAGGCATGCCTTCCCAGAATGCTCTGCGAAAAGAAAGCAGGCGAAGTGATAGAGTGCACCGTGACGGCTCACACGCTCCCTGGATACATAGCCACATGTATCCCATCTCCCCTATCTGAAAGAAGAACCATAACCAAAAGGCTTCTGAGCACAGAGGAAAAGAACAGTCTGTGGTTTCTGGTGTGAACCACCCTCCCCCTCAGCCTCCCTTCCCAGAGCTGATACGGGGCCCTGGCCTACTTATGCAACACAACCCTTAGCTTTCACAGCTTAGAAACAATGCTGTCTTGTCTTAGGGAAGCTACCCAGAGAAGCCTGGTTCAGATTTCTCAATCAAACTGGTCATTAAGAAAAATTACTGATGCTGGGCAGTGGTGGCGCACGCCTTTAATCCCAGCACTCGGGAGGCAGAGGCAGGCTGATCTCTGTGAGTTCGAGGCCAGCCTGGTCTACAGAGCAAGTTCCGGGACAGAGCTATACAGTTGCCGATGGCCATTTCAGAGGAGCAGCAGGTGGCAGTTGACTTCAGGGTGTCAGCCCACCAGGAGGGAAGTCCCTGATGGATGAGTCTCAGATAGGCAAGGCCATGAGACCACAGACTCCAGAATGTCTCTTGCTTCTGCTGTGCCTTCACATGTTTGTGGCTGCCATCTTTCTCTGGTGTCTAGCACGGTGTGAATGGGTGTGGGGAGATCCCCAC
Source organism: Peromyscus leucopus (assembly GCF_004664715.2). Taxonomy (NCBI): domain Eukaryota; kingdom Metazoa; phylum Chordata; class Mammalia; order Rodentia; family Cricetidae; genus Peromyscus; species Peromyscus leucopus. Next base: position 34,763,699 of record NC_051081.1, read on the forward strand.
TGCCTGTAATGTAGTGTGTTTATACCATGGAAACAACCTGTCCTACTGGACATTTTTACCTCTGGACTATTAAGAAGATGATTTCTTCCTAAGATGTACTGTCTAATTGATAATAATAATGTTAGTTTAAATAGCCACATAGACTATGGCTTAGGTTAATGATTAAGAAAAACAATTTAGGGCTGGGCAGTGGTGGCACACGCCTGAAATCTCAACATTCTCAGCACTCTGGAGGTAGAGCCAGGTGGATCTCTGTGAGTTCAAGGCCAGCCTGGTCTACAGAGTGAGTTCCAGGACAGCCAGAGTTACACAGAGAAACCCTCTCTCAAGGAGAAAGAAAGAGAGAAAAATTGCGGAGAAACTCAATGTGTCACACATTCCCTAGGTCACTCACTACACAGTAGCACACAGTTTTCAGGGTGTGCCCAAAGACCTCTAGGACCTCCCTGTGCCAGTTCACAGCTATGAGGCCCACTTCAGACCCCGAGAGGGAGAAAGATCACTCTGGCTATTGCCCAAAAGATGGGCCAAGGGTAAAGAATAATCAAAGAAGAGCCAGCTTGCTTCAACGCAAGTGGTAAATTCGCCTGTGGCACAGGCTTACAATCCCAGCCCTCGGGAGGCTAAGGCAGGAGTTCAGCCTGGACTGCATAACCAGACTCTGTCAGAGAGGAGAGAGAGAGGAGAGGGCGGGAGAGAGGGGGAGGGGGGGAGGGAGAGGAGGAGGGGGGAGGGAGAGGAGGAGGGGGGGAGAAGAAAGGGTTTTAAATGTGACAGCTAACAACTCTGGAACACTACACAGTTGTTAACTGCATCAGAGCAGTCCGGCAGCCTGGCAGTGGCGGCGCACACCTTTAATCCCCACATGGAGGCAGAGGCAGGAGGATCGCTGTGAGTTTAAGGTCAGCCTGGTCTATAGAGCGAGTTCCAGGACAGCCAGAGCTACGCAGGGAAACCCTGTCTCAAACAACCAAAAACAAAAATAAAGCAGTTCAGCATATAGAGACCTAACTGGATTAAGGGGGATACAGCTAAGTACAAAAGGAAACAGAACAGAATCTCTCTTACAATGGTATCTCAGTAAAGTTAAAAACAAATATGTATATAAAGCAGATCTGATTTTAAGAGATTCATAAATAAGGACAAACACATTTGCTTATATGGTTTCTTCTGAGATGAAGTATAGTTGGTTGTTTTTTACTCAAATTTTACTCTTTGGGGGCCCACAACCCAGTTCCCAAATAAATCACATGGAGTCTTATTATTACTTACAAATGCTCAGTCTTAGCTTGGCTTGTTTCTAGCCAGTTTTTCTTAAATTATCCTATCTATCTTTTGTCTCTGGGCTTTTACCTTTCTTTATTTCTGTACATCTTTTCATTCCTTCTTATTCCGTGTCTGGCTGTGTAGCTGGGTGGCTGGCCCCTTCTTTTGTTGCTCAATGATCTTTTTCTCCCCAGATTTCTCCCCCTATTTATTCTCTCTGCCTGCCGGCCCCATCCATCCTTTCTCCTGCCTCACTATTGGCTGTTCAGCTCTTTATTTAGACCAATCAGGTGTTTCAGACAGGCAAAGTAACACAGCTTCACAGAGTTAAGCAAATGCAACATAAAAGAATGCAACACACCTCTGCATCGTTAAAACAAATGTTCCACAGCAAAAACAAATGTAACACACCTTAAAATAATATTCTACAACAGTGAAGGGGGACAGAGTAAAACATAGAAGGTGTCAGTATTCTAGGAGTCGGGGAACAATTATCAGCTGACTGTACAAGGTCCACAATTATAAATTATTGTAAATTTGATATGGAGCAGTCCTGGAAGGTGTGGCAGAATCAGCTGATTACAACGATAAACTCCAAAGTGTGCCTTAAACAAAAGGAGGTGGGCTGCCCAGGGGAGTAAAGGCAGGGAAGTGACTCATGTGCCGTCACTTTCCTGAGGATGTTCCATGGCTCCGCCACAAGGGTGGCTTCCTCCACATCACACTACAATGCACATTCATCTTGAGACCACAGGAGGCTGGCCCACAGTGTGGGGAAGTGTGGAGAGGAGAAAGCAAAGAAGGGGACTGTGTAATTCTGTGCATACAATCACACAAGTCACAGCGTAGCCTGAGCTATGTATGTGGAAGACAGGGACATACTCAGATCAGCCTGGCAAAGACTGAAATCTGACATAAGACTTGAACTGAGTGAACCAATCAATAAAGAACAGCCTGGAGCATGGAAAAGACTTGAAACAGCGAAGTCTTAGAGCAACTATGTGGCCTATCTGCCAATGGGACAAGCCAGACAAACCATAACAGCAAAGAGATGAAGAACACAGCTGAGGTTTCCACCAGTGCCCTCAGAAGGTGTGTCAACACATACGGCCTCAAACTAAATGAACAGCTAACAAAACAAAACAAAAAACAAAAAAAACTAGCAACATTCCCTAGGAGGGACCCAAACCCTACAAACATGATATACAACTTTATGTAACACACAGAGAACCATGGAAACGTGAGAATTTTTTAAAGCAACATCATTAGCAGGTGCTGAACCAAATATGCTTCAGATACTGGGAATGGTAAACACTATGTTAAGCAATTATGCAGACTGCCTAAGAAGGAAAACATATCAAATGAAGGGTAGGACTTAGGGGTATTCAGGAAACATGAAAAAGAACTACATGAAATTTAAAACTCAAAAATGCAGTGTTTGAAATAACTGAAATGCCAAAGGGAGAAGAGAGAGAAACCCAGCTAGATAAATGCACTGGGGGATGGGGACGACTCAGTCAATACAGTGCCCACACCCAAGTAAGAACATCTGTAATCCTAGTACTGAGAGGCAGACACAGAAGCCTGCGGGGCAGCCAGCCTGGGAAGGTCAGTGAGAGCACTCAGAAGGAAGAGGGGCTTGCCTCCAAGCCCGACTGCCTGTGTCTGATCCCCAAGACTTGAGCAGTAAAAGGAACCCACTCCTGCAAGTTGTGCTCCAACATCTGCACAAGTGCTAAAATAAATAAATAAATAAATAAATAAATAAATAAATAAATAAATAAATAGTCAACAAATTTTCTAGGTTTTTATTTTATGTGTCTGACTGTTTTGCCTGCATGTATTTACGTGCAGTGATGTATTCATGGCACCTATATGAGTCAGCAGAGGGCTTCAGATCCCCTGCAACTGGAGTTATAGATGGCTGTGAGCCACCATGGCACGCTGGGAATTGAACCCAGGTCCTGTGCTAAGAGCAACAAGTGCTTTTAACAGCTCAGTCTTCTCTGCAGATGTCCTCCTCCCCCTGTGTCTCCCCTGCCCCACTCAAGACAGGGTTTCTCTGTGTAGTCCTCACTGTCCCAGAACTCCTTCTGTAGACCAGGCTGGCCTCAAACTCAGAGAGTGCTGGGATTAAAGGTGTGTGCCACCACTGGCATGCAACATTAAAAAAAAAATAAGGTGGAGAGTAATTGAGGAAGACAATCAACATCAGCCTCTGGCTTACACACACACTCCTGCAAGCACAAAGACACTGCACACACGCACATATGCACACAAAGAAAAACACATTTGGAAAAAAATAAAAATTAGTTAAAAGCCCCCTAAAGTTGGTGACAAACATAAATTGAAAGACTTAAGAAGCTTAACAGATCACTCAAAGAAAGACATAGCTATGTACATCTTAATGAAACTATTAAAGACAAAGTCTTGAAAGAAAGAAAGAAAGAAAGAAAGAAAGAAAGAAAGAAAGAAGGAAGGAAGGAAGGAAGGAAGGAAGGAAGGAAGGAAGGAAGGAAGGAAGGAAGCTGAGCATACCTCCAGAAAAATAATGTTTTACCATACAGGGAGGTGACTCACAGGATCATGGATGCTCAAGAGAAACCAAGGAAATCAGGGCCATGCAATGCTGCTTTTAAAATCCTGAAGGAGATTTGTCAACTCAGAATTCTAGCTTCAGTGAGAAGTTCCTACAGTGATATTTCTTCAGATGAAGAAAAACTAAAATCTGTCTTCAGTAGATCTGCTCTGTGAGGAATAACCATAATGATACTTGGATAGGAGAGGTGACTTCCAGAGGTTTGAAGAAAAATAATAATGCCCGATGCTTTAATTGTGGTAAACAATGTCACCTAAAAGGGACTATAAACAGGGCATTCCTAGAAACAATGTTTTTTCAAGGAACAATGGCAACAGAATGTCCCTCCCTTCTGGATTATGTAGAAAGTATGGTAAGGGTTAACACTGGACTAACAAATGTCGATCAACAAGGGACAGTCAAGGTAATACTTTTCCTTTGCCATCAGGAAACTCCATGAGGGTCCTCTCGCAGGACCCCATGGCAAATCCAGTTCAGTCCTTTCCTACCGTTGTAGAAGAAACCCTTTCTCAGAGCAATTAAATAACCAAACACCTATTGTAAAAAACCATACTCCTCGGGGTGATAGAACAGATATAGAAGACAGAACAAAAGTTCAGGAGAAACCATAAAGCAAAATTTTTTTTTGCTTTTATAATTTTTTAAATTTATTTATTTTTATTTATTTATTTTACAATTCCATTCAGTTCTATATATCAGCCACGGGTTCCCCTATTCTCCCCCCTCCCACCTCCTCCCCTTACCCCCAGCTCACCCCCCATTCCCACCTCCTCCAGGGCAAATCCTCCCCCGAGGACTGCGATCAACCTGGTAGACTCAGTCAAGGCAGGTTCAGTCCCTTCCTCCCAGCCATAAAGCAAATTTTTTTGGCAAACTTCTATAAATGAACAAAGTCCAAAATTAAAAATACGAATAAATGATGTTCTCATTGAAGTTTTTTTAGACACAGGTGCGGATGTTACAAAATTGCACCAGAATCTTGGCATCCAAACTGACCTCTTCAGGAGGTACATGTTCAGCTGTTAGGGATTGGAACATTATCTCAAGTGAAACAGAGTGCAAGATGGGTCGAATGTATACGGCCAGAAGGACAGAGAGGAAAATTAAAGCCATATGTGGCTAATATAGCTATGAATCTATGGGATCCTGATTTATTACAACAATGGAATACCCAGATTAACATTCCTCCAGTCTCAGAAACAAACCATAAACTAACACATTTCTGAGAAAAATATTAGAAGGTATTATAAATAACAGTCACCAACCATCCAGATTGTACAAGAACAGGGTACAACAGCTGTTGATCTTTCAAAGACACTAAAAGCCCTACCTTTAAAATGGCTAACAGACAAGTCTGTATGGGTTCGGCAATGTCTTTTAACAACAGAGAAACTACAGATCTTAGAACAGCTGGTACAAGAGCAGTTAAATGCTCAGCATATTGAAGAATCAACCAGCCCTTGGAATTCTCCTATATTTGTTATAAAAAGAAATCTGGTAAGTGGAGAATGGTAACAGATCTAAGCACAATTAACAAGATAATTCAGCCAATGGCTTCTCTACAATCTGGAATTCCTTTGCCTTCTATGTTACCTAAAGGATGGCCTCTTATAGTAATTGATTTAAAAGACTGTTTCTTCTCAATACCCTTACAAGAGAAAGACAGAGAAAACTTTGCCTTCTCAGTACCTACTTATAATAATTCCCAGCCAGTCAAGAGATATCATTGGAAGGTTCTCCCACAGGGAATGTTAAATAGCCCAACCCTGTGCCAATATTTTGTACAACAGCCGTTTGAAGTAATACATAAACAATTTTACTAAATCTATAATGTATCATTACATGGACGATATTTTACTAGCTGATTCAAATGCAGACACTTTAAAAAGAATGTTTGAAGAAGTAAAGAAGCCAGGTGGTGGCGGCGCATGCCTTTAATCCCAGCACTCAGGAGGCAGAGGTAGGTGGATCTTTGTGAGTTCAAGGCCAGCCTGGTCTACAGAGCGAGATCCAGGAAAGGCGCAAAGCTACACAGAGAAACCCTGTCTCAAAGAAAAAAAAAAAAAAAGTAAAGAAAAATTTTGCCTTGTTGGGAATTACAAATTGCTCCTGAAAAGATACCAAGAGGAGATTCTATTAATTATTTAGGATATAAAATAGGTCTACAAAAAATTAGACCCCAAAAGGTGCAAATTAGGAGAGATCAATTACAGACTCTTAATGGCTTTCAAAGATTATTCACAGACGTTTTGAGTCTATGGACTGCTACTGGGGTAAAAAATGATGAACTGAGCAATTTGTTCAAAACCTTAGAAGGTGACAAGGACTTAAATAGTCCAAGAGAATTATCAGCTGAAGCTGAGAGAATTGGCCTTGGTGGAAAAGAAAGTACATGAAGGGCACGTGGATCGTATTGATCCAAAGCTGGATTGCATTTTGGTTATTGTACCCTCAAGCATTCTCCTGCAGGAATTCTAATGTAGAGGGAAGATATTATATTGGAATGGATATTTCTACCAAATAAAGAGAGTAAAAAATTAAAAACTTATGTGGAAAAGATCTCTGACGTGATTTTAAAAGGAAAATTGAGACTTCGTCAATTAGCAGGAATAGACCCTGCAGAAATCGTAGCACCTTTAACTAAGGATGACACTGACAAATGATGAGCAGAAAGTGAACCTTGGCAAAGAGCTTGCAGTAATTTTTTGAGAGAGATTAATAACAAATATTCCAAAAGTGATAGAATTAAACTTATAAAGAGAGCTAACTGGCTCTTGCCTCACATTGTACTGGAAACACCAATATCTGGAGCCCCTACATTTTATACAAACACAAGTAAAGTGGTTCAAAGTCCTTATAATTTGGTTCAAAAATTGGAATTATATGCTATTCTGATGGTATTAATGGATTTTATGGAACCTCTCAACATAGCTATTGACTTTCAGAATGCTGAGTGGTCTTACACATCGAGACTGCAGAATTTATCCCTGATGAGTCAAAATTAACTTCGTTATTTTTTCAGTTACAAGATATAATCAGGAATAGGAGGCATCCCTTATATATAACTCACAACTGATTCCATACGAGTCTGCCAGCCTCTCTAGCACAAAGTAATGATGAGATTGATAAATTATTGATAGGAAATGTGCTGGAGGCCTCAGAATTTCATAAAAAACATCATTCAATAGTAAGGGTTTAAAAAAAGATTTTTTCCATAACCTGGAAACAAGCCAAGGAAATTATAAGGAAATGCCCTACTTGTTCTTTTTACAATCAAACTCTACTATCAACAGGATGTAACCCAAAGGGTACTCAGAGGAATGAAATCTGGCAGGTGGATGTGTTTTACTTTGCAGAATTTGGAAAACTGAAATATGTACACCATACCATTGACACTTATTCGGGATTTCAATGGGCAACTGTTTTGAGTTCTGAAAAAGCTGATTCTGTAATCACACATTTGCTAGAAGTTATGGCCATCATGGGTATACCTGTACAAATTAAAACTGACATTGCTCCAGCATATGTCTCTGGTAAAATGAAACAGTTTTTTGCTTATTACAATATAAGGTATATTACAGGTATACCACATAATCCTACACGCCAAGCAGTCATAGAAAGATCAAATCGAACTCTAAAGAATATGCTAAATAAACAGAAAGGGGTAACAAAACCCCCCAGAAATAGATTACATAATGCTCTATTAACTTTGAATTTTCTCAATGCTAAAGAAAAAGAACAACAGCTGCGGAAAGACATTGGTTAATAGAAAAAACTACAGAATTAAATCAGCCTGTATACTTTAAAGATGCACTGACCTCAGAAAGGAAACCAGGATGTGTATTACATTGGAAACGACATTTTGCTTTTTTTTCTACAGGAGAAGAAAAGCTATGGATATCATCAAAATTGATAAGGGTTCAATTTGAACAAGAGAGACCTCTTAATTAGAAGAGGTGAGCACCAGGCGGTGGTGACAGCACTTGGGAGGCAGAGCCAGGCAGATCTCTGTGAGTTCGAGGCCAGTCTGGTCTACAGAGTGAGATCCAGGATAGGCACCAAAACTACACAGAGAAACCCTGTCTCGAAACAAACAAACAAACAAAACAAAAACAAAACAAAAGGTGATAATTCATCAACCAGCATGACCAATCAATTTAAACTAACTTATACTAACTTAAATGCTTTTCATTTAATCAGATATAACTTGCCAAAAGGGAACCTCCCAAAAGTTAGGGTTGAGGAAAGGTTTTTGTTTTTGTCTTTCAGTAAAATGAAGGCTAAGGAATCTGAGGAACACTGGACAAATAAGATATTTGAAGAAGTAAGGACAAATCATCCAGAAAAAAATGTCCCAAGAAAAAGAGTAAATTGGCCTATAGGTATATCACCTATCTAAAACAGTAAAATTTCCTAAGTCTTCCTAAATGTTTGTTTCCGCTGTTCTCTACAGACACATAGGGCAAATGGTCTTTATGTAGTCCCAGTTCAATAAAAAAAATTAAGCTGGCTTAATTTTTTGGAGCATGGCTCGCTCTTTCTCTAAACCCAAGCAAGCTTGTTAAAAGGAAAATCCAAAATCTCTGTATCGTATAAGGAGAGCCACCTGATATGGGACAGAAGAAAAAACAAAATTAAGGAACTATTCTATTGCCACTAATCTCATAATTATTTGGTTCTATTTTGACTCTTTAAAACTTTTCATAAAGTATGAATTTTATATCAAAATTTATAAGATTTTTATATATATATATTTAAACTTTTGTCATGATATTAATGGTCATATAGAATACTAATTAATACTAGAAAAAAGGCTTTATCTAGCTTCCTGTACCTGATTTCAGGTTTGAATCTCTATCAATTTCTGCAGGGAATCATGATCACACCTAACAGGGACTTTGAAGTCTCCAAAAAGATGATGGGGCCCCACAACGACAATTCCATTCAGGACGATGATAACACCACTAAGCTGACAAACACCACCCCAAGATCAGCTTTGGACTACAAACTGCTCAGGACAATTTCGAGATGGCTAGCTGAGATGATCCAGCCTCACAGACTACTTGAACGAGGACTTGAGATAAGCCCTGCATTTTCCCATTATGCAGAGAATGGACAACAAATGATACAGCTGCCTCTCCCAGAACTTGACAATTAACCCAATTTTTTTTCTTTTCAGGATCCCTTAAAGATGCCTTCATCGCCGGGCGGTGGTGGCGCACGCCTTTAATCCCAGCACTCGGGAGGCAGAGGCAGGTGGATCTTTGTGAGTTCGAGGCCAGCTTGGGCTACCAAGTGAGTTCCAGGAAAGGCGCAAAGCTACACAGAGAAACCCTGTCTCGAAAAACCAAAAAAAAAAAAAAAAAAAAAAAAAAAAAAAAAAAAAAAAAAGATGCCTTCATCACCAGACAACAGGAAGTAATTTTAAGACTACGAGGCCCACATTCCTAAGAGGTGGGGCAGGTAGTTTTTGGTCATTCAATGGGTTATGGATAATTGTCATTGTTTGGGATAGTTGGTTACAAGTTGTTAATTGATAATTGTCAGGGGAAAAAAGCTAAACAAGGAGACTAGATTCAGGATTTTTGTTTGCAAAAAAAAAAAAAAAGAGAAAGAAATAAAAAGAAAAAAAGAGGATATAGATAAAAGGTTGATTATTGAATCTACTCTGGAAAAAAAAGATATAGAAATGATGAATAAAGGGTAGATTATTGAATCTACTCTGAAAATAAAGAGAGGATATAGCCATGTTAAAATAAAAAAGTAGATCACTGAATCTACTTTTAAAAGGCAACTACTAGTTTTAAGTATTTTACATTGGATTGGATTTTTGTATATTGTATACAAATTATATATTGATACAAATTTGAGGTTGATTTTGTTAGAAAATATTTTACATATATTTCTAATCTTGTCCAAGGTATTGTACCTAAATAGTTCATTTAGCAATGTAATGCAAATTGCTAATTCTTGAAAGTTATTATCAGTAACTGTAAGGATATAAAGAAATTAAAGTTAGTAGTCATTACAATCGAACTTGTAGTCATATTAGGTATGTTTTCAAGGTCAAGCAAAAATACATCTTAGGTATACAGGTTATCTTCAAACACTTCAGAGATCTACAAAATATGGCATTTAAGATGTTTTAATAACATAGATTTTTTTCTTTTTTATTATTATTAACAGATTTTCTATTCATTCTACATTTCAACCACAGATTTCCCTCTCTTCCCTCATCCCATGCCCCAGTCTACCCCTCCAACCCACCTCCTATTCCCATCTCCTCCAAGACAAGGTCTCCCATGGGGAGTCAGCAGAACCTGCTACATTCAGCTGAGGCAGGTCCAAGCCCTTCCTCCCTGCACCAAGGCTGTGCAAAGTGTCTCACCATAGGCACTAGGCTCCAAAAAGCTGGCTCATACACTAGGGACGGGTCCCAATCCCACTGCCTGGAGGTCCTCTAAACAGTTCAAGCTAAACAACTGTCTTGCCTATCCAGAGGGCCTAGACTAATACCATGGGGGCTCCTCAGCTATTGGTCCATAGTTAATGCATTTCAACTAGTTTGGCTAGTCATCTCTGTACTTTTTTTTTTTTTTTAATGACAGTGAGATATGTCTGCTCCTGGTAGCACCAATCTACTTCAGAGAAGATGATGGGCATTGAAGAAACTCCTTATGGAGTTTACTTTCACTGTGGCAAAAGTTAGTCACTGGGCAAGAAAGGGTCCTTGCCACAACTGCTGATAGTATGCTGTCCAAAATGGACAAGCAGGACACAAAAGAAAGGACTGCTGATCCTTGCCAAGACAAGGTAGGACAGCCCTTTAGAAAATCCTGCTTCACAGATGAGTCTGTCAGATATGCTAGGTCTGTAGGCCAAAGATGGATGCTCCAATGTTGCAGAAAAATCTTGGATGACTGTCCAGGCAGCCAGCTGTTTCTGTCATTCCTCATATTTTTGGAAGTCACTTGTTTGCACGTCCTGTTTAACTGGGTAATATTATTTCATTCTGGGGTCTTTGAGAGAGTTTAGGATTAGACAGTTATAGTTTTTCTTGTTAACAAATTGAGAAAAAAAACTCACTAAAGATGTATAAAGTGTGTAAGTTTGAAAGATATCAAAAGATAGTTTTCAGTTGGTAATACAAGTTAGGATAGAAAGTGAATTAGGTACATTTTGGACTCACCAAAATAGGATAGATAATGGAATATTTTTGCTGAATTTGTCAAATGCAACTGAACTAGACACTGTTGATGTATTTATTGCCAATATATATTGTATATAGTTACTGTATTTATTGTATATAGTTTTTCTTATACTAGTTATAACTTTTTTATTTTAGAAAAAAAGGGGGAAATGTGGTGATATTTTATTTGAGCACTAACAAATAAAACTTGCCTCGGGATCTGAGGACAAAGCCAGCCACTATATTAAACACAGAGGTCAGGCAATGGTAGCACACGCCTCTAATCCTAGCATTTGGGAGGCAGAGATTCATCCAGATCTCTGAGTTCAAGCCACACTGGGAACAGAGCCAGGTGTGGTGGCATTTGCCTTTAAGCCCAGCTAGTTAACCATAGAGGTCTGTATTGACAGAAAGTGACAGAGATGGGCAGAAAGAGGAAGTGATGTAGCTGGGCGGAGAGAGGAAGTAAGATGGCAGGGCATAGAAAAGTAGATAAGGCGTGAGTATACAGGAAGTAGCTCTCTTGGGCTGAGGATTTCCTAGCGGTAAGAACTTGTGGCTGGTTTGTTCTACTCCTCTGATCTTTCAGCTTTCACCCCAATATCTGGCTCCAGGTGTTTTATTAATAAGAACATTTAGCAATACATGTTACATGTGATAGTTAATACTGTCGACTCAACAGGACCTAGAATCATAAGCCTCCTGTGAGGGCACACCTGTGAGGGATTACATTGATTAAGTTAAATAAGTGGTAGGTAGGATCAGGCTTCCTGAAAAGAGGCCCTGAGAAGCCACTGTGTGAAGCTGTGAAAGTGAAGTAATGGAGACCACAGGTTGCTGAAGATGCCAGGACCATAGGACTTCCCATGAGGAAAGCCAGAGGCCCGGCATGGAACTTGTTCCAGTTAGAGGCTGTGTGTATTACAGATGGCAGAGCTGGAGGGACGAGGTCACTCAAGCCCTCTGGAACCCAGACGATTCCATCAGGAGCCCCAGATGCTGGACACAGAGCTGCAGGATTTGGTGTTTGCCCTGCTGGATTTCAGTCTTGTCTTGGTCTATGGTCCCCGTCTTTACTTTGTGCAGCTTTGTTTTAAGTATGTAGTTGTTTTTAATCATACTGAAACTCAGAGTTAAGAGACTGCCTGCAATGTCAGAAGAGACTTAGAAGCTTTAAATTGTATTGGAATTGTTAGACCATGAACACTTTTGAAGTTGGACTGAATACATTTTTGCATTATGAGTTAGCCATCAACCTATGGAGACAAAGAGTAGAAGGGTGTAGAATAAATTGATGTGTTTGGGGGCCAACAAGATGGCTCAGCAGGTAAGGGTGCCTACTGTCAACCCTGACTATCTGAGTTTAATTTTCAGAATCCACATGGTGGAGAAAACTGACTCCTACAAGCTGTCCTCTGGCCTCCACATATGTACCTTGACACCCACACATGCATACACATATACATAAAAAATAAACGTGATGTGTTTGGGTTTCAGGCTGACATGGGGTTAGCCTCTGGGCAGGCCTGTTGAGTGGTTCTCTTCACTGGGTTAACTGAGATAGGAAGATCCACCCTAGAAGGGGGACACTATTTCTTGGGCTTGGGTCCTGGACTACATAAAAAAGAGAAAGCTAACTGTGAATGTATAAAGTTGGATGTCTCCTCCCACCATATGGGTCCCAGGAACTGAACTCATATCTGTAGGCTTGGCTTTTATCCACTGGGCTACCTTGATGGCCCTAGATGAATTAAATAAAAGAAGAGTCGGTAAGGGAGAAGGAAGAGGCAGCAGACAACCAGCCGTGGTAGCTCACACCTATAACTCCAGTACTTATGGGTGATAGGAGAATTGCCTCAAGTTCAAGTCCACTGTGGGCTACAGAGTGAGACCCTGTCTGGGAAAAAAAGAATAAAGACTGCAACAGACAGGCATGATGGTTCACATCTTGTGTTCCCATCACTAGGAAGACTGAAGCAGGAGGATGCAAAGTTCAAGGCCAGGTAGACTAATAAGCAAAACCATCTCAGAGAGGGAGAGAATGTGTGCTTGTACAAATAGCTTGGGTAACATTTAAAAAAATCATTTAAAGCAAAATGTTAACATTGTTTGGTAAGTTTTCTGAAGACTATACATAGACAATACATCCAAAGGCTACAACATAAGAGTCAGATGGCAGGTGATAGAAGGAATCTACGTGTTTGGGAGGATTCTACGTTTAAGCAAAGGAGGAGATATTAATCTAAATAGACTGGGAAAGGATGTACATGAGTTATAATACCTAGAGGAAACAATGAATTCAATTTTTAATGTAGAGCCTTAGCCAAACTCCTAATACCATAGGAAATGCAAAGATTCCTATAATTTTATTTATTTTCAATTTTGTATGTATGGGTGTGTTCCTCTGTGTGGGATGTACTTGAGAATGCAATGTGCCTGTGAAAGCCAGAGGCATTGGATTCCCCCGGGGCTGGAGTTAGAGGCAGTTGAGCCACCCAATGTGGGTGCTGGGAATTGAACTCAGGTCCTCTACAACAATAGTATGTACTCTTAACCACTGAATCATCTCTCCTCTCTCCAGCCACCAACAGTAGTAAGTGTCAATGGGACCCTAAGCATTCAAATGACCCAAAAGAAGAACAAGAACAAACCATAGGACAGAGAACAAAGAATAGGAGGGTAGACCCAAATCCAACCCCGTTGATACTGATTCAAATGCTTTTGCTCTAAATACTCCAACAGATTCACTACAAAGATATTCTACTTGCATATGCTACCTATAGCCTGTAACCTATAAATATAAATACATAGATCAAAACTAAATAGGGGCTGGAGAGACGGCTCAGGATTTAAAAGTGTGCACTGCACTCTAGAGGGCCTGAGTTTGGTTCCCAGTACCCACATCAGGTGGCTCACAACCACCTGTTAGTGCAGCCCTCGAGGATCTGATGCCTCTGCTCTCAGCAGGTGGCTGTACTCACATGCATATACTCATACACAGCACACATGTACGCATACTTAAATACAATAAATCTTAAAATGATGAATCAATGCAATTGTACTATGTAATCAGCAAACATGTGATAGCTATTTTAATTTCAGATAAAACAGACTTCGGGACAAAGAGTATTGCCAGATATAAAAAGACAAGCTTCCGAATGACAAAATGTCAAATTATTCAGAAGACATAATAATCTGTTGCAACATCTAATAATAGAGTCTCAAAATACACATACTGAAAACTCTCAGAATTAGAGAAAAGCAGACAATTCCATAAGCTTAAAAAATTATAGTCGTTGGCGAGCCTGGTGGCGCACGCCTTTAATCCCAGCACTCAGGAGGCAGAGGCAGAAGGATCTCTTTGAGTTCGAGGCCAGCCTGCTACAGAGAAAGTTCCAGGACAGCCAGTACTATACAGAGAAATCCTTTCTTGAAAAACTTAGGAAAAAAATTGTCATAGTAGAACATTTTGGGTCTCAAACTTACATTTTTATTGAAGGGAGGAAGATCACCATGTGTTTTTCGACCATATCAGAATCAATTTAGAAACCAAATTATTTAGAAACCAAACTAAAACAAAACACAAAAATATTCAAATATTTAGGAATTTAATAACCTGCTCCTAAATAATTTCCAGGTGAAAATGATACCACAAAGGAAACTAGAAATGTTGTATAAAGAGCAACTAAGATGTGTTTATCCTCAGCTGTGGTACAAATAACACAGCACTTGGGAGGGAACTCAAGACTCAACAGCTCACTTCAGGATGATCCCAAATCACAGACAAAAGGTTTCAGTTAAAGTTACCTTAAAAAGAAAAGCAAACTTAACCAAAGAAGGAAAAAAATTTTAATGCACAAACTAAGAAAAAAACTCTTGATTCTTTGAAATGAGCAATTAAATTAAGAACCTTGGCTAAGGATACAGCCCAGTGCTTGCTTAGCATGCACAAAACCCAGAGTCTAATCTCTATGAGTTTGAGGGTAGCCTGGTCTACATAGCAAGTTCCTGGCCAAATCCCATTTCAACCTCCTCCCCCCCCCCCAAAAAAAAAAAAGCTCTAGATGAAAGAAGAAAAATCTTTGCAAGCATGGGATGCAAAGGTTTCTTGTTTTTTGTTTATTTGTTTTTTGAGACAGGGTTTCTCTGTGTAGCCCTGGCTGTCCTGGAACTCTCTCTGTAGACCAGGCTGCCCTTGAACTCATAGAGATTCACCTGGCCTCGAACCCATAGAGTTTAATCTCTGCTGAGATTAAAGGCGTGTGCCACCGACTCACACCCACAGGTTTAAATAGGATCCTTAAAAGTAAGAAACACAGATGCAGTCCTGGGAGCTGGCTTAGTGGTTAAAGTGTCTGCTATGCAAGCAAGAGGACCTGAGTTCAAACCCCGGCACACACATAAAGCCAGCTGTGGAGGTGTGTGCCATTACTCCAGCACTGGAGAAGTCCACTGGGTCTCAAGAGTTCACTGGCCAGACCATCCAAACCTCAGTGAGCTCTAGGCTCAGTGAGAGACCCTGTCTCGAAAAATAAAGTGGACAGCACTAAAGGAGGCCCCCGCCTTGGACCTTTAGCTTCCACAAGTACATATGGGCACAGGCATCCGCACTCATTCAACACACATGCAAAGAAATGCAGTGCATATTTTTACAAAGGCCTCCAAACTCCAACCAGGGAAACAGGCAGCTGATGGCAGATCCTCATCTCTCCCTCAGCTCCTCCCAAACCAATCCCTGTCTTATCCCCAGCTTGTAGCAACCACCTGCTGCAGCATCACCTCCCCCCACTGTCCCCAACTCCAGTGGATCACACAGATCTTTCCCTCCTCACCCCCCATCCCCATTCATTGCTGTACCCCAGTCCCTAACTCCAACAAGCCTGCAGGGCACTCTGGCCAGAGAAGCAGGCAGGCTGAATGCAGGTTCTCACCTCTCCCTCCACACTTCCAAGTCCAATCCCCCAGTTTCACCCCAGCTTTGTAGCAGAATGCCTGCTGCAACCCCTCCTCACTCTATGCCCCCCCTTCCCAGGGAACTAAGCAGACCCTGGTGGAACACCCTGCTTCCCCCCCTCCTGTGGACCTCCTCAGCCCCCACCTCCTAGCCCACCCTCATTCCTAAGGATCAGCTTCCAAAACCTAGAAACATATTTAACCTGGAACCCTAGTGGCCACATCTAGCAGGATCCCAGAAGAATTTCCTATACAGCCACCACACTCCTGAGAACCAGAGAGGGCAACAGAAAACAAGGAACAAAACACCCACCCAACAAAGACAAGACCAGCTATCAGCACCTAGAATTATAATCTTTCCCAACCCAGATGCCTAGACCCCAGTGTAAAAACACAATCAAACAGCCAGGACAACGTGTCTCCACTGGAGTCCAGCAACCCTGCCACAGCAGGCCCTGAGTGTTGCAAAACAGCTGAAACACCTGAAGAAAAAGACCTTAAAATATGATGGAGGTCTTTGAAGAGGAAACGAGTGCATCCCTTAAAGAAATCTATGAAAACACAAAGAGTGGAAAGAAATGAATAAAGCAGTTCAAGACCTGAAAGTGGAAATAGAATCAATAATGAAATCTAAACTGTGGAAAATCTGGAAATTAAAAATTCAGGAACTCAAACAGGAAACTCGGAGGCAAGCTTCACCAACAGAACACAAGATGTGGAAGAGAGAATCTCAGGCACTGAAGATATGACAGTATAAATGGATACTTCAGTCAAAGAAAATGTTAAATTTAAAGACATGCTGCCACAAAACATCCAGGAAATCCAGGACACTATCAAAACACTAAATTTAAGAATAACAGGAACAGAAGAAGGAGAAGAAACCTAAGTCAAAGGCACAGAAAATATTTTCAACAAAATCATAAAAGAAAATTTCCCTAACTATCAAGGTATAAGAAGCATACAGAACACCAAGTAGACTGGACCAGAAGAGAAAGTCTCCCCAGCACAT
Source organism: Peromyscus leucopus (assembly GCF_004664715.2). NCBI lineage: Eukaryota > Metazoa > Chordata > Mammalia > Rodentia > Cricetidae > Peromyscus > Peromyscus leucopus. The sequence goes on from NC_051081.1 coordinate 34,780,715, forward strand.
AACAATCAAAACACTAAACATACAGAATAAAGAAAGAATATCAAAATCTGCAAGGGAAAAAACACATATAAAGGCAGACCTATTAGAATAACAACTGCCTTCTCAGTGGAGACTCTAAAAGCCAGAAGGGCCTAGACAGATGTTCTACAGACTCTAAGAGACCACAGATATCAGTCTAGACTACTATATCCAGCAACTTTCAAACACAATAGATGGAGGAAATAAGACATTCCATGGTAAAACCAAATTTAAACAATATTTGTCTACAAATCAAGCCTCACAGTAGGTGCTAGAAGGAAAACTCCAACCTAAGAAAACACAAAGAATAATCCCAAACAAACAAATTAAAAGAAGGAAAATTCTCTCTCTCTCTCTCTCTCTCTCTCTCTCTCTCTCTCTCTCTCTCTCACACACACACACACACACACACACACACACACACACACCCCACAACAAAACAACAGGAATCAAAAACACAGACTAACAGAATGGATAAGAAAACAGGATCCATCTTTCTGCACACCTTAAAATCAAGGATAGACATCACCTTAGGATAAAATTATAGAAAAGGATGTTACAAACGAATCGACCTAAGAAGCAAGCTGGGGTAGCCATTTTAATGTCTAACAAATAGACTTCAAATTAAAACTACTCAGAAGAGATAAAGAAGGATACCACATACTCATCAAAGGAAAAATCCAAAGGACATTGCAACTCTTTTTTTTTTTTTTTTTTTTTTTTTTTTTTTGAGACAGGGTTTCTTTTTGTATAGCTTTGGAGCCTTTCCTGGAACTCACTCTGTAGCCCAGGCTGGCCTCGAACTCACGGAGATCCGCCTGCCTCTGCCTCCGAGTGCTGGGATTAAAGGTGTGAGCCACCACTGCCTGGCTACATTGCAATTCTTAACATCTATGCACCATATGCAAGAGCTCCCAAAAAGAAACACTATTACAGCTGAAATCACATATTTTCCCTCACACACTGATAGGAGGAGACTTCAATATCCTACTCTCACCAATAGACAGGTCATCCAGTCAAAAACTAAAGAGAAATGCTGGAGCTAAGGAACATTATAAATGAATGTACCTAACAGATTTATTCACAGAACATTTTGTCCAGACACAAAAGAACATACCTTCTTCTCAGCACCTCATGTAACTTTCTCTAAAACTAACTAAGACAAGACAGCTGAGATAACCTCTTGCATCCTTTCTGACCACCACAGATTAGAGCTGGATATCAACAGAAACGAAAGAAAGCTTTAAACTCATGGAAACTCAACTACTCACTACTGAATGAAAAATGAGTCAAGATAGAAATTAAAGACTTTCTAGAATACAATGAAAATGAAAATGAATGCACAACATCCCCAAAGTTATGATACACAATGAAGGCAGTTCTGAGAGGTAAGTGTAGCACTAAGTGCCGAGATAAAATAAAAAATAAAAAAGTAGGGATCTCATAATAGTAACTAACAGCAAGCCCAAAAGCTCTAGAACAAAAAGAAGAAATCACATCCAAAAGGAGTAGGCAATAAGAAATAATCGAACTCAGGGCTGAAATCAATAAAATAGAAACAAAAACGATGCAAAGAATCAATGAAACAAAGAGTTGGTTCTTTGAGAAAATCAGTAAGATTGACAAACCTTTATCCAAATTAACTAAAAGGCAGAGAGAGAATATCCAAATTAACAAAATTATAAATGAAAAAGGGGACAAAACAACAGACCCTGAGGAAATTCAGAGAATCATATAGACAGACTTTAAAAACCTGTACTCCACCAAACTGGAAAATCTAAAAGAAATGGACAATTTTCTCAATACTACCACTTACCAAAGTTAAATCAAGATCAGATAAGCAATTTAAACAGACTTATAAACCCTACTGAAATAGAAGCAGTAATTAAAAGACTCCCAACCAAAAGAAGCCCAGGGCCTGATGATTTTAGTGCAGAATTCTATTAGATTTTCAAAGAAGAGTTAATATTCCTCAAATTATTCCAAAAATAGAAACAGAAGGAACATTGCCCAATTCATTTTACAAGGCCAGTTATCCTGATATTCAAACCACATAAAGACCCAACACAAAAAGAGAATTACAAACCAATTTCCCTTACATGATGCAAAAATATTTAATAAAATACTTGCAAACTGAATTGAAGAATACATTAAAAAGATCATTCACCATGATCAAGTAGGCTTCATCCCAGAGATGCAGCGATGATTCAACATACATAAATTAATAAATGTAATCCACCATATAAACAAACTGAAAGACAAAAACCACATGATCATCTCATGAAATGCAGGAAAGGCCTTTCGCAAAAATACAACACCCTTCGTGATAAAAGTCCTGGAGAGATAAGGGATACAAGAGACATACCTCAGCACAATAAGGCAGTTTACACCAACTCTAGAGCCAACATCAACTTAAATGGACAGAAACTCAAAGTAATTTCACTAAAATCAGCAACAATACAAGGCTGTCCACTCTCTCCATACTTATTCAATATAGTACTTGAAGTCTCAGCTAGAGCAATAAGACAACTGAAGGAGAGCAAGAAGATACAAACTGGAAAGGAAGAAGTCAAACTACTTTTATTTGCAGATGATATGATAGTATACATCAGTGAACCTAAATCTTCTACCAGGAAGCTCCTCCAGCTGATAAACACTTTCAGCACAGTAGCTAGATACAAAATAAATCACATAAATCAGTAGTCATCCTATATACAAATGTCGAACAGACTGAAACAACACCTTTCACAATAGCCTCCAATAATATAAAATATAAAATATCTTGGGGTAACTCTAACCACACAAGTGAAAGAAGGCATCAGCAGATGGAAAGATCTCCCATGCTCATGGATCAGTAGGATTAACAGAGTAAAAATGGCCACCCTACCAAAAGCAATCTACAGATTCAAAATTCTAATACAATTCTTCACAAGTTTTGAAAGCACAATTTTCAGCTTCATATGGACACACACACACACACACACACACACACACACAGAGACAAAAAAAAAAACTAGAATAGTAAAACAATCCTGAATAATAAAAGAACTGCTGGAGGTATCAGCATCCCCAATTTCAAGTCTATAGAACTATAGTAAGAAAAACAGCATGATAACAAAAAAACAGACTTGTTGATTAATGGAATCTAATTGAAGACCCAAACACAAATCCACACACCTATGGACACCTGATTTTTGATGAAGACGCCAGAAATACACACTGGGAAAACAGACGGCATCTTCAACAAATGGTGCTGGTCAAACTGGATGGCTGCATGTAGAACAGTCCAACTAGATTCCATATTTATCACCCCGCACAAAACTCAACTCCAAATGGAGCAAAGACTTCAACATAAAACCAGGTACACTGAACCTAACAGAAGAGAAAGTGGAGAATAGCCTTGAACTCACTGACACAAGAGACAACTTCCTGAACAGAACATCGATAGTGCAGGCACTAAGAACAACAGTTAGTAACTGGGACCTCATGAATCTGAAAAGGTTTGCCACAGCAAAGGACACTGTCATTTGGAACAGCAAAGGACACTGTCATTTGGAACAGCAAAGATCACTGTCATTTGGACAAAGCAGCAGCCTAAAGAATGGGAAAGATTTTTACAACAACACCTCTGATAGAGGCTATTAACCAAAATATATAAAGAATTCAAGAAACTAGACATCAAAAACCAAATAATCCAATTTAAAAATGGGGTACATATCTAAACAGAGAACTCTCCAAAGAGGACCTCAAATAGCTGAGGAACATTTAAAGAAATGTTCCACATCCTGAGCCATCAGGGAAATTCAAATCAAAATGACTCTGACTCCATCTTACACCTGTCAGAATGTCTGGTGAATAAAACAACTGACAGGCCATGCTGGCGAGGATGTGGGCTAAGAGGAACACTCATCCATTGCTGGTGGGAATGCAAACTTGTACAGTCACTGTGGAAATCAGTGTGGCAGTACCTCAGGAAGATGGGAATCAATCTACCTCAAGATCCAGGAATGCCACTCTTGGGCATATACCCAAAGGATGCTTCATCCTACCCCAGAGATACTTGCTCAACCATGTTCACTGCTGCTCTATTCACAACTGCCAGAAATTGGAAACAATCTAGACTTCCCTCAACAGAAGAATGGATAAAGAATGGTACATTTGGCCGGGCGGTGGTGGCGCACGCCTTTAATCCCAGCACTTGGGAGGCAGAGCCAGGCGGATCTCTGTGAGTTCGAGGCCAGCCTGAGCTACCAAGTGAGTTCCAGGAGAAGCGCAAAGCTACACAGAGAAACCCTGTCTCGAAAAACCAAAAAAAAAAAAAAAAAAAAAAAAAAAGAATGGTACATTTACACAATGGAGTATTACTCAGCCACTTTAAAAAAAAAAAAAAATGAAATTCACAGGTAAATGAATGGAACTAGAAAAATGTCATCCTCAGTGAGGTATCCCAGACCCAGAATGAGAAATATGGTTAAGTATTCATTTATATGTGGACATTAGCCGTTAAGTCAATGATAAGCAAGTTACAAACTGTAGAACCACAGAGGTTAGGTATTGAGTAAGGGACTAGAGAGGACAGACAGATCTTTCTAGGAAAGTAAAGTTAGTTATGGATGGGTGGAGTCAAGAAGCTTGAATGGGGGGATCAAATGGGGAGGAGGGGGACCAGGGAGGGAATACAGGGAGAGACAACTAACCATTTTAAGAACTATTTGAGGGATAGTCTGGAAACCCAATACAGTAAAAGTTTCCTAAAATATATTCATATATGAAGGCCATCTAACTGAAATTGCCAAATAATAGGAGAGACAAGGTCCCAACTGGCCATGTCACCAAATGAAGCTTCTAGTCACATGATTGAGTTACATGTAATTGAGTTGTTGGCCAAAGGGATCCCAAGGAAATCCCCCCAAAATCCAGGCTGTTGCCACGACTATCGATTACTCTCTACAAGCTGAAGGCAAGGCCCCATCGCTGAAGACAAGACCTCCACAATGTATTGAACATGGAGAAGTTGAGCTGGTGCCTACCTAGAGCCTCACCCCTCTGTTCTAGCATCTGTGGTACAGGACGGTTCTCTGCACACTGTCCAAAGAGAACCATAAACACCAACCCAGCCACAAACCTTTCTCCGACTGACGATGGGTCCTGTCTGTAAGGTATGCCAGTACTACAAAGGGGGCACAAAGCTGTGGGAGTGACCATCCAGTGGCTGATCTGACCTAAGGCCTATTCCACAAGATGGAACCCATACCCGACACTGCTTAGGTGACCAAGGACCTGAGACCGGAGCCCAGGGACCGAGGGGAAAACCAAATACTGCTGTTCTAAAAAAAAAAAAAGGAGAAAGAATAAAATGATGACTCCTAATGACATTCAGCTAGACTCATAGATCAGTGCCTTGCTCAGCCATCACCAGAGAAGCTTCCTCCTGCACAGACGGGAACAGATGCAGAGATCCACAGCCAGACCTTATGCAGAGTGAGAGACCTTGGAACACTCAGCCCTAAAGGAGATGGCTCCATGAATCCCTCCTCTCAGGGCTCAGGGAACCTTGAAGAGGAGGCAGAAAGAATCTAAGAACCAGAGGGGATGACGGACACTAAGAAAACAAGGCCCTCTGAATAACATGAGCAAAGCTCATACGAAATCACAAAGACTGAAGCAGCATGCGCAGGGTCTGCAGGAGTCCACCCCAGGTCCTCTGTGTATACATTACGGCTTCCTGTTTAGTGTTGTTATAGGATTCCTGAGTGTGTGAATGAGTGGGTCTACCCCAGGTTCTGTGTGTATACATTACGGCTTCCTGTTTAGTGTTGTTATGGGATTCCTGAGTGTGTGAATGAGTGGGTCCACCCCAGGTCCTCTGTGTATACATTACGGCTTCCTGTTTAGTGTTGTTATGGGATTCCTGAGTGTGTGAATGAGTGGGCTTACCCCAGGTCCTCTGTATATACATTACGGCTTCCTGTTTAGTGTTATTATAGAATTCCTGAGTGTGTGAATGAGTGGGTCCACCCTAGGTTCTGTGTGTATACATTACGGCTTCATGTTTAGTGTTTTTATGGGATTCCTGAGTGTGTGAACAAGTGGGTCTGTTTCTTGTGCCTTCTCTTGGGCTCTTTTTTTTTTCCCCCCCCTGGGCAAAGTGGTTTTATTAGAGTGCCAGAATCACACAGGACTTAGGAATTAGGACTGGGGCCCAAAAATATGGAACGTTTCATGAATTCGCATGTCATCCTTGAGCAGGGGCCATGCTAATCTCTGTATCATTCCAATTTTAGTATATTGCTGCCGAAACAATCACACTAGTTCTTATCTTTTATCATTTTATTTTATTTAAAAAATAAATTTTGTAGTCCAAAAATTAATTTTAAAAAGGCCTTCTCCAATTTTTAAAAATTATATTTTGTATTTATTTGGGAGGACGCATGTGTGTTTTGAAGGTCAGAGGTCACCTTTCAGAAACCCATTCTCTTTCTTCCACAGGTCCTGGGGTTGGAACTCAGGTTGTCAGGCTTGGTGCTGACAGGTAAGATACCTGCTGAGCCTTCTTACCACCCCAACACACGGAATAATTTTTAATGATGAATTTTAAACTTTTGTTTTTTCTTCAAAAAACACCACCCACTGGGAATATGAAAAAGCCAGGCATGGTGGGTGGCGCACGCCTTTAATCATAGCACTTGGGAGGCAGAGGCAGACAGATCTCTGTGAATTTGAAGCCAGCCTGGTCTACATCTTGAGTTCTAAGATAGCAAGGGCTACATAGTGAGACCCCATCTTTAAAAAAAAAAAAAAAAAAAAAAAAAGAACAAACCACAACTGGGAAAAAATACACTACAAATCAGAAATAAGACATCTTGATTTTTTTTTTTTTTTTTTTTTTTTTTTTTGGTTTTAAATTAGGCCTAGGATGTAGTACAGTGGATGGAACACTTACCTAGCATGCTTCAGGCCTGAGTTTGATTTTTAGCACCCAAAATGGGAAGGATACCAAAAGGGGAAAAAAAAAAAAAAAAAAAAAAAAAAAAAAAAACTAACAATGAAGAACATAAATGGATTCTTTACAGAAAAAGATAACGTGGTCAGTAAGGATACTGAGCAAGATGCTCGGTGTTACTTATAAAAAAAGTTAGCCACAGGAGCACCCCATGCAACTATTAGCAAATATGTACACACATACACACACACACACACACACACACACACACACACACACACACACACACTACTTTGGAAGCCAGATCATATTCTTTTTGTTGTTTTTCCTATTTTCTTATTTCGTTTAGAGAGGGGAAGAGAAAGAGAGAACATGAAGTTGGGTGGGGACGGAAGTGGGAAGGTCTGGTAGGAGTCAGGGAGGGAAGTATGATCAAAATATGTGGTATGGAAACAATTTTTAAATAACAAAAATGAAACACAATGCTGTCATATGACCCAATCAACACAGGATGGTAAATGCTATTTTAGATATTTACCAAGTGAAATGAAAACACTTGTCTACACAAGGTTGACACATGAATCTCATACAACTTGACTGTAATTCCTCACATGAAAAATAACCCAACAACCCAAATTTCCATAAAGGTAGATGGCTACACAAATGGTGATATACCTGTAATGGAATTCTACTTGGCAATGAATAACTATTCACACATCAAAATTAGTGTTCTGTTAAGAAATAACATTTTTCAAAGACAAGGAGAGTGAGACGTGACTTATGTGATTGCAGAACATGGAAACCACTGTACAGTTAGTTATTAGTGTCTAGAGCAGGGGTTCTCAACCTTCCTAAGGCTGCGATCCTTAACTAGAGTTCCTCACATTGTGCTGACCCCAACCATAACATTATTTTCATTGCTATTTCATCACTGTAATTTTGCTACTGTTATGAATCTCAATATAAATATCTGATATGGGGCTGGAGAGATGGCTCAGCGGTGAAGAGCACTGGCTGCTCTTCCAGAGGTCCTGAGTTCAATTCCCAGCAACCACATAGTGGTTCACAACCATCTGTAATGGGATCAGATTCCTTCTGGTGTGCATGTAGACAGAGCACTCATACACATGAAATATATGAATAAGTAAATCTTTAAAATAAATAAATATCTTATATGTGGGACAACTGATATGTGACCCCCAAAAGGGCCATGACCCACAGGTTGCCATCCACTGGCCTAGGGACAAGAGTGAAGGGAGGAACAGACTGTAAAAGAACACAAGAAACTTTGGGGAGGGGCTGGAAAGATGGCTCAGCAGTTAAAAGCATTTGTTGCTCTTCTAGAAGCCCCAAGTTCAGTTCCCAGCACACAAACTGGGAGGCTGTAACTTTAGCTCCAGGTGATCCAACCCTTCTGGCCTCTGTGGACACAACACTCACATGCCTAACACTACACAGATACAAATGCATAAACATAATTTAAAATAATAAATTAAGAGCCGGGCGGTGGTGGCGCACGCCTTTAATCCCAGCACTCGGGAGGCAGAGCCAGGCGGATCACTGTGAGTTCGAGGCCAGCCTGGGCTACCAAGTGAGTTCCAGGAAAGGCACAAAGCTACACAGAGAAACCCTGTCTCGAAAAACCAAATAATAATAATAATAATAATAAATTAAAATAAATTAATAATAATTTAATAATTAATAATAATTTAAAATAAATTTAAAAAGGGGGGGCGAGAGGGGGGAGAACAAGGGAATCCTTGGCTGATATATAGAACTGAATTGTATTGTAAAAGAAAAAAAAAAAAAACCTGGGCAGTGGTGGCACACACCTTTAACACCAAGCGCTTGGGAGGCAGAGGCAGGTGGATCTCTGTGAGTTCAAGGCCAGCCTGGTTTACAGAGTGAGTTCCAGGACAACCAGGGCTACATAGAAAAAAACCTGTCTCAAAAAAGAAAAAAACAAAAAGGAAACAAAATAACTTTGGAGGGATTGGGGAGGTGTCTTAGCAGTTAAGAGCAATGGCTGCTCTTGCAGAGGACCCAGGTTCAATTCCTGCACCCACATGGCAGCTCACAACCTTCTGTAACTCCAGTTCCAGGAATCTGATGCCCTCTTCTGGCCTTGGCAGGCACCAGACACACACATAGTACAGACATATGAGCAAGCAAAACACACACATAAAATTAAACATAAACATAGAAAAACTGGGGGATAGACAGAAATGTCTGTCCTTGTGATTGCTGTTTTATAGATTTGTTCTTATCAATTCAATTCTTATCAAAATTGTTCATAGTGTACACATGAAGCAAATGTATCTACTGTATGTCAATTATACCTTAATAATGGGAACTGACAGACCTCTAGGAGTGAAACTCAGCATTCCAAACAACAGGAGCAATCTCTATTCAATAAAGACTTCACATCACCAACAGACCATTAAGAGACAAATCCCAGGTGATTCCTGTTAGAAAAGTCTTGTGGAGAATTATTTTACTATCAACAGAGGACCAGAAACCTCCGACTTCTATCTCATGAATAAGCATAAGCATGGAAAAATCAGTAGTTCACAGGATCAGCATGATTAATATATGGTGGATTAAGTCAAGATGGCTAAGAAACTCTCTCTCCTAAGTTACTGACTTATTTTTTAAAATACTCAGCAGAAACACGTCTAAAGTATTTTGTGCCGTCTACCAACCCAAGGCAGTTTTATTTATTAAAAACGATACTAAGCCGGGCGGTGGTGGCGCACGCCTTTAATCCCAGCACTCGGGAGGCAGAGCCAGGCGGATCTCTGTGAGTTCAAGGCCAGCCTAGGCTACCAAGTGAGCTCCAGGAAAGGCGCAAAGCTATGCAGAGAAACCCTGTCTCGAAAAACCAAAAAATAAAAAAAAAATAAAAATAAAAAATGATACTAATCTCAAACTTTCACAAATGACAACCCTATAACAAGAAAAACACCTATCATGATTAGCGACTTTAGAATTTATCACTGGTGTAACAAGTCTCAGCTCCTAATCACACAAATGATCACGTTAGCCTATTTTCAACTCTTTTTGGAGTAAGCATTTTTAAGAGCCTCTAGCCTATTCAAATATTTAGCTTTCATTTTTTAAAAAGCATTCTGGTTCACCTCAGCATCGTCTGCAATCCTTCCCTAGTCTATTCATCTTAAAGACTGGTATCCCCATGCTTTCACCCTCTCTTCAGGTCTCACTGCAGACCGTCAGCTCTCAAACTCTGCAATCTCTAAGAAGATGATTAAGTCAGATTGAGTCTGGCCAGGGCTGGAGACAGGGCTCAGTGGTGAAGAGCACTTGTGTGCAGAGGACCCAGATTTGATTCCCAGTACCGACATGGTGATTCACAATCATCCATGACTCCAGCTCCAGGAGATCCTATGACCTGACCTCCACAGGTGACATCCATGTGAGCAAAACAATAAACACATCAAATAAATGAATAAGTTGGAAAAGGTTTTTAAGTACTCCCGATGAGTCCAATCCTGGTTAAGAGATGGGCGGGCGGCCCATTTACCTTCATATTAGTTAACAAGTTTCTCCAGTCAATCCAAGGTACACACTAAGAAACACTGCTTTTACCATAATCCCTAGACAAGCTTATGAATACACTCATCTCGTGGAGGAAAATAACATGTTTCCAATTCCTTTTACAGAAGATAATTCTCAAGTCTGTACTTTAGATCAACTCTTCAAATGAAGTCCAAATCCATTCATTTTGCTAATGTTGCCTCTTGTTCAAAAATTGTCTGGTTTATGAATCCAAAGCCAAAGACAGAAACCTGGAGACACCCTATGTCCCTCCCCCTTACCTCTCCCCTCCAATCATCATACACATCCCTAAAATGGTTACCATCATGCACCATGCTTTATTTTCTTTCTTAGGTTATTATAATTGTCTTGGTACCAGTCTCCACTCACCTTTCAATCCATCTCTTCAAAAGTGACCTTTCCCCTCACGATAATTACAATTCCAACACCTTAGCATGCCATAATGCCCCAAGACCTGGCTGGCTCCTGCTAACTTCTCTAAAGGATGTCCCTAAAATACCCTCCACCCGCTGCCATCCTCCACGCCAATGATACAGAACTAGTTAGTATCAACTTCTTTTACCTGTTCAAACGCTCTTCTCTTGGGACAGAAGGGTTGAGTCTCCTAGCTAGCTAATAACATTATTTTTTGACTTTCAAACCTCAGTCTACCAGTGGCCTATTCTGGGCTACATAGTCAGTTCTAATCAGCATGAGCCACAGAGTGAAATCCTGTCTCAAACAAAAAACACGTGTGTTGTGTCACGGGCATGTACTCACTCAGGAGGCAGATGCAGGACTGTTGCAAGCTAGAGGCCAGCCTAGGCTTCACAGTGAGTTTCCAGATAGTGAGACCCTACCTCAGGACTGATTTTTTCCTATTACACTAGACTGTGTTGCCATGCTGACCTAGCTCATTCCGTTTCCCATGCTTGTATGCCCAAACTACTACACAGCTGCCACAGAGCGGACATTTAAGAAATGTTATCTAAATGAAGGAATTCATCAGGGAGGTCCAAGGCGAACAGGGATCCTTCCTTTTGTATTAGCCATAGAAAAACTTGGCACCTTCACTACACAAAATAATAAATCAGTGCCACAATTAAGTAGCTTGAAAATATAAAGGTTCCTTACAGCTGTTTTTATTTTCCCTCCCAAGTTCATCAAATTAATTATGAGCACACATCTGATGTGGAGGAGGGGGGTTGCAGGACTACCACTAACTGAATGAATCACATATTCCATTTTTACTATAATGTGCATTTTTACTGCAAGCCAGGTTTTCCTCCCCCACACTAGGTTTATACCAGCACTGTCCAATCCAGGAGCCACTAGCTACAGATGGCTACTGAAATTTAAGTCAATTAAAATTAAATAAAATTTATAATTCAGTTTTTCAGTTGCACTAGCCACATCTCAAGTGCCCAAAAACCATACCTGGCTGGCGGCTGTGATGCTCCAAAGTGCAGACACAGAACATCTTTCTCAGCACTGTCTACACAATTTCAAAAATGTCCCCAGAAAACCTCACTTACTTCTTAGCTCCCACGATCCTGGTGCTCCTCTGTGGCTTAAAGGCTGTGGGTCCCGGGGTCTAGCAAATCACAAGCACACGAGTGAGTGCCAGGGACCTCTGAACCTCATCCACCAAGAGATGACTCCCCCTTGTGCCTAGGAAGCTCTCGGGGGCAACTACTTCGAATGGAAGGAAGGTGGGTGACACTTCCTAGGAAACGTGTGCCATGCTATATTTCCACAGTGTGAAGGCGGGCTGACAATATCGGGGCTTTCATTTTTGCCCATTCTCAAAGCCCTATCCTAGAGGAGGGATCGAAAACGGAGACGGGAAAAAAATAAGAAAAGGAAACGGGAGGCACTGGGGATGCTGAAGGAAGATAACTAATTACGATCTGCCGAGGAAGTGAGTCCGAGGACACGGGGAACAGGCAGAACTAAAAATGGGAGAGAAACGGTGGGCAAGTGGCTCTGATATAAAAGGGTGGGGCCTACGATGGGCTCTGATAAAACCAACTCCGAGTTCGGGACAAAAGCAAGGGCCCTGGTGTTCGCGGCTCGACAGTTCTATCTCTAAAGTATAATGGTCACACCAAGAAACTCACGGCGGTGACTGCACCGAGTCTGGAAGACATCACTCCCCCTCCACGCCTAACAATTTCACCCAAGGGCTCCGGCCAGACCAACGCCACTTCCGCTCTCCTCGCCTCTCCCGGATGTGGTCTCGGCGGCGACTAGCCCTGTTCTGAACATCTACTTCCGCCTAGCAGATTCAGAGGGGGCTGCAGCGGGGAAAGTCACGTGACGACGCCTCTTCTGATGCTTTTGAGACCCCGCCCCCATGGCGACAGGAGGTTTAGGGAGGCCATCGGGCTGAAGGGTTGGAGCAAGTGGGCGGAGTCTGAAGGTTTAAGTAAGGGGTCCTCCTGAACCCCAACCCTTGAGTTCCGGCAGTTTGCACACCTACTCCCACCCACCCAACAAGTGATCTTAGGGATGCAAAGAGTTCGATTGTTGCCCCTTTATTGATCTTAAATTACAGACCCATTCTCAGTCCCCTCCAGAAAGCTCTTTCATTGCTGAGGGTGCAGGCAGTGGCTGAGCAGAAAGGGCGGCTAGGTGAAGATGTGCAGGCTGTAATTAACGGGCAGGTCTCTCCTTATCTACTAACTTCGTGTCTCCACACTTGTCCAGCTTCTGGATTATTTTTTGGAGTGGTCCCTAGGAGGCATAAGTCCCTAGGAGTTTATAAGTCTTGAAGTCTTTATAGACAGGCTATGTCTGGGTTTCTCCTTACCCCTGAGCCTCTCCTTGGTACTGTGATGGAGTCCCTCATTGTGACCTTGCCGGCTCCTCTCAGAATAACTGTGTCTGATCTCAAAGGGACTGTAGTGAGTTCTCTCAGAATGACTGCGGTGGAGTCTGGAAGAAGATCTGTAGAGCCTGGACTCTGAGGGAGGGTGGTGGACTCTCCCGGAAGAATTATGCCTTTTCCTGCCAGAGGGACTGAAAGGGGCTCTCTCAGAGAGACTACCATGGCTCCTTTCTGAAGGACTGCACCGTGTCCTCTGGAGGGGACTGAGATGGCACCTTTTTGAGGGACTGTGTCCTCTTCTCTCTCGTCCTCTTCTCTCTCGTCCTCTTCTCTCTCGAGGACTAAGAGACCTCCTAGAGGGACTCCGAGGGCGTCTCCCAGGACTGGGTCGGCTCCTCCCTGAGGGACTGCGACCTACCCCCTTAAAGAGACTGTAAAGGCTCCAGTCAGAGATACTTTGAAGGGTTCTCACAGAGGGACTACTATCCTGTCTCTGGGAGGGACTGCAATGACTCCTCTCAGAGAGATGTCTAAGCATTCTGTCAGAGGGACTGCTATGCCTTCTCTGAGGACGACTGCGGTATCTCCTCTCAGAGAGACTTTCATGAATTCTCTCCAAAAGGATGCGATGGGTCCTTTCAAAAGGCTTATTATGGAGGTCCCTCTCCCTGAAGAAGCCATGTTGTTCTTCCTTGGGTGTGTGTGTCTCTTTAAAGTGACTCTGCAGGGATCTCTTCAAATGAGAGTCAGGTTCCATTCTCTCTTGGGCCTGACAATTGGCTCCTACTTGAGAACAGTTCTTAGACTCCAGACAGGAGATTTCATCACCATAGTTGTTCTTTGCTCTGCTGTTGACATTTTCAACTATACTCAAAGGTTGGATGACTGAGGTAACTTGGAAAGTGGCATCTCTTTCAGAAGCCATGGTCTCCAATTGCAAAGGTCTGGTTTGGAGAGAGCTCACTTGTTTTGGCTGTTGAGTTTGTCTACATTGGTCACCTGTTCCCTGCAATCTGTCCTCTTGCTTAGGGTTCACACCTGCTGACCTTTGCTGGGCAACTGGTGTGCTGGCTCCTTTGCCATCCCCTGCTAAACAATACTTCTTGGGTTTTTGTTTGGGGTGCAAGTATTGGGTTGACCACAAATTGTCTGGCCTTGTCCTGTTCGCAGGCTTCTGTCCAGTATAAGCCACAATTCTATGTGCTATTTGGAATGCCTGCCTTAGGCCCTGGAAAAGCAGATGGTAGAACTTGGGCTGAGAGGATTTCTTAGGTTGTGTCTTCGAAGAAGCAGTGCTTGTTTGAACGGTTTCAACACTCTTGCTTCTTGATGGACACATTATTCTAAAAGGACTCTCTTCTGGGGTTCCACTATTCTTGTAGAGCTTTGTGTTTTGTGTCTTAAGTCCCTTGATGGTTTCCTTCATTGGATATTTGAAGCCAAAGGTCTGTTTGAGGCTTGATTTCGACCATTTTTCTTCCTGATTACTTTCAAAGCCACTCTCGGATACAGAGTGAACCTGACAGAACTCACGGTGCTCAGAGACTTCGGCATCTGTCTTGCCGACCACACCATGGCTTCCCCGTTCCTTTTTTCTAATGTGCACTTGTACAGAAGCCGTAGCCTGGGAAGATCGGGCCTGGAAATCTCTTGGAGTGGTTGGACTCTTGGAAGCTGGAGGATAGATTTTAGCTTTCCTTCGTGATGGTGATGTAGTGCTCTTCCATGTATCTGCTCTTTTTCTTCCACGATGCTTTGAGACTTGAGGTCTTTTCCCAGTTCTCAGTCTAAAGCCAAGATGCAGCCGAATCTCACCATGGCCTTCAGGGGTGCTTAAAAGGTGGATCTGTGGGTAGATGAGAAGATATGGACCAAAAGCAGACTGTAACTTATGACAGCAAGTAATTCCTGAACATCGGCCACACTGCAAGCAGACGGGATATTTCAGGACAAGACCCGATGAGAAAGGAGGAGGGACATTGTGGGGTACTTGACTCTCTAAGAGTTTTGCTGCTATTTTTAGCTGTAGATCTTTTAGCAGATGGAGCTGTTCTGAGATATCCCTCTTGGCCTGGGAAAGACAACTTGCTTTGAGGAAGTGGTGAGAGTCAGAAGTCCTTGTCTGTGAATCACTCTGTGAGTCGTGACTCTGATCACTGGAAACAGGGTCTTCCCTATTGTAAAGTATCTTGAGAGAAGACTCCGGCT
This sequence comes from Peromyscus leucopus, assembly GCF_004664715.2. Classification (NCBI taxonomy): domain Eukaryota; kingdom Metazoa; phylum Chordata; class Mammalia; order Rodentia; family Cricetidae; genus Peromyscus; species Peromyscus leucopus. The sequence goes on from NC_051081.1 coordinate 34,796,269, forward strand.
TCATTAAGGCAGGAAACTGGGCCCTTGTACATGAGACAGACACGTTCTGAGTGACTTCCTGGAATATATCACTGAGTTTTGAGTTTGTTTTCTTTATTCCCAATCTAGTACCGGAGTATTGCTGTATTATGGAAGATGTGGATCCACGTGTCCACATCTTTAAGGGCATTCTTTTCTCGTGACCATGGCATAAAATATGTCTCTGAATATAGTTTCTGACCACTGAAGTCTGTGAAATCGTCCTAGGACCCCTCTCTAGTGGGCTCTGGGAAAATGCCATCAGTTCAGCTGGAACCCCAAATAAACTCTGAATAAATTGACAGATATCCATTGTGGCTCCTTCTGTTAAAAACGGCTGAGAACAAAGCTTCCTTTCCATAGTGGTTCCCAGGACATTTCCCAGCATCAGCATATTGGAGAGATATTTCCTAGGGAGTCGCTGCCTACAGACATGACTTTCCCAGATATTCTGTTGTCTGCCCAGGAAAGAACGGATAGAATTTCTTCGAGCCCCTAATCCTGCCTGAAACCCCGAGGGTAGTAATCTCAGTGGATATGGAGAATAGCTCTGGAATGAATTCCCAAATTCCTCCATTTGCTTCTTTTCCGTTGCTTCCTTGGATAGGACATCCACTTCCCAGATGTCAGGATATAGGGTTCCCACAGTGTTCCCAATATCAGAGGGAAGAACCAAGGGAAGGGCTGATGAACGGAACATAATAGTGTCTGTATAGGACTCTGGAGACGGCAAAATACCAACAGCCAAGTTCTTCATAGCCAAGGCTCTTGATACCTCCGGCATTCCAGAACCCTGAAGGGGTCTTAACTCAGTTGTTTTGACAGAACTTGAAATAAATGGGATTGAAGGGCTGGGTATGAACCTAGAGAAGTAATTCTGTGCTTGTAATTTTTCTGATGTTATTATTTCTGAGTCTCTATCCTCACACACCCGTCTTTGATTCAAATCTTCAATTTCCATTACTTTAGGAGATTCTGTTCTGATCCCTAGAGATTTTTCAGCCTGAAGCCTTTGCTCATGAGTTAATACTGGAGGTTCCTCAAGTGGAGATGTTTGCTGTAAGATTAATTCTGCAAAATTCTCTTGAATATTTGCCCTTGGAGTTTGTTCCATAGGTTTTACCATGTCTTGAAGATGTGGTCTTGGGAGTAAATTCAAACCATCCATTACTTTAATGCTAGATTTTGTGGCAGCTCCTATTGGTTCCATAGCCTGAGGATTTGGTCCTGGAGCCAGCTCTTCAGATTTTACAATCAGAAGCAGTGGTTTGGGGACCAATATAGTCTTTATAACTTGAAAGCCTGACAACTGTATTGTTTCTAAAATTTGATGTGTTGGTGCTGAGACTAATTTCTTGGATTGTACATTTTGTAGCCAAAGGCTTGAAGCAAATTCTGACATTATCACATCGTGCAGTTTGGGAGTCAAATCAGCATGTTTTAAACCTTGAGAAGCTGGCTCTGGTATCATCACAGACTCTATAACTTGAAATGGCGGTCCAGGGATAACTTCCACAGATTCGGAAACCTTGGGGAGAGCAGCTGACTGAGAAACATGAAGCCGTGTCTTTGCGGATTCTGTCACTTGACCTAGTTGCTTTGGACTGATCGTTATAAAGTTTATCATTTGATCCAGTGATTCAATTGGAGTTATGTTTAAAGTTCCCATGCCTGCACCCTGGGCCTTTGTTAGCCTACTTGCTCCCTCCCCTGGTTGCCATGACTCAAAAGTGAGCTCCTCACAGTCTGTATCTTCTACAACTTGACTGGTTTGCTGGGTTGACAACTCTAATAATTCTTCTATTTGCAGCCATGGCTTAGAGGTCAAACTTACAGATTCAGGAATCTGAGGTCCATGCCCTGGTGTTATCCCTGAAACAGAATCTGGAACTTGATACGATGGCCTTGGTGGCGATGCTACAGATTGTTCCCTTTGGGCTCTTTTCCCAGAGCTCAACACCACAGGTCCTAAGTCTTGAGGACACGGCTCTGGAGATTTTTCTACATGTCCAGTCTCTCTATTTACTGGCTTTGAAGTCACACTAAAAAATTCTTTCCCTGGTCTTACCTCACAAGTTAGCATCCTTACTTCTGCAACATGATTCTTGAGGTCAAGGGTCATTCTATCAGATCCTGTGGATTGTTCTGTTGGTAACTCCTTGTAATCTTTAAATTGAGGCCACAAACAAGGCAGCAACTGCAGAGTTTCTGGGCTCCAGTAGCTTTTCTGTGGGGTTAGTTGTAAGGACTTCGAGTCTGGATCACTTAGTGTTGGAATCAGATCAACAGATTCTGGTCCTTGAAGATCTAGCTGCTGAGGCATCCCTAATGATTCTATGTCTTGATCTGTTGGTTTGGGGGTCAACCTCATATTTTTCTCTGTTGTTTCTGGGCTTTTATGTCCCAACCCTTTTGTCATTTCTGAAGACCCCGCATCTTGAGAAACTGGTAGTGAAATAAAATCCACCAATTTAGAGCCTTGGTGCCTCATCTTCTCAGCATAGTCCTCCAACTGGTGCCCTGGTCTATATATCACTTGAGAGGATTCTATGATTTGATCACATGTTTGGGGATTTTGGTTCCCAGGTGTCACATGTTGAAGGAATGGTTTTGGTGATAACCCCACAGAGGTGCCAGTTTGTTGCAGAGACACCGATGACAATTTCACATGGTTTACACTTTGCCACTTCGGCTCTGAAGCCAAATCCATTGATTTCATGCATTGTTGCTGTGATTCCGGAATTAAATTTGAAAATTTGACACTAGACAGTGCTGGTCCGGCTAAGAAGTTCCCAGTGGACTCTGGTGTTGATACCACTGGTTTCTCATTTAAAGGAAACTGTTGGCAATCCATGCTTTGCTGTTGGGAGCCTAGTCTCAGCTGCATAGACTCTCTTTCATGAACACATGGCTTCGGTGCAAAGGAAGTCTTAGTACGTTGAGAACAGTGGCATGGAGCGAACTCTAAAGGGTTCACACTTGGAGTCGGTGAGCCTGGCTTCAACTTCACAGATTTAACTTTTTGAAAACAAGGTTCTGGTGAAAATTCCTTACCTCTCAAGTACAGCAGACTGCAGCCAGGTGTCAGTTTTACAGAATTTGTCAAACAAAGCAATGGCTGTTTGATCATCTCTGGAGACATTCTATCTTCAGGCAGTGGGGTTGGTGAAACTCCCACAGATTTCACACCATTTGACGGAGGCCTCAAGGTAAACACAGGTTGTGCAGTGTCCTGCCACGACCCAAGTTGGTTCTTCAAAAATGGAATCTCTTGAAACTCTGCCCCTACCATTAAGTGAGATGACACTGGAGTTGATTCAAGCATCAAATCTTGCATGTGTCGTCCTTGGTTAACTATTATAGGCATCTCTCTTTGAATTCCTGTCCCTGAGTTCGACTCAGAAAACTTCATATCTTGAAGTTTCGGGGCTTGTAAATGTGGCCCAGGGTTGTATCCGGTGGAATTTACACACTGTGACTCTTGTCTTCCAGTACAGGCAGAAGAATCTACATCTTGCCAATGTGTTTTGGTATTGCACCAAACAGGATTAACACACATAATTTGTGGTGCTGGAAATGTTGTACCAGGATTCATACCAAGAAGAAGTGGCTCAAGACTACACCTATTGGAATGTCCACACTGAGGGTTTAGCCCTGGAGTGCATGAGGAAGGATTCACACCTTGATAATGTGATTTAGGATTGCGCCCAGTAGAACCTACACACTGAATGTGTGGCCCTAGAATTGATGCCCATTGATTCACACCTTGCAAATGTGATTCAGGATGGCACTCAGTGGAATTCACACAAGGAGGACTTGGCCCTGGGGTGCATGCAGAATTAACACACTGAGGACTTGGCCCTGGGGTGTATGCAGAATTAACACACCGAGGACTTGTCTCTGGGGTGCATACAGAAGAATTCACACACTGAGGACTTGGCCCTGGGGTGCATAGAGAAGAATTCACACACTGAGGACTTGGGCCTGGGTTGCATACAGAAGAATTCACACACTGAGGACTTGGCCCTGGGGTGCATACAGAAGAATTCACACACTGAGGACTTGGCCCTGGGGTGCATACAGAAGAATTCATACACTGAGGACTTGGCCCTGGGGTACATACAGAAGAATTTACATCTTGCCAGTTTGGCTCATGGATGCACGCAGTAGTATCTACACATTGCAATTTTGGTCCTAAAATGCATGCAGAATTCATTCCATGCAAATGTGGCCCAGGATTGCACACAGACTTTATACATTGAGGGTCTGGCTCTGGAATGCATGCAGAGGAATTCATATCTTGCAAATATGGCCCACATTTACACCCACTGGAGTTTATATATTGAGAATTTGCATTGGGAGTGCATGCAGAATTCACATCTTCCAAGTGCTGCCCCAGGCAGAACACCTTAGATTTTATACCTTGAAGGTCTGGACCAGGGTGCAATTCAGACAATTCTACATTTTGTGTTCTAGTGTTGGATGCCATAACATTTTTACAGTGAATCTCTGGTCCTGTACTCGGGTCACAGGATGCCCTACCTTGCAATGTAGGCTTATGTTTGAATTCCTGAGACGGCTCATCTGGCAGCTTGGTTTCTGTACACACCTCAGAAGATTTTATCTCTTGCAACTGTGGCCCAGGGTTGAACTCTAAAGACTGAGGACTTGTTTCCAGGCTCAATTCAGAGGACATCACATCTTGCAACTGTTGCTGTGAATTGAATTCCATAGATTTCAGGTCTTGAAGCTTTGTACATAATTCTGATGACTTGATATGTTGCAAGTGTGGCTCATCCCTAAACGCTATTTGTTTTATTTTTTGAAGTTGTTGCTTTTGACTTAATTTGTGAGACTTCCGATCTCGCTTCTGATTTCTGGCATTGAGTTCAGAAGGCACCACTCTATAAACCTTTGAGTCCGAGGCCTGCTTAGAGAATCCCACAAACTGTGATTCAGCACCATGATTGATCCCTGTATCCTTTACTGTCTGGACATATGTGGGCTCAGACTTCACACCTTTCAACTTTGATCCACAGTTGACCGACTCAGGTTTCATACCTTGAAGATGTAATTCTGGTGTTAACATAGTTAAATTCCTGTTCTGTAAATGAGCGGTTTCCAACTGCAAAGGTTCCCTGTCAAGTGCCTTACCAAATGTCCATTTTAAAGATTTTACATCTTGCCACAGTGGCTGATGCACAAAGCCTACGGGGTTCTCTTTTTGAAGTTTGTCCCCTGAAATCACTTCGGAAGACTTCATACCCTGTGAGCATAGGCCAGGACTGACCTCCATAGATCTTCCATATTGATGCTTTGTCCCCAGAACTGACTGAGAATATTTCTCATCTTGTAACTGGGGGCCTGAATTTAACTTCCCAGATTCCCCATTTGGGGGCTTGGACTCCACTGTCACACCTTGTAACTTTGGGCCATGATGAAACTCTACAGATTCCTTAGCTGGGAGCCTTTGCCCTTGAGCCAACTCAGACGGCTTTTTATTTTGTGTCCTTGGTCCAGAATTGAGGTCCACCGCTGTCACACCTTGGGGTTTTATCTGTGTTACCCCCTCAGAAGATTTTATACTTGTAACATGTTGTCCCATAGAGTTCACACCTTGAAGTTTCATACCCATGATCAGCTCAGGATATTTCAAATCTTGTAAAGGGGGACCTGAGTCCAGCTCTACAGATTTTGTACCTAAGAACATCTTCCTCGGGGTGAAATCATGTTTCCTACCTTGTAACTTTGAACTTGGTTTGATTTCTACGGATTTCATTCCATGAGCCCTCTTCCCTGTAATGACTTCAGATGTCATACCTTGTAAGTGTGGTCCAGGACCAAAGTCCACAGACATGACATCATGGACCTTTATACCCATGATTGTCCTTGAAGATTTCAGATCTTGTAACTGTGGGCCTGATTCCCAGTCTTCCATTTCCATTTCTTGAGGCTTTGTCCTCAAAAATGAGTTAGATTTCATACCTTGCCACTGTGGCCCAGGTTTACAGCCTAGTTTGACAGGTCGAGTTTTGGTACCCGTAACTAACTCAATACATGGTTTACCTTTCAGCTGTGAGCTGTGACTTAACTTAGTACATTTCATATCTGGGGACTCTGCTTCAGGTGTCAAGTCAGAACAGTTTGCAGGTTGCCACTGGGGCCCAGAGCTGTTCTCAGATTTCATGCCTCGAGGCTTTGTCTGAAGTGCCAACTCAGAAGATTTTCCACATTTCAACTCTACATTGTTTTGTGATTGTGGCATTTGGCTTATTGCTCCATATTTCACTTCTGAGGACTGTGACTCTTGTTTCAACACTGAAGGTGTCACAGTTTTAGGCTGTGTTCCTGGGGATGACCCTAAGGGATTCCCTTCTTGTGGCTGTATTCCAGGGTTTAATCCAGGAGAGCTTCTGCCTTCTAAGCAAAACCTGGGTTTGAATGTCAATTTTATATTATTGGTCTTTGATCTTAAGGTTGGGTTACATGCTTTCATAATTCTAAACTGTTGCTCAGATTTAAAATCAGTAGTTTTGGACCTCTGAGACTGATGTTCCTGGGTTGACCCTGAAGGTTGTTTACCTTGTGACTTGGGCCTCGTAGTCAACTCATCGGATGTCTTCACATCTAGTTGTACTGAGGGTTTTAACTCTTTAGCTGTGACATCTTGAGGTGGTAACCTAAGATTCAGTGTAGGTTTATTAACTTGACAGTCAGCCAGTGGTATCCAAAGAACAGATTTTGTATTTTCAAGCGGTGGTCCCTGATGCAAGGCCACACTTTTCCCACACTGAGACTGTAGCTCTGAGGTTGATGTGATGTTTTCCCCCTCTTGTAGCTCTGGTCCTGGGGACAACTCAGGGGTCTTCACACACTGTACTTGTGGCCCAAGGTTAAAATCCACGGATATTTTTCCTTGAGGTTTTGGCCCTAGAGCCATCTCTGATGTCTTCCCACCTTCCAGTTTTATGGATGGTTTCCGTTCTGTAGATTTGACACCTGGAGATGATGACCCACTATTTAATCCTAAAAATGTCACACCGTGGAATTCAGGTGCTGGTATCCACTGGATGGATCTTACACTTTCTACCTGTGTCTCTTTGTTTAGTTGATCAGTTTTGATCCCTTGAGGCTGAGGCTCAGAAGTTAAGTTAAAAGTTTTGGTTTTCTGCAGTCCTAGTGCTAACGGAGAGGTTTTTACTTGCTGTAACTGTGACTCATGATGAGACTCTCTGGATTTTTCTCCTTGAATTATTGACCTGACAGTCAAATCAGATGACATCCCACCTCTCCGTTGTGTAGACGGCTTCAATTCTGTAGGGCTGGAACTTTGAGACTGTAACCTAAAGTTTGACCCTATACATTTCTCCCTTTGAAGCTCAGATACTGGTATCCACTGCACAGATTTTGTACTTGCACTTTGTGGTTCAGTATTTAGTGCCACAGTTCTCACATCCTGAAGCGGTGGCTCTAACATTGGCTCCAAGGCTTTCACTTGGTACACCTGTGATTCTGGAGTCAATGGACAAGGTTTCATACTTAGTGCCTGTGGCCCATATTGGACCTCTTGAGCTTTTACATTATGAACAACTGGTTCAGGAACCAATTCAAATGAGGGTGCATCTTTACATTGTAGTTTAGAGGTGAGCTCTATGGGTTTTCTACCTGCAGGTTTGGATTCTTGTTCTGACCCCATAGACAATATATCTTCTGACTCCAACTGTTTGTTGAACTGGTCGAACATCCCACCTTTCCACTCTGCTGAGCTTATGTGGTCATCCTGTCCGGTCTCAAGAGTTAAATCCATGGGTGCCTTCTCTTGATACTGTTGTGTAGAAACTAAATCCATGAATTTTACTCCTTGGATCCCTTGTTTCTTGGTTTTATTCACAGGTTTTAGACTTTGCTGCTTCAGACATGAGACAATCACACGTTTGCTATCTTGTGTTTGTGGCCGTGAAGTCAGTTCCTTGGGTTTTACATTGTGTTGATGAGGCTCTTGCAACACCTCCCTAGGCTTATCTTGAAACAGGATCCCTGGTGCAAAAGTTCCGGGACTCTCCCCTTGCTTCTTTCGTTCACGTTCTAAGCCCATGGCATTTACATCTTGCACACGTGCATCACGGGCCAACCCCACAGTTATCAAATCCTGAATTCTTGAACCTGGAATCAACTTCACAGATTTCATACCATCTGACTGGGAACTACTTGGGGATATCACTGTAGATTTTATCCTCTCTAGACATTGTCCTAGAGTTAAAACTGCAGGTTTCCTGTCTTCTAACTGTGGTCCTGAAGGTGGTAACTCGGATTTTAAACCTTTCAAGGTGGAGCACGGAGGCAGCTCCTCATGTTCCTTATCTCCTGCTTGTATCCCCGGGGTTGACAGCTTAGATATGATTTTCCCCAGCTCTGACTTTGACCTCAACTCCATAGATTTGACGTCTTCCAAATGTGGTCCGGATGTTAACTCTCCTTGCATTGAGGCTGTGATCTTCTCTGCAGGTTTTATATGTCCCAAATGCTGTCTCTGGATCAATGTAGAAGATTCTACACCTTGTGCCTGTGCTCTCCTGATCAACTCAGAATGATCTGTACCTGCTAAGTGTTTCCCAGGAGTCAATTTCTTTGATTCTGCATTTGGTATCTGTGGTTCAGATGCTAGTTTATAAGACATTTTGCCTTCAAAGTTTGGTACTAGATTCCTTGTGACATATTTTATATCTTTAAAGGGTGGCTCTTGTACTATTAACTCTGGCTTCATCCTTTGCCTCTCTGGCTGTGTGGTCAACTCAAACATTTTTACACACTCTAATTGTGGCCCTGAGTTTAACTCGGAAGTCTTCACACCTTGAGGTTGAGTTCCTGGAATTGCATAGAAAAATTGGACATCTTGCAGCCATGGCACCTGCCTTGTATCTTGTAGGCCTGGAGTCACCTTTGCTGATTTGGGATCATGTATCCCTAACTCTGGAGCCATAGGACTCATACCATGAGACAATGATCCTGGGGTTTGCTCCCCAAATTTGACTCTTTGATATTTCCTCCTAGAAGCCAACTCAGAAAATTGGGTATCGTGGTGCCACAGTCCTGGATTGACCGGCTTAGCTATCACTCTTGGATGTTGTAGTTCAGAGGCTGGGATTGGGCATTTCATGCTGCAAAACTCTGATAGTTCCGGAAGCAACACAAGCTTCTTATCTTCAACCTGTGTCTCTTGGCTTAATGGCAAAACCGATTCTGGCATCAATCCCTGAGGCTTCCTCTCTTGAAGCTGAACTCCTGGCATGAACTGTACACATTTGAAACCTTGGTGCTTCGGCTCTGGGATCGCATCAGAGAATCTCACATGATGCAAGCATGGTCTTACATTTACATCTACCGACTTCCCAGGTTGTGGTTGTGGTTGTGGTTGTGGCTGTGGTTCTGGAAGCTTTGGCCCCAGGATAAAATCTGATGATTTTGTTTCTGGCCCCAGGGAACATGGTATTTCATCATCAGATTTCACACCATAATATGGGGGGCCTGAGATGAAATTTACTGGGTTTTCCCCTTGAAGAAGTAGTCCTTGATATAACATTGGAAACTGGACAGTTTGCAATTTTGGCCCTGGAATCAACTTCGATTTGACACTTAGCTGCTGTGGGCCTAGATTTAAATCCACAGATTTCACATTTGGGGACTGTGTCCCCTCAATCCGTTCCTTCGGTGATAAACTTTGTAGACGTGGCTCTAGTTTTGTCTTTTCAGGATCTACCTCTCCTGCAGATGACGGTTGTATTACATTTACAGAGTTCTCATTTTGCAACTGTGATTCTCTATCCACTTGCCTAGACTTTACTTCGTGGAGCTGTGCCTTTGGGATCACATCTTTAATATGTGGTTTGGGTCCTGTCGTTAGTCCTGCAGGTTCTACAACTTGTACAGGTGGTTCGGTGATTACTTCTGCAGACTTCATATTCTGGGCAAAGGACTCTGATTTCTCACCTTGCACTCCTGGTTCTAGACTAAACTCCAGAGATCTCACTTCTGAATATAGGTCTATGATGGTTCCCTGGGTATCATCAGCTTTAGAGAATGTCAATCTGAAGGTCTCTGTGTCTTCATCTTCTGGTTTCAGAGTTTGTTCTGATGGGTTAGTAACTTCTGAACCCGGTTCTAGAGTCACCTGAACAAACTTCACATCTGGGGGCTGTGGCTCTGGGGCCATCACTCCTGAGCTCATAGTTTGCACTTCTGAATCTAGTAGCAAATCCAGAGTATCTTTAATTGCACTTCCTGATTCTGGAGTCTCTTCCATCTCTTTTACAACTTGGGTCCCAGGTTCAAGAGTCTCTTGGAGTGGTGGTGAGCTCATCTCCACAGATTCTGAGGTCTGGCTCAATGGTGCTGGACTCATCCCTAATGATGATTGTGGCAACGGAGCAGATTCTTCCACTTGCCGGCAAGGTTCAGAGGCCACCCTTGCTTCTGAGATTGGATGCTGTAGGGTCAGTCCTTCAGGTTCTAGGAAATGATAACTTGGTTTGGGGGTCGCTTCTAAAGATTTTGTTGCATAAAAGTGTGTGCTTGGGATCAGTTCACCAACTTCCATACTCTCCACCTGTGCCTCAGGAAGTAGACTCCTACCTTCTACAAATGGAGTCTTTGTATCCTCAAGCAGTGGTACAGAGGCTATCTTATCAGAGCCGGTGCTTTGTGAACATGGTCCTGGCGCCAAGTTCACAGATTTTATATCTTCAAGTGAGAGTCTTGGAGTCAACTCCACCATTTTTATATCTCCTTGTATCTCCTGTGATAGGGCTGAAAGAGCTTCTTCCATACCTTGAGACTGAGGATCGGAAATCAAATGCACTGATACATTACTGTGCAACTGTGGACAAGGAGTCAGCTCAGCAGACTTTTTATTTTGGAGTTGTGGTTCAACTGTCAGTTGGCCAGATTTCACATCTTGAAACTGAGACTCAGGGGCCGATGGCACAGATGTCTCACTTTGCAGTTGTGGTATGGGGATTAATTCCTCATATTGCATATTCTGCTGATGCAGTTCTGGGGCCAAATCTATACATACCACTGTTGAGGTTGGTGGTCCATATTTTTCCATTTCTGGGACTAAATCTGTGGTTATGTCCATAGATTTCATACTTTGCAATCTTGGATCTGGCATTAGTAGCTCAGATTTTACACTCGGTAGTTCTGGGGGTGAGTCCACTGAATCCCTAATCTTAGTCTGTGGGATTGTGCTCCCCCCCAAATATTCCATTTCCTGAAGCAGTGGTATGACTGGCCCTACTTCAGCTTCTGGAACTTGATGCTTTTGGCTCCTTCCTATAGGTACTGCACCTTGATCTGGTGGTGCTGGGATTGTTCTCATGGATTCCATTCTTTGATGATGTGGCTGTGGTGTCTCCATAGGATCCTTCACTTGTGGCCAGTTCAACCCCATAGTTTCTGTCATGTTGTGACTTTGCCTTGGGCTCACCTCTGAACAGTTTAAGTCTTGGTGCCATGGGGTGATCTCCGAAGGGTCTGTGACCTGATGAGACAGTCCTGGAGTCAGTGACACACACTCTGTGCCTCGAGATTGTGGCATAGTCCCCATGGAGACTCCAACTTGACCCTGTAACCCAGAAGGCAATTCCAGAGACTCTTTGATTTGAGGCTCAACAATTTGTAGTGGTGTGATCATTTCTGTGGGAGATGCCTGGACTAGCGGGGTCACCTTTAGAACATGCAGGGACTGACCTGACGGTAGTAGGTCATCAGTCATTTCTGATGGTTCCAGGACTTTAGATGGTGGCTGTGGAGGTACGCTTCTAGATTCTACAGTTCCTACTGGGACAGTAGTAGTCGGAACATCTGGTTGAGCTGACACTGGGGTCAAATTTTCAGCTGGAGGCTGGGAGCCTCGGATCAAAGCCCTAGATTTAGTAATATGTGGCTGTCCTAGTGGAATTATCTGCATGAAATTCATGGCTTGTTTTGCCACTGGGGATACTTTTGTATCTTCAGTGGCTTCAGGCAGTGCACTTGAGCTAATTTCCATTGCATTTTGATGTACTGGACTGGGAGTAATCCTGATGTGTTTTGTGGCTTGATTCTGTGACCCCAAGGTCATGGTCAGTGTTCTCATGTCTTTATGCTGAGGCTGGGGAATCATTTCCACAGCTTCCACAACCGTTTGCTGTGGCCCTCGACTCATACTTCCTGGTCTTATGGCTTGGTAGTTATGCAGTGTATCCGTCTTCACTGATTCCATGACTTGGTATTGTGGCTTTGGGGCTATTCCTACTGGTTCTATGCCATGTGGACTTAATTTGTCAATCATCCCCATGGAATCCATGACGTGAAACAATGCCTCAGGAGTTACCTTCATGTCATCTGTGACTTGACTCAGTCTTGAGGCCATGCTCTTTAATTCCGTGGTTTGATGCTGATGATGAGTTACTTCTATCGATTCAATTACTTCTTTCAATGGCTGAGGAGTTATACTCACTGTTTCTGCTTGATTTGGTGGCTGTGGGGAAAACCCCACAGAGTCCATAACCTCCAACTGTGATTCTGGGTTTATTCCCATTAAGTCCATAACCTGAAGCAATGCCAGTGGAGTGACCTTTATGCTGTCAGTGGCTGAAGGTGGTATCTTGGATGTCAGCTCCACATTAGTTAGTTGTGCCTTTTGTGTCTGTACCCTTTTTTCTGGAAGACCTATCACCCTCTGCTCTATATTCAGCTCTAACACATGCTTTGAATCCTTTTTCACTAAAGCTTGTTCTTCCTGAATTATGTTAACCTCTAAATTTCTGGGAGATGGAGTGCCTGTTGATATTACTAAAGGATTATATCTAGGTTCTTGGCGGTCATCCTGGGGTTGTGATTGCCTGTTTGAGGGAAATGGCTGTGAAATGATTGCTTCCGTCCTATGGACTTCCGAATTCACCCCAATGTTCATGTGGAGATGAAATGATGGAGGATCTGGAGATGTGTTGGTATTTTGCTCAGCACTCTGAGGAATGAGTGTAGGTAACTGAGTTTTCGGGAGCTCTTCTTCAGGGACTCCTTGTACATCCATCAAATGATTGAGTATGTTCCAGGATTTCTTCACAGGCAGAGGCACCACTTCTTGCTGCAAAGTAGAAACCTTCTGAGACATATGTCCTTCCAGTTCTCCTCTGATCAAAGGAGAGAGCTGGAGTGGAGCCCATACCAGGGGTCCTGGACTCTCATCCAAATCAGAATCTGGCCCATGATTTGATTGAAAATGAGTCTTTCCCTTATCTTTTGTTTTCTCTTGCTCACAAGGATCTAAGGATTCCAAAATAGAGCTAATGAAGGAAGTTTGAGCTTGTAAGGGAGGAAGAACTGCCAAATTCGGAGAGAGAGCTGATTTCTCAGGATCTGTCAGCCGAGAAGTAGACAGGGGTGTGCCAGGGCTCCTGGGCATAGATGGTTCCTTCTGGGAGGAAACAGGTCCACTATCGCTCTGCAATTGCCAAGCTGTTCCTTCATGAAACATTGGAAGATAAGACAGGCTCAAGCTGTTGTTGGATGATGCAGAGGACATGCTGTAGTCAGTAGAAGGCTTTCCCTTTTTACAGTAACAGCTGGGTGGGACAGCCTCCTGAAGCACAACGTCAGAGACGGAGGAAGAAGTCACATCTCGGGATTCTGAAACGTTCAGCTCCATAAGCGTTGATCTGAGAAACAAAGAGAAATGTTTTCATTTTCTTTGGAATCAGGAGGGAAATTAGAGAGAAGGAAGGGAGCGGCTATTTCAAATCCAAAATATTTCTGGTCTAAGGGAGGATGAGGGAAAAGAAGGGTTGCATTCACAAACATCAATTATTAAGTAAAGAAGTCCTCCACCAAGAGCAAAGGAGACGAGTCCGTCAGTAGAGTACATGCTATACCAATAGAGAAGCTGAGTTCCCTCCCTAGAGCCCACAGGAAAAGAAAAGAACACAGTGCCCCAGTGCCGGGCAAGCAGAGACAAGTAGATGCCCTGGGCCTCACTGGACAGCCAAGAATAATCAGTGAGTCCCAGGGAGTGACTCTACCTCACAACACAAGGTGGATGGCTCCCAGAAATGACACCCAAGTTTTACACAACACATACACACACACACACACACACACACACACACACACACACACACACACACACACGCTTGTGCTTGGCCTGAGTTTGAGCCCTAAGACTCACATGTTGGAAGTAGAGAACTGACTCCTGTGGCTTGTCCTCTGACTGCCACATACATGATGTGGCTCCTATGTGCACACATACACAAAAATACAAATGAATTCTATATATATATGTATCTATATACATATATATGTATATATTTACACAGTGAGGCCTAGAGAAATAGCTCAGCAGTTAAGAGCAGTGACTGAATGACTACTCCTCCAGGGGACCCAAGTTGAATCCCAACACCCACATGGTAGGCCACAAACATCTGTAACTCCAGTACTAGGGGATCTTATACCCTCTTCTGCTCTCTGTGGGTGCCGGGCATGCATGTGGTGCACATACTTACCTGTGGGAAAAATATCCATACACATAAAACATAAAATAAATAAAGCTCACAAAATAGTTCTCCACTGCTCCTCAAACTAACTTTTTCCTTTACCTCCTTCCTTTACTCTTTCTCCTCTCTCTCTCTCTCTCTCTCTCTCTCTCTCTCTCTCTCTCTCTCTCTCTCTCTCCCCTGCCTAGTAATCTAGTAACTCTGTTTCCTGACCTTGCATTATCCAGATGTTGGAAGATCTGTCGCAGACTCCTGTCTATTGACCAGAATACATATTCCTGGGTCCAGTCGGTAGGAAGTCCTGAAATACTGGACACAGCAGAGGATGTCAGTGAGATTGAAGTGATGTTACAGGAGGAATAGAAGGATAATTTAGGAAGGAGGCAGTTGGTCTCAGAGTAAATGAAGTCAGAGTGCCAGGTGTTTTACGTAGAGCATTCACAATGAAGATGATGTCACGGGTAGGATTTCTATTCCTGTGGGAAACCCCAATGAATATAAGGTTTCGGGGGACAGGGTTTGTTTCAGCTTACAACACCCAGGTCATACTCCATTGCTGAGGGAAGTCAGGGTAGGAACTCAGGGCAAGATGGATTCAAGAGACAGGAGCTGATGCAGAGGCCATGGAGCTGCTTACTGGCTTGCTTTCATGGTTTGCTCACCCTGCCTTCTTTTACCCCCTGAGACCACTAGCTCATGCGTGGTACCACCCACAGTGAGCTGGACCTACTCACATCAATCATCAATTAAGAAAATCCAGCCAGGCATGGTTGCAAATGTCTTTAATCCCAGCACTCGGGAGGCAGAGACAGATGGATCTCTGAGTTCAAGGCCAGCCTGGTCTACAGAGCGAGTTCCAGGACAGCCAGGGTTATACATTGAAAAACAAAAAAGAAAAGAAAGAAAGAAAAAAAGAATGAAAATATACCACAGGCTTGCCCACAGGGCAATCTGGGGGAGCAATTAAGTTTCCCCCTTCCAAAATGTTGGCAGCTTGTATCAAGTTGACAGGAAACTAGTCAGCACGGGTATCTGTCACAGGACAGTCTGTAGACAGACTCTGCTTACCTTGTCAGATCAGCTGCACTGATGTTCATCTCTGTTTCTTCCAACTGTGAGACTGTAACAGGAGAAAAGAAACTGTTAGCATAGTGACTGCTGACGTCATCTAACAGAACCCCCTTCATTTAACAATTAGGGGAGCAAAGATGAAGTCACACCCATCGTGAAGCTGAGGAGTGTACAGCACACCTATCGAGGTTTGTTTTGCTTCTAAAGCATACTATCCTGTCTTCGCCATGTCCTAGAAGTGACCCATGAGGAGCCCGGAATGGGAACACAGCACCCGGGGACACAGAGATCCTGATACGTCTTCCCTTCAAAGATGGCCATCCCACATCCACATCCGTGGTAGAGGAGTAAAGGTAATGGACCTCCTGCACCAGACTTTTGGTAGCTCATTATTTGTCCATTCTCCTCTCCCATACTTTGGGCTCTACATGAAGATGTAGGGACAGAGAAGCCCGAGGAAAGGAAACAATGGAGGATGGAGCTGTCTGACTGACTTTGGAAGGAAAGATGTCAGAGAGATGGGCGTACTCTCCAGGCACACCCTCTTTTTCAACTTTCTTCCCCTTCAAGTGGAAAGAGTCCTAAAGCAGGTCCACAGTTGATCAGTCATCAGTCTTGAGCTGACCCATAAGGATAGAACCCTTCTGACCTGTGAGCTTCCGGATCTGTTTTAGAGATGTGTTTTGTTGCTTAGGAGCCTAGAGAAACACACAAAGAGAAACCAAGTCAGGTTTACATCCTGGTTTGGGGATCTTATTGACAACACATCTCATCTTACATAGGGGATAGCGATATGTTTTATCAGTTGTCATCTGCAACCATATCATTAGTTACCATCTCATTTATTTCTTTGTGAATAATGGATTACATATCCTAAGGGACCAGCAAGATGGCTCTGTGGGTACAGGTTTTGACACCAATTCTGATGACTCGAGTCCCATCTCTGGAGCCCTCATAGTAAAAGGAGAAAAGCAATTTGCACAAGTTGTGCTCACCTCCACGTGCATGCCATCTGTCCATGCATGCACCCACATGCAAATTAGTAAGTGTTTAAACAAACCTAAGTCCTAGATTATTGTGTGTAGACCTGAGACTCTAGAGGTAAATATGAGTCCTGTGCTCTAGAGACTTGCATTAGTAAGGAAAACAGCCAACTAAATAGGTAAGATGCCATGTGGGAGCCAGCAACATGGCTCAGTGGCTGAAGGCACCTGTTGCCAAGTGTTGGCAACCTAAGTTCAATCCCTGTGGCCAGTACGGCAGATGAAAAGAACTGACTTGTTTAAAATAACCCTGGACTTGAATTATAACCTGTTTTTATGCTCAAGTGTATTATTTCTCCTGCAGTTGTACATAAAATGGCTTTACATTTAAAAAAAAGGGATAACCGGGCGGTGGTGGCGGTGCACGCCTTTAATCCCAGCACTCGGGAGGCAGAGCCAGGCAGATCCCTGTGAGTTCGAGGCCAGCCTGGGCTACCAAGTGAGTCCCAGGAAAGGCGCAAAGCTACACAGAGAAACCCTGTCTCGAAAAACCAAAAAAAAAAAAAAAAAAAAAGGGACAAATACTACAGAATTGTATTACAAGAAATATATAGAATATACAATTTCATAGAGACAGAGAGATTAGATGTTACCTCAAGATGGAGAAAAAAGGAATATAGAGCAATGATTTCCTAAGTACAGAACCTCTGTTTTGTGTGATGGAAAAGTCCCACAATGGACAGTAGTATCAGGACATAATATCATGAATGTAAAATCAATACAATTAATATAATTAATGAGTATCATAAATACAGTTATTGAATGAATAATGCAAATGTAATCAATGAATACCACAAATGTAATTAATATCATGAGTGTAATTAATGAATACCATGAATGTAAATAAATAAACAAACAAATAAATAAATAAAAGGAATGGTCTGCTAATTACCAAAAGTAACCACAAAAAGAAGTGTAAGGGAGCAATTTACTGGACCAAAAATTAAGACATACCATAAAACAAGTTCATAAGAACAGGAGCAGGCAGGTGGGATTTAAAAACAAAAACGTTCTGAAATAATCAGGAGGCAGAGGCAGAAGGATTTCTCTGCGTCAATAGTGAGTTCCAAGACAGCCAGGGCTATATAGAGAAACCTGTCTCAAAACAAACAAAGAAAAAACCCAAAGCCCAGCTCTGAAATAAATTCACTTACATAGGTCAACTTAATTGAAGAGAGCTCCACATAGTGACAAGAAATGATTCCATAGCTGTGATAAGTGATGTCAACTTGCCAAAATCTAGAATCTTGTGGACCTGTGCCTCCGAGCATGCCCATGGGGAACCGTCTTGATAACCATACCTGGGGCGCCACTGTGGTGGCGCCATTCTCTGACTGGGATCCTAGACTGTCAGTGGGGAAAGAGAAGTGAGCTACAGTTTGGACTCATCACTCCTCTCCGCTTCTTTACTGCAGATGCAACGTTGACTCGCTAGCCTAAGCCCCTGCAGCTGTGACCTCCTCTACCACGATGGACCAATGGACCATAACCTTGGGTGATGGTGAGCTGAAGTGAGCCCCCCCCCCAGGCTCTTTTGTTAGGGCATTCTGTCACAGCGACAGAACAGAAACTAAGACAGTGGCAAACAGTGAGAAAAATAAAAGTGGATCATTTCTCAATACGGGATTCAGAGATGGGCTCTAAGTGGGTTGAGAATTCAAATGTTGAGGGGCTGGAGAGACGGTTCAACCGCTAAGAGCACTGGCTACACTTACAGAGGACCCAGGTTCGGTTCCCAGCACCCGCATGGTGGCTTATAACTTTAACTCCAGGTTCAGAGGATCTGATCTCTTATGACCCCTGGAAGTACCAGGCAACATATGGTGCGCATGTACACTTACTTGCAGGCAAAATCCTCATATACATAAAATACAAAAAAAATCTCAATTTTTATGAAAGAATTCAAGTGTCGAAAATAATGTGAATTTTTTGTTTGTGCATGTACACGTAGGTACACAAGTGTGCAGGGGTGTGCCTGCTTATGTTTTTGGAATTTATCCAAAGAATGTATGGAGGTTAATGTGACAGAGACATGTGCCCATCAGCGTTTCCTGCAGCACTATAAGTAATAACAGTTATGGAACCAAGCTATGTGTGCAGCAATGGAGGACTGGATGTTAAATGTGTGTGTCTACACAATGGACTTTTTCTGTCACCAAGAACAAGGTTACATAGTTTTCTCAGGAAAAGGGATGCAACTGGAACTCCTATAAAGCAGCTAAGCCAGCCTCAGAAAGACCAACATCAAATGATTCTTCTCCTTTGTGGGTCCTAATTTCATAGAGTGCATAACCTCACAGATGTAAACATGCCATGAAAGTAGAAATGACTGGAAGAGTTAAGGACACTGTGGGGAGACAGTGAAGGAGAGTGGGGAGGGAGGGGACTGTGTGCAGTGTGACAGTACCAGATACAGTAGATACACACAGTGAAATGATGTTTAAATAATGCAGGACCGTTTCAGCATAGCACAGTGGTCAACACACTATTCCATACTAATAACACAAAGTGGGGGTTGCCATGGTCATAGCAGTGGTGCAGAAAAACCAAACATGTGCTCATGCGGTTTGTTTGTTTTTAAGACACTCAACAAAATAGAAATACCTGGGAAATTCCCCCAGCATACATTGGGTCCAATGTTATCCCCCAACTTGATATGTTGAAATCCTAACCCCCAAGTTAATGGTATTAGTAGATGGGGTGTTTGGGAGGTGGCTATATCATGAGATGGAAAAACTACAAAACATTGTTGTAGAGAGTAAATAGTAAATAACACATCCTTTGTTCATGATCGGAAGGTTTGATGGTAAAATGGCATTACCAACACAATCTATAGATTCTTTAGGGATGCTGTGTAATCCCTACTCAAACCCCACTGACCTTTTTTGCATAAATGAAAACCCTGTCCTAAAAATCCCTATGGAATTACAGAGATCCCTCAGGAGCCAAAACAACCTTGAAAAAGAACAGTCAGGGCTGGAGGGATGGCTCAGTGGTTAAGAGGTCCTGAGTTCAGTTCTCAGCAACTACATGGTGACTGACAACCATCTGTAATGAGATCTGGTTCCCTCTTTTGGCAGGCAGGTATACATGCAGACAGAACATTGTATGCATAGTAAATAAATAAACAAATAAATAAATAAATAGCAGGTATACATGTAGACAGAACATTGTATGCGTAGTAAGTAAGTTAAGTAAGTAAGTAAGTAAATAAATAAGTAGCTAAAAAAAAAAAAAAAGAACAAGAGTCAGAAAACCCATACTTTCTGATTTTAAAACTTTGTACAGAGTTGGGTGGTGGTGGCACACACTTTTAATCCCAGCACTCAGGAGGCAGAGACAGGTGGATCTTACGAGTTTGAGATCAGCCTGGTCTACAGAGTGAGTTTTAGGACAGCCAGGGCTACACAGAGAAATCCTGCTTTGAAAAAGAAAAAGAAAAACAGTGTACAAAACCACAGTACTCAAAAATAGTTGTGGTGCTGATTTAAGAATAGACCTATAGAGTAGGGTGGTGGTGGCACACGCCTTTAATCCCAGCAATCGGGAGGCAGAGGCAATCGGATCTCTGTGAGTTCGAAGCCAGCCTGATCTACAAAGTGAGTTCCAGGACTGCCAGGACTGTTACATAGAGAAACCCTGTCTCTAAAAACAACCCAAAAACTATTTAAAAAATAGACCTATAGGATCTAAGGAATCTAATATTAAAAGTCAGCTGATTCTCTACATAGGCACTACGACCATTCAATGCAAAAAGAATAAGCTTCAACCAGTGGTGCTGAGGCAACTGGATAACCACATGTAAGGAAATGAAGTTGGGCCTTTTACTTCATATCATATTTAAAAACAAACTGGAGATGGAGTGAAAACCTAAATGTAAGAACTATTTAAGTTATGAAACTCTTTGCAGATAAAAAAGAGGCGAAGAATTAGGCTTGGAGAGATGGTTCAGCGGTTAACAACAGCACATACTGCTCTTGCAGAGGACCCAAGTTTGATTCCTAGCACCCATATCACACGGCTCATAATCCCCTGTAACTCCAGCTCCAGGAGGATCCAGCACCTCTGGCTTCTGCTGGCACCTGTGCTCATGCTCACACTCACAATTACACAAACACACAATTTTATACACACACACACACACACACCTTTAAAAAATAATAATAATAATAAATCTAAGCAAGAGAAAGGAGTGAAATGGTTAATTTATGCCAACTTGGCTAGGCTATGGAGCCCAGTTGTTTGGCCATATATTAGTCTAGAACATTTCTTTGACAGTAATTTTACATATGATTAACATTTAAAATCAGTACACTTTAAAGCAGATTGCCTTCCATACTGTGAGTGGGCATCACCCAATCAGCTGAAGGCTTTAAGAGCAGAGGCCAGAACTCCCTGAAGAGGAAAGAATCCTTTCACAAGACTGAAGAACACAAAAGTGTACCCATTTTTCTAGCCTGTCCTGTCCTGCAGAGTTTGGGCTTGGGACAATGACATTAACTCTTACTCAAGTTTGTCTATGAATTTCAGAGGAGCTATGAGAGCCTATTTCTTAACCTTAGTATATCCTCCTTTGGAGAGTGTGTTTGTTTCTGTGTGTGTGTGTGTGTGTGTGTGTGATATGTATATGTGTGGTGTGTGTGTGTGTGTTATGTGTGTGTGTTATGTGTGTGCATGTGTTATGTGTGTGTGTGGAATGTATGTGTGTGTGTGTGTATGTGTGTGTGTGTGTGATAAAGAACAACCTGGTCTTTATTCCAGATTCTTAGTACAGAACTCCAAAAACCCTTGCAATTCCATGAGTATTGAGGGCATCTGTTATATTAATGAGATGGAAATTCGGATTTGCTTTGATTTTTAATTGAGGAAGTTGGAACAATCATCATTCTAAAATTTAATTAAGACCTGACCAGTCAATATATTTATGCATAGATGCATTAATCCCAAACAAAATATCAGCAAACTGAATCTAATGAATCTAATTAAAGTATTGGGACCAACATCACAAATGTGTTATACGTATCCTAGGAATTCACAGCTGGTTTATTATCTTACATTCTCATGCAACTCAGTACATTGAATGAACAAGAAAAAAATATATGACCATCTAAACAGAGGCAGGAAATATACTTAATATTTAGCGCCCAGTATAAAGAGATTTAATTTAAAATATTAGAAGATTTTTTAAATTAACACCAATTCTTGCTAAAACTTCCTTAACTTGGGAAAGAATATTTGAAAAACCACAGAAAACATTATACATAACTGGTGAATTACTGAAAAATGTCCTTGACTTAATAAAGAAACAGATGCCCGCAACACATTGCTACTGAATATTGTACCTGAAGTCATAATCATAAATGAAGGCAAGGAGAACCAAGACATAAAGTTGGAAAAGAGTTAATAAAACTGTTGTTATTTACACATGACATAATTTAGAGAATATTCCTACAGGAGAATAAAGTCAAAGTGATACACTTAGCAGGGTTCTCTAAGCAGCTCAATATGAAAAGATCTGTTGTATTCTTAGGTTTCGGCATCATTTATATAAAATGGTATTTACAAGGGGTGGTGGTAGTGCACATCTTTTATCCCAGCACTTGGGAGGCAGAGGCAAGTGGATCTCTGTGAGTTCAAGGCCAGCCTTGTCTGCAAAATGGATTTCAGGGCAGCCAGGACTACAACAGGAAAACCCTGTCTCGAAAAACAAAAAAAATAAAAAAGAAATTATAATATTATACCAGGCCTGTGGATGTAGTTCAGTGGTAGACTGCTTGCAGAGAGCACGAGACTCTGGATTTGATCCTTAGCAATAAAATAAGTAAATAGATATAGATGATAGATAGATAGATAGATAGATAGATAGATAGACAGATAATACAGATAAGATAGATATAGATGTTAGAAATATAGATGATGATGATGATGATACATCAAAATAAAATGCCATGCCAAATCACACCTTTTTTTTTCTTTTCTTTCTTTCTTTCTTTCTTTTTTTTTTTTTTTTTGGTTTTTCGAGACAGGGTTTCTCTGCGTAGTTTTGCGCCTTTCCTGGAGCTCACTTGGTAGCCCAGGCTGGCCTCGAACTCACAGCGATCCGCCTAGCTCTGCCTCCTGAGTGCTGGGATTAAAGGCCTGTGCCACCACCGCCCGGCGAAATCACACATTTTTGCCTCCTGATGATTATCATTACCTGTGAACTATGTCACCTCTTCCTACCAGAAAACAAATTCTGATAAATCTTAGAACCAACTTCCTCATGGTTCTAGTTCATGTTGAGCTGCTGAAATAGAATACTTGTGATCAGCTCATTTATGAAGGAGGGAGGTTTAGTTGGCTTCATGGTTCTGGATGTCTAAGAGCCTAGTGCTGGCATGTCCTTCCCTTCACCTGAGGATGTCTAAGAGCCTAGAGCTAGTATGTCCTTAGCTTCACATGAGGATGTCTAAGATCCCAGAGCTAGTATGTCCTTAGCTTCACCTGAGGTCTTTGCGTAGCTTCAACTCACAGCAGACAGAGGCAGAGGAGCAAGTGGATGTGTGTGGAAGACAAAAGGGGTCCTGAGTCCTGTGACAGCGAACCCAGTCCTCAGAGAGTGAGGAGCCATGCCTGTGAGACCTTACTCAGTCTAGAAAGAATGGCATTAAACCCGCTTGAAGGTCGCACTTTCCAACCCTGCTCCCCTGGCAAATGCATTTCTGCAGGAGTTCTGGATAAACCTCAGCTCACTCACATGAAGTCCCAGAGGCAGCAGTGTGCCAACTGACAACATGGAGGGGGGCATTATAATTTTTCCTAATTTCAGAATATTTTATACATGTGAACAATAAAATATAATCATACCTACCCTCCCCACTCCAACTTCCTCCATATATACCCCACAACATATCCACCTCTCAACCTCATGCTTTTCTTTTTTATAACCCACTAAGTCTAATTACTGTTGCCTATATGTGTATGGCTGCACAGCATGGGTATTTGATCAAAAAGATGTTGTGAAATCTAGAGAAATGACCCTTTTATCCAATACATGAATGAAACTAATAAAAGAAAAGAGAGACTCAGTAGATTACAATAAAGAAACATATTGTTCAACATTCAATATGTTGTTCAACATTCAATATTGAGTTTGGCTAAATAATAATTTATGCCATTAAGTAACTGCATGACTATTGGAATTTAAATGCTGGTAGGTATTTGAGTTATTAAGAAATTATTCAGATTTTATTGTTATATTTTTGGTGTAATAATGATACTGTGATTAACCTTTTTTTTTCTTTGTGGAGTGGGGCATTATCTCAAAATATACATACTAAAACATTTACCATGAAATTATTTTTTGATTTGCTTCAAATTGATTGACAGGTCTATGGAGATTCACCAGACCAACTTTAATTTTTTTCTCATACTAAGGATTGAATGTAGTGCCTTGTTCAGACTAAGCTCATTTACCATTTCTGTGTGTCTTTGATTTACCTGAAATTATCCTTAATAAAAATCAAGGAAAGCCGGTGGTGGTGGCACATGCCTTTAATCCCAGGACTTGGGAGACAGAGGCAGGCAGGTCTCTGTGTGTTCGAGGCCAGCCTGGGCTACAGAGTGAGTTCCAGAAAAGGCACAAAACTACACAGAGAAACCCTATCTCAAAAAACAAAAAAAAGGAAAAATAATGGACCCAAGATGTAGCTCAGTGGTATAGTGCTTTGCCTAGCATGAGTAATGACCTGAATTTGATCCTTACTAACACACACACCTAACATACACCTAACACACACACACACACACACACACACACACACACACACACACACACGCACGCACGCACGCACGCACGCACACGCACACACACAATGCACAAATGACTTGAATAGGCAGTTTACAAGAGAGAATTTCCAAATGGCTAATAAACCTGAGACATTGCTCAGTGTTTAGTTATGGGGGTTGCACACGAAATCACAATGCGATAACAACCACTCACTGGAATCACTAAAATAAGAGGTGGATGTGCCAAGTCTGGGCAAGATGGCAGGACTGTGGGGGAGCCAGTCACTCATGGTCTGTTCACATGATCGAAAACTCAGAAGAGGCATGACCAACTAACATTAAACACGTGTACCACGAACTCAAAACTATTCTGCTGGAAATAAAAATCCCACAGCAAAGTGTCACTTGATTTTCTTTGTCTCGTCATATGATTATAAATCTTTCTTTATAAAACAAACTCACTCTCCCGTCTGCCTCCCATCCTGTGATGGACAATACCCACAGCACCCTTACCACATTCTTTTCCCCAAAGTTATGTCATCTGAATGTCTCACTTCAGCTCGAGCTCCTAGACAGCACTTTCTCAGTATCTAGAACATTCTGCCTCAGTGTCTATTTGATAATAGATCCTAAAGCTACCGTTACTACTACTTCCTTCTTTTCTTCTCCTCCTCCTCTTCCTTCTCCTCCTCCTCTTCCTTCTCCTCCTCCGCTTCCTTCTTCTCCTCCTCCTACTCCTCCTTCTCCTCCTCCTTCTCTTCCTCCTCCTCTTTCTCCTCCTCCTTCTTTCTTCTTTCTTCTTCCCTCTTCCTCCTCTTCTTGGTTTTTTGAAAACAGACTCTCCCTGTGTAGTCCTGACTGTAATGGAACACACTGGGTAGACCAGGCTGATCTCGAACTCAGAGAGATACTCCTGCACCATGCCCATCCTAAGGCTTCTTGAAGTAAATTAAGAGAAAGGCAAGGTGGGCAGTGGTGGCTCATGCCCTCAATCCCAGCACTTGGGAGGCAGAGGCAGACAGATCTCTGAGTTCAAGGCCAGCTTAGTATACAGAGTGAGTCAGGAGAGCCAGGGATACACAGAGGAACCTTGTCTCAGAAAACCAAAACAAGGAAGGAAAAATAAAAGAGGAAGCCGTCTATCAATGCTGTCTCAACCCCCCTCTCCCCTCCATCCAGTTCTTCCTAAGGCCCAGAGGATGGGCATTTAGACAAACCTATAGGGTTTCAGCATGGAGAGAGTGAGTTTCCAGAGCGAGTGGCTATCACGTACCTCTGTCTTAGCTGCCACCTGTTTCTGTCCCTGATACCTAGAAAACAACACCCATATTCCACAAACCAAGAAACCAAGTAGCATAAGGCTGAGATGTGTCGGCAGTGGGAAAGCCAGCCCCCATATTAGGGACATTTCTCAAGCCTATGTATGCCCCTCTCCACTACAGAGTTTCTGTCTCCAGACTGAGATTCCATGACATCACAATAGACAGTGCCAGGTAAAGCAGTGCACACTCAGGTCCCAGCTGATGTCCTTCCCTGTGGCTGACCTTTCTCTGAGCTCTAATAGCCAAAGCTCAGGGGAGAATCCATCTATGAATCTTCTAGGGTCCAGCTAGACAAACTCGTCACTAAGGAAGGAGTGGCGTGGTAAAGTTTCAAAGGTCTTCCAAAATGACTTGTTCTGACTCACATTTTCTTTGGAGCCGGTCACTGTCATAAATTGGGGTTGGGTCTATGGCCATAAATTTCAAGCTTCAGGTTAGAACACAGAGTCAAGTGGAATCTAAGAGAGTTGGGATAGTTGAAGTGGGAACTCTCAGGGACTTTGAGGCACCTGGTTTTCTAAGTTCACAGGTCTCCATATTTCCTAGTTGCTGTTGACCTGACACACATCACACTAAGCAGTGGCCTTAGAGGATCTACAATCTCACTGCCAAGTTTAGAGTAGTCATGTGTCACCACACCATCTTATCAAGTCAACACAGTGCAAACAATATTGATGTGATCAATTCATGTGATCAAAATTATTCTTTTCATATAGGAACACTAAAGAACCACTGACTGGTAGGCACCATTTCAGAAGACCAATTCTTTTTCCCCCCACAGTATATTCTGTCTATAGAGGCAGTACAATTAATATTCTTGGGAAGCCCACTAAAAAAGAAATAGTTAAATAAATACAGTGAGTGTGCTTTATAAAGCACTATGCAATTTCTACAAGGATTTTAATTATAAAGAGCTCTGGCTTTTACATTGAGCACATGCTATGTGGCAGGTGCTAGCTGTAGACCAGCCTGGAGTCCTAGTGACATGCTACTATGATCAGGAATTCTGCTTTTGTTTTGTTTTTTCAAAACAAAGTTTCTCTGCATAGCCCTGGCCATCTTGGAACTCACTCTGTAGACCAGGCTGACTTTGAACTCAGTGATCCACCTGCCTCTGCATCCCAAGTGCTGGGATTAAAAGCATGCACCACCACTGCCTGGCAGGAATTCTATTTTTTAATACACTTTTTATTTCATAGTACTCACAAAAGCTGTAATAGTAGTAACTAAACCCCATTTACCCTTTCTCCCCTATCCTTAGCATCTTTTTAAAATTTTATTTTATGTGTATAGAATTTTGTGTACATGAATGTCTGTGTACCACATGTGTGCCCAAGAGAGTCAGAAGAGGGCATCAGATCCCCTGGAACTGGAGTTACAGGCAGTTATGAGTCACTATGTGGGTGCTGGAACTCAGCCCAGGTCCTCTGCAAGAGCAGCTAGTGATCTTAACCACTGAGCCATCTCCCCAACCCCACTCTTTTGTTTTATTTTTGTTAGTTTGCTTGCTTTGGTTTTTGTTGTAGTTGTTGTTTGAGACAGGGTTTCTCGGTGTAAAAGCTCTGGCTGTTCTGGAACTTGACCTGTAGACCAGGCTGGCCTCAAACAGAGATCTACCTGCCTCTGCATCCCAAGTGCTAGGATTAAAGGCAAGTGCCACCACTGCCCGGCCCCAGCTCCACTCTAAACATAAAGTTATAAAACTTTAGTACACTTATCAAGACCATGAGCTAAACCTTGGAGGTGGAGGCAGGAGTATCCAGATTCCAAGGTCACCCTTGGCTACACTGCAAATTCAAAGCCAGCTTGATCTACATAAACCCTATCTCAAAAAATAAAATAAAAGCATTACACATTTACTATTAACTAAACTTCAGCCTTCATTTGGATCTCATATTTTCCCACCAATGTTCAGGATCTAATGCATAGTACCATGTTGCTGGAGACTAAACCCAGAGTTCTCTAGTGCTCTACCATGAAGAAGGAGGGGGGAGAAGAAGGAAGAAGAAAAAAAGGAGGAGGAGGAGGAAGAAATGAGAAGGAAGAAAAAGGAGGAGGAAGGAGGAGGAGGAAGAAGAAAGAAGAAAGGAGAAGGAAGAAGGAAGGAGGAAGAAGGAAGAAGAGAAAAGGAGAAGAATAAAGAAGGAAGAAGAAGAAAAGAAGAAAGGAAGAAGGAAGAAGGAAGAAAAAAGGAAGAAAGAAGGAGAAGAATAAAAGAAGAGGAGGAAGAGGAAGAAATCCTTGAATTTGAGTCTCTGTGATGTTCTCGTTATGCTTAGACTGAAATTATGTGTGTGGTGTGGTAGGAATGGAGAATACAGAGCAGTGGTATGCTCTCCCTATTCCAGCACTCCAAGAGGGATCTGTTATCAGTATGTCCTGCTAGCTAGTCTCAAGTACTTTGTAGGGGAGTGCATGCCACATTTCTCTACTGGAAGTTATTTTCTTTTGTTCATACTTTGCTTCTAAAAGTGGCCAATCTATAAATCTAACTCCTATTGGAGGTACGAGGCTGGCATGATTAAGTTCCATCTCCTGGAGGAATACTGTAACACAACTCATTTGAGATTCTTGAGTAAGAAAGATTTGTCTCCCTCTCCCCACATTCTATTTGTTCATTTATATTTACTAGTATAGATGCGTGTATATTTCTTTTGTACTTTGTGTTATGGCTCAATACTGCTGTTATTCATTTTGTTGCTCAAATTTTCCAGCTTTTGCTGTGAGAGCCCTGGCTTTGTTAGTGGCAGCTGCAGTCTAGGCCGGAGTTTCCAGGTTCTTGGCCTCTCATTCACCAGACTGAAATAAGGGGCTCACACAGATTTGCAAAGAAACACAAACTTTATTTAAGGCAAACTGATGGGACAGATTAGAAAGGAATATCCGGTCAGGACTGACAATGAGCCACAGGAATGAAGGTCCTCAAAGGCTCCAGTCACTGTTTGGGACTTCTTTTATAGGGTTCAAGAGAAGAGGGAGTTGGGTTGCTAAGGGAGATAGTTTGGATGCCTCTACTTTGATTGACAGATTAAGTTATATAACTATTTCTCTAGTTTGCATGCCCCATCCTATAATACATTTGATTTTAATCATATCCAAGCCCAATTATAAATATGTGTAAGATAGCAAATAGATTTCCCTAAAAGTTCACTTTGAAGACAAAGTTTACCTTATTGTGCACCTACCCTAAACCAGTTCAGACATATGTACTGAGAATACTTTTCAAACGACTCTGTCTATGTTTGATGATTGTTAAGGGGAGGAGAAACTTATTCTATAGTTCAGAGAGGGTATGCATGCATCTCAGTGCAGGATAGGTGCATTATTTGGAGAGAAGCTGACACTGTGTTGTACGTGTGGGTAAATGTCTCAGATTTCAAGCACATTGTTAGCAGAGGGGTGTGTGCATAGTCCAAACCAAGTGGAGTCCCAGGTTGCTAAACTACCACCTATGCTTGCCTGCTTCATTCAGCAGTCTGGAGAACTCTGGGTTCTGAGAAGGGGGTGAGGTATGAATTATATATCATTAAAAAGTTAGAGCCAGTTAATTAATTAAAAAGAAGCACTGAATTTCTCCTGACATTCCCCAATACTCCTCCCCGACCTCACCCCACCCCCACACAGTGGTTATTTCTTCCAAGGCTATCTTGTGGTTAACTGCTGGCCTGAGCTGCCTCCTGGGTCTGGAATGGCACTTGCCACTTCAGGTGTCAGGCTGCAGGGGCCATGCCCAGTCCTAGTCCTTGCTCCCGGAGCTTCATTTTTCTCCCAGCAGTAAAAGAGGAAGGACAACATCTGCCATGTTGTCAGTTCATCAATTCACAGAAACATGAACGGACATCAAAGGAGAGTGAGTGGTCCTGGACCAGTGGGAGTCAGCAATGCTGCGCACGAAACTTTGGGAGATGTTGTTTACTGTATCGGCTGCCTCAAGGTGGGACAAAATAAATAAAGAGCTGAGTTTGGTGCTTTGGAATGGGGGAAGGCTGCCAATGACGTCCACTCTCCTGTCAGGAGAGGTGACAGACGCCAATGAAGCGCTCCAAGAAAATCCAGGGCTTGTCCACAGATCTTGTCATGAAGATGGTTGGCTGGTAAAAATGAGTGACCCTCTAGAGCTGGACGAATTAACAGTGAAGAGGCATATGAGAAATTTGTGAAGTCCATGAGGAGTGACCACGGCACCTCCCACTTCCATCCCCAAATAAAAGTGGGAAGTAACGTGATAGCATGGTTGTCTTAAATTAGAGAAGACTTGAAATAACTTTTAGCAATACCAATGGATAAATAAGAACTATTCTCAACAGTGCTACTGAAGAAAGTCCCCAACTCCCCAGTGGATGTAGATAAACATAATGTACATATTTTTTGTAAGACCCTAGACTAGAGGCTAAGCCCTGGTGTGCAGAATTCATGAGATTATCTATGGTTAAAAGTTATGAGGCAGGCAGGAGAGATGGCTCAGTGGTTTAGAGCACTGGCTGCTCTTCCAGAGGTCCTGAGTTCAACTCCCAGCAACCACTTGGAGGCTCACAACCATCTATAGTGGGATCTGATGTCCTCTTCTGAAATAAAGGTGTACTCATATACATAAAATAAATAAATTTTAAAAAAAATGCCAGGCGGAGGTGGCGCACACCTTTAATCCCAGCATTAGGGAAGCAGAGGCAGGAGGATCTCTGTGAGTTCAAGGCCAGCCTGGGCTACAGAGTGAGTTCCAGGAAAGGGGGGGGGAGTTATGAGGCTGGGTTTGATGAGGAACCACCCTTTAATCCCAGCATTCCAACAAGCAGATCTCTGTTACTTTGAGGATAGTCTGGTTTACATAGCAAGAGTTATGTGGTGAGACCCTACCAAAAAAATAGTGACTTATTTCAGGATAACTATGTTCTCTCATATACTATTATAACTCACCCAGATCTATCCCTGAATCTTTGTTTTATTGTTTTGTCAAGACAGGGTTTCTCTTTGTAGCCCTGGCTGTCCTCAAACTCACTCTGTAGACCAGCCTGGCTTCGAACTCACAAGAGATCTGCCTGCCTCTGCCTCCCAAGTGCTGAGATGCATGTGCCACCACTGCCCAGCTACTCTTGGGTCTTGGTCAAAAGACTTGATGTTTCTTCTCGTTAGAAATGTCTGGGAGCACAGGGAAGTGTTGTACAATGTCAGATGAAGGACAGTACTGTCTTCACTTCACCTTGAGCTGCATTGGCTGCTGTTGTTTTCCACAGTGAAGCAGGGACCTTTGCAGCTTCGTGAAAAAGAAACAAAACATTCATCCTGAGTGAGTGAGTGAGAGAGAGAGAGAGAGAGAGAGAGAGAGAGAGAAGACGCACAGCGAACTCTGTGCTCAGTGGCTGCCACACTGCCAGGAGGATGTATTTCTTTCCCTTTTCCCACTTCACAGAAGTGTTTTGGGTTCTACAGACTGGCCTGCAAAACTTTCCAGGTCCTTGACCCCTGCCAGGTTATGTGATGGCCTCCCGCTTCTTAAAGAAATGGTTTATCTTAGGCGTATAAATGTTTGCCGGCAGGTGTGATGTACCACTTGCATGCCTGGTGCCTAGAAGTCCAGAGGAGGACAACCGTCTGGAAGGACGGGTGGTGCTGAGCCACCTGATGTGGGTGCCGCGAACAGAACTTGGTACTCGGATGGGCCATCTCTCCAGGCGCCCCGCCACTGCCCCTTTAAGATAGGGGAACACTCTTAGGGGAGGCCAGTTTGGAACTCACAGTGCAGTTCGGGCTGGCCTCCAAACTGCAGCGATCTTTCTGCCTCAGTTTCCTCAGTGCTGCGCGTGCACTTCCAGCTTGGTTGTCTTGCACTTTCCGTCATCCGAAGGATAGCCTACGCCGAGGCAGCTCGAGCCTGGGGCTCATGGGCTCCACTTATGGGGTCGTAACCTCTAGGGCCTACGCCTATCTGCTTGGAGAAAAGGTGCTGCGTGTTCACCTCCAAGGACTTGCTTTTGCCTCTGACCGTGGAGTGTTTGCACGCAGAACCTGCTTCCCACCTCTGTCTCCCCTGGAGACACCTCCAAGTCACCAGGACCGAGGGCGACCCGTCTCCATCCATCCCCACAGCCCCGACAAGGCCCGCCGCGATCCTATCCTCTGCGCATGCTCACACCCGAGTCTCCGATTGGTCGCCTAGGAGCGCGGGATGTTTTCCCAGGATGCTCTGCGCTGCTGTCATGGCTGCCCCCGTGTACCTGTATCCTCACATGGGACGCTAGTCCTGTGGGTGTCTTGACGGTGCCCGTGGCCACCAGACGCCGGCGACCTTGGCCCCTCCTCCTCCTGCTTCCTCCTCCCCCGAGGGGCCCTCGCGGGACCCCGAGTTGGGTCCAGTGATGCCGGGGGTGACGTGGACTCCGGAGCGGGCGCTGCTGAGGGGCTTCTCCACGGAGGCGGAGCGGCTGCTGTGCACGCGGGAGGGGCGCTGTGGCTCAGGTGGGGGCTGTGAGGACGGGGATGCCGGCCCTGGGTACGGAGAGGGGGCAGGAGGGGGCAGTGTTGTTCGGTGGTCTGAGATCTGGTGGTCTGGGAAAGTTCCCGAGAGACAGACTTGAGCTGATTTTCTTCCTTTAGGACTGACAGGTAAGAGAGTTCGTCAGGAAAAAAAATTAATCGGGGTTGTGAAAGTATTGAGGCAGGTGTGAGCTGGGGAATGTGAGGGAGTCACGAGAGATCCTGTGTGTTTGGATTGGCTTTCTGGGGGAGAATATTGAAGGTCGGACCTCAGCAAAGGAAACTTTTCTGTGTCGGTTGGAATCTGTGAATTTCCCAAAGAAGGGCACTACGCCTATTATTATTACTATTACTACTACTACTACTATTATTTCTGTGTGACCTCCACTCTGCTGCTCATAGTCATTGTAGGTATCCTGTAATTCTAGGAGGGGTGATGTTGGTAGAGTGAGAAGGATTTGCTCAAGTCTTAGTGATTCCTGTATAGCCAGCATTCTGTTTATACCGTTTTGTATATTAAAATATCTGTGTAATGGATTATCATTTACACTTACATTCTGTTGGCTTGCGGGCCTGATTTTTTTTTTTTTTTAATTACAGATATTGGAGTTTTCTTAGACTTGCTGTTGGAAGGGAGCTATGAGGCCATGTGCTTACATTCAGTGACACAAAATATATTCAGCTCCACAATGATGGCTGGAGAAAAGATTGACAGCTACCTGGAGAAGCAGATAGTAAATTTCCTGGATTGCTTTACGGATTTGGAAGACATTGGAAGGTAGAATTTTATTTGATATTTCCACAGAGAAACACACTTGTGCAGAGGGCTGGAGAGATGGTTCAGTGATTAAGAGCACTTACTGCTGTTTCAGAGGACTCAGGTCCAATTCCCAGCACCCGCATGGTGGCTCACAACTGTGCAACTCCAATTCCAGGGGATCCAACATCCTCTTCTGACACCCATGGGTACCAGGCACATATGTAGCGCGCATATGTATGCCCAGGCAAACCACTCATATACATCAAATGAATAAATAAATTTTGGATACTTTTATGGCTCCTTGGCATCATACAGGCCTTGCTATTTAGCAGTTGTTGATAAACCTGAGCTCACGATGTGTCAAGTAATCTCCGTGAGGTCTCTGGTCCAGATCTTCCAGAATGAGTAATGGAAGTGGTGTGGGATCAAAATGAGTTTTGTATATGAGAATGACGCATGCGTGGTAGTCACTGCTAATCTCCCCAGAGCGTAGGTTTGGGAAGTGCTAGTTATCAGCTTGTGTCCTTTTGCTTCTTGTTGTTCCTCATTTTGTTTTGTTTTGGGGCAGAGTCTCACTATGTAGCCTTGTCCTGGAATTCACTATGGAGACCAGGCTGGCCTCAGACTCAGAGATCCACCTGCTTCTCTGCCTTTCAAGGGCTGGGATGAAAGGCACGTGCTTTAAAGGGGGCAGCTCATTTTTTTTAACGTGTAAATGTACCTTGAATCCTGCTATTTCTGGGTTACTGAAAGATGCTTACATTTCCATTTGCTGTGTCTCAGATTGTTATCTCTGCAGTGATCAGAGAACTCCATGTGTTTATCATGGAACCCTCAGTTTACCTTTCTTCAGTTAGGATGCCTTCACACTGATTAAATATAAGCCTTCTAGAGGCGTCTGTTTTATTGTCATACGTTGTTAGCTTACTTCTTCTTCTCATCCACCCATGACGTCTGTCTAGAATTGTTAACCATCTCCAAAATGCCTATAATATCATTTTACCCTGGTGTTTACAGAACAGTTTCAGACAGTCGTCCGAAGAATAAGCCAGCTAATTCGTTAGGTTGTAAAGATAAATAAGACCTAACACAGATTCATAAATAGTTCAAAATTCTGTTTCATTTTTTTCTAATTTCCAATATTGTCATTCTTGATTTTGTTGTTGTTGTTTGTGATCATGTCGTGTATTACACATTTGGCCAGGGGTTTGCAGTAAACTCCAGGCTGGCCTCAAACACATAATCCTTTTGCCTTATCTCCCCAAATTTGGGGATTACAGGGATACACCACCATGCCCAGCTCCAGCTCATTTTTGATTGTGTTTTTTTTTTTTTTTTCCCCTCTTTTGCCACTGGGGATTGAACTTCAGACTTCTCACATTCTACCATTAAGCTGTATCCCTAACCCTTTTCTCTACTTTTCATTGTGAGGCAGGGTCTTACTAAGCTGGCCAGGGCAGCTTTGAGTGTGTGATCCTCTTGCCTCAGCCTCTTGAGTAGCTGGGACTGCAGGCTTCAGCACACGGCCTGGCTTTGTTTCTGACTCTTCTTTGCTGGCTGATGTGTTTCTACTGTAGTAAAGTTCGCCTCGTGGATTCACATCCCTGCTCTTCCTTTCCCCCAGCATCACATGCGCGCACGCGCACAAATGCATTATTCATAGGTGCACTCGAATTGTAGTTTGAAAAGAGGCACTTGGTATGACCTCTTTCAGGGTACACTCTGCAAGAGAATGTTTTGATGATGGGGAGATTCTGTGTCTTTTTGTAGTCAGTATGGTAGCCACTTTTCATACTTGGCTATTGAGTAATTGAAATATGGAAATTGAGACTGGAGACTACGTTTTAAGTTTAAGTTAAATTAGATTTACATCTGTGTTAACATTTTTTAAAAGATTTATCTATTTTTATTTTATATGTATGGGTGTATTTCGCCTATACCAGTGTGCTCCATGTGCATGCAGTGCATGTGGAAGCCAGAAGAGGGCAGCAGATCACCTGGAAATGAGTTACAGACAGTTGTTAGCAGCCATGTGGGTGCTGGGAATAAAACCTGGGTTCTCTGGAAGGGCAGCCAGTGCTGAGCCATCTCTACAGCTCTAGAATAAATTCAATTTAAAAGCCACATGTGGCTAATGGAGGACATTGCAGATATAAATTGTACCAGATTAGGACAGTTTCAACTATTGCTTGATGGGAGTTTTTTTGTTGTTTTTTTTCCTTTTTGTTTTTTGTTTTTCCAGACAGGGTATCTCTATGTAGCTCTAGCTGTCCTAGAACTTACTCTGTAAACCAGGCTAGCCTTGAACTCGTAGAGATCTGCCTGCCTCTGCGTCCTGAGGGCTGGGAATTAAAGGTGTGTAACACCACTCCTGGCTAAAGGGAAACATTCAGTTGGGACTGGCTTACAGTTAGTTCAGAGGTTTAGTCCATTATCACCATGGCAGGAATGGCAGCATGCAGGCAGACATGGTGCTGGAGAGGTAGTTGAGAGGTCTACATCCTGATCCATAGACATCAGGAAGAGAGAGACACTGGGACTGGCTTGGGCTTCTGAAACGTCAAAGCCCGCCCCCAGTGACACACTTCTTTCAACAAGGCCACACCTACTCCAATAAGGCCACATCTCCTAATAGTGCCACTCCCTATGAGCCTATGGGAGCCATAGAAAAAGAAGAAGCCAAAGCATGTATTTGCCAATTATAAGATCTTATATACAAAATCTCATAAAGATTACACAAAAGCTGTTAGAACTAATTTAAATCAGCAAAGTAAGAGTACAAATCTGTCTTAGGGTTTCTATTGCTGCGACGAAACACCATGACCAAAAAGCAAGTTGATAGGAAAAGGGCTTATTAGGCTTTCACTTCAGCATTGCTGTTCATCACTGAAGGAAGTCAGGACAGGAACTCAAACAGGGCAGGAGACTGGAGGCAGGAGCTGATGCAGAGGCCATGGAGGGTGCTGTTTACTGACTTGTTTCCCATGGTTTGCTCAGCCTGCTTTCTTATAGAACCCAGGACCAGCAGCCCAGGGATGGCAGCACTCACCATGGGCTGGGCCCTCCCCCATTGATCACTAAATGAGAAAATGCCTTACAGCTGGATCTCATGGAGCTTTTCCTCAGCTAAGACCCCTTCCTCTGATGACTCTAGTTTGTGGAAAGTTGACACAGAACCATTTAGTACAAAGTCAGTTATGTCTCAGATAC
This sequence comes from Peromyscus leucopus, assembly GCF_004664715.2. Lineage (NCBI taxonomy): Eukaryota > Metazoa > Chordata > Mammalia > Rodentia > Cricetidae > Peromyscus > Peromyscus leucopus. Next base: position 34,832,459 of record NC_051081.1, read on the forward strand.
TAACAATATCCAGTTGTCCTGATTAGTTTTTTGTCAACTTGATAGGAGCTGGAGTCATTTGGAAGAGGAAACACAATTGAGAAAATACCCACAAAGATTGGCCTGTAGGTAAGCCTGAGTGCCACTCCTGGGCTGTTGGTCCTGGATGTAGTAAGGAAACTGGCAGAGCAATCCTTGGGGAGCAAGCCAATAAGCAGCACTCCTCTGTGGTCTCTGGTCAGGTTTTTCCTCCAGGTCCCTGCCTTAAGTTCTTGCCCTGACTTCTTTTTGTGATGGACTGATCGGGACATGCAAGCTAACACAAACCTTCTCTCCCCAAGTTGCTTTTGGTTGTGGTGTTTTCTCACAGCAAGAGAAGCCCTAACTGAGACACCAGTCTAAGAAAGAAATTGTGCAATCAATTCCATTTAGAGTATATTCAGAAGGAGGAAAATATCTAGTAAATATTTAGCCAAAAAAGACTTGTGTGATGAGAACTATACTTAGAATTAGCAGGTGGACTCAGTCAAAATGATTCTGGTTTTGTTTAACATCCAGAGCATCAGAATCAGGAGCCAGCCTCACACACACCTTCCTCTCTCCATCAGGACTGACGTTGACGTCATCAGTGTCATAGAATTTCTTCACAGCCTGTTTGCTCTGGTGCCTGTTGGCCTTGCCGTCCCATCGAGCACCCCTGACTTGTCGTCTGTCTCTTCAGGGCTGACTCAGTGGTCAGGGGACACGTGATGACAGCACACTGGCCAGCCTTGTTGCTCCTGGAAATGCTCTTGAGAAGGTTTTTGAGCCACTTCAAGAGCCTCGGGGTCTTGGGCTGGGAGGTGGGCGACTTAGGGATCTTCTTTCGTGCTTGGTTGTGGACGCCGCTCAGCACTCACTGCCTTCTCTGTTTTCAGAGCCTTTGCTTGGGCTTTGGCAGTGGGAGGGCAGGAGCCCTTCTTCACTTTCAGCTCCGTCTTTCAAAAGCTAGAAGGTGATTTCGATTCATTCGGATGATTTTATTCTATTTCTCTGTCCCGTGTTTATCACAATAAGCTACATCATTGTCATTTTTAAAGTCTCTTAAGCATCAGGCTTCCAATGTTTATTTAGATTGTCTAATGATTCACCAAATGAACCCCAAATGGACTCCATGTATGCCAAGTATTTTGTCTCCCAGAAAACAAGGAACAGGAGAGAATGCTTAGAAAGTTCTTGAACCCTGAGGCATTAAAGGAAAACTGGAAGGAATTTTTATGACCACATTAAAGAAACATGTGACAAATACTTATAACAAATAAGAAAGGCGACAAGCTAATAATAGCTTTATGATACAAAGAGTTACCATCTGCTATAGGAATGAAGGGGAACTGAGTGTAGAATTCACGAGCACATTCAAGTAAGGATGAGAATGTAGTTCATGATAGTGACACATTTTAAAATCCTTGTTGTCAGAACAGAATATTCAGTGTGTACCAAGTTGTTAGCCAGACATTAAGTCCAAAAACTGAAGTTCTGCATCCATTAGCCAAAATAAGTTCAGATGGACAAAACATTTAAATTGGAATTCTAAACAGAATGATACTGTAGGTGAGTGTAGACGTGGGAATTAGGCAGCCTGAGTTTGTCCCGCCTCTCTCTGACTCACTGGCCATGTGGCCTTGGGCAGGTTAGTTAACCACTTCATGCCTCAGTTCATGAGACAGGGATGAAACGGCAGCCGCCTCACAGGAGGGACAGTTGTGAGGATCAAATGTGTTAGTACACGTGATGGGTGTGGCCTGGTGCCTGGTGCATGCAAGTGCATTTAAAAATAGTTGTCACCATTGTCAAACAGGTAAAACTGTAAAAGCATTACAGGAAAATTTGGTAGATATTTTTATGAGCTTGGGAGTGGGGGGAAGACTTATAATCATGAAATCATAGAAGATGAAGAGCTTTATCATTTAAAACTTCTGCACATGGGGAAGAACTTCTGATCAGTGAGTGAAGTAAGGGGTCACCAACCATGGGGGGACAGGCTATGAGGGTGACATTGTTTTGTGACTTCCTGCACTGAAGCCAAGCCTGGCCAGGTGAGTGCCTGGGAAGAGCTTATTTGAATGTTTTACACATTGTCTTGGTTCTTTTTAGAGCTGCTGTAACAAATTTCAACAAACTTGGTGTCTTCTGTGGAAGTTTCTTCTTGTCGTTGTAGTTCAGCTCTGGAATCCAGAAGTCCAGAATCAGAGTGTGAACTTGTCATGTTCCTGGGGATTCTGGGGGGAGGTCATTCTAGTTTCTAGTGGTCCTGGACCTTCCTCTTGTGGTACCGAGGCTCCAAACTCGGTCATGTCTGTATTCTCTCCTCGCTGTCTGAGTTTTCTCCTCTTACATGGAAGGAATCAATGACTTCTAGTCCTAGCTACTGGGCTGAGGGACCACCTTGGTCCATATGACCTCATCATCACTAATTATATCTACAAAGACCCTAATTCCCCCAAACACTCATATTCTGGGGCCCAGGGTGGACATGATTTTGGGAGAAACTTTATTTTACCACAATGTTATACTCCCTTTCATGGGGAAAACAGCTGTAAGCCTGGCTGTAAGAGTGTGGTGTGGCTCTCGGAAGTCTCCAGAACAGATCCAACACCTCACTGGAGGCTGGGGGAAGTAGCAGAGGGGACGTGAGCAGAGGCACCTTGAGGGGAAGCCAGAGACCCCCAACTAGTCATGGCAGCGGCTTTCTTTTGGACACTGTCGGGCTCGGGTGCCTAGGAACAACAGGGATATACCAAGAATATAGCAGGGGCTGGGTCAGTAGAAGATGGGTGTTTATGCATGTGTGAGGTCCTGAGTGCAGTCGCCGGCACTGGGGGAGGAAATCGGAGTTCACAGGAAGATAATAAACCTCAAAGAGAGACAAGTGGGGCCAGCAAGATGGTTCAGTGGGTGAAGGTACCTGCCAGCAAGTCTAAGGACCTGAGTTCAATCCCTGGGACCCACAGTGTGGAAAAAGAGAAATGACTCCTCGCTGTGGCATACGCGTGTACACACCACAACACACACGCACACGCACACGCACACACACACACTCATATTTCAAAGTCAAACAAGAGGCGTGCGTTTGCTCGTATGTAATATTAAGAGACAGCACGGGAACACCGAGCCCTAGAGAACAAAGCAGAATTTCTAAAGAAGGCTCTAGGAGATTATAAAATTAAATACCAGATAAAAATTGTGTATGGGTACATACATAATTGGGGGAATGTCCCAAACTCTCATTAGGTCCAGAAGGGTGTCAAGACCCATGAAGAGTGTCCAGACTGAAGAACTCTTCAGTGTAGACTGAAGGGGCAGCTGATAGGGTGTGTGGCCACGTCAGCTGATATCCGGCCTTCAGCCTCATGGGGCTCCGCTGACTGCTGGTTCTTCACCTGGTTTTGGAATTTCTTGCTTCTTACCACACACACACCCTCTTTCACACACCCCTTCCCTTTCCTTCTCTGGGAGAGTGTCCCCAAGTGTGGCCCCCTCACTAATCTTCTTCCATGTAGTGAGGCTCCCTAGGGCGTCTCATTCCTTCCTTCCATTTCTCTCCTACCCCCCTGAGGTAGATATTTGTGAGCCTGACCCTTTAATTCTTCGTCATTGGATCAGGTCATCTCGTGCTGCGTGCTCTTTTCAGGTGTCCTGGTTTATTCCTGTTGGCTGAGTTCAAATCCACATGTGTCCCCATGTGTGTGACGTTGGAGAGGTTGTTGCAGTTTTTAATCTGCAGAATGCACGGGGCAGCACACCTTGCTGGCCGGATTGAGTGTGCACATGGAGCTGGCCTGCAGGAGGCGCTCTAGCCACTGCACTGCTCCTGTGTCATCCCCTCACCAAAGCTCAGCCCCAGAGCCCGGAGCTGCTCAGGGTAAAGCGCTTGCTGTACAAGCAAGGGGTCCTGAGTTCTGTTCCCAGCACCCACATGAAAACTAGGCATGGAGGTGTGCATCTGTGACTGTAGTTCTGCGGGGTGATTGTAGAGGTGGACAGGTGCCAAGAGTGTGCCAGCTGTGCAGTCTAACAGCCATGAGAGACCTACAAAACAGTGGGGTGTGATGGCAGGCAGATCTCTGTGAGAGTTCAAGGCCAGCCTGGTCTACATGGCAGAGTTCCAGGCCAGTCAGTTACTCTGTCTTTAAGACAAACCATAAATAAGTAAAAAAGATAGAGTGCAATTAGAAGAAAATGCCCGAGTTTGACCTCTGACCTTCACATACATATACATGGATATGTTCTCCCCCACCCCCCAATCAACTTGATAAGTCACTTGCTGGGTGACCTTGACAATTACCTGTGCAAGTCTTGTTTGGCTTTTTTGGTTTTTAGTTTGTAAGGTGGCAGCAGCAAACCACTTGCTTCCAAGTTATTGGGAGAATTTCCTGAAGTCGAGCCAGAAGCTTGGTGTACGCAACAAGTGCAGAGATGGAGGGGGTATGGAGGGCTGGTGTGATGGGTTCTGTTTTTCCATGGGTTTATTTTGAAGCCTGAAGAAGTTGGGAAGTGAGCAGGGGTGGGAGGGCTGGCTGGAGGTGAGAAAGCCAACACATGCTGAGGGTTATTTCTGCCCTGACAGATTTGGGAGAAAGTCTGTGGTGTCTACAGCAGCTGTAGGTTCACTCTGCAGTTTTCAGAGTGTAGTGACTGGAAGTCTGTGATGTTGTTGGTTTGTTTTTCTTCTTTATTCTTCGAGGGGCCAGCCACCAATTCCCACATAATTCACACAGAGGCTGATTCTTAATTACAAATGCTAGGCCTTAGCTTGGCTTGTTTCTAGCCAGCTTTCCTTAACGTAACTGATCCCATCTACCTTTTGCCTCTGGGCTTTTCCTGTTCTCTGTCTTCTGTAAATCTTACTCTGTGGCTTGCTGTGTAGCTGGGTGGCTGGCCCCTGGAGTCCTCCTCCTCTGGCTCCTTCTTTTCTCCTCCCAGATTTCTCCTTCTATATATTCTGCCTTCTAGCCCCACCTTTTCTCCTGCCTTGCCATTGGCCATTCAGTTCTTTATTAGACCATCAGGTATTCTAGACAGGCACGGTAACAAAGCTTCACAGAGTTAAATGCAGCATAAACAAAAGTAACAACCTTGAAATCATATTCTGTAGCAGTGTGATGTAAGTAGAGAGCCTGGCCTTATTCCTGCTGCCTGGCCCCTTCCCAGGCTTCCTGAATGCCCATGCACATGACCCCTCCGCTGCTTTAGATCCAGTTGTTCCTGACTGGGGCTGGACAGTGATGTTTTGCCTGCTAGGAATGCAGACTCTCATTACCCAGGGTGCTGGAGCACTTGCATGTAGGATTTTGTATTTCCAACAAGTTCCCAGCTCATGGGCCACACCGAGTAGAAGGATTCTAGAGTATTCTCAAGCTGGTTCTTTAGATGGTTCTGTGTGCCCCCATTCAAGGAGTGGAAGATTAAGGATGCTGTTTGGCATCTCCAGGGAAGCTGCTTTAAGATAAGCAGTTTAATGTAAGTATGACAAAGGTTTTGTGTTATGTTATAATCTGTTAAATCCACCAACCAGTGTTTAAAACTCTGAGGTACAATCTGAGAACATGGTATTCTAGAAAGTGGCTAAATGGCAGGCTGACTTGGAGTAGTGGGAGGGAGAAGAGATGCTCTTTTGGGGGGAGAGGGATTTGAGACAGGATTTCTCCGTGCAACTTGGAGCCCGTCCTGGAACTCGCTCACTGTAGACCAGGCTGGCCTCGAACTCACAGAGTTCCACCTGCCTCTGCCTCCCGAGTGCTGAGATTAAAGGCATGTGCCACCTTCACCCAGCTGAAGAGATGCTTTTTGAGGGTTGCATGTCAGTGCATTGGCAGCTTATCATTTGGCATTTAGGAACCTCTTTTAAGCAGCAGTAGATTGATGTCATCACAGTGCTGGTGAAAGTTCATGAGTACTTCATGGACTTTGACAATGGACATCGGATTCATAGTGAACATGGAGTCAAATCTGCTACCTGTGGCAGAATATCTATGCTATGATGCTCCAAAGTGCAGACACAAAACATCTTTCTCAGCACTGTCTACACAATTTCAAAAATGTCCCCAGAAAACCTCACTTACTTCTTAGCTCCCACGATCCTGGTGCTCCTCTGTGGCTTAAAGGCTGTGGGTCCCGGGGTCTAGCAAATCACAAGCACACGAGTGAGTGCCAGGGACCTCTGAACCTCATCCACCAAGAGATGACTCCCCCTTGTGCCTAGACGGGAAGCTCTCGCGGGCAACTACTTCAAATGGAAGGAAGGTGGGTGACACTTCCTAGGAAACATGTGCCATGCTATATTTCCACAGTGTGAAGGCGGGCTGACAATATCGGGGCTTTCATTTTTGCCCATTCTCAAAGCCCTATCCTAGAGGAGGGATCGAAAACGGAGACGGGAAAAAAATAAGAAAAGGAAACGGGAGGCACTGGGGATGCTGAAGGAAGATAACTAATTACGATCTGCCGAGGAAGTGAGTCCGAGGACACGGGGAACAGGCAGAACTAAAAATGGGGGAGAAACGGTGGGCAAGTGGCTCTGATATAAAAGGGTGGGGCCTACGATGGGCTCTGATAAAACCAACTCCGAGTTCGGGACAAAAGCAAGGGCCCTGGTGTTCGCGGCTCGACAGTTCTATCTCTAAAGTATAATGGTCACACCAAGACACTCACGGCGGTGACTGCACCGAGTCTGGAAGACATCACTCCCCCTCCACGCCTAACAATTTCACCCAAGGGCTCCGGCCAGACCAACGCCACTTCCGCTCTCCTCGCCTCTCCCGGATGTGGTCTCGGCGGCGACTAGCCCTGTTCTGAACATCTACTTCCGCCTAGCAGATTCAGAGGGGGCTGCAGCGGGGAAAGTCACGTGACGACGCCTCTTCTGATGCTTTTGAGACCCCGCCCCCATGGCGACAGGAGGTTTAGGGAGGCCATCGGGCCGCAGGGTTGGAGCAAGTGGGCGGAGTCTGAAGGTTTAAGTAAGGGGTCCTCCTGAACCCCAACCCTTGAGTTCCGGCAGTTTGCACACCTACTCCCACCCACCCCACAAGTGATCTTAGGGATGCAAAGAGTTCGATTGTTGCCCCTTTATTGATCTTAAATTACAGACCCATTCTCAGTCCCCTCCAGAAAGCTCTTTCATTGCTGAGGGTGCAGGCAGTGGCTGAGCAGAAAGGGCGGCTAGGTGAAGATGTGCAGGCTGTAATTAACGGGCAGGTCTCTCCTTATCTACTAACTTCATGTCTCCACACTTGTCCAGCTTCTGGATTATTTTTTGGTGTGGTCCCTAGGAGGCATAAGTCCCTAGGAGTTTATAAGTCTTGAAGTCTTTATAGACAAGCTATGTCTGGGTTTCTCCTTACCCTGAGCCTCTCCTTGGTACTGTGATGGAGTCCCTCATTGTGACCTTGCCGGCTCCTCTCAGAATAACTGTGTCTGATCTCAAAGGGACTGTAGTGAGTTCTCTCAGAATGACTGCGGTGGAGTCTGGAAGAAGATCTGTAGAGCCTGGACTCTGAGGGAGGGTGGTGGACTCTCCCGGAAGAATTATGCCTTTTCCTGCCAGAGGGACTGAAAGGGGTTCTCTCAGAGAGACTACCATGGCTCCTTTCTGAAGGACTGCACCGTGTCCTCTGGAGGGGACTGAGATGGCACCTTTTTGAGGGACTGTGTCCTCTTCTCTCTCGTCCTCTTCTCTCTCGTCCTCTTCTCTCTCGTCCTCTTCTCTGTCGAGGACTAAGAGACCTCCTAGAGGGACTCCGAGGGCGTCTCCCAGGACTGGGTCGGCTCCTCCCTGAGGGACTGCGACCTACCCCCTTAAAGAGACTGTAAAGGCTCCAGTCAGAGATACTTTGAAGGGTTCTCACAGAGGGACTACTATCCTGTCTCTGGGAGGGACTGCAATGACTCCTCTCAGAGAGATGTCTAAGCATTCTGTCAGAGGGACTGCTATGCCTTCTCTGAGGACGACTGCGGTATCTCCTCTCAGAGAGACTTTCATGAATTCTCTCCAAAAGGATGTGATTGGTCCTTTCAAAAGGCTTATTATGGAGGTCCCTCTCCCTGAAGAAGCCATGTTGTTCTTCCTTGGGTGTGTGTGTCTCTTTAAAGTGACTCTGCAGGGATCTCTTCAAATGAGAGTCAGGTTCCATTCTCTCTTGGGCCTGACATTTGGCTCCTACTTGAGAACAGTTCTTAGACTCCAGACAGGAGATTTCATCACCACAGTTGTTCTTTGCTCTGCCGTTGACATTTTCAACTATACTCAAAGGTTGGATGACTGAGGTAACTTGGAAAGTGGCATCTCTTTCAGAAGCCATGGTCTCCAATTGCAAAGGTCTGGGTTGGAGAGAGCTCACTTGTTTTGGCTGTTGAGTTTGTCTACATTGGTCACCTGTTCCCTGCAATCTGTCCTCTTGCTTAGGGTTCACACCTGCTGACCTTTGCTGGGCAAGTGGTGTGCTGGCTCCTTTGCCATCCCCTGCTAAACAATACTTCTTGGGTTTTTGTTTGGGGTGCAAGTATTGGGTTGACCACAACTTGTCTGGCCTTGTCCTGTCCGCAGGCTTCTGTCCAGTATAAGCCACAATTCTATGTGCTATTTGGAATGCCTGCCTTAGGCCCTGGAAAAGCAGATGGTAGAACTTGGGCTGAGAGGATTTCTTAGGTTGTGTCTTCGAAGAAGCAGTGCTTGTTTGAATGGTTTCAACACTCTTGCTTCTTGATGGACACATAATTCTAAAAGGACTCTCTTCTGGGGTTCCACTATTCTTGTAGAGCTTTGTGTTTTGTGTTTTAAGTCCCTTGATGGTTTCCTTCATTGGATATTTGAAGCCAAAGGTCTGTTTGAGGCTTGATTTCGACCATTTTTCTTCCTGATTACTTTCAAAGCCACTCTCAGATACAGAGTGAACCTGACAGAATTCACGGTGCTCAGAGACTTCGGCATCTGTCTTGCCGACCACACCATGGCTGTCCCATTGCTTTTTTCTAATGAGCACTTGTACAGAAGCCGTAGCCTGGGAAGATCGGGCCTGGAAATCTCTTGGAGTGGTTGGACTCTTGGAAGCTGGAGGATAGATTTTAGCTTTCCTTCGTGATGGTGATGTAGTGCTCTTCCATGTATCTGCTCTTTTTCTTCCACGATGCTTTGAGACTTGAGGTCTTTTCCCAGTTCTCAGCCTAAAACCAAGATGCAGCCGAATCTCACCATGGCCTTCAGGGGTGCTTAAAAGGTGGATCTGTGGGTAGATGAGAAGATATGGACCAAAAGCAGACTGTAACTTATGACTGCAAGTAATTCCTGAACATCGGCCACACTGCAAGCAGATGGGATATTTCAGGACAAGACCTGATGAGAAAGGAGGAGGGACATTGTGGGGTACTTGACTCTCTAAGAGTTTTGCTGCTATTTTTAGCTGTAGATCTTTTAGCAGATGGAGCTGTTCTGAGATATCCCTCTTGGCCTGGGAAAGACAACTTGCTTTGAGGAAGTGGTGAGAGTCAGAAGTCCTTGTCTGTGAGTCACTCTGTGAGTCGTGACTCTGATCACTGGAAACAGGGTCTTCCCTATTGTAAAGTATCTTGAGAGAAGACTCCGGCTTCATTAAGGCAGGAAACTGGGCCCTTGTACACGAGACAGACACGTTCTGAGTGACTTCCTGGAATATATCACTGAGTTTTGAGTTTGTTTTCTTTATTCCCAATCTAGTACCGGAGTATTGCTGTATTATGGAAGATGTGGATCCACGTGTCCACATCTTTAAGGGCATTCTTTTCTCGTGACCATGGCATAAAATATGTCTCTGAATATAGTTTCTGACCACTGAAGTCTGTGAAATCGTCCTAGGACCCCTCTCTAGTAGGCTCTGGGAAAATGCCATCAGTTCAGCTGGAACCCCAAATAAACTCTGAATAAACTGACAGATATCCATTGTGGCTTCTTCTGTTAAAAACGGCTGAGAACAAAGCTTCCTTTCCATAGTGGTTCCCAGGACATTTCCCAGCATCAGCATATTGGAGAGATATTTCCTAGGGAGTCGCTGCCTACAGACATGACTTTCCCAGACATTCTGTTGTCTACCCAGGAAAGAACGGATAGAATTTCTTCGAGCCCCTAATCCTGCCTGAAACTCCGAGGGTAGTAATCTCAGTGGATATGGAGAATAGCTCTGGAATGAATTCTCAAATTCCTCCATTTGCTTCTTTTCAGCTGCTTCCTTGGATAGGACATCCACTTCCCAGATGTCAGGATATAGGGTTCCCACAGTGTTCCCAATATCAGAGGGAAGAACCAAGGGAAGGGCTGATGAACGGAACATAATAGTGTCTGTATAGGACTCTGGAGACGGCAAAATACCAACAGCCAAGTTCTTCATAGCCAAGGCTCTTGATACCTCCGGCATTCCAGAACCATAAAGGGGTCCTAACTCAGTTGTTTTGACAGAACTTGAAATAAGTGGGATTGAAGGGCTGGGTATGAACCTAGAGAAGTAATTCTGTGCTTGTAACTTTTCTGATGTTATCATTTCTGAGTCTCTATCCTCACACACCCATCTCTGATTCAAATCTTCAATTTCCATTACTTTAGGAGATTCTATTCTGATCCCTAGAGATTTTTCAGCCTGAAGCCTTTGCTCATGAGTTAATACTGGAGGTTCCTCAAGTGGAGATGTTTGCTGTAACATTAATTCTGCAAAATTCTCTTGAATATTTGCCCTTGGAGTTCGTTCCATAGGTTTTACCATGTCTTGAAGATGTGGTCTTGGGAGTAAATTCAAACCATCCATTACTTTAATGCTAGATTTTGTGGCAGCTCCTATTGGTTCTATAGCCTGAGGATTTGGTCCTGGAGCCAGCTCTTCAGATTTTACAATCAGAAGCAGTGGTTTGGGAACCAATATAGTCTTTATAACTTGAAAGCCTGACAACTGTATTGTTTCTAAAATTTGATGTGTTGGTGCTGCAATTAATTTCTTGGATTGAACATTTTGTAGCCAAAGGCTTGAAGCAAATTCTGACATTATCACATCGTGCAGTTTGGGAGTCAAATCAGCATGTTTTGACCTTTGAGAAGTTGGTTCTGGTATCATCACAGATTCTATAACTTGAAGTGGTGGACCAGAGATAACTTCCACAGATTCAGAAACCTTGGGGAGAGCAGCTGACTGAGAAACATGAAGCCGTGTCTTTGCGGATTCTGTCACTTGACCTAGTTGCTTTGGACTGATCGTTATAAAGTTTATCATTTGATCCAGTGATTCAATTGGAGTTATGTTTAAAGCTCCCATGCCTGCATTCTGGGCCTTTGTTAGCCTACTTGCTCCCTCCCCTGGTTGCCATGACTCAAAAGTGAGCTCCTCACAGTCTGTATCTTCTACAACTTGACTGGTTTGCTGGGTTGACAACTCTAAGAATTCTTCTATTTGCAGCCATGGCTTAGAGGTCAAACTTACAGATTCAGGAATCTGAGGTCCATGCCCTGGTGTTATCCCTGAAACAGAATCTGGAACGTGATACGATGGCCTTGGTGGCGATGCTACAGATTGTTCCCTTTGGGTTCTTTTCCTAGAACTCAACACCACAGGTCCTAAGTCTTGAGGACACGGCTCTGGAGATTTTTCCACATGTCCAGTCTCTCTGTTTACTGGCTTTGAAGGCACACTAAGAAATTCTTTCCCTGGTCTTACCTCACAAGTTAGCATCCTTACTTCTGCAACATGATTCTTGAGGTCAAGGGTCATTCTATCAGATCCTGTGGATTGTTCTGTTGGTAACTCCTTGTAATCTTTAAATTGGGGCCACAAACAAGGCAGCAACTGCAGAGTTTCTGGGCTCCAGTAGCTTTTCTGTGGGGTTAGTTCTGAGGACTTCCAATCTGGATCACTTAGTGTGGGAGTCAGATCAACAGATTCTGGTCCTTGAAGATCTAGCTGCTGAGGCATCCCTAATGATTCTATGTCTTGATCTGTTGGTTTGGGGGTCAACCTCATAGATTTCTCTGTTGTTTCTGGGCTTTTATGTCCCAACCCTTTTGTCATTTCTGAAGACCCCGCATCTTGAGAAACTGGTAGTGAAATAAAATCCACCAATTTAGAGACTTGGTGTCTGATCTTCTCAGCATAGTCCGCTATCTGGTGCCCTGGTCTATATATCACTTGAGAGGATTCTATGATTTGATCACATGTTTGGGGATTTTTTTTCCCAGATGTCACATTTTGAAGGAATGGTTTTGGTGATAACCCCACAGAGGTCCCAGTTTGTTGCAGAGACCCTGATGACAATTTCAAATGGTTTACACTTTGCCACTTCAGCTCTGAAGCCAATTCCATTGATTTCATGCATTGTTGCTGTGATTCCGGAATCAAATTTGAAAATTTGACACTAGACAGTGCTGGTCCGGCTAAGAAGTTCCCAGTGGACTCTGGTGTTGATACCACTGGTTTCTCATTTAAAGGAAACTGTTGGCAATCCATGCTTTGCTGTTGGGAGCCTAGTCTCAGCTGCATAGACTCTCTTTCATGAACACATGGCTTCAGTGCAAAGGAAGTCTTAGTACGTTGAGAACAGTGGCATGGAGGGAACTCTAAAGGGTTCACACTTGGAGTCGGTGAGCCTGGCTTCAACTTCACAGATTTAACTTTTTGGAAACAAGGTTCTGGTGAAAATTCCTTACCTCTCAAGTCCTGCAGACTGCAGCCAGGTGTCAGTTTTACAGAATTTGTCAAACAAAGCAATGGCTGTTTGATCATCTCTGGAGACATTCTATCTTCAGGCAGTGTGGTTGGTGAAACTCCCACAGATTTCACACCATTTGATGGAGATCTCAAGGTAAACACAGGTTCTTCAGTGTCCTGCCATGACCCAAGTTGGTTCTTCAAAAATGGGATGTCTGGAAACTCTTCCCCTACCATTAAGTGAGATGACATCACACCTTGGAAAGGTGGTCCAGAGTTCAACAGAACAGACTTTGGACATTGAGATTCTGGTCCAGGGGTCAACTCAAAGGATTTCACGTTTTGCCACTGTGGCCCTGAGCTAAGCTTTGCTGGATTTATGTATTGTAATTTTAATCCTGGATTCAATTCAGAAAAATTCACACTCTGTACCTGTGGCCCAGGGTTGTATTCTACAGGTGCTACATCTATAATATTTGACCCTGGAGTTGATTCAAACTTCAGGTCTTGCACGTGTTGACCTTTGCTAACTATTATAGGCATGTCTCTTTGAATTCCTGTCCTTGAGTTCGACTCAGAAAACTTCATACCTTGAAATTTTGGGGCTTGTAAATGTGGCCCAGGGTTGTATCCGGCAGAATTTACAGACTGTGACTCTTGTCTTCCAGTACAGGGAGGAGAATCCGCGTCGTGCAAATGTGTTTTGGTATTGCACCAAACAGGATTTACACACATAATTTGTGGTGCTGGAAATGTTGTACCATGATTCATACCAAGAAGAAGTGGCTCAAGACTACACCTATTATTAGAATGTTCACACTGAGGGTTTTGCCCTGGAGTGCGTGAGGAAGGATTCACACCTTGATAATGTGATTTAGGATTGCGTCCAGTAGAACCTACACACTGAATGTGTGGCCCTAGAATTGATGCCCATTGATTCACACCTTGCAAATGTGCTTCAGGATGGCACTCAGTGGAATTCACACATGGAGGAGTTGGCCCTGGGGTGCATGCAGAATAATTCACACACTGAGGACTTGGTCTTGGAGTACATACAGGAGAATACACACACTGAGAACTCGGTCTTAGGGTGCATAAAGAAGAATTAACACACTGAGGATTTGGTCTTGGGGTGCATACAGAAGAATTCACACACTGAGCATTTGGCCCTGGGGTGCATACAGAAGAATTCACACACTGAGGACTTGGCCCTGGGGTGCATGCAGAAGAACTCATACACTGAGGACTTGGCCCTGGGGTGCATACAGAAGAATTCACACACTGAGGACTTGGCCCTGGGGTGCATGCAGAAGAACTCATACACTGAGGACTTGGCCCTGGGGTGCATACAGAAGAATTCATACACTGAGGACTTGGCCCTGGGGTGCATACAGAAGAATTCACATACTGAGGACTTGGCCCTGGGGTGCATACAGAAGAATTTACATCTTGCCAGTTTGGCTCATGGATGCATCCAGTAGAATCTACACATTGCAATTTTGGTCCTAAAATGCATGCAGAATTCATTCCATGCAAATGTGGCCCAGGATTGCACACAGACTTTGTACATTGAGGGTCTGGCTCTGGAATGCATGCAGAGGAATTCATATCTTGCAAATATGGCCCACATTTACACCCACTGGAGTTTATATATTGAGAATTTGCATTAGGAGTGCATGCAGAATTCACATCTTCCAAGTGCTGCCCCAGGCAGAACACCTTAGATTTTATATCTTGAAGGTCTGGACCAGGGTGCAATTCAGACAATTCTACATTTTGTGTTCTGGTGTTGGATGCCATAACATTTTTACAGTGAATCTGTGGCCCTGTACTCAGGTCACAGGATGCCCTACCTTGCAATGTAGGCTTATGCTTGAATTCCTGAGACGGCTCATCTGGCAGCTTGGTTTCTGTACACACCTCAGAAGATTTTATCTCTTGCAACTGTGGCCCAGGGTTGAACTCTAAAGACTGAGGACTTGTTCCCAGGCCAAACTCAGAGGATATCACATCTTGCAACTGTTGCTCTGAATTGAATTCCATAGATTTCAGGTCTTGAAGCTTTGTACATAATTCTGATGACTTGATATGTTGCAAGTGTGGCTCATCCCTAAACGCTATTTGTTTTATTTTTTGAAGTTGTTGCTTTTGACTTAATTTGTGAGACTTCCGATCTCGCTTCTGGCTTCTGGCATTGAATTCAGAAGGCACCACTCTATAAACCTTTGAGTCCGAGGCCTGCTTAGAGAATCCCACAAACTGTGATTCAGCACCATGATTGATCCCTGTATCCTTTACTGTCTGGACATATGTGGGCTCAGACTTCACACCTTTCAACTTTGATCCACAGTTGACCAACTCAGGTTTCATACCTTGAAGATGTAATTCTGGTGTTAACATAGTTAAATTCCTGTTCTGTAAATGAGCGGTTTCCAACTGCAAAGGTTCCCTGTCAAGTGCCTTACCAAATGTCCATTTTAAAGATTTTACATCTTGCCACAGTGGCTGATGCACAAAGCCTACGGGTTTCTCTTTTTGAAGTTTGTCCCCTGAAATCACTTCAGAAGACTTCATACCCTGTGAGCATAGGCCAGGACTGACCTCCATAGATCTTCCATATTGAAGCTTTGTCCCCAGAATTGACTGAGAATATTTCTCATCTTGTAACTGAGGGCCTGAGTTTAACTTCCCAGATTCCCCATTTGGGGGCTTGGACTCCACTGTCACACCTTGTAACTTTGGGCCATGATGAAACTCTACAGACTCCTTAGCTGGGAGCCTTTGCCCTTGAGCCAACTCAGACGGCTTTTTATTTTGTGTCTGTGGTCCAGAATTGAGGTCCACCACTGTCACACCTTGGGGTTTTATCTGTGTTACCCCCTCAGAAGATTTTATACTTGTAACATGTTGTCCCATAGAGTTCACACCTTGAAGTTTCATACCCATGATCAGCTCAGGATATTTCAAATCTTGTAAAGGGGGACCTGAGTCCAGCTCTACAGATTTTGTACCTAAGAACATCTTCCTCGGGGTGAAATCATGTTTCTTACCTTGTAACTTTGAACTTGGTTTGATTTCTACGGATTTCATTCCATGAGCCCTCTTCCCTGTAATGACTTCAGATGTCATACCTTGTAAGTGTGGTCCAGGACCAAAGTCCACAGACATGACATCATGGACCTTTATACCCATGATTGTCCTTGAAGATTTCAGATCTTGTAACTGCGGGCCTGATTCCCAGTCTTCCATTTCCATTCCTTGAGGCTTTGTCTTCAGAAATGAGTTAGATTTCATACCTTGCCACTGTGGCCCAGGTTTACAGCCTAGTTTGACAGGTCGAGTTTTGGTACCCGTAACTAACTCAATACATGGTTTACCTTTTAACTGTGAGCTGTGACTTAACTTAGTACATTTCATATCTGGGGACTCTATTTCAGGTGTCAAGTCAGAACAGTTTGCATGTCGACACTGGGGCCCAGAGCTGTTCTCAGATTTCATGCCTCGAGGCTTTGTCTGAAGTGCCAACTCAGAAGATTTTCCACATTTCAACTCTACATTGTTTTGTGATTGTGGCATTTGGCTTATTGCTCCATATTTCACTTCTGAGGACTGTGACTCTTGTTTAAACACTGAAGGTGTCACAGATTGAGGCTGTGTTCCTGAGGATGACCCTAAGGGATTCCCTCCTTGTGGCTGTATTCCAGGGTTTAATCCAGGAAAGCTCCTGTCTTCTAAGCAAAACCTGGGTTTGAATGTCAATTTTATATTATTGGTCTTTGATCTTAAGGTTGGGTTACATGCTTTCATAATTCTAAACTGTTGCTCAGATTTAAAATCAGTAGTTTTGGACCTCTGAGACTGATGTTCCTGGGTTGACCCTGAAGGCTGTTTACCTTGTGACTTCGGCCTTGTAGTCAACTCATCGGATGTCTTCACATCTAGTTGTACTGAGGGTTTTAACTCTTTAGCTGTGACATCTTGAGGTGGTAACCTAAGACTCAGTGTAGGTTTATTAACTTGACAGTCAGACAGTGGTATCCAAAGAACAGATTTTGTATTTTCAAGCGGTGGTCCCTGATGTAAGGCCACACTTTTCCCACACTGAGACTGTAGCTCTGAGGTTGATGTGATGTTTTCCCCTTCTTGTAGCTCTGGTCCTGGGGACAACTCAGGGGTCTTCACACACTGTACTTGTGGCCCAAGGTTAAAGTCCACGGATTTTTTTCCTAGAGGTTTTGGCCCTAGAGCCATCTCTGATGTCTTCCCACCTTCCAGTTTTATGGATGGTTTCCGTTCTGTAGATTTGACACCTGGAGATGATGACCCACTATTTAATCTTAAAAATGTCACACCGTGGAATTCAGGTCCTGGTATCCACTGGATGGATCTTACACTTTCTACCTGTGTCTCTTTGTTTAGTTGATCAGTTTTGATCCCTTGAGGCTGAGGCTCGGAAGTTAAGTTAAAAGTTTGGGTTTTCTGCAGCCCTAGTGCTAACGGAGAGGTTTTTACTTGCTGTAACTGTGACTCATGATGAGACTCTCCGGATTTTTCTGCTTGAATTATTGACCTGACAGTCAAATCAGATGACCTCCCACCTCTCCATTGTGTAGACGGCTTCAATTCTGTAGGGCTGGAACTTTGAGACTGTAACCTAAAGTTTGACCCTATACATTTTTCCCTTTGAAGCTCAGATACTGGTATCCACTGCACAGATTTTGTACTTGCACTTTGTTCTGTATTTAGTGCCACAGTTCTCGCATCCTGAAGTGGTGGCTCTAACATTGGCTCCATGGCTTTCACTTGGTACACCTGTGATTCTGGAGTCAATCGACAAGGTTTCATACTTAGTGCCTGTGGCCCATATTGGACCTCTTGAGCTTTTACATTATGAACAACTGGTTCAGGAGCCAATTCAAATGAGGGTGCATCCTTACATTGTAGTTTAGAGGTGAGCTCTATGGGTTTTCTACCTGCAGGTTTGGGTTCCTGATCTGACCCCATAGAGAACATATCTTCTGACTCCAACTGTTTGTTGAGCCGGTCGAACATCCCACCTTTCCACTCTGCTGAGCTTATGTGGTCATCCTGTCCGGTCTCAAGAGTTAAATCCATGGGTGTCCTTCCTTGATACTGTTGTGTAGAGACTAAATCCATGAATTTTACTCCTTGGATCCCTTGTTTCTTGGTTTTATTCACAGGTTTTAGACTTTGCTGCTTCAGACATGAGACAATCACACGTTTGCTATCTTGTGTTTGTGGCCGTGAAGTCAGTTCCTTGGGTTTTACATTGTGTTGATGAGACTCTTGCAACACCTCCCTAGGCTTATCTTGAAACAGCATCCCTGGTGCAAAAGTCCCGGGACTCTCCCCTTGCTTCTTTGGTTCACGTTCTAAGCCCATGGCATTTATATCTTGCACATGTGCATCACAGGCCAACCCCACAGTTATCAAATCTTGAATTCTTGAACCTGGAATCAACTTCACAGATTTCATACCATCTGACTGGGAACTACTTGGGGATATCACTGTAGATTTTATCCTCTCTAGACATTGTCCTAGAGTTAAAACTGCAGATTTCCTGTCTTCTAACTGTGGTCCTGAAGGTGGTAACTCGTATTTTAAACCTTTCAAGGTAGAGCACAGAGGCAGCTCCTCATGTTCCTTATCTCCTGCTTGTATCCCCGGGGTTGACAGCTTAGATATGATTTTCCCCAGCTCTGACTTTGACCTTAATTCCATAGATTTGACGTCTTCCAAATGTGGCCCTGGCGTTAACTCTCCTTGCTTTGAGGCTGTGATCTTCTCTACTGGTTTTATATGTCCCAAATGCTGTCTCTGGATCAATGTAGAAGATTCTACACCTTGTGCCTGTGCTCTTCTGATCAACTCAGAATGATCTGCACCGGCTAAGTGTTTCCCAGGAGTCAATTTCTTTGATTCTGCATTTGGTATCTGTGGTTCAGATGCTAGTTTATAAGACATTTTGCCTTCAAAGTTTGGTACTAGATTCCTTGTGACATATTTCATATCTTTAAAGGGTGGCTCTTGTACTATTAACTCTGGCTTCATCCCTTGCCTCTCTGGCTGTGTGGTCAACTCAAACATTTTTACACACTCTAATTGTGGCCCTGATTTTAACTCGGAAGTCTTCACACCTTGAGGTTGAATTCCTGGAATTGCATAGAAATATTGGACATCTTTCAGCCATGGCCCTGAGTTAAAACTCACCTGCCTTGTATCTTGTAGGCCTGGAGTCACCTTTGCTGATTTGGGATCATGTATCCCTAACTCTGGAGCCATAGGACTCATACCATGAGACAATGATCCTGGGGTTTGCTCCCCAAATTTGACTCTTTGATATTTCCTCCTAGAAGCCAACTCAGAAAATTGGGTATCGTGGTGCCACAGTCCTGGATTGACCGGCTTAGCTATCACTCTTGGATGTTGCAGTTCAGAGGCTGGGATTGGGCGTTTCATGCTGCAAAACTCTGATAGTTCCAGAGACAACACAAGCTTCTTATCTTCAACCTGTGTCTCTTGGCTTAATGGCAAAACCGATTCTGGCATCAATGCCCGAGGCTTCCTATCTTGAAGCTGAACACCTGGCATGAACTGTACACATTTGAAACCTTGGTGCTTCGGCTCTGGGATCGCATCAGAGAATCTCACATGATGCAAGCATGGTCTTACATTTACATCTACCGACTTCCCAGGTTGTGGTTGTGGTTGTGGTTGTGGCTGTGGTTCTGGAAGCTTTGGCCCCAGGATAAAATCTGATGATTTTGTTTCTGGCCCCAGGGAACATGATATTTCATCATCAGATTTCACACCATAATGTGGGGGGCCTGAGATGAAATTTACTGGGTTTTCCCCTTGAAGAAGTAGTCCTTGATATAACATTGGAAACTGGACAGTTTGCAATTTTGGCCCTGGAATCAACTTCGATTTGACACTTAGCTGCTGTGGGCCTAGATTTAAATCCACAGATTTCACATTTGGGGACTGTGTCCCCTCAATCTGTTCCTTCAGTGATAAACTTTGTAGTTGTGGCTCTGGTTTTGTCTTTTCAGGATCTAACTCTCCTGCAGATGAAGGTTGTATTACATTTACAGAGTTCTCATTTTGCAACTGTGATTCTCTATCCACTTGCCTAGACTTTACTTCGTGGACCTGTGGCCTTGGGATCACATCTTTAATATGTTTTTTGGGTCCTGTAGTTAGTCCTGCAGGTTCTACAACTTGTACAGGTGGTTCGGTGATTACTTCTGCAGACTTCAAATTCTGGGCAAAGGACTCTGATTTCTCACCTTGCACTCCTGGTTCTAGACTAAACTCCAGAGATCTCACTTCTGAATATAGGTCTATGATGGTTCCCTGGGTATCATCAGCTTTAGAGAATGTCAACCTGAAGGTCTCTGTGTCTTCACCTTCTGGTTTCAGAGTTCTTTCCAATGGGTTAGTAACTTCTGAACCCGGTTCTAGAGTCACCTGAACAAACTTCACATCTGGGGGCTGTGGCTCTGGGGCCATCACTCCTGAGCTCATAGTTTGCACTTCTGAATCTAGTAGCAAATCCAGAGTATCTTTAATTGCACTTCCTGATTCTGGAGTCTCTTCCATCTCTTTTACAACTTGGGTCCCAGGTTCAAGAGTCTCTTGGAGTGGTGGTGAGCTCATCTCCACAGATTCTGAGGTCTGGCTCAATGGTGCTGGACTCATCCCTAATGATGATTGTGGCAACGGAGCAGATTCTTCCACCTGCTGGCAAGGTTCAGAGGCCACCCTTGCTTCTGAGGCTGGATGCTGTAGGGTCAGTCCTTCAGGTTCTAGGAAATGATAACTTGGTTTGGGGGTCGCTTCTAAAGATTTTGTTGTATAAAAGTGTGTGCTTGGGATCAGTTCACCAACTTCCATACTCTCCACCTGTGCCTCAGGAAGTAGACTCCTACCTTCTACAAATGGAATCTTTGTATCCTCAAGCAGTGGTACAGGGGCTATCTTATCAGAGCCAGTGCTTTGTGAACATGGTTCTGGGGCCAAGTTCACAGATTTTATATCTTCCAGTGATGGTCTTGGAGTCAACTCCACCATTTTTATATCTCCTTGTATCTCCTGTGATAGGGCTGAAAGAGCTTCTTCCATACCTTGAGACTGAGGATCGGAAATCAAATGCACTGATATATTACTGTGCAACTGTGGACAAGGAGTCAGCTCATCAGACTTTTTATTTTGGAGTTGTGGTTCAACTGTCAGTTGGCCAGATTTCACATCTTGAAACTGAGACTCAGGAGCCGATGGCACAGATGTCTCACTTTGCAGTTGTGGTATGGGGATTAATTCCTCATATTGCATATTCTGCTGATGCAGTTCTGGGGCCAAATCTATACATACCACTGTTGAGGTTGGTGGTCCATATTTTTC
This sequence comes from Peromyscus leucopus, assembly GCF_004664715.2. Classification (NCBI taxonomy): domain Eukaryota; kingdom Metazoa; phylum Chordata; class Mammalia; order Rodentia; family Cricetidae; genus Peromyscus; species Peromyscus leucopus. The sequence goes on from NC_051081.1 coordinate 34,853,557, forward strand.
CATTTCTGGGACTAAATCTGTGGTTATGTCCACAGATTTCATACTTTGCAATCTTGGATCTGGCATTAGTAGCTCAGATTTTACACTCGGTAGTTCTGGGGGTAAGTCCATTGAATCCCTAACCTTAGTCTGTGGGATTGTACTCCCCCCCAAATATTCCATTTCCTGAAGCAGTGGTATGACTGGCCCTACTTCAGCTTCTGGAACTTGATGCTTTTGGCTCCTTCCTATAGGTACTGCACCTTGATCTGGTGGTGCTGGGATTGTTCTCGTGGATTCCATTCTTTGATGATGTGGCTGTGGTGTCTCCATAGGATCCTTCACTTGTGGCCAGTTCAACCCCATAGTTTCTGTCATGTTGTGACTTTGCCTTGGGCTCACCTCCGAACAGTTTAAGTCTTGGTGCCATGGGGTGATCTCCGAAGGGTCTGTGACCTGATGAGACAGTCCTGGAGTCAGTGACACACACTCAGTGCCTCGAGATTGTGGCATAGTCCCCACGGAGACTCCAACTTGACCCTGTAACCCAGAAGGCAATTCCAGAGACTCTTTGAATTGAGGTTCTACAATTTGTAGTGGTGTGATCATTTCTGTGGGAGATGCCTGGACTAGCGGGGTCACCTTTAGAGCATGCAGGGACTGACCTGACAGTAGTAGGTCATCAGTCATTCCTGATGGCTCCAGGACTTTAGATGGTGGCTGTGGAGGTACGCTTCTAGGTTCTACAGTTCCTACTGGGACAGTAGTAGTCGGAACATCTGGTTGAGCTGACACTGGGGTCAAATTTTCAGCTGGAGGCTGGGAGCCTCGGATCAAAGCCCTAGATTTAGTAATGTGTGGCTGTCCTAGTGGAATCATCTGCATGAAATCCATGACTTGTTTTGCCACTGGAGACACTTTTGTATCTTCAGTGGCTTCAGGCAGTGCACTTGAGCTAATTTCCATTGCATTTTGATGTACTGGACTGGGAGTAATCCTGATGTGTTTTGTGGCTTGATTCTGTGACCCCAAGGTCATGGTCAGTGTTCTCATGTCTTTATGCTGAGGCTGGGGAATCATTTCCACAGCTTCCACAACCGTTTGCTGTGGCCCTCGACTCATACTTCCTGGTCTTATGGCTTGATAGTTATGCAGTGTATCCTTCTTCACTGATTCCATGACTTGGTATTGTGGCTTTGGGGCTATTCCTACTGGTTCTATGCCATGTGGACTTAATTTGTCAATCATCCCCATGGAATCCATGACGTGAAACAATGCCTCAGGAGTTACCTTCATGTCATCTGTGACTTGACTCAGTCTTGAGGCCATGCTCTTTAATTCTGTGGTTTGATGCTGATGATGGGTTACTTCTATTGGTTCAATTACTTGATTCAATGGCTGAGGAGTTATACTCACTGTTTCTGTTTGATTTGGTGGCTGTGGGGAAAACCCCACAGAGTCCATCACCTCCGACTGTGGTTCTGGGATTATTCCCATTAAGTCCATAACCTGAAGCAATGCCAGTGGAGTGACCTTTATGCTGTCAGTGGCTGAAGGTGGTACCTTGGGTGTCAGCTCCTTATGTGTCTGTAACCTTTTTTCTGGAAGACCTATGACCCTCTGCTCTATATTCAGCTCTAACACATGCTTTGAATCCTTTTTCACTAAAGCTTGTTCTTCCTGAATTATGTTAACCCCTAAACTTCTGGGAGATGGAGTGCCTGTTGATATTACTAAAGGATTATATCTAGGTTCTTGGCCGTCATCCTGGGGTTGTGACTGCCTGTTTGAGGGAAATGGCTGTGAAATGATTGCTTCCGTCCTATGGACCTCAGAATTCACCCCAGTGTTCATATGGAGATGAAATGATGGAGGATCTGGAGATGTGTTGGTATTTTCCTCAGCACTCTGAGGAATGAGTGTAGGTAACTGAGTTTTCGGGAGCTCTTCTTCAGGGACTCCTTGTACATCCATCAGATGATTGAGTATGTTCCAGGATTTCTTCACAGGCAGAGGCACCACTTCTTGCTGCAAAGTAGAAACCTTCTGAGACATATGTCCTTCCAGTTCTCCTCTGATCAAAGGAGAGAGCTGGAGTGGAGCCCATACCAGGGGTCCTGGACTCTCATCCAAATCAGAATCTGACCCATGATTTGATGGAAAATGAGTCTTTCCCTTATCTTTTGTTTTCTCTTGCTCACAAGGATCTAAGGATTCTAAAATACAGCTAATGAAGGAAGTTTGAGCTTGTAAGGGAGGAAGAACTGCCAAATTCAGAGAAAGAGCTGATTTCTCAGGATCTGTCAGCCGAGAAGTAGGCAGGGGTGTGCCAGGGCTCCTGGGCATAGATGGTTCCTTCTGGGAGGAAACAGGTCCACTATCGCTCTGCAATTGCCAAGCTGTTCCTTCATGAAACATTGGAAGATAAGACAGGCTCGAGCTGTTGTTGGATGATGCAGAGGACATGCTGTAGTCAGTAGAAGGCTTTCCCTTTTTACAGTAACAGCTGGGTGGGACAGCCTCCTGAAGCACAACGTCAGAGACGGAGGAAGAAGTCACATCTCGGGATTCTGAAACGTTCAGCTCCATAAGCGTTGATCTGAGAAACCAAGAGAAATGTTTTCATTTTCTTTGGAATCAGTAGGGAAATTAGAGAGAAGGAAGGGAGCGGCTATTTCAAATCCAAAATATTTCTGGTCTAAGGGAGGATGAGGGAAAAGAGGAGTTGCATTCACAAACATCAATTATTTATGTAAAGAATTCCTCCACCAAGAACAAAGGAGACGAGTCCGTCAGTAGAGTACATGCTATACCAATAGAGAAGCTGAGTTCCCTCCCTAGAGCCCACAGGAAAAAAAAAGAACACAGTGCCCCAGTGCCGGGCAAGCAGAGACAAGTAGATGCCCTGGGCCTCACTGGACAGCCAAGAATAATCAGTGAGTCCCCGGGAGTGACTCTATCTCACAACACAAGGTGGATGGCTCCCAGAAATGACACCCAAGTTTTACATAAAACACACACACACACACACACACACACACACACACACACACACACACACACACCTGTACTTGGCTTGGCCTGAGTTTGATCCCTAAGACTCACATGTTGGAAGGAGAGAACTGACTCCTGTGGCTTGTCCTCTGACTGCCACATACATGATGTGGCACCCATGCACAAAAATACAAATGAATTTTATATATATATATATATACAGTGAGGCCTAGAGAAATAGCTCAGTAGTTAAGAGCAGTGACTGAGTGTCTGCTCTTCCAGGGGACCCAAGTTTGAATTCCAACACCCACATTGTAGGCCACAAACATCTGTAACTGCAGTACCAGGGGATCTTATACCCTCTTCTGCTCTCTGTGGGCACCAGGCATGCATGTGGTGCACATACTTATAAATAAAACATAAAATAAAAAAAGCTCACAAAATAGTTCTCCACTGCTCCTCAAACTAACTTTTTCCTTTACCTCCTTCCTTTACTCTTTCTTCTCTCCCCCCCACCTCTGTCCCCTGCCTAGTAACTCTGTTTCCTGACCTTGCATTATCCAGATGTTGGAAGATCTGTCGCAGACTCCTGTCTATTGACCAGAATACATAATCCTGGGTCCAGTCAGTAGGAAGTCCTGAAATACTGGACACAGCAGAGAATGTCAGTGGGATTGAAGTGACATTATAGGAGGAATAGAAGGATAATTTAGGAAGGAGGCAGTTGGTCTCAGAGTAAATGAAGTCAGAGTGCCAGGTGTTTTACGTAGAGCATTCACAATGAAGATGATGTCACGGGTAGGATTTCTATTCCTGTGGGAAACCCCAATGAATATAACATTTGGGGGGACAGGGTTTGTTTCAGCTTACAACACCCAGGTCATACTCCATTGCTGATGGAAGTCAGGGTAGGAACTCAGGGCAAGATGGATTCAAGAGGCAGGAGCTGATGCAGAGGCCATGGAGCTGCTTACTGTCTTGCTTTCATGGTTTGCTCACTCTGCCTTCTTTTACCCCCTGAGACCACTAGCTCATGCGTGGTTACCCACAGTGAACTGGACCTACCCACATCAATCATCAATTAAGAAAATCCAGCCAGGCATGGTGGCACATGTATTTAATCCCAGCACTCAGGAGGCAGAGACAGATGGATCCCTGAGTTCAAGGCCAGCCTGGTCTACAGAGCGAGTTCCAGGACAGCCAGGGGAAAATGTACCACAGGCTTGCCCACAGGGCAATCTGGGGGGGGCAATTAAGGTTCCCTCTTCCAAAATGATGGCAGCTTGTATCAAGTTGACAGGAAACTAGTCAGCACGGGTATCTGTCACAGGACAGTCTGTAGACAGACTCTGCTTACCTTGTCAGATCAGCTGCACTGACGGTCATCTCTGTTTCTTCCAACCGTGAAACTGTAACAGGAGCAAAGAAACTGTTAGCATAGTGACTGCTGACGTCATCTAACAGAACCCCCTTCATTTAACAATTAGGGGAGCAAAGATGAAGTCACACCCATCGTGAAGCTGAGGAGTGTACAGCACAGCTATTGAGGTTTGTTTTGCTTCTAAAGCATACTATCCTGTCTTCGTCATGTCCTAGAAGTGACCCATGAGGAGCCCGGAATGGGAACACAGCACCCGGGGACACAGAGATCCTGATACGTCTTCCCTTCAAAGATGGCCATCCCACATCCACATCCGTGGTAGAGGAGTAAAGGTAATGGACCTCCTGCACCAGACTCTTGGTAGCTCATTATTTGTCTATTCTCCTCTCCCATACTTTGGGCTCTACATGAAGATGTAGGGACAGAGAAGCCCGAGGAAAGGAAACAATGGAGGATGGAGCTGTCTGACTGACTTTGGAAGGAAAGATGTCAGAGAGATGGGCGTACTCTCCAGGCACACCCTCTTTTTCAACTTTCTTCCCTTCAAGTGGAAAGAGTCCTAAAGCAGGTCCACAGTTGATCAGTCATCAGTCTTGAGCTGACCCATAAGGATAGAACCCTTCTGACCTGTGAGTTTCCGGATCTGTTTTAGAGATGTGTTTTGTTGCTTAGGAGCCTAGAGAAACACACAAAGAGAAACCCAGTCAGGTTTACGTCCTGGTTTGGGGATCTTATTGACAACACATCTTATCTTACATAGGGGATAGCGATATGTTTTATCAGTTGTCATCTGCAACCATATCATTAGTTACCATCTCATTTATTTCTTTGTGAATAATGGATTAAATATCCTAAGGGACCATCAAGATGGCTCTGTGGGCACAGGTGTTTGACACCAATTCTGATGACTCGAGTCCCATCTCTGGAGCCCTCATAGTAAAAGGAGAAAAGCAATTTGCACAAGTTGTGCTCACCTCCACGTGCATGCCATCTGTCCATGCATGCACCCACATGCAAATTAGTAAGTGTTTAAACAAACCTAAGTCCTAGATTATTGTGTGTAGACCTGAGACTCTAGAGGTAAATATGAGTCCTGTGCTCTAGAGACTTGCATTAGTAAGGAAAACAGCCAACTAAATAGGTAAGATGCCATGTGGGAGCCAGCAACATGGCTCAGTGGCTGAAGGCACCTGTTGCCAAGTGTTGGCAACCTATGTTCAATCCCTGTGGCCAGTACGGCAGATGAAAAGAACTGACTTGTTTAAAATAACCCTGGACTTGAATTATAACCTGTTTTTATGCTCAAGTGTATTATTTCTCCTGCAGTTGTACATAAAATGGCTTTACATTCAAAAAAGGGACAAATACTATAGAATTGTATTACATGAAATATATAGAATATACAAATTCATAGAGACAGAAAGATTAGACGATATCTCAAGATGGAGAAGAAAGGAATATAGAGCAATGATTTCCTAAGTACAGAATCTCTGTTTTATGTGATGAAAAAGGCCCATAAATGGACAGTAGTATCAGGACATAATATCATGAATGTAATAAATCAATACAATTTATATAATTAATGAATATCATAAATACAGTTATTGAATCAATACTGCGAATGTAATCAATGAATACCACAAATGTAATTAATATCATGAGTGTAATTAATGAATACCATGAATATAAATAAATAAACAAACAAATAAATAAAAAGAAAGGTCTGCTAATTGCCAAAAGTAACCACAAAAAGAAGTGTAAGGGAGCAATTTACTGGACCAAAAATTAAGACATACCATAAAACAAGTTCATAAGAACAGGAGCAGGCAGGTGGGATTTAAAAACAAAAACGTTCTGAAATAATCAGGAGGCAGAGGCAGAAGGATTTTTCTGTGTCAATAGTGAGTTCCAAGACAGCCAGGGCTATATAGAGAAACCTGTCTCAAAACAAACAAAGAAAAAACCCAAAGCCCAGCTCTGAAATAAATTCACTTACATAGGTCAGCTTAATTGAAGAGAGCTCCACATAGTGACAAGAAATGATTCCATAGCTGTGATAAGTGATGTCAACTTGCCAAAATCTAGAATCTTGTGGACCCGTGCCTCCGAGCATGCCCATGGGGAACCGTCTTGATAACCATACCTGGGGCGCCACTGTGGTGGCGCCATTCTCTGACTGGGATCCTAGACTGTGTCAGTGGGGAAAGAGAAGTGAGCTACAGTTTGGACTCATCACTCCTCTCCGCTTCTTTACTGCAGATGCAACGTTGACTCGCTAGCCTAAGCCCCTGCAGCTGTGACCTCCTCTACCACCATGGACCAATGGACCATAACCTTGGGTGATGGTGAGCTGAAGTGAGCCCCCCCCCCCAGGCTCTTTTGTTAGGGCATTCTGTCACAGTGACAGAACAGAAACTAAGACAGTGGCAAACAGTGAGAAAAATAAAAGTGGATCATTTCTCAATACGGGATTCAGAGATGGGCTCTAAGTGGGTTGAGAATTCAAATGTTGAGGGGCTGGAGAGATAGCTCAACCGCTAAAAGCACTGGCTACACTTACAGAGGACCCAGGTTCGGTTCCCAGCACCCGCATGGTGGCTTATAACTTTAACTCCAGGTTCAGAGGATCTGATCTCTTATGACCCCTGGAAGTACCAGGCAACATGTGGTGCACATGTATACTTACTTGCAGGCAAAATCCTCATATACATAAAATACAAAAAAAAATCTCAATTTTTATAAAAGAATTCAAGTGTGGAAAATAATGTGAATTTTTGGTTTGTGCATGTACACGTAGGTACACAAGTGTGCAGGGGTGTGCCTGCTTATGTGGCATGTGCACATGGAGGTCAGAAGTTAGCCTCAGGCATCATTCCTCAGGTGCCACCCACCTTGACTTTTGAGACAAGGTCTCTCATTGGCCTGGAGCTTGTCAAGATCTGAACTGTCTGGACAGGGATCCCCAAGGATACGCGTGTCTCTACCCCCACCTCAGTGCTGGTGTTACAAGTGTGTGCCACTGAGCACAGATCTCTATCACAATTCTAGGGATGGAAGTCAGGACCTCACGCTTGCAAAGCAAGTACTTTACTGACTGACGGATCTCCTCATCCCTAAAACTGCTTCAAAGCAGTCTGTTCTTTGACTTAAAAACTAGAAACTCGTGAGAACTGAGAAGCACTGATATGTAAGTGTTAGGACAGCAGAAGCCGAAGAACAGCTGAATTAAGTAGATTCAAAAATGCTGAAAACAGAAGAGGAAGATTCTTGATACTTGGCCCCGAATAAAAGAGTTAGCATATCCGCATGAGCAGTAAGGGGAAGAGCTGCCGTGTTCTTAGAAATACAGGGCACGAGAAAACAACAGCATAAATTCTTGAATGTGCTATAAGAAAACAAATGCCTATCTAGACTTGTACTTAGTGGAACTACTCAAAAATGTAAGACAGAGGGCTGGAGAGATAGCTCAGAGGTTAAGAGCACCTACTGGTCTTCCAGAGGTCCTAAGTTCAATTCCCAGCAATCACATGGTGGCTCACAACCATCTGTAATGAGATCTGGCGCCCTCCTCTGTATACATAATAAATAAATAAATTTTTAAAAAATGTAAGACAGAGTGGAAAAATTTGTTAATAAACATAAACTCAGTACACCTACTTGGCTGGCCTGAACTTACAGAATGATGATGAATCTGAGTGTTTGGAATTTATCCAAAGAATGTATGGAGGTTAATGTGACAGAGACACATGCCCATCAGCGTTTCCTGCAGCACTATGCATAATAACTGAGTTATGGATCCAAGCTATGTGTGCAGCAATGGAGGACTGGATGTTAAATGTGTGTGTCTACACGATGGACTTTTTCTGTCACCAAGAACAAGGTTACATAGTTTTCTCAGGAAAAGGGATGCAACTGGAACTCCTATACAGCAGCTAAGCCAGCCTCAGAAAGACCAACATCAAATGATTGTTCTCCTTTGTGGGTCCTAATTTCATAGAGTACATAACCTCACAGATGTAAACATGCCATGAAAGTAGAAATGACTGGAAGAGTTAAGGACACTGTGGGGAGACAGTGAAGGAGAGTGGGGAGGGAGGGGACTGTGTGCAGTGTAACAGTACCAGATACAGTAGATACACACAGTGAAACGATGTTTAAATAATGCAGGACCGTTTCAGCATAGCACAGTGGTCAACACACTATTCCATACTAATAACACAAAGTGGGGGGTGCCATGGTCATAGCAGTGGTGCAGAAAAACCAAACATATACTCATGCGGTTTGTTTGTTTTTAAGACACTCAACAAAGTAGAAATACCTGGGAAATTCCCCCAGCATACATTGGGTCCAATGTTATCCCCCAACTTGATATGTTGAAATCTTAACCCTCAAGGTAATGGTATTAGTAGATGGAGTGTTTGGGAGGTGGCTATGTCATGAGATGGAAAAACTACAAAACATTGTTGTAGAGCGTAAATAGTAAATAAGACATCCTTTGTTCATGATCGGAAGGTTTGATGGTAAAATGGCATTACCAACACAATCTATAGATTCTTTGGGGATGCTGTGTTTGGGCTTGGGACAATGACATTAACTCTTACTCAAGTTTGTCTATGAATTTCAGAGGTGCTATGAGAGCCTATTTCTTAACCTTAGTATATCCTCCTTTGGAGAGTATGTTTGTTTCTGTGTGTGTGTGTGTGTGTGTGTGTGAGAGAGAGAGAGAGAGAGAGAGAGAGAGAGAGAGAGAGAGAGAGAGAGAAAGAGAGAGAGAGAGAGAGAGAGATAGATAAAGAACAATCTGGTCTTTGTTCCAGATTCTTGGTACAGAACTCCAAAAACCCTTGCAATTCCATGAGTATTGTGGCATCTGTTACATTAATGAGATGGAAATTCGGATTTGCTTCTATTTTTAATTGAGGAAGCTGGAACAATCATCATTCTAAAATCTAATTCAGACCTGACCAGTCAATATATTTATGCATAGATGCATTAATCCCAAACAAAATATCAGCAAACTGAATCTAATGAATCTAATTAAAGTATTGGGACCAACATTACAAATGTGTTATACGTATCCTAGGAATTCACAGCTGGTTTATTATCTTACATTCTCATGCAACTCAGTACATTCAATGAACAAGAAAAAAATATATGACCATCTAAACAGAGGCAGGAAATATACTTAATATTTAGCACCCAGTATAAAGAGATTTAATTTAAAATTTTAGATTTTTTTGAATTAACACCAGTTCTTGCTAAAACTTCCTTAACTTGGGAAAGAATATTTGAAAAACCACAGAAAACATTATACATAACTGGTGAATTACTGGAAAATGTCCTTGACTTAATAAAGAGACAGATGCCCGCAACACATTGCTACTGAATATTGTACCTGAAGTCATAATCATAAATGAAGGCAAGGAGAACCAAGACATAAGGTTGGAAAAGAGGCAATAAAACTTGTTTTTTACACATGGCATAATTTAGAGAATATTCCTACAGGAGAATAAAGTCAAAGTGATACACTTAGCAGGGTTCTCTAAGCAGCTCAATATGGAAAGATCTGTTGCATTTTCGGGTTTCTTCATCATTTATATAAAATGGTATTTACAAGGGGTGGTGGTAGTGCACATCTTTAATCCCAGCATTTGGGAGGCAGAGGCAAGTAGATCTTTGTGAGTTCTAGGCCAGTCTTGTCTGCAAAGTGAATTCCAGGGCAGCCAGGGCTACACAGGAAAACCCTATCTCGGAAAAACAAAAAAATAAAAAAGAAATTATAATATTATACCAGGCCTGTGGATGTAGTTCAGTGGTGGACTGCTTGCAGAGAGCACGAGACTCTGGATTTGATCCTTAGCAATAAAATAAATAAATAGATAGATATAGACGATAGATAGATAGATAGATAGATAGATAGATAGATAGATAGATAGATAGATAGAGATAGATGATAGAAAGATAGATATAGATGATGATAATGATAGATAAAAGTAAAATGCCATGCGAAATCACACATTTTTGCCTCCTGATGATTATCATTACCTGTGAACTATGTCATCTCTCCCTACCAGAAAACAAATTCTGATAAATCTTAGAACCAACTTCCTCATGGTTCTAGTTCATGTTGAGCTGCTGAAATAGAATACTTGTGATCAGCTCATTTATGAGGGAGAGAGGTTTAGTTGGCTTCATGGTTCTGGATGTCTAAGGTCCTAGTGCTAGCATGTCCTTCCCTTCACATGAGGATGTCTAAGATCCCAGAGCTAGCATGTCCTTAGCTTCACCTGAGGATGTCTAAGATCCCAGAGCTAGTATGTCCTTAGCTTCACATGAGGATGTCTAAGATCCTAGAGCTAGCATGTCCTTAGCTTCACCTGAGGTCTTTGCGTAGCTTCAACTCACAGCAGACAGAGCCAGAGGAGCAAGTGGATGTGTGTGGAAGACAAAAGGGGTCCTGAGTCCTGTGGCAGCGAACCCAGTCCTCAGAGAGTGAGGAGCCATGCCTGTGAGACCTTACTCAGTCTAGAAAGAATGGCATTAAACCCGCTTGAAGGTCGCACTTTCCAACCCTGCTGCCCTGGCAAATGCATTTCTGCAGGAGTTCTGGATAAACCTCAACTCACTCACATGAAGTACGAGAGGCAGCAGTGTGCCAACTGACAACATGGAGGGGGGCATTATAATTTTTCCTAATTTCAGAATATTTTATACATGTGTACAATCAAATATAATCATACCCACCCCTCCCCACTCAAACTTCCTCCATATATACCCCACAACATATCCACCTCCTAACTTCATACTTTTTTTTTTATAACCCACTAAGTGAAATTAGTGTTGCCTATATGTGTATGGCTGCACAGCATGGGTATTTGATCAACAAGATGTTGTGAAATCTAGAGAAATGACCCTTTTATCCAATACATGAATGAAACTAATAAAATAAAAGAGAGACTCTGTAGATTAGAATAAAGAAACATATTGTTCAATCTCAACATTCGATATTGAGTTTGGCTAACTAATAATTTATGCCATTAAATAACTGCGTGATTATTGGAATTTAAATGCTGGTGGGTATGTGAGGTATTAAGGAATTATTCAGATTTTATTGTTACATTTTTAGGTGTAATAATGATACTGTGATTAACCTGTTTTTCTTTCTTTTTTTTGTGGAGAGGGGCATTATCTCAAAATATGCATACTAAAACATTTACCATGAAATTATTTCTGACTTGCTTCAAAATGATTGAGTGACTGGTCTATGAAGATTCATCAGACCACCTTTAATTTTTTTTCTTATACTAAGGATTAAATGTAGTGCCTTGTTCAGAGTAGGCTCGTTTACCAATTCTGTGTGCCTTTGATTTGCCTGAAATTATCCTTAATAAAAATCAAGGAAAGCAGGGTTGTGGTGGCGCATGCCTTTAATCCCAGCACTTGGGAGGCAGAGGCAGGTGGGTCTCTGAGAGTTTCAAGGCCAGCCTGGGCTACAGAGTGAGTTCCAGGAAGAGGACAAAACTACACAGAGAAACCTCATCTCAAAAAACAAAAACAAAAACAAGGAAAAAAAGGACCTGAGATGTAGCTCAGTGGTAGGGTGCTTTGCCTAGCATGAGCAATGACCTGAATTTGACCCTTACTAACACACACCTAACATACACCCAACACACACACACACACAATGCACAAATGACTTGAATAGGCAGTTTACAAGAGAGAATTTCCAAATGGCTAATAAACCTGAGACATTGCTCAGTGTTTAGTTATGGGGGTTGCACACGAAATCACAATGCGATAACAACCACTCACTGGAATCACTAAAATAAGAGGTGGATGTGCCAAGTCTGAGCAAGATGGCAGGACTGTGGGGGAGCCAGTCACTCATGGTCTGCTCACATGATTGAAAACTCAGAAGAGGCATGACCAACTAACATTAAACACGTGTACCACGAACTCAAAACAATTCTGCTGGAAATAAAAATCCCACAGCAAAGTGTCACTTGATTTTCTTTGTCTCGTCATATGATTATAAATCTTTCTTTATAAAACAAACTCACTCTCCCGTCTGCCTCCCATCCTGTGATGGAAAATACCCACAGCACCCTTACCACATTCTTTTCCCCCAAAGTTTTGTCATCCGGATGTCTCACTTCAGCTCGAGCTCCTAGACAGCACTTTCTCAGTATCTAGAACATTCTGCCTCAGTGTCTATTTGATAATAGATCCTAAAGCTACCGTTACTACTACTTCCTTCTTTTCTTCTCCTCCTCCTCTTCCTTCTCCTCCTCTGCTTCCTTCTTCTCCTCCTCCTACTCCTTCTCCTTCTCCTCCTCCTTCTCTTCCTCCTCCTCTTTCTCCTCCTCCTTCTTTCTTCTTTCTTCTTCCCTCTTCTCTTCTTGGTTTTTTGAGACAGACTCTCCCTGTGTAGTCCTGACTGTAGTGAAACACACTGTGTAGACCAAGCTGACCTCGAACTCAGAGAGATACTCCTGCACCATGCCCGTCCTAAGGCTTCTTGAAGTGAATTAAGAGAAAGGCAAGGTGGGCAGTGGTGGCTCATACCCTTAATCACAGCACTTGGGAGGCAGAGGCAGACAGATCTCTGTGAGTTCAAGGCCAGCTTAGTATACAGAGTGAGTCAGGAGAGCCAGGGATACACAGAGAAATCTTGTCTCAGAAAACCAAAACAAGGAAGGAAAAATAAAAGAGGAAGCCATCTATCAATGCTGTCTCAACCCCCCTCTCCCCTCCATCCAGTTCTTCCTAAGGCCCAGAGGATGGGCATTTAGACAAACCTATAGGGTTTCAGCATGGAGAGAGAGAGTTTCCAGAGCGAGTGGCTATCACGTACCTCTGTCTTGGCTGCCACCTGTTTCTGCCTCTGATACCTAGAAAACAACACCCATATTCCACAAACCAAGAAACCAAGTAGCATAAGGCTGAGATGTGTCGGCAGTGGGAAAGCGAGCCCCCATATTAGGGACATTTCTCAAGCCTATGCCCCTCTCCACTACAGAGTTTCTGTCTCCAGACTGAGATTTCATGACATCACAATAGGCAGTGCCAGGTAAAGCAGTGCACACTCAGGTCCTAGCTGATGCCCTTCCCTGTGGCTGACCTTTCTCTGAGCTCTAATAGCCAAAGCTCAGGGGAGAATCCATCTATGAATCTTCTAGGGTCCAGCTAGACAAACTCGTCACTAAGGAAGGAGTGGCGAGGTAAAGTTTCAAAGGTCTTCCAAAATGACTTGTTCTGACTCACATTTTCTTTGGAGCCGGTCACTGTCATAAATTGGGATTGGGTCTATGGCCATAAATTTCAAACTGCAGGTTAGAACACAGAGTCAAGTGGAATCTAAGAGAGTTGGGATAGTTGAAGTGGGAACTCTCAGGGACTTTAAGGTACCTGGTTTTCTAAGTTCCCAGGTCTCCATATTTCCTAGTTGCTGTTGACCTGACACACATCACACTAAGCAGTGGCCTTAGAGGATCTACAGTCTCACTGCCAAGTTTAGAATAGTCATGTCTAACCACACCATCTTATTAAGTCAACACAGTGCAAACAAAATTGATGTGATCAATTCATGTGATCAAAATTATTCTTTTCATATAGGAACACTAATGAACCACTGACTGGTAGGCACCATTTCAGAAGACAAAGACTTTTCCCCCCACAGTATTTTCTGTCTATAGGGTCAGTACAATTAATATTCTTGGGAAGCCCACTAAAAAAGAAATAGTTAGGTAGACAGGCCCGCGGTGGAGACAAGCAGAAGCAGGTAGGCCCGCGGCAGCGGCCCGCAGAGGCAGATGGGCCTGGCGGCGGTCGACAGGGACATACAGGCCAGGCGGCAGCCGGCAGCAGCCGGCAGAGGCAAACATCCAGGAAATTTGGGACACCATGAAAAGACCGAACCTAAGAATAATAGGGATAGAAGAAGGAGAAGAATACCAACTCAAAGGCACAGAAAATATATTCAACAAAATCATAGAAGAAAACTTTCCTAACCTGAAGAAAGAAATACCTATGAAGATACAAGAAGTTTACAGAACACCGAATAGGCTGGATCAAAAAAAAAAAAGTCCCCTCGCCACATAATAATCAAAACACTAAACACACAGAACAAAGAAAAAATATTAAGAGCCGCAAAGGAAAAAGACCAAGTAACACATAAAGGCAAACCCATCAGAATAACACCAGACTTCTCAATAGAGACTATGAAAGCTAGAAGATCATGGACAAATCTTATGCAGACACTAAGAGACCACGGATGCCAACCCAGACTATTATACCCAGCAAAACTCTCAATCACCATAGGCGGGGTAAACAAAATATTTCAGGATAAAACCAGATTTAATCAATACCTGTCCACAAACCCAGCCCTACAGAAAGCACTAGAAGGGAAAATCCAACCCAAAGAAGCTAAACATATCCATGAAAAATCAATCAATAGATAATCCCACACCAACATACACCAAAGAAGGACAACACAACACAACCACAAAAAATAACAGGAATTAGCAATCACTGGTCATTAATATCCATCAATATCAACGGTCTCAACTCACCTATAAAAAGACACAGGCTAACAGAATGGATAAGAAAACAGGACACATCCTGCTGTTTACAAGAAACACACCTTAACTTCAAAGACAGACACTACCTCCAAGTAAAGGGCTGGGAAAAGGCTTTCCAAGCAAATGGACCTAAGAAACAAGCTGGTGTAGCTATCCGAATATCTAATAAAATAGACTTCAAACTAAAATCAATCAAAAGAGACCAGGATGGACATTACATATTTATCACGGGAAAAATCCACCAAGATGAAGTCTCGATTCTAAACATGTATGCTCCAAATACAAAAGCACCCACATTCATAAAAGAAACACTACTAAAGTTTAAAACACACATCAAACCCCACACATTAGTAGTGGGAGATTTTAACACACCACTCTCACCAAAAGACAGATCTACCAGACTGAAACTTAACAAAGAAATAAAGGACCTAACAGATGTTATGGCTCAAATGGACTTAATAGATATCTACAAAACATTCCATCCTAACACAAAAGAATATTCCTTCTTCTTAGCACCCCATGGAACCTTCTCAAAAATTGACCACATGCTTGGACACAAAACAAATTTCAACAGATACAAAAAAATTGGAATAACCTCCTGTATTTTATCAGACCACCATGTCTTAAAGTTAGACCTCAACAACAACAAAAATTATAGAAAACCCACAAACTCATGGAAACTGAATAATGCCCACCTGAAACATCAATGGGTCAAGGAAGAAAGAAAGAAAGAAATTAAAGATTTCCTAGAATTCAATGAAAATGAAAGTACAACATACCCAAACGTATAGGACACTATGAAAGCAGTGCTAAGAGGAAAATTCATAGCTCTAAATGCACACATAAAGAAGATGGAGCAATCCCATACCAATGAATTAACAGCACAACTGAAAGCTCTAGAACAAAAAGAAACAAACTCACCCAGGAGAAATAGATGCCAGAAATAATCAAGTTGAGGGCTGAAATGAACGAAATAGAAAACAAGAGAACAATACAAAAAATCAATGAAACAAAAAGTTGGTTCTTTGAAAAAATCAACAAGATACACAAGCCCCTAGCGAAATTAACCAAAAGGCAAAGAGAGAGCACCCAAATTCACAAAATCAGAAATGAAAAGGGAGACATAACAACAGACAACGAGGAAATCCAGAGAATCATCAGATCATACTTCAAAAACCTGTACTCCACAAAAATGGAAAACCAGGAAGAAATGGACAATTTTTCTGGATAAATACCACATACCAAAATTAAATCAAGACCAGATAAACCATTTAAATAGACCAATAACCCCTAAAGAAATAGAGACAGTCATCAAAAGTCTCCCAAACAAAAAAAGCCCAGGACCAGATGGTTTCAGTGCAGAATTCTACCAGACTTTCAAAGAAGAACTAATACCAATACTCTTCAAAGTGTTCCACACAATAGAAACAGAAGGAACACTACCAAACTCTTTTTATGAGGCTACAATTACCCTGATACCCAAACCACACAAAGATGCAACAGAGAGAGAACTACAGACCAATCTCCCTCATGAATATTGATGCAAAAATACTCAACAAAATATTGGCAAACTGAATCCAAGAATACATCAAAACAATTATCCCTGTGCTTTATCCAACCTTGGTCTCAACAATTCTCGCTCATATAAACCCTCCTCTTTCTCGCTAATTAGACTCCCAGCGCTCCACCTGGGGCCTAGCCTTAGATTTCTGTATCCAGATTCCTCAGTACTTGGATGGGGTTTCTGGCACAACTGTTAGGGTGTTTGGCCATCCCATCACCAGAGTAGGTCAGTCCCGGCTGTCTCTCGGCCATTGCCAGCAGTCTTTTGTGGGGGTATCTTTGTGCATTTCTGTGGGCCTCTTTAGCACTTTGTTTCTTCCTTTTCTCATGTGGTCTTCATTTACCATGGTCTCCTATTCCTTGTTCTCCCTCTCTGTTCTTGATCCAGGTGGGATCTCCCGCTCTCTTTCCCTCGACCCTCGCCGTTCATTGCTCCCACTCATGTCCAGGCTGTTCATGTAGATCTCATCCATTTCTCCGTTATTGGGTGACCCCGTGTCTTTCTTGGGGTCCTGTTTTCCAGGTAGCCTCACTGGTGATGTGAGTAGCAGTCCAGTCATCCTTGTTCCACATCTAGTATCCTCCTATGAGTAAGTACATACCATATTTGTCTTTCTGAGTCTGGGTTACCTCACTCAGGATGATTTTTTCTAGATCCATCCATTTGCCTGCAAACCCCATGATGTCATTGTTTTTCTCTGCTGAGTAGTATTCCATTGTGTATATGTGCCACAATTTATTTATCCATTCTTCAGTTGAAGGGCATCTAGGTTGTTTCCAGGTTTTGGCTATTACAAACAATGCTGATATAAACATAGCTGAGCAAGTGCTCTTGTGGTATGATTGAGCATTTCTTGGGTATATGCCCAAGAGTGGTATAGCTGGATCTTGGGGGAGATTGATTCCCAATTTTCTAAGAAAGTGCCATATTGATTTCCAAAGTGGTTGTACAAGCTTACATTCCCACCAGCAGTGGAGGAGAGTTCCCCGAGTTCCACATCCTCTCCAGCATAAAGTGTCCTCAGTGTTTTTGATCTTAGTCATTCTGACAGGCATAAGGTGGTATCTCAGAGTTGTTTTGATTTGCATTTTCCTGATGATTAGGGATGTTGAGCAATTCCTTAAATGTCTTTCAGCCATTTGAGTTTTCTCTGTTGAGAATTCTCTGTTTAGTTCTATAGCCCATTTCTTAATTAGACTGTTGGTCGAGCCAAACGAATGGAAACACATGAACTATGAACCAAAGGCTGAGGGGCCCCCAACTGGATCAGGCCCTCTGAATAGGTGAGACAGTTGATTGGCTTGATCTGTTTGGGAGGCTTCTAGGCAGTGGTACCAGGTCCTGGGCTCGCTGCATGAGATAGCTGTTTGAAACCTGGGACTTATACAGGGACGCTTGGCTCAATCTGGGAGGAGGGGACTGGACCTGCCTGGACTGAGTCTATCAGGTCAATCTCAGTCCTCGAGGGTGGCCTTGATCTGGAGGTGGTGGGATTGGGGGGTGGGCTGGGGGGAAGGGGAGGGGGGCAGGAAGTGAGAGAACAAGGGAATCTATGGCTGTTATGTAGAACTGAATAGTATTGTAAAATAAAATAAAAAAAAAAAGAAAGAAAGAAAGTGAAAAAAAAACAAACAAACAATTATCCATCACAACCAAGTAGGATTCATCCCAGGGATGCAAGGATGGTTCAACATACGAAAATCAGTCAATGTAATACACCATATAAACAAACTGAAAGAAAAAAACCACATGATCATCTCCTTAGATGCTGAAAAAGCCTTTGACAAAATCCAACACCCCTTCATGATAAAGGTCTTAGAAAGATCAGGAATACAAGGAACATTTCTAAACATAATAAAAGCAATTTATAGCAAGCCAACAGCAAACATCAAATTAAATGGAGAGAAACTCAAAGTGATACCACTGAATTCAGGAACAAGACAAGGCTGTCCACTCTCCCCTTATTTATTCAATATAGTACTAGAAGTTCTAGCTAGAGCAATAAGACAACAAAAGGAGATCAAAGGGATACAAATTGGCAAGGAAGAAGTCAAACTTTCACTATTTGCAGATGATATGATAGTATACATAAGTGACCCCAAAAACTCTACCAGGGAACTCCTACAGCTGATAAACTCCTTCAGTAAAGTGGCAGGATACAAGATCAACTCAAAAAAATCAGTAGCCCTCCTATACACAAATGATAAAAGGGCTGAGAAAGAAGTCAGAGAAACATCACCCTTTACAATAGCCACAAATAATATAAAATACCTTGGGATAACACTAACTAAACAAGTGAAGGACCTTTTTGATAAGAACTTTAAATCTCTAAAGAAAGAAACTGAAGAAGATATCAGAAAACGGAAGGATCTCCCATGCTCATGGATAGGTAGGATTAACATAGTAAAAATGGCAATCTTACCAAAAGCAATCTACAGATTCAATGCAATCCCCATCAAAATCCCAACACAATTCTTCACAGACTTGGAAAGAAAAATACTCAACTTCATATGGAAAAACAAAAGACCCAGGATAGCTAAAAGAATCCTATACGATAAAGCAACCTTTGGAGGCATCACCATCCCTGACCTCAAACTCTACTATAGAGCTATTGTAATAAAAACAGCTTGGTACTGGTATAAAAACCAACATATGGACCAATGGAATCGAATTGAAGACCCTGACATTAATCCATGCACATATGAACACCTGGTTTTTGACAAAGGAGCCAAAACTATACAATGGAAAAAAGAAAGTATCTTCAACAAATGGTGCTGGCATAACTGGATGTCAATATGTAAAAGATTACAAATAGATCCATATCTGTCACCATGTACAAAACTCAAGTCCAAGTGGATCAAAGACCTGAACATAAATCCAGTTACGCTAAACTTAATAGAAAAGAAAGTAGGAAGCACTCTTGAACACATTGGCACCGGAGACCATTTCCTAAATAAAACACCAACAGCACAGACCCTGAGCACAACAATTAATAAATGGGACCTCTCAAAATTGAGAAGCTTCTGCAGGGCAAAACACAGTCAATAAGACAAAAAGACAGCCAACAGAATGGGGAAAAAATCTTCACCAACCCCACATCTGACAGAGGATTGATCTCCACAGTATATAAAGAACTCAAGAAACTAGACATCAAAATACTGAACAGTCCAATTAAAAAATGGGCTAAAGAGCTAAACAGAGAATTCACAAAACAAGAATCACAAATGGCTAAAAGACATTTAAAGAAATGCTCAACATCCTTAATCATCAGAGAAATGCAAATCAAAATGACTCTGAGATACCACCTTACACCTGTTAGAATGGCTAAGATCAAAAACACCAATGACAACCAATGTTGGAGAGGATGTGGAGCAAAGGGAATACTCCTCGACTGTTGGTGGGAATGTAAACTTGTACAACCACTGTGGAAATCAGTATGGCGGTTTCTCAGAAAATTAGGAATCGAACTACCTCAAGACCCAGCCATCCCACTCTTGGGCATATACCCAAGGAATGCTGATTCATACCATAAAGATACATGCTCAGCTATGTTCATAGCAGCACTATTTGTAATAGCCAGAACCTGGAAACAACCTAGATGCCCATCAACAGAAGAATGGATGGAAAAAAATGTGGTACATATATACAATGGAGTACTACTCGGCAGAGAAAAACAATGAAAGCATGAAATTTGCAGGCAAATGGATGGAACTAGAAAAAATCATCCTGAGTGAGGTAACCCAAACCCAGAAAGACAGTCATGGTATGTACTCACTCATAAGTGGATTCTAGATATAAAATAAAGATCAGACCACAACCCATAGAACCATGGAGGCTATATATATAGCATGGAGGTCCCTAGGACGACTGTGGCTTATAATAAATTTCAGTTTTACTCAATTATTGAAAATAAAATAGCCAAATGAATGGAAACACATGAACTATGAACCAAAGGCTGAGGGGCCCCCAGCTGGATCAGGCCCTCTGAATAGGTGAAACAGTTGATTGGCTTGATCAGTTCGGGAGGCAACTAGGCAGTGGGACCCAGTCCTGTGCTCATTGCATGAGTTGGCTGTTTGAAACCTGGAGCTTATGCAGGGACACTTGGCTCAGTCTGGGAGGAAGGGACTGGACCTGCCTGGACTGAGTCTACCAGGTTGATCGCAGTCCTCGGGGAGGATTTGCCCTGGAGGAGGTGGGAATGGGGGGTGGACTGGGGGTAAGGGAAGGGTGTGGGAGGGGGGAGAATAGGGGAACCCGTGGCTGATATGTAGAACTGAATGGAATTGTAAAATAAAATAAAATAAAAATAAAAAAGAAATAGTTAAATAAATATGGTGTGTGTGCTTCATGAAGCACTATGCAATTTCTACAAGGATTTTAATTATAAAGAGCTCTGGCTTGTACATTGAGCACATGCTATGTGGCAGGTGCTAGCTGTGGACCAGCCTGGAGTCCTGGTGAAGAATTGGGGACGAGATATCCCTTCGGTTTCCTAAAACATTTATGTGCACTTTAACACGAACCTTTCAAGATTTGTTTTTATTACTATTTTAAATGATGTGAATGTGTATATGAGTGCAGGTGCCACAGTGAGGGTGCTAGAGGGGATCTGCCATTAACAGATGTTTGTGAACCACACAATATGGGTGCTGGGTACTGAACTCAGTACCTCACCAGTGTGCTGCCTCCAGCCCTGACAAGGACCTTTATAGGCCCTGTCATTTAAATATGATGTCAGTGTGTCCCTTAAGGGTTCGTGGGGTGAAATTTCATCCCATGGTGAAGCATCAGGAGAGTCGGAATTTAATTAATTAAAATGTTTATCATTTTATTTATTTCATATTTTCGAGGCAGGTCTCATGTAGCCCTAGTCTAGTCTGGCCTTAAATTTGCTATGTAGCCAAAGCTGGTCTTGATCTTCTGAATCCTACTGCCTCCACCAACCAAATGCTGGGAGAGCACGTGAGCACCACTAGCCCGACTCCAACTATGGTGTTTAAAAGTGGGGCCTTTCAGGGGCGCACAGGCAGAAAATTATGCAAGTGGAGCCCCATGGTTGAAGACTGGTAGCCTCAGAAGCGGGGAAGAGGTAAAAATGGAAATCCATACACATAAACTCCCTGTCTCTTGCCATGTGACATCCTCCCTGTTCCACATCTGGACTCTACCAGCAAAAGGTCTGCCACCAGATGTGACCTGTCAACACTGCTTCAACTCAGAGCCAAAATAAAGTTCTTTTCTTGATCAAGTGGCCTAGTATGTCCAGAAAAGATATTCTTTGTGTCTTAAATATTTAACCACCATGCTAGGGATGCCTACAGCTCATTGGTAGTGCAGGTCCCTAGCATGCATGCAGTTGAGTTTAATCCATAGCATTACCTAGAAAAATCGATTAAAACAGTCCGCATGTGCGCAAAAACAAGACATACTGTACAAGTGATATAAATACAGTCTCCGTATGTCCATTCGGTCCACTTGCCTAGTGTCTATGGTTGCTTTCATGTCACTGTGTCACAATGAAGTGGCCCTGCTGAAGGAACAGATGGCAGCATAGTAAACCATATATATGTCTTTATATCTTTCCCCAGTGCTGAGAGTGTCAAGCCCAGGGCCTCACACATGCTGGCCAAGCATCCTACTATTAAGCTACACCTGCTAAATGCCTTTCTACAAATTACATTTGTTTATTGTTTGTTATGTACAGTGTTCTGCCTGCATGTATGCCTGCAGGCTAGAAGACGGCATCAGATTCCATTATAGATGGTTGTGAGCCACCATGTGGATTGAACTCCGGACCTCTGGAAGAACAGCCAGTGCTCTTAACCTCTGAGCCATCTCTCTAGCCTTGTTTGTCTGTTTCTTGTATGTATCTTTGTGATGTGATGTGATGTGATGTGATGTGATGTGTGTATTTGTGTGTGTGTGTGTGTGTGTGTGTGTGTGTGTGTGTGTGTGTGTACTTGCACTGTGGCCTACATGGAAGTCAAGGGACAACTTGATAGTCAGCTCTCTTTAGTATATTTTTAGATTTAGCTCTTTCTATGTGTACAAGTGTTTTGTCTGCCTGTATGTGTGTGTACCACACGCCTGCCTGGTGCCAACGGAGGTCAGCACAGGGCATCGGATCCCTGGAACTGGAGTTAGAGATGGTGAGCTGCCGTGTGGGTGCTGGGAACTGAACCTGGGTCCTCTGCAAGAGCAACAAGAGCTCTTGACCACGGATCCAGCTCTCCATGCCTGTGCTCTCTCCTGGGATTCAAACTCAGGTCACTGGACTTGGCAGCGAGCGCCTTTACCTGCTGAGCCATCTCACCAGCCCTGGGTGTCTTCTAGAATGCACTAAACACACTGCTCAGAGTGTTAGGTCAATCGAACACTTATCCTCTTACGGATAATCCAGGGCCTTTAGAATATTTAAATTCATTTAGCCTTCCCACATATGACATGCTATTATAATTGGGAATTCTGCTTTTGTTTCATTTTTTCAAAACAAAGTTTTTCTACATAGCCCTGGCCATCCTGGAACTCACTCTGTAGACCAGGCTGACTTTGAACTCAGTGATCCACCTGCCTCTGCATGCCAAGTGCTGGAATTAAAAGCATGCACCACCACTGCCTGGCAGGAATTCTATTTTTTAATAGACTTTTTATTTCATAGTGCTCATAAAAGCTGTAATAGTAGTAACCAAACCCCATTTACCCTTTCTCCCATATCCTTAGCATCTTTTTTTAAAATTTATTTTATGTGTATAGATATTTTGTCTGCATGAATGTCTGTGTACCACATGTGTGCCCAAGAGAGTCAGAAGAGGGCATCAGATCCCCTGGAACTGGAGTTACAGGCAGTTGTGAGCCACCATGTGGGTGCTGGTACTCAGCCCAGGTCCTCTGCAAGAGCAGCCAGTGATCTTAACCACTGAGCCATCTCCCAAACCCTACTCTTTTTGCTTTGATTGTTGTTGTTGTTGTTTGAGGCAGGGTTTCTCTGTGTAACATCTCTGGCTGTTCTGTAACTCTCTCTGTAGACCAGGCTGGCCTCGAACTCACTGAGATCTGCCTGACTCTGCCTCTCAGGTGCTGGGATTAAAGGCGTGCACCACCGCTGTCCAGATCTTACAGGCTCCGTGGTTAGGAGCTCTTGTCCTTGCAGAGGACCCAGCTCTTTAACAGATTCAAGACCCATGCTAGCCTGTCTAAACCCAGTTCCACCTAAGTTGTGAAAATAACAACTAGCTGACCGGGAAGAATGGTCATGAGTTCCATTTTCAATATATTAGACTTCCAGTGTGTTCAGTATCCAACTGTCGCCTACCCTAAATCCTCCTGGTTTTGATGCAGCAAATGGGTACCCAAGAGATCACGTGCCTTTATCTTCTTCAACCCAATGGTCAGCCCCACCCACCCACCACCCACCCCCATCAACATTTAAGCATCATGGCTGCCTGTTCTAGTTGTTTTCATCTCCTCGGATGTCTGATTTCTCCAGAGTGCTAGCTGTGTGGAGGCTGGTTGTAGACCATATGTCTCTGGATAATTCTTTGGAAGAGAGAGAGTTCTTGACATGTAGCCTCCAATTCACAATCTCCTACTGCATCCTCGAAAATGAAGGGATTACAGTCATGTACTGCCGTGCTTTACCCAATTCTAAGGAATTTCTGAACTATTTTAGCTCTGCCTAGAGCCCAGAATCCCCTAACAAGGACCTAACTCCCTGTTGTTCACTCCACAGAACCACTGTAAGCCTTCAAAACATTCTCAGGTTTTATTTGCCTCATTTTAACCTCATTTGTTCCAAAACTTTCCTTGATTCTTGACTTCCCCTCTAATATCTCAAAATAATTCTAGCAATGAACTCTCTCCATAGGGGAGGTCCTGGGGTATCTCTTAATCGGCTATTTCTCTGCCACAAGGGGGAGCCAGATCTCTACCGTAAGAGTCTTGGCTGCAGGTACTAAAGACTGACTGCACCTGGGATGAATCCAGGTGCCTTTATTTATCAAAACCCATGGTAGATGAAGTCTAAAGCTGTGCAGACAAGTTTCTAGTGTTCTTTGGATCCCACCACCAAAGGGTCCCCAGCACATCCAGAGTTCCTTTGCTCTTTCTTCAAACACAGGGAGAGGGTGCAGTCAAAGCCCTCTGCTCACTGGTCTCTAAGTAGATGTGGCATTCATTCTAGTCAGAAGGATCTTGTCTCATTGGGATTGTCTTTCTCTAGTGAATAGTACCTTCTCTCTTGCCCGAAATTACCTGGTGCCCCCATTTTCCTTGTTTGTGATAACTGACTTTTTGCAAGGTTAGTTTCCAAAGCAAGACATTTAGTTTTATTTCTGAGATCAGAAGATGCCAGTAAAAGTGGAAATGGCCGGGCGTGGTGGCGCACGCCTTTAATCCCAGCACTCGGGAGGCAGAGCCAGGCGGATCTCTGTGAGTTCGAGGCCAGCCTGGGCTACCAAGTGAGCTCCAGGAAAGGCGCAAAGCTACACAGCGAAACCCTGTCTCGAAAAACCAAAAAAAAAAAAAAAAAAAAAAAAAAAAAAAAAGTGGAAATGATCCAGCTGAGAGCGGGACTCTTCCCCGATCCTGGGTTGTTAGTGCTCCCCCCACCCCACTTCCCGAAACTGGATTTGTCCCACCACCACGCGTATTATTGGCACAAGTCCTCGTGGGAGTGGACCACGGCTCTGCCCCTTTGAGGTCCCAGAATCATCAATTCAGTGCACTACAGGATGTCGGGTCTCCAAGGGCTCGGGTGGTGCGTTTCTGACCCGGCCCAGAGAGGGCGCTCCTGACAGCCTCGCAGACGGAAGGAGCTGCAGCCAGGCGTGCCTTAGCCTCCGCGATGGAGCATGGGAGGAGCAGACTCAGCAAGGCTGTGGGGATCACCTGTGGGAAGGGGCAGGGCGAGCTGGAGAAAAGGTTATGTGAGAAAGACCCTGGGAGAGGCAGAGAATTGGGCACAGGAGGTAAGGTGGGTGCAGGAACAGGAAGCTGTTACCAAGACTAGAAAGAAGTCCTGTGCAAAAGCCTCTCAGTCCTTCTTGATGCCCCTCCAAAACAGAAGCCCCTTTGTTGGTATCTTTTTTTGCCTCTGTAGTTTCTGTCACAGTCACGCCTCCCCACCCCACCCCTACCCCCATCCACCTACCCCTCCAAATGGGAGCTGTATGTGGCACGGATCTCTGAGCTTTGTAAATCCAGTGTCACACCAAGCTCCATAGATTTTTAAGATCCTCAGAAAGTTTTGGTTGAATGGCCGGCAAGGGGGAAGGATACCTTTTCCTTCTCGTGGGCAACCTGGACATGGCTGGAGATGGGAGCAGCCCGGACATCATCTGACAGTGGTTGGGGAAAATGGATTGCTTGGAGAAGGCTCTCGATGCAGCAAGCCTTGGACTGTCCAGAGAACTGCTGCAGAAGAAGTAAGGTCCGTGTCCGGGCAGATGCCAAGGAGAATTGAGAACAGTGTCACAGGAGAAGGAAGGGATTTGAGAAGGTGGGCGGGGTGGGAGGGTGAGGGTAGGGGTGTTGGGCTCCTGAGGATTGGCAGAAGACACCGGAGAATTTGTCCCCTCTGACAATCCCATAATCACGAGGTATAAAGAAAAACTGAATTAAAGCAGTTGGTGGTGAACCGTAAGTCCACAAAAATTTCATAAACATATTAAACAGGATATCAAATTAAAATTTCTAGAAAATAGTGTCTGGGAATAGAGGCCAGTAAAGAGCACGTGCCTAGCATGTATGAACTATCAAGTCAATCCCCAGCACCATACACTCATTAAAAAAAAAAAAACCTCAGAAAGTTAATACCATGTACTTAAGCAACAGAGACATAATGAATTAGTCTCAATAAGTCACTGAGCAAATACAAACCACTGGAAGAGTGAAGGAGGCTGAGCAATGTGTCCAGTAAGTATCTGACAATGGTGCGTAACTGCTCTGTGGACGATGTCTGAATCAAGTCTTCTGGAACTGATGTTTCGCTCAATGTCTTCAGACTTGCACCTATGGCTACTTTGAGCCTCTGCACTGCATTATGAGCCAGATTTAGTTGAAGCTGTAGCCGAATACAATCTTGATAAGCAGAAAAAACCCTACTGTCTTCCTCAACTGCTTTGTCTGGTTTTCGCAAGAAGTACTGTGCATTGTTTGCACTGTTGAGAGGAGGAAGATCAATACTCTGCAAAAGAGCTTCCAGACGATGACAGGCTAAGTTATATCTATGAGTAAAAATAAATTAAGTCATTCCTTCAGTCTTCTTCTGTAGCTACACACTGAAAAGCACATCTCTTAAAATACATTAAAGTATAACTACTATGAAGAATTATTGTTGGGCCAGGTACTGTGGAGAACACCTTTAATCCCCCTACCCTAGAGGCAAAGGGGGGACAGCAATCTGTGGCTGAAGGACAGCCTGGTCCACACAGTCAATTCTAGGTCCCTCAGAGCTACAAATAAAGACCCTATCTTAAAGAAAACAAGGCCGGGCGGTGGTGGCGCACACCTTTAATCCCAGCACTCGGGAGGTAGAGCCAGGCGGATCTCTGTGAGTTCGAGGCCAGCCTGGGCTACCAAGTGAGCTCCAGGAAAAGGCGCAAAACTACACAGAGAAACCCTGTCTCGAAAAACCAAAAAAAAAAAAAAAAGAAAGAAAGAAAGAAAACAAAACAAAACACCAAAACTACTGTTGACAAATATTAATAAATGATACAAGTTAGTTAACAAAACTCTCATGCTTTCAATCCTGCTGTAATGTACCTTTGCTCCTTTCCTTTTTTTTTTTTAAGGTTTTATAAAATCTTTATTGACAAATAATTCACAGAGTATACAATTTGCCTGTCTGCACAATTTGATAGACTTTAGTCCAGCATCCTCATAGGCCCATGACACCATCACCACTTTCTATTTTACAACATAGCTGTCTTCAATTTCATATACACATATAATGTATAGTGATTACATTCCACCTTATTTTTTTTAAATGAACATAATATTTGCAACTGTAACCATTTTTAAGTTCACAATTCAGTGGCATGAATTACATTCAAGATATTAATTACGGGCTGGAGTAATGGCTTAGAGGTTAAGAGCACCGACTACTCTTCCAGAGGTCCTGAGTTCAATTCCCAGCAACCACATGGTGGCTCACAACCATCTGTAATAAGGTCTGGTGCCCTCTTCTGGTCATACATGCTGTATACATAATAAATAAATAAATCTTTAAAAAAGATATTAATTACACTCATGATATTAATTACATTTGTGGTATTCATTGATTACATTCCCAGTATTCATTCAATAACTATATTTATGATATGATTTATTACATTCATATTATGTCCTGATACTATGGTCCATTTGTAGGGCTTTTCCATCAGACAAAACAGAAACTCTGTACTTAAGAAATCACTGCTCTATATTCCTTTCTTCTCCATCTTGAGATAACATCTTATCTTTCTGTCTCTATGAATTTGTATAGATCCATATCTGTCACCATGCACAAAACTCAAGTCCAAGTAGATCAGAGACCTCAACATAAATCCAGTTACACTGAACTTGATAGAAGAGAAAGTAGGAAGTACTCTTGAACGCATTGGCACAGGAGATCACTTCCTAAATATAACACCAGTAGCACAGACACTGAGAACAACAATTAATAAATGGGACCTCTTGAAACTGAGAAGCTTTTGTAGAGCAAAAGACACGGTCAATAAGACAAAAAGACAGCCTACAGAATGGGAAAAGATCTTCACCAACTCCACATCTGACAGAGGGCTGATCTCCAAAGTATAAAAAGAACTCAAGAAACTAGACATCAAAATACTGAACAATCCAATTAAAAAATGCGCTATAGCGCTAAAGAGAGAATTCTCAAAACAAGACTCTCAAATGGCTGAAAGACATTTAAGGAAATGCTCAACATCCTTAGTCATCAGAGAAATGCAAATCAAAACGACTCTGAGACACCACCTTACACCTATCAGAATGGCTATGATCAAAAACACTAATGACAGTCTAGGTTGGAGAGAATTCGGAACAAGGGGAACACTCTTTTGCTCCCTTCTAGGTAGATACAGAAATAATTTAATAATATATGAACAATGTTCCACTAACCTGCACTGTATATCTTCTTGTAAAGCAACCATCATTGCTAAATGCTGGTCAATTTCTGGCTGGTTGGCAGATTCGCCTTCGCCTCTTAGAGGATCATGCATCAACTTCAGTTCACTTTCCCAAGGCAAGATATATGTATGTCCATAGTAAAATCCTAATGGGATCTTTGCTCTGGCATTTGTGCTTCCATAACGTCCAGTGACAGTTATCTGAAGTGAAGAGTTAAAAATAAGCAAACACGTACATGATACAATAAAAAAAATCTGAGCTATGTATTTTGAAAAATACAGATTTACTTCTTCAACTATATGTCAATGTATTACTAAGAAACATGAAAAATATATACATTTACTTTCTTAAAGCTTTTTACCTTCATGAATCTGCACACAGGTGGTGGTATTAAGTCATGAAGACTTAGTGAATGGGTGCTTATATCAGTTGCCACTACCAAATGCCTCCCATCCACTTCTTCTCCTAACGTCCATATGTCAATTGATAAGGAGGCCAAGTCTCCACAAGTGGGAATCAGTACATCTGTCAATAGTATAGGTCTTCCAAAATCCAAGGTCACAAATCTCCTGGCTCCTATGAAGGAAAAAGAAGTAAGTGACCCACCAAAATAGGGATCAAATAACCAAATTATATACTCAAAAACAGATTAAGCAATTCTTCGTAAAAAAAAAAATCAAGTTATTAAACTATAAATAAGTAGATAAGTAAAAATAGCTTTATCAATACTTATTCATAAAATCTCTTAATTGCTTAGTATGTCAAGGCTCAAGATTTGACCTCTCAACAAAAAGCTGCTAGTGATGGTGGAACTATTAAGGTAACTCCATGTAGTTAAAAGGGAGGTTTATTTGGGAGTTTTATTTACAACAGGTAAAAGGATAGATTACAGGGTCTGGGAGAGGTGACGTGCAGCCCAGCGGTGTTCTCTGGAGAACTCTGTTTCATCTACCATCCAACAACCAGGATTACCAGGAACCAAGAGAGCCAGCATATCTCAGCTCGTAGGCATGACAGTTACCAGAAGCCTCAATGCAGGTAGTACTTCCAGGTCAAAGCTGGAACAACTACTCACTACAAGCTAGAGTTTTGAAAGCCTGAGGTCAAAAATTTTAAGACAGTTAATTCGAAAGCACTCAGCTAGAGTAAAGTCTCATATTTATTTCAAACATTATAGTTTAACAACTAAATCAGTGAATACGTTAAAAGGTATATCTAATAAAGTACCTGTCTTTTATTCAGACACAGAAGAACATTTTCTGTCTTAGTTTCGCCACTAGATAGATTAGCCATACCAAGATGTAATTTCATTTGTAAGAGTCTTGTTAACTTCTGGGCCAAGAGTCTAATATACTGGGTTTAATATGTGGTAAAGCATGGTTGAAAGTACACAGTAACAGTACCATCAAAAAATATAAATCATAGGCTGGGCGGTGGTGGCGCACACCTTTGATCCCAGCACTGGGGAGGCAGAGTCAGGTGATCTCTGAATCCGAGGTCAGCCTGGTCTACAAAATGAGTTTCAGGACAGCCAGGACTACTACACAGAGAAACCCTGTCTCAAAATAAAAAAAGAACACATACTGCTCTTTCAGGAGCCATGTTTGATTCTCAGCACCCACATCAGGCTCCTTGCTCACAACCAACTCTAACTCTGGTTCCAGGGAAATCCAACTCCTCCACTCTCTGTGGGCACCTGAACTCATGTGCACAAAGACAGATAAGACAGACATCATGCATGCAAACACACACACATCCATTCACAAACTAATGCAGACAGACGTGCACACTATACAAATTAAAAAGAAAGCTTTTTTTAAAATGCCTCAAGGCCTCCAGAAGATACAGACAACTCAAGTGGCTGCCCCAGAATGAATAGAGCAAGCACCGTCTTTCTAGGTCAGCACCATATCAGAAAACTTGAGAACAGATTTCTATTTCTGGTCTTATACACAACAAAAACAAATCCCTTTATTGAAATAAAATGCAAATCATTAATAATACCATAATTCTTTTTCATTGAATTGGTATGAGGGGCAGTTTAGCAATCTTTACCATCTACACTCTGCAGAGAAAAAAAAAAAAAACGACTAAGATGTACAAGAATAGTGCTGATTTGACAGAACTATATTAGAAGAAAAGGCAATTTCCAAGAGTTTCTGAAACAATAAATAAAAGTCTAGTTCACTTCCTCACAGGCTCGTAGGATGCAGTTGTATCCATGTACAGTATAAACAACTGTACCCATACAGAGCAACAATTTTCCCTCTATGTTATCAGCACCAAAGCTCCTACCAATTAATAATTAAATGGGCAGAAAATACCAAGAGAATGTTATAAGCTTTAAATTCTCTCTTCTAGAGCAAATAAGATTCAATTATTAATATAATGGAAAGCACAGATATAATATGTCCATTTTCCTCCTAAGGATATTAAAATTTTGCTGTTGCTTTAGTATAGAACTGAATAGAATTAGAAGGTAAAAAATAGCTAAGATTTATTGGTAAATATGCATACTCCCACACCAATTACAGATTTCTGAAATACTCCATGACAGAAATGTAGATATAATGCTAGCTTCAGGACACTACCTTACAGCCTTATTTCTGGCATAATGGTAACTGAGCAACTACAGTTCAAGCAGACTATTTGTATCATTCATATTTCAATAGGCAAGATTTAGATAGAATAATCTCACTTTTTCAATGTAATTAGCCAACCTATACAACTTGCACCTTCCATGACTCTTATTCTTAGTAGCTAATGTAATTTGTTTGCAATAAGTCATAAAAGGGCCAACAGACTTAGGAAAGAAAAATAACTTTAGAAATGCAAAGATTACCTGAATGCATTCGCTCTATAATAATGGACTAGTGAGGTGGAGGCTGAAGAAAATGTGAGGCATGAGAAATTGCAAGGGCTAGACCAGAACCAAGTGGATTCTAGAAAAGAAAACAATGTAAATGTACTGATACTACTGTTGCTCTAAAAAACCATCTAACCATAGCATTAAACTAACTATTCTCATTTCCTGATACACATTTTGAAATATTTTATAAAAGAAAAGTTATTATCTATTGAAAACACCATTTACCATTCTAGACTTGTTGGAATTTTTGTTATGTGCAGCAAGATTCACTGCTGGGGGATCAATGACTGAGCCTGGAAAAAGCTGTGCAAGCTCGGCATTAATCACAACAGAAACTGCTTCCTTAGGGGGAGTGAGTGGTGGAGTCATAAAAAGTGGTGTTGTTTTTGGAGTAGGTGGAATAACATCAGATGGATGGATGAAAAATCCAGGGGCAGCCACTGGGTTGGAAGGCACAGAGTTGTGAACAGGACCTGCTGCTGATGCTGCTGATGCTGCTGATGCTGCTGCAGCTGCTGCAGCTGTTGTCTGGTGCAACTTGGCTTCCAGCTTTGCTTTCTGTAAAAGAAACAAAGGCAACACCTATAGAAGAATCCTGACTACCTACATTGTGAGGAGCACTCTATGATTCCATATAATGAAGTTAGACAGGATCAACTAGATCCTCGTTACATGAAGATGAAACTGGACTCAACAGCACAGGAAGCCCTGCCTCACAAGGACACATCTTGAAATGCTGTCTACAAATTTCCTGTACGTTAGGGAACTAGAAATGGAGCAAAAGATGAAAAGTAAGCAGAACAATTAAATGTAAATAATAAAACCAGGTTCTGCTAAAAACAAAATGAACCAAAAATAAATCAATGCTGACTGACCTAAGTTCTCAAGAGCAATTTGCAAAGTTTGCATTTAGTCAGCAATTAAATCTATAAACCATATTATCATTATTGCTATACTTAGAATTGAATTAATATAATTGGTCTTTTTAATGTCCTATATTCTCTACTCCATGAAAATTGTAACTGGTAACTTTACAATGTTTCTCCAAGAGTTTTTAAACATAAAATAGAATTAACTTCAAGACTCAACAAAAAGTATCATTTTCTCTCAATCATGTATTAAAAATGCATTCATATAATTTTAATACATTTAAACATATCACAAAGACTTTACCTCAATTTTCTGTTGCAAATGATTAGCTCAGATTGAACAACCTACTTCTTTTATGAAAATAATGGTCATTTTTACAGTACTTTTCAGCTTTTGAAGTTTAGAGACAGCATGAACAAAGAGCCAAATACTCTCCAACCTGTTGCTGAAGCTTCAAAAGCTGCTGCTGTTTCTCTTGCAGCACCTGTAGCTGTTGCTCGGCTGAAGCCATTGCATGAGAGAGAGACTGCAAAGCTACCTGGGCTGCTGAACTCAGGGCTGTCGAGGCTTCCCCAACTGTCCCAGATGATAGTCCACCTACTGCAGGAGTAACCCCGAAGGAACTCACTGGCATAAGACAAGGAAAAAACAAACAGACACCAGGATGAAGAAAAGGCTCACAGAGGTACATAGTCAAAGTACATAATTTGACATTAAAATTATATTCAGTATGTGACTTAAAAAAAAGAGGCTGGGATTTCATTCAGTGTGGTGGTATTGTGTTCCCCGAAATATTGTGTACCCTAATAAACTTATCTGGGGTCAGAGACAGAACAGCCACAATATTAAACATAGAGGATAGGCAGTGGTAGCACACGCCTTTAATCCAGAGGCAGAAATCCATCTGTTCAAGGATACAGCCAAGCATGGTGACTCACGCCTTTTATCCCAGGGAGTGATGGTAGAAAGTAGAAAGGTATATAAGGTGTGAGGACCAGAAACTAGAGACATTTGGCTGGTTAAGCTTTTAGGTTTTGAGCAGCACAGTTCAGCTGAGAGCCATTCGGATATGAGGACACAGAGGCTTCCAGTCTGAGGAAACAAGACCAGCTGAGAAGTTGGCCAGGTGAGGTTAGCTGTGGCTTGTTCTGTCTCTCTGACCTTCCAGCATTCACCCCAATACTTGGCTCCAGGTTTGATCTTATTAATAAGAACTTTTAAGATTCATGCTACAATTCAGTGCTAGGGCACTTGCCTAAAAGGCTCTGGAACCCGAGTAAAATCACCAGTATCATCATATACATATAACACTGCAATGTAGTGTTACCAATACTGATACTCAAAATCTAAGAGGGTCCTAGATCTCAAATCTCAAATCAAAAATTTGAGTCATGCCAGGAGGTGGTGGCGCATGCCTTTAATCCCAGCACTGAGAGGCAGAGCCAGGTGAATCTCTGTTAGTTCGAGGCCAGCCTTGTCTACAAAGTGAGTTCCAGCAAAGGGGCAAAGCTATAAGAGAAACCCTGTCTCGAAAAACTAAAAAAAAGAAAACAAAGCAATCTTCACCTTACTAGAACCTCAATACATATATATGTACTTTAAATCTGAAGTGTCATCAACACACTTCATAAACTAAACTTAGTGATTATTACCACAATGAAAAGATACAAAGAAAAATTTGAAGGACAACACACTAAAATTAACTGATAAATTCTTTTAAAACTCTATCCTTTCTATAACCAAAACCCAGGATTATAAACTGTGACGTTTCCTGTTGTTGGTATTTTTTAATCTGCTTCTTTGACAGGACTAGGAACTTAATTCAGCCTCTTGAGCACACTTGGTGTCTACCACTGAGCTATACAAGGCCTGTTACATTATAATGAAGAGGTTGAAATGGCACTTGCTTAAATAAGGTATCCAGTAAATCAGTTAAAGAAACAATTCAAGTCCTTCTATGGAAGAAATACAGACTTAGGCCAAAATACATATATCCTTTTTTTGTTGTTTTGTTTTCATTTTTCAAGACAGGGTTTCTCTGTGTAGCCCTGGCTGTCCCAGAACTCACTCTGTAGAACATGCTGGCCTCTAATTCACAAAGATCCTTCTGCCTTTGAGATTAAAGGTGTGTGCAACAGCCACCCAGTAAAAATACAAATATTATTTATTATAAAATTTTTAATTTTTTACGCCAAAATATAATTATAAACATAAATATAAAGAATGAGGGCTGGAGAGACGGCTCAGTGGTTAAGAGCACTGGCTGCTCTTCCAGAGGACCTGGGTTCAATTCCCAGCACCCATATAGCAGCTCACAACTGTCTGTAACTCCAGTTCCAGGGGATCTGACAACTCCACACCAATGTACATAAAATAAATTTAAATAAATTATTTAAAAAATGAGAAAAGTATATACATACACTAGAAAAAACAGAGAAGAAAAATCAAAATATTTCTGAGCAAAAATACTAAACTATTACAATTCTTTATTTTTTTTAAAACCACAGCAAGTGTAGATTTACTAAGGAAAAGTGAGGAAAACTCTTTAAGTTGGGAAGGATCCAAGGGAGGCATACCATATTATATTCTTTTACCACAAGCTCAAGATGTAGACTAGCAGTTTTCCAAAACAGCTACCTTATTCTGACCACAGGAGGGCAGTGTCTGTCTCACAAAACAAAAAAACAAACAAAAAATTCTACTGGAACTGTTCAAACTACAAAACACAATTTAAACAAACTACTCTTATGACAATATGATCAAACATGAAAAAAAAATTAGAAATCAACAGTATAGGGCTGGAGAGATGGCTCGGTGGTTAAAGGCACTGTCTGCTCTTCCAGAGGTCCTGAGTTCAACTCCCAGCACCCACATGGTGGCTCACAACCATCTGTAACCGGAGCTGATGCCCTCTTCTGTCTGATGCCCTCTCCATCATGCAAATGGAGCACTCATATGCATAAGATACATAAATAAATAAATCTTTAAAAAATTAACAGTATAAAGAACTCAAGGGCACGGCTGGAGAGATGGCTCAGCTGTTAAGAGCACCTACTTACTGCTCTTCCAGAGGACTCGGGGTCAATTCCCAGACGCCACACGGCCACAAACAACTGTTTGTATTCTAGTTCCAGAGGACCCAACACCCTCACACAGACATACAAGCAGGCAAAACAACAATTTCAATTTCTCCTTAAAGTAACGTTTCTTCGTAAATACACGTTTTTAACTTTTTTTTTTTTTCAAAACAAGACTTCTTACTAATACTCGTTCTGAAATGACTTCTAAATTCCGTATAACAAAATTGTGAGCGGGGGCGGGGTGTGTGTGCCCACTAAACACAATTTCGTCGGTCCACCTTCACTTTGGCTAAAGCAAAGTGGAGGCCCGGTAAACTACACGTCCCACCATGCATTGCTGCCTTATTCAGAGTAGGTCTCTACGGAAACAGAAAAAAAAAAAATTCTCCAAGTCCCACCTGTTACTTCGTTTCTAAACACCTCCTGCACTTTCAGCTCGGACGGCAAACACAAAAGCCTCGTGACCTGCCGTTGGCTCCCAGAGCCAGATAAGCAGGGGCCCCGGGGTCTGGTGGCACCAGCGCCTCGGCGGGGGAAACGCCACCGAGCTCCAGCGCTCCCCTCTCCTTTCCGGGGCTGGATGCACGCACAAGCCTCCTCCTGCCTGCATCCAATCGGGGCTCTCCAAGGCGACCCTAACCGCCGCCCTCTGCGCGCGCTTTCGAGCCCCTCAGCCCGGCCGCGGGGCCAAGTGACCTCCCTTCCCCGGAGACCGGCAGCCCGGCGAGAAAGCCAACTCCCGCCGGCCTTGCCCTCCGCGCCCCCCTCCTTACCGTCTTGGCGGCCTCCGCCCAGGTCCTGCCCTTCTTCCTACGGCCCTTTTCCCTCATGTCGGGTCCTGAGGCTCCGGCTGCCTTCCCTTTGATTTCGAGACGGTTTATTTGTGCAACTTCGGCTGTCCTGGAACTCACTCTGTAGACCAGGTTGGCCTCGAACTCACAGAGATCTGCCTGCCTCTGCCTCCCGAGTGCTGGGATTAAAGGTGTGTGCCACCACCGGCTGAAAGTATTTGTTGTTAATGATACAGAATGCATGTATAGGGGGCTAGGAATAAACCTCAGTGCAAACATTCCTGCCTCCCCTAGATACTGGGTTTTGAACCTGCAGCCTTGTGTTAGCCTTGTACCACTCAGCTATACTCCCGACCATTTTGTTGTTGTTTTTGAGACAGTCTCCCTGAATTATCCAGTTGTTCTTGAATTCTGTCTGTAGCTTGGGCAGCCTTTGAACTTGCCCTCCTCATTGCTCAGCCTTTCCAGTGCCTTCACCATGAAGGCACAGCTCTAGAGACAACCTATTGTCTAGCACGTAAGAGATCACTAGATGGGTTCCAGCAGTTCATACAACCTCTTTTTATTATTGGCAATATTTCCTGTCTCAAAAGCGGTGTCCTGGCACATTCTTGTCTTCCTAGCACTAAGGCAATTAGAAGCTTAAGGTTGCCCATGAGGTCTGCTGAGAAGCAAGTTCCAGGTCAGCCCTGGCTGTATGAGACACTGTGTCAAAAAAGAACCAACAATAAAAAGTGTGTGTGTGTGTGTGTGTGTGAGAGAGAGAGAGAGAGAGAGAGAGAGAGAGAGAGAGAGAGAGAGAGAGAGAGAGAGAGAGAGAGAGATGTGGATTCCTTTGTGGCTTTTTGAAACAGGGTGTCTCTCTTTGTAGCCCTGCCTCTCTCTGCCTCCTGAGTGTTGGAATTAAAGGGGTGCATCATCACACTCAACCTACATGTGGATTTTTTGAGTAAAAGATTGATACCTTTCCTCAAATTTTAAATTTATTTTTATTTATTTATACTAGGGAACAAATCCAGGACTTCAACATGTAGGCAAGTGCTCACCCACTGAGTTTACATCCTTAACTCTCAGTTCAAAAGGGCTATATTACTTAGAAATAAAAAAAAAAAAAAAGGTTGTTAGTAAGTTTGAGAGACCGTCAGCTACTGATCACAGGATTCTGGCAATTGATACGTATATATATTTATATATATTTTCACCAATCCCTTTAATAACTCATAGCACTATACATAAGATTCATGGTACATGCCACCTCAGTTCAAAGCCTGTCTCTAGTCAACTCAAGAAGGCCCAACTCAAGCCAAACCAGGGAGACCTCTAAGAGCTTGAGGCCCTAACCAGTCTTGACCAATTTGCCAACTCTAACATGCTTGCCTAAAGTCAGGTCATGACTGGGAACCGGCTCTACATTGGTTCTGCTCAAAGTCCATGCCTCTGACCCTACATGGAGCAATAGCAATGGTATTATGTGACAGACATTTCCTGGGGAAACACAGAGACACAACATGCTCATCTACTCACTTCAGTAAGAGAGCCCACAACAGACCAAAGTAAGAATTGCACCAATGTCCAATATGACGAACCAATGAGTTTTGTATTGGGGTCACTAACAAGAGCATGGGTGAGTGGTGACTTACAAGGAGCAGGAATGACGGACAAAAGCAGCTGCATCACCAGAGAGCCCAACCAACATGGGTGCAAGCTCAGAAAACTCCAGCTTGACCGAATCTCTCTCTCTTGTTAGGTGGTTTTCCTGATCAGAATCTTGTTTGTTTGTTTGTGTTTTGAGACAGGGTTTCTCTGTGTATCCCTGGCTGTCCTGGAACTCATTCATTTAAGTTATAAGAGCTAGTTGAGAAAAAGCTTAATCTAAGATCAAGCTTTCATAATAAGTCTCCATGTCCCAAAGAAAAGTCCAGTTACATTTGGCGTCCAACATGGGACATATAAATCCACATAGTGCCTGAGAAAGCTAATAAAAGTTCCAAACATGGAGATGGATGCAGCTTCCTGGTGAACCACAGTCTCTCAGGTATGCTTAGTGCTCTGGGCGTGCCTGTGGGACCCAAAGGGGGCAGAGCCAGCAGCCAGTGCAATGTGTTAATTGGAGCTGTGTGGCAGTCAGAAAACCGTGTGCAGGTGTGCACACACATACATACACACACATAGACAGACAGACAGACAGATACACACAAAAGCCAGGTACAGCCCGGAAAAAACCTCTGAACAGGTTACAGAGTGCTTAAAAATATGCTTAGGTGCTAAAGAAAGAAAAAATGAGTATAGACAATCATAAAATAAATAGTTTAAAAATAATAAAATAAAGTATTTTAAAAAGGAGTGAAGTAATATAAAAAAAAATTAGCCATGTAAGGATGGGAAATACACAAGATGCTCTGATCCTGTATGTTGCTCTATTGACTTTAAATGTTTGAACTGCTGATGAGCAAAGGACAAACATTGCTGAGAGATAATTAGATCATATATATAAAAAATACTAAATTAAACCAGCGTATAAATATTAAGGATGTCTTAACTTTAGAATGAAAGTCAAAAATTGTGTTGCATTGGAGGAGAGGTTATGCCTTTGTTTTCACATAAAACAAAAAGCTATGGATTTCTTCAAAATTAATAAAGATCATGTTTGATTGGGTAAGACCACCTAAAAATCTTGGCTACGGACATAAAGGAAAAACATAAACAAAAAGAAGTTATCTACAAGGCAGGTGACATATAAACTGATCCTTCTACATGGGAACAGCTCTGAGACTAAAGGAAATAGGATAAAATTTGTTGGCTACAGAGTACTAATGACAATTTGGTTATACAGTCCAAATGGATTTATAAAGCTGACAGATGCCTTTTACCTGCTCAAACATAGAACAATACAAATCATCTTTAGCTGACTTGTGCGCACTGCACATTCCGTACTTGTGTTGATGTAGATATATTTGTTACCTTTAAAGTTTGCCGGGTGGTGATGGCGCACACCTTTAATCCCAGCACTTGGGAGCCAGAGGCAGAAGGATCTCAGTGAGTTTGAGGCCAGCCTGGTCTACAAAGCAAGTTCCAGGACAGCTGGACTGTTATACAAAGAAACCCTGTCTCAGAGAGAAAAAAAAAATTATGTGTTTTCAGAAAGAAAAAAAAAAAAAAAAAAAAAAAGACCAGACACAGTAAAAACAAGTAGCCCAAGTGATCCAGCCTCTTAGAATGCCTCTGTTACAGTTTCCTCAAAATTCTACATCCAGAACAAATTTAAAGCTGCTAGTTGAGATGGTCCTCCCTCACAGACTACCCCACCCAGTACTTCACTTTCCCATCACACAGAGACTAAACAAAAAATAATACAGCTAGCTCTCCCAGGACTTGACCATTATCCCAGTTTTCTCAAGGTCCCATAAAAATGTCATCACCCCCAGACAACAAAAAGCAGCCTAAAATATACAACACCCACATTTCCAAGAAGTAGGGTGGGTAGTTTTTGGTCATTCAATGGGTTAAAAATGTTTGTCGCCGGGCAGGGCGGTGGTGGCACACGCCTTTAATCCCAGTGCTTGGGAGGCAGAGCCAGGTGGATCTCTGTGAGTTCGAGGCCAGCCTGGGCTACCAAGTGAGTCCCAGGAAAGGCGCAAAGCTACACAGAGAAACCCTGTCTCGAAAAACCAAAAAAAAAAAAAAGTTTGTCATCATTTGGGGGCTTGGTTGCAAATTGCTTGCTCTGCACTTTTTTTTTTTTTAAAGATTTATTTATTATGTATACAGTGCTCTGGCTGCATGTACCCCTGTCCACCAGAAGAGGGCACCAGATCTCATTATAAATGGTTGTGAGTTACTGTAAGGTTGCCAGGAACTGAACTCAGGACCTCTGGAAGAGCAGTCAGTGCTCTTAACCTCTGAGCCATCTCTCCAGCCCTGTACTTCTTATTTACTCAGTTAATATTATATGAGGTCTCTGATGAGGTTAAAAAACTAGATATAATT
The DNA here is from genome assembly GCF_004664715.2 of Peromyscus leucopus. Classification (NCBI taxonomy): domain Eukaryota; kingdom Metazoa; phylum Chordata; class Mammalia; order Rodentia; family Cricetidae; genus Peromyscus; species Peromyscus leucopus. Next base: position 34,893,781 of record NC_051081.1, read on the forward strand.
TTATAGTTTGCCTTATTACCAAATCAAAAAAAAAAAAACTAACAAAAGGGATGTAAAAGTTATGAGGTTGAGGGACATAAAACTTGTTTATCAAAGAAAGTGTTTTAACATCAAAAAAATATTTTGAGATTGGTAATAGAAGTTATGATAGAAAATAATTTAGGTATAAAACTTTGAACTCGCCAAGATAGGATAGGTAATATAGAAGTTTCTTCAAATTTGCCAAATACAAATGGACTGGACATTGTAAATGCAATCCTTACTTGACAATTGTTCTTTTTTTTAAAAAATGTATTTTTATTTTATTTACATTAGTGTTTTGCCTGAATGTTCGTGTGAGGGTGTCAGATCCCCTGGAAATGGAGTTACAGATAGTTATGAGCTGCCATGTGGGTGCTGGGAATTGAACCTGGGTCCTCTGGAAGAGCAGCCAGTGCTCTTAGCCACTGAACCATCTCTCCAGTCCCAGATAATTGCTCTAATTCTATATAGGTTTACTGTGTTAGAGTTAAAAACCTTTCCTTTTTATTTAGACAAAAAGGGGCAAAGGTTTCAGAATATTTGTTTACACTGTGTGAAGATGTGTCACTATGCTTGATTTAATAAAGAGCTGAACGGTCAATAGCTAGGCAGGAGAGAATAGGCGGGACTTCCGGGCAGAGGAAGGAACTTGGGATGAATCTAGGCCTATGAGAGATGCCAGCAAGGCACTGAAGAAGTCAGACATGTGGTACAGAGGAGATGTAACCGAGACACTTGACAGAACCTAGACAATAAAAACGGATTAAGTTATAAGAGCTAGTTCAGAAAAGGCCTAAGCTAAGGCCAGGCTTCCATAGTTAATAATAAGTTTCCATGTTGTTATTTGTGAGCTGGCGGCCCAAAGAAAAGTCCTACTATACTCTGTAGTCCAGGCTGGCCTCACACTCACAGAGATCCGCCTGCCTCTGCCTCCTGAGTGGGGAATTAAAGGTGTGGCCACCACCGCCCTCCCTGATCAGAATCTTAACCCCTGCAACTGTTGACCGCCATTTATACCATTGGTAGGCACCTTCAAAAATCAAGTTTTTATGTTCTCTGGGCGTGTGACCTTCTTGGAGCAAATGTTTCAATTTGGAGGGAATATTGCAAATAGAAGGAATAGGAATACGACCTTCAGCAAGTGGCTATATGGGGCAAAACTTGATGGTCTGGGCCAGACTTCCCATCTAAGTTTCTTACACATGTGGGAACTTGGACATACACATCAATGAATGTGAGTTTTCTATCCTAGTATACCTTGTCATCAAAGAGGGTGAATCCCCACTTTTTCCCCCTTCTGTGGGATCTGGCACTTCGCTAAGTACAAGATTTCGCTTCTGCAGGGCTATGGCCAGCAGGAGCATTGAGCAAAGGAGAAGACAGATAATATGTTGAATTACAACCTTCACATAATCCAGAGCCAGACACAGTGGGAAGCTGAGGCAGGAGGATTATGAGTTCTAGACAGCCTAGGCTACATAACAAGTTCTAGAATCGTTTTCAACTATGAATTAAATACCAGAAACTGGAAGAGAACAAAGATATGTCTGTGCCTTCATTATTATATTTGCAATGTTTTTATTTATGTATTTTATTGTATTTTATTTGTTCTATATGTGTGTGGGTGCATGTATGCAATGGCAAACGTGTGACAGGTCAGAGGACAGCTTTTAGGAGTTAATTCTCTCCTCTCATCTTGTGGGTCCCAGAGATCAAACTCAGGTTATCAGTCTTAGCAACAAGTACCTTCACTTGCTGAACCATCTCACTGGCCAACAGATGCATTTTTTGTGTGTTTTTGTGGTTGCTGTTGTTTTTAGTTTTTGAGACATGGTCTCACTACCACAGGTACATTTTTTTTTCTTTTTTTTTTATTGACTGCTTATTTATAAGGAGGAACTAGACAAAGGAGCACGAAGAGAAAACTAGAGTTGACTGGGCTGGGCTGGGCTGCAGGTGGCTAAATGCTGTGGGCCTGCAGGAAACAGGAAGGAAGGCAGAGGAACTGGAGGCCAGCCAGAAGTATCTGGGAACAGCCCAGCTGTGTGACTCTTTAGTTAGCACAGGCTTTGTCCAGCCAGATGTCCTCAGCATCTTGTTGGTCCCCACCCCCGCCCCCGAGTAATTTGACTATTCATTCTGAAGTTGTCTCAAATGTTCCTCATAATCACACAGACTCCTCAGAGGCCGAATACATTCTTCAAATTTATTTATTTTTGTTGTACTGGGAATTGAATGGAGGGTCTTGCTCATACTAGGTAAGTGCTCTAAACTGAACTATATCTCTACCCTCAAATCATTCTTTTATTTTTTTCTAATTTATTTATTTATTTATCTATCTATTTATTTATTTTTGGTTTCTCGAGACAGGGTTTCTCTGTGTAGCCCTGGCTGTCCTGAATGAAACTTACTCTGTAGACCAGGCTGGCCTCGAACTCACAGAGAGCCACCTGCCTCTGCATCCGAAGTGCTAGGGTTAAAGGTGTGTTCCGTTGCTGCCCTCTGGCCCTCAAACCATCTTTACATGCCCATTATAACAAGAGATTTTTTACATAGAGGGGAGACACAGCCGGGACCTAAATAGGTTTCGATTCCTCCTGACATTGTCATTTACTGATTGATAAGAAATTTTTTAAATATTTTTTTAATTCTTTGAGAATTTCATTTAGCATATTTTGGTTATATTCACCCCCTCAACTCCTCCCAGATCCCCACCACCACCACCTCCCTTAGCCGCTCCAACTTCATAGCCTTTACACCCATGGCCTCCCAGATGTGCTGTCCATATAATTCTCCATGGGGCCGGCCATCCACTGGATTTGGGTGACTACAAGAAGCCATACCCTCACAGAAAACTGACTCCTCCTCCCCCAGAGGCCATTGTTCCTCAGTTAGGGTTGGAGAGCAATTTATGTAGATTTTTCAAGCCCTCAGGGTTATCTCTTAAAAGATGCACTGAGGCTGGGTAATTAGTGGTGCATGCCTTTAATCCAAGCACTCTGGGGAGGCAGAGGCTGACAGATCCCTGTGAGTTTGAGGCCAGCCTGATTTACAGAATAAGTTCCAGGACAGGTTCCAAAGCTACACAGAGAAACCCTGTCTCCAAAAAAAAAAAAAAAAAAAAAAAAAAAAAAAAAAAAAAAAAAAAACAAAAAAACAACAACAAAAATAAAAAGACAGACTGACTTGCCCAATGAATACTCAATTTAGTGTCGTGCATGATGGTTCATGATTGCAATCCTAGTACTCAGGGAGGTGGAGGAAGAAGGATTGTTATGAGTTCCATGCCAGCCTGTACTACACAGTAAGTTTCCGAACAGTGTGCACTATATAACTAGATCTGTCTGCAAACAAATAAAACCACAAAGATGTATCTTTAGTAAGGCATGGTGATGCGTGCCTCAAGTCCTAGTGACTCAGGAGAGTAGCTTGAGTCCAGGATTTCAAGGCCCTGTCTCAATAAATAAAACAAAACATGGTGGCACACAACTTGAATTTCAACACTAGGAAGGTTTCAGGAGAATTAAAAGTTAAAAAAAAAAAAAAAAAAAACAGAAAGAAAGGGAGGGAAGGAGGGGTTGGGGGGTAGATAGAAGAAGGGAGGGAAGGAGGGAGGGTAGGAGGGAGGGAAGGAGGAAAGAAAGAAAGGAATGGACTAGAGAGATGGCTAGATGGTTAAGAATACTTGCTGTTCTTCCAGAGGACCTGAGTTCAATTCCCAGTACCCTGATCATGTGGTTCACAATTACACAATTTTAACTCCAGCTCCAGGGGATATAATGCCTTCTTCTGGTCTTCAGGGACACCTGCATTTATGTGTGAGGGGCTGGAGAGGTGGCTCAGAGGTTAAGAGCACTGGCTGCTCTTCCTGAGGTCCTGAGTTCAATTCCCAGCAACCACATGGTGGCTCACAACCATCTGTAATGAGATCTGGCGCCCTCTTCTGGCCTGCAGACAACACTGTATACAAAATAAATCTTAAAAACAAAAACAAAACAAAACAGACGAGTTCCTCTCTAAGCCTGGAGCTCACATATCCATTAGGCTAACTAGTAAGCCTCAGGGACTCCTTGTCTGCACTCCCGGGGTGTTGGAATCACAGGCCTACTCTGATACATCTAGCCTTTCATATGGGTGCTAGGGATCCAAACTCAACTTCTCATGACTTCCTGACTGGGCCATCTCCCAATAGCCTCTCTCAATTCAAAAGGTCTCTCTAGCTGGACCTTATTTTAGAGTGCGCATGTGTGGATTCCTTGCCATAGCATCGACGTGGAGGTCAGAGGGTAGCTTGCAGGCATCGATTCTCTCTCCACACTCCGTGTGGATCCTTGGGGTACAATCAGGCTGTCAGCTCTGGCAGCAGACACTTTTACTCACTGAGCAATCCTACCAGCCCTAGCCTAGTAATGCTCTTTTTCTTTCCTTCCATGCCGGGGATGGAACTGAGTGTGGTGACTGATATGTCGTGTACCCTAATAAACTTGCCGGAGGATCAGAGGACAGAGCCAGCCACTAGATTAGACACAGAGGCCAGATAGTGTGGCACACACCTTTAATCCCAGTACTGGGAAGCACACAGGCCTTTAATCCCAAGAAGTGACGGCAGGGCAGAGGAAGTTATATAAGGCGTGAGGAAACAGGAACTAAAGCAGTTCAGCTGAGACCCCCTTCCGGTGAAGACTCAGAGGATTTCAGTCTGAGGATGCGTGGAGTTGGTGAGGTAACAGGGGGTGGCTGTGGCTTGCCGGCTCTGTTTCTCTGCTCCTCAAGGCAAGCTTTATTAGGGTGCCCAGTATATCACCACAACCGAAAGCCTTGAACAGGCTACACAAGCGCCCTGACAGCCAACCTCATCCCCCAGCCGCAACAGGTAACTTTTCATCGAGCAATCGTTTCTTCCCTAGTGTGCTGATCGATGCACGTGGTCTCCAAAGACTTTTAAGCCCTTGCTGAAGAAGCGAGAGAGAAAGGCAAAAATGAAAAGCGAGCACAGGACAGAGAGGCCAAAGGGAGAGAAGCAGGCAGTCAACGACTCCGCAGTGACACTCATTCCTTTATTGTCAACCGTGTTCATCTGGACAGGGCTGGGGCCCGCAGGCTGCAGGCGGCACCTCGCCGGGGTGCATTTCAACTGAACAGAAAGGCTCCGTCCTAATCCAAGGGGACAGAGGCTCGGGTTCTATATATATATATTTATATTTATATATTTGTACAGTACATATGTCCCAGACAGTCGTATGTATAGAGTGACAAGAACGGGCCACTTTGTACCTTTATTTCCATAGCAACAGACATGGAAATTTGGTACTTATTAAGGCCCTTACTTTATCAATCAAATGTCTGATACATTAAAAAAAAAAGGGGGGGGGGAGAGACAGACTAAGACCCAGGACCTCTGGTGGCTCTGTCCCTAGGGTATCTTACATTGCATGTAGCGCCCCCTGCACAGGTAAACACGCACAAACACACACGCACACAAACACACATATACAATACCACAGGCAGGGGCTCCTCCTCTGACCACACTTTGGGCCTAGCCCTCAGGCTGGGGTGCTGAAGTGGGGTATATTGTGCTATAAGACTGTGAGGGACAAGCGACTCAGACAATGTGGAGTCAGTGTGTCCAGGTGATAAGTGGGGTGGTACATGCAGCTTCATCTACAAATGGCAACGAGGTTAGGGGGAGGTCCCACGCTGCCCAGGTCACATGGGGAGATTCCTACACACAACTCCTGCCCCAGATACAGCTAAACCTCTGATCCGAATCCTGAGTGTCAAATCATCACAGGGCTCTGCTGGAAAACTAAGATTGCCTTGAAGGTCAGACAGCCGAGAGGCCCAAGGGTCTAGTCCAGCAGAACAATAGAAAAAACACAACAGTGGAATTAAAAAGCAAGTGATCCTCAGCCGGGCAGTGGTGGCGCACGCCTTTAATCCCAGCACTCGGGAGGCAGAGGCAGGCGGATCTCTGTGAGTTCGAGGCCAGCCTGGTCTACAGAATGAGAGCCAGGACAGGCACCAAAAAACTACACGGAGAAACCCTGTTTCGAAAAACCAAAAAAAAAAAAAAAAGCAAGTGATCCTCGGAGGAGAACGTGATTGGTTTCAGAAGAGCTTAATTCCCAGAGAAGAGAATGGCCCACTGCCCTTTGCCACACACAAAACTTGCAGCAGATCTATCAGCTTCATGCATTACATAAATCACAGACCTGCGCATAAGCCAGGGAAAGGGACTCCCAACAGTAGGGCACCTGAAATCCTAACTTCCTGTTCGCTCGCACCACTGAAATGACTCCTTACCACCCACCAAAATATACATCTTGAAAATAAATCAACATATTTGGCAGTATAATCCTTACTAGTAAGAGAATTTCATTAATTTTTCAACCAATAAATAATAATTAAGTAATAAACTGTTCAATGTTGACGGCAGAAATGACTATTCCTAATCCAAGAAATGGTGTGCTCATCAGCATCTTTTGAGTAGCTCCAAGGCTTGAAAAAGATTAGATATAGGGCTAGGCATAGTGGTACACGCCTATAATCCCAGCACTCTGGAGGCAGAGGCAGGAAAATGGCTGCAAGTTTCAGACCAGCCTGGTCTACACAGTGAGTTCCAGGCCAGCCAGGGCTACACAGGGAGACCCTGTCTCAGAATGAAACAAAGCAAACCAAAACAACAGAAACAGAGGATCATGGACGTTCCCTAGAGATACATCCAAGAAAGCAATTAGGGAAGGAATATAAGTTTGTTGTAGGATAAATAGAACTGGATGATTTTAACTTAAATTTAAATACTTAAATTATTATTTATTTTCTCTGTCTCTCTCTTTTTTTTTTTTTTTGCTATGGAACCAAGGAAGATCTTAAACTTCTGATCTGCCTACCTCCATCTCCCAGGTGCTGGGATTAAAGGTATGCATGCACCACCATACTCAGTTTAAACCTGAATGTAAGAAATGTATTTAATCTTTAGTTATTTGTAGGTCTGTGTCTGTAGGTGGGTATGTGCATGTGTGTGCAGGTCACTGCAGAGGCCAGAAGAGGGTGCCAGATCCCCTGGAGCTGCCTAATGCAGATGTTGGGAACTCAACTTGGGTCCCTCTGGAAGAGCAGCAAGTGCTGTCAATCATGGAACCATCTCTCCAGCTTTGATTTATTATTATTATTTTTTTGAAATAAAGTTTCCTTATATAGAATGGGCTATCCTCATTGGCAATTCTCCTGCCTCAACCTGAGTGACTATAAGCAACTTTGTGGGATTGCATATATATATAAAAGCATTTTAAAAATAAAAACTGGGTATCACAGCTCACATCTATAATCCCAGCACCTGGGAAGCCACGGCAGGAGTGCCTGAAATTTGAGGCAAGGGCGGGCCACATAGCAAGCGGATACTAGTAGCAGGCGAGGGCTACACAGAAAGGCCCTACCGAGAGAGAGAGAGAAAGAGAGAGAGACACAGAGAGAGAGACAGAGAGAGAGACAGAGAGAGAGACAGAGAGAGAGAGAGACAGAGAGAGAGACAGAGAGAGAGACAGAGAGAGAGAGAGACAGAGAGAGAGACAGAGAGAGAGACAGAGAGAGAGACAGAGAGAGAGACAGAGAGAGAGAGAGGAGAGAGTTAGAGATAGCTCAGCAATTAAGAGCACATATTGCTCTTCCTGAAGACCTGAGTTCAATTCCCAGCACTCACAACCACCTGTAACTCCAGCTCCAAGGGGGTCCATGCCTCTGGCCTCTGCATCCATGTATACAGACACACATCGTTTCAAAATAATAAAAATCAATCTTAAAAAAATACGTTTTATCTTGCATGTAAAAAATAAAGGTCAATGAAAATTAACTTTTTAAAATAGAAATTTACTTATCACTTGCAATACCTGGAGACATTTTGGGCTGTCACAGAGGAAGGTGAGGAAGAGCCGGTCCACACAAGTAGTAAAGAATGGATCAAGTTTCAACAAAACAGTGTCCCTCCCCAAGATGTGACTAAGAAATAGGGGTAATAGGTAAATCTGGCAAAGATTGTGCCTGGGTGTGTTTCTTGTACTAGCCGGAGGGAAAAGCAAAGGATTTTGCTATCTGTATTTAGTAAGGGACAGAATGACACTGATTCTTTCCACTGTGGACTGAGATCGGACAGCTTCAGGGAACAGTGACCAAGGCCACTGTGAGGAAGCCACACCTCGCCTGAGGACAGGCAGTTTGTTCACCAAAGGAACTTCTTGGAGGAGACGGAAACAAAGGGACCCGAGGGGGACTTCCCTTGTTGACAGTCCACGCTGTTTCCACACCGCTCTGTTTCCTGCAGGTCTCATGGTGGCCACAACTGTTCGGTTCACAGTTCCCAGTACAAGGGTGGAGAGGGCTGGTAATGAAGTGGAGTTGGGGAAGCCACGAGTTCTTGCCAAGGCTGGAGAGCCCGGGGATGAGTCTCGGTGAGGCTTACTGAAAGTCCTTGGGGAAGAACCCTGGAGGCTGGAAGAGTCTGGGACCCAGAAAGAGGCGAGCGAGGCTCAGTCCACCAGGAGTGCCGGCCCAATGCCATTAGGCTATCGCTTGCCCTCCACGGACACCAGCAGTTTCCCAGCCCCAGAAAGTGGCGTCACGGGCTGCTCACCGTCAGACCAGAAGATGGAGACTATGGAATGGACGGGTAAAGGAAGTACTGTCTTCTCAGGCACTAGGCATCTTCCCTTCTGGAGGCAGCTGACATGAGGAGGAGCTTTGGGGCCTGACTGAGGTGTCTACCCAGTCAGAAGAAGGAGGCAGGCCCAGGCAGCTCAGGTGAGGGGATCTCTCCTCACTAACCAAGCTCCATGAATAAATAACATGAATTAAATAAAGGAGACATGGAAAACCAGCAGAGGCACCATCTGCCAGTTTCTCACCCCTTTACACACACTGGTATACACACATACACACACGCGCGCACACACACACACATGCATACATACCACGCACACGCACCAAGCATCAGATGCAATGAGTCAGGGTTGGCTGCCCTGTCCTAGGAGTCTGTATGATGGGCAGCCTGACTGAAGGCTGTCAATCATGGTCTACCACTGCTGCGGGGTGCAGAGGAGCGGAGGCCGTGGAGGCATGAGCGGTGGTGGGTGGGGTCCGCTGAGGACTCTGGCACCTAGAGACAAATCAAAGGAGAGACCAGAAAACAGAAATTCAAGGTTTTTCCTCTCTCTCTCTCCCTACCCCTCTCCCTCTCTCTCTTTTGGTTTTTTCGAGACAGGGTTTCTCTGTGTAGCTTTGCGCCTTTTCCTGGAACTCGCTCTGTAGCCCAGGCTGGCCTCGAACTCACAGAGATCCGCCTGCCTCTGCCTCCCAAGTGCTGGGATGAAAGGCGTGCGGGCCCCCCCCCCACCGCCCGGCCCCACCCTCTCTTTTAGTTGCCACTCAAACCCTCTCCAGCCTTGACCAACCCAGGCACTTCCCCTGCATCCTAAAGTCCAGGGCTCACTTTCACCACGGTGGCACTAACCAAGATCTTGACTTTCGCACTTTCGACGTGGAAGGTCTTTCCAGAAAGCTGTCCAACCTCATGAGCCTCTCCATGTGTAGAACCCGTGGATCTTGTTCTTGGTCATGAGAAAATTCCATCTCAAAGATAGCTGGCGGGGAAACATCCAACTCCAGAAACATTATATTTTCAGCCTGCGGTAAAACGATACATCGGACGTGAGCAGTAGCCTGTCTTCCGGGCACACTGGATCTTGGGTATCACGAGGATGATGGGATACTTAGAGGAAGCACCTGCTGTAAGCATCCCTTCCCCTTGGGTTTCTCTCCCTTCCCCGGCATCTTACCCTGTATCTGGGATGGGACCCCATTGCCATGGCAACCCGAGCATACTGGCTAATAGGTCTCTTGTAGCCCACAGCAGAAGTTGGCCGCTTCTTCATTTGACTGTTATTCCTAGAGAGAAAATGGAATATTAGAATGAATTTACTGTTGGTTTTAGTGGGCTTTCAGATCTTCCCAGACAGGGTCTCATGCAACCCAGGGTGGCCTTGAACTCGTAGCTGAGGGTGACCTTGAGCTACTGATCCTCCTGCCTCAACTACCAAGTGCTAGGATTATAGTCATGCACCACTACGCTCGATTAGAAGTGATTTCTTCAAACACGAAGAGCAAATGGCATTGTGAAGAATGCTAACCAGGTAGCTGGGGGGCCCTGTGGACTTCAGGTGCTAAAATTTCCTTGTTCTAGTACAACCTGACAGCTTAAATTGGAGAAAACACACACCTTATCTGTCTTACGTCTCTCATTTTTTTTCTCTCACAGTAAAAAGGGCTGATCACGTGCTGGAATGAGGACCCAAGTTCAACCCCCAGAGCCTATATGCAGTGGTTTGAATGAGTTGAACATTTGGTCACCAAGGAGTGGCACTATTTGAGAAGATTCTGAGGTGTGGCCTTGTTGGAGGAAGTGCGTCACTAGGGCCAGGCTTTGAGGTTCACAAAAGCCCAAGCCAGGCCCAATGTCACTCTCTCTTCCTGCTGCATGCAAATCCAGATGTAGAACTCTCAGCTACTTCTCCGCACCATGGCTGTCTGCATGCCGCCATGCTTCCTGCCATGATGATAATGGACTAAACCTCTGAACTGGAAGCCACTCCAATTAAATGCTTTCAAGAGTCGCCATGGTCCTGGTGTCTCTTCACAGCAATAGAACACTAAGTGTTGTGTGATATTTTGATGGCATTCTGATCCTCCCGAGACTGTCAATACAGTTTGTTTTGAATCAGAGGGGGGAGCTAGCTACTAGCTGACCAACATTAACCAAAGAGGTTTTGGAGGAGTGAGGACAGAGAGTCACAGGAAGTAGTCTGGTAGGGGGGCTTAGAGAGGGTCTGGGCCTTTTTGGACCAAGGAACCAGAGAGAGACAGAGACAGAGACAGAGACAGAGACACAGAGAGAAGGGGGTCACTGGTCTCTTCTCCACTGTTCTTTGATCATTCAGGTTCTTACCCCAATATCTGACTCCTGAGTTTTTGTTGATAAAGAATAATTAGGTAAACACTTCAACTAAGACACCATGTAAAAACAAAGATGCTAAGCATGGTCACATACATTTATAATCTCAGTTCTAGGGACACAGAAACCGGAAGAGCCTGTCCAGTTAGTCCAGCCTAATCGGTGAGCTCTAGGCCAGTGAGGGACTGTGTCTTAAGCAAAAGGTGGATGGTGCTTAATAATGACACCTGAGGTTGTCCTCTTATCTTCGAAGGCGTGTGCACACATGTGAGGTGTTCCTCAGCACACGGAAACACATCCATAAAATGGTTAAACTAAGGCCAGATGTGGTGGTGCATGCTTGTGGTCCCAGCAGGGAAATCAAGAGTTCAAGATCAGCCTGGGCTACATGAGATCTTGTCTAAAACAACCAAAAAGAAAGTGAGACCAGAGCTGTGGAAGTAGCCCAGTGGGAGAATACTTGCCTGCCACATTCAAGGCCTTAGGTTCAATCCCTAGTACAGCAAACACACAGAAATGGAGGAATGGAGACCGGTAGCATTTGTCCTTTGCTTTGAGACAGTACCTGCGTCAAAAGCTACACGGGGTGATAAAAACCCGTGGTTCCGGATTTGGGGTGGCCGAGGTGGAAAGATCTCTGCAGACTGCTCACCAGTTAGTCTGGTTTAATTGGTGAACTCCAGGTTTGGAAATAGACCCTGTCTCAAAAAATAAGATAAGAGCTGGCTCGGGTTAAGAACGCTGGCTGCTCTATCAGAGGTCTCCGGTTCGGTTCCCTGCACCTACATGGTGGCTCACAGCCATCTGTAACTCCTGTTCCAGGGGGCCGGATATTCGCTTCTGGCCATTGCACACATCCCGTACACAGGCGTACAAACACTAATATACACATAAAGTAATAGAGATTGAAAAATAAGATAGCTGGGTGTGGTGGTGCACGCTTTTGATCCCGGCACCGGAAGAGGCAGAAGCAGGCAGAGCTCTGTGAGTTCGAAGCCAGCCTGGTCTACATTTCCCAGGCTAGCCAGGGCTACACAGTAAGACTGTTTCAGGAAAAAATAAAACAACAACAACAACAAAAAAGGTAGGGCTAGTGAGATGGCCCCACTGTTCGGGGGCACTTACACTCTTCCAGGGGACCCAGATTCGGTTCTTAGCACACCCACATGGCAATTCACAGCTGTCTAATTCCAGTTCCAGAGGATCAGAATACCCTCTTCTGGCCTCTGAGGACACCAAGTATGAACACAGTACACATATATACATGGAAGAAAAACATTCATACATGTTAAATAAACAAACAAACAAATACATAAATAAAAACTCAGGCTGGGTGGTGGTGGTGCATGCCTGTAATTCCAGGGCTTCATTCATGATAGGCAGTAGTCTACCTACTGAGCTATATCCTTACCTCCCCCGCTCTGGAAACAGTCCTATGTCACCATCGCTGGCCTTCACAGTTCTTCATCTTCCTGCCTCTACCTCCCAAATTCTAGGATTACAGGCATGGGCCACCACACTCAGCCTCTTTTGTGCTTGTGATACAGGGTATTGTTATGCAGCATTCCCTGGTCAGGGGTGGTACTTGGGAGGCAGAAGGATCAAGGATGACCTTGAACTACATGCTGTATTCAGGGCCAGCCAGGGCTATAGAGTGAGAGGCTAACTTAGAAATAAATGAATAAATAAATACACAAATAAATTAAATAACAAAAATGTCTCAAAGTTGAACATGGTAGCATGTGCCTGAAGGACCAGCCACTTGAGGAGCTAAGGGAGGAGAATCCTTTGACGACAGGAGTTTGGGGCCAGCCTGAGAAATACAGAAAGACTGGTCTTTAAAACCAAATCAGGGGCTGGAGAGATGGCTCAGAGGTTAAGAGCACTGACTGCTCTTCCAGAGGTCCTGAGTTCAATTCCCAGCAACCACATGGTGGCTCACAACCGTCTGTAATGAGATCTGGTGCCCTCTTCTGGCCTGCAGGGGTACATGCAGACAGAGCACTGTATGCATAATAAATAAGTAAATCGTAAAAAATATAAACAAGCCGTGTGGTGGTGGCACAAGCCTTTAATCCCAGCACTCGAGAGGCAGAGGCAGGAGGATCTCTGTGAGTTCAAGGCCAGCCTGGTCTACAGAGTGAGTTCCAGGACAGGCTCCAAAGCTACACAGAGAAAGCCTGTCTGGAAAAACCAATATATATCAAACCAATCTCTCTCTCTCTCTCTCTCTCTCTCTCTCTCTCTCTCTCTCTCTCTCTCGGTATATATATATACCAAACCACTTTCTCCTGTGGCAAGGTAGGGACCAAAATTCAGAATTAATTTTTTCGTTTTATTGGTGTGGGTGTGCGAGCATGTGTGCACACACAGTGCCTATGAGCCATGGCGTTCATGTTGAGGTCAGAGGAGAACCTGTGGGAGCTGCTTTGCTTTCTACCATGTGGGCTCCAGGGACTGAACTCACGTCCGAGGAGGACTTAGCAGCAAGTACCTTCGCCTGCGGAGCCACCTCACCAGACCCCAAATTCAGGATGTTTTCAATCCAAGTCCAGTGTCCTTCAATCGTATTGTCATGATTTTGCAAAACAAATCTAGCATGGCTGGGATTGCAGATTGCAGATTCCAAAGTCCTCAGGTCACAATATAACTCTGGACAATAAGCTAGGAGCTGTGGGCCACTGCCAAACATATAACCCTTTATAAGTCATATAAACCCTTTATAAGTTATATATACTCTGTAAGTACAACGAAAGCTTATGTTTTTTTATTTTTGTAGTAGAATTGAACCCAGGCCCCCAGACATGCTAGGTAAATACCCTACCACTGAGTTATAGCTCCAGCCCTAAAAAGAAAGCTTATGAGAACTTAAAAATGTGTGCTGATAAGCTGCCATAATATGCAAAATTTTGCTTTCAAGGCAAATTTAACCAAAACTATGGCAGTGAAGGAGACAGAAAAGAGGAAAGGGAGAAGAGGACAGACTTCCCAAATAAGCTGACATGTCTAAATATTGTCCCAAGGTAGCACAGACTCCTTGCTTTGGAGAGGGGCTTGGGTGGGGGGTGACTCTCCAGGCCAGCGTCCTTGAATGAGGGGGGCTGCTTCTAACAAAAGCATCCCGAAGGGACAGCACGACCTCAGGTAATTCCTTTCAAACGATGTCTTTCCACTCCGGGCAGTCATCAGTGTTCTCATCCCAGACACCACAGGCCCCAGCAGAGCAAAGCAGCAGAACAATGAATGCCCTGATGTTTTGCATGCACTCCGGGAGAGACGAGGCTTTTGTGTTCTCAGCCCAGCTCCGAGTCACGTGTTGTGAGTTTCGGGAGCTGACTGGGAAGGAAAGAGTGTGTGTGTGGGGGGGGTTCCTTCCACAGCCGAGATTCCAGAGCATCCCGGTGTGAGGAACACCTCGTTCAAGGCCTTCCCTGCCCCCAGCCTCCCCCCCCCCCCCCCCGTTGTGAAAGCAGGGCTAATGGAGCAGATCATAGTCTGGCACATGGGAGGTAGCTCCCCCCCCCCCCCATCAGCCCATCCCTTTGGGGTTCTCTGTGGACTGACAATCACAACTGGGACTTTGATGATGAATTGGTTTTTTTTCCTCTATTCTAACCACCAACTGCTTTCAAAATTAAAAAGAAAAAGAGAGAGAGAGAGAGAGAGAGAGAGAGAGAGAGAGAAAGAACAAGGAAAGGGGTCTGCAAAGACTGCTCAGTGGTTAAGAACCCTGGCTGTGGTTCTCCAGAGGACCCGGGTTTGAGTCCCAGCACCACGGACAGTGGCTCACAGGGGATCATCTATGCTCTTCTGGCCTTTGTGGGCACCAAGAAAGTACACGACGCACAGACACATACAGGCAGGCAAGACACTCATAAAATACAAAACAAAATAAGGGAAAGAAAGAAAATAAGTTTTAAAAGTTATCTCAATTGGATGTGGTTGCACACGCCTGCAACCTCAGCACTGGGAAGGCTGAGACAGAAGGATCAAGGCTAGCCTGGGCTACACAGTGAGACCCTGTCTCAAAAAAACAAAATCATCTAAGTATGGCGGCCCCATGCCTATAATCCCAGAGTTGGGAGATGGATGCAGGAGGATCAGGAGTTCAAGGTCAGCCTAAACTACATGAAAAGGAAAAAGGGGGTGGTGGGCCGGAAGTATTGCTTAGAGAGGTACAGCCTGGCCACATAAAATCCAATCTCCAAAAAAGAAAAGAAAAAACAGCCACAAGGAAGAACAGTACATAAAGGCAAACCAAAGAGCCAGGAGTTTTGGAGGAATGGTCAGCGTTCAGGCTGTCCAATACCAAAGAGAACTCTGTCCTTCTGGGACTTTGCTTAAGAAGGGTAATGGATGTTGGGGATCTCTCCTGGAGCTGCCGTCTCCAAACCCCATCCCCGAGAAAGCCCACCACACAGCAGCTCCACCCCCAGAGGGTATTTAAGGTGCCAAGACTTCCCCTCATGGTTCCCCTTCATGGCTCCTCCTTTTCCTCTGGGGCCACCCAGGAATGTTCTGCTCAGATTAAATCTGGATTTACCAATTCGGCCTGATCTGACTTATCCCCTCGGGGGCGGTGTTACTACCGGGGGATTTAAACTTTTCAATGGAGCGCTAGGGAAATAGCTCAGTTTCTAAAGAGCTTGCCCAGTAGACAAGACGGCAACTTGTGGGAGTCAGTTCTCACCCGCCCTCCACCATCTGGTCCTGGGATTGAACTCAGATTGTCAGGTTTAGCTGCAGGCACCCGTATGCCCTGAGCCATTTTGCTACCCCCAATTATTATTTAAAGTGGCTTTTCTCGGGCTGGAGAGATAGCTCAGAGGTTAAGAGCTCTGGTTGCTCTTCCAGAGGTCCTGAGTTCAATTCCCAACAACCACATGGTGGCTCACAACGATCTATAATGGGATCTGATGCCCTCTTCTGGCATAAAGTTGTACATGCAGCTAGAGCCTAATATACATAAAAAATAAGTAAATAAATCTTTTTTTTTTTTTTTTTTTAAGTGGCTTTTCTGGGGCCAATGAGATGGCTCTATAGTGGTAAAGGCACTTGCCATGAAAGCCTTGTTGTGACTAAGTTAGATCTCTAGAGTCCACGTAAAAAACCAACTCCACAGCCAGGCAGTGGTGGTGCCTGGCTGAGACAGGGTTCCTCTGTGTAACAGCCCAGGCTGTCCTGGAACTTGCTTTGTAGACCAGGCTGGCCTCGAACTTGTGAGACAAGAGGCAAGTGGATCTGAGTTCGAGGCCAGCCTGATCTACACCTCGAGTTCCAGGACAGTCAGGGCTACACAGAGAAACCCGGTCTCAAAAAACAAAATAAAACAAAACAAAGCAAAAAAAGAACCAACCCCACAAAATTACCCTCTCACTCTCAGATGTATGCTAGGAGACATGTGTGGCCACACACAAATCATGCACACACTCATCCATACACAATAGTAATACATTAAAGAAAGAAAGAAAGAAAGAAAGAAAGAAAGAAAGAAAAAGAAAGAAAGAAAGAAAGAAAGAAAGAAAGAAAGAAAGAGAGAGAAAGAAAGAAAGAAAGAAACAGTTGGGACTGGTGAACCGGCTCAGCAGGTGGAGGCACCTGTGCCTTGGCCTGGCAACCTGAGTTCAGACCCTGGGACCTACACGGTAGAGAGAACCAACTTCTGTCATCCTCCGACATCCAAACGACTGCTGTGGCATGTGCACCTACCCACCCACCCCCCAACACACAATTCAATGTAATAAAAAAGTAAATAAAATTTTAAAAAGAAACAAAGTGACCAGCTGGGATTTAAAAAGATTAAAAAAAAGTATGTTTTTAAATAAAATTAAGTCAGAATACAAAGGAACGGGTGTCATCAGGGCATTGTCATACGTATGTGTCATATGCTGTTCTCATTTGTTCCCTCCCTCAAAACAGGGCACGGTGTCACCCATACAAGGAACCCCAGCACTCAATGAGGCAGGAGGATTGAACTCAGGAGTTCAGAGCCATCCTGAGCTACACAGTGAGTTCCAGGTCAGCCTTGGCTATATTGCAGGACTCAAAAAAACACGAAACAGAATGAGTATCCTTTCTGTCTCAGTTCCAGAAGAACACTAAACAGGCAATTAAATCTGATCTCAGGGAGGGAGGGAGGAAACATCCATGAATTACATAATTAAGGAACTGGAGAAAAACATACCTATAATAGAATTCTCTCAGTATGAAACTTCCTAAACGCGATCATTGAACTGTGGTTGCTGGAAGACAATGTTTTTTTTTTTTTTTTTTTTTTTTTTTTTCCATTTTGAGATAGGCTCTCTCTGTATAGCCCTGGGCTGGCCTGGAACTTGCTAGGTAGACCAGGCTGGACTCAAACTCACAATGTCACAGAGATCCTGCCTCTGCTTCCCCAGTGCTGGGATTAAAGGTGTGCATTACCACACCTGGTCCAAAAGGTGGTTAAAGAGTGCAGAATGCCACCACTGAAAAGCCTTTACTCGTTCGTACATTTGCTATTTCCAACTGGTATCACATCTGGGTGCATGGGGTCACACTTTCAAAAAGCAGACAGATTAAACAGGCTTGTAATGCACTGAGGCGCTACAAACCTCGTACCAGCTTCCACCCCAGCCTCGGGAAGGCTCCTGTCCTGCGTGGTAGTAGCATCTCTAGAATACAGAGAGTAAAGAATCCAGAGAAGTACTGTGTCCCTCTAGCGCTCTATACAGGTTGATCCCGCTGGGTGAGGCACTCGGTTGGGTTTGAATAGTCAACCTCGTTCTACGCGGCTCCCAGCAGAGGGCGCTGCACACCTAGCTATCTGACGCGGCTGCACCCAAGGGCTCCGCTTCCCGGTAGAAACAGGTGGAACTGCTGAATCACCCAACTGAGAAGCTGGAAAGACTGGATCAGGCCTCTTAGGTGCCCGGATCTGGTACGTCTCAGTCTTCCCCTCCGGACCATAAACTTAGACTGAGTCTAACTTACCTTCTGCCTGTATTCTTACACAGACCAGACACACAGCAGCGCTGGGCAAACGTTAACAATTGTTGCTATTTCTGGCAAGCAACAAAAGCACAGATGTGTATCCACCAGAAGTAGCCAACTATTTTTCTTTGTTTGTTTGTTTGTTTTTGTTTTTGTTTTTTCCGAGACAGGGTTTCTCTGTGTAGTTTTGGTGCCTGTCCTGGATCTCGCTCTGGCCTCGAACTCACAGAGACCCACACCTGCCTCCCGAGTGCTGGGATTACAGGCCTGAGCCACCACTGCCAGCGAAGTAGCCAACTATCACACTGGAAACAAGAGGTGCTTCCCCCCCCCACACACACACATCCCTCCTCTTACAGGCTCCCTTGGCATCCCAGACCAGGGAAACGCTTCCTTCATGGAGACCCCACACAGGCTTAGATCCCGGGAAATCCATCCTCCAGGTGCAACTCCTTTATCCACTCCCCAAGGCCCAAACATCTGTCTTTCTGCAGACAGGGCCTCAAGATCCTCGCCACCCACAACCCCAGGAGAGGCCCGCAAGTCCCTAGGTCCAGACAAACGGCCGGAAGGACTCACACTCCGGCTGGCACCAGTGGCTGGAACTTCCACTGTTCCTCCTCACAGTCCAGGAAGAGGCGGTTCATGATCTTGTTCTTCTCCTCAGGGGGGATGAAGTTCTCAATGATGAGGTACCTGGGAGCCGGAGAGATAGAAACGGGAAGCGGGGGAGGGGTTACAAAGGCAATGGAGTGGCGGGGAAGGGGTGCCATGCTACAGAAATAACGGAACTGTTTCTGTCTAATGCAAAGGTTGTGGGTTGGGAGCCTTTGGGGTTATTTTCCGATCAGCGCTCAGCCTGCACTTTGGGGGAGGGAGGTGGAGCCATCAAACTAGGCTAAGGAAGGGGGACAAATTTAAGAGCTGGCCTATCTCCTGAGCCCAAGGTTCAGTGAGAGACCCAGTCTCAAAATAATAAGGTGAAGGGAGATAGAGAAAAATTCCCGGGCTGGAGAGATGGCTCAGAGGTTAAGAGCACCGACTGCTCTTCCAGAGGTCCTGAGTTCAATTCCCAGCAACCACATGGTGGCTCACAACCATCTGTAATGAGATCTGGCGCCCTCTTCTGTATACTTAATAAATAAATAAATCTTAAAAAAAAAAAAAAAAAAGAAAAAAGAAAAATTCCCCCAATGTCATCCCCTGGCCACCATATGCTAATCATAGGTGTGCACACATACATACACACACACACACACACACACACACACACACACACACAAGACGTACAAGCTGGGCAGGGTGGCCCTACCCCTGGTAACCCAGCAACTGGGAGGCTGAGGCAGGAGGATAGCTGAAAGTTCTAGGACAGGTTGAGCTACAGAGTAGGACCCTGTCTTATAAAACAACAATGCCGGGCGGTGGTGGCGCACGCCTTTAATCCCAGCACTCAGGAGGCAGAGCCAGGCGGATCTCTGTGAGTTCGAGGCCAGCCTGGGCTACCAAGTGAGTTCCAGGAAAGGCACCAAAACTACACAGAGAAATCCTGTCTCAAAAAACCAAAACAACAACAACAAAAGCAAACAGAAACTCAAACAAAGGGGGAAAAAGGACACTCAAGTGAGTAGATAGTCGAGATACGGCTTTCAGAAGAAACTCTCAGAGAGGCCCTGAGGAATTTGGGGAGACATGGTGACCCAGAACCAGAAGAGGAGGTGGCCTACTTGAGCTTGAGTTCCCGGGTCTGCTCGTTCTGCGCCTCCTCCAAGTCCTGCCGCACGCGGATGTATTCCTCATGTTGGTCCTGGATCTCAGCCTTCACCGCCTGTAGCTTGGCATAGAGCTGGACATGCACAGATGTGGCTCAGAAGCTGCTCCATCAATCAGGCCCCAGTCACCCAGCCTGGCCTTCGCGGGCTGCAGGCTCGGCCTAGAAGGAGGCTGGGGATCCTGGTCTGAACTCAGAATGGCTGCCCATCCCTATGAACCAGGATGGGCTATTTCAAGGGCTGCCTATGTCCTCACTGTGGTTTGGTCCCTCCCATCCACAGAAACCATAGACTGTTATCTGTGCTCCCCCTTTCTCCCTCCCCCCCAATATTGGTATCACAGGGTATTCATAAACAGAAGAGTGGAGATGAGCCAGGCAGTGTTGGCACACATCTTTAATCCCAGCACTCGGGAGGCAGAGGCAGGCGGATCTCCGAATCTTCTAGGCCAGTCTGGTTTACAGAGCGAGTTCCAGGACAGGCAGGGCTACAGAGAAACCCTGTCTGGGGGTGCGGTGGGGGGAGTGGAGCCAGGACCCACGTCTCATTCTGGAGATCAGGGTTGGAACTGGAGGCTGAGCCAGTCGGGAAGGTGGCTCACCTATTTGGGAGTTCCCAAAAGTCAGGGCATGGGAGCCAGCAATGGCTTTCCCGTTTCCCTCCGAACCCACTGAGTGATGTCCTTGTAACTGCTAGAGTGACTGGACCTGGCCTGGCTAGCTCCAAGGTGGTCACAACAATAATCCCGGGTGCTCTCCTGCCCCTTCCCTGACTCCACACTGGAATTTCCTACCCTAGACCCCCATCTCAGGTCACCTCTTTCTATGAATTTTGCAGGATCCTGGTGACCAGATAGGTCCTTGTCCCTTGGCACGGTGGGGAGAATTTTGTTTTCCTCTCTGGGCATGAGTCAGCATAGCCTTATCACATTTCAGAACCCAGCTACCAAAGCTATGATTCACTGGTGACATCCGAAGTAGAAAAGTCAACCCTGCCCGTGAGGATGACCACCCTGTGGACTGGAAGTGACACCAGACTCCTGCCTTCTGACTGTCCCCCACCCCATCAGCCCTGTCACTATAGCGCAGCGGTTGGGCAGTGGGGAGGAGCCCTTGAGGCACCCTCTCTGGGCTGGTGACTCTTACGCAGCCTGGTTTACCCCGACGATCGCTCGTCTTACCTTCTTGAGCTTCTTGGTTTTGACCTCCACCTCCTGCTGCAGGGACGAGTAGGTACCACGCAGCTCCATGGTCTCCTCATCTCGGAGCAGCATCTCCTGCTGCATCTCCCGCTCACGGCGTTTCTAGGGCAACGCACGGCGAGGGGGGGTCACCACGGAAAAGCAAGGCACACGGGAGGGCCAGCCGCTAAAGAGCATAGGGACTGGCTGGCTTTGCCTGTCATAGGGTCTGGCTTTACTGTGGTCCTGGGTATCAGGGGTACCCCATGGCTCGTGTTCACTGTTCCTCACAATTCTAAGTGGAACACTGGACACGGAGCCCTCTTCTCAGCTCCTGTGAACAGAGCTGTGTCAGGTGTGACCCTGTGTACCTGGAGGACCCCAGCCCTAAGAGCTGGCATTCTCTGGGGACATTCCCTGTAGTGTCACGGCTGACTGGTAACTAACTTGAGGACTTAGGAAATAGCCATACAGTTGGCAATGCAAGGCTCAGGAGTTAATGCCAGAGGTCTTGCGGAGGCTAGCTGCATGGAAAGCCACCCCTTCCTCTCACCCAGAGAGAAGACCCTGAGCAGGTAGATCCATGGAATCCAAGTGCCTCAGCCTGGGTTCTCGGCATTATAATTCCAGGGTTCGAAGTCCAGTCTACCCACGCATGACCTCACGGCCCCATGCCTCAGGTTTTAGGGAACCTGAGACCTAGCCGCCTCACCTGCTCGGCAATCTCCTGCCGCTTGAGTTCCAGCATCTTCTGTTGCTCGTTGGTGTGATCCATGATGTTCCTCCCCCCGATGAGCAGCTTGCTTTCCATGGCCTGAGGACACAGCAGGGTTCAGAGATGGCATGGGCGAAGGTCCATAGCATCCCAGTTGGGTAACACGTGGTTCAGACTAACCTCAAACCTTCTGTGCAGTCCAGGACGACCAGTGCTGGGGTTATACGTGTGGACTGCCACACACAGCTTTATTGGTCTGGTTGGGGTTTTTTTTCGTTTTTTTTTTTTTTTTTTTTTTTGAGAAAGGATTTCACTATGTAGTGTTGGCTAGCTGGAACTTATTCTGTAGATCAGGCTAGCCTGGAACTTGTGGCAATCCTCCTGTTTCTGCCACCTGAGTGCTGGGATTGCAGGTATGTGCCATCATGCCTGTTGACAACGTAAGAGATCTCCTCTGTCTCTGACTCTCTCCCCCCCTTCCTCCCTCCTCCTCTTCCCTGCGATCCTTCTAGAAGTGGACGTAAGGCCTGTCCGGATGGAGCCTTGTAGCTGCCAGTGGGAACTGAGTTTCCCCCTCCAGGCTCTAGGGCGGTAGCACAAAGCTTCTATTGTGGACAGGATCCTTAAGGATGAAAAAGAAGGAACCCCTTTGGGAATATAAGGCACCTGATCTCTTTGCTATGGATACGAAGGAACGGCTGGGTCACCATGCCTGTGAGGAGGGTGGGTGGCAATCTATTCCTGGCAACCAAGCCCCAGATGGCATGCAGCAGGAGAAGAAAAGGCAGTCACTGGGCAGCCCAGCCCTTGCACCGTGTGGTTCCTGACTCAGGAAGACAGCTCATCACTTGGGCAGCAGGAAACCTCGGTCTAATCTTGGGCTGCCGAGGGAATCGGAACAACCCAAGGAAGAGATTCCCCAGCAACAAGGGACAAAATGAGGCTCCAGAGGCTACTGAGCTTTAGATGCAACCTAAAAGACTCCTGCTCTGCCCGCTAAGCCAAAGGTGCCCGCCAGCCATTCCTCTCCCTCCTCACATCTGCCGTATTAGACCATCACTTCATTTCCGGAGAGCTCACAAACCCAGGCAGCACAATGTCAGAGGCTGCAGAGAACCCTCAACAGACACACGAGCATCTTCCTCCCTTAAGACAGTTCAGTCTCCCCATGTAACAAAATGAAAAGACAAGAATAACTAGTCTGGACCACCCAGTTAGAAAATAACAGAGGAGAGATCCACATAGCATGTCCCCAGCCTCTCTGAGCGCTCCATGCGGTGTGAAAACCCCCACCCCATCAATGCCTTCAGCAGGTGCTTCTGGAGCCAGATGCCGACGCGATAATGGATCTGTACAAATGCATGACTCCATAAAATGCACTGTCATTGTTGCCAATAAGAGGGCATTTTCCCAGGCCGGACGACTGTCCTCTGATCTCATCGCCGGCCTCCTGGCAGGCTGACATCACCTTGAGCCGCTGGAAAAGACTGGCTGTCTCCCCACTGGAATTTTTCCCGGTGGAACCACCTGACATGTCTGAGGACTCTCAGAGATGGGGGGGGGGGGAGTGCTGCCAGGCCGGGGGAGTGGGCAGCTGCCTGTGAGTGTCACATCATTGGGAACAGCAGGACAGGGGTTAAAGGACGCTGCGGGGAGGTCAGAGGGTAGCTTGTGCAATATGGCGGTGGACACAGAGCAAAGCCAGGCCAGTTGGAGAGGCGGGAAGCTCACATAAGCCCCATGCACTCACAAAGAAAGGAGAGAGAGCAAGAGGTTAGGGAGGGGCTGGCTATCCTGATGCCACACCACAGCCCTCTGCACCCCTGGATAACTGTCTTACCATCTAACCCGTCACACTGTGTCGCAGACTTAACCTGACTCCTCTCAGCTCAAGGTCATAACTAGGATAACCCTGAAATTTGGTGCCCTTGGCAGCTTGCTTCAGCGCGGCCTCACCCCTATAAATGGCCAGTCGTTAAATGTTGCTTATCACAATTTACATCACCGTCTCCTTTTTGTCCTTACTGATACTGATTGACCCCACTGAAATCTTTCAGACTTGCCTGGACCACCCATAGGCTCCTACAGCCTCGGTTTCCTCTTCCATCCATCCATCCTCCAAATCCACAAGTCTAAACAACTTCTCCTCTGCTCAGATTATCCAGTGGGCCTCTACTTCCCACAGGAGGAAATCTAATGTTCTCTTCTCTCCTCTCCACAGCTACCCAGGAAACGGCTACTTACCTTGCAAGACCCAGCAGGAACAGCTTAGGAAAATTTCACTGAAGCTGCTTGTTCAGACCTCCGCCATAACCAGGGCACATTCCTACAGTTCCCCCATAGCAGAAACATTCCATCTTATCCCATTAGCTCCATCAAGGCAGGACTAATGCTTCCTTCATAGGTCAGGGTCCCCGGGGTTCAGCACAGTATTTGACATAAAGCATTCCCCTTGAAGTGTTTGAGGAATGGAACAGAATCCTTGGGCTCCTCCCAAGGGGGAGGGTCCCCAGCCTTTTTTTTTGGGGGGGGGGAGAGCTCTATCTAAACCTCTTCTTCTATCCATCAACTCGTGTTCCTTGTCATGGGGTCACAGCATCTGTGGTGGTGGGATAGGTGTGACATAAAGCCCCCTACTGCTGACGATCACGGGTCTCTGCGCACTCTCAACACCTGGGCCTGGCATTTGGTCCAGTCTCCATACCTGGCACATTGCCCGTTCCAGCCCCGCGTCTTTAGATGTCCCTCAGCATTTTACGTAATTCTAGCATCCTTTACTCTTTGCCACTCAACAAAAAAACAATACTTCTCGAATTTTGCTGCCTATTGGAATCACCCGGGCAACTAACAAACCACCCAGACTCCATGATATCAGAGTCTGCCTTTTCTGGGCCCGGGGGTGTGGCTTGTTGTGTAAGCACAGGTAACCCGAGTATAGACCGACAGAGATGAGAGGGGTGAGGGAGACAGGAAGGTCCCTGGGACTTGCGGGCCAGCCAATCTAGGTTCACTGAGCTCCAGGCTCACTAAGAGACCTTGTCTGGGAAGTGATAGAGGAAGACGCCAGTGTCAATCTCTGGCTTCCACAGGCTCACACAAGCTTGCGCATCTTGTGTCAGCATGCGCGTGCATGAGCAGGGACACACAACACACACACACACACACACACACACGAATCTGCATTTTCCTAGGTCCCCCCCGGTGACTTATGTGTCCCCGTGTTGAGGACTTTAGGAAACAGGACCAGCTACAAGAAGAGCAACATGTTTTCAGCAACAGAAGACCGTGCCTGCCTGACTAGCCTCTCGGAGTTCTTCCAAACTGGGACACAATTACTGCAGCATTAGGGAAGCCAGTGGCCAGGACCTGAGATGTTAAAATGCCGCCCCGAGCCCCCTCCCAAGGTTGTACATCCGAGATTATTCTGCATTGTATGGAGTGTGGGGATGGGGAAAGGACAAGAGCGTACTCACAGAGAGGGAAGTGCATCAGGGTAAGGAAACACAGGCATTTCTCTGAGTGGAAAAACGCCTAAGTGTAGTGGGATGGCAGGACTGAGCTCTGCTAAAAATTGTACAAAGGAAGCCGGGCGGCGGCGGCGCACACCTTTAATCCCAGCGTTCAGGAGTCAGAGCCAGGTGGATCTCTGAGTTCGAGGCCAGCCTGGTCTACAGAGTGAGTTCCAGGACAGCCAGGGCTGCACAGAGAAACCCTGTCTCAAAAAACAGAAAAGAAACAAACAACAACAAAAATTGTATGAGGAAGCATGTACGGATCAAATGTTCAGTTTCACAGATACCCCCAAATCATTCTAGGTCATAAAGAACAATGTGAGCTGACTGAAAAAAAATAAACAAGTAAAAGGCAGGTAGGTGAGCTTCTATTACAGCTTTCCATTTGGGGGGAAAGTGACCCTAACACTGCTCATTAAATGATAGCTGTGGACAAGGCATTAAGAGCCAGAATAAGACAGGAAAGCAAAGGGAGAAATTCTCTTCTGCTCCCAGAAGACATCGGCTTAATATGCTGCTACAGCTAAAAAATCCAATAGCAGTGGGCCGAGGACCTTCGTGAAGGCTTTTTGGAAACAAAACAAAACAAATTATCCCCTTGCAGAGAACCACGAGGCAGCCGAATCTGGAGTACTGTGTACAGTTCCATTCTGAATCTCCAGAGACTCGAAGGAGACAGGACACCAGAGAATGGCAGCAAAGGCCTTCTCAGGGCTACTGTAAGAGATGGAAAAATAGGATTCTTCAGGCTGCGAAGACAAAGAAAGATCAAGAGGATAGGCCCGGACATGATAGAATCAAAAACAGCTGTGAGAAGCAGCGGCCCCGACTTTCCCGTTCAATCCTAGTTCATACATTGGACATCAAAGCAGCTTTTAGGATACCTGAGGGGAAGACTGCCTGGGTAATGCTGCATGCCTATCAACCCCAGCACTGTGGAGGTGGGAGAAGGAAGATGAGGAGTTCAAGGCCAGTTTTCGCTACATGAGACCCAGCCTCAAAAAAACAAACTAATGAGGGATGGAGAGATGGCTCAGTGCTTAAGAGCACTTGTTGCCTTCATAGCGGACTCAAGCCTGGTTCCCAGCACCCATGACAGGTGGTTCACAAAGGCCTGCAACTTCAGCTCTGGGGAAATCTGGTGCCCTCTTCTGGCTTTCAGAGGCATTTGCACTCACATGGCACATCCACATCCACATCCACATCCACATCCACATCCACATCCACATCCACATCCACATCCACATCCATCCACATCACATTCACATCTATCCACATCCACAGACATTTTTTTCTTTTCTTTTCTTTTTTTTTTCTTTTTTTTTTTTTTTTTGGTTTTTCAAGACAGTGTTTCTCTGTGCAGTTTTGGTGCCTGTCCTGGATCTCGATCTGGAGACCAGGCTGGCCTCGAACTCACAGAGATCCACTTGGCTCTGCCTCCCGAGTGCTGGGATTAAAGGTGTGCGCCACCACAGCCTGGCTAGACATTTAATAAAAATAAGTAATAAATTAAAAATAAAATGACTTTGGGGGAAAAAAACATAAATGTCACAAATTTCCTAGCATAGCTAATTTCTTTCCTCTTTCTTCCCTGCCCACTGGGCTAAGCCACATGTACACACACTTTTCTTCACTTCTACAAACACACTTAAAAAGACGAGTTGAGTCACTCAGCGAATAAAGGTGCTTCCTGTGAAAGTCCAGAGCTCTGAGTGCAGCCCCCTAGAACCCACACAAAAATCAATGGAGAGAACCAACTCCACAAGGCTGTCCTCTGTTCTCCACAGGTGAACTGTGATAAAAATGCATGGACATACACACTGATAATAAATTAATTTCTAAAAATTACAAGCCATGTCCTGCTGTTTCCACTCATATTTCATTTGTTACTTATAGAATATTCCCAATTATAATTTTTTTTTTTTTGAGCCAGGGTTTCTCTATGTAATAGTCCTGCCTATCCTGGAACTTGCTTTGTAGACCAGGCTGGCCTCAAACTCACTGAAATCTGCCTGCCTCTGCCTCCCAAGTGCTGGGATTAAAAGAAGGCATCACCACACCCAGCTGAGGCTCTCCTTTATATCTATTATTGTAAAAATTAAATGATAATATTTCATGCTAATTGTTACTGTAATAAAATTGTTTTCAGCTAGCCTACAAAGCCAGTTCCAGCTGTTATACAGACAAACCCTGTCTCAAAAAAACCAAAAAAAGAAAGTGAGCCTCCTCCCTCCTCATTTAATTAATTTAATCATCAGGTGTTTTTTTTTTTTTTTTGTTTTTGTTTTTTTTCTCAAGACAGGCTTAGGAGTGAATGTAGCCCAGGCTGGCCTCCAACTTGATATATAGCTGAGGATGGTCTAAATGCCTGCTTTTTCTGCCTATCCTCTAAGTGCTGGCATTACAGGGGTGTACCAGCATACTTTTATGTCCTCCATGCCTTCTTGGTGGTCTGTCTCATCAAGGCCTGACCTCTCCTTTCCCAACCACTCTTTCGTGCTGCTTGGGGGTGCTTTGTTGTTGTTGTGGTTGTTATGTTTGTTTTATTTTTATTTTGAGTCAAGGTCTTGCCAAACAGCCTAGGTTGAGCTGGAACTTACTATATGGACTAGGCTGTCCTTGAACTCATGATCCTTCTGCCACTCAGGCATGTTCTACGATGCCCGGCTGGGGGTGACTGTTAGGTGAACATAGACTTTTGATTCATAACAGGACCGTTTATTCAGGCTCCATCCTCAACGACCTATACCTAAGCCCATATTCTCCTTATCCAAAGGCTACGCATTACAGAGGTCTTTATCCCATCTGGACTCTGTCAAACAGAATTTGGGCTAGCAATCAGGCCTGGCATCTAAAGCATCACCCAAGACTTTGAGTCCCCCAAGTCCCAGCCATCCCCCCACAATCACCAGGGCAGGAGTCTCAGCCTGTATCCTCTTAGGGGCCCTTCTTGGACCTAGAATTGCTTCAAGACCCCTCCTGCTGGCTGGACCTCCACGAAAAGATATCCAGGATGGTGACTAAGTGCTCATTTCCACCCCATTCCATCTATTCAGTGGCCCTCTCCTCCGCTGCTCCAGCCCAGGCCAAGGGACAATGAAATCTGCATTAGCACTTCCCCGAGAAGGAAGTCTTGCACACTCACCCAAACGCTCAGTGTCTGCCAAGGCTGGCAGACAAGACCAGCCTTGTGCTAGGAGAGGGGGCTGCTTCTGGTATGAACTCAAGATGGAGTCCAGGTGCAGGGTCCTCAGCCCTCCTCCTCCTCAGTCTTAGCCCCGTGACATTTTACTCCCACACTCTGAAATACGTCACACACCAGCTTCTTCGTTCTTTTCTTTTTTTCTTTTTCTGTTCCTTCCGAGGACAGCGGGCTCATGTCTTCCTCTGCCTTAGAAATCTCTGTCCTTAGCCATTGCCTGTGGAAATCGGAGGGACAAGGAGGCCTCCAACCCTTGGCCAGTTCAAGCTGGGTGTGCAGGGCAGAGGGCCTGCCATACGGGGTTCTGGGCCCAAGGAAACGTTCCCTGGAGATCTCAGTTGCTCTGGTCAATGCTCCCTTTGTAATCTTTCAGAGCAAGAATATAGGTGGGTGGAGCCTCAAGACAGGACTGTTTGCTTCTGTACTGTCTGTTAAATATGGCCAATGTGAGTAAAAGGTCAACAAAGGCTGTGGGAGAAGAGCAGATCTGCTTGGGAGCTCCAGCGTGCCATGGTCTGATTCTTGAGAGAGGGGAACTGATCACCTGTGACCAAGTAGACCTTGGGAGTCATTGCCACAGACCTCCACGCTTTAGAGATGGGACGTAGAGGCCCATCCATGCTTGGTGTCTCCTGAGGAATCTATGTGCATAACTCCTATTATATTAATTCTGGACTTTTCAAGGAATTTCCCCCATTTGATTAGGGCACCAGCTTGGGGTGTGAGAGGCAGGCCAGCAGCTGTACAAGTAATAACAGTCAGGATCACCACAGGGAATATGTCAGCTTGTAGACACAGGAATCCTCAGAGGTCACTTCTCCCAGGTCCAGGAACAACCAGAGTACAAAACCAGAGGTTGAACTGGACCCAGAGGCACACACCTGTGATCCTAGCATTTGGGAGGCTCAGGCAGGAAGAGCATAAGTTCAAGGCCAGCCTGTGCTACACAGTGAGATTTCACTGGGAGGAAGGGGGAGAGGCTGGATGATTTCAGTTGGTAGAGTGCTTGCCTAGCATGCAAGAGGCCTTGAGTTGGATCCCCAGCATCATAAAAACCAGGCGTGGTGGCTACAGACATTGAGAGAGAGAGAGAGAGAGAGAGAGAGAGAGAGAGAGAGAGATCAACTGACCAGAGGACATAGGAGCCCCCGTGCTGCCCCTTAAGCGCTGGTCAGGACAGCTAGAAGGCGACTCTCAGCTCTGACCAACTGCTCTTTGGGGAAGATTACCATCAAGTGTCCGTCTCCAAGAACAGAAAAGGCAAACCAGTTTTGGCCTGCTACTCCCAGCTACTCTAGGGCAGTCTGCAGAAGACTAGCTTCTCAGCGGCATCTTGCCCTATGTCTGTGGCTAGACTGGGTTTCTTATAAAAAAAAAAAAAATTACATGCATTTATTAATGGGCAGGGAGCAAGGACTCATAGGTAAGAAGAAGATAACTTTGTAGGAGTCAATTTTCTTCTTCCACCATGAGGGCCCTGGGGGATCAGGATTGACATTTCACTCACCAATCTATCTTACCATCCCCCCATCAGGTCTTTTTCACCTTAATCATCCTCTACAATCATCACAAGAACCTTATGACATGATATCACACTTGTGGTCTCCACTTGACACATAAGAATTCAAGGCTCAGGCTCACCCGAGAATTACAGAGCCAGCAGCAGCCAGACTGTATCTGGACACTAACCTGACCGACCCAAGTGCAGTGCGCTTATCTCTGTTCCTTGGCTATCCACTGGCTTCAGGTCAGCAGGATGTCGAAAGAAGCTGCATTTGATATTTGCATCTTTGCTGACTCAGGAGCCATGAGGAAGGCTCAGAGCACCACCTCGTTATCTCCCAGCTGAAACAGCTTTTGTCTATGTGGGGCTCTTATGGGGCCTCTGGAATGGAGGGAAGGTTGGAGAGCTCTTACCCACATGCTGGGGGAGGGTCTATCAACCCCCCTAATGCGCGGCCCTTTAATACAGGTTCTCATTGTGGTGACCTACAACTATAAAATTACGGTCGCTGCTACTTTGTAACTGTAATTTTGCTACTGTGGCGAATTGTAATGTAAAGACCTTGTGTCTTGTGCACAATGAAATGTTATGGTAATTCACTGATTGGCTGCGACATTGGGATTTGATCACCACTCACTGCAAAGGACCAAATTAAAAAAAAAAAAAACAAGCCGGGCAGTGGTGGCGCACACCTTTAATCCCAGTACTCGGGAGGCAGAGGCAGGCGGATCTCTGTGAGTTTGAGGCCAGCCTGGTCTCCAAAGCGAGTTCCAGGAAAGACACAAAGCTACACAGAGAAATCCCGTCTCGAAAAACCAAAAAAACAAAACAAAACCCCAAGCTCAACAGCCCCTGCTTCCGTCTCTTAAAAAAGACAGTCATTCCTACCGTCGCAGACCTATTTCTTCTTTTCAGGCTCCCTGACTGTAGGTCTTGAGGAGTCAGCAATAAGGGAAGAAGAAAGGGGAGATGAAGGGGAGCGAATGAATAGGTCTATTTTCAGATGAACAGTGCTATTTTCAGTGGTTTTCTGCCCTGGGGACATAAACCAGGACATTACATCTGAGTCTCCTCCTCGGATGGCGCAAAATGCAATGTAAATGACTGATGTTTCAAGTTCCAGGAATACTCTCATTAGCAAAAAGAAAAATCAGAGATTGGCCAGGGAGGGAAGTGAGGCTGGCTCTGGGCCCAGGGCTGGGCAAGGTGGGGGTACCCAGAAGCGCTCCTTCCACACCAGAGAAGAGCACTAAGAAAAGGGTGGGTCTGTTTCCTTCAGAGGGCAGAGCAGGGCACCCAGGCTGACCTGTGTCTCATCTTTCTCCACCATTTCCCTCTCAAAAAAAAGTTGTTCGGGGCATGGCCGTGTACGCCTTTAATCTCAGCACTCAGGAGACAGAGGCAGATGATGTCTTTGAGGTCAAGGCCAGCCTGATCTACAAGAGAGTTCCAAGGCAGCCAGGGATAACATAGAAAGACCCTGTCTTGCCCAGCAGTGGTGGCACATGCCTTTAATCCCAGCACTCGGGAGGCAGAGCCAGGAGGATCTCTGTGAGTTCGAGGCGAGCCTGGGCTACCAAGTGAGTTCCAGGAAAGGTGCAAAGCTACACAGAGAAACCCTGTCTCGAAAAACCAAAAAAAAAAAAAAAAAAAAAAAAAAAGAAAGAAAGACCCTGTCTCAAAAAAAAAAAATATTATATGTATGTATTGTAGGTGTACATGTGTGTGCTTGTGCCATGGCGGGCACATGGAACTCAGAGGACAGCGTGTGGGAGTTGGTTCTCTCCTACCCCACGGGACCTGGAGATAGAACTCAGGTCACAGACTTGGCAGCAAGTGTCTTTACCCATTAAGCCATCTCACTGGCCCTGCTATTTCCCTCTCATGTTTTTAACTTTCTAGAAGGTTCTCTCCAATATCTGGGATGCAAATCCAAGCGACAGAATGCCAGCTCGCCAGAACTGACAGAATCTAAGGATGTACAATGGCCAACTAGCCTGTCCTTGCCAGAGGAAGGACAGGGCCCAGAGGGGTGGGCCATTCTAGGTGACAGAGACTCCAGGCTCCCAGCCCAGGCTCAGTCATACGCCTCTATCACTCTTCTCGCCAGGCTGTCTGACCCTGAGTTCCTGACCCTCTGCTGCCAAGACTCATCAGCAAGATGCACTGAACACCTGTTGATGGGATTGATTCTTACGTTCTTTGGGAGACCAAAAGATATGTACAAGTCACAGGATTATCAGTAACTAAATCATTGAATATTATTACAAACCCTAATTTCTCTAAATTATTTACTGCTTTTTAAGTGAATCATCCCACCAGGACACAGACATAGACACAGACAGACAGACCACACACACACACACACACACACACACACACACACACACACACACACACTTTTTCGTTTGTTGGGAGGGGGTACTGGGTTTGAACCTAGGGCTTTCTTCTTCCTAGGCAATCACTTTATTGTAACTCAATTATAACCCTAGACATTCTCACTTTTTATTTTGAGACTGGTTCACAAGTTGTCCAGGTTAGCCTTGAACTCACCCTTGCACCCTGGCAAGCTTTGAATTTCTAGTTCTTGGTTTCAGTGTTTGGGTTTTTAGTTATTTATGAGTACGTGTGTAAGCCTGTGAGAGTCCATGTGCACCACATACGTGCCAGGGCCCCAAGAGGCCAGAAGAGGACACTGGATCCCCGAGAACTGGAGTTTCAGATGGTTGTAAGCCAACATATGGGTGCTGGGCACTGAACAAAAGCAGAATGCACTCTTAATCTTGAGTAGCTGGGATTACAGGTCTTTGATATCAGGATGGGTTAACACTTTTTTTTTTAAAAGGTAGGGTCTCATGTAGCCCAGGCTGGCCTTAAACTCCCCATGTGGCCAAGGCTGTCCTCGAACTCCTGATCCTCCCACATTTACATTTCAAATACTGGTCTTACAGGTATGAGCCACCATACCTGGCTCCCTTTCTTTCTAAGTGGAGTCTAAACATTCCCTTTTTTTTTTGAAAACCACAGAACCCTGACACAACAGTTTCTCTTCTTCATTTAAAAGTTTAGATTTGTTTTTGTTGAATTAAAAAAAAAGGGGGGGGGGGCAAAAACAAGCTGGGGCTGGCAAGATGGCTCAGCAGCAGGTCGAGGCACAGAGGCACACGCCGCCAGTCCCCACAATCTCCAGTCCAGTCCCAGAGAAGCGAAGAACCAGCTCCCCAAAGTTCTCCTCTGACTTCCATGACTGCTGTGTCGTGAACGCCCCTCTCCCATATAAATAAATACATGTATAAAGTTTTTAATTGGAAAATTAAAAAGAGCCAGTCATGTGCCAGAAGTCCTAGCAACTGGAGAGGCTGGGACAGGAGAGTCATGAGTTCAAAGGTAGCCTGGACTACACAGTAAGACTCGATCTCATAAAAATAAAAGGCAGCAGTCCTGGAGATGGGAACTATCTGCAGAGCAGTGTGGTGTACATGGTCCTGCACTCAATGCCCAGCACGGGAAAACAAAGCAAACAAAAGCTTGTAAAAGTAAATAAATCAGTGGAGTGTGGTGGTGCACACCTGTAGTCTCACTGGGGAGGACCAAGGCAGGAGGATCACAAGGTCCAGCCTGGGCTATGTAGTGAGTTGTAGGCCAACCTAGATTATAGTATTAAGAGCCTGTTTCGAACAAAATGTAGTTGTAGCTGAGTGGTACAATACTTGCCCCATGTGGATGAGACCTTAGGTTCGATCCCCACCATTGCCCAAGAAGAGAAAAACTAAATAACTTACTAAACAAAAGATTGTTGTTGCTGTTTTTTTTTTTTTTTTTTTTTTTTTTTTTAAGGTAAAAAGAAGCAAGGCACTGGAGGTTGAGGTTGGAGGATCTCAAGTTCAAGGCCAGCTAGGCAAGTTTTAGGACAGTTTGAGCAATGAGGTTGGCTAGAAAACATTTTTTTTTAAAGATCTGACTTGATTCTACGCCTTGGTGGTGACGGGTTGAGTACAAGCACAGGCTTGCATCATATGGAAGGACCAAGATGATTACTTAAGCATCCCAGGAGACGGGAGCTCCCCCCGGGACCTGTTAGTGAGGGATCTGGCATAAATGTGATCAGGTGTGTTGCAGTGTGGAGGGGAAGGTCATGGACTGTGGTGCCAGTTAGTCACCGGCCTCATAATTCTGGAACTACCACATCCAAGGCATGGGACACTGCTCAGTCTCCTTACTGGTCGGTCACCTGGAACAGCACTGCTGCATGGTGCTGTTTGAGACTGAACCGAATCAATGCCCAGAAAGAACAGATCAGAGTGTTTGCATTAAGCACCAAGGAAGAAAGGGAGCTGCGTTATTACTGCTATTGCCATCGGCATCCTCCTGCGAGCCAGATAAAGAAAGGAAAAAGCAAGAGCCGGGTGGTGGTGCATCTTTAATCCCAGCACTTGGGAGACAAAGGCAGAGACTCAGTGAGTTCAAGGCCAGCCTGGTCTACAAAGCAAGTTCCAGGACAGCCAGGGCTACACAGAGAAACCCTGTCTCGAAAAGAACCAAAATAATAATAATAATAATAATAATAATAATAATAATAATAACAACAACAACAATAACTAACAATAATAGTACATAAATAAAGTAAAAAGAGGGTTAGAGAGATGGTTCAGCCGTAATTCCCAGCACTCAATATGGCAGCTCACAACTCTCGGTAACTCCAGTTCAAGGGAATCTCTTACAATACATGCCGGCAAAACACCAATGCACATAAAATTTAAAAAGTATTAAAAGTAAAGAATAAAAATTCTTTTAAAATTCCAGGAGCTTAGAGATAGGGCACAGCTTAGTATGCATGAGGACTTGGCTTCATTTTCCAGCATCATAACAGTGGGATGTGGTGGTGCACACCTTTAATCCCCGCACTCAGATGGGGGCAGACAGAACTCTGAGTTCGAAACCAGCCTGGTCTACAGAGTGAGTTCCAGGACAGCCAGGACTATACAGAGAAACCCTGTCTCAAAAACAAACAAACAAAAACAAAAACAAGAGATGAATAAATAAGCATAACCTCTAGATCCAAACCCTAAGTGCAGGTGGTGAGCATCTCTGAGCATGGAGGCTGGTCTTTTACACCCACACAGCAGTACTAAGGAGAGACAGGCCATTCTCCTAGCCACTCATAAGTGCACCCGGTTCTGCAGCTACAAAAAGAAGCGCCCCAGGCCAGGCCCAAGGCTGGCAGAGCAGGGTCAAGAGCAAAGTGCTCTTCTTGATCTGAATTCCAGGCCTTTGTTCTGGGCCCTCGGCACACAATGAGAACATTATCACAGCCACTTCATCTAATTGCATGTTTCTGGGGGCTGGAAGGACGGAAGGCAGGGATGCTAACACACTCCTCCGGCCAGCACAGAGCCCAGAAACCTGAACTAACCAAAGGGCCTCCTGAGCTTCCTCAGAGCCGGAAACCCAAATCGCAGATGGAAATGAGTTAGTCTTATATCGAGTTCCCACTGGTCAAATCAGTTTTAAAATGGATTGTCAGCCAGGGTGGTACACAGCTATAAATCCACCACTGGGATGTGAAGGGCAGGAAATCAGGTATACATGGTCAGTCTAGGCTACAGGAGACCCTGTCTTAAAAAAAACCAAATAAACAAACCAAACAGGGACTATGGATGTGGTTGAATTTGTAGAGTGCTTATACAGCATGCACAAAGCCCTGGGTTCGATCCCCAGCACCAGATAAGTTGGGTACACAGGGCAAGCCTGAGGGCCCAGAGCTGAGGAAGGAAAAGCAGGAGGATTAGAAATTCAAGGTCATCTTTGGCTACATAGCAAGCTCATTGAGAGTCTGGGCTACATATGACCCTGTCTCAAAAATGTATTCTCTTTTTCAGATCTTTATTTAGATCAGGGCCTTGGACTAGTGAGGCAAATCTTCTTCACCGAACCTCATGTCCTCAGATTCTGAGGAAGGTCATGGTCAGTGTCCTGCCTCTACCTCCCAAGTGCTGGTGCCACCACACCTTCTCACTGGCTTCCCACTAGGCAGACTTTTCTGTTACAAAATGCTCTGGACAAGCCAGACAGTGGTGGTGCACGCTTTGAGCTCCAGCACTAGGGAGGCAGAGGCAGGAGGGTCTCCGAGTTCGAGGCGAGCCTGGGCTACAGAGTGAGTTCCAGGATAGCCTGTCTCAAACAAAAACAAAAATGCTCTGGACACAGAACACTTCTGTGAACTGACCACACTCACCAGCGATTAGAAGGAACACAGGAATACTGGTACAGTCCCACCAACAGGGAGAGGCCGTAGACATTGACCTACATGTTAGCCCCAGTCTGGAAAATGGGCCATGTGTTAGCACCAAGCTTTTCTCAAGGGTCTGACAGTGGAAGACTCAACTGGAATGGGGTCGGGGTGCACACAGAGCTCTGATAACTAAGCCTGTACATTCCCCAGTGTCTGCATGGGGTCGATGTCCTTGAGAACATGTGTTTGAAACCAGATCAGCTTTGGGAAAGAAGACACTCTGCAGGCTATTAGAGGTGGTGTCCAGCCCTATTTGGATGGTGACAAATTCAGCAACTATTCTACCATTGAGTTTCATTTCCACAGAGAGCCTATTACTGTATCAAGGAGAGATTAACACATAATAATGCTGCACATGTTTAACATTCAAATCAATGAGTTTGGGGATAAGTATTCACGCATAGAACCATCACCACTAAGGCCGCCCAATAAGTTGTCTGTTTTATAAGGGGGGAGCTCACACTTATTATTTTGTTTTGAGACAGAGTTTCTCTGTGTATCCCTGGCTGTCCTAGAACTCACTCTGTAGACCAGGCTGGCCTGGAACTCACCGGTCTCTGCCTCCTGAGTGCTAGGACTAAAGGTGTGTACCCCCACCGCCTGGCCCCCACACTCATTCTTAAAGCAAGTGTATTCTGTCAAGTAGTTCTTGAAACCAGGCATAGTGATTCACGCTTACAGTCCCAGAAATCAGGACACTGAAACAAGACATTTAGGAGTTGGAGGCTAGCCTGAGCGATATAGCCAGACCTTGTATTAATAATAATAGTTTTGGGGGCTGGAGAGATGGTGTAGCAGTTAAAAGACTTGTTCTTGTAGAGGACCCAGATTTGCACTCCAGCACCCATATGATGGCTCACAACTATCTATACCTCGAGTTCCAGAGGATTCAACCCCTTGTTCAGGTATCCAGGGCACCGAATGCATGTGGTGCCTAGCCATAAACACACAAAATAATAAAATAAAATTAAAAAAAAAAACAATAATAGTTTTGCTGGGAATGGTAGTAATTACTTCCAGCACTTGAGAGGCAGAGGCAGGCTGTGATCTCTTTGAGCTCAAGGCCAACCTGGTCTACTTATCAAGTTCCAGATCAGTCATCACCACATAGCAAAACCTCTCAAAAACCAAACAAGATAATAATAATAATTTTAAAAGGTTATGTGTATTGTGTAGGAGATACTGCTCAGTGGCAGACTGCTTGCCTTGCATCAACTGGGAAGGTGCTGGTATCAATTTACAGCACAGGAAAAAAAAATCCAACTAAAAATAAAATAGGGTTAGAATGTAGCTCAGCATTTCAATGCTTACCTAGGATGTCCAAAGCCCCGGACTCAATTAATAAACAAATAAAACGGGCGCAGTGACAAGACATTTCCTGGAAGGTGGTTGGGTAGAACAAATAGCCTGATTTGCATATTTGCATATAGTTAGCATAAAGCAGATCTCAATAAACCTCATTATTATTGCTGAGATTGTTAATGCTTGGGTTGAAACTTCCTGTCTGCTAACCCGATATGTGGATAACACGCTCATTCTCCAGCATAGGAGGAAGATGAGGAACCCACAGGGGACAATGAATATTCAGTTAGATTGGCCCTCCCTGCAGTGACCTCATCCCTCTGGCTCTGGTGGCTGTTTCTGAGGGTTTCTTTTCTAAACCCACCAGAGAGAGAGTTGGGCTCCAGCCAGAGTCGGGCTCCAGTTCCTCGCTCTGAAGACCCGCTTCCTGCAGAATCACCCCAATGTTGCATATGCACGCCCCTCTTCCATTTCAGCCTGGGTTCTGTGGCCTGCCTACCTCAAACAGCTTCCTTTTAAAGTTTGTGAAATCCTATCAACCTCTCAAAAAAAAAAAAAGTGAGCTTCAAAATAAAACAATCACTTCCCAATTTCCTTGCATAGTTAAATTTGCCTAGAGAGGGCCTCCTTTACATGCATTCACCAGTGTGTGTGCAGTTCCAGAGAGCTGAGTCTTGACTGTGCACTGTGAGTCTGTAATGTTCCCTTATTCCTCCTCCTTCATAGGATGAGATGTCTATCAAGTCCCTCAGCCCCCTGGAGAGATGACCTAAGTATGTGGCTTGCTAAGGATTAATGGTACACAGGGTACCGGTCACAGTCACAAACTCACACATCTGTACACTTAACATCCTGGGGCCCAAAGTAACTACGCTAAAAGCAAAGGGAGAGATTTAAAAAAAAGAGAGAGAGAGAGAGAGAGAGAGAGATTTAGAGGAGACAGGCATGGTATTTGTGCCCATTCAGAGAACAAAGGGAATGGGGAGCCTTGAGGGTGGCAGGCAGGCAGGGAAAGCAGGCAAGACAGACTGGAAGATGAGTCAGACACTGAATGGGGGCACTGGGTCGGCTCAGCTACACTTAGCTGGCCTAGGGTGGGGGTGGAAGGAACTGGAGGAAATGGCAGGGGGCAGAGAGTGAGAAGTGATGGCTAGCTCAGAAAGAGAGGAAGAGTTCATTGCAGATGGAGAAAGGACTGGTCCCAGGCTCCTGAGGTCTCGAGACCTTGCCTGCCTGGCTCTGCAGAGTTGTGATAATGCACTTAGAAAAGCAGGGTAACAACAAAGATGTCAGTCTCGGACCCCTGCTTGGCAGACAGAAGGCACCCTGTGGCCGCTAATGCCCGCTATTCATTTCAATGTTTTCAACCTGTTTCAAATGTCCCCATGCTAATGATCTCATTTCATCTTCAGAGCAACCCTGGGAAAGAGGTGGGACTGGATCGTTATAGCTTCCCTGTGGCTGTCAAAATGTTTCCGCCGGGGCATTGCTGAACCCCGCTATACCCTACGGGCAGCACAGGAAGATCGGGTCCTCTCCCTGGGTTCCATTCTGGCCTTGATCCCTGCTGATTATCCTGGGCTGGGTGTTTCAGAAATCACAGGATACGGATTCATTCCTCTCCTGGAATTTCCCAGGCTGCTCAGTTTATATCTATCTGATAATCAGTACCTAACGGCCAATTCACCCACTCCCCCCCCCACCCCACCCCCCCGGGGATCCATGTCACACTTCTGTTTTTCATTAGCTGACAGGGACCCAAGGCTCTGAGAGGCAAAAGCCTTTGCCCTGAGTCCCATAGGAAGCAAGCATGGAGAAATCTTGGGTGACAGGAAAAGAACACAGGGCTGGGGACATCAGAAGACCTGAGTTCCGGTGTTGGCTTTGACACTTACCCAGATTCATAGACAAGCCAACATCTCCCCAGCCTTGGCTTTCACAGCTGCCAAGTGGAAACAGTGTCCATGACCAGGGATTGTTGAAGGAGTAAGATTAAGATGTTATAGTGGTACATAAAAACAAATTGCTGGAGCCGGGATGATGGTTTAGTGGTTAAGAACGCTTACTGCTCATCCAGAGTACTGAGATCCGGTTCTCAGTACCCCCATGATGCCTCACAACTTCCTGCAACTCAAGTTTGAGGGGACCCAATGTCCTCTTTTGACTGATCTCTGCAGGCTCCTGCACACACATGTCGCACATCACTCAGGCTCACACGTACAGGTAAAATAAATAAACCTTGAAAAAAAGTACTTTCGCTGGGTGGTGGTGACACACGCCTTTAATCCCAGCACTTGGGAGGCAGAGCCGGGCGGATCTCTGTGAATTCAAGGCCAGCCTGGTCTACAGAGTGAGTTCCAGGAAAGGCGCAGAGCTACCCAGAGAAACCCTGTCTCGAAAAAAAAAAATTACTTTCATGTAGTTAATGGTTGCTGGAGGAGGAAGACATCCCCCCTCCTCCACAGTGGTCTAGATACCAGTAACAGGCCCATGCTCTTGTAAGCAACCTTAATGAAACTCACTGGGACAGACACACACAGACATACACACATACCACACACACACCACACACACACACACAGGAAAAGCAGAAGAGGTGTTGGTTGGAAAGCGTAAGGGGATCAGTGGAAATAGGAGGGGGAGGAGAAGAGAAGGTATAAGGGGTAAATATAATCAAGATACATTATATACATGTATTAAAGTAGCACAATGAAAAATTCAATATAATTACTATATACTAATTAGAGAAGAAAAAAACCCACCAAATTACTTTGCCAGGAGTGTAGACAACAATGGAAAGAAACTAGATTGCTTATAAACAGGCTGTGTGACCCTGAGCCAACCCTACACTGGTACTCCAAGGCCCCTGCCAACAATAAGATTATAATGTTGCATGGATGGGCTATACAACTAGTGTAGGAATTCCAGTTCTGGCCACCCCAGTCTTTGTATTGACCCATCGGTCGACTGATCTGCTTGTGTGTTTATTTATTTTGAAACGGGATCTCATCACGTTGCCCAGGTTGGCCTCAACTCTGGGCTTGAACTATTTCTCTGCCTCAGTCTTCCAAAGAACTGGGACTCCAGATGCACGCCCCTGTGCACATCTGCACCCTGATTTCTTGACTTATCCCATTACCTGTGTTCTGACATTGTCTTCGATGGAAAAAAATCTTATGGAAAGATACCAGTCAGTTCCCAAGAAGAACACCTGAAATACCCATCAGCACTTTCCTCCTTTATTAGCCTCTGTGGCCCCCACTGCCTCCCAGCTTAACAGGGTAAGGGATATCTTGGAAGAGAAATCAATGACTGATGGACCAGCTAGGATTTTCCAGTCAATAACACCACCCTGCACATTAGATGCTCTCTCTCCCTGCTAGGCAGGCCTGGACTAGCAGCCTTGCCTTTAACATCCTGCGTCTCCCAGGTACCAGACCCTGATCCTTCCCCTTGAGGAAGCAGCTCAGAATAACCCTGGTTGAGCTTCTCCATGAGTGAATTAAATATTAAACATGCCAGGCTGTCGCTCCTGATGCAGCAGCACATCCCGGCACACAGACAATGCACACAGCTCGGCTCTCGCGCTTCCACTGGCTGTGGGCTGGGCCTCCCCATTCCTAGCCCACACTCCCAAGAAGAAATAAGACATGGCAGTGTTTGATCTTCCAAGCAAGCTCCATATTTTTCCTCCAACCCCAGTGTTGAAGGCTCCAGGGATCCGGAAATGCCTGGAACACTGGGTTGTGACATTTGCAGCCCTGGAATTTAACAGGCAGCTGGGGATGCAGCTCAGTTGGTAGTTTATCTAGCACGCACAAAACTCTGGGGTTGATCTCCAGCTGTGCATAAAACCAGGCATGGTGACGGTACTTGCTTGTAATTCTAGCAATCAGAAGATGGAGGCAGGAAGATAATTAGTTCAAGGTCATCCTTAGCTACATCGAGTTCTAGGCCAACCTAGACCACATGAGATTCTATTTACAAAGAAGGGGGGGGTGGGGAAGGAGTAGGAAGAAATTTAACAGGTCTATGATTGGCTCAGTAACTTAGCTCCAGGTAGAGCCAGGGGTTCTCTGGGAAGGGGACAGCTCAGGAAGGATGCTGAAGTCCCGACATCTCTCAGGACAATGGGGAACTGGACATAATTGATACAAGGCTTCATTGTGTAGTCCTATTGTTTTGTTCTTTTTTCTCAGATTAATACGGGTCATAGGATTATCAGGTTGGAAGAACCTCAGTGATCCCCCAGGCTAACATCCTACTTTATAAAAAGGGAAATGGACATAAGAGGAAAAGGGAAAAACACAGCCAGCCACTCAATGAGCTGTTTGTTGCCTAAGAGGCCTAGACTCTTAGGTCTCTGGGATGGAGTCCGGTTCTCTCTCCATCCTACACGACATTCTCAGTCCCTTTCCTCATGATACCAAGGAGTAGGTCTGGCACTGTGTCCTCCCATGGGTCATTTCCATAGGAAGCAGAATTCCCTCGCTCTCACAGTTTGGCCTTGCTACTGAAGACTAAAAGCATGAAGCCTGCAGGTACCAGCTCAGCTCTGCAGCTCTGAAGAATGGAACCTTGGTCCCGTCACTTTCTGAGCCTTAATTCCTCATCCACAGGATGAGGATTTAAAAGCCACCGTGTGGAAAGGCTCCTGTGAAGACGAGGCAAGATGAAAGTGTGGTATTTTGTAAACTGTGAAGTGCTATCCAAGCGTCAGATACTATTAATACGACATGAGGTCTGAAGATACCTCAGAGGGGGTTAAAAAAAAAAAGGTATTAGGGGAGGAGGCCATTGCTGGAATGAGAAGCCACACTCACCAGAGGAGAGATCTGCATGGGCCTCTCATAGATCTGACCAATTCTGGGGTCATTTGCAGAGATGGACAGCAGCAGGACAGACCATCTCAAGTCCACTGGTTGAAGAACCTGCCCACTTTGCTTGGTGTGTGTGCATGCATGTAAGTGTACCTGGCTACCTAGTACCACAGGACTTTGTTTAGCTGCTCTGGGACAGTCATCAGTCTGTCCCATTAAGACGGCATACCCACTTCAGGCCAACTCACAGGCCCTCAAAGGAAAATCCACCCATCAAAATCCTTGTAGGGACCTCTCTCATCCTCTGGGGGTCCTTACCTTATACTTGGCTGCGAGCAGCTCTGTGGCCTGCTGCTCCCTCCGAAGATCCTCTAGCATCTTCTCCTTCTCTTCTAGAAGCTTCTGTTTCTCCTCACTCACTAGGCTGCGGTCATCCTGGATGGCGGCCTTCTCCTCCTCCAGCCGCTCCTTCTGTTCCTGCAGGTAATTCTCCATGTTCTTCTCCAAAGCTGACTCCAGAACGGGCTGGGGTGGGCGGTGATTGTTATTGTTATCATCTTCTTCTTCGGCCACCCAGGCCTCAATCACTGGCCCCTCTGGGTAACCGGCTGGGGCTGACACAGCCTTCTTTCTGCGGCTGCTCTTTCTGCGAGGTCGCTTGCCCAGCATCCCCCTCTTCTCCAGCTGGGCCTTCAAGCGGGCGATCTCT
Organism: Peromyscus leucopus; assembly: GCF_004664715.2. Lineage (NCBI taxonomy): Eukaryota > Metazoa > Chordata > Mammalia > Rodentia > Cricetidae > Peromyscus > Peromyscus leucopus. The sequence goes on from NC_051081.1 coordinate 34,936,778, forward strand.
TCCTGGAATTCCCTCAGCAGCGTGTCCTTGGGGTCCTCATTCACCCGGGGTTTGTTCTTGATGTTCTTGGCCCGGTTTGCAAAGCGGAGGGTGGAGAGGCTCTCATCATAGCTGTGAGAAGCTGGACCCAGTGTGGCCACCATGATGGTCTTGGCATTGCCCCCCAGTGAGTCCTGGAGCAGCCGGGTCAGTTTGGAGTCCCGGTAGGGGATGTGGGTGCTCCTGTTGCCCGCCAGAGCAGCGATCACATTGCCCAAGGCAGACAGTGAGAGATTGATTTTAGAGGCTTCCTTAGGCCTCTCTCCGCCGCCGCCACCGCCGCCACCACCACCGCCACCGCCACCGCCACCACCAGCCGTGGGCTGTGTGGCCGGCCCTCCAGGGGTGTTGGGACCTGCCTTGTTCTGCCTCTCACTGCCAGCCAGGTCTACCAGGTTGAGCTTGCCTACTCGGATGTGGTCCTGGCCATCTGAGCCCCGCTCACTGCACTCGACTGTAATGACAAAGATGGCGTGGGAGCGGGAGCTGACCTCGTTCATGTGGGTGCTGCCCACTGCCCGGGTCTGGTTCCCCAGGTTCATCACGTGCTCAATCTCCTTGACGTTCTTGGTGACAAACGAGGAGAGGTCCTTGATATAGACCCCCGTTTCAGGATTCTCCTTCAGCTCCAGCCTCTTGCCTGGCTCCTTGGATAGCAGGTCTCGAATCTCCTCCTGGTAGATCTCCAAGTAGGAGGCGCGAACCAGGTACTGCTGGTTCTGGGAGCGGGAGATGTGGGTGAAGATGTGCTCAAAGGCGTTGGGGATAACCCCGCGGAGCTCTGGCTCCACCCAGGTCCCCTGCATGGTGTAGGTCTTGCCCGTGCCGGTCTGGCCATAGGCAAACACGGTGCCGTTGAAACCCTGAAGCACCGAGTCTATCAGGGGCCTCACCGTTTCGTCATACAGGTCGGCCTGCTTCGAGCTAGCGTCATACACAGCATCAAAAGTGAAGGTCTTGGGCAGTTCCCCGGGCGCCGCGCGGGGGTTTCGCAGAGTCACCTGGCCCAATTTCACGTCCATGGTCAGAATCTGCTCATGACCAGCAGCCTCCTCCTTCCTACTGAGGGGGCGGCACCGGGCCACCACCTTTAGGGCCTCACTGGCCTTGGTCTTACTGGCCATCTTGCGGCTCTGTCCTTCCAGATGGGCCGCTCTGCAGCCTGGGCGGTCCTCCTGTCCTACTCCTAGGTCGGGATCAGCCGGGCTGGCCCAGCCCCCAGACACCGCTCTTCAATCCGCATGCAGCCTCCCAGCGTGGGGATGCAGGGAGTTGGCCCCGAGGCTGCTGCAGTCCAGGCCTCCACTGCTCTCCACGGCTTTCGGTGCACAGACTGGAGAGGTAGAATTAGGCAGAATCCCCAGGCAACCGCGCAAGCAGCTCCTGCCCAAGGGCAGCGCCTGGAACCCGCCCCATGCTGGGGCAAGAGAGAGCGCTACGGTAAACAGCTTCGGCAACAATGAGATAAAGGAAGAGGAAAATGAGATGGGGGTGGGCGGCAGAACTGTCTTTTCCTCCTCCTTTTTCCCCTTCCCCTAGGGATCCATGGCGGGGGATGCGGGACCTGGGCGGCCGGGGAATCCCGGTCCTCCCGAGGGCAGAGGCTCACCTGGAGTCCTCCCCTCCGGCTGGGGGATCATTCATTGCAGACACAGCTGGCTGCTGCCGCCTCTCCTCCGCCTTCCCCGCCGCCGCCACCGGAGAATGAGAGAAAAACAGAAGGGGATGGGGCGGAGCAGCGGCGGCGAGAGTGATGTTGCTGCGGCCGCTGCGCTGCGGCCCGGGCTAGGTCTCCCGGCTGGGGTGGGGCAAGGGGCGGGGCCGCGGGGCGGGGAACAAGAGCCCGGCGCGGCCCTTGTGCGAGGGACAGCGGTGCATCGCCGCCCGCACCCCGCCGACCCCTCAGGGATGACAGGCTCGGGTGCCCACCCTGGTCCCGCGCCCACCAGTCGGATGCGGCGCAGCCACCGCCCGCCGTCACCCCACCGAACCCGAGCATGCTGGGAGATGTAGTCCTTCCTTTGTTAACAGGGTTCTGTCAGGTTGCTAACGCTTTCTCCAGTCCTCAAGTCTGGGAGCCCCTCCTCCCGCATGCAACCCACCCCCACCCCTCCCTCCCCGAGTGTGTCTGCTGAGGCTGCACCACCCACGCGTGTTCTCTCTGCAACCCGCCATTCTCGGTTTCTCATTGCTCCTGCCATCTTGCTTGCAGATGGGGACATGTCACCATTCCCCCACTCCTCGGGGTGTCACCAGGCCCCCTGGAGCTGAACTCCTAAACAGGGTTTACTCCCTATCCTGGTTTGCTCCCGCCTGGCCTTCCTTTTAACACTCTGCTGGAAGCACGGCCAACTGATTCTGCCCCTCGCGCCTGCTCTGGGCTCTGACTCCATCCACTTCTCCGTGACCTTCCCTATCCCACCAAGGCCTGTCCATCTTCTGACCTCCCGGCCTTACCTCCACGACTCGGATCCAGTCTAGACTCCTGATAACAGTGCCACCACATGTTTCTAGCTCCTGCTGAGCCCCAGCCCGATTCTAAGTAGCTGGATCCCTCTCCTAAAGGGGGCCATATCCTGTAATAGAACCGACTCCGCCATGTTGTGTGCTGGTTAATTTTTATCAACCCCAACTAGAGACCCCTGGAAAGAGGGGGAAGCTCACCCGAGGAATCGCCTCCATCAAGTTGGTCTGTGGGATAGACTCTTAATTGCTAATTGATGGAGGAGAGCCCCGCCCACTGTGGGAGGTGTCACTCCGGGGCAGGTGGTCCTGGGGTGTATGAGAAAGATAGGCGAATGTGAGCTGGAAGCCAGCCAGTCAATAGTGTTCCTCCATGGTTATTATTACTTCAAGCTCCTGCCTTGAGGTCCTACCTTGGCTCCCTTGATGATGGCCCGAAACCTGTAAGCCAAATAAACCCTTTCCTCTCCAAGTTGCCCTTGCCAGTGTTTTATCAAAGCAACAGAGAAGCAAATTAAATCAGAAACCTTCTTTAACTGGTTTGTTTCCATAGCAAAAAGAAAGATCAAATTTACATAAATAGAAAAGCTTGGGACTAGCATTCTAGTTCCTGTGTGGGGAATATGTGTATGTGTTTGTGTGTGTGTGTGTGTGTGTGTGTGTGTGTGTGTGTGTGCATATGGGTGCATGCCCATGTGGGCGCCTCTCCAGGCCAGAGATTAACCTCATAAAAAAAAAAAATTAGTCAGTTGTGGTGATGTATGCCTTTAATCTCAGCATTCAGGAAGCAGAAACAGGTAGATGTCTGAATTTAAAGCCAGCCTGGTCCATAAAGCAAGTTCCAGGGTAGCCAGGGCTACACAGAGAAACCCTGTCGTTTTTTGCTTGTTTGTTTGTTTTTTAATTTTATTCTATGTGTTTTGCCTGTATATATATGTATGTTTGTATCTCCTGTGTGTTCCTGGTGCCCTCAAAAGTCAGAAGTGGGTATTGGATCTGTTGTAGGCGGCCTTAGAGGGTTGGGCCAAGGAGCAGGGACAAAAATCACTCACTTCATTTCATAGCGCTCACGTGAAAAGTTTTATTATTAAAGGGAGAAGGGAGAAAGGAAGAGAGGGAGACAGAGACAGATAGAGACAGAGACAGAGAGACAGAGAGAGCAGGAGGTGCGCGCCCTGGTGGCAAGAGAGAGGAAGAGAGAGAGAAGGGGAGGGGTTTTCTCTTAAAGAGGACTTTACGTACGATGACGTCATGATCAGGACGCTGGGCGGGTCCCTAAGGGGCAGGTCTGAGTGCTAACAGGACCCCTGGAACTAGAGGTGTAGGTGGTTGTGAGCGTCTATGTGGGTGCTGGGAACCGAACCAGTGTCCTCTGTAAAAGCAACAAATGTTCTCGGCCACTGAACCAATTCTTCAGAAGCCCCTGGACGTCACATTTTGGGGGGTGGGAGGAGCAATGTTTCTCCACTCACGTGGAATACACGGACTGGGTAGTCTGGCTGGTGAGTGAGCTCTAAGATCAGCCTGTCTTTTCCTCCTCAGTGCAGGGATCGTTAGAAATCACAATTCAGTTCCTTGTGCCTGTGCAGCGCACACTAGTAGCTGAGTTATCTTCCCCTCACATCGTTCTGGTTCTGATCGCCACCCAACTCTACTCCTCGGCTTCAGCCTTCGCTTAAAAATGGATCCAGGGGCCGGGCAGTGGTGGCGCACGCCTTTAATCCCAGCACTCGGGAGGCAGAGCCAGGAGGATCTCTGTGAGTTCGAGGCCAGCCTGGGCTACAGAGCGAGATCCAGGACAGGCGCAAAGCTACACAGAGAAACCCTGTCTCGAAAAACAAACAAAACAAAAACCAAGCCAAAAAAAAAAAAAAAAAAAATGGATCCAGGGCCTAGAGAGAAGGCTTGGCAGTTAAGAGTAGCTGCTGTTCTTGCAGAGGACCCGGGTTTGGTTCCCAGGTGACTCACAGCCATCTGTAACTCCAGTGTTCTCACTCCCGCCAGTATCAAGAATCCATGTGGTACATACGTCTGTGCAGGCTAACATCCAAACACAGAAAACAGTGCAGGCGAACACTCAAATACATAAAATAAGAATAAATAATTATTTTTAAAAATGGATTTGGTACGTGTCTATTTTATTCCCAGGCTTTTAAAATCAAGTTTATAAAAATGAAAAGAAAATGGAGATAAAAGCTAGGCATGGTGTCGTCCACACCCAGAGGATGGAAGCAGGAAGACCAAGAGTTTAAAATCGTCTTCCGCTACAGAGCAAGTTCAAGGTCAACCTGAGCAGCCAAACAAACAACAATTCATGGCTCCTGTGTCAGTCACTGCTATCCCCAAATTCCTAGAATCTGAGTGTCAGCCAGGCCAGCAGCTTGAGGTTGAGCTGGTAGCTTGCCCGCTTCTGAAGTTCCCTGGCCTTCTTTCCCACTCCGCTGGTCCAGCTCCACCAATGAACTTGGCCCTTGGGCCAATTACTGGTGACGTTTTGGCTGTGCAAACTTTACCCTCCTTGGCGTTGACAACCTGACTTCTGGATACTGTTTGATTCTTGAACTGTTTCCTTGTGCTTGGCCTGGCTTTGGCACATCCGCCTCTGTTTTGGCTAACTGACCCGCTACTACAGCGCTGGATAAAACTGCAAGTGCTGTCTCCATGTCACCACCACTGGCCCAGGTCCTTCTGTATGGGAGCCGAGGGTGACAAAAAAAAAAAAAAAAAAAAACATTGCTTCCGAGATTCGAGTCCCTCTGAATTACTTAACTTCTCTGAACAGCTATTTTCACAGTAGGATAGGAGTGTTTACCTTCCCTCACAGGATTTACACAAAGATTAAGTCAAATGATATATGCATGCACTCTGAGGCCATAAAAGGCACTCTAGAAAGAGGGATCCAGGCCTGGGGAGCGGGCTAAGTCAGTAGACCATTTCCCTAGCAGACATGAAAACCTGGGTTTGACTCTCAGCCTCTGACAGTCTGGGCACAGTGGCACATGCCTATAACCCCAATACTGGGGAAGTTGAGGCAGGAGGCTTGGCAGCTCAAGGTCAAAGCTCAAGGTGATCTTGGTTATATGGTAGTGTGAGGTCAGCCTGGGCTATAAGAGACCCTGTCTCTAAAAAAATAAGTTTTATTTATTTAAGCAGTTTGTGTTTTGTGTCTTCCTTACAGCATTGTCTCCACGATTCTCCCCTGCTTGGTACCCCAGCTATTCTGACTTGCTTAAGGTCCCTCAGGACACCCCACAGTTTCCGTGTGTGTCCTGGTGCTCCATGCTCAAGATATTTTCCTTCCTTTATGCCTGTCTACACAGCCTCATTTTCCACAGTTCAACCTCATACGGCTCCTGCTCACACCAGTTAGAGAAGGTTTTCTAACTGATGCAATGTTCTCCATCCGTAAGCCTTCTCTGAAACACCTTGGAAAACACACCCAGAGCCAGGCGGTGGTGGCGGCGGCGGCGGCGGCGGCGGCGGCGGCGGCGGCGGCGGCGGCGGCGGCGCACGCCTTTAATACCGGCACTCAGGAGGCAGAGGCAGGCTAATCTCTTGAAGTTCCAGACCAGCCTGGTCAACAGAGTGAGTTCCAGGACAGCCAGGGCTACACAGTTAAAACCCTGTCTCAAAAGCACAAAAGAAAAACCACACCGAGAACGTAGAACTTTATTTACTGTTAAAAAGAGAGAGAGAGACAGAGACAGAGCACTCGTGTGGCACGCACTCTTACCCACTGGCTTCCCATCTAGCCAATACCCTTATTCTGTTTTGAGACACGATCTTTCTAAGTTGCCCAAGCAGGCCTTGAATTTGCAATCCTTTTGCCTTGGCCCCTTGAAGAGCTGGGATTATCCACATGTGCCACCACGCTTGATCTGAAACTCACTTCCCCACCCAGGAACTGGAATGCTAGGCCCATGCTTGTTTTTAGGCAACTTTCATCCTGTCTGCTACGGAAACAAACCAGCCAGAGAAAGCTTCTGATTTGTTTGTTTGTTTGTTTGTTTTTTAATTTTTTAATTTTGAGACAGGGACTCTCTATGTAGCCCTGACTGTCCTGGAACTTTCTAGGTAGACCAGGCTGGCCTGGAAGTTACAGAGATGCCTCTGCCTCCTGAGGGCTGGGATTAAAGGCGTGTACCACTATGCCCAGCAATATCCTTGTTTTGTAAAGAGGGCCCAGCCTAGAAGCTTCAGATTGATGAGGTGTCTAGGGAGAAGAAACCAAAATAATAGAGAATAAATTAAAATAATCAAATCAAATAAGAAATAGAGCCACCGAGCCGGGCGGTGGTGGCGGCACACGCCTTTAATCCCAGCACTCGGGAGGCAGAGGCAGGCGGATCTCTGTGAGTTCGAGGCCAGCCTGGGCTACCAAGTGAGTTCCAGGAAAGGCGCAAAGCTACACAGAGAAATCCTGTCTCAAAAAACCAAAAAAAAAAAAAAAAGAAAAAGAAAAAAGAAAGAAAGAAAAAGAGCCACCGAGACCCCAGCCTTGCAGCCCCGTGATCTTCCCCCCATGCGGTGGGTCGAGTTACCATAAAGGTAAGTGGTAGGTCAGCTGCTCACGGAGCCACCCTTGGTAATGAAAGTGCTTGCTCATTATGTAGCCCAAGCTAGCCTCAAATTCCTGCTGATCTTCCTGTTTTAGCCTCGCAAGTGCTGAGGTGACCAGTGTGAACCACCAGACTCAGCTCAATACAGAAAGTTCTTTTTCCCCAGAGGATTCCCACCTCAGCTGCTTCTTCCAGTAAAGACCCAGCGACAGTCAGGTTACAGCTAAAAAACTACACCAAGAAGACAGAAATCACTCATCAGTCAGCGGGGGCCTTACAATCATTCAAAATGACTAACTTGGATTTACTGTGCAAAATGAGGTTTGGCCAGCAGAGGGAGACAAGGCTATGTGACAGAATTACTTCATAGGAGAGTCTTGGCTGTCAATCACTCCAAGGTTATCTAATTTTAGTCCTTCAATGTAATGGAGCTTAGGTTTAAAATTTTTTTAATTTTATTTTTTCAGGTTCTTTAGATCAATCCCACATACATAATAGGCAAATATTCCACCATCAAGCTAAATCCTCAACCCTTAAGCCTAGATTTCTTTTTCTTTTTTTAAAGATTTATTTATTTATTATGTACACCGAAGAGGGCACCAGATCTCATTACAGATGGTTGTGAGCCACCATGTGGGTGCTGGGAATTGAACTCAGGACCTCTGGAAGAGCAGTTGGTGCTCTTAACCTCTGAGCCATCTCTTCAGCCCAAGATTTCTTTTTTTTTTTTAAGCTTGATTATGATTATGATTATTTTATGTGTGTGGGTTTTTTGTCTGTGCACCACATATGTGCAGTGCCCACAGACACCAGAAGAGAGAGTCAGATACTCTGGAACTGGAGTTGTAGACGGTAATGAGCTGCCATATGAGTGCTGAACCTAGGTCCTCTGGAAGAGCAGCCAGTGCTCTTAACTGCTGAGGGAGACATCTTTCCAGTCCCAATTCCTTGTTCTTGGTTTGTTGTTTTTGTTTGTTTGTTTGAGACAGGATCTCTTCATTGTAGTCCAGAATGTCCTGGAACTCACTGTGTAACACAGGTTCATATCAAACATGCCATCCCTCTTGCCTCAGCGTCTGGAGTTCCAGGATTACAAGGGTGTACTACCGTGCTTGGCTTTAAGCCTACACTAACGACTTCGATCTTTTTCCTTTGCTGTTGGTTTGTTTTTCAGACAGAATATTAGTCGCCCAGGCTGGCCTTCAACTTATATTGCTGAGGATAGCCTTGAACTCCCAAATCTCGAGGAGGTCCAGTGTCCTGGGGTTACAGGCATTTCCCACCAAGCCTAGCTGTTCAAGCGAGGTTTCTAAGTGCTTCTCCTTCCTTTGCTGCTGCTTCTCTACAGTCTCTTGTAATTGTAGAAGCCTGGGATTTGTCAATCAGAAATTGTATTTTTATTATCTATTTTCGGTTGTTTTGTTTTTCTGATTAATTAATTTATTTATTTGACATCCCAACCACAGTTTACCCTTGCTTCTCCTCTCCCATCCCCTCCCCCCACCTCCCCTCTGCTCCCCCTCCCATTTTCAGGTGTTTTGTTTTGTTTTATTTATTTTTGTTTTTTTGGTTTTTGGTTTTTCGAGACAGGGTTTCTCTGGGTAGCTTTGCGACTTTCCTGGAACTCACTCTGTAGCCCAGGTTGGCCTCAAACTCACAGAGATCTGCCTGCCTCTGCCTCCCAAGTGCTGGGATTAAAGGCGTGCGCCACCACTGCCCGGCTTCAGGTGTTTTTAAGATGTGGTTTCATGTATCTCAGGCTGGCCTCCAATTTACAATGTAGCCAAGGATAATCCTTCTGGTTCCACTTCTCTTGAGTACTAGAATCACAGGTGTGCACCATCATAGTCACATATATATATAAAATAAAGGTGTACACCACCACAGCCAGCATATATATGTAAATATATATTATATATAATAAAGGTGTGCACCACCACAGCCAGAATATATATGTAAATATATATTATATATAATAAAGGTGTGCACCACCATAGCCAGTATATATATTTGAATATATATCATATGTATATAATAAAGGTGTACACCACCACAGCCATGTATATATATTTGAATATATATAAATAAAGGTGTGCACCACCAGTCAACACATATATAAAATATATATTTTATGCTATATATATAATAAACATGTGCACTACCACAGTCAGCATATATATGTATGTATTATATATATATTAAAGGTGTGCACCACCATACTCAGCGATTTATATATAAATATATACCATATATAAATAAAGACATGCAACACTACTCCCAGCTTGCTTATTTTTTTTTAATTCTCATTGGTTTATTGACTTTTGCAGTGCTGGAGAAGAAATCCTGGGCCTTGTGCATCCTAGATACAGATTTAATCACTGGGATACACCCTCTGCCTCCTCATATTTGAAAAAATAGAAACATCTGGGGGAAAAAAATGGGGCTGGGAATGTAGTTCAGTTGGTAGAATGCTTGACTATCATATATGAAGCGCCAAGTTCCATTCCCAGCACTGGAAACACACACACACACACACACACACACACACAAAACAAACAAACAAACAAAGGTCAGGCACTATAGCAGAACCCCAGCACTCAGGGGATAGAGGTAGGGGAATCAGAAGTTCAAAGTCATCCTCAAATATGTAGAGCATTTGAGGCCAGCCTGGACTACATGAGGTCTTCATCCTCAAATATATAGAGCACTAGAGGCCAGCCTGGACTACATGAGGTCTTCATCCTCAAATATATAGAGCACTAGAGGCCAGCCTGGACTACATGAGGTCTTCATCCTCAAATATATAGAGCGTTTGAGGCCAGCCTGGACTACTTGAGGTCTTGTCTAAAATGAAATGAGGAGCTGGGCAGATGGTACAGTGGTTAAACCCCTTGCTGTGAAGATCTGAATTAGGACATTAAAGACTCATGCAAAGCCTGGCAAGGAGGGCAGGCCTCTAATCAAAACAGTGAGATAATAGAGAACCTGTCTCAAATGAACACACACACACACACACACACACACACACACACACACACACACACTAAACATGGATAATGAAAAGCAGCGGTTCACAGTAGCTGCGCTGGGCGTCTATAGAGGAGTCATGGATGCCTTAACCGATCTTCACCTCAGCTGGGCCGGCGAAGGGCAACACCATCACTTTTGCCTAATCCTCCCCGCCTCCAAAGCCAGAGTTTCTCCGCTCCCCCACCTCCAACCCACCCCTACCCCCGACCTGTGGCTCAGATCTCAGTCACACTAACTGTCTAGCTGTCTGAACTAACTCTTTTGTGTCCCCTTCGATACCCATTCCCGTTCCAGAGACTTGCCTGCCAGTCTCCTCCCGGCCTCCGGGCCCCTTGTTTTCCTTATCTTCCTCCCAGGCCACTTGGGCTGTGTGTAATTACCATGCAATTTTTGAAAAGATGTATTTTGTCTTTAATTATGTGTGTGAATGTGCGTCTGCAGGGTGGGTATGTGCACGTGAGTGCTGGTGCCTGAGGCCAGAAGAAGGTGTTGGATCTCCCGAAGCTGGAGCTATAGGCAGCTGTGAGCCACCCATTGTGGGTGCTGGAAATCAAACTAGGCCTTGGGCGAGAGCACACTTGCGGGCTGGGGGGTGGCGGCGGCGGCGGCGGCGGCGGCGCACACCTTTAATCCCAGCACTCGGGAGGCAGAGGCAGGTGGATCTCTGTGAGTTCAAGGCCAACCTGGTCTACAAAGTGAGTTCCAGGAAAGGCTCAAAGCTACACAGAGAAACCCTGTCTTGAAAAACCAAAAAACAACAACCAAAAAAAGCACACTTGCACACTCCTAACCACTGAACCATGGCTGAACTGTCTCTCCAACTCCTTTTTTTTTTTAAATTTAAATATTGCTAAACATCTATCTGTAAATATGCTCTGTCCTTAACAATTCTTTTTTTTTTTTTTTTCTTTTCTGCTGTGCCACAATAAACTTCCTTGTTAGTAAAACAATTTAAGAACAATTTTTTTGGGGGGGCACTGGTGGTGAATGTCCTTAATCCCAGCACTCAGGAGGCAAAGGCAGGTGAATCTCTGAGTTCGAGGCCAGCCTGGTCTACAGAGTGAGTTCCAGGACAGCCAGGGATACACAGAAAAATGACAACAAGAAAAGAACATTTTTTTTTTAAAAGAGAGGTAGTTTTGGGTTGTTTTGTTTGTTTGTTTTTGAGACAGGGTCTTTCTCCACAGCCCTGGCTCTTCTGGAACAGCTTAAATGCAGAACAAGACATTTGAAAAATAGACTATCTAAGCAGGCTGGCCTCGAACTCAGAGATCCACCTGCCCTCTGGCAGAGTGCTGGTGAGAAGGGCAGTTTTCTGAAAGTGTCTCGTCGTCGTGAAGCCCAGCCTGGTCTCAAACATGGGGTACAGTCAAGGATGACCTTGAACTCCTGACTCTGATCCCCCAAGCACTAGTGTGTGTATATGTGTGTGTGTGTGTGTGTGTGTGTGTGTGTGTGTGTGTGTGTAGACACACATGTGGCGGGCAGACAACTTTCAGGGGTCAATTCTCTCCTTCCTTTGTGGGTACCAAGGATCCAACCCAGGTCATCCTGCTTGCGCAGTATTTAAAATCGTTTTGGCCACTTTGCATACAGAACTGCTTCTTTCTTGTTGTTTTTGTTTACATTAGAAACATACCGACTCTTCTCATAGCCTGTCTGCCATCCATCAACAAATCCTATGTGAGTTCTGTCTACAAAATCTCTTACTCTTTCTTTCTTTATTTAGTTTTCTGAAACAGAATTTCTCTGTGTAGCCCTGGCTGTCCTGGAACTTACCCTGCAGACCAGGCTGGCCTCGAACTCACAGAGATCCGCCTGCCTCTGCCTCCTGAGTGCTGGGATTAAAGGCGTGCGCCACCGCCGCCCCGCCGGCCGGCTATTGTTCTTGATCTCACACTCTGGGCCACCTCTAGTGCCCCACACTGGGTCCACCCCATCTTCATCATCACTTGAGCCCTGCAGAAGGGGTCTCAGGCACCTCTGTGTTTGCCCTTCCTCCCTCCCCTTAGACTGGCCTCAGACATTATTAGGTCAATCAGGTGCCTTACGCAAGCAAAGCAACACATCTTTACACCATTAAACAAATGCAGCATAAACACATCTTTACATCATTGAAGTAATATTCCACAAACAAACAAAGCTCATCACTTGTAGAAAGTCCAAGGTCCTCGATAGGACCCACAGGCTACACGTAATCAAGTCCCTCTGGTCTTCAGGGTCCCTGTTTTCCTCTCTGTGGTCCAAAAACACAGGCCTCCCTGTTCTCAGTCCTAGCCAGTCTATTCCTGTTGTGGGGTCTATGAACTTGCTCTTTCTCCGCCCGTGAGCTTTTCCTCCCTCCACACAGGCTCTGTGACAGTGTCTTTCAAATGTCATCTCCACGAACAGCAACAAAATGGAATGTCAGCTTCATAACGAAGCTCTTTTTGGGGATGATGTTTCCTAAAATAGCCCTCCCCTTACTCAGTATCCATACTCAGCTTTTTCCCTTCACAGAGCTTACAGGGACGCAATATGTCACAGCTCCTCCTCCTCCTCCCCCTCACCCCCCCTTCTCCTCTTTCTCCATCTTTCTTTTGAACAGGGTCTCATGTAGCTCAGGTTGGCCTCAGACTCACTACATACCTAAGCATGACCTTGAACTCCTGATCCTCCTGCCTCTTAACTCCAGTGCTAAGACTACACACACGGACCCTGCCTGTCTCCACGTCTGGGGATTATCTTCCCACTAGTCTGCAAACAACACAAGACAGTTTCATTCTGTATCCGGGCATAGAGATAGGTCTGGTTCATAATGAGCTCCCACGAATGAATGGTGAATGGACAGTGAGTAAATGGAGAAAACAGCTATTAATAGCCTTCATAAGCAACATTTCGCATGGCTGTTCAACGATGCGAATTATATTACTTATGTTACGAAACAATATCAGGTTTAAATTATGATTGTGACTTGATTGAATATTGGCAATCTCCAGTAGTTGACTTGAATGAAATATACATTCAGAAAGGTACATGATGTATATGTGTAGCCCACATGGAACGCATTAATGTTTTTCAGTCCATTCAGGCTATTCAACAAAAATCCCAAAACCTCAGTGGCTCCTAACCAGCAAACATCTATTGCTTACAGCTCCAGAGTCTAAGACGCCCAAGGTCAAAGTGCCATAGCTTCTGGGTCTGGTGAGAACCTCCTTTGTTCACAGACCATACCTTCTCCTTATGTTCTTTTTTTAAAGATTTTATTTATTTATCATGTATACAGTGAGTGTTCAGCCTGCCCGCCAGAAGAGGGCACCATATCTCATTGTAGATGGTTGTGAGCCACCATGTGGTTGCTGGGAATTGAACTCAGGACCTCTGGAAGAGCAGCCAGTGCTCTTAACCTTTGAGCCATCTCTTCAGCCCCCTCCTTATGTTCTTACATGACAGAAAGAACAGACAAGAGCCTTTGGCCTGTTCTATGAATAGGGCTGGGAAGAGAGCTCAGCTGTTGGTAAAGTGCTTGCTCGAAAGCTCAAGGACCCAAGTTCAAGCCCCAGAACCCATGTCAAAAAGCCAGGTATGGTGATAGGCATTTGTGATCCCAGTGCTGGGGAGGGCAGAGACAGGTGGATCCCTGGGGCTGATGGAGAGGCATCTAGTCGGCTTGGTGAGTTCTAAGCCAATGAGAGAGAAAGAACTAGTCTAAAAAAAAAATAAAAATAAAAATAAATGCAGATAGTACTTGAGGAAAGATGCCTGAGGCTGTTCTCTGGCCTCTGCATGTGTGCACACAGTACACATACTAAAATAAAATTAAAACAAAAAGATACTAACCTTCTAAGCCTGCTGTAGTGCATGCCCATAATCCTAGAATTTAAGGGGCACAGACAGGTAGATTTCTGTGAGTTCAAGACTAGTCTGGTCAACACAGTGAGTTCCAGCCTAGCCAGGCATTTATTTATAGTGAGATCCTGTCTCAAAACAAAAGCAAAAAAAAAAAAAAAAAAAAAAAAGTAAAAAGAAAAAGCAAATAAACAAAACCTAATCTTATTAATGAATGCAGCAATTAACTTTATGCCCTATCACCTCCTAAAGCTTGATCCATCTCTCCCCCCGCACCCCCCAGCCCCCAGTGTGTGTGTGTGTGTGTGTGTGTGTGTGTGTGTGAGAGAGAGAGAGAGAGAGAGAGAGAGAGAGAGAGAGAGAGAGAGAGCTTTTTTGAGACAGGGTTTTTGAGGCCTGCAGCCTCAAACTTGCCAAAATGCAATGCTTCTGCCTCAGTTTCCCGAGAGCTGGGCTTATAGGCATGCCCTTCCATGTCTGACCATTTCCTAAGCTGCCTTTTCACTCAGAGGCCCAAGCAACCTTTCTACCTCAGCTTTCAGAGGAGCGAGGACCACAGGGGTGCACCGTAGTGCCCAGCTCAACCTGTGACCCCTGGGAGCTAAGATTTCAACATATGAGTTATGGAGAAGTGTGGAGGTACACACATCAGGTAGTTGTGGACATACATACATACATACATACATACATACATACATACATGTCAGCCATCATGTCTAACCTGAGAGGAGGCAGCTATGGTAGAAACTCCGGAGGCCAGCTTTGCCACCAAACTCTGGTCTCCCAGACACTTGTACCAGACAGGGAAAGTCCGCAGATCTCCCCCCTTCATTAGGTTCCTGTGTAGAACAGGGGCTGCCTCTCCAGACTGCCCGTGCGGTGCCCTTTTCCCTGACTCACTATCAATCAGCCATCCGAACCAAGGGCCTGTCTCTCTCGTCCTGGAATGTGGCTGGGGCGGTTTCCAGGTGTGATTCATAAACTGCAGCAGTCTGACACTGTGAAACTGAGAAGCGTTTTAAGAAGCTGAGGGCGCCCACAGTTAGCAAGCTTCCGCTGAGGTCCAGAGAGCTCATGGAGGGCGGGTCTCATAGCTAGGACATTCACATTACCATCTTTGCTATTATTTTCATGAAAGATGCAGCTTGCTGTTTCTCTCTCTCTCTCTCTCTCTCTCTCTCTCTCTCTCTCTCTCTCTCTCTCTCTCTCTCTCTCTCTGACAGGGTCCATGTATCCCAGGCTGGCCGGAAGACGATCTTGAAGTTCTGACCTTTCCGCCTCCACCTCCCTAAGTGTTAGTGTTATAGGTGTGCGACACCAGTTGTGTTCATGTAGTGTTAGAAACGGAACCCAGGGCTTCGTGCACACCAGGCTGGCACCCCAGCCAGCATCTCCAGTTCTGCAAATGCCGTCTCTCCAAATGTGGGCAAGAGTGACTGCCTTCGTTACGTGTTTTAGGTTTCTATTGCTGTGAAGAAATACCATGACCATAAGCAACTTGGGGAAGAAAGGGACCTTGTCCTTCTCCATCACGGTTCATCATCTAAGGAAGTCAGAGCAGGATCTCCAGCAAGGCAGGAGCCTGACGGCAGGAACTGATCAGAAGCCATGGAGGAGTGCTGCTTGCTGGCTTTCTCCCATAGCTTGCTCAGCCTGCTTCTTAAAGGACCTATAATCCCAGCCCTTGGGAGATGGATGGAGGTCTGAGGGTCAGGAGTTCAAGGCAATCTTCAGCTACATCTTAGACTCTGTATGTGAAATCCTTTCTCAAAAAAAACCCTAACTGATGGATTGACTAAATGAATTAATTAAAAAGAATCATACCTGGAGTCAGGCATGGTAGCCCACATCTATAATCTCAGAAATTTGGATATAGGAGCTAGAAGAGCAGGGATTCAAGGTCATCCTCAGCTAAACACAGAGTTCGAGACCAGTTTGGGCTCCAGATGACCCTGTCTAAAAAACAGAAACCCACAACAACAACAACAAAAATAACAGGAAATAATTTAAACTTTTCTTTTTTTTTTACTTTTATTTTTTCTTTCTTTTTTTGTTTTTTGAGACAGGGTTTCTCTGTGTAGTTTTGGTGCCTGTCCTGGAACTCCCTCTGTAGACCAGGCTGGCCTCGAACTCACAGAGATTCGCCTGGCTCTGCCTCTCGAGTGCTGGGATTAAAGGTGTGCGCCACCACCGCCCCGGCTAGAACTTTAAACTTTTAAAAAAGGAACGCGTCAAAACTGCTCCAAAATGCACATCCAAGGCCAACTGTTGACTGGCTCCTGTGACAAGGAGTCACAGAAAAGTCTGGCTGGGCAAACTCCCATGAGTCAACTTTTAAAATCCAAGCCTGCCTTACTGGCAAAGGCCCAGGTGTCGTCTGTGAGCTTTACCAACCCAAAGGCCACGCTGACAGCCATGGGAAGTTAATCCCCTCAGGAGATCCTGTCTTACCTCAGAAGGTTTTGAATCTCCAGAGGACAGCTGGTGAGTATAGGGAGGGAGTATTGAGGGAGCTGGCCGTCCGCCCCAGGCTTCAGTCAGGAAACCTGAGCTCCAGCCTGACTGGAGATCACAATGTGCCCATGACCCTGGGCCTCACGGTGACTTCATCCCCTGAGCCTGTGCCCTTATATGCCCAGCAAGGGGCAGGCCTGCTCATCTACCCACTCAGAGAGCAAATATACAGTGTGTGTGTGTGTGTGTGTGTGTGTGTGTGTGTGTGTGTGTGTGTGTAATTTCTATAAAAATACTTTGAAAAGTTTAAAGTGCTATAAAGGTATGAATGGTTATTTAGGAAAAAAGGGAGAGCCAAGCGTGGTGGCACACACCTTTAATCCCAGCACTCAGGAAGCAGAGCCAGGCGGATCTCTGTGAGTTCGAGGCCAGCCTGGTCTACAGAGCGAGTGCCAGGACAGCCAGAGCTATGTAGAGAGACTCTGTCTCAAACAAAGAAACAAATGGACAAATAAATGAGAGAGAGAGAGAGAGAGAGAGAGAGAGAGAGAGAGAGAGAGAGAGAAGGGGCAGACTTCTAGCTCTGTCAAAGAGGTTATTCATGGGGTACTTAAACAGTTGTAACAAGGGGTCTTAGAGAAGGGACTTGAGCCTCCCCTGGTGGTCCTGTGGTCACTGGGCTGGGACTAGCCCGGGTTCCTTCTGTGACTTTCTGTGATCCTTAGGAGGGACTCTCTGAGGTGCCGCCTTGTTCCCGTCGCGCAACCCCGTGAGGCAATTTCCCAGAAGACCTGTGGAAATACCTCAGCGGGCCACACACCTCCATCTGACTGGAAGGCGGGAGAGGAGGTCGAGATGAGTAAGGAGGAAGTGTGACTGCGGGGTAAGCCAGAGATGTTGTCAGGGGTTTCCAGCAGAGACACAGCGTGATTAGGGCTGCGTGCTTTTCTTCTTAAATTTAAAAATAAATAAAAATGAATAAAAACAACTTTTTTTTTTTTTTTTTGAGACAGCTTCTCCACAGCCCAGGCTGCCCTAGAACTTATTTGGTAGTCTGGGCTGGCCTCAAACAGCCAAGGCCACCATACCCACCTTGTATATACATACGTATGTATGTATGTATGTATGTATGTATGTTTGTATGTATGTATGTATGTGCTGGAGATTGAACCTGAAACTTTACTCGGATGAGGCAAGTGCTCTGTATCTCCATTTTTGAAACAAATTATTACTATTACATTTGTTTTTTTTTTACTTATTTATGTGTGTACACCGCAGCACACCTGTGGAGGTCAGGTATCTTGTGGAAATTAGTTTGAGAGACAGCCACGCTGTGGGCCTCAGGATCACACTGGGTGGTCAGGCTCCGTGACGGGCATCTTGTCATTCCAGCTTTCTCTATTTCCTATTTTGTGGCAGGATGTCACTGACTTGCCTAGGTTGACCTTAAATTCACTCTGTAGCCCCGCTGACTCTGTAGCCCCGCTGGCCTCAGACTCAGAGAGATCCGCCCGTATCTCTGTCTCCAGAGTGCTGGGATTAAAGGCTTGCGCTACCACCGCCCCACTAACTTTTTTAAAAAAATGTATTTATTTTTACTTCATGTGCATTGGTGTTTTGCCTGCATGTATATCTGTGTGAGGGTGTCAGATCCCCCCTGGAACTGGAGTTACAGACAGTTGTGAGCTGCCATGTGGGGTGCTGGGAATTGAACCCAGGTCCTCTGGAAGGGCAGCCAGTGCTCTTAATCGCTGAGCTGTCTCTCCAGCCCAACTTTTTGTCGTTTAAAGGCCGATTTTGTGATGTAGCCCAGGCTGACCTGAACCCAAGGCCATCCTGCTCTGCCTCTCACGTACTAATATTACAGACATATCCCACTGCTGTTCTTTTTAAAAACTAAAGGTCTGCTTCACCCACCCCTTCCTTTCCCACTCTCTCTCCTAGTCCCTCCATTATTTTCTCTCTCCCTTAGTTTTATTCTATGTTGTTTAATTCCCCAGGAAAGAGAAAGAAAGGGAAATTCTGGTCTTTCTTTAACCAGAACACTTGGACATTGAGCCAACAGAGCCCCGATTGTCTGGCTGCCCACATTGTAGGAAGCCAACACTCTGGCCAGGACCTATGGTCCTGCCTGGAGAGTCCCTCAGCTGTGGGAGCCGCACTCTCCAGGAGGAGGCCAGGGCTCAGTCAAGGGGTACCAGGGGGCAGGCATGTGCCCAGGATTGCCTGGCCCCAGAAAGGCTGGAGCCAAGCCTTCGGCCCTCCCTCGCCCTTCCAGGAGGGCCGGGTCACAAGCACTTCCCCGGGTGGCCCAGAGCCTGAGATCCTGGCTGTGTGCCCTCCTTTTGGGGTCTTGCAATTCAGAGATTCAGGCTTCTGCACTCCTAAGCTCATGAGCAGAGGGTGAGGCAGCTGAAGAGTACAACCTGGAGTGACCCCTTCGGCCTGCCTCTCCCCCTTCCTCCCAGCTTCCTTCAGCGGCCAGGCCAACTTCCTTCCCACTTGTCTGCGTTCCCCCTAGACGCAGGCCTGACCAAGGGGTCCTCACTCAAGGCTTTGAGGAAGACAGAAAATGAGGGCTTGTGTTGGTTGTGCGTGCTTGTGCATGTGTATGAGTGTGCGCAAATGAGTGTGCGGGGGTGGGGTGGGGGGGAGGGGGGGTCTTAAGAAGAAGAACGGATTCTCTCTCTCTCTTTTTTTTAGAAAGGGTCTCATGTAGCTCGGGCTGGTCTCGAACTCACCAAGTAGGTGAGGATGATCTTAAACTCCTGGCCCCACAGCCTCCACCCTCCATGTGTTGGGATAGCAGTTATGCACCATCACGTGTGATTTATGGAGCGCTGGGGATCAGACCCCAGCCTCTGGGCCCGCTAGACAAGCGCTTTGCCGACGGAGCTGTATCATTGACCTCAGAACACTGTCTGTAGAGGAAACCTCTTTCTGCACAGTGGCCTTGCTCAACACTGTATCCCCAGCTCTGGCCGTGAAATTGGCCTCTAACAAATACATCTCCGCATAAATGAGTGGATGAACAGAAAACGAATGAAAGTTCTTGGAGAACTTTCTAGACTTTGTTTAATAATTTTTTTTTTTAATTTAAAGTGTTTCCATACAATATAATTTGATCATATTCCTTCCCTTCCCCCAACTTCTTCCAGATCTTCTCCAACTCCTTGCCCACATAACTTCATGCTCTTTCTCTCTCTCAACAAGAAACAACAAGAACAATGGAAATCAAAGCAAGCGAACAAAAAACCCCAATGAGACAGAAACACCAAAACAACAACAACAACAACACACACACACACACACACACACACACACACACACACACAAAATGGAGTCTATTTTGTCTTGGCCAGCTACTCCTGGGCATGCCTCTTGCCCTGGCGTGTGGTTGCTCTATACAGTGTCATTCCACCGGAGAAACTGATTCAGCCTTTCCCAGCGGGTATCAATTGCAAATGACTTCTTCACGGAGGGTGTCCACTTCCCCTTCTCAGGGCTGAGATTTTGTCTGGCTTGAGCCTGTGTGGTTTTGTGTGTGCTGTCACAGCCTCGGTGAGTTGGGATGTGCGTCAGTCAGCCCTGTTGGGAAGGGAAGATGCTGTCTCCTCAGAGTCAGCCACCACCTCTGGCTCTTGCAATCTCTTTATCTCCTCTTCCACGAGGATCCTTGAGCCTTGAGGGGATGATCTGATGAAGATGTCCTATTTAGGGCAGAGGGCTCCGAAGCCTCCCCCTCTCTGTACATTGTCCAGCTGTGGGTCTCTGGGTTAATTCCCATCGACTGCCAGAAGGAGCTTCTCTGAGGAGGGCTGGGTGATGTGCCGACCTATGGGTCTGACAACACGCCATTAGGAGGCATTTGATTGCTGTATCCCTTTAGCGGAAGAGTACTAGTGGGTTTTCCCTAGGCCCATGACCTATTAATCTCATGCTAAAGTTCTTGGCCACTGTAGCAATGGAAGGACTATATATATATATATATTTTTTTTTTAAGATTTTTGGATGTCAGGGCTGGAGAGATGGCTCAATGGGTAAGAGCATGGTCTGTTCTTCCAGCAGCTCACAACTGTCTCTAACTCCAAGATCTGACACCCTCACGCAGAACCACGTGCAGGTAAAATACCAATGCAAATCAAAAAAATAAAAAAAAGTTTAAATGTCACTGGGCAGTGGTGGCACATGACTTTAATCCCAGCACTTGGGAGGGTAGAGACAGGTGAATTTCTGTGAGTTTGAGGCCAGCCTGGTCTACAGAGTGAGTTCCGGGACAGCCAGGGCTACACAGAGAGACCCTGTCTCAAAAAAATCCAAAAAGAAAAAACAAACAAACAAACGAAAGATCTTTAAATGTCATCTTACGTGTGGGAGTGATTTGGTCACACATATGTCTGTGCACTGTGTGTGTGTGTGTGTGTGTGTGTGTGTGTGTGTGTGTGTATGGTGCTGATGGAACTCAGAATAGGGTGTCTGATCCCCTGGAACTGGAGTTCCAGACGGTTCCGAGCACAATGTGGGTGCTGGGATTAGAACTTGGATCCTCTGCAAGAACCAGTGCTCTAACCTGCTGAGTCATCTGTCTCCAGCCCCCAAGAGTGTTCCAGAGGCAAGCAGGCAGGCTGTCCCAGGGCTGTGTGTAGGAGGTCAGCCAGAGCTGGGGCAGCCATCACGAGATTAGGAGGAAAGAAAGGGGGCAATGGTGGAGGGAGAAAGAGAGAAGGGAATGGAGGGGTCCAGGATAGCCCGTGTGAGCCGGAAAGGAGGAATGTCCTCACTGCCAGCAAGCCTGTCTCCCGACCTCGTCCTCACCAGCGTTCTGTCTCCGATCTTGACCCTACTGCTTCCTCTTCCCAAACTAAAATTAATCTCTTGGGTTTTTTTGCTTCCCTTGGCCACAGAGACAATGGCTCGTCCATGTTGTGACCTGTAGTGACCCAGGTCCTATGCACCCAGCTCATCACTTCTGGACATGTGTGACATCCTGTCCGGGTGGGACATCCAGCTCAGCCGCTTCAGGAGTGGCTCCCTCCCCTAGGGGAGAATTTAGAATGAAGGGCTGGGCCTGGTCCAGTATGCCTAGATCCCAGCATTTGGAGGTAAAGATGGGTGACTGGGAGTTGCTTTGTTTTCTTGTTTTTGCTTTTCCGTTGTTCAGAGAATACTATGTTGATTTCTGTAATCAAAGCCACGTGGATAAGACCTTATGTCTTTAGTACAGTGTCGTATCACTTACAAACGGGAAGAATTTAGTTCAATGCTTTTAGAACAATATAGCTGAGCTGGGGAGATGACTCAGTAGTTAAGAACATTTGATGTTCTTGCAGAGGACTCAGGTTCAGTTCCCGGCACCCACACAGTGGCTCACAACCATCTGTAACTCCAGTTCCAGGGAATCTGATGCTCTCTTGCGGTCTCCAAAGGCATCAGGCATGCACATAGTACACTTACATATATGCAGGCAAAACACTCATAGGCATAAAATAAGACTAAAAAATATTTTTAATGCTGGGCAATAGTGGCGAACACCTTTAATCCCAGCACTCAAGAGGCAGAGACAGGTGGATCTCTGTGAGTTTGAAGCCAGCCTGGTCTACAGAATGAGTTCCAGGATAGCCAGACCTACACAGAGAAACCCTGTCTCTAAATAATAACAATAATAATAATAATAATAATAATAATAATAATAATAATTTTTAAAGTAACAATATGGCTGTTAACTTCTGTACAATGCCAACTGGACATGGTAACTGCAATACTTTTTACCCAATGTTGACAGCGCAGCTAAATTACCCAAACATTCAAATTATGTGTGGTGTGTGTATGTGTGCATGTGTGACAAAGACAGCCGAAGAGTATTTTATGAATCAGTGGCACCCTTAGCTGTTCCAGGCCCTCCAATCATCTGAACAAGCTTTTAGACACACCCAGCATATTTCTTTCATTATTATTATTCTTTTAAAGCAAAGCACAGAATCTCGGAAAACAGCCAAGTTCTGTTTGTTTTTTGAGACAGGGTCTCTGGTAGCCCAGGCAGGCCTTGAACTCTCTACGTGGCTGAGGAGGAGGTCAAACTTCTGATCTTCCTCACCTCCACCTCTGAGGTGCTAGAATTAGAGGACTGTGTGCCCTGGCTCAGTTTAGTGGGGGGTGGGACCCAGAGTTTCATGCATGATAAGCAAGCACTCTCCCAACTGAGCCACATGCCCAGCTACTACTGGGTCTTCCTCTTTGTTTTTGAGACAGGCTCTCCTGTATCTCCCATTTGCTCTGGAGCTGAAGATGACCTTGAACTTCTGATCCTAACTTCTCCACTTCCTTGGTGCAGGAATTGCAAGCTGTCATGCCTGTGTATGACATACAGAGGGTGAAACCCAGGGCTTCATGTATGCTAGGCAAGCAAGCTCCCAACTGAGCTATAGCCCTACCTTCAGCTCCCTTTTGAAAAAGATTCATTTTGTGTGTGTGTGTGTGTGTGTGTGTGTGTGTGTGTGTCTGGACGTTTGCTTGCATGTGTATATGTGCACCACACATGTTCTTGGTGCCCAAGTAGCGAGAAGAGGACACCAGGTCCCCTGGGACTGGAGCTAAACCTTGTGGATGCTGGGAACCAAACTAAGATGGTCTTTATGAACGGTAAATGCTTTTAACTACTGAGCCATCTCTCTACCCTGCCCTTCTGAGAAAGAGCCAAGGTTGCCCTGATACTGGTTTTTGTTTGTTTGCTTGCTTGCTTGTTTTTTCTTTTTAGGGTTTTTTCTCTTTCTTTCTTTTTTCTTTTTTCTTTCTTTCTTTCTTTTTCTTTTCTTTTCTTTTTTTTTCTAGAGAGGGTTTTTCTGTGTAGCCTTGGCTATCCTGGAACTCACTCTGTAGACCAGGCTGGACTCGAACTCAGAGGCTGCTTCTGCCTCCTGAGTGCTGGGACTAAAGGTGTACATCACCACCAGGCTTTGCCCTGACACTATTAATTGACCAAAGCTGGCCTTGAAATCTTGATCCCCCACCACCTTCTTTATCTCACAAATGTTGGGATTGATTATAGACTTGGGGGATCAAGAAATTTTGAGCTCAAATATTGTAAATTGAGGGAATCTGTATTGGCACATTCATTATCCTTTTTTGTCTTTTTATAATTTTTTTTTTTACTTTTTTGTTTTTTGCCTTGTGTTCATTTGCCTGCGTGCGTACATGCGTGCATGCGTGCATGCATGCATGCGTGTGGTGTGTCTGTGTGTGTGTGGTGTGTTTGTGTGTGTGTGTACACTCACTCACACAGGGTATGGTACTTTTGTAGAGGTCAGAAAATGACTTACAGCATTCAGTTCTCTCCTACTGTGTCGGAGAGTACAATCAGGTGGTGGGCTGACTGGTTTTGTGTGTCAACTTGACGCAAGCTGGAGTCATCAGAGGAAGGAGCCTCAGCTGCGGAAATGCCTCCTTGAGATCCAGCTGTAAGGCATTTTCTCATTTAGTGATCATTGAGGGAGGGCCCAGCCCATGGTCAGGGTGCCATCCCTGGGCTGCTTGCTGGTCCTGGGTTCTATAAGAAGGCATGCTGAACAAGCCAGGGGAAGCAAGCCAGTGATCAGCACCCCTCCATGGCCTCTGCCTCAGCTCCTGCCTCCTGGACCCTGCCCTGTGTGAGTTTCTGTCCTGACTTCCTTCAGTCGTAAACAGCACCGTGGTGGAAAATTCAAGGCAAGGGGAGCCTGAAGCGGCTGGTCATTTCACTTCCGGGATCTGAAAGCAGAGGACGATGAATAACTGCTGTTGCTAACAACTCCACTTCTCCCCTTACACAGTCCAGGATCCCAGCAGGGAATGGGACCACGCACAGTGGGGGAGCTTTTCTCACCTCAGTGAACACAATCAAGATAACCCCCCACAGGCATACCTGGAGGTCCTTCCCAGTGACTCTAGAGTCTGTCAGATGAGGATTACTACAGCACCACACTGGGCAGAGTTTGCTGATGCACAACATCCCCAGCCTGCCCCGCCTTATCTTTTAAAACACTTCTTTTCAATTGCACAAGAAATTGCTGACACTCCCTAGTCCTCACTCTTCTTTCCCGGCACTGTCTTCCAGGCCGCCTCTCTCACACCACCTCCTTTCTGTCATTCTGTCCTTGCACAAGAAGAGGAACAGGAAGCCCGATCTCCAGTCCTGTATCCGCCATTTAAAAAGACTAAACCTGGGGCCTCAGACATGCCAGGCAAGAGCTTCCCTGCCCAACCTCAAGATTCAGCTTCTTGAATTTGTTGGGCTCTTCTGGTGGCAAGCAGCAGAAACCATAAATAAATAAATGTATTGGCTCACTTGTGAAAACCCCTTGGGGCGAGTCTAGCTTCAGGTACAGCTAGATCCAGGACCCAAAGGGTGCCACCACCAGGAAACGGTCTCTGGTTTCCGCTTTCCTCTGTGTCATCTTCACACTTGTCCCCCCGATTGTTTGTGACCTTGGGCCTGCACACTCGAGTCTCACTGGCCCACCTGGATCACACCCACCCCTAGACCTTGCTAGCCAGTGGTGGGTCCACTCCGGCATCAGCGTAGTGCCAGGCTCCCCTGTGTTGTGAGAGGGGACACAGAGTTTTCTCCAAGGAAAACCAGGATTCCGTTTGCAGAAGAGGGAGAACAGATGTGAAGGAAACAAAATCAGCAGACACCCTCGACTCTCCCTTTTCTCCGAGTGTCAATCTGGTGCCCAACGCTGAAGACCTCTAGGAAGAGCAAGATGGGTCAGGGTGGGGGTGGGTGGGTGGTGGGGGGTGGGCACGTTTAAAGTGCAGAGACATGGAAGTGATCTTGGAGATGACTCATTTGCCCTCCCTGTTTGCTCTTCCAAAGCCCCCCACAGTACCCTATCCACTAGGGGCAGGACTTTTTCCAGCACCTGGGGGCCCCATGGGCACCTGGGAACCCCTCTGCCAATGCCGTGCCCTCTCCTCCCGGGCTGTTCAACAGACTCCCTTTGGCCTGGCCGGAGTGTGCTCAGGCAGTTCATGTTCATTTTCTGTTGAGGGATATCATCTGTACACTGTGTGAAGGTGTGTTGCTGTGATTGGTGTAATAAAAAGCTGAAGGGTCAATTGCTAGGCAGGAGGTATAGGTGGGACTTCCGGGCAGAGGAAGGAAGTAGGAGGAGATAGTTGAGGGGCAGGGGAGATGCCAATGAGTCACGGAAGGAGACATGTAGGAACGTATCAAGCTACATGGTCAAAGGTAGATTAATAAAAGCAGGTTAATTTAAGTTGTAAGAGCTAGTGGGACAAGCTCAAACTATAGGCGGAGCTTTCATAATTCATACGAAGTCTCTGTGTCGTTATTTGGGAGCTGGCTGGTGGGACAGGAAGAGAAGATTCCTTACAATTTTCATTTTGACTCGAAAAAAAAAACCAACGGCCAGGTCACTGGGCCCACTGCTTAGGAGCTTTAGGTGGACTGACTCTCTTTAGTTAGTTAGTTAGTTAGTAGCCTCCCTTTTTGTTTGTTTTTATCAAGACAGGTTTATCTCTGTGCAGCCCTGGCTGTCCTGGAACTTGCTTTGTAGCCCAGGCTGGCCTCGAACTCGGAGATCCGCCTGCCTCTGCCTCCCGAGTGCTGGGATTAAAGGCGTGTGCCACCATGCCCGGTGCTAGTTAGGAACCTCTTAAAGAGAACTTGTGCCTGCTTTACTGTCTCTTTATAGAGCAGCAATCACCATGGATCGTGTGTAAAGGAGACACCGTATCCGAACTGGTTGATTTTATTTATTTGATTTCTTTTTTTTAAAGTTTTGCAATTTATTTAGTCAGTTAGTTGCATATGTACCTCTCTCTCTCTCTCTCTCTCTCTCTCTCTCTCTCTCTCTCTCTCTTTCTCTCTCTCACACAGAGGGGGGAGGGAGAGAGAGAGAGAATGAGAAAATATGCACCTGTGTACACAGGTGCTCACAGAGCTCAGAATCAGAATAGGACACTCGATGTCCTTCTTTATCATCCTGCCTTTTCCTTTGAGTCTCTCCCAGAACCCAGAGTTTGCTTTTTTTTTTTTCTTAGCTAGGCTAGAAGCCAGAAAATCCCACTGATCCTTCTGTCCCTGTCCCCCTTCAGAACTGGGGTGACGGGCCTGTTACAGGGATGCTGGGATCCGGGCTCTGGTCCTCATGATTGAGCAACAAGTGCCCTTAGCTCTGAATCATCTCTCCTGATGATTAATTCATAATTTTATTTATTGACCTGACGGGGTCTTGTTTTGTAGGCCCGGCTGGTCTGGCGTTGGCTGTGCAGCCTTCAGACTCACGGCGGTCTTTCCAAGTCAGCCTCCTGAGTGCTGAGATTAGCGCTGGGGAGCACCACATCTGCCTTTTGTCACTGGTTTAAAGTGATCTGCCTCATCAGGGCAAAGACAAGGGTGGCCCAGGTTTCCACACCCAGCGTGACTGACAGTCCCACGGGTCACGAGTCTTGCGCTGACGTCTGGTCTCCCCGGTGTGTGAATAGTCTAGTCCCGGAATCCTGAGTGTCTTTCCCATTCCTGCCCTGGCTTTTGTCATCGTGGGGAGGTGCCACCCATTTCTTCAGAACTAATCCCTTGGTAGCCAGAGCCAAGAGAGAGTCTTGCCAATGCCACACTCGGCAGCACTTTACCCTTTCTGTCGGCCTGGCTTCTCCTTTAAGGAACGTAGCTTCTGTTCTCCATTCCCTCTTGTTTCCTTTTCTGCCCCCCACCACTGCCACCCCACCCCGCCACTGCCACCCACCCCACCCCGCCCCTGCCACCCCACCCCGCCACTGCCACCCCACCCCACCCACCACTGCACCACCCACCCCACCCCACCACTGCCACCCCACCCCACCCCACCCCGCCACTGCCACCCCACCCCACCCCGCCACTGCTACCCCACCCCACTCCGCCACTGCCACCCCATCCCACCCCACCACTGCCACTCCACCCCACCCCACCCTATCTTCCTTTTCTTTCTTTCTTTCTTTCTTTCTTTCTTTCTTTCTTTCTTTCTTTTTTCTTTTGCTTTTGGTTTTTTGAGACAGGCTTTCTCTGTGTAGCTTTGGAGCCTGTCCTGGAACTCACTCTGTAGCCCAGGCTGGCCTCGAACTCACAGAGATCCGCCTGCCTCTGCCTCCCCAGCACTGTGCCACCGACACCCGACCTTCCTTTTCTTTTTGAGAGAGGCTTGCACTCTGTAGCCTAGGCTAGCCTCCAGCTCCAGATCCTCTTTCCTCAGCCTCCCGAGGGCAGGGATCTCAGGCACGGGCCCCTGTGGGCAGCTGGAAATGCAGAGTTTGAAGGTGATCCTCAGCTTCTACAAGAGTCTGTGCTTTCTCGGACGTTCCGTGGATGGATGGTTCATCCTAGCCTGACAGGAAGGCCTTACTTCAGCCATTGGTCGCCTTCTTTTTTTTTTTCTTTTCGCAGCTGAGGACCGAACCCAGGGCCTTGCACTTTGCTAGGCAAGCGCTCTACCACTGAGCTAAATCCCCAGCCCCTCACCTTCTTATTTGTTATTATTATTAATAATAATTTATTTATTTTTATTTTATGTGCACTGGTGTTTTGCTTGCATGTATGTCTATATGAGAGTGTCAGATCTTGGAGTTGCAGAGAGTTGCCAGCTACCATGAGAGGGTTGGGAATTGAACCCGGGTCCTCTGGAAGAGTAGCTAGTGCTAACTGCTGAGCCATCTCTCCAGCCCCATTGTTATTATTATTATTTTTAAGATAGAGTTTCATAGCCTGGCAGTGGTGTCACATGCTTTTAATCCCAGCCCTCAGGAGGCAGAGGCAGACGGATCTCTGTGAGTTCAAGGCCAGCCTGGTCTACAGAGAGAGTTCCAGGACAGCCAGAGCCACACAGAGAAATTGTGTCTCAAAAAAAAAAAAAAAAAAAAAAAAAAGACAGTGTTTCATGTATCTCAGACACACCTGAAACTTACCATGTAGCCCAATCTGCTCCTCCTACCTCCACCTCCCAGGTTCTGAGGTTACAGAGGTGTGCCACCATACCCAGTTCATTGGATGTCTTCCACAGAAGTACAAGACACAGATCTCTACAAACTCCTGAAGACTGGGAGACCGACGGTGCCCCCTCACAGGACTTTCCCACGGGGACACCGTCATGCCTGTGGGCTCTGGGGAAGACACCTATGAGCGCTGGGATTTTCCTTTCATTTTCTTGTGCCCTCAGAAGCCTCGATGATGAGCCCAAGGATTAATTACATGGGCGCAGCTTCCCATCCCAGTTTACCCAGTTTTCCCAGCTGGTGTGTGTGTGTGTGGGGGGGTCAGGGCTGCAGGCAAGAGAGCCAGAGAGAAGGGCAGGGTGTGGGCTCCTTCACTTGTTGAGACCAGAGCTGTGGAGCCCGACAAGTTGGAGCGTGCCTAGCATCCCTCCTTCCTGGCTTGGCTTTCCCTTCGGCCCCAGTTCCATGGGGCCCTGTGGGCTGAGAAGGCCAAGGGATCCAGGGGGAGGACACATCCGTACTCCCTCATGTGATAAGCAAGGCTCAGGAGTGGCTGAAGTTCCACGGTCCTCCGACAAAGGCTGAAGCCATCTACTGCCCCGCATCTGGACGTGGCTCTTCTCGAGCCTTACCCTACTGACCCTGACTTCCCGTCACATCAGAGTTCTTAGCCTCCTTGACCATGACTTTCCCACTGTGTATGGCTTCAGAGGCTGTGCACGGCACGGTTCTCTGAGATGTCTTCCAATAGACAAAGATGTGACCAGCAAGCCTAAGATCGTGCTCGGTTGCATCCGGAGCCCTTTTGTGACTTCGTCTCCATTTACTGCTTCCTGGGCCTTCCTCCCCGATACCTCTTTACCCGCCTCACTGTTGAACATACTGCTTTGAAATGATGCTCAAGCAGGATGTTGGCTAGTTTTGCAGGCTGGCTGTGCACTGTCCTCTGAGGTCCATGGACTGAACACTTGGGAATTGGATCTCTTCATGTCTCTCTATCTCCTAGCCACCATGAGGTCTCCAGGTCTCTGGTGCCACAAGCTCCTGCCTCAATGTACGTACTGTGATACCACAGGCCCAAGTGTCCATGGACTGAAACCCCTGAAACGGTGAGGTAAAACTCTTCCTCTTTATAAGTTCATTATCTCGGGCTGTTTTGTCATAGTAACCGAAAGCTGACTAACGGTGAACACAAACATGGCAAATGGGTGTGTTTGGAAATGTGCCCGTGGCCATGTTGTTAACCTAGAAATTTGATTATGGCTTGTGGGGGAGGTTTTTAAAAAGGCAGCGTAAGTGCACTCCCCTGGGATGGACGGAGTGACGCGTGACAGAAAAAGGCAATGAGAAAGACAGAGATGTGGGGGAAGTGCGTCATTCACGGCTGGTGGGAATGTAAGTGTGTGCAATGGCTTTGGGCCACACACAAACACCTCACACACACACACAAACGTACATACCTCACTCACATATACATACACACCACACATATACAATACATACACACAGACACCTCACCCACATACATGCCTCACCCATATACACATACACACACAGACACCTCACACACACGTACATACCTCACTCACATATTACACATACACACCACACACGTATACAATACATACACACACAGAGACACTTCACACACATATACACATACACACACACCACACATAACACCTCATACACACATACATACACACCACACACATATACACACAGACACCTCACACACATGTACACATACACACCACACACATATACAATACATACACAGACACCTCACACACATATACACAGATACCTCACACACATATACACATACACACACCACACATAACACCTCATACACACATGCACATCACACACATATACACACACAGATACCTCACACATGCATATACACATACATACCACATATAGACACCTTACACACACATAAACACATATATACCACACACACCACACGTATATACACAACACACACCAGACACCCTAAACACATGTATACACACCACACATGCACACATACCACACACATACATGTATACCACACACATACACACACACCATACATACATATACCAAGCACACACACACACACACACACACACACACCAAACACATATAGATACCCCACAGATGCACACACACACCTCTCTCTCTCTCTCTCTCCTATTGTATTGGTTACTTTTCTTGTCACATGACCAGATACAGGACAAGGACATTTAAGGAAGGAAGGCTCCGTTTTGGTTCTTGGTGGCAGTGGCTGACTCTGGGGCAGGAGCGTGGCAGCAGTCACACTGGCAATTGGGAAGCCGAGAAACGTTTTTCTTCTAATACAAGTGTCAGGTTGACTTCACCTGTCACTGTAAAATCGCGCTTGAATGCTGCATGTCTAAAAAGGGAAGGGGAAGCTGGGGAGACGGCTCAGCAGTTAAGAGCGCTTGCTACTCTTCCAGAGGACCCGGGTTCAGCTTTCACCAACATGGCAGCTCACAGCTGTCTGTAACTCCAGTTCCAAGGGATCTTCTGGACTCTGAGGGAACTGGACACGCACATGATGTACATACAGGCATGCAGGCAAAGCACTTGTACACACAAAATAAAAACAAATCAATCCTTTTATTATATTTTTTATTATTAAAAAGTAAATCTTAGCTGGGTGGTGCTGGCGGCGGCGGCGGCGGCGGCGGCGGCGGCGGCGGCGGCAGCGCACGCCTTTAATCCCAGCACTCAGGAGACAGAGCCAGGCGCATCTCTGTGAGTTTGAAGCCAGCCTGGTCTACAGAGCGAGTTCCAGGACAGGCACCAAAGCTACACAGAGAAACCCTGTCTCAAAAAATCTAAATAAATAAATAAATCTTGCCAGGCAGTAGTGGTGCACACTTTTTTTTTTTGTTGTTTCTGTCCCGTCCCCCCCCCCCCAGACAGGGTTTCTCTGTGTAGCTTTGTGCCTTTCCTGGGTCTCGCTCTGTAGACCAGGCTGGTCTCGAACTCACAAAGATCCACCTAGCTCTGTATCCCGGGTGCTGGGATTAAAGGTGTGTGCCACCACTGCCGCCCGGCTATTGGCACACACTTTTAATCCCAGCACACGGAGACAGAAGCAGGTGGATCTCTGTGAGTCTGAGCCTGCTTGATCTACAGAGCGAGATCCAGGACAGCCA
This sequence comes from Peromyscus leucopus, assembly GCF_004664715.2. Taxonomy (NCBI): domain Eukaryota; kingdom Metazoa; phylum Chordata; class Mammalia; order Rodentia; family Cricetidae; genus Peromyscus; species Peromyscus leucopus. Next base: position 34,968,288 of record NC_051081.1, read on the forward strand.
GGGCTACACAGAGAAAACCTGTCTTGAAAAAACCCAAACCAAAACAGATAAATAAATCTAAGTTGCCTCCTCCCTCATGATTCACTGTGTCCCCTAAACTGTAAGCCAAAATAAACCCTCCCACCCTTAAGTTGCTTCTCGGCAGTTCTGTTGTCACGGCGAAGAAGAAGAGTAACTGACGTCACTTCCAAGAACACAAATTCTAAAATGCAAATTTTCCTGATCCCTGCCTCAGCTGGTGTAGTGCATTAGACACCTTGGACAGCACCCAACACTAGGAAGGGCTTGCAAACGTACCCTCTCTGCAGACAGGGAGGGGCTTGTAAAGGTACCCTCTCTGCAGACAGGGAGGGGTTTGTAAAGGTACCCTCTCTGCAGACAGGGAGGGGCTTGTAAAGGTACCCTCTCTGCAGACAGGGAGGGGCTTGTAAAGGTACCCTCTCTGCAGACAGGGAGGGGCTAAGTGCCGTCAAACCTATGCTGTAGAGTCGAAGGCTCAGCTCCAGGGGCGGGGGGCGATGCTTAGTGTTAGCGTACTCAGTTATAGTCCCGGTGAAAAGAAAGGAAGAAAAAACAGACGGGCAGAAGGAAAGATGGAGGAGAGAAAGAAGGAAGGAAGGAAGGAAGGAAGGAAGGAAGGAAGGAAGGAAGGAAGGAAAAACTGTCTCGTTAGGTTTGTTGTTGTTTGGTTTTTTGAGACAGGGTTTCTCTGTGTAGTTTTGGATCTTGCTCTGTAGCCCAGGCTGGCCTCGAACTCACAGAGATCCGCCTGCCTCTGTCTCCCAAGTGCTGGGATTAAAGGCATGCGCCACCACTGCCCATTGTTTGTTTGGTTTTTAAAAAATTTCTTTTACATTTTTTTCAAGTTAGGGCTGCATGCGTGTGTGTGTGTGTGTGTGTGTGTGTGTGTGTGTGTGTGTGTGTGTGTGTGTGTGTGCGCTCGCGAGCGCAAGTCAGAGGACAACTTTCTAGAGCTTATTCTTTTCCTTCTACCGTGTAAATCCTGGGGATGGTACTCAGTCAGGCTTGGTTGCAAGCTCCGTTTCTCACTGAATCTCCTCACTGCCTCTGTTTTGTTTTGGTTTTGAAGACAAACTTTCCTATAGCCAAGGCTGGCCTTCAACTCACTGAGTGGTCGAGGAAAATCTTAAACTTCTGACCTTCTGCCTCCACTTCCCAAGAGCAGGGATTCCAGGTGAGTGCCACCATTCTTGGTTTATGCATTGCTAGGGTTCAAACCCAGGGCTTCCTTGCGTGCTAGGCAAGCACTCAATCAACTGAGTTATATTTCCAATCTTTGTTCATTTATTATTTACTTATTGTTTCTTTGTTTATTTCTAAGACACAGTAGCCAGGGTAGAATGGAACTCACTCTGTAGCCCAGGCTGGCCTCAAACTTGCTGTATAGCCCAGGAGGACTTGGAATTTTAAATTCTCTTGCATTCACCTCCCAAATACTGAGGTCATACGTACAGGTCACCACACCCGGCTCCATTACATCTTGATCTTTTTTTTTCCTAATGAACAAATACGCGTTGGGCAATTACTATATGCATGTACAGGCTCGTATCAGTGACATTTTAGCAGGCAAACCAAATGCAACTTTCTGCCTTCATCTGTTACGTGCAGTTTCTAAAGACAGCCTTAGATCAACAGCCATGTCCCCCATCTTCAATGCCCAGCTTTTGTTCTACCACATCTCCGGCAGCAAGGAGACTGGTGTGTGCCACACCCCTAAGTTGTTGTCAGCTTTGGATTTAGGAGTGACTCTAAACAGTTTTTGTTTTCTGTAGCTTCCAAAGTTTCAAATTCGTTATCTCTGTAAGGAGAAGAACAAGACAAAGGATATAGTCTCACATAGCCCAGGCTAGTCTCAAACTCCCTATGTACCTGAGGATGACCTTTGACTCTTATAGTCCTCCTGCTTCTGTCTCTCAATTGTGGGGATACACGCATGCTCGGCTATGAGCAGTTTATGTGATTCTGGGGATAGGGATCAGGGCCCTGTACTGATAGGAAAGCCCTCTACCAACTGAGCTACATCCCTAGGCCCTATTTTTTTTTTTCCTGGGGTGGAGTCAGAGTCTTTTTTTTTTTTCTCGAGACAGGGTTTCTCTGTGTAGCTTTGTGCCTTTCTTGGATCTTGCTCTGTAGACCAGGCTGGCCTCAAACTCACAGAGATCTGCCTGCCTCTGCCTCCCGAGCGCTGGGATTAAACGCATGCGCCACCACTGCCCGGCCTGGAGTCAGAGTCTTGTAACCAGCCAGTCCTTGAACTCGTATTCATCCAGCCACAGCTTCCCAAGTAATAAGATTGTAGATGGGTGCCACCATCCCCTGTTTTGACATTACAAAACAAAAAGACAAAAACAAAAACCTAAAACCAAACAACTCGGTTATCAGGGCCTAGGATTACAGGGTTTGGTGGGTGGTAAAATACTCGCCCTGCAAGCATGAAGACTGAGTTTGGATCTCCAGGCCCCATGTAAAAAGACAGGCATGGTGGCATATACATGGAACCCCAGAGCCAGGGAGAGAGACAGGCAGAGACAAAAGGATTCCAGGGGCTTGACCGCTAGCTAGTCTAGCTGAAACAGCCAGGTCCAGTGAGAAACCCTGTTTTAAAAACTTAAGATGGAGCCGGGCGGTGGTGGCGCATGCCTTTAATCCCAGCACTCGGGAGGCAGAGGCAGGCAGATCTCTGTAAGTTCGAGGCCAGCCTGGTCTACAGAGTGAGTCCCAGGATGGCCAAGGCTGTTACACAGAGAAATCTCATTTCGAAAAACAAAAACTAAGATGGCGAGAGAGGAAGAGGAAGACCTGAATTCAACCTCTGTCCTCCACACAGGTCTGTGCAGGCAAATGAAGCCACACTAACAAACCTCGGTCTGCCAGGGGTGGTAGCTCGTGCCTGTAATCCCAGCACTCAGTGGCCAGAGGCAGTAGGGTTACTGTAAAATTGAGGACAGCCTGGGCCACATAGTAAGTTCCATCCTAATCTTGGCTATAGAATGAGACCTTGGTAATTTTTGTTTGCTTTTTGTTTTTGTTTTTATTTTGTTGCTGTTGTTATTCTCAATTTAAACATCCTCTTCTATGATGTGGGTTCGGGGGACAGAACTTTAGTCATTAGACTTGGTGGCAAATGCTCTGACCCGCTGAGCCAGCTTGACAGCCCTGGGGAGGGAATTTTGAGACAGAATCTTGCTTTGTAGGCCCGGCTAGCCTCAAATTATCAATGTCCCTGCTTCAGGCATCACCATGGCAGTCACATAACAACATATTTTTGTTTTGTTTTGTTTTGTTTTGTTTTCCTGAGACAAGGTTTCTCTGTATAGTCCTAGCCTAGAACTCACTCTGTAGACCAGGCTGGCCTTGAACTCCCAGAGATCTGCCTGCCTCTGCCTTTAGAGTACTGGAATTAAAGTCCTGTACCATGACCCAGCAATAAAATATATTTTTTTTAATGTGTGTGAGAGTATGTGCACATGTATGTATAGTCATGAGCAAATACAGACACCAGAGGAGGACATGGGCTACCCTACTGCATCCCTCTCCACCTTACTCCTATGAGAGAGGGTCTCTCACTGAATCTAGAGCTAGCCTGAGGGCCAACAAGCTCATAGATCCTCCTTCCTCTGTCCCCTACAACTCTGGGTCACAGTCTCAAAGAGCCATACCTGGATTTTTTTTTTTTAATAGGTGCTGGGTGGGCATTTTAATTTGGATCCTTATGCTTGTAGAGCCCTAGGCTACAGCTTCTTCATTCTTCCTGGTGAGGTGGACATGGGAGGATCTCCCAACAAGCCATACAGTCAACCATGTGTTCAGGAACTCAGCAACCTTAGGCAGAGACCATTACAGTTTGAAGTGAGCTATTGCTTTTCTTTTCATTTTGCTGTTACTACACACACACACACACACACACACACACACACACACACACGGACACGGACACGGACACGGACACGGACACTATGCACACCCAGTGAAGATGGGGATCCTATCTGGCTATGTTAAAAGGGCTCCGACCAATGCCTGTCATGTAGCTAGCACTCAATAACTATTTGTTTTCAGAGAGAGCAGACACAGCATTATTCATTCATCCTGGGAACTGTAATTGACAATAGGCCCAGAGAAACGCTGGGCCTCACATTCTTTGCCCTGGGAAGTTGTAAGCAATGTGGATCCAAGAATCCCTTGGTAAATATAGCGTTGGGCTAAATATCTTCAAAGATTGTGGTGCAACGCTGTGGCGCTCGGATGAGTCACCCATGAGGACAGATATCCCTTGCCAAACAGGATTCTGCCTTGCCCAGTGCTGGCGTCTCTTCCCTGTCTCTGTGGGAGAAACACTAACAATTTATCTTCTACGTTCTAGTGGTCCTTATCGCTCACAGAGCTGCAGCCCTTTTGGCCTCAGAGACAATGTCCCAGATCACACAGTGTCCCCTCCCGGTCACAGTTTCCCACTGGAGCTTCTCAATGGGCCTTCTGTTGTTCACATGTTCTGAAAATAAACCGCCCTGGATGGCTGATGAAGACCTCCCACTATCTGAGATGAAAAGTTTCTCCGTCACTGTACCTCAGCTTTGCTTGCCTTAGAAACTTAAAAGGAGAGAAAGAGAGAGAGAGAGAGAGAGAGAGAGAGAGAGAGAGAGAGAGAGAGAGAGAGGAGCTGGGGAGCTGGCTCAGTGGTTAGGAGCACTTGTTGCTCTTTCAGAGGACCTGGATTCAGTGTCTAACACCCACATGGTAGTCAATAACCAATAACCTGTTTCCTGGTTCCAGGGAATCTGGTGCCCTCTGCTAATCTCCACGGGCACCAGACACGGAAGTGGTACATATACATACATGCTGGCAAAACACTCATACACATAAAATAAATAAATCTAATAAAAAAAATGAAAAGGAGAAACAAGAAAGACCCTTTGCTTGTATCCCAGTAGGTTAAGGAAAACAACAAAAGCTGAAGAAAAGGAATGAATATGAATGGCTCAGAGCAGAAGGTGTGGCAGTGTGCTGGGAGGCAGAGGCAGGAGGATCACAGCAAGTTCCGGGCCAGCTTGATCTACATAGTAAGTTCCAAGTCAGCCTAGACGACTTGTATAGCGACTGAATAGCAGTCGTGTGTCGCCCGGCCTCCCCCCCCCCCCCGTCTCAAATACACAAACAAACAAAACCACCGCAGGAGTGACTTGGAGGTTGTGACTTAGCGCTGGGGGTGTGGCTCCCACTCTCAGTACATTAAAGGTTCCACCGCCAGCATCAGAACCAAAAGCTGAAGAGATGGCTCAGCAGTCAACATCCCTTGATGCTCTTGTGGAGGACCCAGGTTTGGCTTCTGACACCTACCTGGTGGTTCACAACCATCCATAACTCCAGTTCCAGGATCTCAACAGGCACCAGGCGTACATATGGTGCACTTACATACATGAAGGCAAAACATTCATACACATAAAATACAACTTAAAAATTTACCGGGCAGTGGTGGCACACGCCTTTAATCCCAGCACTAGGGAGGCAGAAGCAGGCGGATCTCTGTGAGTTCGAGGCCAGCCTGGTCTACAAATCGAGTTTTAGGAAAGGTGCAAGGCTACACAGAGAAACCCTCTCTCAAAAAACCAAAAATAATAAATAAATAAATAATAAAAAATAAATTAAAAAATTTACAAACTATTTAAACAAAAAAAATTCCCCTCAAAAGATGAAAAGGTGTGACTTAACTAATAATTAAAGTTACATAACAGCTTTATCAATGAGCTATATTATATTAACTCATTTTGTCATTGATATAGACAAAAATACTTTGTTCTTAAAATTTTTTATGTGTATGGGTGTATTCCTTGCACATAAGTTTGTGTACTACATGCATGCCTGGCACCCTCAGAGGCCAGAAGAAAGCATTGGATCCTCTGGAACTGGAGTTACAGAAGGTTGTGAGCCAATAAACGGATACTGGGAATTGAACCCAGGACCTCTGGAAGAGTAGCCAGTTCTCTTAACCACTGAGCCATCTCTCCAACCCTAGTACTTTGTTCTAAATAAGCATTCAGTATTCATCCATTATTTTTGCAGTATGGGAGACTGAACCCAGGGCCTTTTGAATGCTAAGCAAGTACTGATGTATATCTCCAGCACTCATTTTTTTTTCTTTTGAAACTTTTTTTTTTAAATTTGATACAAGATTAGGTAGATGTGACTGTACTTGTCTGTAATTTGTTTTTATTTTATTTTATTTTATGTGCATTGGTGTTTTGTCTGCATGTATGTCTGTGTGAGGATGTCAGATCTTGGAGTTACAGACAGTTGTGAGCTATCATGTGGATGCTGGGAATTGAACTCGTGTCCTCTGGAAGAACAGTCAGTACTCTTAACCGCTGAGCCATCTCTCCAGCCCCCTGTCTGTAATTTGTAATCCCAGTATGTGGGATGTGGAAGCAGAAGGATTAAAAGTCCAAGGCTAGCCTTGGCTACATAGCAAACTTTGAGGGTAGCCTGGGCTACAAAAGCGGGCGGGGGGGGGGGCGGGAAGAAAGGATAAATGGAGTCTAGGCTAGTCTTGAACTCATTGTGTAGCTCAGGCTGGGCTTGAATTTACAATCCTCCTGCCTTTGCCTCCTGAGTGCTGGGATTATACAAATGTGCCACCATGCCTAGTGTATGCAGGGCTGAGGACCAACCAAGGCTTCGAGTGAGCTAGAAAAGCATGGTACCAGCTGAGCCTTAGCCCCAGCACGAGAAATATTTACTATGGATAGAGTCCTGTCACTATGGGGTGAGTAGAGGTATCCCCCTCTTTCCCAAGTAACATTTGAAGAAAAACAGATGGTTGTGTTTTAGGTAAGCTCTGGGCTTTCGTTTGTTGAATGTCATATATAATTTGAGACCACAACCGAATGGTTTGACATAAACATGCGTTTCAGAAATTGGAATGGTCCAGCTCCGTTCCGTTTGTGTGTGGATATCCGGTTGCACAATTTGTTGAGAACACCCGTCTTCCCATTGATCAGTAACGGCCTTTTGTCTGTGTGCTTTTCCACCCGAGAAGGGGAAGAGGTAAGGAGAGAAGACCTTAGGAAGGAGAACAGGTCTAGCAGGTCAATGGAGGGATCTAATTAAGTGTTGCTCTGTGGTGGATGATGTAATCCTCCTTTCCATTTTCCCATGAAGCTTTCAGTAAACTTCTTCAGTCACAGACACTTTTGGATTTGAATGTATGGGGTGGGGGTGGAAGCGGAGTGCTCAGTCTGTCCCGGAGGTGTGTGTGTGAGGCGGGGGGTGGTGTGTGAGAGCAAAGGGCAATCGCCTTCTGCTAGAAACCAAGAGAGATCAATGAGGGACTGTGAGAAGCTTTGAACACGCTGGGGCTGGAGGGGTGGCCCAGCGAGTGAAAAACGCTTGCTACCAATCCCGAGGACATGAGTGGGGTCCCCCCACACAAGGTGGGACGAGAGAACTGACTCCTGCAAATTACACCTCACTTCTACACGCACACTGTGGCTGATGGAAGCAAGCGTGCGTGAACACACACTTTCGAGGGTGCACAAACACAGTAAATGCAATTTCTTTTAAGTTTTTTGTTCTTGTTTTTTTTTTTTGTTTGTTTGTTTTGTTTTTTGTTTTTTGTTTATCGAGACAGGGTTTCTCTGTGTAAATGTAATCTTTTAAAGATTATATTGAAAACAAATAATAATACTTTGGTTCCCATATTGCCCCAACCTTGGTCTCCTCTAAGACCGAACCTAGAGGTGGACCGAACCTTTCATTGTTAAAGAAGATTACTCTCACTCTCCTTTTTCAATTGATCTGTTTATTTACTGAGTGTATGTGTCAGAGTGTGGGCAGATGCACAGGTGTGAACATGAGTGTGGAAACCAGAGGTCAACCTAGGATGTCACTCCTCAGGTACCACCTCCTTTGTTTCTTGAGGTAGGGTTTCTCACTGGCCTGGCACTTGCTGGCCATACTGGGCTAACTCACCAGCAAACCCCACGGGTCACCTAGCTTGGCTTTCCCAGTGTTGGAATTACGAGTGTGCAGGCCACCGCATGAGGCTTTAAAATGTGTGTTCTGGGGATCCAGTTCAGTCCTCCCATTTGCCTTGTACAATTGACCCATCTCCCCACCTGAAGGGTGTTTTTACATTTACTTCTATTTTTCTCCTAAAGCCAATTCCAGAGACAACCTGGAGAAGGGAAGACTGGGTGGACAGCAGGAGATGCTGAGTTCTGATTATTCTTCCCATCCAGGGGCTGTTTGCAGAGGCCTGTGTCTCCGAGGACTCGGATGGTCATTTCTCTCTCTCTCTTTCCTTCTCTCTCTCTTTCCTTCTCTCTCTCTCTTTCTCTTCCTTCCTCCCTCCCTCCCTTCCCTCTTCCCCCTCCTCTCCCTCCTCCTCCTTCTGCTTTTTTTCTGAGACAGGGCTTCTCCATGTAGCCACATAGACTAGGTTGGCCTCAAACCCAGATATCCACCTGTCTCTGCCTCCTGAGTGTGGGGATTAAAGCCTGGTCATCCTTTAGGCCAGTGATTCCCAACCTTCCTAATGCTGCGACTCTTTAATACCCTTTCTCATGCTGTGCTGACCTCCAACCGTAAGATCATGTCATTGCTAGTTCATAACTGTAATTTTGCTACTGTTATGAATCATAATATAAATATCTGATACCCAGGATATCTGATCTGTGACCCCTGTTGGGTCACAAGGCCCACAGATTGAGAACCATCATTTAGGCCCTCTTCAGAGCTGAACCCTGAGGCTGAACCTTGTCACAGCTCTGGATAACAACAAGACCAGGGTGGGGACTCCAGGTCAGACTCACGTAGCAGGTTCTGTCCACAGAGGAGGATGCTAGGGCAGGGCAGAGCCAGGCTGGCCCGACTTGTTCAACCCAGCCAGGAAAGGGCAAGTCAGCTCTGGCTCTCAAGGGAGGCTGGGAAGGGGTGTGGTGCTGACTCAGGCATCAGCAGGTCTGGTGACCATGCAAGGACAGCTGTTGCCTGGGTGTTTTTAGAAAACTTTGCCTGCCAAGTTCTCGGTTGGGCTGTGCCGGCACCTCCTCCAAGGCAAGCAGAAAAATCGAAAGTGTGTCCTTTATCACTGTTCTGGCCAGGGGTATTACTACCTGTATCTTTTGTGTGTGTGTATGTGTGGAGGCGGGGTGGGGGGGTGGGGGGGGGTGGGGGGGATCATTTATGTATTTATAGTCAGGGTTTCACTATGAAGCCCTGACTGACTGGCCTGAAACTCACTGTGTAGACCAGACTAGCTTCAGACTCATAGAGATCTACCTGCCTTTGCCTTCTGAGTGCTGGGATTAAAGAGTGCACCACCTACCTGGCTACTTTTTGTTTGCTTTTTTTCTTTTTTTTTTCCGAGACAGGGTTTCTCTGTGTAGCTTTGCGCCTTTCCTGGAGCTCACTTGGTAGCCCAGGCTGGCCTCGAACTCACAGAGATCCGCCTGCCTCTGCCTCCCGAGTGCTGGGATTAAAGGCGTGCGCCACCACCGCCCGGCAAGATTTTGCTTTTTTTCAAGACAGGGTTTCTCTGTGTAGCCCTGGCTGGTCCTGGAATCCACTCTGTAGACCAGAACTGTCCTAGAACTCACAGAGATCCACCTGCCTCTGCCTCCCAAGTGCTGGGATTAAAGGCGTGCACCACTGTCACCTAACTTTTTGTCTGTTTGTTTGTGTTTGTGAGTCTGTATGTGGGTATGTGCACATGTGAGTGCAAGTGCCCGGGAGATCAGAAGACATGTCAGAGTTGGAGTTACAGGCGGTTGTGAGTCATGGGATGTGGGTGGTGGGGACAGAGCTGAGGTCCTCTGTGGGAGCAGTTAGGACTCTTACCTGCCCAGCCATCATCTCCCCAGCCCCTGCTGTGGGTACTTCCTGTGCTGAATGTGGAAAAGAGGGGTAGAAGTTAGGTAACAGGTTCCAGAGCTCCTTTACCTTCTCTGAATAATCACTTACTGGTTCTACTTGGTTGGGTCTTTTTAGGGACCTTGCCAGAAACCCCATGTAGAAGTTGTGAGAGCAGACCCTGAAGCTGGGAGCCTGAGACAGAGACCTCATATGACTTACTATTCATTTGGCTTTATAAAGTTTAGTTTTGTTTGTTAATTAATTGAATTTGTTTTCCTGGCCCTTGGAATTTAACCCATGATCTCAGGCTTACTAGGCAAGCATTCTACCACTGAGCTATACCCCCAGCCCTAAAAATATTTTTAATAATTGAAAGGTTGAAATATAGACAAAAAATTTCACGTAGCATAATGACCTTCCATATGCTCATTATGTGCCTGGAAAGTTTATCAGCCCATGGCTAATCCTGCTTCATCTCTACTCTGCTTTCCTCCCTTCTACCCATGTATTATTTTAAAATAGTTTAAATTATTATTGTGTGTATATTATATATAATATTATATATAATATATACATATACGTTCATCCATCCATAGTGTGTGTGTGTGTGTGTGTGTGTGTGTGTGTGTGTGTGTGTGTGCAGGTACACATGTGATACATCAGGAGTATAGAAAACAGAAGGCAACTTTTGGGGTATTGGTCCTCTCTTTCTACCTTGAGTTCTGGGGACTGAACTCAGGTCACCAATCCTGTGATACTCTGTGACCTGCTGAGGCATTTGTTGCCCCCAGCCAATTTCCTTTCAAGGAGATTCCAGACACAATTCATTTTGTCCTTCCTAACTTCTTTAAACCCTTGTTTCCTCATTTAAAAATGGAGGAATTATCTCCATTTTAAAGTAGTTAAAAAAATTTCACTCAGACTTCATGTGTGAGTGGGTGCCTCAGGAGGCCAGAAGAGGGTGATGGATTCCCTGTCACTGGGGTCACAGATGTTGTGAGCCAACTGACGGTGCTGGAAACTGAACCCAGGTCCTCTGGAAGAGCAGCTGGTACTTTTAACCCATGAGCCATCTCTCCAGGCCCCCCACAAAGCATTACTGTGAGTCATGCCTCCACAATGCCGGCACAATGCGGAAACTAAGTAAATAAACTTTCATTATTTAAAAATGTAAAAATAAGAAGTTTCTACTTCCTTCCTGCCTCTCTGTGCCCCTTGCCGCTTAGTGACCGGGAGAGAGTGTCTCTCCTGCCGGCACTATGTTGAGATGTCAGGATGGGCCGAGGGCGCAAGTGCCCGAGCTCAGATTGGGGTCCGAGGAAGGCAGAGAGCTCCAGTGAGGAGGGTGGAGGCTACATTGGCCCTGGGGAAGAGTCTGGGAGATCGGAGCCAAGCTCGAGTGGAGGTGTAGCAGGTTCACGTGGCAAGGCCAGCAAATAATGGGAAGGAGAGTGGGAGCTTAATGCAAACGCCACCGAGCGTTCTATCAGAAACAAGCGAGCCAGTCAGGGGTGTTCACCGTAACACAAAAGCACTTCGGCATTTAGAAGCAATCCACACATCGATTGCAAGTCTACTGGGAAAGCCTGAGATTTATTGAAAAGCCAGAGAACTTGACTCAGGAATTGGGGGTGGGGTAGAAACAGGCCAGGAGAGCCAGCGTGGTGGCTCAGTCGACTAATCACTGTGCAAGCCTGATGACCTGGGTTCAAGTCCCAGAACCCACATAAAACTGAGAGGAGATAGCTGACTTTACACAGTTTTCATATGATCTCTGCACGTCCCCTGTGGCACGGCTCCTCCAAACACACACACACACACACACACACACACACACACACACACAGAGTGGGAATGTGAACGTGGGTGAAGGTGGGAAGTGGCATTGGAGGCAAAGAAATATTATCCCCATTTGGCTGGTAAGAGCACTGGGCAAATCTTCCTTATGGATAGCAGCACCCAGAGATTGGCAGAAGGCACTAGAACCCAGAGTGCACAAACATGATCAAGAACTAGTCTTGGGGGGCTGGAAAGATGGCTCAGCAGTTAAGAACACTGGCCGCTCTTCCAGAGGACCTGGGTTCAATTCCCAGCACCTACATGACAGCTCACAACTGTCTGCAACTCCAGTTCCAAGAGATCTGATACCCTCACACAGACATATATGCAGGCAAAACACCAGTACACATAAAATAAAAATATATCAAGGGGGGGGGGAAGAACCAGCCTGGACTCTTTTGGGATATTTAGGACAATAGGGACGACCGCTCTCAGATACTGTTTGGCAGCGCCAGACTCTATTGGCATGTAACACGAGGACTTTTGCTATTCTGTACTTCTTTCTATTCTGTCCCTGGCTCCAGGAAAGGGGTGGGGCAGCTGCAAATAACCCACTGCTTCTTCCAAAGAGCTGGGAGCAGACAGGGCAGGACAAGAGCTGACAGCTGTCCCCTGAACACTGAGCACCATACTTCAGGAACATACAGGCCCATGCAGTGTGGTGTGGGCTCTCATGAGCAAATAAATCTGTCCTGTTTTTTTTTTTTTTGGTTTTTTTTGAGACAGGGTTTTTCTGGGTAGCTTTGCGCCTTTCCTGGAACTCGCTTTGGAGACCAGGCCAGCCTCGAACTCACAGAGATCCGCCTGGCTCTGCCTCCTGAGTGCTGGGATTAAAGGCGTGCGCCACCACCGCCCGGCAAATCTGTCCTGTTTTAAGTTTGCATAACTTTTCTTTCTTTCTTTTTTTTTTTTTTTTTTAATAATTTTTATTTATATACATTAGTGCTTTGCCTGCAAGTATGTTTATATGCAGGAACTAGAGCTCCTGGGACTGGAGTTACAGACATCTGTGAGCTGCCAATGCTGGGAGTTTTGAACCCAGGCCCTCTGGAAGAGCAGCCAGTGCTCTTAACCTTGGAGCTATCTCTCCAGCCCATTGCATAACTTTTCTTAAGTTATGTAGTCATTAGGCATAAGAGACATTTATGTCACCATAAACACGCCAGGTTCTCCGGAACCAAGGAGGTAAGCCTTATAGCTCTGTGGCATTGACCTATCCAGACATTGACCATGCACAGCTTCGGGTTGCAGACCATGTTTGAAGTATCTTGGTGCTTTGCCTTGTCTCAGTGACAGAGATAGAGCAGTGACTACTTAGTAAAAAAATCTTTTGAATTCTATTTATTCATGTGTATGGTCAAAGAGGACAACTTTCGGGGGATCGAACTTAGGTCATCAGACGCGGTGGCAAGTGCCTGATGTGCCATCTTGCCAGCTCAATAATTATTTTAATAATTAGCTGGCTAGGCATGATGGGGTAGGCTTGTCATCTCTGTACTCAGGAGGTGAGGGTAGGAGGGTCGGAAGGCCTAGGCTAGCCTCAGCTATATAATGAGTTGAGATCACTCTTAGATGCATGAATGAGATTGTGTCTCAAAAACAGTGATGATGATGATCACAGCAACAAACCCCCAAATAGCGGTGCCCTTCTAGATTACATTTTTCTAAGTCAACAATGCTAAAATAGAACTTTTTTTTTTTTGAGGGCTGGGATGTAGCTCAGTGGTAGACCTCTTACCTAATGTTATTGTGGCCTGGGGTTTAATCCTCCGCATGAAACAAAGAAAACAAACCCCAAACAAGAACAGTAACAACATAAAAACATTTCTGAGCTAAACACTGCCTCTCATTTAATCCTCACACAATCCTGCAATTGTTTCACTCACAGATGGAGAAAAAGGATTAGAGGCTGGGAACTTACTCAAGGTCTCCTTTCAACAGAATAATCTAAAAATAGAACCCTAGGTCTAGAAAACCCAGGGTCATGGTGTGTGTGTGTGTGTGTGTGTGTGTGTGTGTGTGTGTGCGCGCGCGCGCGCGCGCGCGCGCGCGCTAGAGCCTGCTGGTGTATATGTGTGACCATGACACACGCGGAAGTCAGAGGACAACTTTGTGGACTCAGTTTACTCGGGTTCTAAGGACTCAGGTCATCAGGTTTGAGTATCAGGCTCAGTTACCCACTGAGCCACCAGACTGGCCCAAGGCCCTGACAGAAGCACAGAGAGCTGCTGAGGTCTGTAGTGTGGGTACTTCTCCTGGGGGTTGGGAGGTTGCTGCCCTCAGCCCCTGACTTTCTTTCCTCTGGTCTCATCGATACTCTTACTATTAGGAAATCTTTGCAAATCAAGTCAGTTAAGTTTCTCTCCTCTCCCTCTCCTCCTAACCTTTCATTTCTTCCTCTTCTGACCAGTTCAAAACCCTGTCTCAGAAAACCAAAACCAAAACCAACCAAACAAAGAAAACCAAAACAAAACCAAAATTTTTTTATTTATGTGTATGTGTGTGTGTGTCTGGATAAGTTATGTCCACCATGGGCACGCAGGGGCCCATAGAGGTCAGAGAGCTTCAGATCGTCTGGAACTGGAGTTACAGGCAGTTGTGAACTACCAGATAGAGGCACTAAGAACCAAACCTTGGTCTTCTGAAGAGCAGGAGGCACTCCTAACTGCTGAGCCGTCTCTCCTCTCCCCTCCCCCAGCCCACATTTCTATTTTTAGTTTAAGTTCCTGTGACTATTTTTCCTCCTAGATGGCTTGTTGCTCTGATAATTTTTTTCTTCTTTTTTCCTTTCCTTTCCTTCCTTCCCTCTTTCTTTCTTTTTTCCAAGACAGAGCTTCTCTGTGTAATCTTGGCTGTTCTGGAACTCACTCTGTAGATCAGGCTGTCCTCGAAATCACAGAAATATGACTGCCTCTGCCTCTGGAGTGCTGGGTTTAAAAGCATGAGCCAACTCTGCCAGCACCATTGGGCGATAATTTATGTTTTCTAACAATGTAATGTTTTTGCTCCTTTTTATAACTCATTGCTTCTTAATATGACAGAAAGAACTTACCTTTGTGTGCTCTTCTGCCCATACTAAGCATATTAACAGGCATCATCTTATTTAATTTTGAAATAATCTTGTGAGTAAAATGCCCTTTGGTACATGAGTGGAATAGGCTGAATGAGGTTAAATGAGTCGTCCCTTATTACAGAGTCAGTCGCTGCAAGCTAGTTCTGGAAGATATATTGTCTGGCTGCAAGTTCAGTGCATTCTGCCGAATCACAGTTGCCTGATGAGCCTTAACATTGATCTTGTTTACAGGATAAATAAACCTTTCAGTGGAGTTGAGTTCTTCACGTAGGTCCTAAAATTAATATTTTAAAGGATGAAAAAAATTATTCAAAATGTGTTATTATTTTTTCCACTTGCTCTTTAAGTCCTTTTTTTTTTTTAAACAAGCTTTATTATAAAAAAAAATCTGAAAATAATCTGGGCTGTGATGATGCATGTCTTTTAATCCTAGCATTCAGGAGGTAGAGATAGGCAGATCTCTGTGAGTTCGAGGCCAGCCTAGTCTACAAGTCAAGTTCCAGGACAGCCAGAGAAGTTACATAGAGAAACTCTGTCTTGAAAAACCAAAAAAACTTTTTGTGACTTTTTTTTTGGTGGGGGTACAGGGTCTCACTATGTAGCCCTGGCTGACCTAGAACTGGCAGAGATCAGCCATCTTTAACCTCTTGAGTGAGCATTACAGGCATGAGCCACCATGGCATTTCTAAAATAAATATTTATGAATTGTGAAGTTAATAAATTAAAAATGTAATCTATTTCTTGTTCTTTGAAATAGAGTGTCACTATGCAGCCCTGGCTGGTCTCCATCTTGAACTTACCCTGACCTTCCTGCCTGTGCCTCCGAAGCGCTGGTATTAGATAGGCTATACCACCGCACCCCACAATACAACTGATTTTGAGAAGTACTAAAGGAGTTCAGAGGGGCCACAAACTACTTAACAGCAGGAGTTGCTATGGTGAGAACAGTTACGCTCAAGGTTGAAGGGCTAGCAAGTGATTTGAGGTACCTTTTACAAGGAGAAAACTACATCACACTAACCTTGAAATCCAGAAGATAAAATAATAACTGGGGAAAGAGAACTCATCCTGCTTTCTAGAGAGATGGAGGGGCTAGGGTAGTTCACTGGACCCGCCGTCTCTTCAATGCCAGCTGCCAACGGGGAGGCGGGCAACGATAACAGTGGTGACCTCCAGGCAATCAGGTCAGTTTAATGAAAACCTTCCCCAGGGAAGTCCCTGCAGAAGATTGTGGGTGTGAGCACAGGAAATGGGCAGTAGTAAATAGGCAAAGTCCTAGAAACTGGAAGAAGCAGGTTTTACAGTCAGGTGATAATGCAGCAAGGCTGACCCACCTTTCAAGCAAAAATGCCATTTTTTATGAAGAACAAAGTGACCAAGGAGTAGAGATTACACACACATACACACACACACACACACACACACACACACACACACACACACACAGAGCAAGAAATCAGGTAGAGAGGTTGGGGAATCTCCTGCCTACCATGGAGAGAAGGGTTCAATTCCCACCAGGTAAAGAGTCAATTCCTTTTTCAGTTTTGTGAGGCTGGGATGGGAGAGGGTGAGTGAGACAGGGTCTACAGCTCAGTAACTGCCAGAGTTTGGCTTGGAGCAGCTGACCCCTGTGCCTCCGCCTCCTCCACGTTAGGATTACAGACATGTGTACCACATCCAAACAGAACTATCATCTCTAAGATGGGACAGTTCTAATAGTCCATGATCTTGATTTAAGAATTAAAAACAGCTGGGTGGTGGCGCACGCCTTTAATCCCAGCACTCTGGAGGCAGAGGCAAGTGGATCTCTGTGAGTTCGAGGCCAGTCTGGGCTACAGAGTGAGTTCCAGGAAATGCGCCAAAGCTACACAGAGAAGCCCTGTCTCGAAAAACCAAAACAAACAAACAAACAAAAAACAACTGTTAATAAATATTAATAATTATTAATAAACCAAATAATCTGGAAAATTTCAGACTATGGATTTTGAAAACAACTGGGATATAGAATGAAACCTTTTTAAAAAATAATTATTTTTAGCAGTGTATTACTTCCCAAACTTATGTGATAGCATTGCTTTCTAAATTCAGCTACCATAAAAACAAAGCCAGTAACATTCAAGCAGGTGTGGCAGCATACATGAGCAAACTCAGGATCTGGGAGGGGGAAAACAGGAGATTGCTGAACTTGGAGCTTCATTTATACTACTAAGCAGTCTCTCTACACAGTGAGCTATATGCCCAGCTCCTTGGGGTTTTTTCTGGGGTGCTCAGAATTATGACTGAATGACAAATCCAAGGCCAGCGCTTACCTGCAATTTACATAGAATTGTTGACTTAAGCTATCTTAAGACATTCCCAACTGGAGGAAGAATGATTCACAGGGTATAGTTTAATGATAAAACTAAGACCAATCAGCGAATCAACTGGAGGGAGATGGTTTAGAGAACGCAAACACGTCCAAAGCTTTAGGGGTATTTAGAAGGAAGACAAATCTTTTTTCTTTGGTTTTTCGAGACAGGGTTTCTCTGTGTAGTTTTAGTGCCTGTCATGGAACTCACTCTGTAGACCAGGCTGGCCTCAAACTCAAGAGATCCACCTGGCTCTGTCTCCGGAGTGCTGAAATTTAAAGGCGTGTGCCACCGTTGTCCAGCGAAAAATCTTTTAAGAACATGACCACCACTGAGATGAGATGGTCACAAAAGAACATGATCAAAGGCTTATTTAGGTTACACATGAAATGCACATTTTGGTGATGGTTGAGATGTGCGTTAACATGTAGCTTTTACTTCTCTTTAAGAAAGTCTCTTTTTTGGTTTGTAGATGTCCCAGGTTGAACCAGCTCACCAGGTTTGACCATTCTACCATCACATCCTGCATGTGCCGGAGTGATGGAACATACTGAGAAAGGTAGGTTAGAAACGTGGCTATTTCGACTACAGAAAAGGAAGACTAGAAAAGGGAAGTGTAAATATGACAGACAGGGAGAGAGGGAAGAAGGGAGGAAGGCAGATGAAAAAACACGGCACGGGTTTGGTGGTGCAAGCCCACCAGAGAAGCACTCTGGAGGCTGAGCCTGGAGAATCATGAATTGGAGGTCAGCATGGGGTGCATAGCCAGACTTTGCAACAAAATAACCAACCCCACAAACAAGTGAACAGTAAGAAAGCGACCGGTTGGGATGGGGCAGGCTTTTGGATTTTCGACTTAGTGCTACAACTTTGGCAACCGCGACCGGGCCCCCCGCCTTCTCTTGTCTAGAGCGCTCCGGTTCCTGGGGATTCCAAGGGCTGTTTAGGCCTGGAGCAGCGAAGCTTCCATTCGCAGGGAGGTTCTCCCCGCACCCGGGGTTCCTCAGGCCGATGACATCATTCCGATCCCAGGGGCGCTGCGATTTTTCCGTTTGGAATTCCGGCTCCTCTCGAACTCTAGCTCCTTAAGGAGGCCGCGATGTCACCACGGGTTTTAGTAAGGAGGTTCTTGAATGGCCCAGGACACTCCTTTCTCTCATCTACGATCTACACACACACACACAGGGACGCGTGGCCACCCACGCCCGTCGCTGAGCCAACATCCTTAGCTCCACCAAAAGGAGAGACTGAAGGGGAGCAGAGGATCCCAGCAATCAGCAGGGCGCCCCGGAAAAGGCAAGGTGTGTGTGCGTCGGGGGCGGGGGGTGAGGGGGTGGCGGCCAGGGGGTACACGGCCGAAGTGCGCCTGCGCCTTTCCCAGGCCGCGCCCCCCTCCCCACCGCGGGGCGTGTCCGTCTGCGGCAGACCCAATCAGAAGGCTGCAGGGAGCGCGCCCGCGGCCTCGCCCTCTCTGGTCCCACCTCCGCGTGCCCTGCATGCCCTCGCGCGCGCGTGCGCAGAAGCGGGCCGCAGGGGCGAGGGCGCGAGAGAAGGGCGGGTTGTACGTCCTTGCGTGCGTCTCAGGCAGCGCGCACGCCGGCGTGAGAGGGCACGGGGAAAAAGGTGGCTCTGGCCGGGGCGGCTCGGCTTCCTGGGGTTATGTAGCAGGGGCTCGCCGGCTCGCGAGACCTCCTTGGCCGCCCTCGCCCGGGTCCGAAGCGCGGGGTTGGTGCTCCGGGCGGAGGCCGTGTTCCAGCCCGCCGCGCTCCCTCGACGTAGAGCTCGCTCGCTCGCCCGTGGGAGCGTCCCGGCCGAGCCGCGCTGAAGGGGGGGGAGGGGAGGCCATTTTGTCCCGACCGACTCCCCGGAACCGGGCGGAGCGGCTGGGAGAGGCTGCGGAGCCGCGGGCGCCGCCCCTCGGAGGCACGGGCGCCGCCACCGTCGGGGCTTCCTCGACGAGGCCGTTCGGAAGGTCTCCCGCTCCGCCTCGAGAGCAGCTTTCTCCCTGGCATCCGCTTCCCCGCTGCTGCGGCCCCAGGACGCCCGGGCGAGGAGTTGGCCGTGGTGAGCAGCACCGATCCCTTGGGGCTACTACCGGCGGCGGCGGCGAGCGCCCGAGCCGCTCCTCCCAATGGCGAAGAAGACGTACGACCTGCTTTTCAAGCTGCTCCTGATCGGGGACTCGGGAGTGGGCAAGACCTGCGTCCTTTTTCGTTTTTCGGATGATGCCTTCAATACCACCTTTATTTCCACCATAGGTAAGACCTGTGGGAGGATGGTGTCGGGGGGAGGGGGGGGCTCTGCCGCCGCGAGCCTTTTTCTTTTATCCGAGACATCTTGCTTCCCGGAATTTACGCCTTTGTTCCAGTGATTCCGATTCCAGACGACAGACCTAAGTTACTGTTGGAATCGGAATAGCGCTTAACTGGGGCGGGGTCTTCCCATGCCTTCCATCCGGTCTTTGCTTTTCAAGTCTCCTTCTCCGTTCGCTGCCTGCTGGCACAAAATAGGCAGCATTTAGCAGCGTTCCAGAATCCTGTTTCTTTAAGTAACTTGCCTGGCCTTTCCATAACCGAGTGAAGTTACTGGATGTGATATTTGTAATAGGCATATTTTAGTGGTTGGGAGCGAAGCGTTAACTGGCTGTGTGGTAAAGGCCTGGATTTATATGTGGGGGTCGTTGAGAATATTCCATCTGGCCGTAACTTGGAGTAAACTTGCGAGTTGCAGAATCATTAAGGAAAATGAGGGTGGGGGGGAGTGAGTTGGCTCTCCTGACTAAACCATTGATGGGTCAAACAATTGGAGGCTCTTCGTGCTTGGGGTGGGAATCTGGCATGATTGGCTCACAGTGCTTTTTCAAGACCTCAGCAGAAGCAGGAGTCCGAGGGAGGTGGTCGGTTTCTGTCTTCCCATCCGATGGAATCAAGTCGAGTTCTGGTGTTTGACTTGACGCTAGAATTTACAGGAAAATGTTTCGCCGGTCATGGCCCTAAGGACTCCTGGTGTACTTTTACCACATATTTAGGAATTACTTGGTGTGGAAGTAAGAGCTGAGAGGGGGAGGTTGACCTTTTAAATGGGTTTCCTGTTTCGGAAATGAAAAGGGAAGGTTCCAAGAAAGTCGTCTTGACTCTGGCACCAGTATTAATTTTCTCAAAATAACTGTACACGAAACATCCCCCCCCCCACTGCCGCCCCCAGTTTTTTTTAAAGTATCCTGTGCCTTTTATCATGTTTGGACCTCAGCTTCAGTATTAGGGCAGTGCAGGAAAACTTGTGGTAAATGTAACTAATTTCATGATGAGATTACTTAGAGAAGCAGCTGTAGTGGTTTTTCAGCTCTTAAGAATTGTGAAAATCAAACTGATTTTAACCAATTTATACTATTACTGAAATCGGCTTGGATTTCCTTGTGACAGGTGTTTATCAGTAACTTAAACTTTGTCGTATAAAACCAGTTATACTGACACGAAAGTGAACACGTTTTTATTTAAAATAGGTTGCTTTGCCTTACTGGTGGGAGGGACTGTCAAAATGTCAGGAAGCTTAAACTCGCCCTCTGCTTTGTGGGTTAGCGCTTAGGGCCCCGGGTTTGCTTTGAGGTGTACCTGGGTGAGTCAGGTGGTTCGATCAGCAAATATTTATTGAGCACCCAACGCTAGGCACTGTTACAGGTATTGGGAATAAGTGGTGGATACAATAGACCCCTTGACTGTTCTGATGAAGACCATCACAGTAGTGTGCAAAGCTCTCCAGTGAGGAGAGGAAGGAATTATGGGGAATCTGAGTAGCTTTGCGTGGACAGTTTAAAACGAAGCCTGAAAGACAAGTATGAATTGGGTCAGAGGGGGGTCAGCCTTTCTGAGAGAGAATTTAATGTGTGGTCAGGTTTTGAAAACCTGCCATTGGGAAGGGTGAGGTGGAAGGTAGGAAGCCAAGTTTTTAGGTGAAAGGTGATCCTCAGCTCTCCAGCTCCCTGCCTCCAGGTACTGGAGATTGAAGAAGCCCCATGCTTGGCAAGCTGCTGAGCTACATCTCCAGTCCTGATCCATCCATCTTTGTTGTTTCAAATGTAACCTGTTGTGTCGGAATCCTGGCTCCACAGGTTACTAACTGCAACTTCGGCTACAATGTCTTAAAATAGTATTAAACTGTGTCAAAGTATCTACCATGTATGGTGCGAGGATTTTGTAGGTCGTGGAGAGCAAAGCACTTAGCAACAGGGCCAGGTATTTTGTAGGAGCACAGTACAGATTTGTGCAGAATTTATGGCCTTTGTGCTACTGGTGTGTGGCAGAATGTGTTGCTTTATGGATTGAATGTGTCCTGTACATAATGGCCACTTAAATATTTGTTGGTGCTCTGCTAAATAATTTTACTGTAACCTCTGACTTTTACACATCTTGATATAAAAACATTTGATGTTTTGATATGAGATGTTGAATAAAGTAGCCTGAGAAAATGAACACAATTCTGACAATTCAAGAGTCCAGCTCAAACACATTCATGTGTGCAGAGATTTCTAATTCTTCTACTGTCTTAAAAGAGTGCTGTCTGAAAGAAATGTGAGCTACCCATGTAATTAAGCTTTGGTAGTCACAAAGGAAAAATTTAATAATGTGCTTTAACTCATCAAAGATGTACTTTTATGCAGCCTGTTTCAAACAGAGATATTTTACATTGTTTTCCTCTAATGTGGGAGCTGTATGGGCCACTCGTCTCAATTTATATTAGCATATTTCAGTTGTTTGGTTGCTAGATGTGACTACTGGCCACTATAGTGACAGTGTATGTCTAGACAACAGAAAAGTATCCAATTGATATACAGATAGCTAGAGATACTTTGAATGTTTATCACTTTTAGGACAGTTAAACTATTAGGTATTATCAGTGGGCCAGAGTCCTGTCTCCTCCTCTGGGTGGGCATTCACCACTGTGATACAAGGTGAGCCTCCACACCTGCAACTGTGAAGTAGTCACCTTACAAGCCTTCTGAAGGACCAGGCCACAAGTAAGGCAGCCTTCATGTTCCAAGCAGGGTCATTAGCTCTTTGTGTTTTTTTTTTTTTTTTTTTTTTCCCTCCGAGACAGGGTTTCTCTGTGTAGCTTTGGAGCCTTTCCTGGATCTCACTCTGTAGCCCAGGTTGGCCTCGAACTCACAGAGACCCGCCTGCCTCTGTCTCCCGAGTGCTGGGATTAAAGGAGTGTGCCACCGCTGCCCGGCTGGTTGTTACTGGCTGACTCTGAAGAAGCATTTTATAGGTTAATGGTTGTGAGAGTGCTCACCAGGACCATTGTTCGTGCTGTTCTGTATACTTTCAGTTCTTACATGTTCATATTAGAGAGTATGTATGTTTTTATGATTAGATTTATTGAAACTGTTGCAAAAACATTACTAGTATGTTTCACATTTAGCCAACTGCAAAGTGAATCTCAAGTCACAGTTGGGTGTGATGTGGTGGCTCATGCCTCTAATTCCAAAACTGAGAGGCTGAGGCAGGAAGACCACAGGTTCAAATAGCAAGACCATTCACAAACAACAGCAAAAAAGTGAATCTAAGATCATTTGAATAATAAGCTACATGGGGCAGGGGTCTATGCTTTTTTGCCAGTAAGTGCTAAGCACCTAAAGGAGGTAGCGGATGCATAATGAACACAGGTAGTACAATGAGCTCTCTTTATATAGAACACACTTCTCATTTGCTTTCTGAGTATTACAAAGTAAATTGGGATCAGATTTTACTTAATAATAAATATTAGCTGTTTGGATAATTGAGTTGTGTGTGTGTGTGTGTGTGTGTGTGTGTGTGTGTGTGTGTGTGTGTAGTGAAGGTGGAGGCCAGAGGATGAGGTCAGGTGTGACTCTGTTGCGCTTGTTTCACCTTTTCACTTTTTGAAATGGGTTCTCTGATTGAACCCTGAGCTCGCCGATTGGTCAGAATGACTGGCCAGCAAGCCCTAAGATCCTCCTGTCAGTTTCCCCGCTTCTGGGCTTCCCCTGTGCCAGGCTGGCTTTGTACTGCATGCTGGGAATCTGCACAAAGGTCCTTCTGCTTGTGCATCAAGCATTAGGCCAAAACTGGTCTTAGAAATTCAATGATTGTTTGGAAAGTAATTAAGGAAGTTACTGGTTCTGGAAGTGCAAATTTCAGAAGCTGATTTGACCATAATTTCTTGGCAGTATGAGCTCTGGAAAGTATTACTCTATGATAGTATAGTAGCATGAACTTGTTTTGGTTTTCAACATAGGGTCTCTCTGTAGATAGGGTCTCTCTGTAGCCCTGGCTGTCCTGGAACTCGCTCTGTAGACCAGGATGACTTTGAACTCAGAGATTTGCCTCTCTTTGCCTCCCAGTACTGGGATTAAAGGTGTGTACCACCATTGCCTGGCAAAGCACACATTCTTAATGTGCGTTTCCACTGCTTGTGCTATCACTTGGTCCTTAATCCTCCCTCCACCCCCCACCCCCCCAAGGACAGTATCTTCACTGAATAATGTAGTCCCTGGCCCCCATGTAAGAATTTAAATTGATACGCCTTGCCTCTGAGAGAGGTGTAGTTTCTTTATTATCTGAGTGCATTAGCTAAGCTTTGGAAGAGTAAATTGATTCCACTAACCTGATTAAAGACTTGTTGATTGGGCCAGCAAGAGGGCTCAGCAGGTAAGGGTACTTGAACCAAGCCTGGTGACCTGAGTTTGATCCCTGTGACCCACTTGGTAGAAGGAGAGTTCAGATCTCTAAGTCTTCCTCTGACCTCTGCATGTGTGCTTTGACACTTGAGTGTGTGCCTGAACACACAGAGACACACAGAGTCAGGTCAATAAATATAAATTATTAACCTCTAAGAATCAGTTGATTTAACTGGATGTGGTGGCATATGCTTGTAATCCCAGTACATCCTCAGAAGGCAGAGGATGTAAATAAGTTTGAGGCCATCCTGATCTACATGGATGATTCCAGGCTGTCCAGAGATAAATTGGACATGTTGGCACAATCCTGTATTGCTCAGGACAGAGGCAAGAGAATTACTGCAAATTAAAACCAGCTTGGTTTATGTAGCATGTTCCAGGCTAGCCCGTACTACAAAATAAGACACCGCCTTCCCAAACAAAAGGCAAACAACAAAAGAGTTAATGAAATTCAGCTGACCCCATTTTATACAGTGTCTGCTTTTTAGAGAAATGAGCCAAATCTTTGTCATAAAAAACATGTAAGAGCTGTGCAGTGATGATACTCAGACGCATGCTGCAGGAATGCCAGAATGCCTAAGGAATTTTTCTCATTGAAGCATGTGCTTTTAGGATGGCTTAAAACTATGTAAAAAATGCACAACTGACTTATGAAACTGGCACGTGAAAAGATGCTCAGCGTCATTCATAATTAAAGAGACACAAGTCAAAGCAACAGTGAGATGTTGTTTTACAGTCATTGGATGGCTATTCTCTATTAGACCATGGTGGCACAGGCCTGTAATCCCAGCTACATGGGAGGCCGAGGCAGGAGAATTTCAGGTTCAAGGCCTGTCTAGTCTACAGAGCAAGACCATCCTGAGCAAGTTAGTGAGAACTTGTTTAAAATTTTAAAAAGGAGGGCCGGGAATGTAGGGTGCTTAGCATGTGTGAGGCTCAGGAATGTAGTACACACATGTGGGGATATATGAGAGAATAAATGACCATTCTTACAGTACCCCACAGAAACAAAAGCAAGTATTGAAGATGTGAAGCATTTGGAACTCGGGCATGTTGCTGGGACTTCAAATAGTATGGCCACTGTCGGAAATAGCATAGGAGTTTTTCCAAAATTGAATAAGTGAGCCTGGTGTTATGGCTCATGACTGTAACCCCAGACTCATGAGGCTGCAGCAGGAGGATTGCTGTGTTCAAGGTCAGCCTGGGCTACATAGTGAGTTCTTTGCTAACCTAGGCTACAGCGATACTCTGAAGAAAATACAGCAGAAAAGGGACTTGCAAACCTGGCTCAGTTGGTAGAATGCTCCCCTAGCTCATAGGCCCTTGGTTTAACCCTCAGCACCTCATAAACTGAGGGTGGTGAGGCGCACCTCTAGACCCAGTGCTCAAAAGAAGGAAGAGGCAAAGGGATCAGAAGTTCAAGGTCATCCTTGGTTATATAGGGAGTTTGAAACTAGCCTAGACTATAGAACATGTTTTTATTTTTTACTTTTGTTTTTAAAATTTATTTATTTTTATTTTATGTGAATTGGTGTTTTGTCTACATGTATGCTTGTATGAGGGTGCCAGATCCCCTAGAACTGGAGCTACAGACAGTTGTTAGCTGCCATGTGGGTGATATGAATTGAACCTGGGGCTCAATTGGAACTCTTTGGAAGAGCAGCCAGTGCTCTTAATCTCTGAGCCATCTCTCCAACCCCCTATTTTTATTTTTTAAAGGACAACAAGAAGAATATGATCTAGTAAATCTGCTTCTAAGTTATACCCAATACAGTTCAAAGCAATTTTTAAAAATTGTGCTGGAACTCTGACACCACCCCCCCCCATTGTGCATGCTAGGCGAGTCCTATTCAGAGTTTAAAGTAGGGACTCACAGGTGGTTGTATGCCAGTGTTTGTAGGAGCATTATCTACAGTAGCCAAAAAGCATAAATAACTCAAAGCCCATTGATGGATGGATGATTAATAAATAAAATGTGTATGCATGCCATGGATTAATAATCATCCTTGAAAAATAATGAAATTCTGCTAAGTACTATACCATAGATAGGCCTCAAAAACATAAAAATAGTCAGTGTGGTGGTTCACACCTTTAATCCCAGCTCTCCAGAGGCAGAGGCAGGTAGAACTCCGTGAGTGTATGGCCAACCTGGCCTACATAGAGAGTTCCAGGACAGCCAGGGCCATGGAAGAGAGACCCTGCCTCAATAAAACAAAACAACATAAAATAAGTCAGCTGTAAGAGGACATCAGGTCCTTAGAGCAGACAGACATACAGAGAAGATGGAATGGGGATTCCCAGGATGGCAGTGGCAGACGTATGTAGAGTTAATGGTTAATGGCCATAGACTTTTTCGTTTGAAATGTTGAGTAAGTGTTGGAGGTGAAAGGGGCCCTGCGATCCTCCAGTCTCTGCCTCCCTTTCGGCCGAGACCGCAGGATTGCAACACCAGTTTTTAAAAGGGACGAAAATGGTAAACTTTGTGACATGTGACACTCACTCCCAAACAACCTACAAGACTGTTGAGACATTTGACCGTGTGCTGTAAAAGAGCGTTTGGTCATAGAAAGCCCCTTCTGTTCCAGATGACAGCTAATGCTAGCAGTGGCTGGAGAGAAAAGAGGAACCTTCAGTAATGCCAGGGCTCTGTTGATGGCTGTGCTGCTCATTCTGAGAGTTTCATTGTTACATTGTACCCACCCCCGACTATTGGTGGGGTAGGGTACTTCCACTCAGTAGTTTCAATTTAAAGAGTGAGGTTACTTAGGAGGGGCAAAGTTTCCATTTGGATTATTTGTCCTTTGTGTGATAGAGTAGGGCTTGATAGAGGTGATAACGTCAAAGAGTTGTTCTCTTCAAGGATTATGGGATAGAATGCTTGAATGAAACTACTGATATTCTCATGTGACTTGGAGGCGGGGAAGAAACGGCGGAGAAATATTGGTGATCTGTGTCAACTTGAAACAGTACAAGGTTGCCCAGGCAGTGCCGTGGTAGAGCTGCTGAGTCTTGATTTACAAAGGAGACTGTTCATTGAGCACAAAATACAAATTGTGGTCTTAGCCATAGATGTACATGAGGGAACTACTCAGCAAGATGGTTAAGTCGTGAAGGAGGAGTTTGAAAGAGTGAGAAGGGACACTGAGGTTGGGGCAGTATGTTTGAACCTGTCTGACTGGTAAGAACAAGTCTTGCAAATATGGAGGAAGCCGTGCCTGTCTGTACGCCTGTAACCCCAGTACCAGGGAGGCAGAGGCAGGAGAAATGCTGGAGTTTTAGGTCAGCTTGCTCTATGTAATTCATAGGTTTGAGGCCAGCCAGGACTACAGGACAAGACCTTGTTTCAAAAACCAAAGTAAGTTAAACAAAATTTCTCAAGTTGGAGTTGGTGAGGAAAGGAATTTGAAAGGAGAATAAAGGTAGAGGAGAAAAAAATGAAGTGGAGCTGGTAATGGCTGTGTTCCTTTGGCAGATAGCGTGCTGGTCTACTGTTCAGGGAACTCAGAAGGGCATGGCGGTGCGTGTGTGTTCCAACACTTGGAAAGTGAAAGCAGGAGAGTCCATATGAGACCTGTTGAAAATGAAAATAAAACCTAAAGGGAAATTAAGAATGAGAAAAAAGTTTTATTTGAGGACATTGTCATATATTTTGGGTTGTGAGCATGAATAACTGGTATTTATCCTTTACAGTAATGAAAAATTATGTTTTTAATGAAAAGAGGTATTGGTGATGGAGTGCTGTGTTTCCAGTATGATGCAGAACAGAGCACCCAAGGTTACAAAACATTAAAAGATTAGAAGAGGTACAATGTATCAGACTCAGAACAGAAGATACTGTTGATTTTTTTTCTTTCATATCAGTAGCAATGCTTACCCACGGTTTTCATTGAAAATTTTATTAAGATACTGTGGCTTCACGTGTAGTCTTTTTTATTTTATTTTATTTTATTTTCTCTCGAGACAGAGTTTCTCTGTGTAACTTTGGAGCCTATCCTGGAACTCACTCTGTAGACCAGGCTAGCCTCCAACTCCCAAAGATCCACCTGCCTCTGCCTCCCAAGTGCTGGGATTAAAGGCATGAGCCACTACACCGGCTTAATTTTAATTAAAAAAAAAAAAGATTTATTTATTTCATGTGTATGTGTGAGTGCCTGCATGTGTGGGTACCACATGTGTGCATGGTGTCTACATAAACCTGAAGAGGGTGTCAGATCCTGAGAACTGGAGTTATAGGCAGTTTGTGATCTACCGTGTAGGTACTGGGAACTGAACCTGGGTCCTCTTCAAGGTGACAAGTGCTTTTAACTGCTGAGTTAGCAATGTTTCCAGCTCCTTTGATTGTTTACAGTGTTTATTATTCATATATGCATATGTGTTTGAATCACATCCATCCTCCATATTCCTCCCTTCAGTTCCTCCCCAGCCCTCTTCCAACTTTCCCCTCTCAACTTCATGTGTTACCTCCTTTTTTAATTCTCCTGAGTTCATTAAGTGTTGTCTGTACGTGCTGGGTGTAGGACCACTGGACCATCCATCCCTAAAGAAAACCGAGTTTCCTTCCCCCAGCGGCCATGACCTGCTTCTGAGTGCCCACCTCCTCCCACTCCCCTCCATGCTGGGGTTTCTGTCTGCCTGGAATTGGAGCAAGGTTTGGTTTTGTACATGTAGTCCAGCATGTGTGCAGCTGTGCTGTCCTGTCCATCATGTCCGGCAGATGCTCTTCTCGACAGAAATGGACTCCCTCGGCTTCCTACAATCTTCACACTCTTCTTTGTCTTTCATTGTAATTTTTTTTTTAATTTATTATATGGACACACACAGTTTCTCTTTCTCTGTCTCTGTGTGTATGTGTGTTGGGAGTGTGATGGCATGCATATGGAGGCCAGAGGACAGCTTTGTGGAGCCAGTTTTTTCCTCCGACTTTCAGGTAGGTTCCAGGAATTGAATTTAGCTTGTCAGGCTTGCTCAGCAAGCATGTTCATCCACTGAGCTATCTTGTGCCCCCCCCCCTTTCTTCCTAGTTAAAAATTCTCTTTATTGGACTAATTACTTTTCATCTGTTTCTAGGCTTCCTATATCTTCAGTAACCTCTGGGTTTCCTCACAGTCAAGCCAGCAGAGAAATAATCTTTTGATTCCTGGCTATCTCCAGCCTAGACCTTTTCTCGTCACAGGCTGGTTATCAATTAGGCTGGCACCCTAGGCCTTCTCCTGTGTGTGACAGGCGGTCTTGTTTTTGCTGAATGTTCTACCGTGAAGCCTGTCGTCCTCAAGCAGCTTCTTGTAGAAAGGCTGCATCTAAAGGGAAGTTCGTGAGACAGCTCCTGGCAGACAGGGTTTTTAAGTGCTGCTGGCCTTGTATAGTGCGCTGCCCAGGTTTCTACCATGGAGACGCGCCTCTAGTTCCATGGCAGTGTTTTCATCCTCCCCTTTGGTTCACCTGAGTGTTTGGGGGGCTCTAGGTTGAGACGGTGTCTGTTTTCTAGCTTTGGATGGTGCTGCTATAGTTTCAGCACCTTTCTGATTCCTTCTTTGTTAGTGGTAGAGCTTGTTTCTCAAAGTCTTGGGATTTATGAGTCCTTCAAGTTCCTAGTTAGAAGTTTCAGTTCTAGCTTGGTGGACACTGTTTCTTTTTAAAATCTATTGTTCTAGGTACATGGGTGTCTTTTTGGGTTCTTCACTGGATATCTTGTTGCATTTTTTTCTTCTCTTTATTTTCTGTTGTCTTTTTAACTGGATATTGACTCTATGGATTGTCTTAGTTTTTATTTTCCAATATTGTTGATTTGTTCTACTGCCTGGGAAATTTCCTCAACCTTATTTTTTTTTTCTCTCTCTCTTTCCTCTTTGCTTAAACCTCAGCCTCCAGATTACAGACTTGTGCTATTATACTTGGCTGTCTTTAAACTTTTTTCTATTGAATAGATCTGGGTCTGGGTCTGTCATGTTGTCTCTTGCTCACTTGATTTCTCTCTTTTTCTCTCTGTAGCCCAGACTGGTCTTAAACTGGCTATGAAGCCCGAGGATGGCTTTGAACTCCCACGTGCTAGTAGCATTACAGTCACGCCCCGTTATGTCCAGCTTCTGTTTTCAGCTTCAGTAACTCCTCGCCTGGCCTTTCCTTTTTGTTTCTTTCCTTCTCTCTCTCCGTTCTTCCTTCCCTTCTTTCCTTAACAGGGTCTTAGGAAGGCTAGAATGGCCTTGAACTTGCTTGGAAGCTGGCCTTGCACTGACTGTCCTGCCTCTGCCTCCCAGCGATGGGGTCACAAGTCAGTAGGTACTTGCTGCCAAGCCTGATTCCC
This sequence comes from Peromyscus leucopus, assembly GCF_004664715.2. Classification (NCBI taxonomy): domain Eukaryota; kingdom Metazoa; phylum Chordata; class Mammalia; order Rodentia; family Cricetidae; genus Peromyscus; species Peromyscus leucopus. Next base: position 34,998,410 of record NC_051081.1, read on the forward strand.
AAGTTCATCTCTGGGGCCCACATTGTGGAAGGAGAGATGTGATTCCCACAGGTGTGTGTGCATATGCACATCCTAAGGTTGAAGCATTTAAAAAGAATGTATTGTTTAAAAGATAATTTGCAGCTGGTGGTGCAGGTCTGTAATGTAATCTCAGCTATTCAGGAAGTTTAAGGCCAACTCAGACAGCTTAGTGGGACTCTGCCTCAAGATAAAAAGTAATGTCTTTGGATGATAGGAGAACTTGCTTAGCATGTTCGGCACCAGGTTAACTTCCTCTCTTCACCCCCAGCAAAAGTTTTTGCTGACGGGACATGGTATTGAACACCTTTGATTTCAGCACTCAGGAGGCAGGTGAATTCAAGGCCAGCCAAGGAGATATAGTGAGAGGGTGTTCAAAAAAAAAAGGTGGAGCGGGGAGATACTTGCAGTCCCTTTAATCTTTAGTCTTTAATCATGGATGCTGAGACGTTCACAGGATGAACAGTGAATATATTCCAAAGTCTGGGAGTGCGTCTAGGACTTAAATCTATAGGGCTTTCCTTTTTTTTGCTTGCTTGTTTTTTGAGACAGTCTCACTATGCAGTCCCTGTTTGTCTTGAATTGGTGTTGATCCTCCTGCCTCTTACTCCTAAGTGCTAGGATTACAGGCATGTACCTGCCACCATGCTCCAGCTTTGTGGGCCTGGTTGATGGAGCAATTGCATTTTTCCCGAGAATGACCCTCAAATCACCTGTCTGTGGCATGGAGAGGAAGGTCTAAATTGATGGAGCATTTAAAGACAGTTGGGAAATGGGTGTAAGGTTAGCTTAAATTTTAGGATATTTAGTCTTTTTTTAAGTCAGCTGGAGAGATGGCTCAGTGGGTAAGCATGCTTATCCCACTTTTAGAGAACCCATGTTTGGTTCCCAGCACCCATGCAGGGCAGCTCACAGTCTCCTGTAACTCCTGCTCAGAAGGGATCTGAAACCTCCCACTTTCTTGAGCATTCACACTCATGTGCACAGACCTCTCCTCCCACACACACATTATTAAAAACAAGTAAATTTAAAGCAGAAAGAAAACTTCCCTGTTTTAGTCTTATCTCCACATTGCACTGCACCTGTTGTCCTAATTGATAGTGTGTGTGTGTTTGCTGTCCTAGTGAACAGTCACTGAGATTCCCCCTGAATCTTGAGCACTGATGGCATCTGGCTACGAGAGCGGAGGCTGCTACGATGTCTTTGTATAGACCTTTAATCAAGCCCCTCTGTGCATCCGAGACCTGTTCTGGTGTTAAACCTTTCTAGGGTTCTAAGGCATGAATTGGTATGTTCCTACCTGCTATCTTCAGTTGGCCCTGATCCTTTAGTATCTAGTTATTGAAATGAAGATGATCGTGCAGTATCTAGCTATTGAAATGAAGATGGAATTTATAATTCTTATTTTGTTTTAGTGTTTGGAGAGAAGGGAGTATGAAATCAGCTTTTCAGTCAATTGGAATTTGAGATAATTTTAAATTAAATGATTCCTTTTATTTTTTTGAAGCAGAGAGAGAGAGAGAGAGAGAGAGAGAGAGAGAGAGAGAGAGAGAGAGTGTACCAGAGGGCAGTGTGGTGACATCCTCAGAAACACCATCTATCTCCTTTTAGACAAGAGTCCCTCATTGGCCTGGAGCTCACTGATTTGGCTAAATGGGTGGGCCCACAAGTTCCAGGAATCTTGTTTCTGCACCCCAGTGCTGGGATTACAGTGCCACCATGCCTGGTAGTCTTCAGTGGTTCTAGGGACTAAACTCAGGTCCTCAAGATTTTGAGGTAAATCCTTTCCAGACAGAGCCATTTCCTTAGCCCATGACTCTACTTTTGGACTTAGAGCATCTATTGTGTTAGATTTTATGTTATTTTTTGAGACAGGTTTTGTCACATGTCAGCCTTTTATTGATATCAACGAATTCCTCATATTCCTGCTTCCACCTCACATGCACCACAATGCTCAGTTTGTGCGTCATTGGGGGTTGAACCCAGGGATTCCTACTTGTTAGGCAAGAAGTACTCTGCCTGGCCTGGAGAGATGGTGGTTGAGAGCACTGGCTGCTCTTCCAGAGGACCCGAGTTCAGTTCCCAGCACCCACAAGGCAGCTCACAACTGTCTGTAACTCCAGTTCCCAGAGATCTGATACCCTCACCCAGACATACATATAGTGAAAACACCAATACACATAAGATAAAAATAAATAAATGATTTAAAAAAAGAAAGAAAGAGGAATTCTGCCACCTGAACTACATTCCCAGCCAGGGATAATATTTCACTATTGATTTTGTTAACACCCAGTTTACTCTCAAGATAATAATAATAATGTTATTTAGGATAATCAGATGAATGTCGTAGGGAATCAGAAGTTTCCACTGCTGTCTATAACTGTGACATTTAAGGAAACATTCATTTAAATGCCTAGTTACTTGGTACTTGTAGGATATTTTTGCTTTTTGAACAGAGTGTGACTATAGTCTTAAATTTCAGTCTTAAGCTCTTGGTACATTTTTAAAAATTTATTTTATTTTGCTGGGCGGTGGTGGCACACACCTTTAATCCCAGCACTCAGGAGGCAGAGCCAGGTGGAGCTCTGTGAGTTCGAGGCCAGCCTGGGCTACCAAGTGAGTTCCAGGAAAGGTGCAAAACTACACAGAGAAACCCTGTCTCAAAAAACCAAAAAAAAAAAAAAAAAATTATTTTATGTGCATTGGTGTGAAGGTGTCAGATCCCTGGGGACTGGAGTTACAGACAGCTGTGAACTGTCATTGAGTGCTGGGAATTGAACCCGGGTTCTCTGGAAGGGCAGCCAGTGCTCTTAACCACTGAGCCATCTCTCCAGCCCCTTTGATACATTATTTTTATAAGACACCCAACAACAAATGGCTCAGTAACTTCATAATCTATCAGGATTACAGTAGAACCTCTATATTATATCATTTGGCTTTAAATGGTAAGACAACTAATTCTTGATCTTGGCTGATTCAAAACCTAGTAAATATTTGCTTATAAAAGGCAAGTGTTAAGTTAATTTACCTTTATGCAATCATAATAGTAATAATTTTACCTCTCTTAAGTGAGGCACTAGGTGTAGTGTTGTTGTTTTTTGCTCTTTTGGGGGGCCTGCCACCCAGCTTCCAAGTAAATCACACATGGAGCCTTATATACTTAATTATTTTTTTGATTTTCCGAGACAGGGTTTCTCTCTAGTTTTGGTGTCTGCCCTGGATCTTACTCTGTAGGCCAGGCTGGCCTTGAACTCACAGAGATCTGCCTTGTTCTTCCTCCAGAGTGCTGGGATTAAAGGCACGAGCCACTGCTGCCTGGCATAGAGTCTTATTCATAATTGTGAATGCCTGTCCTTAGCTTGGCTTGTTTCTAGTCAGCTTTCCTTAACTTATCCCATCTACCTTTTGGGCTTTTCCTGTTCTCTTACTTCTGTAAATCTTACTCTTACTCCGTGGCTTGCTGTGTAAGTAACTGAGTGGCTGGCCCCTGGAGTCCTCCTCCCAGATTTCTTCTATTTGTTATCTTTGCCTGCCAGCCCCACCTATCCTTTCTCCTGCCTTGCTATTGGCCATTCAGTTCTTTATTAGACCATCAGGTGTGTTAATCACAGTAACACAGCTTCACAGAGTTAAACAAATGCAACATGAACAAAAGTAACACACCTTAAAATAATATTCTATAATAGTGTAGATTTTTGAAAATCCTGTATCATCTTCCCATTTTTTCCCTCCCTCCATCCCTCCTTCTTTCCTCCTTCGCTCCCTCCCTTCCTCCATCCCCGAGTGTTGTATTTTGTTTTGAACAAAATACATGTCTGGGCTGGCCAGAATTTACTGCGTAGGTGAGTAGTTGAGGATGACCTTGAACTCCTGATCTTCTGCCACTTACCAAAGTGTTAGAATTACAGACACAGACCACTCTGCTTGACTCAGTCTCACTCTGTAGCCCAAGTAGGTTTGGAGCTCACATTGTGGTCCTTGAATTCATGTCTTAGTCTTCACAGCCCTGGGATCACACGCTTGAGCTGCCATGGCTGGCCTTGCTTTTTGACTTAAATATTTATTTATTTAGGCATCTTTTTGTTTGTTTGTTTGTTTGGGTATGGGTGTGTATGTTACAGTGTGTGTGTTGGAGGACAAACTTTCCGAGTGTGTTCTTTCTACCGTGTGGGTTTTAGGGATCCCACTGGGTGGTTGGGCTTGATGGCAGGTACTCTTAGCCTGTTGAGTCATCTCATTGGCTCCAAAAGTTTCTTTTCAAGCACAGTGGCATTTCTGAATGTTTTGATAGAGGTTTGATGCCACAGTGTGAGAGTGTGAAGGTCAGAGGACAATTTGGCGAGTTGGTTTTCTCCTTCCATCAAGTAGGTTCTGGCTATTGAATCCAGGTCATCAGTTTGGTGGTCAAGTACCTTTACCTGCTGAGCCATCTTGCTAGCCCTAGAACTTTTTCCTTCCCTCCTCCCTTTTCCTTTCTCAAAAGCCCAAGCAGCTTTTGAACTCCTGGTTTCCTTGTGTCTGCCTGAGTGCTGGCATTCTTTTGCTATCATCCATTCGTCCGTCCGTCCGTCCGTCCGTCCGTCCATCCATCCATCCATCCATCCATCCATCCATCTATCCATCCATCCATCCGTCACCGGATTTTTCAGACAGTTTCTCTGTAAAACAGCTCTGGCTGTTATGAAACTCATGTTGTAGACCAGACTCGCCTCAAACTCACAGAGATTCACCTGCTTCTGCCTCCAGAATGCTGTGATTAAAGGCTATTTTTTAGTTTTGAGCAGAAAATTTAAAATTTGTCCTTGTGGGCTTTGTTGTACTGGCTTTGGATTTTTCCTAGGCTGTTTTTTTTTTTTTTAATTATTCTATTTTATTTTTTTGAGTTAGGCTGTGTTTTATTTTAGCAGATACTGCTGTAGGTCATTGATGATGAAGAAATGCATGCCCTTACCTTTTGCCCTCCATTGCAATCATTTAATTACTATTTACAATTCCATTTGTGATTTATTTAAACATAGGTTGCCCTTTTAACACTTAATTTGGCTCTAGGTATCACATCCACTCTCAGGTTAGTTTATATTTCCCTATAAAAAGTTTCCTGTTTAGTGGGCTATTCAGATAAAGATTTTTATCCTTACCGTCTATTGAATGTTAATCAGTTTAAAATTGTAAAGATTGGGGCTTGAGTGGTTAGGAGCCCTTGTTGCTCTTGCAGACAATAGAAGGTAAGTTTCTAGCACCCACTTGGTGGCTCACAGACATCTGTTAACTCTAGTTCCAGGGGATCCGACACTCTGACCTTTCAGCACACATGTGGTTCACATATATACATGCAGGCAGAATATTCATGCACATAAAGTTAAAACTTAAATTTTTTTAAATTGCTAAGTTGAACCCTTTCGTGTTTTGGCACACAGCTGGATGGAATCCTAGCATTCCAGAGGTTGAAACAGGAAGATTGCTGTGAGCTCTAGGCCAGCCTGGCCTATAGGGTGAAAAATCTGTCTCAAGAAAAGGGAAAAATAAATTGCTGAGTTGAGCAGGAATATTTAAGGGAACTATAATCTAAGTGCAGTTTGCTTTATCATTTGCTTTTAGGTGAATTTATTTGTAGATTGCTGAGAATCAGTGAGCAGAAAAGAATAATTGGTAAAAAATTACTGGTTTAGGGAGTCTTAAACATTAAAATTCTATTCCTTTTAAAAAAGATATAAGGATTTATTGTGATATTTTTTTATGGACACTTTGTTAAGTGGTTGAATAGTATGTGCTAGCATCTGTTCCCTGAGCAGCTGTGTGTAGAACATACACAAGATTTGCAGCAATTCTGCTATACATAATAGAGTATTTCTGCTGCCACCATGCAGATTACTAAATTTTATTACATCCAGGCTATACAAAACTTAATGTTCTTTCAACAATATCTTTTTTTAAATCCATTTCTTCCACTCATTAATACTAACCACTTTTCTGCTCTTGAAATTCTGTGAGATTGACCTTTAAAATTATTCTTTTCAAGATATGGTTTCTCTGTATATCCCTGGCTCTCCTGGAACTTGCTCTGTACACTAGACTGGCCTTGAACTCACAGAGATCCTCCTGCCTCTGCCTCCTAGTGCTGAGATTAGAGGCGTGTGCCCCCACTGCCTGGCTCTTAGTATTCCTTTTTCTGTGCCTGGCTTTGTGGAGTCTGATGTCTTCTCTCCCAGTTCTGTCCACATTGCCACACGTGACAGAAAATATATATATTTAAATGGTGTATGGCAGTGGTTCTAAACCTTCCCAAACGCTGAAACTCTTTAATATCCTTTATGTTATGGTGACCCCAACCATAAAATTATTCTCATTAGTACTTCATTACTGTAATTTTGCTACTGTTATGAATTGTAATGTAAATATCTCTATTTTCCAATGGTCTTAGACAACCCCTGTGAAAGGGTCGTTTGACCCCCAGTGGTCATGACCCATAGATTGAGAACCACTGATGTATGTTCTGTTGTGAATACATCACATTTTCTCTTATTCATCTATCGGCAGATACTTAGGTTGCTTACGTATCTTGACTATTACCAGTAATGCTGCAGGGGACTTGGGGAGACCGAGCCATTCTTAGCGAATGGGCCAGTTCTTTGGATATACGTGAAGTGGAATTGTTGGAACTTAAACATTAATTATTTTTCTTTTAATGGTGCATACAGTTGGAGTTTATTAAGAAAATGTATTTTTCCCCAACACGTGGGAGCCAGTGGCAGGCAGATCTGTTTGAGTTCAAGACCAGGTGGTCTACATGGCAACTTCCAGGACAGACAGGGCTACATAGAGAATCCTGTCTCAAACAACAAAAGAGGTATTGCATCTTTTTGTAGTTTTTGAGAATTTCATATGGTCCAGCTAGTCTTGAACTGGATTTATAACCTAGGATGACCTTGAACTCCAGATCCACCTGCCTTCATCTGGCCACCAAGCTGAGTTTAGTTTTGTTTATTAAGACAGTGCCTTGCCGTGTAACCCAGGTTGGCCATGAACTCAGTCTAACTCTTTTTTAAAGATTTATTTATTTATTATGTATAGTGTTCTGCCTGCATGTATGTCTGCAGGTCAGAAGAGGGAGCCATATCTCCTTACAGATGGTTGTGAGCCACCATGTGGTTGCTGGGAATTGAACTCAGGACTTCTGGAAGAGCAGCCAGTGCTCCTAACCTCTGAGCCATCCCTCCAGCCCCAGTCTAACTCTTGACAGCCTTTGAACTCACAGTGATCCTCTGTCTCAGCCTCTTTGGTGCTGGGATTACAAGTTTACAGGAGCCACACACTCAATATGAGAAGGTTTTATCATTGATGTAAACATAGGCATTGGGGGAGAGGGACAGTAGAAAATCTAAATTGTTAAGCTTTGAGAGACTGGCCTTCAACACTGGCTTTGAAAAAAGCATTAAAGCTAACTATAGGAGTAAACAATTAAAACAATGTTAATGTGTTCTATTTTTTTCGTGAGAAGGCATGGATGCTGGAACCTTGACTCTTTAGAAAACGTTTTCCTGAAAGCAGTGGTGTGGTGTGCCTGATTGGTGGTGTTTGTAGAATTTAAAATCCTCCCAGAAATAGTATTATAGGTTGACGCATATCCTTGAATTTTGTCAGCTAATTTTTATTGCACAGCTTGCTGTAATCTGGGTTAGTTGATGATTTGCTTTTAGGCAATATTTGTCCTTCCCAACCCATTTAGTCTTGATTGGTTGATTTCATTCATTCATTCAATTTTTTTTTTTCCTTGAAGCAATCTCCTGTAGCTTGGTTGGCCTGGGATTCTTGATAGTCCTGCCTCCTTTTCCCCAGACCTGGGATTATAGCATGTAACACCACCTATTTTTACAACCCTTCTTTCCATGTTCCCCTGCCATCAAACCCAGGACCACCCTGTACATGAGAGACAAGCACTCTTCCATTGAGCTACATCTCTAGTCCCAATCTTGTTTATTAAGTGTGAAAAAGAATACATTTTTTTTTTTTTAAAATTCGGAGTGAATTGGTGCAATGGATCTTAAAAGCAAAAACAAAACAAGATGGTGCCTTTACCAACACAGCAGCATTTTGTAGATGTGTGGGAAATGCAAATTATCCTCAGACCCTCTTGAGCCATCTAGCCCAGCTAATTTTAAACAGCCCCTCTCTTCTCTGTCCCTCTTCCTCTTTTCCAGACAGGGTCTCACTCAGTAGCTCCAGCTGTCCTCAAAGCCATGAGGATGTGCCTGCCCGAGCATTTCCAGTGCTGGGTGAGCCAGCATGCCTCACTATCTGTTAGACATGGTCTCTCTGTTCAACCCAGGTTGGCCTGAAAATCTTTTTGTGGTACTCAGCCTACTGAGTGTTGGAATTACAAGCATGAGCTACCATTCTTGGCCTTTTTCTTTCTCTCTCTCTTTTTTTAAAATGGACACAGGAAAAACTTTAAGATCTTGGAAACTTGTTATATGTTACTGACATACAGGTTAGTAACATCTTGCCTGCTGGACACATGACTAGGTACTAGCATAGAACCTGTCCTAGCATGCTACAAGCTCCTGTTGTATTTCTTACACTGGAACTTTTCCTGACCACCTGTGATACTAATATATTCTAATGATCTAACATGAATGTCCTGTAAGTCCCTCCTTTTGGCATCTTAAAAGTCCTTGACATGTGGATAGAATTTGGACCTTCAGTACAACCAATTACTACAAGGGTGTTCAGGAATACTCTCGTGTGGGTCCCATTCTTCATCTGTAAAATGGGAGACCAGCACCTATCCCAGCAACACAGTGAGTGACAGTGAATCTGCCACACTTGGGTGACAAGCACCTTTACCCTCAGTCATCTTCCTGGCCTAGTTAACCTTTTTAGTTACTTAATGTGTGTGTGCGCGCGTGTGCGTGTGCGTGTGCGTGTGCGTGTGCGTGTGCGTGTGCGTGTGCGTGCGTGTGTGTGTGTGTGTGTGTGTGTGTGTGTGTGTGTGTGGTGGTCAGAGGACAGCTCTCTGGAGTGAGTTCTCTTCACTCAGTTGTCAGCCTTGTTGACAGGTGTCTGCCTGCTGAGCCATCTTGATTTTCCTCATAAGTTTGTTTTGTTTTTATAACTTACTCTAAAAAATCTTTTTGTTTGTTTTTGTTTTTTTTTTTGAGACAGGGTTTCCCTGTTGTAGCTTTGGAGCCTGTTCTGGAACTCGCTCTATAGACCAGGCTGGCCTCGAACTCTTGTCTTCCAAGTGCTGGGATTAAAGGTGTGACCACCACTGCCCGGCTAACAAATGATATCTCCAGTCTTTCTTTTTTAAGCAATTAAGAGAAAACAGAGAGGAGAGGGGACATTCTAGACAGAGGAAATAGTGACATAATTATGTGCAGGTCCGAGTGAAGACCCTTCCTTGTCTGCTGCAGGCCTGACTGGGCTGGAGTAATGGGAGTCAGTAGATGTTGAGGAAGCTGGTGTGGGCTAGCTCTTGGAGAGCCTGCTAATTCTGTTAAGGATTTGAACAGGGATGTGAAATGGTTAGGTTCAATTTACAGAAGAAATGACTGTGAGTTCAGGTGCAGAATAGGTTAGCATTGGAATTTCCTGGTTAGACTTAGCCAAAGATGTCTTTAAACTTCTAGAGATACATTGAATAGCTTAACCTTTAAGGTACACAGATTACTATGTATGTGAAAATGACTATCAGTAATATCAGTGACTGTGGCAATTGTGGTTTTTTTTAATGACCTTTAAGTGCTAAATACATTTAGCAAAATATTGAACCTGAGGTCAGATTCTGTTTATAGTTAATTTGCTCTTAAACTTGATCAAGTCTTTTAAGTTCTGAGCTTCCTTATCTGTAAATTTAAGAAACATGTGTTTAACTTAATTGTGTTAATCGCTTAACTCTAGTTCCCATATGGGCTGAGTCTTGCTGAGTCATTTTCTTAGACTGTGTGGGTGAGGCTTAATTAAAACCAACTAAGAAAACTTAATGATACCCCATACCTCTCTGTACAAGTGTTATTTATTTCATGTATGTTTCAGTCATTGTATCTCTGCCCCCACCTCCAGTTTTTTAAGAAGCAATCTCAATATATAGTCCCCTGGCCTGGAACATGAGGTATTCGTGCCTCAGCCTGCTGGGTGCTAGGATTACAAATGTTACAATTTCTGCAGTTGAACCATCTGAGGTAGTGGTCTCTTCGACAGTAGCAGGCCCTAGCTAGTCGTATCTATAAAATTGCATCTTTGACTTTGTAGTTACTTGTTTTCAAATCTTTCTTTTCCACTATTTTTTTAGTTACTATTTTGTGTGTGAATTTTTTTGCCTGCATGTGTGTTTGTGTCCCACATGTATGCCTGATGCTCACAGAGGCCGGAAGAGGGTCTTGGAATCTCTGGAACTAGAGTTGCAGATGGTTGTGAGCTGCATATATAGATCTGGATATATATATAGCCCTGGATGACCTGGAACTCCCTATAGTAGACCATATTGGCCTCAAACGCAGAGAAATCCACCTGCCTCTGCCTTCCAAGTGCTGGAATCAAAGGCATGTACCACCATGCCAGGCTGATTTTTTTTTTTTTTTTAATTCAAGCTTTTTAAAAAATAGACAAGAAGCCGGGCGGTGGTGGCGCACGCCTTTAATCCCAGCACTCGGGAGGCAGAGCCAGGCGGATCTCTGTGAGTTTGAGGCCAGCCTGGGCTACCAAGTGAGTTCCAGGAAAGGTGCAAAGCTACACAGAGAAACCCTGTCTCGAAAAACCAAAAAAAAAAAAAAAAAAAAAAAAAAAAATAGACAAGATTTATTAGTTTTAATTATGTGTATGTAGGGGGGAGGTGTGGCTGAGAGCCCCTGGAGCTGGATTTACAAGCAGTTCTGAGCCACCTGACTTGATGACCTGAGTCCAGGGAACTGAACTGAACAGTTAGTTCTCTGCAGTACATATAGGCTGGGTGGTAGTGACACCTGCCTTTAATCCCAGCACTTGGGAGGCAGAGCCAGGTGGATTTCTGTGAGTTCGAGGTCAGCCTGGGCTACAGAGTGAGATCCAGGACAGGCTCCAAAGCTACACAGGGAAACCCTGTCTTGAAAAACCAAACAACAACAACAACAAAAAGTACAGTACATGTGCCAAATGTTTGAGCCATGTCTCTAGCCCTAATTGTATTTTTAATTGTATGTGTGTGCCAGGGGTGCATGTGTGCCCGGGTATGAATATGTGGAGGCCAGAGGCATTGGATCCTTTGGGGCTAGAATTGGAGGAGAAGGTTGTGAACTGCCCAGTGTAATTGCCTGATGTGGGTGCTGGGAACTGAATTCAAGTTCACTTGACTGTAAGAACAGTATGCATGGAGTTTAACCTCTGAGCCATCTCCCCAGCCCTACAGAACTAAAAAGTAAAAATTCAGACTTTTGAGTAGGGCTAGAGACTAATAGCAAGGCATTCAAAAAATCTTAACTATCCAGTCATGGTTATAGATACCTTTAATCCCAGCTACTTGGAGAGTTGAGACTGGATGGTTCCAGGTCCAAGTTCTGTCTGGGCTGTTATCAGTTCAATGCCTGTCTGAGCAACTCAGGGAGATCTGTCTCAAAAGGAAAGTAATAAAAACAGGCTGGAGATAGGGCTGATAGAGCACCAGTCTAGCATGTGTACAGCTCTGGGGCCACTTTCCAGTCTGCCAACAACAGTAATTTCTGTTTTTCAGTTTTTGAGACGGTTTCATGTAGCCCAGGCTGGCCTCAAATAAAGCTGTGTAGCTAGCTCATCCTTCTACTTCCGTCTCTCAAGTGCTGGCCTCACAGGCTTGTACCACTGTGCCTGACTTTATTTTGGGGTTTCGAGACAAGATCTCTTTAGCCTGGAACTCCTATGTGGCTTAGGTCTTGGCTTCCTGAGTGAGTGCTGGGATTACAAATTACAGGCATGAACCACAACACTTAGCATGGTCAGATATTTTTGATAATAGTCTTGGTTTGGGAAAGCTGTATGTCAGTCTTAGATTTATCTTTTCATTGTCTGTTACATTGAGCTATACTGGACAGCTATATATTTTTATTTTCGAACTCTTTGGACTTGAAATGATGCATCCTTGGCTTTATCATAGGATCCAGCTGTCATGGTCCCCTGGTTTTGTTACAGTTTATGGAAGATGCACCTTTGCTTTCCTGCAATGAGAGCTTGCTGCAGGATGCTAGGTTTTCCCGTGCAGTAGAGAACGGTGGGGCAAGAGAAATTTCATTTCATTTCGCTTCTTCTTAAACAGGCATGTAAACTTTTATAATCATGTAATAAAGTCTGTATTATGTTGAGCCTCAAGGATTATTTCTTCTTGAGTTTTTTTTTTTTTGTTGTTGTTGTTGTTTAGGAATACTTAGAACTTTCTGGATTGCTTTTTCCTCCCTTCTTGTGGTCCTTTCGAATAGTAGTGAGGAGAGCATTGCCATTGTACAGGTGTAGGAGGCAGCTTGGTGACAGGCACTGATAATGTGACAGGTGTATCATGGCCAGGCCTTGAATGTGGGACTAGAAACTTACAGGTTTAGTTTGGCTCCACCTAAATTTCATTATCTGTACTGCTCTGCACCCCAAATAATGTCCATATGATGGACTTGGTGGCACATGCCTGTAATTCCAGCACTTGGGCGTATGAGGCAGGGAGACCACTGGGAGTTCAAGGCCAACCACCAACCGACCTGTCGTACATAGCAAGTACCAGGTCAGCCATTGCTAAGAAGCAAAACGTGCTGTCCCTCAAAACAAACCCCAGAAACAGTGAGTTTGTGGTAAGCCCTGACCTTTGTGTGACTACATGGGGAGTCACTCTGAAACAGCCGCCTCATTGTGAGACTTCTTCCAAGGAAAAACACCTTTGAGGTAGTTGGAATTAACCTTTTTTTTTTTTTTTTGGTAATAACAATGGTTGTTCAGACTTGAGGACTTGGCTAATACTTTGTCAAATGAACCAAGTGACAGTATTTGCTGCTGCTGATAAAAATGCATGCTTTACAGTTCTGGAAACGTTGTGTGATCCTCTGTGGCATGTTTTCCCGGTAATTGAATTTTCTCCTTCCATGCATGGTGGCTCATGCCTGTAATCTAGCACTTGGTGAAGTGGGAGCAGGAGGAACTCTGTAAGTTAAAGGCCAGCTTAGACTACAGAGTGAGACACTTTCTAACACAAAACAAAACAATTAAAAATCTGGTAAGTTCCACAGTGATAATAAACATGGCCTTTTCTCCCCATACTGTAATGAAATGTGTCAGCATTTTATTAAGGAACTTGTAAGTCAATAAACTTGAAATTCCAAATGGCCAAAACATGACATTAAAAATCATCCATGGCTCCAGGTGTTGGTGGCGCACACCTTTAATCCCAGCACCTGGGAGACAGAACCAGGAGGATCTCTGTGAGTTTGAGGCCAGCCTGGTCTACAGAGTGAGTTCCAGGACAGCCAGGACTGTTTGACAGAAAAAACCAAAAAAAAGAAAAAAAGAAATCATACATGAGGAAGATCCATTGAAAGTATGAAGTGACTAATGGGTTTTAGTGTAGTAATATATGAAAACTTCAGCAATAGGGCTTCAGATTCCAGATTGCAGCTATCTTTAAGAAATGACTGCTGAGCCATTTAGTGGTGGCACACACCTTTGATCCCAGCACTTTGGAGGCAGAGGCAGGTGGATCTCTGTGAGTTCTAAGCCAGGTCTACAGAGCAAGTTCCTGGACAGCCAGGGTTGTTATACAGAGAAACCCTGTTTTTAAAAATGAACAAACAGAAATAATAAAGAAAAGAAAGAAATGACCACTGGGCTTTGGCGGTGCAGTGCTCAGAAGAATTAGAAGCCTGGAAGCCAAACTGATCTGTTTTGTAGTGCTAAGAAAATCTAAATGCAGAGCTCCCCCTTTTCCAGATACATATCTGTATGCAACTCGATTTTTCTCTGTGACTTTATATTCTTTACATGTGTCAGCCAAGTATACTGTAGCAAACTGAATGCGGAAGCACCTAAAACTCACTGCTGTCTGTCAGGGTAAACACCAGTTACAAAACCTTAACATCATGCCACTTTTCTCACTAGGCTTATTTTATTTCGGGTAATGTTATTTTTTAATGAAAATGTTATTTATGTTAACATGCAGTATGTTTATTATTTTCAAACATGCTAGTCATCTGCTTAAATTTTTCTTAGTTTTAGTTTCTAGTATGATAAATACAAATTGGCATAAACCATATGGCAAAAGCTTAATTGGGTCCTCAGTAATTTGGGGACGTAAAGGACAGAAGAAAAATTATGAGGAACCGTTGACATGCCTCTTTTCTTCTGTGTACATGTTGAGGTCATGAAATGTGCCTGAGAGACAGGTTCGTGCTGTGTGTGTCCCATCAGAAAACAGATTCCACTCTAGGTTTAATTTAGAGTATTGCTGTTTGTTTTAAAGGGAAAGAGAAGGTTGGGCGTGGCAGCACGGGTCTGCTATCCCAGAACTCTGGGGGTAGAAGTAGGATGACGCTTGCAAGTCTGCTATACAGCAGGTTCCAGACTAGCCAGACTGCGGAAAAGGAAAAGGAAAAGAGGGATTAATAGTGGAGTTGTTTCAAAAGTGGTGGAAGGCCCGGTTTGGAAGAACAGACGGGAGAAGGGGTTATTATACAAAGAAGGAGCCGCCGCCTTCTGTGGGCTGCAGTTCTTAAGCATGTACTTAATTTCTTGTTGAATGTTGGAGGTAGCCTTTCTGCTCAGCGAGGCATGGAGGTCCATACCTGTAGACTGAAGTGGGAGGATCACTTGAGCTTGTGAGTTCAAGACCAACCTGGACAAGACTCATCTTAAAACATTGTTTTTGTTTTCATTGCTGTGACTGATGTGCTGTTGAACTAATGCCCTGTGCTGGACTGCCCACTACTGTTGCCTGTGAGTAGAGGCAGAGCCGCTGGGTCTGTTGGAGCTGCTACCAGAATCAGGTGGCTTGCTGTCTTCTTCCATTTCATTTCCTGCTAGGATGTTTAATTAGCAGATTCTGTCCAGAGCCAGGCTTTCAGAACTTGTACTATAGATGAGAATCAGAATAGGATACTAAAAGCTTCATATAGTTAACAGGTAAAGTGGGTTTTCAGGTTTTTTTTTTTAATTTATTTGTGTGTGCATGCACATGTGCATATGTGTGTGTGCATGCAGGCACATGTGTATTCAGGCACACATGCCCATGTGCATATACATGGAGGCCTGAGGAAGAGGTCAGATATCTCTCTCTCTCTCTCTCTGTGTCTCTCTCTCTCTCTCTCTCTCTCTCTCTCTCTCTCTTTTATTCCCTTGAGTTAGAGTCTCTCACTGCACCTGGAGCTTGCCATTTTTCAACTAAACAGGCTGTCCAGTAAGTTCTGGGGCTTCCCTTGTCCCTCCCCGCTCAGTGAGGCGTTTACAGGTACATGCAGCTACAGCCGGCTTCTATGTGGATGTTAGGAATCCAGTCTCAGGTCCCCATGCTTGTACAGCAAGTGCTCTTATCCATTTCCCCATCTCCCCAGCTCTACAGTTTTTTAAGCAGTTGATGAAGGGGCTGAAGTAATGCGTTAGTGGTTAAGAGCACTTGTTGCTCTTCCAGAGGGACCTGACTGAGTTCTGTTCCCAGAACCCATGTGGGACAGTTCACAACTATCTGTAACTCTAAACTCCAGGGGATCTGATGCCTCCAGTTTCCTCCTGCGCCTCTACCCACACATGCACATATCCACATGTAGATATACATACCTATATCTAATTAAAAGAAAACACAAAGATGTTTTTTACAAGAACCAGCTAATGAAATCAGTTTAGTATAATAGCTGTCTAGGCTTCTTCAGTGGTGGCTTCAAGCTCTTCTCCTGACTCAGTACAGATGGAAATTATCTTAACAGTCTTAGGACTGTTGAAGTCAACCAGTCACTTGAGGATGCTCATCTCATCCATGTCTAGAACCTTCACCACAGGGTGTTTTTGCTGTAGTGATTCTCAAAGGGTATGGGAACCGGTCCTTTGACTTTCAAATCTTTCCCTTCACCCCTCTGACCAAGTCAGCACACACCACCAGAAACTTCCTGTTGGGAGTAAACAGTGGTGAGTGAGGAGCTGGAGCCAATGAAACACAGCGCCATTGCAGCCTGGTTGCTGTATTTCACTGAGGCAAAGGGCAGAAGGAACAGACTAGAGCTCTAGAGTCTTATGAAGGAAGCTAAAATGGTAGTAGATTATGGTCAGAACCCCAAGGTTTGATTTAATAGAAAGAGTTGGAGAGAGCTTTTCAAGTGGTGGGTGAATATGAATGAAATGAGGTTAGAGTAGAGGAAATGATTATAAGAGAAGGTAATATTGCACTTTAAAAATTCAGTTTATTATTATTTATGTGCGGATGGTATGTGGGGGCACTTGTATGACAGTGTGCATATGTAAGGTAGAGGACAGTTGTTGCCTGGGTTCAAGGGATCATGAAACCCAGGCTTCCAGGCCTGAGTGTCAAACACCAGTTTCTGTGAGCCATCTCACCGGCATCGTTATACTGAATTTTAAGAGAGAGCTATAAACAGTGGCATCAGAATTTGAACTTTACCTGGTAGAAGTTTTATTTTATTTTATTTATTTATTTTGTATATAGCATGTATGACTACAGGTCAGAAGAGGACACCAGATCTCATTACAGATGGTTGTGAGCCACCATGTGGTTGCTGGGAATTGAACTCAGGACCTCTGGAAGAGCAGTCAGTGCTCTTAACCGCTGAGCCACCTCTCCAGCCCCACCTGGTAGAAGTTTAAGAGCAAGAATGACATAATGAAAGGAACAGTATACAGCGTTGGAAGACAGAATGGTGGAGCATGAAACAGAAGAGGCTATCGGGACTGCTTTGGAGGCTGGTGGTCTGAGCATGGGATGATGGGAAGGCAGGAAAGAATCTCCTGGGACTGGAGTTATAGATAGTTATGAGCTGCCAGGTGGGTGCAGGGAGTCGAACCCAGGTCAACCTTAATCACTGAGCTGTCTCACCCCGCCCCCCAACTACTTAACTTTTAAAAGCAAAAAGGTTTGAGCACTTCCAGATCTGATCACTACAAAGTAACTGGTACACAACCAGCGTTCTAGCCTAAGTAGCTAGGAAACAGGACAAAGCATATGAAACAACTGCTCCCTGTGAAAAGGAAAAAAAAAATAGAACCCTGTAATCTGCTCAGGTTTCTGTCTGAAACTGGATTCCAGCGCACAGTTCAAACAGAGAAAGGCAGTCTTCTCAGGCCAAAGGGGATAAAATGTACAGGCTGGATGGAAGGCAGGAATTTGTAGATTAAAGCGTGAGATACAGAAATCTTCAGAAGAGCCCCTTTTTGTCTTTGGCTGACTTTGGGTGAGGCTCACAGGCTGGGCAGGTAACAACTATGAAGAACTTGGTAGATGTTATTGCCACTCACAGGTTGGGAGACAGTCTAGTTTGTAATGTGCGGAGCAGATCCTTATCATTAAGGATAAAGTAACCCGAGAAAGACCGTTTTAGCCCCTCCCTAAAGGGGAAGTGGGAAGGATAGAGAAAAGAAAAAGAGGTTGATAAGCCTTCGACCAATTAAGCCAGGGTTGAGGTGTAGTTTAGTGGTAAAGAGCTTGCAGACCATGCAGGAGGCACTGGCTTCTATTGCCAGTGTCACAAAGTAAGCAAAAGAGATTAAGCCAGTTCTCAATTATCTGCCACAAGGGCAAAAACCCAACATTGAAAATAGTCCTTATACCATTATAACCAAGTGTGGTGATTCGCACCTGTAACTCCAGTATTTGGGAGGTGCAGAAAGATCAAGAATTCAAAGCCAGCCATGGCTTTGTTAGAGAGTTCAAGGTCAGCTTTGGCTACATGACAAACTGAGACAGAAGAATCTTGCGGGTTAAAACTAACCTGGACTTCTCTACATAGTAAGTTCAAGGCCAGCCTGCACTGTGAGGTCCTTTCTAAAATTAAAGGACTGCATATTCATCAACAAGTATATAAAATAAGTTCCCAATTCATATTAATAGATAAATAAATGGGAAAATATAACCTTTACCTAGAGAAGAGTTAGTTTGTAGGTCCAGAAATGGAAAGATGGCAGGTTTAGAAGACAGTTGCCATGAAACACTTAAAGGAAAACATGATCAGGACATCATGACAGGGTAAGAACAAAAGACCCAGTGAAGCTTCTAGAACTGAAGGATTCAGGATCTGAAATGAAAAGTTCAGTCAGGGATCTCTACAAGTTACACACTCTAGAAGAAAAGGAAAGAAAAGTTAGTAGAAACTATTTACACTGAAGCACAGGCCAGCAAACAGACACCATGGCAGTGATGTCTGGGACAGTATCACCTGGTCTAACACACACATGTCATTGGAGTCTGGGAAAAGGTGGTTTGCAGGAAAAGTATTTGATAACTAATGGCTGAAGAATTTTCAAATACCCTAAAAGCTGTGAGCCTATAGGCTAATGAACCTTGGTAGGATGACTACAAAGAAAAGAGCACCAAGACCCATCCTACTCAAGTTACTGAAACCGGAGTTAAAAAGGAGCGGTATGGAGCTGGAAAGGCTGTTCTGTGTTTTAGACCACCTGTTGTACTTGCAGAGGATCCTGCTTCTATCTCTAGCATCCACATGGGTGCTTACAGCCATCTTAATCCCAGTTCCAGGGGATCTGTTACTCTCTTCTAACCTTGATGGGTATCAGGCATGAACATGGTGTTCATACCTACATGGAGGCAAAACACTGATACATTTAAGAATAAATAGGCATAATATAAGCCACATGTGATGGTAGATACCTATAGTCCCAGCACTCAGGACACTGAGGTAGAGTGTTTCAAGTTCAAGACCAGACTGGGCTAGGTAACAAGACCCAGCCTTAAAAACAAAACTTATTAAAGTGGGGTGGGATGGAGTGGGGTGAGGTAGGGTGGGAACAGAATGATGTGTTGAGGGATTAAGATAGGAACATCTATTGATTTCTTTTAATCAAAAATAACATAAACTCAGGAAATCCTAAATTGCAGTACAAATGAATAACAAAACAGTTGTAGGATTTAGAACAGCACCAATAGAATGTGTATATAATTATAAAATGGGTTATTGGATTAATTTATATTAGAGGCTGCATAATATCACAGTTGCTGTCTGGAGATCTTGGGAAGCCAGTAGCTACTTGGTTCAGAAAGCTGAGCATGTCAAAGCCAAAAGGATCAATGATGCCATCCTAGTTTGAGACTTGAAGCCTTAGAAGTTCCAAGTCACTGGTGTGATATACCCATAAAGATAGAAGAAGCTGGGAGTCTGGGCAAGGATAGCAGTAAGAAGAATCAAGCTTGAGCAGCGTGCATAAGCATCCCCCTTCCACTTTTTGTTTGTTTGTAGACAGGGCTTTGTGTAGCCTTGGCTGTCCTAAAACTCGCTCTGTAGACCAGGCTGGCCTTGAACTCACAGAGCTCCACCTACCTCTGTCTCCCAAGTGCTGGATTAAAGGCGTACGCCTCTGCTCCCTGACACCCCCCCCCCTTTAATTGAAACAAGGGTTGTACATTGCACATGTACTCTACAACTGAGTTATGCCCCCCAACTCTGACCTCATTTATTGTGTGGGAATAATAATGTGGAGTAGGGTTGTTGAAAGCATTTAGTGGTTATCCAGGCAAAGAGCATCTTGGAGCAGTGCTAAGCACACTGTGCAATGTTGATTAAGCTATTATTACTGTAGGAAAAGACCCTTATCCTTCGATATACTCTCAAGACACTCGTTTGCATGCACATACAGGGTAAAAAAAAGAATGTCCATATTAGAAAATGGCTGTTTTGAAATACTGTTAGTGTGCTGTTTGTGAAAGAACTGAGGTTGGAACCTGGTTTCTTAAATCCTAGACCAGGAGACATTCAAAGGTGACTGTGTTTGATTTTTAATCCCTCTCAGAGACACTTGGTTTTACTTGATAAAAACCGTAAGTGTTGACAGTTTGTGAACTGGTGAACTTCAGCTCTCTGGAGCTCAGTGCATGGCTGCCTACGCTGATCATTGACAGCGCAGTGGCTGGACGGTGCGCTTCGTCTTCTTGCCACTGGATGGTGCTTGTGTAACACTGAAGTTGGCTAGGTTAGCTGGCCTTGAATGTGCCCTGCTCCTCATGCCTGTGACTCCCCAGCAATGCTCTCATAGGCATGTGCCACCATATGGCTCGGTGTGTTTTCTGATGTGGTTTCTCTCTTGAGCAGCTGAATATTGATACATATGTGTACTGTAGTAAATGAAGTACTCTTTTAAGCTGAATCTCAGGAATCAATAGCAAGTAAAAATTCTGTGAGTGTGTTTTACATAAGCATAACCTGTTTGGGGGACATTGCTCATTGGATCAAATCCTGTATTTGTCTGTTTCAGCAGATGACAGGATTGCAGCAGAATCTGATTATTCCCCTTGGCACATCTTAGAGGGTTATTGTTATGCTCTCCTGTCTTCTCAGGCAGCTGAGCTAGTTAGTTATTTTTGCTCTGGTCCCTAAATTTTAAAAAGATGATTTATTATTTTATATGCATGGGTGTTTTCCTGCATGCTTGTATGTCATCACATGTGTGCCTAGTGTCCACAGAGGTCAGAAGAGGGCATTGGGCCCTCTGGAACTGGAGTTACAGACTGTCATGAGCTGCCATGTGAGTTGCTAGGAATTAAACCCCTGTCTTCTAAAAGAGCAAGTGCTCTTAACTGCTGAGCCAATTCTGTAGTCTTGATCCCTAACTTTTATCCTAAACCTTTCTGGTTAATTTTCCACATTTAGTTATATACTGGGCATATATGGGAGTATAAAAACTAAATGCTGGTATAGCAAAAGTATTTACTTAGGAAAAAGTTAAGAGCTGTAAAGTTGTCTTTGTAAGCTGTGCGTGGTGGTACATTCCCATAATCCTAGCCACTTGCAAGAGGATAGAGAGTTTGAGAGCATTGTGAGCTTTACATAGCCAGACCCTATCTCAAAACAAATAGATTGGGACTGCAGGAGGAAAATTGGAGTGGCCATGCTAAGAAACATGAGTATCTTTGTTTTACACAGTGATGATCCAGTCAACATTTTCCGTGTGGTAGAGAGGGTGTATTTGCAAATATGGCTCCTTGGTTGACCTAATGTTGATTTCTGTTGATATAGTAGGTACAACAAATCCTTACCCTGAAATCATTACCCTGTGCCCACCTTGTTTTGCCTTTCTCAGACAGTTTTGGCTCTTTCTGTTAGTAGGCTGTATTTCTGTAACCGAAACAAAACAAAACACCAAAAAAAAAAAACAAAAAACAAAAAAAAAAAAAACAAAAACAAAAAAAAAAAAACCCAAAAAGCAAAAGTTTTTAGGTTCCCATTCTTACTGTTGTGGAACATAGGAATTCAGTACCACAGGACGTTCCTGGTACTCCATTGTCCTCTTCTCAAATAATAACAGACATTTGGTCACTGCTTAACCAAGTAGTACACTGTAGTTACGTTTTCCTTCTTTTTCTTCTTTAGTTTATAGTCCCTTCTTTTCACAGTCACCCAGATTTTCAGGTACTCTCCTTCAACTCAAACAGAATCAGTAGACCTTTTTTTTTTTGTAGATTGTATTGCTATTTCTTCTTCCATAATCTACCCCTGGGCCCAGTAGACACCCCTCCTCTTCTCCCCCCCCCCCCTTTTTTTTTTTAAAAACCGGGTCTCATGTAGCTCAGACTGACCTTGAACTGGCTATGTAGCCGAGGCTCAACTGCCTCCTGAGTGCAGGGTTGATAGTGTGAAGCGCCCCTCTGGAAAATAATTTACTTCTGTTGCTCTCCAGGCCAGTTTGACCTTTTTCATCACTGACAGCGAATTCTATGTCCCTCTCTCGGTTTGCTAAAACTATCTCCTGTGGCTGTCTACAGGATGCGTGTGTAGAGAAATTCACACTGTGCCTCAGAATGCTTTCACTTGGTAGAAGGAAACCCAAAGAGAAATAGGAGAAAGGGTGTAAAGGTTGATGTGCACATGTATGCAGGAGCCACATAGAAGCATGAAATTCAAAAAAGAGTCAGATGGTTGAAGCTTAACTGTCCTTTTGAGAAAGAGAGTGCGCCTACGGCTTGCTGTGCTACTCTCCCTTCCTGCCGTGGTGACAAATAGCTGCCGACCAACAGGGAAAGAAAGGCTTCCTTTAGCCACAGTTCTGGGCTAAGTCACCAGAAGAGCAGTCCCAGTGGTAGGAGCTTAAAGCAGCTGTCACATCACATCACATCCCAAGCAGAGAGACGAGGATGGACACACACCACTTGCTCGCCTGTGCTCAGCTCCACTTCTCCAGTTTGACACAGTCCAGAATCCTCTGCCTAGAGAATGGTGCTTCCCACAGGGGTGGTCTGCCCATGTCAATAAACTTAATGACATGCTAACAGGGCAGTCCAATGTGGACAATCCCTCATTAAAACTCTCTTCCCGGTTGATTCTAGGTTGTGTCAAGTTGACAGTTAAAGCTAACCATCACATTTGTGCAAGCATGAGCTCCTGAGTTCAGATTCCAGTACTCAAAAAGCCCTTGTAAGCCTTCCCCCGGTGTTTTCTGTGACGTGTCTTGGTGTAAGTCATCCTTTATTCATGCAGTACTTGATGAGTCTTTCAGTTCAAAAGTAGATCTTTTTGGTTTTAAGTTTTAGAGAGCGAGTGGTGAACGTTGACTGAATGTGGTCCTGAAAGAAATTCAAGGCGTTTAGGATGATGTTTCTTTTTAATTTTTCTAAAATTTATTTTTATTTTGTGTGTATGGGTTTTTTTTTGCCTACCCTTTGTACCCCCCACCCACCCACACCATATCTGTGCAATACCTGAGGAGGCCAGAAGAGGGCACCAGATCCCCTGTGACTGGAGTTAGAGGCCGTTGTGAGCCACCATATGGGTGCTCGGAATTGAACTGAGTCTTCTGAAGTGACAGCCATACTCTTAACTGCCGTGCCTTCTCCTCAGTCCCTAGGGTGATGTTTTTATCTTGACCAATTTGACTCATGAATTTCTGAATGTTTTATAAATTTCCCAGATGCCTTTTTGTTAGTGATTTTCAGTTTAATTTTTTGGGATCAGAATGCATACATTGTATGATTTCAATACATGTAAACATATTTTATGTGGTAGATGTTCATTGTGTGCTGTAAGTAAGAGTGTGGAATCCCAGCACTTGGAAGGCAAAGGGAGACAGCTCTATGAGTTGGAGGCTAGCCTGGTCTATATAGTGAGTTCCAGGCCAGTGAAGGCTACATAGTCAGACTCTGACTCAAAAAAAAAAAAAAAAAAAAAAAAGTGCGTGGGGGTGCCGGTGAGTAGGAATTTTTCTGTCTATATATTAAAAATAATTTTTAAGTAAATAGGCATTAAATTTTCCAACTAAAATATTAGTATTTAAAATTTTCTATTTCCTCACTTGCAGAAGCTCTTTCTATATAGTTGTTGTTCCTATCAGGCTTGGTCTTGTCATACTCGATTCAGGTTGTGGACACGTATATTCATGTGTGGCATTTCTGTTAGTGTATATGTATAAGCAAGCAGGTTTCGCCGGTCGGTGGTGGCACACGCCTTTAATCCCAGCACTCGGGAGGCAGAGGCAGGCGGATCTCTGTGAGTTCGAGGCCAGCCTGGGCTACCAAGTGAGTTCCAGGAAAGGCGCAAAGTTACACAGAGAAACCCTGTCTCGAAAAACCAAAAAAAAAAAAAAGCAAGCAGGTTTCAATGGTATAAGCATTTGACTTCAGAAAATTTTATTATTGCCAAGAATAAAGCAACAATTGTAATTTACCTTCTCTGTGTTACAGGAATAGACTTTAAGATCAAAACAGTTGAACTACAAGGAAAGAAGATCAAGCTACAGATATGGTAAGTGACAGGTTTACTGACTTCACATGTTGGTCACCGCTGTTTAAAGTTTGTGGTGAGACTCCCCTTTGCCGTTTGTCTAGCGTCTTCTAGACTGCCCTCCTGAAGCAAGCAACAGTGGCTTCCAGGAAGGAAAACACTGCTGTTGACTTGAGACCCATGCACTGTCTGTGCCTGGACTGTGTGACTCCACAGTGTCTGTGTCTGGACTGTGTGACTCCACAATGCCTGTGCCTGGACTGTGTGACTCCACAATGCCTGTGCCTGGACTGTGTGACTCCATAGTGTCTGTGTCTGGACTGTGTGACTCCACAGTGTCTGTGCCTGGACTGTGTGACTCCACAGTGTCTGTGCCTGGACTGTGTGACTCCACAGTGTCTGTGCCTGGACTGTATGACTCCACAGTGCCTGTGCCTGGACTGTGTGACTCCACAATGCCTGTGCCTGGACTGTGTGACTCCATAGTGTCTGTGTCTGGACTGTATGACTCCATAGTGTCTGTGCCTGGGACTGGTGTGTGACTCCACAGTGTCTGTGCCTGGACTGTATGACTCCATAGTGTCTGTGTCTGGACTGTGTGACTCCACAGTGTCTGTGCCTGGACTGTGTGACTCCACAGTGTCTGTGTCTGGACTGTGTGACTCCACAGTGTCTGTGCCTGGACTGTGTGACTCCACAGTGTCTGTGCCTGGACTGTGTGACTCCACAGTGTCTGTGCCTGGACTGTATGACTCCATAGTGTCTGTGTCTGGACTGTGTGACTCCACAGTGTCTGTGCCTGGACTGTGTGACTCCACAGTGTCTGTGCTGGACTGTGTGACTCCATAGTGTCTGTGCCTGGACTGTGTGACTCCACAGTGTCTGTGCCTGGACTGTGTGACTCCACAGTGTCTGTGCTGGACTGTGTGACTCCACAGTGTCTGTGCCTGGACTGTGTGACTCCACAGTGTCTGTGCCTGGACTGTGTGACTCCACAGTGTCTGTGCCTGGACTGTGTGACTCCACAGTGTCTGTGCCTGGACTGTGTGACTCCACAGTGTCTGTGCCTGGACTGTGTGACTCCACAGTGTCTGTGCCTGGACTGTGTGACTCCACAGTGTCTGTGCTGGACTGTGTGCTCCACAGTGTCTGTGCTGGACTGTGTGACTCCATAGTGTCTGTGCCTGAACTGTGTGACTCCACAGTGTCTGTGCCTGGACTGTGTGACTCCACAGTGTCTGTGCCTGGACTGTGTGACTCCACAGTGTCTGTGTCTGGACTGTGTGACTCCACAGTGTCTGTGCCTGGACTGTGTGACTCCACAATGCCTGTGCCTGGACTGTGTGACTCCACAGTGTCTGTGCCTGGACCGTGTGACTCCATAGTGCCCTGAGCACACAGCTCCGCCAACCCCACGTGAGAGGCCGAGAGGGAAGAAGCTGCCTTGTAGCACTCCTTTTATGGCGTGTCACTGGGAATAATAGTGTTTACAACATTCTCTCCACTGTGCATCTTTTATTTAATGTCGGAAAGTTCTGCTACTGGCTCATAATTTTAGAAACCTGACCATACTATACTAACTAGACTGGTAAAGATGACAATTCAGATGTTTAACATCAGTTTTGCTTACTGGGTTTAAGTGTGTTGGGTGGAGCCGTGGTTCTGCTGACAGCCGCCACTCTGTACACAGAGCATCTTTGGGAAGTGCCGTCTTACAGCATTGCAGGAACAAAGATATGTTTATTATTCTAGAGCACTGGATTAGACTTGGACTTGTGTGAGAAGTTTTAAAAATAACTTCACCAGCAAATAGGCAGCTCTAGCCCTGAGCAAAGGGGTTGTTAGTTGCCAGTTAGTCCAGAGGTAGTGAGGCAAGAACAAGAAGCCTTTTCTCTTGGTTTGAAGTGTGTTGTTTGAGAGATGGCTCAGTGGTTAAAACATGAACTTCTGCAGAGGACTCAAGTTCAATTCCCAGCAGCTACATCAGGCAGTTCACAGACTACCTATAACTCCAGCTCTGGGGAATTTTGATACCTTTGGCCTCTGCAGGTACGTGCGCGCACATACACACACACACACACACACACACACACACACACACACACTCGCACATACACACACACACACACACACACTAATGAAAATAAAGTAAAATAAAAATACACCGCTCATTGTCAGTCTGCAGAGGCTGGGCATTGTAATGAGAATCCATGTGTGAAACTCAGGAAAGGATGGGTGGAGAAAACCAGATTGAGCCCAGCATGGTGTCTGTAGTCCCAGTTTGGGAGAAGTGGAGACAGGAGGGTTAGGCACTCAAGGCTACATACTAGGTTCCAGGAGAGCCCTGGCTACATGCTACCACATTTAAAAAACAAACAAGGTCATTTGGTTAAGGTACAGTCATTGAAAAGTGTAAATGTATGAAGTATGCAAATTAATGGGACACAGAAAACTTTAAAAGATTAATAACTTGGGTTATTCTAACAGAAATGGGAGGTAATAATTAAGTGTTGTGTTTCTGAAAAATGAAGACAACTTTTTAAAAACAGGCACAGTGGGGGCTGGAGAGATGGTTCAGTGTTTAAGAGCATTGACTGCCCTTCCAAAGGACCCAGGTTCAATTCCCAGCACCCATGTGACAGCTCACAGCTGTCTGTAACTCGAGTTCCAGAGGACCCGACACCTTCACCCAGATATACATGCAGATGAAACACCAATGTACATAAAATAAAAATAATATAAATTTAAAAAAATCAAACAAACAGGCTCAGTGAGATGGCTCCATAGGGAAAGGTGGCCCACCAAACTTAAAACCCGCATTTGACCCTCAGAACCCGCACGGTGGAAGGCAACACCTGCCCCCCCCCCCAAGTTGTCCTCTCGTCTCCACATGTATGTGTTGGCATAGATTTGCCTCTCCTCAAAAAATAGGAAAATAAATGTTTTAAACAAATCAGCCAGGCATGGTGGCACATGCCCTTAATCCCAGCACTCGCTCAGGAGGCAGAAGCAGGCAAATTTCTGTAAATTCGAGGCCAATCTGGTCTACAGATCAAGCTCCAGGACAGCCAGGGCTGCACAGAGGAACTCTGTCTCAAACAAACAAACAAACAAACAAACAAACAAACAAACACAGACAGACAGACAGACAGACAACTGTTAGCCACTAGTCATTTTCCTGGCCAGCAACTCTATCATCCTGAGGATCCTAAAGTCTTCTGTGTACTCTGTACTGATGACTTTATCCTTTACCCAGAGACAGTGAGTGGCCTCATTTCAGCACTGCTTCCTTTTCCCTACTGTGTGTGTTAGACGTGATTAGAAGGACTTTATAACTAAATACAGGAAATTAACAGGCTGAGATGAGGCCGGGCCAGAGCAGAGTTGCAGTGACCAAATACCTTGCAAAGGACTCTAGAGTCCTCAGGATGATGGAAATGTTGATCAGGACAATGTTTGTATGGCTGACAGTGGCTGATGGAGCATTCAACACCCTGAACAACATCATTGTTGCAGCCCTCGTGGGAAAAAAAGCCTTGAACCTGGTCTGCTTGCCATCACGAGTCTGTTCCTGCACTGGCAAACCTAGGCGCCGAGGAGCTGGCTCAATGGTTAAGATTTTACTGTACAGATAGGAGGACCAGAGTTCAGATCCCAGAACCCACTTACCTACTGAGTGGGTGGCAGCACTGGCCTGCCATTCCAGTCTGGAAAGGTAGAGAAGAGGTCTTCAGCAAGCTGGCTCTGGAGACTAGCCATATTGGCAAGCTCTGGGGTTGCTTGAGTGACCCTGTCTTGATGAATCATATGGAATAACAATCAAGACTGATACCTGATATCAACCCTGGGCCTCCACACACATACATGCACACCATAGACACACGGAAATGGGAAAAGAAAGAAAGAAAAAAAAAAAAAAAAAAGAAAACAAGAACCCCTGACTCTTGAAGACATCCCCATGCCCTCAGGAAGAACTGAAGGGGCTTCTTGAGGGATAAGGAGAAGGGATCCATCTCCTCCAGGGCCTTGATAGCCTTGGTCTTGGTCTTATCTCTGTAAGTTCTGTAGCCAGTCACTGCTGCTGACTCCTCCCTTGGGAGAGCCCCAGTCTCCCTGGCCCTTCTTTTTTTTTTTTTTTTTTTTTTCCAGTCATTCTCTAGCATGTCTTGTGGTTTACATTTTAAACTAGGTGTATGTCTGTGTGTGGGTATGTGCTGTGCTGGCAGAGGTAAAAGGCATCAGTCCCCGTACCTGGAGTTGCAGGTGGTTTCGAGCCACACCACAGGAACTGACCTTAGGTTTGTGACTCTGTGTGCGTGTGCGTGTGCGTGTGTGTGTGTATCAGTCTGTGTGTGTCTGTGTTGCCCAAGGAGGGAGAAGAAGGCATCGGATCCTCTGGAGGTGGAGTTATAGACCACCACTTGAGAGTCACCTGATGTAGGTGCTGGGAACTGAACTTGAGTCCTTTGAAAGAGCAGCACAAACTCTTAACTGCCGAAGCAGTTCTCCAGTCCCGTGTTTCATGCTTGGAGCAAAGGCCAGGCTTAGCTAAAATATCTGGATAATTTACCAGTAACAGGTGAGGGTTCCAGTTTCTGTAGGTCCTTGCCAACATGCCTTTTTTGTTATAATCATCCTAGAGAAGTTGAAGTGGTATCATTGTGGTTTTGGTTTACTTTTCATTTCTGCTTGATGATGATGATGTTGGACCTCTTAAATATTTATTGACCATGTAAGCTTATATTTGTGTAAAAATGCATTTATATATTTTGCTTATTTTTTAAATTTATTTGTGTATTTTATGTATATGGTGCTTTGTCTGCTTGCATGTCACACCAGCAAACATACCCTGCCCCCTCCCATGAATTAACTGACAAAGGTATATGGAAGAGCACAGCAACTGCAGATAGTCTCTATAGATGCTTGCTGAGGAGAGGAGTGGGTGGGATGTGTCTCAATGGTGGATCTCTTGTTAGACATACTTAAGCCATGAGTTCGGTTTTTAACACTAAAAAAAAAGTTTGCTAGGAGGTTTTGTTTTGTTTTAAACATAGACAAGCATCTTCTAAAATTACATAGACTAGTATAGCTAAACAGTTTTAACAAAGTGCACTAAGAAGAATCAGTCATATGATTTTTAAAGGTCGCCCCCCACACACACACACACAGGGTTTCTCTGTGTAGCAGCTCTGGCTGTCCTGGAACTCACTCTGTAGACCAGGCTAGCCTGCCCCGCCTCCTGAATGCTAGGATTAAAAGCATGGGCCACCACACCTGGCTTGCCCAATGATTTTTAAAGTATTTTATTTAGCAGCAGTAGAGCAAGACAGTATGGTAAAAAGGGAAGACATAGACACATAGACTATTAAAACAGAATAAAGGGAGCCAGGAAGCTGGTTCAGTGAATAAAGGTACTTGCCATCAATTACAACTGAGTTTGATCCCATGACCCACAGGGTGGAAAGAGAGTATCCTGCCCTGAAAGTTGTCCTGTGACCTCTACACATATACCATGGTGTACACATGCCCTTCTATATATATATATGTCCAATAAGTAAATATAATTTAATTTTTTTTGTCCTCATGTATATATGTATACCATGTGCATGCCTGGTGCCTGTAGAAGAAGGTGTCAGATCTCCTAGAACTGGAGTTACAAGTGGTTGTGAGCCATCTGATGTGGGCTGGGAACAGAACCTGTGTCCTGCAAGAGGAACAAGTCCTCTTAACTGCTGACCCATATCACCAGCCCCGACATGTAGTTAGTGTGCAGAGAAGTATTTATACATATACAAGTAAGTGAAAGGCAAGAATGAAATCTGAATTCTGTCTTAGATAATACTAATGTCAAGTTATAGTTTTGCTACTACACTACAGATACCTTTGGGTTACTTTATGGGCAAGGCATGGTGGTGCATACCTTTAATCCCAGTAATTGGAAGGCAGAGGCCGGAGAATCTCTTGAGTTTGAGGCCAACCTAGTCTATGTAGCAAGGTCAAGGCCAGCCAGGGCTAAGTAGTGAAGCCTTGTTTTAGAGAGGGATGAGGTAATAGCAGGCAGACAGCTCTGCTGTTTAAGAGCACTGGCTGCTCTTCCAGAGGACGACCCAGGTTCAATTCTTAGCACCCACATGGCTTACAACTGTCCTCAATTCCAGTTCCAGGGGATCTGGTTCCCTCTTCTGGCTTCTACACGTGCCAGGCATGCACACGTTGCATATACATGCAGGCCAACAAAACATTCAAATGCATAAGATAAAACTAATTTTTAAAATTACTTTTACAAAAAAACTTGCTGGGCGGTGGTGGTGTTGGTGGCTGTGCACACCTTTAATCCCAGCACTCAGGAGGCAGAGGCAGGAGGATCTCTGTGAGTTCAAGGCCAACCTGGGCTACAGAGTGAGTTCCAGGAAAGGTGCAAAACTACACAGAGAAACCCTGTCTTAAAAAACAAACAAAAGCCGGGCGGTGGTGGCGCATGCCTTTAATCCCAGCACTCGGGAGGCAGAGCCAGGCGGATCTCTGTGAGTTTGAGGCCAGCCTGGGCTACCAAGTGAGCTCCAGGAAAGGTGCAAAGCTACACAGGGAAACCCTGTCTCAAAAAAACAAAAAAAAAAAAAAACCCAAAAACAAAGGTAGTCTTTGGATCTGATGCCCTCTTCTGGTTTCTGAAAGGCACCAGGCAAGCATGTAATGAGTATGCACTCATGCAAGCAAAACCCTTAAACATTTACATAAGAAATTAAGATGCACAGTTAAAGAGAGGGGGCTGGAGAGATGGCTCAGTGATGGAGAACACTGGCTGCTCTTTGGAGGACCCAGGTTCAAGTCCCAGCATCCTTGTGGCAGCTCACAACTAACTGTAACTCTAGGCCAAGGAGATCTGATGCCCTCTTCTGGCTTCCATGGGCACAAGGCACATATGTGGTACACAGACATACATGCAGGCAAAACACTCACACACAGAGAAATAGAAATAATTTTTAAAAATTCATACAATGAGGTGGAAAAACGTGGAGGTGGGGATGTAGTATAGTGGTGGATTACTAGCGTGTGCAAGACCCTGGCCAGGCTGCAGTGAGTGAGTGAGTAAACTAACAAACAGTGGTCTTTAATGATCTAAGAATTTCACATGCTTTCGTGTTTATTATGGGAGTAAGATACTGAGTACAATGGATCCAGGAGTTTTTATATGGCTGGTGGGTATTTAAAGAATTTCAAAACATTTTTTGTCACTTGCTACTGTTTTCTTCCTTTCAGCTCAGTATGAGTAGGTCATTAATTACTGTAGCACGAATCTCAAAAGTCCTTATTAATAAAATCAAACCTGAGGCCAGTTATTGGGGTGAATGCTGGAAGATCAGAAAGGCAGAACAAGCCACAGCTTCCTCACTTTGCCAATTCCTCAGCTGATCCTGTTTCCTCAGACTGGATGCCTTTCAGATGAACTGTGCTGCTCCAAAGCCTAAGAACTTAACTAGCCAAATGCTTCTAGTTTCTAGTCTTCACACCTTATATATCTTTCTGCTTTCTGCCACCACTCCCTGGGATTAAAGGTTCACTTTCTGGGATTAAAGGCATGAGTCACCATGCTTGGCTGTATCCTTGAACACACAGAGATCCAGGTAGATCTCTGCCTCTTGGAATGCTAGGATTAAAGGCATGTACTACCACTGCCTATCCTCTATGTTTAATATTGTGGCTGCTCTGTTCTCTGACCCCAGATAAGTTTATTAGCGTGCACAATATTTTGGGGAACACAATACCACCACAAATTACCTCCAACTATGAAGTGTGGAGCTGGCCATTCCCAGGCTGCCAGCACGTTGGAGGCTGAGGCCGGTCTGTCTCAAAGAGTTCAATGAGTGCTTGTTCTGTTTCCCCCTTTGTGGTCAATAGTGAATTTCAATCTGTACTTTTGCTACTATTCAGGTTTGTCCTTTATTTGAAGTGTAGTGATATTAAGATGCTTCAATCAATTCTTGACTGTTTGTTTCAGGGACACAGCAGGCCAAGAGCGATTTCACACCATCACAACCTCCTACTACAGAGGAGCAATGGGCATCATGCTAGTGTATGACATCACCAATGGCAAAAGTTTTGAGAACATCAGCAAGTGGCTTAGAAACATAGATGAGGTAAGACCTGGGAAGTGCTAAACCTTCCCTCCTTCGCCAGCTGAGTAGTTGATCTTCAAACTTCGTTCAGTAGTTCTGTAGATAATAAGAACTACCGGTGGTAATTGTTTTTCACTAAATTGAATTGAATGATTTAAAAATTTTAAGTTATGGAAACGTTATATTGGTTCTTGACATTTTGACATGTTTACATATAAAGACAGTAAATCTAGCCAAAAGGAAGTAGTACTAAATGCATGTGAAGTTAACAGTTTTTTGTAAGCTGAACTTATATATCAAAGCTCATCTATTTCATTGCTACAGCTTTGAGACTTCCTGTTGGAATTGTTATTCATGCCATATTGCTGTCCTCTAACATTTACATTTTACTAGGACTTTGGAGGGATACATGAAGCAGAGTAACTACTTGGCTATAAAAATACTCAGGGAAGGGCGCTTTAGACTAAAGATGTTAGTTACCCTTAGCCCAGTTCTTGGAGGCTTGATCTCATGTTACTTCTCTAAAACACGGAGATATTTGTGTGAGGTGTGTAGATGAATGTTTGGTATAGACGGGGCTATGCTTGTCAGGGCACACAGGTAGGGTCAGAAGACAACCTTCTTCACCTTTACACGGCTCTCAGGGACCCGGTTCATGGTAACAGGCTGACACAGCAAGCTTCGATTCTTTTCTTTTGTCTTTTGTCTTTTTTTAGTTTTTCGAGACTGGCTATCTCTGTGTAACCTTGGCTGTCCTGGAACTCAAAGATCCACTTGCCTCTACTTCCCAAGTACTGGGATTAAAGGCGTGCGCCACCACTGCCCAGCTCACAGCAAGCATCTTGATTCATTGAATCATCTCATTGGCTTGAAGCTCTGTGTGTGATTTACGAGTATTGTCTGTTTTGTGGATGGTCTTGTCAGTGTCTTTTGACTCATCTCAGACTGGTCTCGAACTTTTAATCCTCCTGCCTCTTGCAGCTTCCTGTGTGGCAGGCAAGCAGTCTACCAACTGAGCTACCCAGTCCTTTTCACTCTTCTGCATCCTTGTAAGGCAGGAAAGAAAAGTGAGGTCACCTAATGGGACATGGTTTGAGAAAGCTGCCCCATATCCCAGTCTGGTTGAAGTTCTGCCAAGTGACTGCCAACATAGTTTACTGTGTGGGTTCCCTACAGAGAGAGACTCTTCTGTATAAAGACATTCCAATAAGGGTTTTAAAATGGTAGTGACCTGTGCTTAAAGTCTTGGCATATGTGAGATGTCAAGTATGGCCTTCCTCCTTTCCTAGATACTAGCTTGTCATTTTCTGGAAATTTTATGACTTAAACTTCCTTTACAATGAAAATGTGTCTTAGTTCCCTGTTAGTGCTGTGGTTTTACCTTACCAGTCTGTAATCCTCCTATCCAGTGTGTCTCAGAAGTCACCCTGTGATGCCATTTACAGAAAAAGGGGGTGGAAACAGGTGGCAGGTCCCTTAGAACAAAGTAATTTAAAAACCATCAAAAAACCCCAGGCATGGTGATGCATGCCTTTAATCCCAGCACTTGGGAAGCAGAAGCAGGCAGATCTGTGAGTTTGAGGCTCCCAAAGCTACACAGTGAGACTTTGTTTTTTTTTAAGCCACAAATCAAATGTCTAGTGGTTGTTAGATGTGACTCTTGAAATCATGTCCACAGTTGGCTATGCACAGTTCCTTCCCCAAGTGCCTCATTTTCTACTAACTTCTGTGCCTCAGTGTATGCTCACAATCTCTTAGTAACTTCAGCTGTTTCACACTGACTTGTCCTGGGATTCTCTATTTTTAAACAATGATTTTTACTTATAGGAATGCACCTGTATGAGTAAATACCATGTGTGGGTACCCACTGACTCCAGAAGAGATTATCAGATACCCTGAAGCTAGAGTTACAGGTGGTTGTTGTGACTGAGCTGGTGTGGGTGCTGGGAACGGAACTTGTGTTCTCAGGAAGAACATCAAGTGCTCTTAGCTGCTGAACCCCCTCTCCAGCCCAAAGATGAGAGAAGCTCTTTTGCCAGGTTATGCTGAAATTCTTTACCGCAGTGAAATTAATGCTGCCACTTGGTTGCACGAAAGTTTTGGTTTAGGTTTTTGATTGTTTGGTTTTGATTTGAGTTTTTAAGTCAGGGTCTCACATAGCCTAGGCTAGCCTCAACTCTGTGACCTTAAATCCTTGATTCTTTCATCTCTGCCTCCCAAGTGCTAGGATTACAGGCATACTCCACCATTCTTTTTTTTTAGACTTAGGTGTATGCATGTTTTGCCTACACATTTGTATGTGTGCCGTTTGCGTGCCTGGTGCCGTGGAAGTCAACAGAGGCCCTCAGGTATCCTGGCCCTAGAGTTACAGGTGTGTGTGTGTGTGTGTGTGTGTGTGTGTGTGTGTGTGTGTGTGCCACCATGTGAATGCTGGGAATCAACCTGGCTCCTCCGCAAGAGCAACAGTGCTCTTGACTGCTGAGCCAGCTCTCCTACCCTGACTTAGATTTAATTTAATGAGTGAAGAATTTTTAAAATTTTTTAAGTATGCAGTGTCCTGCCTGCATGCCAGAAGAGGGCACCAGATCTCATTATAGGTGGTTGTGAGCCACCCTGTGGGTGCTGAGAATTGAACTCAGAACCTCTGGAAGAGCAGTCAGTGCTCTTAACCTCTGAGCCATCTCTCCAGCCTGAATGAAGAATTTTTTATACCATTTGATTTGTAAAAATGGGGGGGGGTATTGCTGAGAAGTGAGTGTCAGC
This sequence comes from Peromyscus leucopus, assembly GCF_004664715.2. Lineage (NCBI taxonomy): Eukaryota > Metazoa > Chordata > Mammalia > Rodentia > Cricetidae > Peromyscus > Peromyscus leucopus. The sequence goes on from NC_051081.1 coordinate 35,033,169, forward strand.
AATTTTTTAGGTACTTTTCTTCTTAGCTTTGCTATAGATAATTCTTCTTCTAAGAGGGATGGTAGTTAGGAAGGAAGGAGGCCTGAGCTGAGGTCAATAACTGCAAAGGTTTCCCACACCGATAGGAATATGTTTACTAACTAAGCAGTGTGTCCCTGCTAGGTATTGCCACTGTTGTTCATTTCTGTAGCATACAAGCGCACAGCAGGCACAGGCTCTCTCTTTCCCATGCATGGATCTGTGTCCTTGCACTTACATGCATGCCACACGCACAGACACGTGGAAAAGGACATGAGTTTAAGAAACATACAGTCATGTTCAGAGAATAGTAAGTCATAATTCACGTCACAATTTTATCCCGTTTCAGCATGCCAACGAAGATGTGGAGAGAATGTTACTAGGAAACAAGTGTGACATGGACGATAAGAGAGTTGTACCTAAAGGCAAAGGAGAGCAGGTAAGAGGAACTGTGGAGGGGATGGCGCTCCTCTGCCGTGGTTGTGGTGCCGCCGTGCACTGGGTGGCTCCCCCGGGTCTTCCAGAAAGGGCTCTTTGGAAGCAGCGGTCACTTACCCCGTGAGCATCCTTTCCACTGCACGGGTAACATGGGGGCAGAGCCCCATCCGTGCCTCCAGTGTCTCAGCTCCGAGAGCTGTCCGGAAGGAAGAGCACATCAGTGACTGGGTTGTTGTTTGCATCTGAGAACGTAACGAAACGTGTCAGTTATTAAGATTCTGGGTTTGATAACTAAAAGACCATGGCAGGCAGAAATTGGGTATATCACACCGAGCTCTTAATGTAAGGACACCGTACCTGATTCAGACTATCTGAAATGAACTCTTGCGGTGGAGAGGGTTGTTTCATTATCTACCTCTCTTGTTAAGGTCTTGACCTGTTAAAATGATCAGGGTTGTGTGTTCTAGTTGACACCACTACCTTCAGAGGAAATGATTATTCCCTCTGACATGTTAGTGCCACCAGTTGGCAGCCCATATTTGGCAGTTGCATAACATTATTTTGCTTCTATTTTAGATCGCAAGGGAGCATGGTATTAGGTTTTTTGAGACTAGTGCAAAAGCAAATATAAACATCGAAAAGGCGTTCCTTACATTAGCTGAAGACATCCTCCGAAAGGTAAGTTCCCTTATGCAGTGACACTTTTGAATTATTTTGTCTTGGTGGTGGTAGGAGTCTTTTTTGTTCTTGTTTTTGTTTGTGCCAGGATCCTGCGGCTCTTGTTTCTCCTGTCTTAGCCTTCTGGATGCTGGGGTCACTCCACAACCTCCTGTTCTTTGTCTCCTACATACTGTGTTCACATAGAAGGTGTGGGTTTGGGTGCTGTAATTCCTAAAAGATCACCCAGTATCAATATCTCATCCTCCAGAATGAAGGAACTTGGAGCTAGATGTCTAGAAAACCCGTGGAACCTGAAGGAGGTAGTCAGTGGTAGCTGTTGGTGTCCACTGTCTGCTCCCCTGAAACTCCTTGTGTCTGGTGTGTGATGTTGGTGATGAGCCCTGCAAAAAGAAGGGGAATTGGGGCTGAGGGTGTAGATCAGTGGTTCTCAACCTGTGGGTCATGACCCCTTTGGGAACCCTCTGTCCAAAAATATTTACATTACAATTCATAATAGTAGCAAAACTGCAGTTGTGAAGTAGCAATGAAAAGAATTTGGCCTGGGCAGACGTCTCCATGACGGGTAAGGTGACCTGCTGACGTCCCACGCGATCTAAGTCAGAAGCTCATTTTTTAGTAAAAGGGGGACCTGTAGGGCCCTGGCCCCCATTTTGGGTAACTGTTGCCTTGCTTGCTGACCTTGACCTTGATATCCTCCCTATGATAATTCCCTGCCAGTTCCACCCTCCTGAATGCTTAAGGGAAGTTCCTTGTTTGTGTATCCTGCATAATGGGCGTTAACAGCTTAGATGCAAGACTGTAAAACATCAGTAGCGAACTTCTCTGCCCTCCAGGGTTCTCCCATTGTGCAGTAAGCCTGTATTTAAGACCTCTTCCCTCCTTCAATAAACAGCATTCGGCAATAAATAAATAAATAAACAAACAAACAAATAAATAAATAAATAAATAAATAAGAAAAAAGGATTTTATGGTTGGGGTCACCACAGCATGAGGAACTGTTTTAAAGGGTCGCAGCGTTAGGAAGATTGAGAAGCATGAGTGTAGATCATTTGTAGAATGATTGATTGCCTAGTATGTGGGAGGCCCTAAGTTCAGTCTCTGGTATTCAGAGAGTGAGAGAAGATGAGTGTAGGTAAGTATACGAAGGCTATTCATAGTGTATTGAGTGGTGGAAAGCAGGTTAGAGCCAAGCGCAATGGCACCTGTCTAATCCCAGGAAGATGAAGCAAGTTGATCACATGTTGAGGCCAGCCTGGGCTATAAAGACGGATCCTGTCTCAAATTTTTTTTAAAAAAAAATCAAATGAAAGATAATGGTTTCATTTTAAAAGATTATATGATACACTACTTCTGCTAGGAGAATATGCAGTATATTATATTCTATGCAGCATGTTGTGTAATACTTGATAAAAATGAGATGAGACTAAAAAAAAAAGATTATATGATACCAAACAGATAGATGTATTTCATATAGCAAAGGTTACATATATCAAAGGAAGATCTGAAAAGGTAGGTTTTTAAGAAAATCCTTTTTTTTTTTTAAAAAAAAAAAAAAAAAAGATTTATTTATTTTGTATATAGCATGTATGACCAGAAGAGGACGCCAGATCTCATTATGATGGTTGTGAGCCATGTGGTTGCTGGGAATTGAACTCAGGACCTCTGGAAGAGCAGTCAGTGTTCTTAACCTCTGAGCCATCTCTCCAGCCCCAAGAAAATTCTTTAAATTACGCAAACGTTTTAAAGTGCTGCTTTTGTTTTGTTTCTTAAGCATTGATTGTTTGGCCTGGAAAACAGCTCAGTGTCAGAGCACATCTTTGGCATGCTCGAGGCTCAGGGTCCTGTGCTGTCTAAGTTTGCATAGTCCAGGCCAGCCAGAGATAGGCAGTAAGATATCCTATCTCATAAGAGAAAGAAAATTACAGCTCTTTCATACATGGAAATGCCATGGAAACCTACTTTGTAAGCTAATCTGTTTAAAAGATGAAAGAGAATGTTTGAAAGCCAAGTGCATTTGGGTAACTGAGGCAGAATTTCATAGTGAGTTCAAATCTAGCCTGTATATCACAGTGAGATCCTTTCCTAAAAACAAAAATCAAAAAAGTGCTGAGCATAACGGCGCACGCTTTTAATCCCAGTACTTGGGAGGCAGAGGCAGGTGGATCAGTGAAAGGCCAACCTGGTCTACAGGGCAAGCCAGGACTACACACATAGTGAGACCCTGTCTCAAAATCATCATCATCTCCCCACGTTTAAAGAATTTCTTGTTAACTCTTCTCTTGGTTAGTGCCAGGTTAAAGTCTGCTTCATAAACTGAATTCATATTGTGACTCTCCAGCGTTTTACCAAGAGACGCTCCTTTGTCGAGATCTACACAAATCTCATTAAGTTAGAGAAAGCCTGACTGTGAGCTGTAGTGAGTAAACCTCAGTCCCACTTACCCCGGGGAGCCACAAGTCCCCAGAGAAAGGGAGGGACTCCTACTCAGCTGTGTTTCCTTGGTGTGGGCCTATCTGAGCCGCCTCTCTACTTTCTGTCTATCTCCCTTTTAAGTTGTTCCATGAAGCTGAGTTCTCAGGCACACCTTAGCTTTTAAAGTTCTATAGTGATACTCTAAGAAACATGTGCAGGATGTTGGAGAAATGCAGAATAATAGAAAGGAGAAAGCCCACCCCTAAGAGTTAGACCGTTAACATTTTGGTGTGTCCTTGGAGCTTCTTCTAAGTCTTGTCCACCCAAACTGTGTAACTGCATTTCGTCCCCTCCCTTCCACTTACTCAGGATTGAGATTGCCTTTTTGTTTGGTTGCTTTTTGAAACAGGTTTCTCTGTGTAGCCCTGACTTTCCTGGAACTTGCTCTGAAGACCAGGCTGGCTTCGAACTCAAAGATCCACCTGCCTCTGCCTCCTGAGTGCTGGGATTAAAGGCATGTGCACCACCACCGGCCCACAAAGGTTACCTCTTTTAAAGCACCAGTTAATGCAGACCTGTCTGAAAAGGCAAACAACTGAACAGAAAAAGGCTCTTGGTGTCTCTAATGTTAGACATGACCTAGCATTGCTTTTTGTGAGTTGTAAATATTTTTTATATGGAGGGGACAGGATTTGCATGAGATCTACAGCGCATTGTGGAGCTCAGAGACAACATGTAGGAGTCAGCTCTATCCTATTGTATGGTCCCAAAGAGTAAACTCAGTCATCAGGCTTAGAAACACCTGCCTTCCAAGACAAAACAAAACACAGGCCAGGCGGTAGTGGTGCACGCCTTTAATCCCAGCACTCGGGAGGCTGAGCCAAGTGGATCTCTGTGAGTTTGAGGCCAGCCTGGTGTACAGAGCGAGATCCAGGAAAGCTACACAGAGAAACCCGGTCTCAGAAAACAACAACAAAAACACAGGTCTTGTTGTGTAGTCCAGGCTGACCTAGAATTCTTCATTTTCTGTCTTCTGGGATTACCAGCATGTGCTACCACGCCTGGCTTAATGATGCTAAGTACTAAGTACTCCCGTGACAAACCCGCTCAGAAGAGTTAGGCAGGGATGGTTTGAGACGCTTTAGTAAGTGTTGCCAGGAGATGTCTGTCACACGCCACCTAAAGGACAACCAGAAACAGTTTCCAAGTGGAGACTCTGGGTGGGTGGGGGAGGGCGGCGAGCCCCTCCTGTGACCGTGCCTGCCTTTTGTTGTATAGCTGACATTGATGATTCTCCCGTGGAGTCTGTCGTCCATGCCAGTGGTTCCTCACGGTTGCCTCCTTGTGTTGTTGCAGACCCCTGTAAAAGAACCCAACAGTGAAAACGTAGACATCAGCAGTGGAGGAGGCGTGACGGGCTGGAAGAGCAAATGCTGCTGAGCTCTCTCCTGTCCATCTGTCGCCATCCACCATCCGTTTCTCCTCTTGCTGCAAAATAAAACACTCTGTCCATTTTTAACTCTAAACAGATCTTTTTGTTCCTCATCTTAACTATTCAGTCCACCTATTTTATTTGTTCTTTCATCTGTGACTGCTTGCGGACTATTATAATTTTCTTCAAACAAAAAAAAAATGTATAGAAAATCATGTCTGTGACTTCCTTTTCAGATGTATTGCTCAGCTCACCACTGCACTTCGGTTGTATTATAGTCCAGTTCTTATCAACATTCAACTAGAGCAATCATTTCAACTCTATTCTGCAAAATTGTATAAGAATAAAAGTTAGAATTAACAATTTTATTTTGTACAACAGTGGGATTTTCTGTCATGAATAATGTGCTTGAGTCCCTATAATCTATAAGATGTGATAGCAAAGAAACAAAAGCCAGGAAGCACTCATTTTCGCCTTGAATCTGTCCGTGGGGTTAATTTTGTCCTGTGCCTTATGTGGAAAGGAACTTCTTCGGTTCTTCTTTTTTTGTTTGGAAGCATGTGCAGGAGACATTTCATCCAACATCAGCCCGTTCAGATGCTCGCGGTTTGCTCGGCTGTAACTTTCACAGTAGTTAACTGAGGACAAAGGGTGAGGCAGAAGTGATACTTGATTTGCAGTCTCGTTTCCAGTGGCCTTGACATTGAAACCGATTCCTGCCACCAGGTCCCTCGGCCACTCTGTCCCTGCGTCTCATCTTTCTGCATGCTGCTTTGTTTGCCCACTGCTCCTGGTCTGAGTTATTTAAAGATGAAAGGTTTGTCGAGTTGAACATACAGCACTGATTTACCTTGCTAAGTAAACGGAAAGATAAATTCTAACTGCCTACTATCAGATGTCAGTTAATCGGTGTCGGCCCTCATTTACCCTCCTGAAACCTGTCCCGCTGTCTGCCTTCTGTTCCTCCCCTCCCCCTTGCCCTCCCTGTCTGTCCATTGAGTTTATGAAATGGAAGAGTTAATTGCATGCACTAGTGTTTGGAGGGTGTTGTGGTTTGTCTTTCTAATTAGGTATATATCCTATTCACTTTCCTAGAATAAACTTCTTAACCTGAATTTGAGTAGTCTCCACTCTGACAACTCCTCCGGCAGGCAGTTTGGTAGCCCAGGAAAGACTGGTTCTGAAATAAACGTAAAGAACACGAAGGAGGAGTGGATCTTAGTGACGTTTGCCAAATGTATTGAGATTTGGCCTCTGAAGAACACTTCAGCGTTAAGTTGTCTTTACTGTAAGATTTAGAAATACATTATAATATTATTAATGTCCCATCTTTACATCCTCTTGGAAAACTTGTATTACCCTGGATTTTTAAAGAATACAAAGGACAGCGAAAGACTTCTCCTGTAAAGCTGAGATCTCTGGCGTTCTGACCCTCGCCCCTCTTCCTCTTTCTAGTCCGGCTTCATTGCTTCTCATTAGGACAGGGTAGGCTAAGTAAGTCCCCTATGCTGCTGGCATCCTAAGATGATACCTTTGTGGAAATAATTGTGAATAGCATGATTCATTTCGAGCAGAGGCTGAGTTTAGGACAGCAGCTTCCATTGAAAAGATTTCTGTGACACGCATTTTAATGACCTCTTGGCTCACACAAACAATATAGGGACATATCTGCTAAGAGAACCCATGCATTTTTCAGATAGTGCCCTAAAGACAATTTTATATGCCTCACTGGTGGCTCTTAGTTTTTTTTCCTCCCTCACTTGACTTTATCATTGTTTACTAGTAAAAAGCAACATTGCCAAATAATCCCGGATTTTCCACTCTGAAGAATGCAATGTCTACGCTTTTGAAGTTGTAGGTTAAACCTGCTGTCTTTGGTCCTCGCTGTTTGTGTTCTTCCCTCTCTCTGGAATGTGGCAGTTGCCGCTTCACTTTAAACCTCTTTAATTCTTGATTCAGTGACTTAAGGTTTGGAGCTACACACTGGGATTTTGGCTAACAGACTGACAGTTTTGTTTGCATAATTATAATCGGCATTGTACAGAGAAAGGATATGGCTACCTTTTGTTAAATCTGCACTTTCTGAATATCAAAAAAAAAAAAAAGGGAAATGGAGTATAAATCAACTTTTGTATAATCTGTTTGAAACCTGAGTTTTCTTTGCTTACTCTTAGGGCTTTGTCCCCTTTCTGTAAGTCTCTTGGGATCTTGTGTAGACGCTGTTCTCATCAAACACCAACAGTTCAGTCCATTCTCTGGTACTAGCTACAAATTCGGTTTCATACTTAACAATTTAAATAAACTGAAATATTTCTAGATGGTCTACTTCTGTTCATATAAAAACAAAACTTGATTTCCAACTGTGTGGTTTGGTTTTCATTTCTTTTTGGATTGGAGGGTTGCTTCTGAAAACAGTACATGAGGGCATCCTGTTAAGCGTGGTAAAGATAGAAGGGAAGTCATTTTGTCAGCGTACAGAAAATAGAAGGCGCTTGGGAGAACTGTGTAGCAAACTATTTTAAACCCGCAAGGAGCTCTGGGACATGAATCGGAATCATCCTGGTGACAGGATGACTGCCCTGGTCCTCTCCGGCTCACGCTCTTCACTGTGCCAAGGGCCAAGTGAACCGAGGATGACCATGGGCACCCAGGTAGGCTCTCAGGATGCCTGAGGACGGTGCAGCCGTGTTTAGATGGTGACTGTCCTCTTTCTTGAAAACTCTTTTTCCAGCCCCATGAGCCAGGGCTTGGGGCTTGGCCTTTCGTATTGACAAAAGCGGTGTTCAACCCCATGTTAAGGCCTGGTCAGTAAAGGAGTGTGGCTGCTCGTCTCTGCTGAAGAATCACGCAGAGGTGTTTCATGTGTAGTTTCTAAGAGTCATCTGAGTGTTTTCAATGCTGCCCTCTTCCTGACCCCAGCATACTCCTGTTGATGTTGAGGGTGAAGCCTGTGGTTTGTCCCTTTGAAACTGGTGTGGCAAAAAAGAATAAGGTTTCTGTCCATAAACTCACTGTCTCAGCAGAAGTAATCTGATAGCTGCCACCTCTAAGGTGCAGGCAAAAGGATCACGAGTTCAAGGCTAGCCTCATTTTTATAGCAAGTTTAGGGCAGCCTGGGCTATATAAGACTCTGTCAAAAAGTAATTGTTGCTGGGTGGTGGTGGTGCACGCCTTTGATGCCAGTGCTTGGGAAGCAGAGGCAGGCGGATCTCTTGAGTTTGGGGCCAGCCTGGTCTACAAAAGTGAGTGCCAGGACAGCCAGGACTCTTACTCAGAGTAAGCCCTGTCTTGGGGGCGGAGAAACGACCTCTCCACCCCACTCCCAAAAGACACACACAACAACAAACCTATCCATGAGCTTTGGATAAGGAAAATGGATTGTTGCATGGCAGAGAAAGTTGGGTGGAACCTGCCTAGAACGGTAGCAGAGGGCGTTGGGTTAGTGAAGAGGGTCTTGTGAACCTACTTGGGTGTAGGATCCTCCAGTGCCTGTCACCCTGTTTTATTGGGGTCTGTTGTTTTGTCTAAGTCATTTCGTGACAGAAAGGAAAGCTGTGGTTTTCCAAGAGCCTTTTTCGAGAAAGGGTTTTCCTGTAAAGTTCTGGCTGTCCTGGATCTCACTCTGTAGTCCAGGCTGGCCTTGAACTCAAGAGATCCACCTGCCTCTGTCTCCTAAGTGCTGGAATTAAAGACGTGTGCCACCATGCCCGGCCTTCAAGAGTCTTAATGGGTTTCTGAAGCCACCAACAGAAAGTTGGTAGTGGCCAGGACACTAGCACTAGTAAAAAATGGCCCCAAAAGGTAAAGGGATGTGGTTCATGCCAGCTTCTTAGGTGGACTAGGGGGTTTGTAACTGACTAGTAGTCCAGTGTGACCTGTAGGGGAGCTAGAGATGCGTGCAAGAGTGCTTTGCTGGAGTAAGGGGCGGGGTTTCTAGCCATCGTCCAAAGGAGGCCATGTCCACTTGTAGTTATTTTAAATCGGTGCAGTTAGCTAAGGAAGGGAAGTAGTGCGAGACTGAGGAACTCTTCACCATAGAGCAGCCGCCCTGTGACAGTGCCCCCAGTCACAGTCCCATTGTTTGCCTGTCACTCACTGGATGCCAGGGAGACAGGGATGACTAAAGCAGCCAGTGACATTTCTACAAGACCCCGAAATGGTGACGTTTATAGTTAACGATGATTTGACTTGCCATAGATAGAATTTTGACTTCATGGGGGAATTGGTATTCTCATTAGATCCGAAACGTCCAGTGGGGTTTTTACATAGGCTGCTACAGTCTTGAACTCACTAGGCAGCCATGGATGACGGTGATTTCTTCTGCCTCCTAAGTACAGCGATTACAGGCGGGCAACGCTGTTCCTCCAGTGGTGGAGATACACCCAGGGCGTTGCCATTTATGCATGCAAGCTGAGCTGCACCCCAGCCCCCTAGTGACTCTTGGAGGGCCGGAGTGTGGTGGTAAATGAAGCCAGGTTCTCATAAGGTCCCAAACAGAAGCAGAGCTAGCTGAGGAGTTGCCTGTGTGCAGGAGGAAGCAAAAGGAAGCAGCCTCCCCTGGCCCGCTGCTGTAGGAGCTCCACAGCTGCCTGAGGGCCGGCCTGCAGGCTCCCACAGCTGCCTGAGGGCAGAGGCCTGAGCGCAGGGCATGGCGCAGTGTAATGAAACCTACCAAATGAAGGGAGCGGCGACCATCTCCTACCTCCAGTTGGATTCTTGGCTGCCCTTCCTCCAAGAACCGATTGGTTGGACAGCAGAGGGAAACCAAGGTAAGCTGGAAGAGCTCAGCAGCAAGAGGGTGCGGGTGCCCCTTGAGAGAGGTTTCAGCTCTAAGTCCCCAGGAGGCTTTGGGGTGCCTAACTGAGAAGTTGCCGGTGCCACAACCCTCTCTGCTCTTGCACTTCTGGGTGCCAGTCAAGAGGTTGGTTACAGCGCAGAGGCTCTCGGCGGGTTGCCGGGGAGCCAGCTGAGAGAGGCCCTTGCAGAGGGAGGCTGTGGGTCTTGAGGCCTGGAGTCTCGGGTCTCTCATAGCTTAGGCAGGAATGGGTCCTTCTGCCTGCAGCTACTAGTTCCGGTTGTGGAGGCGGATGGAGGCAGCTTCCCGTCGGCACAAAGCCTCAAGCAGAGGGAGCCCATATCTGTCTCCCAAGAACTCCCTGCCGTAACCTGGGGCCTCTCACTACATTTTGCTGGAAGACCCTGGAGAGGGTCTCATTTATTGAGACCAGCTGGCTTCTGACTGGATGAACGTGGGCACGCAGATAAGTTGAGCCCTAGTGGGGGCCAGGGAAAAGACTGTCAAACCAGACTTCCCGCTGGCTGTCAGAAGTTGGGGGTGGGGGCCAGGGTGGGAGGGCTGCTAGTTCCTCTGCTGCTGCATCGACAACTGTCAGAGAAGCCCACACGGGCAGGAAACGGCCTCAGACATCCACTCTTATGCCCACCCTGAGATTCTCCACAAAAGCCACAACACCTGTTTCTTGTTTTCATTTTACTTTGTTAATCTGTGTGGGTCTGTGTGCGCACATGCATGCGGGTGCCTGAGGAAGCCACAAGAGAACGTCACATCTGGAGCAGCAGTTACAGGAGGCTGTGAGCCGTCAGGTGTGTGCTGGGAACCGAACTAGGGTCAGGAGCCCCAAGCGCCCTTAACTCCCAGGCCGTCTCTCCAGGCCCCTTCTTGTTTGTTGGCAGTACTGGGACCACGTCCATTTCATGCAAGATAGACAAGCACTTTACCAACTGAACTATAGCCCCAGTCCCTACAATAATTAATTCATTAAAGTTCTTCTTTCGTATATTACATCTTGGCCTCAGTTTCCCCTCCCTCCTCTCCTCCCAGTCCCTCCCTTCTCCCCCAGATCCAATCCTTCCCTTCTGAAAGGGCAGGCCTTCCAGAGATACCAACCAAACATAGCAAGTTAAAGTAAGTCTAGGCACCTCCCCTCATATTGAGGCTGCTCAAGGCAGCCCAGTAGGAGGAAAAGGGTCCCAAAAGCCGGCAAAAGAGAAGCGGCCCCCACCCCCACTGTTAGGAGTCCCACAAGAAGATAGAGCACAGCACATTTGCACAGGACTAGGTCAGACCCATACAGGTTTGTGATTGTTGCTTCAGTCTGGGGGCCCCGGCTCGTTGATTCTGTGGGTTTTCTTGCCATGTCCTTCACCCCCTGGCTCCTACAACCCTTCCTCCTCCCCTGGGCAGCACAATAAATACTTCTTTTTAAAAAATGTCATTACACTTATTTGTGTGTGCACATGCCAGTAAATACTCTTTAAAAAATTATTACATCTGTGTGTGTTTGTGTGTGTGTGTGTGGCGCGCGCGCGCGCGCACTCATTCCAGTGCCACAGGATGATGTGGAGGTCAGAGGACAACTTGGAGACGTCAGTTCTCTCCTTGTGGGTCCTGGGATCACACTCAGGTCATCAGGCCGAGTGGAAAAAGCTCCTGTACCCACTGAGCCACCTCACTGGCCCAATAGATGCTTCTTACGAGGCCAAACCGGGAAGATCAAATGTGTAGTCTGGTTCCAAATGCCACATTGCAGGAAATAGGAGGACAGAGGAACAGATCAAACCACATCAATCCAAAGCCAGGTTGGCAAGAGTTCACAGGACTTTTGACCCAGCCTCCCCAACGATTGCATTGCAGTGAGGAGAGAAAGGTGAGCAGGTGGGATAGACATGTGCTTAGAAAACTGATGTTTATGTTCAGAAAAGAAAATTCAGCAAACAGTTACCCCAAAGGTGGGGGTGGGGCTGTTAGCAGGGAGGGGGAGGTAGGGCTGGCAGGTGGGTGTGGGTCCCCAGGACATTCTGTCTTCTGTTGTAGACATTGCTCCCGGGGTGTTGGCCTCGAAAGTTTATTGTCTATACTTAATTTTTTTGGAGACAGTGTCTTGATATGTATCCCAGGCTAGTTCAGCCTCTCAAGTGTTGGGGTTAGGCACGTGCTACCCCATCCAGTTTACACATTTGTTTTTTGTGAGTTATAAATGTAATCCTGCCTAGCAGTGGTGTCCCATGAGTCAGGAGGATGGGCACAGGCTGGAGTTCCCGTTGAGCCAGGGCAACGAGACCCCATTTCAAACAAAACAAAAATGTCCAAAGTAATCCTAAGGGGCTCTATGTGTATGCTTACACTGAGACACTCCATCTTTAGGAACACAGAAATTGATCTGCTTTGGGCCATAGTCACTGTTGATGGCTTCAGATACCAAGTCTCAAGGAAGGTTACTGCCCCTCTGAGAGCTATGTGGCTGCCACCAGAGCCTGAGCCCTCTGGGCATGGGGACTATGTGGCCTACATTTCTTTCTTACCATGGGTTCTGGTTCCGAATCCCGTGGTTACATTGGTTGAGACCCAAATTATGAGCCAGGGTGCCAGGAAAGTAGGAAAGGGTGTGTGTCTTAACTTCCCAGTAATGGAACATGTCAACAGGACAATGTCTTTAAAATCCACCCCTGGGGGACAGTGAGATGGTTCACCTGGTTGCACAAGCCTGGTGACTTTTGATTGGTCCTTTGACGCCATGGTGGAGGAGAGCTGACTCCTGAAAACTGTCCTCTGACCTCCACACACACACTGGCAGGAACATGTTTCATCCCGGTGGTGGTGTGGGTAAGAATTTATTCAAATTCATAGGTTTGCATAGCTGAATGTCTGGTCCCCAGTTGGTAGAACTTCGGGTGAAGGACTTAGAGGTGTGGCCTTAGAGAAGGGGGTGTGTTATTGGGGTGTCCCCTGAGATTTCAAAAACTCACACCATTCCCAGTTAGCTCTCTACCTCATGCTTGTGGGTCAAATATGGGAACTCAGCTACTGCTCCAGGGCCATGCCTGCTTGCCTACTGCCATGCTCCCCGCCACGATGGTCATGGGCTCTAACCCTCTGAAAATGTAAGTCCCAGATGAGACACTTTCTTTTCTAAGTTGCCTTGGTCATGGTGTTTTAGTAAAGCAATAGAAAAGTAACTGAGACACTCCCTAGTAAATTAAATTAAAACCAATTAATTTAATGCCTATCCCAGACTGGTGATGCAGCTAGGTAGAGTGCTTGCCTTCCTTGTTCAAGATCATCCTTGGCTACAGAGCCAACTCAAGGACAGCCTGGGCTACGTAAGACACTGTCTCAAAACCAGCCAAACAACAACAAAACAGACAGACACCACGGTTGTACTCAGCCCATCTGAAGCAGAATGTCGGGTTGAGACTCAGGTGCCAGTAGTTGGGGGGAATTTTGTTGTTTGTTTTAACTTCCTTAGTGATCCCCTTAGGCAGCCAAGTTCATGAGCTACACCCTTCACATCACCTGCCTTGGGACCTCCTGGGAGCTTGTTAGAGATGTACCCTTGCTTTTGAGTCTCTGCCCTGTGCCAGCTCTCTAGAGCCCACTCCCATTCTGGAGAATACAGTTTCTTCTTCAATAAACCGTCCTTCTCCATCACAAAAGCAAAGAAGGAAGAGGGGGAAGAAAAACGTAACCATAGGGCTAGGGATACAGTACAGTGGTGAATGCTTGAAGGTCCCAGGCTTGACCTTAGCATCTCCCCCCACCCCCACCCCCAAAAAAGTGTGGTGGTGGTGGTGGTGGTGGTGAAACACAGAGTCTCAGCACAACTAGAACCCACATTTAAACAACAGACAAGTGACCCGTATTACAGTTTGGGAAGGGCTGGGCTGGGCTGTTTCTCCATGGCAGTCCACACCCCACCATCAGGGAACAGGGCGTCTGGCCCTCCCTTCTACCTCTCACTGAGCAAAGCATGTTTGGCCTACGCGTCATCCGGCAGGTCTTGCATACTTTCTTGGTTTTGAGTTAATTGTCCTTTGAAAGATTTGGGTCCTTACAATTCCTGATTGCTTACAAGTCCCGATTGCAGTCCATCACTGACGGGAAGTTGGGGCAGAAACGCCAGCAGCTAGTCATGTGTCCACAGTCCAGAGCAATGAGTATATCCATGTTGCCCACTGGCTACTTTTTTATTCTCAGCTAGCTTCTGTTTTATGTGGTTCAGGATCCCCTGCCTAGGGAATGGTGTCACCCACAATGGACTTTGTCCACCTACATTCATCAATAATTAAGACAACTCCCACAAACATTCCCCTAGACGCACCTAACATTAAGATGTCCCTTCTAGGTGACTCTAGGTTGTGTCAAATTGACAATAAAAGCCAGCACAGCTTATATGTTTTTTTTTCCTTTGAGATACTGTCAAATGTAGTCAAAAATGACCTTGAATTCCTGATCCTCCCTCCTCCAACTCAGATGTGGTGAGATTACAGGTGTGCACCTCCTTGCCTGGCTTTATTTTTAATTTTTTACTTTGAGATGAACCTTGTTGTGCTGCCCAGGTCAGCCTTGGACTCTTTTTTTTTTTTTTTTTTTTTTTTCCTTTTCGGAGCTGAGGATCGAACCCAGGGCCTTGAGCTTGCTAGGCAAGCGCTCTACCTCTGAGCTAAATCCCCAACCCCAGCCTTGGACTCTTAAACTCAAAAAATCCTTTCACCTCAGCCTCCCAAACAGCTGAGACTGTAAGTCCGAGTCACTGCGCCCAGCTTGTATTTCTTTTTAATGGCAGTTTCGATTATAACTCTAGAAGAACTTTCAAATCCAAGCCACAGTCCGGTCAGACTTAACTACTGCCAGGGGCAGTAGTTAGTGGATAAGTTAGTGGACTCCTCTAGAGCGTCAATTCCTTATCTCTAAAGCGGTTAAGAGCACCGGCTCAGCGGGTCGGGACACTTGCTGCCGAGCCTTATGACCCTACGTTGATCCCTGGGACTCAAAGGTTGGAGGGAAAAAACCGACTCCTGAAGATTGTCCTCTGAGTTAGGCATTTGCATGCATGCACATATGCATGCACCCAAGATAAATGTAGAATAAAGGGTGGGCCAGAAAGTCCCCCCAGATTCTAACAGAAATACTCTTCGGTTCTGAGGGCTCCTTGTTTGACAAACACGACTCATAACGCTCCAACTTTTTCTGAATTCTGAAGGGGCTTGTCACTTGTGTAGGATGGGTGGAGGGGCGGAGACTATAAAATTAACCATAGAGTCGCTATGCCACCTGGTGATCATTTTGGGAACTGAACCCCCCAATGTCCAATTCCCAGGGAAACACTCTCCTTAAACCCGTGGTTCTCAGCATTCCTAATGCCGTGACCCTTTAATACAGTTCTCCATGTCGTGGTGACCCCCCAACCATAAAATTATTTTCATTGCTACTTCATAACTGTAATTATGCTACTGTTATGAATCGGAATGTAGATACTTGTGTTTTCTGATGGCCTTAGGCCACCTCTGTGAAAGGGTCACTTGACCCCCCCAAGTTGAGAACTGCTACCTTAAACACATTGAGGAAGGGGCTAGAGAGAGGTGGGGGCTGGAGAGGTGGCTCAGCGGTTAAGAGCACTGGCTGTTCTTCCAGAGGACCAGGTTCAATTCCCAGCACCCACATGGCACTCACTACTTACTGTCTGAAACTCCAGTTCCAGGGGATCCGACACCTCCACACCAATGCACATAAAATCAAGTTAAATAAATTATATTTTAAAAACCACATTGAGGATTTAGGGTATGTGTATCACGCTGGCCGAGCACTCTGCCAACTGAGCCACACCTGCTTCCACCTCCCAAATGCTGGGATTACAGGAATGCACCACTACCCCATCCTACTCAGTTTTTCATGCTAGTGCAAAAGAGGAAGAAAAACCAACAGGAAGAACACAAGGACGCGCGGGGAGCAGAGAAAACCAAAGAAAAGCAGACGAGGTGCTACACAGGTAAAGACGTCTGCACCAGGCCTGACAGTCTGAATTTGATCCCTGGCAGAAGAAGATCCTCCCCACGAAAGCCATGGTATGTGTACTCACACATGTAGATATTTCATAAATACATAAGTGTAATTTTAAATGAGAAAGCAAAAGGCAAAGATGAATTTGAAGAGTAAAATTTGAGTAACTAGGGCCGGGCATGGTGGCACACACCTTTAATCCAAGCACTGGGGAGGCAGAGGCAGGTGGATCTCTGAATTTGGGCCAGCCTGGTCTACAAAGCGAGTTCCAGGATAGCCAGGGCTGCACAGAGAGACCCTGTCTCAGAACACAGACAAATGAGTAGCTGGAAATAGGGAGGAAAGCAGACGGTGTGCTATGGCCTGAGGTTAAGAGGCCGGCCCTTTAGGAGAGGGTATTAGGTTGTGGGAGCAGGCCCTCGGAGGTGGATTAGGGTCCTTACAAGAGGGAACGAGGTTGAAGAGAACTTCCTCTTGCCCTTCTGCTTTCTTCCACTTACAGACACAGCTGGACAGCTACAACTTGAACTTGAGTTCCCAGCCTCCAGAAGTGAGAGTACATTTCTGTTCTAGGTAAATTACCCAGTCTGTGGTATTCCATGACAGCAACGTAAGACAGAAAGAATTGAGGGACATTAGTCTCAAGATTAGAAAGAGATGGCACACCCGCATGTGTACACACACACACACACACACACACACCAACCTAGAAGATTGCCTACGCCAAGAACTATCTTTATGGCATTTCAGAACTTCGAGAAAAAGTTATGCTATTGTTTTGTTGGAATGTTTCTGCATTTGATTCTATTTAGTCTGTACCCATTTCACTGTGGATACGAGTGACACAGCCTTGACCTCTGCCTTCCAGAGGTGAGTGTACTGTGCACGTACACAGTCTGCACACAAACCACTGAAGGAAGAGAGGTGTACTGGGTAGTTTTGTCAACTTGACACAAACTAGTGTCAGCTGGAAAGATGGACCGGTTCGCCTGGGGTCATAACCTCCCCAGCCATACCCCTGGGCTTTTGACCAGATTGTTTGAAACAAGGTCTCCATGTAGCCTGGACTAGCCTTGAGCTCCTGATTGTCAGGAATGTGAGCTGCCCCGTGGGCGCTGGGAACCAAACCAGAGTCCTCGGAAAGAGCGGCCAGTGCTCCTAACCACTGAGCTATTTCTCCAGGCCCTATAGATGGATAGTTTTCAAGCTAATCCTTGCCAGGTGGCGGCGGCGGTACACGCCCTTAATCCCAGTGCTTGGGAGGCAGAGGCAGGCGGATCTCTGAGTTTGAGACCAGCCTGGTCTGCAGAGTGAGTTCCAGGACAGCCAGGGCTACACGGAGAAACCCTGTCTTGAAAAAAACAAAAATAAAACAAACAAACAAACAAAAATACAACTCTGCAATTTAAATATATTAAAATATATTTAAATACCCACATATATATGTATATGGGAATTTTGCCTGCATATATCTATGCACGACATCTGTGCCCGGTGCCACCAAGGCAGAAGAGGGCTTTGGGTTCCTTGGGGCCAGATTTACAGAAAATTGTGAGCTGCCATGTGGGTGCTGGGAATAGAACCCAGGTCCTCTGGGAAAACAGCCAATGCTCTTAACCATGGAGACAACTCTTTAGCCCCCTAACGCCACAATTTTTTCTTTTCTGAACTAAGCCTTTGGCATCATGTTGTCTTAAGGAGTCATCACCCAGCACAAGGCCGTTTAGATCCTCATTCATGTTTTCTTCTACTTGTTTCATGGTTTCACATTTTACATTGTGGTGTGTGGTCCATTTTGAATTGACTTCCGGGGCCTGAGTTCTGCATCCGGGTCTGGTTTTTTTATTTTGTTTTGTTTCGTTTTTTGAGACAGGGTTTCTCTATGTAAATCCTGGCTGTTCTGGAACTGGATCTGTTGACCAGGCTGACCTCAAACTCACAGAGATCCACCTGCCTCTGCCTCCCGAGTGCTGGGATCGAAGTTGTGTGCCACCCCTGCCCGGCGTTTGGGTTTTATATACACACTTCCAGAGGTGCTGTAGAGTAGCCTGTCCCCCTGAGTTTCCTCTGCTCCTTTGTCAAAGACTGGTTACCTTAGTACAACCACTGGGCCTCTGTTTACATCAGCAAAAGCAATCTGTTGGTCCCTTCACCAGTTCATCGGCTTGGTTCATGTCAGATAGCCAAGAATGTCGGTCTTTCTGCCTCATCCTTTGCGGTCACGGAGGCCCAAATGACTCCAAGTCACCTGAGCATCTATCCAGGCAAGTGTCGTTCTGAGACACTCCGGGACACCACTGGCAAGAAGCACTTCATCGGGAAATAATTTGAGAAACATTTTAAGATCATGAAACTTTTGAAAAGAGCCACTCAGTTTAAAAGCAAGCCATGAGAAGATAACAAAGTCTTGGTCGAGTACAAGTGTCCTAGGAGCCCGGGAGGTGGCTCCACATGTGACCACGCTGACACCTAAGCCTGGCTTCCGTCTGGTACGCTGTCCCGAGATGGAGTCACCGAAGACTCTGAGATGAACAACCGGTGGGGGACCCTGCTCCTTCAGGGGATGGGAAGCCGAATGTCCGGTACTTCTCAGGAATCTGCTGACCCCTCACTTCAGCAGAACGGCTTGAACGCAGCCTCCTGCTATCCCTAAGGGCCAGAGTCCCCTCCCCACTGCGACGTTTGTCTCCTGCAGTTCCTGTGGCCTGTGTCGGTTCCTTCTTCTTGAATGCCATCCTGCCACTCTCCTGCCCAACTAAAGCCACCCTAGAAGACCCCAATTCCCCCTTTGGCTCTGCTGCTTTCTTGCAGCCCGGCAGTTCCTGCTTTAAATAAATCTTTATCTTTCGGCCTCAGCGTGGCTCTAGCGGTCTCATTCTCTTGCGAAAAGCCTCAAGCCAACCCTGAAACCAACGGGAAGGAGAGAACCAACCCCCTAAAAGTTGTCCTCTGACCTCCAATGCCCCCTGCCTTGAAGGCACCAGGCACAGATGTGGTGCATAGATATATGCAGGCAAAACTCCCATATACGTTGTGTGTGTGTGTGTGTGTGTGTGTGTGTGTGTGTGTGTGTGTGTGTGTGTATTTAAATTGCAGAGTTGTATTTTTTTTTTTTTGTTTGGGACAGAGTTTCTCTGTGTAGCCCGGCTGTCCTGGAACTTACTCTATAGACTAGGCTGGTCTCAAACTCAGAGATCCGCCTGCCTCTGCCTCCTGAGTGCTGGGATTGAAGGTGTGCACCACCACCACCACCACCACCACCACCACCACCACCACCAAGCATAACCACTGTCTTTAATCCCCACACTTAAAGTGCTTAAGAAGTGGGATCTGGAAGGTCTGGAGTTTAAGGTTATCCTCAGCTACACAGTGAGTTTGAGGCTAGCCTGGGCTATAAAGTCCCTATCTTGAAGAAGAAGAAGAAGGAGGAGGAGAAGGAGAATAAGAGGAGGAGGAGAAAAAGAAAGAAGTTAAAAATGTATTATTATGGGACTTATTAATCATATGACTGTTCTTAAACTTAAATACTACTTAGAAATGAAAACATTTTATTTGGAGTTGGAGAGCCAGCTCATTGGGTAAGGGTGCTTCTTCTCAAGAGGACACGGATTCAGGTTCCAGGGCCCTGTTGGTGGCTGGGTGGCTTTTAGCTGCTTCTAACTGCATCTCCAGGAGGATCTGAGACCCTCTTCTGGCCTCCCATGGGAACCTACATGCACACAAATATAAAAATAAATCCTTAAAAACATAAAAAAAAAACCACACCAGATAATATTGAATAAAATAGTAGCTTAGATGGCATAGTGGTGCTTGCCTTTAATCCCAGTATGTTGAGGCAGGAGGATCATGAGTTCAAGATCAGTCTAGAATACACAGCAAGATCCTGTCTCAATACCCCTCCCTCCCAAAGTCCTCAAACAACAAATGACCAGCTTATATCAGACATCCAGGTGACTGATCCGTTCAGCTCTGTTGACAAAAACTCTTGTCTGGATTCCTGAAATGAGGATTTCATGAATTGTTTAGTTTTAGTTAGAATCTACAGGTTAGGATTGGATCCCTATTCCTCCTTGTGACTCCAATATTCCCTTCGTTACAGAAATTAAAATATGACAAAACTCCTCTAAATAGGCTCCTAGCTATCCCCTCTCTCTTTCTCTCGCTCTCTCTTTCTTGGTTTTCCTCTCTCTCTATATATATATCTTTTTTGTTTTTTCCAGACAGGGTTTCTCTGAGTATCCCTGGCTGTCCTGGAACTCGCTTTGTAGACTAGACTAGGCTGACCTTGAACTTGCAGAGTCCCGAGACCTGGGGTTAAAGGAATGCACCACCACCATCTGGCTTTTTTTTTTTTTTTTTTTTGAGAATGAGGTCTTCCTGGCTGCTGTTTTGGAACTGTGTAAACCAGGGAACTCACAGAGATCTGATTGCCCATGCCTTCTAAGTGCTGGGATGAAAGGCCTGTGCTACCACACCCAGTTACATTTCTATCTTAAAGCCTGACATTAGGGCTGAGGATGGAGCTTAGATAGTAGAGTGCTTGCCTAGAAACTGCAAAGGCCTGCGTATTTAATGCCTCACCCCATAAAAACTGGGCATGGTGTTGTACGATTATAACTCTAGCACTGAGGAGGTGGAGGAAGGAGGATCAGGAATTTAAGGCAATTTTCGATACATCCTGGGCTATGTGAGACCTTTTCTCAGAAATTCAAGGTAATCCTCAGCTACACAGCAAGTTCCTGGTCAGCCTGGGCTACATAGCGATGCAGCTGAGTGGTATATCACTCATCTAGCATTCGCAAGGCCCTGCATTCAAATAACACACACACACACACACACACACAGACACACTCCACACACAAAGAAGCACACACACACACACACACACACACTCCTATGTCCTTGGCTCTGCTCACTGAAAAAGCTTTAGAAGCAATACCCAGTCCCAAAGAGTGAGCATCCCAGCACCCAGAGTGTGAATTCAGAATGACTTTTCCGACTTCAAAGGACCAGGTGTCGCCGGAGAAACGGCTGATGCCAGACTCCAGGCTGCAAAATACGATGTGCACTTGGACTATCTGAACATTCTGCGCAGCGAGGAACACACATGAGGATGCCACCACAGATGTGACACCTGCATCCAGGGTTTGGCAGTCAGGCGACCATATGGCCCTTCACACCTGCTGTCCGGAGTCTAGGTTAGGCCTGTTGGCCTGGCCTTCACTCTATAAACTCTTATATGGTGTCCTGTGACAGAACTTTTCCTGGGGAGACACAACACACCCATCTACTCAGGGAGCCCAGGACAGACCGAACTACAGATACCACCAAAGTTTAGCTTGGTGATCCGTGAGTTTTATTGGGGTTACTTACAGGAATATGTGTGAGGAGTTACTTCTAGGAGCAGAAATGACTCAAAGACAGTTGCCCTCCCCAGCACGGGTGACGACAGCTCACTAAGCTGGGAACCTGGAGCACACTGCACAGCCTGCAGGAAGCTCAACAGGTTGGAGAGTGTTCCCCCCCAGGTGCCTCAGTTTGTCTAAACCTCAGTTGGTTTTTGCTTCTTCCCAACAGCTGGTCTGGGTCTGAGTCTTTTCACCTTGGCTTCCGGGAGGGGCCTAATGGGTCTGGTGGGTTTCAGGGACTTCCTGAAGCTCTTTTGAGTTGTTCACCTTCTTGCTTAAGGAGCTTCCCTACAGGATAGAATGTTTCAATCTCGGAGGAGTTTGTTACTCAACATAGGGTCACACCATTTAAGAGAGATCCTCTACCAGGTGGAAAAGGGAACTTTTCATTCCCTGAGAACTTTCATCGCTCCACCCTTAGTCCTCCCTGCCCCCTTTAAGATATTTTTAGAAAAGAATTTTTTTTTTTTTGAGACAGGGTTTCTCTGTGTAACTCTAGCCCAGGCTAGCCTCGAACTCACAGAGATCCACCTGGCTCTGCCTCCCGAGTGCCGGGATTAAAGGTGTGTGCCACCACCGCCCGGCTAGAAAAGAATATTTAACAAATACTTTAGTTTTTAAAATTAAGTTAATTGGGTCTGGAGGGATGGCTTGGCAGTTAAGAGCACTTGCTGCTCTTGAAGATGATCTGGATGTGTTCCCAGTGCTCATTTGGTGGGAAGTGGAGGCTGGGAGAGTGCTTTGAACTGGCTGAACTGGCGAAGTGGGTCCAGGTGGGTCATGGCACCAGTCAGCTGGGCACAGGAAGTTGTTGACAGGCTTTGTTCCTTTAGAGTGTGATCTCACATGCCTATGATCCCAGCTGCTTGGGGGACTGAGGCAGAAGGCTTGAAAGTTCAAGGGCTGGCTGTGCTAGAGAGGAAGTTCAGGGCCAGCCTGGGCAACTTACTGAGCCTTGTCTGCAGACCAAAAGGGGAACAAGAAGGGTTGGGGATCTAGCTTAGTGGTAGAGCACTGTTTGGCATGTGCCAGGCCCTGGGTATGAAAAAAAAATAAAAGGAAAAGGAAGGGGCGAGGAGTTCTGCTCTTGGCACTGACTCAGGGCTATAATGCCCAATACACTCCGGCAGGTTAAGGCAGGAGGAGAAGAGAATGAGCCGACCTAGACTCTGCACACACACACACACACACACACACACACACACACACACACCCTTGTCTCAAAGGAACAAAACAAAAACAAATAAAAAAGGTGTTATCTGCTGCCATTTCCTTTGGGGTTCGGGCCCAATGTCAGATGCATCCTACGAAAGGGCTTGTGTCTACGTGCATGGAAGCCTCCTGAGGGCGCGGAGGCCCAGGCTAGAGGCCATGGTGCCTTTTAAGGACCAGCCTCGGGACCAAGGTCCTCTTCGTGGAGGGCACTCAGCTACGACCCGCCTGCACCCGCAGAGGGCGCCGCAGACACACCGTGGCGGAGTGAGCCTCAGGCTGGGTGCGAGGCCGCCACCAGCACAGCTTCTGGGAAAGGCTTCTCCCCCAAAAGAAACTCCTGAGCTGCAGCCAGGAGGGGATGAAAGTTGGTGGGGAAAGCAGAAAAGAACGCACATATTAAAACACGAGTTCTGCTACTGACCCCAACCAAGCGCCCAGGTGCCTGAACCTGTTTCCCCATCTACAGAGTTGGATGGTGTGTATGTGGGTGGGGAGGTGAGGGGGGTGGGGGGTGAGGGGGGTGGGGAGGTGAGGGGGTGAGGGGGATGAGGGGGTATTCGGAAAGTGCTCTTACAAGGATCCCAAGTACCACCTGCCTTCTCTGCTCCTCCCTAGTCTGAGCATCCCCGCCGCCGAGCATCCGCCAGCTCGGAGGAGCGGATGTGGGCACCGCAGCAGGGCTGGACCCGGAGGGCACGAGGGGACACCGGGCCAGAGCCCCATCCGACCCATTCTTCTCCCCCTCTCCCCCACCCCGACTCCTCTCCACCCGGGCGCCGGGGGGCCGGCCGTCACCTGGGCACTCCGGGGGAGCGCGCCCGGCGGGCGGGGCGCGGGGCGGGGATGGGGGCGGGGCCGGCGCCCCGTGGGAGGAGGCCGGCCACGTGACTCCCGCGGCCCGGCCGGGCTGCCAGGCGGGGAGCGCCGCTCAAGGCCCCGGGAGGTGGTGGCGGGCGCGGAGCCCGAGCGGCGCGGGACTGGCCGTCGGGGCCCCGGGGACGGCGGGCCCCCGGGAGAGCTCCCATGCCATGGAGAAGCTGGCGGCCGGGCTGGCCGGGCTGCGCTGGAGCATGGGCGCTTTCCCGCTCGACCTCATCGTCAGCCGCTGCCGCCTGCCCACGCTCGCCTGCCTCGGGCCAGGTACCGGGGTGTCCGGGGAGGGGACACGGGGGTGGGGATGAGGGTGGGTGGGTGGGGGATCGGGGACACTCGGGGCCCCGCTCGGCTGGAGCTGCCGGGACTGTGAGATGCACGCAGCCCCTGCCCTCCCGGTCTCCAGCGATCTCGGAGCCTCGCTTGCCTTCTGGGGCGGCTCCCGAGACAGCCGGAGACCCCGAGCCCGGGGACCACTTTCTGGGCCCCATCCGGGCACGGGGGTTAGAAACTGGTGGCAGGGCTGGGACAAAAGTTTTCAGTGCCCTTTGGAGCCAGTAGCGCGGCTGAGTCTCTGGGCTGCTCCGTCGTCGGTGCGCCCCGCTTTCCCGGCGCTTGTCAGCCCCTTCCCCGGCCGCACCCCCCTTGCTCTCTTTGTCTCCAGCCTCTCACCTTCATCCTCCTGCATCCCTTGGACCTCTATAAGTCTTTTCCCTCCCACCACCCGCTAGCCCCTTTTTGGGGGACCTTTCTTGTACCGTTCTTTGGCATCATCCTAAGGTCCTCTGGTAAAGGGCAGGCTACCCTCAGGGGAGGCCTGAGTGAGCGGGTCCCACCAGGCGTCCATCCCCTCCCACCCCCCAGCACAGGACCCTCGGCCCTCCCCCACCTCTCCTCCTATTTCTCCAGCAGTCCTCCCCCCCCTCCCCCCGGTGTTCCGATGATGGGACCGGGACCTTATTTGGGAGAGCCTGAAGGTTGCACAGAGTGAGAGGACTGTCGTGTTGGGGGGGAAAGGGGAGCTGTTTGGCTGGGGGGAGGGGCGGGAGCCCGGAGCTGGCAGCCAGGCCGGGGGGTTTTGTGTGGGAGAAGAATAGGGGTTTGGCCCGCGTTGGCACGCTCGCTTCCCTGAATGCTAATGGGACTGTGCTGTCTTCTTCTTGGACTGGCAGCCCCTGCTCTGACCAGCAACAGCAAGAACCCGGGCACGGTGGGCACCAGGCAGGCTGGAGCAGGCTCTGTGGGACATCGGTGTCCGGGTCCGTTAGGCAGGGAGACCTGACGGTCGGTCCAACTCTTGTGGGACCTCCTCGCGCTCCTCACTCGGCGTGTGATCCCAAGACTGTGTCTGCAGCTGCGCTCTGTGTGTGCTTGTGAATAGGAAATCCTGCCCTAGGTTCTTCCTGCTCACTTCCCACGCATCTCTTTGCCACCCCTTTCTTTGAGTTCTTTTCTGCGCTCTTCTGTAGTATAGGCTAGGCCTCCCCTGCGTCCCCCTGACACCTGTGCGTCCCATTGCAATCGTCAGTTTCCTGACTTCCGCTGGGCCCCCCTGGCTTTTGGCGGAGGGCAAAGATCGTGGACACCCATTCATTGAATGAGTGGATGAGAAATGGTGTGTGGTGGCCTAGCTGTCTGTGACAGCATGGTTATGATAACTGTGGTCATCAATAACCGTGGTCACCATTAGAGTGTGAATGGATACTTGAAATGGTGTGTCCTTGCAAGGTCCCCTCGTGGGTGTACGTACATTCAGGAATCAGGAATCATCCCTTGGTGGGATATTGAGAGTGAGTTGTGTGGTTTGGGTGACAAGCATTTGAGCTGTTGGTGATGGTGAGCCCTGGATACTGATGCGTATACCTGTGTGGCTTTGGCCTGTGTCCTTTTGGAAGAGTGAGTGGGACCTATTGGGTCAAGGCCTAGAAGGAGCTTGTAGAGTTAGAGAGAGCAGCAGACCTTCATCTCTTCCCGGAGCTAGAGAGCTGAGGAGGAAGTCTCAGGCAAACCTCCCCGGCATGCTCTCCCACACACGTACTCACACACAGGGTGGAAGATCCTCCCTTGAAGGCCCTGGATACCACACCCATTCATACACCATACGGACATGCTTTATGAAACCCCCACTGTTAAACCTTTTCCCATTTGTTTGGCTGGTAGGAAATTTGCTCTGTGTGTGTGTGTGTGTGTGTGTGTGTGGGGTGTGTGTGTGTGTGTGTGTGTGTGTGGTGTGTGTGTGTGTGTGTGTGTGGTGTGTGTGTGTGGTGTGTGTGTGGTGTGTGTGTGTGGTGTGTGTGTGTGGTGTGTGTGTGGTGTGTGTGTGTGTGGTGTGTGTGTGTGTGGTGTGTGTGTGGTGTGTGTGTGTGTGGTGTGTGTGTGTGTGGTGTGTGTGGTGTGTGTGTGTGTGTGTGTGTGTGAGGGGGCTGGGAAGGAGACATCCCCACCCCCACTGTGCCCACCAGCTGCATCCAGGATACGCCCATCAGTCTCCTGGAAGCTGGGCTGCTCATCCTGCTCCCCTGGAAACCGTTGCTGAGGATGGAACCTCTGGGGCCCAGACCCCTCCCAACTCCAGCACCTCTGCCCCAGCACTGATTTCCTCAGCCTAGACTCCTTCCTCCTCCCCAGTTCTGCTTCCTAAATCCCCCATAGATCCTACCCCAACTCTAAGAATTGGCCTCTTGAGATGAGATTCGGGTGTCTGGGATTAACTCCCTCATCCTTTGAGGTCCCATCCTATGAGACTCTGTGGCGGTGGGTGGAGAGAGACAGTGTCTCTCTGAGAGATCCAGGAGTGGGCTCCTGTAAGCCTCGCCATTCTGAGCAGACAGTGACTTTATGAGCTCTCCTAGCCAGGACCCACAGGGACAGATCCCTTCTCGGTCCTTTCCAATGCCCCAACAGGGCCGACCTGGTCAGGGCCTAACCTGGGCACTGACTAGGCAGGATCCTGCTGGTGTGAATTTGCCTGGTTCTAAGACCTGACTCCTTTCAAGAGCAAAGTCTTTCTTACTCCGCCCCGGCCTGATGTCCCCATCCCCCATGTCCCCACATGCCCTCAGCTGGGTGCTTTACACTCGCTTTCACCAGGCCTCCTGAGGCTTGAACATGCCTGGAGGGCAGAAGCTGGCTGGCCCAGGCTCATCCGCTGGGAGTCCCTAGCCCCAGCTTGGGCTGGGACAGCCCATACTCCAGCGGAATGAGAATGAGAGGCTGTGGATGTTATAGCTTACAGAGGCCCCGTGGGGAGTCGGAGCCCAGAGGCCACAGCCCACGACAGCCCACTCCTGGCTCCTCCTGTGTTGCTGACCAGTGCAGGGATCACAGGGTGAAATCCCCCGGCAGGGGCTTGCTGAGGTGAGGGTCAGTCACCAGTCTTTTCTTTCTTCCTCTCCTAACCTTCCCTCTTCTTTCCTTCCTCCTCTCTCTTCCTCTCTCCCAGGGGAGTATGCGGAGGGCGTCAGTGAGCGTGACATCCTGCTCATCCACTCCTGCCGCCAGTGGACCACAGTGACAGCCCACACCCTGGAGGAGGGCCACTACGTCATTGGACCCAAGATTGACATCCCTCTGCAGTACCCAGGTGTGCCCAGCTAGGGCCAGAGGGCTCAGGGTCTTTGAGCATGGGGAGGCAGGAGAGCCTGGGACCAAGGGTGCAAGGGGAATGTAAGGAGAGGCCGTTGAGGACCACCTTTCCGTGGCTTCAGGGATGGTGGCTAGGACATGCCAGTGGGGTGGTGGCTAGGAGTCATGGTTAGAGTCAGGGCTTAGGAGTATCAGTATTGTTTGTGGAGATCTGTTTCCGAGGAGGTGGCGGCGCTCGGGTTTACAGACTTTTGAGTCTTGTTTTATATTTTGGAGACAGGTTTTTCCCATATAGCTCAGGCTGGCTTTGAACTCATGTCTACCCTCTTGCCTCAGCTTCCTGAGAGCTGATTATAAACATGAGCCATGGAACTAGGTCACATTTTATTTTTATTTTTAAATATTTTTAAAGTAATGATTAAAGATATACACATCTGCCGGGCGGTGGTGGCGCACGCCTTTAATCCCAGCACTCGGGAGGCAGAGGCAGGCGGATCTCTGTGAGTTCGAGGCCAGCCTGGTCTACCAAGTGAGTTCCAGGAAAGGCGCAAAGCTACACAGAGAAACCCTGTCTCGAAAAACCAAAAAAAAAAAAAAAAAAAAAAAAAAAAAAATATACACATCTTTTTTTTTTTTTTTTTTTTTTTTTTAAAGACAGGGTCTCCCTCTATAGATCAGACTGACTCGAACTCACAGAGGTCTGTCTGCCTCTGCCTCTCGAGTGCTGGGGACTAGAGGTGTGCGCCACATCTCTCAATGTATACCCACATCTCGAAGCCACTACACATCAAACTTTACCCCTAACTGGAGAGCTCCAAGGCTGGCCCCTGAACGGCCTTTAGCTTTTCCAAGTGCAAACAAAGAGGAAGTCGGCTAGAGTCTTCTAAGGACCGAGGAGTCTGTCAGCTTGGTTACCCTTTTCCCCAGTCTTGTGTTAAACTTACCGTCTTCCTGGATTGGCTTTTTAAACAATGCTGAAGTGTTGGATTCCTAAAGAATTTGCTAACTACCTTTTTTTAAAATGTGTTTTATATTTATTTTTTTTATTTGTTTGCAGTACTGGGGTTAAAACTAAGGCCTCGTGCATGCTAGGCAAGTGCTCTAGGCACCTCACTGAGGTACATCCCCAACCTCCTCTCTACCTTTTCGATTTAATTTTTATTCATTCGGTGTGTGCGTGTGCGTGTGTGCGCGCGCGCATGCACATGTGAAAATCAGAGATCAACTTGCAGACTCTTGCCTTCTACCCGGTGGGGCAAGGAACCGAGCAGGTCTTCAGGCTCGGCTGCCCGCCCCTTGACCAGTGAGCCATCTCAGCGATCTTTTTATTTTGAGGCATGGTCTCGATAAGTTGCCTAAGTTTGCTCTGTAGTCCAGGCAGGTCTTGAACTCGTGCCCCAGCCTCTTGAGTGGTTGGGGTCACAGGCCTGCGCCAGGCCACCAGGCCTGGCTCTTTGTGTTTTATGAAAGGTGTGGTTTGAAGAAAGGATCTGCTGCCAAAGGAGATTGTAGCGCTTCGATTTTGCAGGTCATGAATCTAAGGGCCTTACCCTTCTCTGTCCTTACCACTGCTCTCTCTGGCCCGGGCCTCCCCGGAATCAGTGGACCTAAGGCTTAAAAACCTTGCTCCAGCTTTGATCTCTTGACCACACATCTGCAGGGGTGGCCCTCTGTACTTCCAACACCCCAGGGAGGAAGCCGCCCCAACGGTCTGGCTGACTTGGGGTTCTGTCCTGGCTGTAGGCTTTTGGTGCCTGCTCAAGCTAGAAATTCCCCTCACTGGGAATCTGGTATTGACTCAGGTGCCTTCTTGGACTAAAAAACATCCCAGCAGTTTGGGAAAGCCTTCACAGACACTGGTACCATTCCCGTTGTATTTTTTAAAGTCCCGGGAAACCAAGTCACGGGCTTCCCAACCAACAGTGAGTGAAGGGAGGGGAGTCCCCAAGCCCCCAATCCTTTCCCCCACCCATTTTGATGGCTCCTTAGTGAGCATGAGAAGTGGGGAGAAGACAGTGGGGTGACAGCTGGCCTGCCGGGCCTGCGGGGGGCCCCAGCTCCCTCTTCCGCTGGGCGCCCGCCCCGCTCACTTCCTAGGAGTGAAAAGAGGGGGCTGGGCCTCCGAAGAGGCTCAGAGTGCAGGCTCCACGCTGAGCCCTCCCAATGAATTAATAATGGCACTGTCCAGGCCGGCTGTGGCCAGGCGCGGCCAGCGGGGGAGGGGTGGGACTGGGGGGCGCTGCCACTGTGGCCGCCCTCTGTCTCCAGGCTGCCGGGAGTCAGGGTGACTTGGTGTCTAGAGACATCCGGGCCAGTGCTGCCCGAAGGTCCAGACACCTTTCCCAAGCGCCGGCTGTTTGCAGAGCCAGGTGAGCGAGCCCCTCCTCCCAGCTCCAACACCGGCCGCATACGATGCATCCGTTTTGCATACTAGAAATCAAAGTCCAGATGTACATGATTTCACACCGCGATTGGATGCACAGCCGAGACTCAGCCGCATCCGACTCTGAAGTCTGTGCTCCCTCTGTCCCACGTAGCAGCAGCTTCGGGTCTCGTGCTAACCAGGCAGAAGCAAACGAGTCCCTACCGCTGTTCTTTACCGAGAGCTGGCTGTGGGTCGGGTTTGGGGAGCAGCTGCAGGATGCTTCTGTCTGGAAAGGATCATCAGGAGCACTGCAGGGTGCGATGGTCCCCAGATCCTGTAGTGGACCTTGCTTACTATGGACACCGTTGTGAGAGGCAGGAGAGGAAGCTGTAGGGCAGAGGTTTCTAGAGGCCAAAGCACGACTCCCCGGAGGTCTCCCTTCCTTCCTCCCTCCATCCCTCCCTGCAGAAATGACCCGGCTGCGCGGCTGAGTGGGGGGGCGGTGCTGGATACCATGGTTACATCGATCTTCCCTGCCACATCCTCCCATAATCCAACCCAGACTGGGCTCCAAATCTGGCCACAGGGGGCAGCAGGCATTTTCTTCATGCCTGGATGCTTATGGTTGAGGTATGGGGGTTCGTGTGTGGATATGGAGAAGGAGGAGACTGAAGCCCATTAGAGAGTGTCAGCCTCGGGACTCTTGCTCCTTGATGGATGCTGGCCCCTCCTCATTCTATCCCGGATGGCTTGGGCTGTGGTACCTCTGCCCTCTGGTGGCTGAGAGGTTGAGGCTGGACCAGGACTCTCTCTCCTGCTTGCTCCAGGGCACCACCCCATCTTCTCTTCTCTTTCTTACTCCTTGGTGCTGGATGTTGGTGGTTCGGGCCCGGCCCTTGGCCAGTGGCTCTTCAGACACCAGGGGTCTCTTCGTCTTCCTCTCCCTCTGGTTGGGCTTTGGGAGGGGTGGGAACCCTCTCCACTGTGTGTTTATACCAGGAGCAGTGTGGGCATTTCTTCGGGTCATGGATCCCCAAAGGGTTAAGACCCTCTTTCCCACTTTGCTAACATACCTGTCCCACACAGCTGCACTGGCTCTAAGTGTGTCCCCAGACATGCAAGTGGCACTCCCCTGTGGAGCACACCGGAGGCTCCTTTGCTGGTCTTCCAGGATCTTCCTCCACCATCTTCCTCTTGGTTTCCAGTGCAGAATGGTTTGGCCAGCCCCACAGTGACCAGTGGACCATGTGTATGACCCTCAGTTCCTTCCTTCTTTACTTCCCTCCTGAGTCACCGGGGTCTGAGGAGTCGTCCTCCTGGGTCACCCATGAGTCTGCTCACTGTGTGCTGTTCCCTGGCTCTTCTCCAGGATCTGTTACTGGATCGCTGGCCTGATTCTTGCCAGAGCTCATCTTGGATCGCTGTATTTCCTTGTTCCAACTCATCCAGGGGGCCTCATTCATTTTCTTTCCTGGTTTTATTGTGTGTGCATGTGTGTACACACATGCACATGGATGTGATGTTCCTGCAAGTCTGTATGTCAGAATGGTGTGTGGGCACATGTGTGTGCATGCACACTTGTGCAGAGGCCCAAGATTGACATCAGGTGTCTTTGTCAGGTGTTGCTGTCCACTTTATATACTGAGGGAGCGTCTCTTCCTGAACCCGCAGCTCCTCCCTTCTGCTGGTCTGGCCTGCCAGCTTGCTCTGAGCATTTCTCATGTCCACCTCCTTCGAGCTGGGATTACAGACCTTCAGCCATGCCCACCCACCTAGCTTTCCATGTGGGGATCTGAACCCTGATCCTCAGGTTTGCAGGACAAACACTTTACCTGCTGGACCATGTCACCAACGCCCTCACTTCTTACAGAATAAAATGTCCATTTGAAAGGTGCAGCTTGGGTTGGAGAGATGGCTTAGAGGTTAAGAGTACTGACTGACTGCTCTTCCAGAGGTCCTGGGTTCGACTCCCAGCAACCACATGGCGGCTCACAACCATCTGTGGTGAGATCTGGTGCCCTCTTCTGGCCTGCAGTCATACATGCTGTATACATAATGAATAAGTACATTTAAAAAAAGAAAGAAAGAAAAGGTGCAGCTTGGCAATCCCCCTACAGGTCTCTCTCCTGGAGCTCTTTTCTCACAGGTGCCTCAGGACTTGTCACTTGCCGTCATCACTGGGTACCCACTGTCTCTCCTACTACGCCTGAATTTTCCTTCTTTCTTGTTTTTCTTTTTTAAGATTTATTTACTTATTTATCATGTACACAGTGTTCTGCCTGCATGTATGCCAGCAGGCCAGAAGAGGGCACCAGATCTCATTACAGAT
Source organism: Peromyscus leucopus (assembly GCF_004664715.2). Taxonomy (NCBI): domain Eukaryota; kingdom Metazoa; phylum Chordata; class Mammalia; order Rodentia; family Cricetidae; genus Peromyscus; species Peromyscus leucopus. The sequence goes on from NC_051081.1 coordinate 35,064,723, forward strand.
GGCTGTGAGCTACCATGTGGTTGTTGGGAATTGAACTCAGGACCTCTGGAAGAGAATCCAGTGCTCTTAACCACGGAGGTGTCTCTCCAGCCCCCCTGAATTCCTTAAGAGAGCAGACTGTTTACAGAACTGTGCATTCTGGAGGGCCTGCTGCAGTGACTGACAGGACAGGGGGCGTGTCATGAATGTGGAGGGAAGGCAGCAGAACTCGGGCAACTGTCCCTTCTCCATCAGGCTCTCCCCGTGAGTCCCTCACCTATTCCGGCCTCTTCCTCCGGTGTGAAGCCGGAGCTGTCCTCAGCTTCTCTTTAAGCTCCTGTCGGTAGGCACAAAAATGGGCGCGGCTGGTGAGGCAGGGCGGACACTTCACATGAGAAGTCTGGATACCTGCCTTCCGCCCGCCTCAATTCCCCGAGTTTAGGATAGCAGCTAGTCAGGGACCTGGGTGTTCCCAGGATGCAGACCTGGCCTTCCCCAGCAGCCCGTGTCCCTCCCCTGTGCAGGCAAGTTCAAGCTCCTGGAGCAGGCTCGGGATGTTCGGGAGCCGGTGAGATACTTCAGCAGCGTGGAGGAGGTGGCCAGTGTTTTTCCCGACCGCATCTTCGTGATGGAAGCCATCACCTTCAGTGTCAAGGTCAGACCTGGCCCAGGGTAGGATCGTCCCAAGCTCCCCTCCCCCCAGGTTAGTGTTGAAGGAGGGAGGGGGGGGAAAATGGCTTCCGGGCGTGCACCCTTTGGTACGGCCAGGCTATGCCAGAAAAACAAGCAGTCTGTTTGACTCAGTGGACCGAAAAGGAAAATGGTGGAGCAGGAATGCAGTTGGAGGGGGTCACGACTTGATGAGAACACTCAAGGTGGCTTTCTTGTCCATCAGTCCCTTTCTCTTTACAGTAGTCGTGGGTGGGTGAGGCATTGTTCTCACCCCGAGTGGTCAAGATGGCTTAATAAAAATCTGCCATGATTGAGCGCTTCCAAAGCACACCTCTATACTAATAGTATCGTACGAGGTAACTAAGGACCTCAGGAAAAAACGTTCAAGTCGCACAGCGTCTCTCCAGCCCCAGTCCAGTGCTCTTGCTCTTATGTCCGCGACCGCTGAAGAGGAAAGGCCTGGAGACCCCGCGGAGCTTGGAGCTCAGCGGCGTGTGACTTTCCTTGGGACCCAGGTTCGGGCCTCACCTTGTCTCTGGGATTCCCCCAGGTGGTGTCCGGCGAGTTCAGCGAGGACAGCGAGGTGTACAACTTCACTCTGCACGCGGGCGACGAGCTCACCCTCATGGGCCAGGCAGAGATTCTGTGCGCCAAGACCACCAAGGAGCGCTCGCGCTTCACCACGCTCCTGCGCAAGCTGGGCCGCGCGGGGGCCCTGGCCGGAATGGGCGGCCCCGGGAACGTGGGGACGGCGGGGGGTGGCGGCGGGGCCGCCAGGCCGGTCAAAGGCAAGATGCCCTGTCTCATCTGCATGAACCACCGCACCAACGAAAGCCTGAGCCTGCCCTTCCAGTGCCAGGGCCGCTTCAGCACGCGCAGCCCGCTGGAGCTGCAGATGCAGGAGGGCGAGCACACGGTGCGCGCCATCATCGAGCGCGTGCGGCTGCCGGTGAACGTGCTGGTCCCCAGCCGGCCGCCGCGCAACCCCTACGACCTCCACCCGGTGCGGGAGGGCCACTGCTACAAGCTGGTCAGCATCATCTCCAAGACGGTGGTGCTGGGGCTGGCGCTGCGCCGCGAGGGCCCGGCGCCGCTGCACTTCCTGCTGCTCACCGACACGCCGCGCTTCGCTCTGCCGCAGGGCCTGCTAGCCGGGGACCCGCGCGTCGAGCGCCTGGTGCGCGACAGCGCCTCCTACTGTCGCGAGCGCTTCGATCCGGACGAGTACTCCACGGCGGTGCGCGAGGCGCCCGCGGAGCTCGCCGACGACTGCGCCAGCCCCCGCCGCGTGCGCCTCTGCTTGCCGGCACCGCGCGCCCCCGGGCCCGTCCGCGCGCCTGGACCCCCGGGTCGCCTCGGGCCGGCTTTGCCAGCGCCCGGCGACGGCGACCAGGAGTACGTGAGCCCCGATTGGGCCGGGGCGCCCGAGCCCGCGGCCGCGTGCACCGAGATCCCCTACGAGGAGCTGTGGGTGCACCAGGCCCCCGAGAACCTCGCCGATGCCCGTGCCCGGCCGCTGTCAGGGCCCGATCTCATCTCCTTCGGCACCGTGGGGCCCCCACGTCATGAGTCCGAGGCTCCACCGCCTCCTGTCCCCCCCAAATCCGAGGCGGTGAGTCAGCTCTGCTCTGTCCTCGAGGGAACTTGGGCAGGTTTTAGAGGGCCACAAGGGTGTTGACACCCGGGCCCCTGGGGTGTGACAGGATGACCACAGTGAAGGTGAAGGGGGCAAGGGAGAGGGGAAAGACCAGGCGTGGAGAATCGAGGGTGAACTGGAAACAGGATGACCCACAAGCTCCACAAAGTCCTTCGTGAAGGGGAAGTTCCCACGTGCAATAATGTAGGAAATGACGAGTGACTTCCAGCAACCCCTAAACTCCTTGAGAGTTAGAACCACACTGTAGCATCTGAGATGTTCTGCGCTGGGGAAGAGTTTTTAAAACGGTTCCCATGAATTTGTCTTCAGGACATTTCCCTCATCAGTCACACCGATTAACACACTCTTCAGGGAACTTAATTGGAAGGACGGGATCCAGGTGGCGGATCCCGTCCCTCCCTCTTGTCACACCCTCCCTCCCCCACCCCCTGCCCCAGAAAGAAAATCGCTATCTGCCCCTCCCCCATCTGCTAGCATTCACAGTGAATTTCCGGTGGACTAGGGGACTGCTGTGGACCGAGTGTGAGGGACAAAATAGGCTGGAGACGGGCCCGGTGGATAGCTGGTGTATCTAGACAGGGCAGTCTCCCTGCTGGGTGGGGTACGGGTGTCAGGGCCAGAGACCCCCCCCAGGCCCACCTGCTTGGGAAGTGAGGTGAAGAGGGCCAGCTTCCTACTGAGGCAGTCGCCCTCTGTCTGCAGGTAAAGGAAGAGTGCCGTCTCCTCCACGCCCCTCCCGTGCCCCCTCGGGGTGGCAGCAGCTGCAGCAGGCTCCCAGGCAGCCCCCCAGTGCCGCCCCGGTTCCCCAAGCTGCAGCCGGTCCACTCGCCCAGCTCCAGCCTCTCCTTTTATTCCTCTGGCCTGCAGGATGGGTGAGTCACGGCCTGGGTTCCTGGCTTTGCTCAAATGCACAGTGTGGTGGTGGGTTGATCATTCTGTGCAGGGATTCTGCTGCAGGAAAAGCACTGGATTTCTTTCTTAATTTCTCTCTCTCTCTCTCTCTTTCTCACGATTTATTGATTTTATTTTATGCGTATGAGTGTTTTGTCGGCATGTATGTATGGAGGTCAGAAGAGGGCATCAGATCCCCGGAACTGGAATTATGGATGGTTATGAGCCACCATGTGGGTGCTGGGAATTGAACCTGGGTCCTCAGCAAGAGCAACAAGTGCTCTTAACCACTGAGCCCCGTCCTCAGCCTTGAGATCGTCTGTTTTCCAATTTGTACTTCCTCAGTTTAATTTCTCCTGCATGTTCTGACATAACTTGGGGATTCAAGAGGGTCTCAGGCTTTGGGGTTAGCAGGCTGGCCAGCTCTGGGGAGAGTAGAGGGGTAAGTCTCCTGGCGAGGGCTGTGCGATCCTGTGACTGTCACTTCCCCCTCTCTCTGTCTTATGTGTCCACCCCGTGTGTCTGTCTCCGCCTACAGGGCAGGCTCCCGCAGTGGCAGCGGTTCCCCGTCCCCCGATGCCTACTCCCTCTATTGCTATCCTTGCGCCTGGGGAGATTGCAAAGCCAGCGAGTCCTCTAGTCGCCCGCCCCCCGGACCCATGCCTTCTACCACCACTCAGCCCAGCCAGGCCTCAAGAGCCCTAGCGGAGCCCCTGAGTGGTCGAACCACCTCCCTCTTAGGGGCCGACAGCCCAGTGGTTAAGAACTACCATGGCTGTCCACCTCTGTTCAAGCCCTCCCATCCCCAGAAGCGTTTTGCCCCCTTTGGTGCCCTCAACCCCTTCTCTGGGCCTGCCCATCCTTCAGGCGCTCCAGCGGCCTCCTCTTCTGGGTCCACGTCCACCTCGGGTGCCCTGGCAACCTCCAGCCCCACGCATTCCCCAGGCCCAGGCCCTCAGGGCCAAGGTTACTCAGCGGCTCTCTCCTCCTCCTTGTCATCCTCTGAGTGGCAGGAGCCAGCGCCGGAGCCCCTGGACCCATTTGAGTTGGGGCAGGCCAGTCCTCCTGAGTTGGAGCTGCTGCGCTGTCAGGAGCCCAGAGCTGTGGGGGCACCTGGGTCTGGACCCTGCCTTTCACCGATTGGTCCTCCCAAGGCCTTTGAGCCGGAAGGTTTGGTGCTGAGGCAGGTCCCCGCCTCCTTGTCACCAGCTGCCTTGCAGGGACCCGAGGCAGGAGGACCCCTGCTCTTTCTCACCCAAGGGGGCCTGGAAGGGCCTCCTGGCAGTCCCCGGGAGGGGACCACGGGTGGCGCTGGAGTCCGGGATGCCGTCTCCTGGCAACCACCAGCAGACTTGTCCGCACTCTCCCTGGAAGAAGTCTCTCGCAGTCTGCGCTTCATTGGGCTCTCGGAGGACGTAGTGAGCTTCTTTGCCCGAGAACGCATCGATGGGAGCATCTTCGTGCAGCTCAGTGAAGACATCTTGGCTGATGACTTCCGTCTCACCAAGCTTCAGGTCAAGAAGATCATGCAGTTCATCAAAGGCTGGAGACCCAAGATCTGAACTGTCCGCCCAGCGGCTGCCCAGCCTGAAGGCTGGGAGCAGAGGCCATGGGGTCTGCCAGAAACAGCGCTCCCCGAGGTCCTTCCCGCAGGGAGAGTCTGGGCCCACTGAGGCTGCTCTGTAGAGTGTGCCAGGGGAGGCACACACACTGGGAACTGTGGCCCTCCGGGGCCAGGCGCTCAGGAGCATGTCTTGACTTTGTGAAGAATACTTGGGGAGGAGGCGCCGCTCTGCGCCTGGGGAGGCTTCTGCTGTCATTCCCGGAGCAGGGGAAAGGTGGTGTGTATGCCAACCCGGGGCTGTATGGCGGCGGAATGCCTTCCTGTGCCCCGCTGTAGGTAGCCTTTCAGACACCACACACTTCTCCGCCCTTCACGGTCAGGTTAGAGAGCGAAGATGGGCTCAGAACTTAAGCACAGTTTCCCCAAAGGGCCCTCTCCTTCACACTGGGTGGGCTTTGGCCTGCGGCGGCTCCAGAGCGAGGGGTGTGGCTTCTGTCTCTGAGGCACCCTCTTTCTGTCTGCTCCCATGATGAGGCCCTTGACCGAGGGCCCTGATGAACCAGTCACGGGCTGTGCCCAGCCCCTGCTTTGGGCTTGGCTCTGACGTCATCACGGCTGGCGATCGTAAGGTTTTCCATGGGGCGGTCCGAGGACAGTTCCTGGGGGAGAGTGTCTAGACAAAGGCCAGCTACTCTTTGGTTCTAGAAACAACTAGTGGTCAGGTACCCGCCACCCTGCCCGTCGCCCGCTGCCGGCATTTCGCCCTGATGGACACTTGGGTTCCTCGTTGGTTTGTCACTGGTACAGGACAGCGGGGCTGGTAAAGGGAGGCCAAGTTGCTTGCTCCTGAGCCCGGCCCCTGTACTGACACGGTCTGGAGACGATCTCTGGGCCCTTCAGTCCCAAGTGTGCTGATCCGTGTGCCGGCTAGAGGCCTGGCTAATGTACAAACCCCACCCCGTTCTTCCCCAGCACCTCTAACAAGAACTACATCCCTCCTCCGGCGTTGGGGGCTGGGGGTGGGGCAGAGGTGGCCGTTTTCTTGTCTGCCTTCGCTGACCTACCTAGATATTTATTTCTTGGGTTTTATGAATAGTTGAGGCCTGCCCACACCTGTGCCTGTGGGAGGGGAACACCGGAACTGATACCACTGCTGCTTGTCTTCTCACAATGGATCAATCCTCAAGGATTAGGAAATAAAGCCTAGACCACAGACTAAAAAGTGCGGGACCCTGGGTGTTGGCGGCTTCTTCTTCTTCTTCTTCTTCTTCTTCTTCTTCTTCTTCTTCTTCTCCTCCTCCTCCTCCTCCTCCTCCTCCTCCTCCTCCTCCTCCTCCTTCTTCTTCACCAAGGGCACAGTATGTTCGTCTCTGAGCAGGGGAGGACTATGGAATAGTGTGTGCAGCTCTTAATCCCTAGATACACGCAACAGCATCTTCAAGTCTGTAAAACTGCACCCTTCCGCAAGAATCTTTAACCTCTAGTAATTTTTTTTTTTTTTTTTTGGTTTTTCGAGACAGGGTTTCTCTGTGTAGCTTTGCGCCTTTCCTGGAGCTCACTTGGTAGCCCATGCTGGCCTCGAACTCACAGAGATCCGCCTGGCTCTGCCTCCCGAGTGCTGGGATTAAAGGCGTGCGCCACCAACGCCCGGCTAACCTCTAGTAATTTCTTTTTAAATTTTATGTGCATTGGTGTTTTGCCTGCATGTGAGTCTGTGTGAGGGTGTCAGATCTTGGAGTTACAGACCATTGTGAGCTGCCATCTGGGTGCTGGGAATTGAACCCGGGTCCTCTGGAAGAGTAGTCAGTGCTCTTAACCACTGAGCCATCTCTCTAGCAACCCTCCTCCCCCCCCTTTTTTTTTTCAAGACAGGGTGTAGTCCTGGCTGGCCTGGGACTCACTTCGTAGACCAGGCTGGCCTCGAACTCAGAGATCCACCTGCCTCTGCCTCGCCACCTTGAGTCTTAAGTAGTTCTTCCTGCTTAGAGGGAAGAACCAGAAGTCAGAGCTCAGTGCCATTGAGGGTCCCGGTGTGACTGCCAGCATGGCCGGCTCCCCTGAGACACCCCGAGTCCCACAGTAGACACCTCGTCTTGGCCTTTGTGCACAGGATCAGTTCTTTACCTTCTGGCCATCTGCAAGTCCAGTTGAGATGACTCAACTTTAGAGTTGGTCTTCCTAGTGAACTGCACTGCCCTGTGGAGCCCGAGATGAGCTCCCCTTACAAGCAGGGCAGAGGCAGGGGTCAGAGCACCATCTGGGTTTAGAAGGCAAAGTGTGGTGGGACCTGAATCAGGATTCCATAAACCCAGGGACTCAGCAGGACTCAGGAGTCCAGCACTGCTTATACAACTAGGCCCTGTCCCCAGAATTAGAGTGAGAACTTTACCACCAAGGGGTGGGGTGGGACGAACTGAGGCCACACAAGTGAGGTGGGGCTGATCTGCAGGCACCCATCCTCCTCAGCTTTGCAGGATTCCAAAGCTCCGGCAAATGGTACGTCCTCTGCATAACTCTGTCCCACAAACCCGAGAAGCCAGGGCTGAGGCATGCCGAGCAAAAAAACTGCCTTCAATGACAGTGAGGAGATGAGTCTGGGGTAAGAAGCATCTTTCGCATCCTGGTACACCATGCCCTCTGTTCCCACCGCTCCTGCTCACCAGGGCTGCAACTGTACCGTAGGCAGCCCAGCCAGGGCACTCAGGCAGTCAGCTTAAGGCACGGGCACAGAAAGTCTGTTTTCTGGCCTCATGATCCCCCTCTCAGGCAGCTGCCTCGACCTCTCCCCACACGGTTCTGCTCCACAGCGCAGCGCTTCGTTACTGAAGGGGGTGCTTACACAGAAGGGCAGACAGGAGAACAGAGCAGGCAGGCAGAGGCAACAGTCTGGATTTTATTATTACCCTGTGTTTGGCTGGGTACAGAATGCCCTCCACACTGCCGGTCCCCACTGGCCTCCTGGGGCACAGGCAGCAGGCGTTCCGGGTTACCCCCAGCTGCTGCTCTGGGCCTCAGGCAGGCCTGTAAAAAGAACACAGTAGGCTCACCCTCCAGCATGAAGCACAGACTGAATTCAGTCCGACTTCAGCAGGAGGAAGGGCTGGTCAGGGCTGAAGGCACTGTGCGGGGAGCAAACCCAAGGCCAGACCCGGGCTCTCTCCTGCTTCCTGAAAATCTAGACAGCACAGCTGAGAAGTGGCACCAGGTCTGGGTTAGTGCATGGACGGGGCAGGCTGGGGGGCCTGCTCACTGGTAGAACTTCTTGCTGGAGCTATTAGCGTGGTCGAGGAGCAGTTGGCATGGGGTAAACTGTATTCCGTAGGCAGACTCGTACTTCCGGAGTCGGTCCACCACCTTCTGAGCGCCATACAGATCCACAAAGCGGAAGGGCCCTGAGCAGAGACAGGACTTCAGTGAAAGCAACAGTAACAAGCACAGGGTAAAGGAGGTCGGCTTCCCAACCTGCACACTGACCTCCCAGACAAGGGGGAAAGCCAAGCCCGAACACGGCTCCGATGTCTCCTTCTGCAGGGGTGGCCAGGATCCCTTCCTGTAGGCACAGGACGGCCTCATTCACGAACCTGGTTATCACGCGGTACTGGATGTCTTCGTCCGAGGAGCTGAGGAGGAGAAGGAACAGGAAGGAACATTTAGCTAGAGAAAATGGGGGGAGCTGGAGGGCAGCGTGTGGGGTGGGGGGAGTCCTGGGGAGCCCAGCACCCAGGATGGACCACAGTGTCCTGAAAGATGACCTAGTCTTTCTCTTGGAAAAAGGGGTGGGACTTTCCCTAACAGCTGTGAACCTGAGCACCCTAGATGGCCTGGCACAGAGGAGGCTCAATCACCATTCCTGACAGATCAGTAACAACAGTGTATTCCCAAAGGTAACAGAGCAAGGGGGCGGGGGCGGGGCCTACACAATCCACTTCCCAACTTCACAGGCAGCTGAAGGCTTGCAGCCAGGCTGTGGTGGCACACACCTCTAATCCAGCACTCGGGAGGCTGAGCCAGGCAGATCTCTGAGTCCCAGGCCAGCCTGGGCTACACAGAGAAACCCTGTCTCACTGGGCGGCGGTGGCGCACGCCTTTAATCTCAGCGCTCGGGAGGCTGAGCCAGGCAGATCTCTGTGAGTTCGAGGCCAGCCTGGTCTACAGAGCGAGATTCAGGACAGGCACCAAAACTACAAAGAAATCCTGTCTCGAAAAACCAGAACCAAACAACAACAACAACAACAAAACCCAGGCAAGGCTTGCCCTGGCTTGGCCCACTCTCACCTGGGTACCTGCAGCTGAGGACAGATGCAGGGTTTTAGCTGTAGGGTTTTGCCAGCTTTGGGTCATAAAGAGAACAGCAAAGGGGCTGAAGAAGGTTAGGCACAGTTCTATGCGGACAGTCACTCAAACCCACTTACACCTCAGGCTTGGCAGGCAGTCTCAGGTTCTCCAGGATCTTATCCATTTCAGAATTCAGGCTCTTATTCTTTGAGCCCTCCTGGTAGATGTAAAAGCCCTTCCCAGACTTGCGACCTAAGGGAAGAGAGAGACTGCATCCGTCACTGCCCTTCACCCTAGCTGAGAACTGTCTGCTGGATGCTGTGGGGTTCTAGCATTCTGTGCACTCCTAAATGCCTGTGTCTAGACGCCTGAGCCATTTAGTCCTTGATGACTGGCAGAGAAGAGAGGAAGCCCTCGGTGCATGGAAGTCTGAGTCTGAACAGGAAAGTCTACACTCCCCACCCCCACACTAGTGTCCACACACGAGGTCAAGGCCTTAGCAGTGATTTTCCCGCAGCCTTTTTTGTATGTTCTGAACGCAAAGACTGAACTCCCCACAGGCGGCCAGACCACAGGCTCAAGCCCGGACACAGAACTTGCTCCTGTGGTCAGACCTTGGCAGGAGGAAGATGCTGATCTATCTATCAGGCATACATGGCCGAGTCCCATAAGCCTAGACGCTGCCTTTCCCCCTGATCCCTCTGTCCAGGGCTCTGTGTCTAGGGAACTCTCCCCTACTCTCTGCTCTCAGGCGGCTGCTCAGAACTGCGCACAGCATTCCTCACGTCTCCTGCGGCCACTCACCCAAGAAGCCCTTGGAGACCATCTGCTTCAGCAGCTCTACACTGCCGCCTCCAAATCGCTCCCCAAAGGCCTTGCCGAGGTCTTCAGCGACGTGCTGCGCCACATCCACACCAACTTCATCTGCGAGGGTGGCAGCACCCACAGGAAAGCCGAAGCCTGTGGTCAAGGCGTCCAGCTTCTTAGGGTCAACCCCTTCCTGGACAGGAAGGAAAGCAGGAGCCTCAGAGCACAGCCATCTCCTCCCCCGACAGAAGGGCTGCCTGTAATGACCCACAGACGTGGCCTTGTGCAAAGCCCACTTCTTTTCTTGGACATCACCTGGCCGGGTCCCAAACCAGCGCTTCACCCAAGAAAAGTGTAAGTGGAAGCCCGGAAGCTTTCCCACAGCACTTGAAGGAAGCGTCGGGATGACCAGATCACTCAGTTCTTGCTTGTGATGATGCTGGGACTAAGGAGATGCCATGGCTGCCAGGACTGAGAATATGCTGGCATTCTGAGGCTAGGGAAGTGCCCAGTGAAGAGGCGCCTCTTTGCCAGGGAATGATCTGGATGGCCATGGAGGGGTGTGTGTGTGTGTGTGTGTGTGTGTGTGTGTGTGTGTGTGTGTGTGTGTGTATGTGTGTGTGCGCGAAGCAGAAGCAGATCCAGTGGTAGTCAGGCCAAGCAGGGTCTGGTCTAAAGGTCCTCACGCAGGGATACAGAAGCAGTGTGTCTGAGTGTTCTGGGAGGCCTCTGGCTCCTGCAATGCTCAGGAAACTAACAGAGCAGGGTTAACATTCTACCTACTGGGCAGTCTCAGCCCCAAGATGCCCGTTCCAGTGTGGGAGGGAGGCACAAAAGGGCCTCCAGGGAAAAGCAGGAGTATATTCTGGGGGAACCTGTCCCTCATCTGGACATCTTCAGCTTGGAGGACAGAGTGAAAGATCTGACAAGGCTTCATACATTCCACAGAACAATACCCACCTGGAGGATTCGCATGACTTCAGACATCATGGGAGCAAGACACCTGGTAGTGTAGAAGCCGGGGCCGTCCTGCCAAGGGAGAGAAAGAGAGCTCACGGCTGGTGCTGCTTTGGTTGAATCACTCATGCCCACACCCAGTCTTCCCTTCCCAGACTTCATTTCACCGTTTCAGCTGACTTAACTCTCACCAGAATGCTCAGTGCTGAGCAGGAGAAGAAGCCATCCTGAACAGTCTGGGTTTCATGTAACCTCTGAGGTCTGGAATCCCTGGGGAAGCCCTGCCAGGGCCTAGACACTACCTCACCCACCCACCTCAGTGGGGCAGTCACTACTACTGTCATTTCGGAGACAACCCAGGGGTCAATGTTCCAGAGCTGGCATTTCCCCTCAGAACAGCCAAACACAATTCTGGAGGCACAGAACTTGCTCCTGAAATCTTTTTAGAACGTCCCCAAATCTGCCCCTACTCCCATGGCTCACCTTCACCACAATGATGACCTTGCCCTGCTTGAGACCCACAGCCACGGCCGAGGCTGTTGTGTCCTTGGAGGTTCTGTCGGTTGTGATAATTTCCAGAAGCTGCATCTTGTCCACAGGAGAGAAGTAGTGCATGCCAATCACCTGGTGAGGGGAGCCACAACCACAGATTACCAGTGCTGACGGGAGAACCCGACAGCGCCTTGTTTGCTAGGGAGACACTGGAGGGAAAGGTCTGTGGCCAGGAACACTGCTAATCTAGTCCAGAGGCTTAAGTCTGTGGTCTCATAGTCAGCTGCTCCTGTCCCTGATCCTTCCTTCTCCCGCCATCCCTGAACCCGCCTCTATCAGGTCCATCACATCCCCTTGACCCTGCTGTGTGCTAGGAGAGTAGACTGTTGTTCACACACACACTGCACGAGGAGGAAGAAACAGGCTTGTGTGGTGTGGAGACACGGACTTATATTAGCAACTCTAGCTGTTAGAGATTTTTTTTTTTTTTTTTTGGTATTTCTGGTCTCTCTGGCTGGTCAGTTGAAGCCACTGGTATCCTCCTGAGAAATGAGGCATTTTATTTCTCTTTGAATGGCTACATTCTTCCTTAATTAATCCACTTAATCGAAGATAACTTTCTAGGCAGCACTCCAAATACTCAGTGACAGTCCTTCCAAATCTAGAACTTTCCTGTCCTGTGGGTCCCCCAGCCCTGACCGTCCATTCCTGGATCTGGAGTCTTACCCAGCCTAAGCAGTTACCATACCGCACTACGGCCAAACTGCACACCGCTTCTTGGTTTAGGGCCTATCCTTTAATGCCTAATTCTAAGTTAAAGTAAGTTGAATAGTTTAAACTTGAAAAATAGCCACCAGGGGGCCACATAGCAGCCACTAAGTGTATTTAGTTGTAATCCACCAATTCCTACACCTGTAGATCATGGCATTCAGTTTTCGGTGCCCAGTTCTTGGGAACTGCCCCCAACCATCTCACAGTCTATCCTGGTCCTTTCCCTGGCTGTATTCTGACATTTCCACCAGTGAGTCTGAAGCAGTCATCATGAGGACTTTCTGTCCAGGTCACCTTCTCAGGTCTTTTGCTGACAGAAGCAATCTGATTGATTGGGAGAGCAGATGTGTTGCTGGCAAAGATACAGTGCTCTGGAGTCACCTGCAAGAGGAAAGCATTTAAGAACTGGTCAGGTAGGCCTGGAGATGACAGAGTCCACAGCACACCTGAGTGACACTCGGCCCAGTCGACTCTCTCATCTGCACATGCTCACAGCACATGTGAGCATGTGCTCACAGTACAGACGTAACTCACCCTGACATTGTGAGTCACCTAAAAGCTTTCACGTTGACCTTGTTCTCTTCTCCTCTAGCAATGGCCTGCCCTGCCCTAGAGACGACATCTCAGCACTTGGGTAAACATGGTGCCTTTGGTAATGCCAAAAGGATGACTGGAATTATGTTTCCTTAAAGGTGGGCATGGGTGTCCACCCCTTGTTATTAGGATGTGCTCTCAAGTCTGGAAGATTGCATTCCCTAGCCCTGCTCACCTTTAATACGGCAGGAAGTGTAGACTCACTTGATTCTAGCAGTGCCACTGAAGAGCAGTGTGCACTGTGATTGTACCTGCAGCACAGACACTGTCACTGTTAGCTTCCTCAGCCTGACTCTGCATTGTCCCGAACACGGAATGTTCAGCATTCTGTCTATGATCTCAACTTATTCACCTGTGTGACACTTGGATGAAAAATATGGAAGGCATCTCTGTTAAATTTACACAAATCTAGCCGGGCGTTGGTGGTGCACACCTTTAGTCCCAGCACTCGGGAGGCAGAGCCAGGCGGATCTCTGTGAGTTCGAGGCCAGCCTGGTCTACAGAGTGAGTTCTAGGAAAGGCATCAAAGCCACACAGAGAAACCCGTCTCAAAAAACCAATAAAATACAATTTTTTTTTTTTACACAAATCTGAAAGAAAAAAGTCAGGCAGTGGTGGTGCACACCTTTAATCCCAGCTCTCAGGAGGCAGAGGCAGGTGGATCTCTGAATTTGAGACCAGTCTGATCTGCAGAGTGAATTCCAGGACAGCCAGGGCTACATAGTGAAACCATGTCTTGGAGGAAAAAATGTGCACAAATCTGGCATAGACAGAAGCAAATACTAGATGAGAATCAAGGTTGAAGATACGATTAACACACTGAAAAGTGGAGTGCAAAATGATAATTATGACAGAGATAAAGGTGAATCATTAAGGTTAAAAATAATAACAACAAAACAAACCAAGAAGTGTACAGGCATTAGATAGACAAAGCCTGGCTTGTGAGGAAGACCCTATGATTTGGTTGTTGTTTGTTTGTTTTTTTTGAGACAGGGTTTCTCTGTGTAGCCCTGGATGTCCTAGAACTCGCTCTGTAGACCAGGCTGGTCTTGAACTCACAGAGATCCACCTGCCTCTGCCTCCCGAGTGCCGGGATTAAAGATGTGCACCACTGCCAGGCTGATCCTATGATTTTAACCAACTAGAGCAGAATGTGAGTGGACAGTGTTTCATGACCATGAGAGTGAACATAGTCTTTGAGCCATCAAGGCTGAGGGAGAAGTCCTCTTAGGGCTAGAGGACAGTGGATAGTAGATAAGAGTGCTCGCCTAGCATCCATGAAGCCCTGGGCTGGGTCCCCAGCACCACATAAAATGGACACAGTGCTGTATGCCCATAATCCTAGCACTTGGAAAATAGAGGCAGAGGGATCTGAAATTCAAGGCCATCTACAGCTACATAGCAAGTTCATGGCCAGCCTAGGAGACAGGTGTGTGTGTGTGTGTGTGTGTGTGTATCTTCTACTCTAGGAAGAGCAAATCATTATCTCCAAAGATGGCTGACAACAATGTCCTCACTCCTTGGCCCCACATGCCTTTCTTCCCATACAGAGGGAGTCTATTTCCCATGCTCTCAACCAGAGATGGCTCTGATTTGCTTTTTACCAACAGAAGCATGGCTGCTGGTCTCAGGCCTCTCTGCAGTTCTGCAGTTACCACTTTGGCTCTTGGAGGACCTTGCTGTGGAGAAGTTCTAGCCATGGGAGGAGGCAGGCCATGGGGTAGGCACTGGGCTCCAGCCAGGTTGCCAGCTGACAGCACTCCCGCCACCTGATGGCACGACCCCGAGTGACACCAGCCCTGAAGCCCACACTGCAGAACTGTAAAGACAGGAGTTGTTCAAGAGACGTTCCTCGACAATGTACACACTAGTGATGAGACAGCAGGACAGGGAAGCGTCTAGAAACTGTCCCAAGAAGCACGTCAGGAACCAGTCCGTTCAGTTCTATGGTGGGTAAGGGAGGACAACTTGAAACTGAACCCCAGTAGACTCAGACTGAGATTTTCTAAAACCAGCCAAGGCCGGTGAGAGGACAGGCGTGCTGCGGACTTCCTTTTTTAAGATTGACTGATTGATGTCTGAGTGCTGCCTGCCTGTACACCGGCACACCAGAAGAGGGTGCTGGGTCCCATTTCAGATGGCTTCACCACAGGGCACAGCCTCAGCCACCAGCATTGCCAACTCCATACCATCCACTTCCTAGTCTAGTCTAGCTGTGGTCTTTCTCATGCCTGGATTACAATTTCTCCTTTCCTAGACTTTTTCTTCCACTACCCACATTAAATACACATTTTGTCCATGTCATCCCATCTTAATGTGCTATTAGCGCCCCCCCCCCCCCCAGCTGCCTGTGGCAGGTGGGAGAGCTGGCCCTGCCCCTCACCAGCTGCAGCACTCAGGAGAGTGACCCCCGCACCTCGCCTGGGCAACACAGCAGAGCTGCCCCAATGATGTAGGTGTCAGAGAACTGAGCCCGAGGTCATGAAAGGAGAACTGACCCCATGCCTTGCTGATCGCTGTAAGGGGTGAACTAGCCGGGGCAGTGCTGGAGAGCTCCCCCTGGGTGAGAACGGAGGAGAGCTGGTGGGCTGACCAATCCTGCAACTACCCAGGCCCAGAACCAGGGTTATGAGGTGGCCCACCCCAACATCCACCCCATCTGTGATGTGCTGAAGCACATGAAAGGACTAGTCCTGCAGACCCAAAGCTGCAGGATCTCCATGACACAGGACAACAGCAGGATGTCCAAGGGGAGCCCCAGTGAGGACCAACTATCAATGGTGTAGCAGAAACCAGAGGCCCTGAACCAGACCAATGACTCTTTGCAATGAACACTTGCAAGTAAAGATATGGCTTATAGCCCCTCTGCACTCCCCGCTGCAAATCCAAAGACACCTGGCTGTACTCCATGAGGCTATTTGGATGACTGGTAACCTCCCCCATCCCACTTGAATAAGGCTAGCAAGCCCTGTGCTTAGGAGAATAGGGTACTTAATTATCTTCCCTTAGGATTTAGACTTGAACTTTATGATATACACCATGTGTATG
The DNA here is from genome assembly GCF_004664715.2 of Peromyscus leucopus. Classification (NCBI taxonomy): domain Eukaryota; kingdom Metazoa; phylum Chordata; class Mammalia; order Rodentia; family Cricetidae; genus Peromyscus; species Peromyscus leucopus. Next base: position 35,080,430 of record NC_051081.1, read on the forward strand.
CACTCAAATAAAAACTTGGGGCTGGCATGTGGGATATTCCTTTATATTGTATGAATATATGTTACTGTGATTGGTTTAATAAAGAAGGTGACTGGCCTATAGCTATGCAGGATAAGGTTAGGCAGGAGAACCAGACTAAGAGAATGCTGGGAAGAAGGAGGAGGAGTCTCAGAGTCACCAGACAGATGCAAAGGGGAGCAAGATGAACATGCTATGTTGAAAGACGGTATCATCACATCACAGAGGGTAGATACAAAATATGGGTTAATTTAAGTTAATAACAAGCAAAAACTATCAGCTGAGCACTTATAATTAATATTAAGTCTCTGTGTGGTTATTTGGGAACTGACTGGCGGGACAGAAAAGTCCACCTACAAATGGTGTCCACCATTGGGCAACATAGATCCACATAGGACCTGAGAAATCTTTAAAAAAAAAAAAAAAAAAGGATTCTAAGGACACAAAAACGGAGCCAAACGCGGCTTCCTGGTAACTGCCTTTCCTTGGGTAGGCTCAATACTAGCAACAAACAGAGGCATGGCTCCGTAAGAGGCGGCTTCCTTGGCTTGGTGTTAGTGGCAAACACAGGCCTGGCTCTTAAAGAGGCCCTGCTACTGAACACTACTGAACACTTAAATGGGGTTTATGAACATTGAGCAGCACTACTCAGTGACAGACTGGACCCAACAACTTCCCAAGGCTGGGGCGATAAACATGGCTCCCACCGGTACCTCCACCACGAGGCTAAGCTCTCAGGGAACCAAGGGGGTAGGTATCAGCCAACAATGCCATGTGCCAATGCATGCACTAAGCTGAGCCGTGCCAGCAACTAAAATAGCAGTTTAAGATTCATCTCATGAAATCTAAGAACAATAGAGATGTAAAGACAGATCCAGACGGGAAAAACCACTAAACAGGTTACAATGTACTTAAAAATATACATAGACTTGGGAGAGAGAAGAGAAAAGGAGTATATAGACATAAATTAAAAAATAGTTTAAAATAATAAAGTCCTTCAAAAAAGAGTAAAGTAAAACAAAAATTAAAAATAAAAAGCCATGTAAAGATGGGAAATACACGGGGAGTCTGGATCCTGTATGTTATTGTGTTGTCTTTAGATTTTCTGATTGCTTAGGAAGGAACAACAGCTGATAAGACACATTGGATTATGGGAACTGTTGGATTAAGCCAACCTATTTATTTAAAAAATGTCTGATTTCAAAATGGAAGACAAAAGATGTGTTATTTTGGGGAAGAGGTTATGCTTTTATTTCCACAGGAAATGAGAGGCTGTGGATTCATTTCAAGTTGATATGGATCAGGTTTGATCAAAGAAGACCCCCTGAAAATCCTGGCTATAGAAATAAACCAGAAAAACTACAAGATATGTAATGTATATTTTACCTGCTCAAACATAAAACAAAAAAATCATCTTTGGCTGACTTTTGTACAGTGTACAGTCTATACTTGTATTAATACAGATATGAATGTTACCTTTAAAAGTTTATGTATTTTCAGAACAAGGGGACCAAACACCAATGAAAACAAATGGCCCAGGTGATCCAACATCTCAGAATGCCTCTGTTACAGTTTGTGAGTTCTGCATCCAGAACATCTTCAAGACTTCTGGCTGAGATGATCCAGCCTCACAGACCACTCCAGCCAAGACTTAATCATTATCCTGATTTTTTTTCAGGGTCCCCCAAAGATTCTAGTGCCCATAGACAACAGGAAGCAGTCTAGAAAAAAAAATACTTACATTCCCAAAAGATTGGTATGGATGTTTGCCATAATTTAAAGAGATGTTGGTTACAAGCTGTTATTGGTTATAGTCAGGAAAAAAGGTAACTAAAGAGTTAAAGTCAAAGATCTCTTTCTAAAGGAAAAAAGGGGGATAAGATATAAAAATGAGATAAAAGGGTAAATTATTGAATCTACTTTAATCTAAAAATAGTTATTAACCTCAAAATATTTTTTTTTTAAGTTAAACCATTTTATTTGAGAAAAGTGGACACCCGAACCCTGTTTTCGTGGACGAAGCAGCAGCCGTCTCCAGATCCAGTGGAACCTGGGCCAGGGAGCAGCACGGCGCACTCAAGATCACTAGGAGCTCAAAATATTTTACATTGGCATGGATTTTGGTTTATTGATACAATTTAAAGTTAATTTTGTTATACTATATGTATGTTTCTACTCTTGTTTGTGCTTAAGCAGCTCATTTAAAAATGTAATGTATAGGGGCTGGAGAGATGGCTCTGAGGTTAAGAGCACTGACTGTCCTTCCAGCGGTCCTGAAGACCTCCCCTTTGCAGGGTTTAATTCCCAGCACCCACGTGGTGGCTCACAACCATCTGTAATGAGATCTGGTGCCCTCTTTTGGCCTGCAGTCATACATGCAGGCAGAACATTGTATATATAATAAATAAATAAATCTTTAAAAAAATGTAATGTATAATTAAGAGAATTACAGGTTAACAGTCATCTATAATAGTCAAACTTATAGTCATATTAGGTTTGTTTTCAAGATTAAACAGATATATTTACATAAATAGATGGTCTTCAAACACCTACAGAATATGGTATTTAATATGTTTAATAACCTAAGGCTTTTCATGATAGTGAGACACGTCTGCTCCTGACAGCACCAATTTACTTCAAAAGAAGATGATTGGCATTGAAGAACCTCTACATGGAGTTTGCCTTCCTTATGGCAAAAGTTAGCCATTTGGGCAAAAAACTGCCTTTGCCTCAATTGCTGATAGTTACTGTTCAAACTGGGCCAGCAGGATGCAAAAGAAAGCGACTGTCAAACTTTGCCAAGGCAAGGCAGGACAGTCCTTCAAAATTCCCTGCTTCTCAGAAAAGTCTGTCAGATATACTAGGCCTATAGGCCACAGGTGGATGCCCCAATGTTACAGAAGAACTTGGGGTGACTGTCCAGGCAGCCAGATGTTCCTATTGTTAGCTAACATTGTACCCTTCTGGGGTCTTTGATGGGAGTTAAAGACTAAATAATTAGACTTAAAGTTTTCACTAGTTATTATATTTTTTATTTTGGTTTTTTTTTTTTTTTTGGTTTTTCGAGACAGGGTTTCTCCGTGTAGCTTTGCGCCTTTCCTGGAACTCACTTGGTAGCCCAGGCTGGCCTCGAACTCACAGAGATCCGCCTGTCTCTGCCTCCCGAGTGCTGGGATTAAAGGCGTGCGCCACCACCGCCCGGCTCACTAGTTATTATAAAAGGTAAATTAGGTATAAAACTTTAGACTCACAAAGATAGATAATAAAATATTTTCTTTAAATTTGCCAAATACAAATGGACTGGATATTGTAACTGTAATTCTTACTTGATAACTGTTTTTGTTGTATACAATTTTACTATGTTAAAGTTTAAACTTCCTTTTTTAGACAAAAAGAGGGAAATGCTGTGGAATAATCTTTCTGTACACCAAGAAAATGTGTTGCTCTCATTGTTAATAAAAAGATGATTGGCCAGTAGTTAGGCAGGATTTTCAGGACAGAGAGAATGCTGGGAAGAAGGAAGGAATCTTGAGAGTCACAAGGATAGTCAAAGAGAAACAGGATGAATGTGCTGAGTTGAAAGAAGGTACCATCATGTGGCAGAGGGTAGATAAGAAATATGGGTTAATTCAAAAATGCAAGAGTTAGCTAGTAACAAGCCTGAGCTATTGGCTGAGCATTTATAATTATGAAGTTTCTGTGCATTTATTTTGGAGCCAGAAGTCTCAGCAAAAACTCCATCTACACCAGCAAGATCGCTCAGTGGGTAAAGGCACTTGCCACCAAGTCAAACAACCTGAATTTCATCCCTGGGACCCACATGGTGGAAGGAGAGAAACAATTCCTGCAAGCTACCCTCTGACCTCCACACATGCTCTATGGCATGTGTCTCTGTTCCCAATAAGACCCCCATCTCAGTGTCCTCCACAGTCAAGTACAATGAGCCCCTTACTTACGCCTTCTACTTCCTTTAACACTTTGTGCTTAACAGTGATGTCCTCAAAGACAGCTTCAATCACCATGTCAGCCTTCTCAAAACCATTGTAATCGAGCTGCCCAATCAAGTTGCTGAAGATGGAATCCCTTTCGAATGATGTTAGAGCTTTCTTCTTCACTTTGTCATTCAATCTAGAAAGAACACATTCTGAGAGTGGAAAAACAGGAGACTAGAGGCCACACAGTTGCTATGTGGCTCCACAACTCTTCAAGGTTACATCATTACTTCCATTTTGAGGGTGTCAAGTTGCTTAGAGGTTTTGGGGTTTAAATGACTAGTGTTGGAGATTAGCATTTGAAGATAAGTTGGACCCTAGGCATACAGTTTTTCTACCACAAAATATCTCTACACAGCCAATGATCAAGCTACACAGCCCACTTAGGAAACACAATAGCCTTACTCAGCAAAGTCCCAAGCAGGATGGTCTAAGGCAGCCAGCTCATCCATCACATTTATGCAGCACACTGGGCTAAAACCAACCTCAGTTTGGCTGAGCTGATGCCATTTCCTCTCAGCAAAACTGGTGGCATGTATATGAGAAGGGACTGGGAGGGATGGAAGGACAGTCACGCTTTGTTTAACCCTTATTTGTGCTTTATGTACATGGGTGTTTTGCCTGCAGATATACAGACCTCAGGCATCACAGGCCGACCAGGCAAGGGCGCTGCTGTGTCGCTCTGGTCTGAAGAGCCCTTGTGGCGGCCCTGCCTTCATCTATTGCTGTCAGCACCCAAACCCTCCCCTCAGGCCTCTCAGGAGAGCCGTGCAGGTTCGGGAAGCCACTCCACTGGGGCAACTACATGCAAACCTCGGCCAAATCAGACACCTGAGAACTACTAGTTTCATACCAAAGGATTAAAAAAAAAATGACATTTATGTACTAATAAGGAAACACTCAAAGGCCTATCAAACGTATAAGAAAAAGAGTTGAAAGAATAATTAGTATTTCTAAACAACAAAGAAAACTTTGGTAAAGCTATAGAGTATGGGGCTCACTATGTTCAGGAAAAAGGAATCTGTGATGGGAAAAAGAAAACAAACAAAAACAACAAAAAACGTCCAAGAAACCAAGCACCCCTGCCCTAGAAACAGAGCAGACTTACCCTTTGAACACCTGCTGCTGCCCCCGGCCCAGCCCAGTCACCGTGGTGTCTTTAAGTATAGTCTTCAGTCCCTTATCCACAGAGACCTGGGCAATGCCAGCTCCCATCAGTCCTGCGCCAAGGACAGCCAGGCGCCTAGGAGGACAAGACCAAACGGTTCTGGTGACCATCTCAGGCATTTTAGTAGCTGGGAAACATTAGCCATGCTGTCACCCGATAAACCAACCACACTGGCCACAAATGTAAGAGCTTTTGATAATTTCTATCTACAGTAAGTGTGTGATTTCTAAAGATAAATGTAAAACTCCCCGAGTGTAAAGAGCTGGTCTTCCTGTAAAGGAAGAACTCTGCCAACTTTCAGCTGTGCCCGCAGCCCATGGAAACCAAGCCTAACCTTGCAGAGATCTGTTGACGGCCAATCTGGTGACATCATTCTCCTCTTTCCCAAAATCTATGGCCCTAGCCAGAGTACTTCAGTCTCCTTACTAGTAGCTTTTAGGTTTTTGGGTTTTTTTTTTGGAGACAGACCTTATGTAGCCTAGGCTGGTCTTGAACTCACCATGCAGAGGATGACCTTGGTCTTGAACTCACCATGCAGAGGATGACCTTGAACTTCGGATCTTCCTGCCTTCACCTTCCAAGTGCAGGGCTACCAGTCCCACATCACCATACCTGGTTTATGTGGTACTGGCAACTGAACTTGGGACTCCTGTGTGCCCCCTAAGTATTTACCAACCGAGCTGAGTTACAGCTCCAGCAGGGCACCTTTGGTCTGGGAAGTGAGACTTAAACCAGACCACTAGGGAATTATTATGAGATAAGAAAGCTCTATAGGGCCTGGAGAAATGGCTCAGTGTTTAAGAGCACTGGCTGCTCTTCTTGGGGACCTAGGTTCAATTCCCAGCACCCACATGGCAGCTCACAACTGTCTGTTAACTATAGTTCCACAGGATCCAACACCCTCACACAGACAGGAATACAGACAAAACACTAATGAACATAAAGTTTAAAAAAGGAAAAGAAAAGAAAGCGCTATAAAGCTGCTAGAGAACTCAGAGCATCTGAAAACAAGAATGTACTTGGAATAAAGGCTCTACTGTGTGCAGGGCAGAAGAGGTTGAGGACAAATCTAGTTCTGTGGATCCTCAGACACCTACACACTTGGTGCAAAGCAAATGCACAGGCTTTCTAGGCAGGGCAGCTTACTGAACAGTCTTCTGCGGCGTTCCAAATTTATTCTTCTTGCACAGGACCTGGCCGTTATAAAGTCCCATCAGGGCCTTCGATTCTTTGGTCAGTGCAAGCTCTCCAAATTTCTGAAAGGTAAAGGGAACAAGGGAAGGTGGGACTTCAGGATCTGGTGATGGGGACTCCTTCGCTTCATTCTCCTCTTCGAGCAGGGGCAACACCCCAGGGTCTCAGTCCCACAGGCGTCTCAGTGAACCCGGGCGTGGCTCAGGCTCCACCACTGCTGGGGTTCTCTTTACTGTCTATCCCCTCGGGAACGATTCTCACTCTGAAGGAGGTTTGCTTATGTATGTATGTATGTATGTATGTATGTATGTATGTATGTATTTATGGTTTTTCAAGACATTTTGGTGCCTTTCCTGGATCTCCTGGATCTCGCTCTGTAGACCAGGCTGGCCTTGAGATCCTCCTGCCTCTGCCTCCCAAGTGCTGGGATCCAAAAAAAAAAAAAAAAAGGTTTGCGCCACTACAGCCAGCTTTGAAAGAGGTTTTGATGTAACTGAGCTCTCAGATTTTCTTTACAGCAGAGGAGTGGTAACCTTTGCCAATGGTCTAAAGCAGTGGTTCTCAACCTTCCTAATGCTGAGACCCTTTAATTCAGCTGCTCATGTGTGGTGACCCCAACCATAACATTATTTTCATTGCTACCTCACAACTATACTTTTGTTACTGTTATGAACTGTAATGTAAATATCGGATACGCACAACCCACAGGCTGAGAACCACTGGTCTAGAGTCTCAGGCCTGAATGGATCTTCACCATTGCTGCAACAACCCACCTCGGTGGAAGCAGACAAGAGGGCCAGATGTTAAAGCCGCACTGCCTCAAGGCAGAACTTGAGCACAGAGTGCTCCCCACTGCAGTTCTCGTCCCCCGCTATTCTGAAAGTCCTAACACTAAGGACGAGTCCCGTTTCATATACAGCATGTTCAGTGGGTCCCAGCAGAAGGCGGGACCCGGGTCTGAGGCTGTGGGTTTGCACCCGGATCTTGCCGTTCCCTCCTGTCAAGCTTTCTTCACTCTTCAAGTGGGAAACCGGACGCCTAGCTCATAGAATGTCCTGGGGATCAATGGGAGTACCAGTAAAATGACTAGACTTCCGGTGCTAGCTTTCATCAACACTGCTGCACACACTGGTGACATTACAGGGTTACAAACAGCCCAGAAAGAAACTCTCTACTAATATTGTTTACACACCCTAACAACATAAAATAATGGTCCACAGAATAATGCTGTGCTTGATCCTGATAGAGCATGTTCTAGTCAGTAAACCAGTGGATTTCAAATTGTGAGTAAACATCCATCAGGTCATAAATTCAATAGGCGTGATAGGTGGTTTATATAAAAAGTGTTTCATATATATACATAAAATATCAAGTACAGCTGCTCCTTGGAATTCATGCAAACACAGGTTTCAGGACCTTAGGAGAGCCATAATCCACAAACCCTCAAATTCTTTACATAAAATAATACAGTATGTACACATCCTCTGTATTTCAAGTTGACTCTAGATTACCTACAGCACCTAATGAGATAAATATTATATACTTAGTTGCTAACAAGTCTCTACATGTTCAGTACAAATGTAATTGCAAATTTTTTTAAAGATTTATTTATTTATTATATATACAGTGTTCTGCCTGCATATATTCCTACACCCCAGAAGAGGGCGCCAGATCTCATTACAGATGGTTGTGAGCCACCATGTGGTTGCTGGGAATTGAACTCAGGACCTCTGGAAGAGCAGTCAGTGCTCTTAACCTCTGAGCCATCTCTCCAGCCCCTAATTTCAAAATTTTTATATGTATATAATACACTGATCACATCCACCCTATCACCCTCCCCGCCACTCTCTGGATCCCAGCAATCCTCTTTCCTGAAAGCTTTTGTTCAGTAGTTGGATCCAGGACACGGGAGGGGCAGCTGCACGCAGTGAGGACAGCTACTGAATTCTGAAACATACGCTGCTTCTGTTTTTCTGTGCATACGAGCGCGCGCGCACGCGCGTGTGTGTGTGTGTGTGTGTGTGTGTGTGTGTGTAGACCTGGTTATGATGTTTAAAATATGAGGAATGCATGAACAATGCATAAGAAATGGTTTTCTAGAGCATTCCTTGAGCGCTTAAGATTACTTTCTGTCCTGTCATCAAATTCTTCAATGATTGCATAAAACTTAAATTACCCATCACTCCCTTAAATCTGGCATACCACTAACTTTCAAGAAAAATGAAAGGGTGAGACTAGTCGGCATGTGCTTCTTTGTTTCTGAGTGCAAAACACCTTTTCTTTTCTAGTTCATCAAAAGTGTTGCATCTTTAAGCCTCAGTAAGCAATATATATATGTAAATCAGTTTTTGCTTTTCCCTTTTCCTCTGTGGCACTTGGGTTGGACCTAGGGCCTTGCACATGCCGAAGGTAATCGCTCTACACTGACCTACATGCCCAGCCCTCACTGTATCCACTCTGTCACAACAAAATCAGCCCAGGTGCAGACTAAAGTCATTCAAGGGACCGGTTCTGAAGGGGCTGCTGCTCCTGCTCTCATTACGCCCTCATTACTGAGCAGTTTCCAGCACCTGCAGACGACGCCATCCTTCTCAGGTCTACTCAACCACTGAGGCTAATCAGAAGCACGACCACTGGGGAAAAAAGGTACTCGTTTCATACACAGTACCTTGATACATAGAGTACAGTTTATGCACACACATGTTCATACACAGTACCTTGTTACATATAGTACAGTTTATGCACATACATTTTCAGCTTTAAACAGAGCTTTTGGTCTTTAGTTTTCTATAGTTAAATTGGAGATCATTTTACCTGTGATTCAGCAAGATAACCAGCATCATTTCCTTGTTCGAGTCCAGCCTTCACAGCCTAAAAAACCACAAATGCAATTATTCAGTGTTGGAGCAGAATGGCTAAATGTAAAATAATGCTGAACAAAACAGCCAGTGTGGTTAGACTTCAGAGTAGGTCACGGATCCAGCTTTTCGAGGGCAGGAACTGAACACCTGGCTGCTCTAACCTGATCAACTTGTTTGTGTTCTGACAAATAAAGCTTGCCTGCAGATCGGAGGGCAGAGCTAGCCACCAGTTAACTGTAGAGGCCAGGCAGTGGTGGCATACAACTTCAATCCCAGCACTTGGGAGGAGGAAGCAGGAAGATCAGGAGTTCAAGGCCACCCTGGGCTACACGAGACTGACTCAGTCTAAAAGAGAAACAAGAGCCTGGTGGTGGTGGTGGTGGTGGTCATGCCTTTAATTCCAGCACCTGGGAGGCTCGTGCCTTTAATCTCAGGACTAGTGAGGCAGAGACAGGAATATAAGGTAGGTAGAGACAGTATTTGCCTCAGCCCATTCGGTCTCAGATTTCACAGAGGCAAGAACTCTCCGGTGGCTGTTGATCTTTTAGCTTTCACTGTCTACATCTGACTCCAGGTTTTTAATTGTTAAGACTAATTAGGGCTGCACTTCATCAACTGTCTCTGAGGCTGCTGCTGAACTGAGGAAAGGGAACCTTAAACTATTCCTCCGGCTTCTTTCTAAGGACAGCGCTCTCTGCTGGTTTCTCTGTGCTTTCAGATGTGTGGTGATTTTGTTAGTCACCTTAACACGGAATTATATACAATTCAACTTTACATTTGGGGTAAGTGCTATCCCATGTACGGTGGTAAATAAAAAAGACAAAGAATGACCCTCTCGGGCTGGGCAGTGGTGGCACCCCTTTAATCCCAGCACTCAGAGGTGGAGGCAGGTGGATCTCTGTGAGTTCGAGGCCAGCCTGGTCTATGAAGCAAGTTCCAGGACATCCAGGACTATACAAAGAAAACCGTGTCTTGAAAAACAAAAACAACAAAAAACAAAAAACAAAAAACAAAAAAAGAGAGAAATGATGCTAAACCCAACCACCATAATTTATATATATGACATGAAACCAAACAAACCCCAAATCCATTCAACTCCAATTTCCTGTCATTTGTAAACTCATCATCTCTGTTTGTTAAGCTTCTTATGCCATCCTATTTTTAGTTAATTGTATTTCAGAGTCTTACTCAAACTTATCAAGACAGCAGGCTGACTGGTAGCTCTATTTTGTCTCTCCTAATCCTCTATGACCAAATGAAAATGAATAACAGTACAGGACACGGTAAAATTGATTAATTCATTTTTGCTATCTCTCTCTCTCTCTCTCTCTCTCTCTCTCTCTCTCTCTCTCTCTCTCTCTCTCTCTCATTTATGTGTGTTGGTATGAAGGTGTCAGATCCCCTGGAACTGGAGTTAGAGACAGTTGTTAGCTGCCATGTGGGTGCTGGGAATTGAATCTGGGAAGAGCAGTCAGTGCTCTTAACTGCTGAGCCATCTCTCCAGCCCAGTTCTAAGTTTTAAAGTCTTTTAAATTAAATGAAAGTGCTGTAAATTTAAATTAAAAACCTTTAAGTTATCTTCCTTCATCTTTTCATGCTGCCTTTATATCATCAGGTCTTCCTAGTAATTATAGAAATGGGAATGTCTTTTTAAAAAATTATCATTAGCAGGTGGATCTTTGTGAGTTCAAGGCCAGGCTGGTGTACAGAGCAAGTTCCAGGACAGCCAGCACTACACAAAGAAACTCTGTCTGGAAAAACAAAACAAAATAAAATAAAAAACCAAACAAATGAAACAGAATTAAGTACTGGCTGGGTCCATGGTGTGCATGCCTTTAATCCTAGCACTTGGGAGATAGAGGCATGGCCTCTGAGTTTGAGCCAGCCTGGGCTACAGAGCTACATAGTGAGACTCTTCCTCAAGAAACAAACACACAAACAAAAAGTACTGACATACATTGTTCAGATCACAATAAAGAGTACTGCTTCATCAGAGAGGAGGAGATAAGGAAAAGGTGGGCACAGCGGGCAGACTCACATCGATTATTTTCAGAGGTGCAGGGTAAAGGCCTTTGGTCTGCTTTTTCACCTTTTCTTCCACTGTTTTGTAAATCTGTTGTCTGACAAATGGAATAGTCATGGCGTATGACGTCAGCTCTGGAAGGTAAAATGTAGTCAGATTTCACTGGCACGAACCAGGGTTCCCTGCCCATTTGTTCTCAGACTCTATAGCAACAGAGTAATTCTAGCATGTGAAGGAACACAACCTAAACGTCAACCTCTGCACTGTGCTGTCTTAACGCGCTTTAGTGACTTGACCAGTGTTAAGGCCTGGTCTGGGGACTTGTAGCTTTATTACACAGTTATAATCTACTTTTGTATTAATGTTTCAAGTTTTCCATAATAACAAGCCTTTAAACAATGGCCTTAGCAGTCAGTATAAGGTTGAGGATCTGACCATGAGGCAGAGTTGTGCTCTTTAAGGCTGACTTCATACAGCACATTCACCTTGCTCTCTTTTCTTTTGAGGCAGGGTCTCTCACAGCCCAGCTCAGGCCCATTCTAAATCCAGGGAAAGCTCAGGCAAGAAGCAGCCCTGCTGTGCACTGCTAACAAAGACACTTACTGTCCATCAGGCCTTTGCTTTGCTTTGCAGAGACCTTCCTATCAGCCAGGCCTTTGGCAAAAGTAATTGCAACTTCCTCTAGGTATTCAATTGTCCTTTCCTCTGAAGGCTTTACTCCTGGTCCTGTAGAAAGAAAATAAAACAACAGGATGATCTCAAGGACTGGAATGCCAATCAAGCTTAGACTAGTCCTAGGCCGAGGAATCCTCCCACACAGCCTCCTTTCACACTAGGTGGTAAGTGGTATGGGAACTCTGGAAACAATTGTGAACAAAGGTGCAACAATGGACTCTAAGAGGAAGGAGGGTCTCAAACACTGTCAGTCTGTCTTTACTTCTGCAGGATGTAGTAGGTCTTGTGGGGCCTGTACTCCTAGTTAACACTAGAAGAAAACCAACCAACAAACGAGCAAGCGGTAAAATTATGTGTACGGTGCTGCAGAACCCTGAGGACTAGAGTTCTAGAGGGAACAGCCTATCTTAGGGGATGGCTGGTCGCTTTGTTCTTTAGTGTATCACAGCTTTGGGGTGTGGACTGACTGACTACTGGACTTGGCTCGAGCCAAAGGATGCTCCTAGGAGGAAAGTGAGACATCAGACCTTCAGGGTCACACAGAACAGATTAGAAGGGAGAGGCACACAAAGCCAGTTTCCCCGATGGAACAGCAGTGCAGAGGCTCAAAGGGCTGGCTCAGAAAGGTGGTGGGGTCTCATGACCCGATGGTTAGTACACAAAGGACCTGTATACAGGAGGGGTTTGCAACAATGTGGAGATGTGCTGGCTAGTTTTACGTCAACTCGGCACAAGTGAAAGTCATCTGAGAAGAGGGAACACCAAGAAAATGCCTCCATAAGATGGGGCTATAGGTAAGCCTGTAGGACATTTTCTTAATTAGTGATTGACGGGGGAAGGCCCAGTCCATGGTGGGTGGTGCTATCCCAGGGATGGTGGTCCTGGGATCTCTAAGAAAGGAAGCTGAGTAAGCCAGGAGGAGCAAGCCAGTAAGCAGTACTCCTCCATAGCCTCTGCATCAGCTCCTGCCTCCAGGTTCCTGTCCTGCGCGAGTTCCTGTCCTCACTGCTTCTGATGGTGAACAGTGATATGGAACTGTGGGTGAAATAAACCCTTTCCTCCCAAGTTGTTTTTGGTCATAGTATTTCATCACAGTAATAGTGACCCTAAGACATCAACTAACTTCCTATTTACAGCATCTGCCAATTTGTGAGCCTGTTGGAAGCAGGAATTAGATTATGTGCATAGCTCAGTGGTGTATGATTAGCATGATTGAGACTTGGTTTCATCCTTAGCACACTAAAAAACAAACAAAAAATGGCGAAGCCGAGAAATCCAAAAAACAGACTTTCTAGGGCTATGAAAACTGCCACCATCCAGGCTCTCTACTGAAAGTCTGCACCAGTCACACTGGAGGAGTGGGTGGATGTAAAAGAGACTTAGGTGGAAGAACTGACTACACGTGTCTAACTACTCCCTAGTAAGACGTCTGTTCTGTCTGAACTCGAGCAGAGGAGGCAGAATCATAACTAGACCTTTAACTTCAAAATGGCCCAAACTCGGGAATCCAGAAAAGTCAACAGCATTATAATCTGGCAGGGCGCTCAAGGTCACCAGACTCTGAGAGCAGAATGCTGCAGAGCATGTGACACACAACAGTCTACCCAGAGGGCTCCTTAACTCTGGCTAGCACTGTTCAGCACATCCATGAAGAAAACTACCTAAGGCCAGGAAAGACCACTACAGAAGCACGAAAGAACACCAGCACAGGACGGCTGGTGGCCTGCACCTTTTAGCCAAAGAACTGTGACCAGCTGAGGTACTCCCTGAGGGGACAGATATGACACTGGGAATATGGCATGAGAAATACTGCCTTCCTTATACCACACTTGGAGTGTGGCCATACACCACAGTCCCCAAGGGAGGTACAGACAAGGACACAGGTCTCCTGGGCTGGCTATGTTCTCACTCACATTTCCATTCCTGCCCAGATACTTTCCCTCCTAGGCCTCTACCTCAGGGCATTAGCTGAATCTTAAAGACACTTTCCCCTACTTCCAGGCCGTCTCTTCTGCCAGGCTCCATAAAGCCCGTTTGTTCAAGGCTTCCTCAGCAGGCAGGTGCCCCTCACAACCCCCAGTAACGCTGGCTTCATGGGAGCCAGTGCCCTCTTCTGGCCTCCAAAGGCACCTGCACACACATGATGGGCATACCCACATACAGATACACACATGCACATAAATAAAACCTTAAAAAACAAAAACAAGGGGCTAGAGAAGTTGGCTCAGTTATTAAGAACACTGTTCTCGCAGAGGAAGGGTTGTTTTTAATTTGGTATTTGGGGTCTTTTGTGGATTGTGCTGCTGGCTTGGTGTCTAACTTCTTTCTGATTTAAAAGCACAAACATTTCCTCCTGTGCTTTCCTCTGAAATGAGGATAAGCATAGTAATAAACTGCATAATTCGATCAATATTAATCTTCTCATACAGTTGTTCCATTGTCAGACTGCCTAAAATTTCAAACAAAACCCATTCTTCCAATGTACACATAAAACCCATCTCTTTTGGAGAGGTAGGACCACCACAGGAGGAAGGGTAAGGTTTTAGCTCTGAGCTCTGACCTCTTGGCTTTCTCTTTTACATTGGTTCTGTGTTTCTTATTTAATAAGACGGTTAGTTACATCTACAGACTCCCTATAGAGAACATGGCAATCTGGGTAGAAAAGCCTTAAAAATCCAAAAAAAAAAAAGAGACTGAAAGGATGGCTGAGAGGTTAAGAGCCCTGGCTGCTCTTCCAGAGGTCCTGAGTTCAATTCCCAGCACCCACATGGTGGCTCACAACCATCTGTAATGAGATCTGGTGCCCTCTTCTGGCATGTAGGCAAGAATCCACAAAAAAGACTGCAGTTTCACGCAGAACAGGCTCAAACCTGAAACAACCCCAAAGCTCATCATCTAAGCTTTGGCTTAGAACTTTCTACACTATGTGGCCCCTGGTGGCTCAAACTCATGGTTCATTTGTCACAATCTTCTAAATGCCGGATTACAGGCATGAGCCACCACAATGAGACTTAAGTAATAGCTTAACGCTGACATTTAAGAAACACCAGGCGGTGATGAATGGACATTTCAGAGGTTTCTACTGCCAGCAGAAATTGCATGAAGTAGCACATAAGTAGACACCATATGTTAACATTGTGAGGTCAGCTATTTCCCGTGTTTATTGTATTATTAAAACACAGGGCAGGGATGTAGCTCAGTGGTAGAGTATTGGCCCAGAGTGCAGAAGACCCTGGTTTGATCCCACACACTCCAAATGAAAACAACAAATAAAACAAAGAACTGCCCACCAGGGACTGAAGGAGGATTACACATGGATAGTAACACAGATAATTTATAACTAACACTAATGACTGAACTGATGCTATATTCTTGGTATCCAAATAATAGAAACCAGGGTGGGGTTGAAAATGATTTAGTAATAGCTCTTAGGAAATGTCACTCCTCAAATGCTGTTATTTCCTTCTTAAGAGTTTTGAGTTTCATCCTGACTAATATTCAAGAGATCAAATCCTTCAGGAAATAGGCAACTCTGTAAGACCCAATCTGAGTCATGCTAACACTTACCCAGGGGTTCCACCAGCTGGTCCACCAATCCCATCTTCTTTGCTCTGTCTGCGCGAATGTTTCTACCCGTCAGCATCATGTCAAATGCAGCAGGCACACCCACCTAACATGCGAGCGAGAGCCAGAGTGCGGGGGAAACGGGGGTGGGAGTCAGTTCACAAGTCACCAGTCAGCACACTACAGAAGTGGGGCTCGCTGTCGAGGCTGACACCCCGAGTTTAGTTCCTGGGCTCTCATGGCAGGAGAGAACTGACTCCTGAGATGCCCTCTGACCTCCACGTGTGCACCATGGCACACGGGTGCAGGAACACCCAATATAAACAAACAAACAGTCATTTTTTTCTAAAAAAGGAGAAAAGTCAGACCGGCTTTATGTTCTTTTATAAGTAAATTAAATTTTATACACTAATACACTTTTAAGTTTTGAGGAGGTGGCGAATTCATTTTATGTGAACTGAACTGCAGACCTCAATTTGTCCTCCATCATTGACACAGTGTTTAAACCTCTGGAGTCGAGGAGGTAGCTCAGTAGTTAGAGTGCTTGCCTGGCATGCATAAGACCATGGGTTCAATTCTTAGCATCCCTACTTCTGAAAAATTCCAATACTGAACTAGAGTGCAGACTTTGAGGTGGGAAACCTGATATTTTTTTTACAAAGACTTTAGAAAGAAGTTTGAATTTAACAATGCAGCTCAACAGATACTATTCTAGAAAACTGACTTCTAGCCAGGGGCATGGTTTGTTCTACAATCTCAGATCTTGGAAGTCTGAGGCAGGAGAATGGTAGACTCAAGGCCTGTCTGAGCTGCAGAGAAGACTCCGACTCAGAACAAAACACCCAAAACAAAACCAGCTAGGTGTGGTGGCGCATGCCTTTAATCCCAGCCCTCAGGAGGCAGAGGCAAGGAGGATCTCTGTGAGATCTAGGCCAGCCTGGTCTATGTAGTGAGTTCCAGGATAGTCAGGACTACATAGAGAGACTCTGGCTTAAAAACAAACAAAAAACCAAAACACAACCAATCACAACAAAAATGAAAGAATTCCTAGCAACATAAGTAAATGAAATTCAACAATTTTTTTTTGTGTCAAGATATCTTCTAGACAATTCTTATAAAGAAATGTGTATGACTAATTTTGATTACTAGCTTGGTATGTGTTATTCCAGTACTTGGGAGGGTGAGGCAGGGGGATGGACAAGAGTTTGAGGCCAGTCTAGGCTACTGGATGAAACTTGTGAACCAAATTTTCTTTCCCTACCCGCACTGTATGAACTTCTTGGCACACTTGCTCTTTCACTGAGGAATCTACAGTGCTAGACGCTACGAGGCTCTGCCCTCTGGTTTGACAGGAAATTTCTCTGCAGTCTCCAGAGACGACTCTCTTCCTCCTTTCCTTAGAAACTAATAAGCTTGCTGCATCTTTTTTTGGTCCTTTGAATACAGCAAGGACATGGTCTAAATCACTGAAAGATGGGAAAGCTCTGTCTCACACTCATCATGAACTATGACCCATGGCTTTGAAAAACTATTAAAGAGATGCCGTGAGAAGAGGAACAAATTAATGTTCTGGAAAAGCAAGGCTCATCACCTTTACCCTCTTATCAACAATTCTGTAGAACTGAAAAAAATAAGCATCAGGAATAAAAAAACAAAAAAAAACAAAAAACAACAATCTCAACGACCCTCTATATTCCTAACTTACTTAGGTCCTGAATTCTACAGTGAGTGTCTATATTATGTACTTTGTAGATGAAGTAGATCTAAAGGGGTATTTATGTACAGCTCAAGTTTATGGTGTTGGAAGATCTGAAACTCACCATTTTGGGCAGTCTTTGGGTACCTCCGGCTCCTGGTAAGATCCCCAGCAACACTTCTGGGACACCCAATACTGTTTTCCTGTCTTTTGTTGCTATTCTGTATTGGCATGCTATGGCAAGCTTCAAAGAAATCAAAGAAAAATTAGAACATTAGAAAATGTAACTGTGCCATTTTAGCATCTAGGCTGGCAGGCCTAAGGATTATTTATAAAGCAGGAATAGCCGGGCAGTGGTGGCGCATGTCTTTAATCCCAGCACTCAGGAGGCAGAGCCAGGCAGATCTCTGAGTTCGAGGCCAGCCTGATCTACAGAGCGAGATCCAGGACTCCAGGACGGGCACCAAAACTACACAGAGAAACTTTGTCTCAAAAAACAAAACAAAACAACAAAACTATAAAGCAGGAATATACCACAAAGTAAATCATGATTTGTTAGGCTGAAATCTGGCATGTTACCATTTACCTTTTCTACCCATTTTCATTACTAACCCTTTTCCAGGCTGCTGTTCGTTTTTGTTTTTGTTTTTAGATTTATTTATTATGTATACAGTGCTCTGTCTGCATGTACCCCTGTCCACCAGAAGAGGGCACCAGATCTCATTATAAATGGTTGTGAGTTACTGTAAGGCTGCCAGGAACTGAACTCAGGACCTCTGGAAGAGCAGTCAGTGCTCTTAACCTCTGAGCCACCTCTCCAGGCCCAGGCTGCTGTTCTTAAAAATATTCTGAAGGTTAACCTTGTTCTACATAGTGAGACCTTGTCTCAAAAAACAGAAAGAAATCTCTTCTCTTCAATCTTATCATCTTTACTATTTATCTATTCACAAGAAACTCTCTCTCATGAGACTTAACATGTATTAGGCTTTGAAGGTCTCAATCAGATGTAAGAACATGAACATAGGTCACACTTCTGAATCTTTGTCTTGTGAACCTGAACCAGGTATTTAGACTTCATGGTGCAGTTCAAATCTCAGCGGTAAATGGAAACAGTACTCCTTGGCTCACTGTTCTGTGTCACTTGATGCCTGTCATGAATTAAGAATTGAACCCACTCAGACATGTCACAGCTAAAATAAAGCCGATTCTACTCAGAGGACTTTTCTGCAGGACAAGCGGTGGCCTAAAGGCTCACGGTGGCACGTGGCCGCAGTAGGGGACAGTCTGCACAGCTCTGGAATACAGCCGTACCTCAAGTCCTCCTCCCAAGCAGGACCCACTGATGGCGGCTACAACGGGCTTTGGGGACTTCTCAAGTTTCTCGAACATTCTCTGTCCTTCCTGTGAAATCCGCGTTGCTTCCTGGGGGGTTGTGCAAGAGGCTAGCATGCTGTAGTAGGGCAAAAAGAACAACACAAGAGGAGAGAGGAAACTGTATCCCACTCTGTATAAGACTTCACCCACTATATACTTATCTCAGCATACCTCAATATTTGGCAGCGAGTCTTCAAACATAAAATGGAACATGTTACACAATTTCTTTGGCTTCCGTAACAAACCATTGACCACAAAGCTCTAACAAGAACATCGCCTGGTAAATATTTTCACTATCAGACAGTTCTAAGGTTATGTTCTGGATCCAGCTATCCTCTTTAAGCTGTTCTGTGGTCTTTACCTATCTGTTTCCCCACTGACTTGCAGCTGGTTTCAAAGGCTTCATTATCGCTCCCCACACAGGCCTGGCTATTCTTCCACACACACCCTTATGAACAGAGAGTAAGATTTCTTTAGTATACACGCCTAGACGAGAGTATGTGGCTGGAACACACGTGCTGCTCCCAGTCCTGCGTGCGTGCGTGCGTGCGTGCGTGCGTGCGCGCGCGTGTGTGTTTGCTCGCCTGTGCAGGCACACGTGGAGGTCAACGACCGTCAGGTGGCTTCTGCACTTCTTACTTTTGAGCCAGGGTGACCATCAAACTCACCGTGCCCTGCTTCGGTGTGGATGCTGGGGTTCAAACTCGGGCCCTTGGCCTAGCAGCAGGCGTCTCACCGGAGCCATCTCCCCAGCCCTTGGAGTTCTGATTTGACTAAATACTGACAAACTGTACTCCAAAGTGGCTATACCAGCTGGGATTTCTACCAAATTTTTACATGTTTGCTGGTCTGACGGATGAAAACAGGGCACTCGTTCTTGGCTAACGTAAGGAAAGGCTGTATTTAGTCATTTACGATTTAAGCAGCAAGTCCCTCTATTTTCATCAACTTTATTACACTCTGGGAAATAACTTCAAACACAAATTTGGGGAGAATCCAGTTCTATCTTCTTTTGAAGAAGGTTTATTTAGCCGGGCGGTGGTGGCACAGGCTTGTAATCCCAGCACTGGGGACAGAGAGGTAGGCAGATCTCTGGTGAGTTTGAGGCCATTCTGGTCTACAAAGCGAGTTCCAGGACAGCCATGGTGGGTACACAGAGAAACCCTGTATTGAGAAACTTAAAAAAAAAAAGAAAAGAAAAGGAGTTTATTTAAAAATATGGAATTAATCAAGATAAACTTACTTGATATCGGCACCTGCAACGAAGCAGCCGGGCTTTGATGAGATAAGAACAGCACTTTTGATTTGGTCATTGGCCCAGATTTCATTCATAACTTCTACAAACTCTGACTGAACTTCTTTATTCAACGTGTTTACCTACAAGAGAAACAGCCACAGCTAAGGGTTTAAGTACAAGTATCACGTACACGCTATCACTGCCAAGTGTGTCTATGCAGCAGACATACATGCGAGAAGAAAACAAAACCCAGACACAGGCAGACCGAAACTCTGAAACCCAGCCGCTTTCTGTCAGCTGGCTTTAGCCAACTCTTAGTACCCTTCCCTTTAAAAATCGGTCTCGAGAGCCGGAAAGACACTCAGTGGGTGACCGTGTTTGCCATGTGAGCCCAACAACTCAGTTTGATCCTTATAACCCAAGGAAAGGCGGGAGGAGAGACTCAACTTCACGGTCACCCCCAAATACTTCCTGTGCGCACAATACAGAAACAGTGGGGGTGGCCTCGGAAGGGGACTCCGATGGCCAGGCATGGTGGTGCTTCCTTCTAAATCCTAGACCTCAAGAGGCAGAGCAAGGCAGGCTGCTGCGGGTCTGAGGCTGGCCTAGTATACACAGAAAGTTCCAGGCTATCCAGGATACACACACACACACACACACACACACCAAACAAACAAAAATAAAAAAGCGAATATGCAGTCATATTCCTAAGAGTTCAGATCATATGCAGGGTACAATTAAGTCTACAAATATTTATTGGTGGGGGAGGGGAAATCTATAACATTAAAAAAAAAAGAATCAAAATTAGACAGTATGGTCTTCACTTTGTAGATATATTCAACTTCAGAAAATTGGGAAAAAAATTCTTAGACTTGAATCACTGGTTAGTCAGTATAGACTAACACCAGTGAAGGGACCAGCTCTTATTATCATTAATTTGTGATAGCTGCCAATGCTTCATCTAGGTCCTTCTACTTCTTACAGGGCTTAATAGAGCCCAGGCAAGCCTTGAACTCTGTAGCCGAGGATGACCTAGATAATTTCCTATTTGTGCCTTTCAGGTGCTATGGGCCACCATGATTGGCTTAATTTCTTCTATTTCATACAGGCTTCTAGCTGCAAGATTTTTTTTTTAATTATATGACACCTTTATACCAATTTGAGACGGGGAATGAACTCCTGCAACAAAGCATTGTTGGCAAAAGACAGGTTCTACTGCTGATGTACCGTTGAATTTGCCAAGATCCAGGTTCTATTCTCACATAACCTGATTTCTAGCACGCAGACTCTATGAGTCATTCAGATCCTGCAGGAAGCTCGAGAGCCAAGTGTCCATGTTATCCCAGCCAACTTACTATGAATAATGACTATGTCAGGCAGGCACTGAAGGTAGATTTAATCACTGTATGTTTAAAACAGGCGGGTTAAGTCTTATCAACAAGCTTATTCTATCATTCTCATTCCATACAGTAACAGGCTAGTTTTATTAATCTTTGATATTAGTCTGATACCTAGAGTCAATAAGAAGGAGTGCTTTTGGTTTCCCTGTCTGCTTTTGAAATAAGGTCTCATTCTGTAGCCCTGGCTGGTCTGGAAATCACAGAGATCCACATGCCTCTGCTTCTCCAGTGCTGGTGTTAAAGGCGTGTGCCACCAAGAAGGAATTGTTCCTTTCTTCTTTTTAATTGAGACAGGGTCTCACTGTGTAGTCCTACCTGACCTGAAACTCACTATGTAGATCAGGCTGACCTAGAACCCACAGAGATCTGCCTGCAATTGTCTCCAAGTGCTGGGATTAAGGGTGTGCAGCACCACCCCTGACCTCAGGAAGGAATTCTCATACATAACATCTGCCTATAACTAACAAAGCTTTAAAGCCATGTGACAGGTCTACTTCCAGACAGGTAAATTTCATTTATATTTAGGATAGGATTCATAAATGTAGTTGGTAGAAATTAACTAAAAAAGTTTAGGTACCTTTGAATTGGGTGAGTTAATCCGAATAACTGCCACATCTCCTTTGACTCCATAATTAATATGGCTTCTGGCTAAAAAAGAGAAGACAAATGTGTTTCTAAACATGCTTATTGTAAAATAGGTCTGCAACGTGATGTTAAGATCAAATATATATATACAAGTACCATTACAGGGACTGAGCAGGTTGTATTTAGGACACACACACACACACACCCCATTCACTTTCCTCCCTCCAACCTCTCCCACACACTCCCCTCGTTCTGTCAAATTCATTGCCTCGGCTTCTTTTTCTTTGTTGTTATAAATATGCACGTGTATATCTAGGGATACACACACACACACACACACACACACACATTTAGGAATATATACACATACATACATATTGGGATATGTATGTGCATATATGTATGTACACACATATACGCACACACATATTTAGGGACACACACACATATGCATATTTAGTGATGTATATGTATGTATGTACATACATGTACATATGAAATACATACATACATGCGCATATACAATAATAAAGACAAAGAGGCTGTGAATTTGAGGGAGATCAAGAGGGGTGCGTGGAGAAGTCAGAGGAGGGAAGTGAATGGGAGATATGATGTCACTATATTGTAATTTAAAAAAATCAAAGTATAAAAGCAATGTTAAACATGTAAACAAGAAAGACAACTTACTCAGCAAAGCAGAAGATGTCGTGAAGCTGCGGCAAATACAGCCTGCAAGGAAAGAGTGTCTCAAAATTATTCTGTGAAATACAATTTCTATAATAACTGTCAGATCAGCAGAACTAGAGTTTATAGCAATAAAACCCAAACCAGAGCAATGTATTCTAGGCCATTATTGTGGCTACTCCATTACCTCTCTCATTTTAATTATCAGGACAAATGATGATCCAGATAGTAAGTAAGGTAGGGCGAGGATCCCCTCCCCCAGAAAAACAAAAGAGCACACATCACATCTCTAGAATGTGTGAATGTGTTACAGGCAAAGGGCTAGGACTGCAATGGAATTAAGATTGACCTTAATATAGGGTCATATCATGGATTATCTAAATGGGCTTAGGTAACCACAAAGAAAGTCAGAGACATGTGACCATGACCTGGCTCCAGGTTGCTAAGGAAGGAGATGAGCTCAAGCAGAGAGCGCAGGTTGTCTCTAGAAACCAGAAAAGTAACGTAACGGCTTTTCCTCATGGCCTTCAGAAGAACAGAGGGTCCTGTCAACACCTACTTGAGCCTAGTGACATCCATTTCTGTGGTTCCCTTGTCAGTTCCCCACTCGGGGTCAAACCCAGGCCTATCCACCAAACACTCCACCACAGAGCTATGTGTCCTTGGCCCAAGACCCACTAAGGACCTCTGACCACTGTAACTGTACACTGGGGAGGCAGAGGCAGGTGGATCACTGTGATTTCCAGGGCAGCTAGTGAAAGCATGCTTTAAAAAGAGTGCTTCTTGTTTTCCTAAAGAACCCGAGTTTGGTTCCCAGCACCCATGCTGGCTAAAAGGCTCCAGCTCCAGAGGATCTGATGCTCTGTTTTGGTCACCAGGGGCACTCACACACATGTGGCATACACTCACCTGCACACTAACACATAAATAAAAATAAACCTTAAGCAAACAAAGAAACAAAAAAGGCCACTCGGTGTGGTGGTGCATACACTGAATCCCAGCACTCAGGAGGCAGAAGCAGAAGGATCTCTCTGAATTTGATGCCAGCCTGGTCTACAGAATGAGTTCCAGACCATCCAGGCTTATATGGTGAAGCCTTGTCTTAAACAAAACATCAAATCAAGGGGCAACCACTGGCTGCAACAAAGCGAACATTCCACATTATACTTCGCTGGTTTAAGCATCCTAATTGAAACATCTCTATACTGCATTCCACAAATAATATTCCCAATCTTTGGATAACAAAATCCAGACACTGTCCTCTGTGGCTCATCAGTTGGTGCTCCTCACCTAACTTGTTTAGGTTCTTCATCAATACCAGAGAGATCAAATCATACGACCCCAGCCCTTTGCTTCTAATTACCATTTTGCTCACTGGCTGTCTCTGGCAAGCAGCCTCAACCCTACAGGAAAAACAGCCATTGAGGTCGTCAGGAGAACTGGTGTGGTGGTTTGGGAGCATTTGGGAGGCACTGAGACTTAGAAGATCACGGGTTCAGGGCCAGGGACAACCTGGGTTTCTGTTGTCTTCTTCTCTCTTATTTTTATTTTACTTGAGATAAGATTTCACTGTGTAGCCCAGGCTAGGTCATATTGTGTAGCCCAGTGTGACCTAGAATCCTTGAATTCATGATCCCAAGTGCTGAGATTATAGGCGTATTCCACCACACCCGATTTAGTGAATAGTCCTGGCTAGCCTAGAAGAACTTGTTATATAGATAAGGCTGGTCTTGAACTCACAGACATTCATCTGACAACAATGAAGGGTGTGCCTCACCATGCTTAGTGCTGAGGTTTATTGAACCCAGGGACACATGCTAGAGAAGTACCCTACCACTAAGTTACATCTAGTCCCCAAGACTATCTCTTAACTGACACTAGATATTTCAATAGTTTTTGAATGAGGCTAGCTGTATTCTGGTTGGCTATGATCAACTCTGTCTAGCTTAGTATATAATTCCTATCCTCCTGCCTTAGAGTGTGGGAAGTCCACTTGTCTTGCTGCTAAGGACTCTTCTGTCCAGAGTTCCTATTGACTTGCACTTCAGCAATCCTAGACCCGTCTTTCGTCAGTCTCATGATCTCTCCCACATGTAGCAGTCGGTTCTCACACTCCAGGACTAAGTTTTTCTGTAACAATGATTATGATTGGATCTTTTGAGCACAAGCACACAAGAGAGGCCAGTGGAGGGTCTTTCAATCAGACTCTAGGTATAACATAAGGAATATAGGAGAAGTTCTGGACAAACACTAAATTTGTCTGAGGCATTGTGCTATGGCCCCCCATCATAAAGGCTCGATTCTACCCTGCTCCAAGCAAGCTCTAGGTGGCAAGCAGGTTGTTCTAGAGTAGCTCAGAGGCAACAGCCCCTAAATGCAGCTTATGGGCTTCTTCAAAATACCCTTCCTTTTCTCCTTCATCACGGTTCAAACCATCTCTTCCACACACCTCTTTAACCCTTCCCTCCTTTCTCCGCATCATCCCAAACTTGCCCAACTATCCTAGGAAAGTTGTCTCTTTCTTTAGTTCAAAAAATAAAAGCAGGGCTGGAGAGATGGCTCAGAGGTTAAGAACAGTGGCAGCTCTTCCAGAGGTCCTGAGTTCAATTCCCAGCAACCACATGGGGGCTCACAACCATCTGTAATGAGATCTGGGGCCCTCTTCTGGGGTGTAGGAATATATGCAGACAGAATAATTGTATACATAATAAATAAATAAATCTTTAAAAAAATAAAAAATAAAAAAATAAAAGCAAATCACCACTTACTTGATCAGGTGTTGCACACCTTAACACCCGCATTCAGCCACCTTAAAGCAGTGGTTCTCAAACTGTGGGTCGAGACCTCATTGGGGGCATATCAGATATTTACATTATGATTCATAACAGTAGCAAAGTTACAGTTATGAAGTAGCAATGAAAATAATTTTATGGTTGGGGGTCCCCACAACATGAGAAACTGTACTAAAGGGTCACAGCATTAGGAAGGTTGAGAATCATCGCCCGAAAGTACTATCAACTATTAGTTACTTCTTCCTTATATTAGTTCTGATCTTCAACAAAATGTACATGGCTCTAAGCTTCCCCACAGAACTTCACCTTCAGATTTCAACTGTATGATCCTCCTCTTCCCTGTCTGCATTTTGGTCTTTAACTATTATTTAGTGTTCTCATTGCTGCATTTGCAAACTAAGTTATAACAAATCTCTTCTAATAATAATTTCAGTCATTACTCAACAAAAGTTTTTACAGTAACCTGACACGTCACGCAGCTTTCTAGGACACTGGGGTAACAAGTAAAAGTAAAAGGTCTTAGGGCTGGAAAGATGGCTCAGCCGTTAAGAGCACTCACTGCTCTTCCAGAGGTCCTGAGTTCAATTCCCAGCAACCACATGGTGGCTCACAACCATCTGTAATGAGATCTGGTGCCCACATGTGGCCTGCAGGGATCCATGCAGGCAGAACACTGTATATGTAATAAATAAATCTTAAAAAAAAAAAAAGTAAAAAGTCTTTCTTGGTGGAGCTTGCCTTCCAGGGCAGCAGAGGATATGGTATTGAGTCAGCTTCAGGGGACATAAATGAAGAGTTGAAAATAGCTCAGTGGTAGAGCGTTTGCCTAGCATGCACAAGGACCTAGGTTCAAGACCCGGTTCCAAAAAACAAACTGTAAAGCAGAAATTCTATGGTAAAGGAGCGTGGCATGGGTAATCTAACCAGAAATGAAGGACACTGACATAAGAATGGACTAACGGAGTACAGGCAGTGAGGGAAGAGGTAGGAAAGTAAGGACAGGAGTGACAGGATACAAACGCTGAAGCAAACCCAAAACCAACAAAGAAACCTAACCAGCCAGAACAAACCAACCTCCAAACCAAAACAACACCCTACAAAAGCACCAGGGCTGCAACTTCATTCTGAGGTGAGATACTGCTAGGCAGCCAGCCTGGCTACAACTTGTGGTCCTTCTGCCTCCGTGGGATGCTGGGACCACAGGTACCTGCCATCACTCAGGGCAGCAGAGTCCCTATCTTAAAAACCAAATATTTGTGCTTTAAAGGTTGATGTTGCAAGCTGGGTGTGGTGGCACACTGCACACCTCAGGGAGGCAGAGGTAGGCAGATCACTAAGAGTTCCAGACCAGCCAGATCTATCGAGTGAGATCTTGTCTCTAAAAAAAATTTTAAAATTAAATACACACACACACACACACACACACATTATTATAAAAAGAGTTGGTGCTCATTAGCCTACTGGTTAAGTCATTTTCATTCTTGTAGACTAACCTCTCTTTGGGGTAAACACACTCCCACACACTTACAGAAAACCTCTTCTAAATCAACAGAGACAAAAAGCAAAGAGAAAGAGCAGTAAATGCACAAACATGTAGAAAAAAAAAATCCTAACCACAGTCAACTGAGTGGAGCTGAAGTCCACAGTAACTTTGCTTCTGGAATCCAGCCTCATCCCACGCCCAGCAGCAAAGCTTACGCTACAGCCGCCGGTGAACTTTAGCCTACATTCCCCGTGCCAGCAAAAGTGAAACCTTTGTCCTACTTTTCAATCACCTTCATATGTAACTCAAGAAAATAGCTACAAGATCACATAAAACTATAGTCAGTGGGGAAGAGTTGGATTATGTTGACATAACTATGAAAATGGTACGTTAGTTCATAGCAATTTACAGCTTTTTCAAAATCCAACCCTGGGACAAGGGATGGGGTGGATTAAAGAAGCGAGAGTCAGATTCAACACACCACAATATCTACTAACTGACTTTCATTCCCTGTCAAATTCTTCTACCACTTACATACTTGGGAATTAGAAAAGGAGGAATTAAACGGATATGAAGGTCAATTTGTGAGTTTTTATTTGATTAGAGTGTCCTAAAACTTCAATAATTAGAAGGTTTACTCTTTTCCCAGGAAATGCCATAGTTCACTGGGCATTTGGCAATGCCTGCACACACCCTCAGGGTCAAGGACAGACCTGTGGAGTCTAGACTCTAAATGGCAAATCCGGTGTGCCATTTAAAACTGACTTTTTACATATTTTTTCAAAGTGTATAAGCTGCTATTAAAATAAACTGTAGTTATAACTGACTACACTTTCATCATGAAAACATAATACAATTTATATATTAACATATATGTTTCTATGTAGAAAGACAGGAGAATCTGGCTGTTAGCTTTTCATCACCTATGTAAAATGGATAAATTACTTTAAAAGTTCTCATCTATATACAATCATTACTTCCAAGGGCTGAAAAATCAATAACATTTATTGAGAACTTATTCTCATAAGCTGTTTTATACCCAATGTAACTTCTTTAGACTTAACATGTAATTGACTCCATTTTACCAATGAGAAAAGATGTTGAAATTAATTCCAAGGTCACCAGAAGGTAAGAGACAGATTCAACCCAGAAGTCAGAGTCCATATTTAATGCCTTTAATTGCTCCCTCCTTCTCCTGCCAAAGAAAACATCTCTCATTCATTTTACAGACGAGAGAGCCCATTTAGATTAAAGCACTTGGCCAAAGTCACACAGCTAGCTACTGACTAGAAAACATGTGACCTGATCATCACTCCAGGGTTAGACCAGCTGCCAATCCATAAAAATACCTTACAACGAATGGAGGAGCATATATGATTTTCCCCCTAAAACTGTTAAAAAACGTGTTAAAGGAAAAATATAAACTGCAAGGAAATGCAACCACGTGCAAACAGAAGACATAAAGATAACAATGCTTTTTTCTTAATCCCTTCCCAACTGTAACATCATTTCTTTCTTTTCTTTTCTTTTTCTTTCTTTCTTTCTTTTTTTTTTTTTTTTAAAGACAGGGTCTCACTATGTAGCTCTGACTGGCCTGGAACTCACCATGTAGACCAGAGAGGCCACACACTCCAAGATCCACCTAAGATTAAAGGTGAGAACCACTATGTCCGGGCCCATTTCACCTTTTTTTTTTTTTTTGGTAGTGTGGTGGTAGTTTTAGCTGTTAAAAAAAATTAGGAAAAAAATTAAATGAATTCACTTAATTAAATGTCTTGAGAGGTAAGAAAAAGTACATTATACCTGTACACGTTTGTGAGGGAATTTAAAGTGAATTCATATTACAAATTAAAGTCTCAAGGTAGCTGGTATGAAGTATGATACGTAATAAGTTAAAGTTCCATTAGCCCTTACAGGTTTGGGATGGCTGGGGAAAGACCGTTTTCTACTGCCACCCCTTTAACCCTTTCACTACCGGTCTGACGAAGAGGAATGCAAGTTCATAGAGCCTGACTCTGCATCGGCTGAAACAAGATTAGAAATAATTCTTAAAATAACCTAACATTTCGTTCCTCAAAAAAAATCAAGTTTTTCTAGTATTTTAAAAACATTTCTTCCCCTAAATTGGAGAACCTCCGGTTTCCATCTTCTATACGTTCACACCAGGATTATTGAAAAGTGCCGAGCTCTCTGCAAAAAAATGGTTTTGACCGTAGAGATCAGGTAGTGGCAGCGATCTGTAAGGCTAGTCAATGCCACCGAGAAGCTTGACAGGTATCTCTTAAGGCGACCAAGGCGCGGCAGAGCCTCAAAGAGGCGACAGAATGGGTCTCAGCCCTCCCCATCCAGCGGGGCCAAGACAATCACTAAGGAAGGGCAGAGGGGCGTGAGCGCAGGGCTACCGCAGAGAGACCTGCGCCAAGTGCCAGAGTGAGTGGAAAGGACTCGGGAAAGTTAGGGAGAGCCTGACACCGCCGGAGTCGGGCGAGAGCGAGTGACAATCCCTTCGTAAGGACACAGGAAATGGGGTCCCGGGACAGTAACCACCGTTTCCAGGGGTCCCGGGAAAGAGGTGGGGAGGAGACAGCGAGGGGCAAACGCTGCTACCTGCCGTCCCCAGTTCCTGCGGGCATTCCGAGACTCTCCCGAGCCCTCAGCCAGGCTCACCTCTGGAGCGGAGGATCCTGGAGGTCGAGAAGCGACTGAGACTGCCAATTGCCCGGGACGCCACCATCTTGAGCACAAGAGGACGAAAGTAGAGATCGCTTCTAGCGGGGGGCAACGGAGACGAGGACTTTTCTTTTCTCAGCCTGTCCGGCAGGGCGCCCGATGTACTGCCTTACTAAAACGTAGACTCTTGAGTTGTCGCCGGTCCTTCCTCCTCCCCTCTTGCTCCCAACTAACCGGGCCGAAAGGATGATTTCCTCTGAGGGAAGACCGAGGACCTCCGAGGACGGGGCGGGGTGTCTGACTTTCTAGTCAGGCGCTCAGCGGGCAGCCCGCAAGGCCGCGGGGCTCGCGGGCGGGCGGGCGGGCGGGCGGCGGGCGGGGTCCTTGCGGAACGGGAACCGCCTCTCGGCGAGGGCGGGCGCTTGTCATTCTGGACTTGACCTTGCTGGGAGCGGCGGCTTTCGCGGTCTCTGAGGTGCGGTGGCGGCGGCGGCGGCGCGCGATTCGGCCTGCGTCTGACTTTCCCCGCAGACAGGTCCCCCCCACTTCCCTCCCGACTCCTGTCGCCGGTACCCGCGGTCCCTTCCTTCTTCCCTTCTTCCCAGTGAGGGCCGACGTCCCGGGAGCCGGACAGGCTGCGGAGTCCAGGCCTCCGGTGCCAACCGACTCCAGACGGGCGGCGGGTCGCCTTCTGGCGTAGCTCGCCGCGGCGGTGTCGCCTTGTCTCCGCTTATCGCAGCAGGTTTACGAACTGTTTGCGTGCGTGTGTGTGTGTGTGTGTGTGTGTGTGTGTGTGTGTGTGTGTGTGTAACGCTGGGCGGTGGCAGAGCGTTGTCGTTCCTCCCCGCTGTACCCGTCTGGGCGGTCCCGCGGCCGTGGAAATGGAGAACGGGTCCTTAAGTGCGGGCCTCCGGTGTGGAAGGAGGCGAGGCAGACCTCCAGCCTGCTTGGTGAATCAGGATTCACGGGGCATTTTCTAACCCATTTTCTAAACCCGGCGGACACCTGGGCACCCCCGCCGCCGAAGTAGCCCAGTAGAGAGTGGCCGTAGTCGTTGAATCAGAGTGTGTGCACTGGTAGCCACAGGTGGGAGAACTAGACTTAGAGCCTTTCTACTTCTAATTGAAAAGCCCTTCACGTCGCCTGCCTGTGGGTTGTGTTGTTTGCTTTGGTGCCGGAAAGATGGTGCAGAAGTAAACGGATTGGGTTCAGAAGAAAGTAAAGTCAGTTTCCCGTTTTTTTGTTTAATACCCCCTATCCCCACGTCTCGACCCTTTGCACTTTCGGTGATTTGACAGGCTCAGAAAGATTATATAAATTTCCTTCTTTGTGGTAAGCCCGGGATTCAAGCAGAAATGGTACTCACTAGCTAACCGATTATTCCGCAAGAGAGGAAACATGAAATGGCTGTGGTAAGAAAGAAGGGAGCTTTCTGTTTTAAAGCTCAAGCCAGACCAAGTCCTGCACCAGCAAGAATACTTTAAGCTAAAAACTAGACGACCACTTCGGAGTAAATTGCAAAAAGGAGTCCTTCTGCCCATATAATTCGCTCTACTGCACCTAATTTCATATGACATTTATTTAGATCAGTGGTGGGAAACTTTTTGTAAAGGGCCACCCAGGAAGTAGTTTCAGTTTTGTGAGCCCACTTTGTGCTCTGCCATAGTCTTTCTTCTGTGTTGCTGGCAGCTCTTTGATTTTATTTATTTATTTATTTATTTATTTATTTATTTATTTATTTATTTATTTATTATTTATTTTGCGCTGTGCTGGGCATGGAACCCAGACCCTTGCACATATTAAACACAAACTCAACTGCCCAGACACACACACACTCACATCCACACACACCCTTTTGCAACTCTTTGAAAAATGTAAAAACGGGCTAGGAATGTGTCTCGATGGTAGAGAGCTTGCTCAATATGTTTCCTAGCTTCACGGTTGGTACTTAAAAAAAATGTAAAAAAAAAAAAGAAAAATCCCTTTATTGAGGCATTTGGGTTGTATTTTGCTAATGCCTGATTTAAAGCACTTTTTTTTGTCCCCTGCATCATCAGTGAAATTATAAATTCCCTCAAATAAAAAGTGTTTTTTTGATCCTCTGCACTTTAGTTCAAAGGCTTAGAGGAGAGCTATGTATATTTATGTCATCACCCACTAATAGCGAACACATAAATAAGCCTTACTAGAGATCAGGCAACATGTACCTGTATCTAGCTGTGTATTTAATTATCTCAACAACTCTAAAATTGTCTACATTTTACTGAAGGTCCCTAAACAGAAACATTGAGCAACTTGTGGAAGGTCCTACAGCTAGGGTGCAGCTAGGATGTGGACTTAGACCTTGGAGTCTGTTCTTAACTTCGATGTTATAGTAACTGTTAAGTCACCCCATCTTGCTTTGTTTGTTTGTTTTTTGAGACAGGGTTTCTCTGTGTAGTTTTGATGCCTGTCCTGAATCTCACTCTGTAGACCAGGCTGGCCTCAAACTCACAGAGATCCGCCTGGCTCTGCCTCCCAAGTGCTGGGACTAGAGGCGTGCACCACCACCGCCCGCCTCATTTTGTTTTTTTTTATGCTTTACCTACCGTCCCATAAGATAGTATAGTTTTGTTTTTTTAGACAGTCTCTCTATTATGTAGTTCTGGCTATCCTGGAACTCATTCTTTAGACCAAACTGGCCTCAAACTTATATAGAGATCTGTCTCCCTCTACCTCTTGAGTGCTGGGATTAAAGGTGTTTACCACCGTGCCTGGCTGTATAATCTTATAGTAAGTCTTTAGTTGCATTTTCACTTAATACATATTATGAACATCTTTTATTGTCAGTACATACTTGTATATCTTGCTTCATTTTCTCCCAAACT
Organism: Peromyscus leucopus; assembly: GCF_004664715.2. Taxonomy (NCBI): domain Eukaryota; kingdom Metazoa; phylum Chordata; class Mammalia; order Rodentia; family Cricetidae; genus Peromyscus; species Peromyscus leucopus. Next base: position 35,112,713 of record NC_051081.1, read on the forward strand.
GCTGAATATTCATGATAGATTTATGATACAACTATTTCTGTCAATTCCCATTTAGGTTAGTTCCAACTATAAGTAATACTATAATGAGCATTTTGAGTATTCCTATAGAGATCAATTAGAGGAATTATTAGACTCAGGAATTCAGTGGTAGAATATGCCTATAATCCTAGTACTCAGTAGGCAGTAGGTTCAAGGCTACCCTGGGTTATATAGTAAATATCAGTCCAGCCAAGGCTGCACACTTAGACCCTGTCTAAAAAAACTAAAAATAAGAACAAAAAATAGACAATTTGCTTTTTGACTGGTAACATATGCCTGTAAACCTAGCACCTAGAAGGCTGATTAATTTAGGAAGATTATGAGGTTTTGGCCAGCCTAGGATAACAAAGTCAGACCTTGTCTCAAAATAAAATTTAAAATTACTGTTGGCATTTTGATAACTAGAAAAAGGCCTTAGCAATTTATACTTGTATCAGTGTATTGGAAAACCAATTTAGTTAGACTGGTTCTTATCACAACCATGTATTTAGTTTTCATTTGTCTGATAATCCCAGAATTGTGTCTTGCTTTATATTTTATTCATTTCTTTGAGATGAGCTCACTATGTACTTAAGTTCCATGCACTATGTCTGGCTGGTTTTTATGTATCCCCCCTGCTGGAGATGGAATTTAGCCATTGGCTTGCTTTAAAACACATTTTAAAAGGTATTTTGGGGGGCTGTAGAGGGGGGCTCGGCAGTTAAGAGCACTTGCTGCACTTGGCAGAGGATCCAAGTTGGAGTCCCAGCACCCATGATGGGCAGCTCACAACCACCTGTAGCTTCAGTTCCGTGGTCTTGAATACCACCTTCTAGCTTCCATGGGCACTCAAATATATGTGGTATACACTCACAGAGATGCAAACACATAACTAAAAAGTAAAAAACATCTTTAAAGATTTCTTTTTTGTTAGTGTGACTCTTAATTCTATTGATTGCTTGCTGCTGGGGATAAAACACAGGGTACATAATAGACAAAGCTCTGCCTTTGAGCTGTACTCTAAGGCCCTGACGTTTAATTTCCTATGTGAACTGCTTATTTGTCCATTTTTACTTGTGGTCTCCATAGCAGACAGGAGCCTGTTTGGTTGCAAATAATAGAAAATTCAATTAAATTTGGGCATTTATTAGCTCCTGGACCATCAGTGAGTGGGTTTCAGATAGAATCTCACCAGGGCTACTGTTTTGTTTTTTCATAAACTTTTCAGTTCTGTCTTCTTCTGGTGTTGGCTTTGACCTTAGGTAGCATTGTTAATACTTGCAAAGGTACAGCCATGGCAGAAGGAAGGACATGTTTGAGAACTGCAGGCAGAGAACTTGAGGATTAGACTGAGTAAACCAGCCCTACATCGGTACCCATGGTCAAGGAGCGGTGATGAGCAGGCCTGGTCACCTGAACCTTTAATCCCTGTAGCAAATAAGATTACTCTGATTGGTTCAATCCCATGTAAACCTCACTAACCACTGCATAGTATAGAAATGCATGCTAGAACAAAATATTGATTAAAAAATTACAGATATTTTCCCTTTAAATTTGAAACAAGCTCTTTATGGATTGTACTAGCCCTTTTTTGCTTTATATGTTACAGATTTTTCTCTAAATGTATTCTTTGCTTTTTAAACTCAATTTTAGTATTTTTTTTAATTGTGTGTAGGTTTCAAATACTTTAGTAATCAGATATATTAACTCTTGATTTATGGCTTCTAGATCTTCCTCATCTAATGGGAGGTGGCTTCATCTAATAGGTAAAGTGTTTGCTGGGCAAGCATGAAAACTGAGTCCCCATAAGCTGGGGTAAAAGAAACTGGATGTGTAGCTTTGTGGATCTGTAATCATAGCGCTAGTGGAGAGAAGAGAATCCAGGGATCACTGTCCAGCCAGACCAACCAATTAATTGACAAACGCAAGCGTTAATGAGAGACCGTATCTCAGAAAGTAAGGTGAAGAAGTGATTGACCTCTGACCTCCACTTCCGTGTACACACACATGCACACACACATGCACACACACATTCTCTGATCTTTTCGTTTTGAGACAGAGTCTCACTATGTAGCTCTGGCTGGCCTAGAACTTACTGTGTAGACCAGGCTGACTTCAAAATCATAGAGATCTGCCTGCCTCTACTCAAAGTGCTGGGATTAAAGGCATGTGCCATCTTGCCGAACTCTGGTATTTTTATATTTTTAAATGTTTTTAGATCTTTTATCTACATGACATTTTTAAAAAAATTTGTGCTGTGAGCTATGGATGGACCTTATTTTTTTTCCAAGTGATTAGTCATTTCCCAGTAAATATATTGATCAAGCCATCTTTCCTCCATTTACTTTAAACACTCTATTATATATTATATTATATTATGAAATCTTATATCTTTAGGTATGCTTGTCATAAGATATTGTCATATGATTTATGAGGGTCAAGAATCTGGGCTACTTGGCAGGGTTGTTATGACTTTGGAGTTTCTTAGGAGGTTGTCGTCAGCACGTTGGATGGGTGGTAGTCATCTGAAGGCTTTCCTGTGTCAGAGGATCAGCTTCCAAGCTCACTCACATGGCCATTGGCAGGAAGCATCAGTATACAGGCCTCTCCAAAAAGCCAGCGACTTTCCAGCTGGCTTCCGTGGGAGTGATCTGAGAGATGAAGACAGAAACTGCACTATTTCTCCTAGCTTGGTTTCAGAAGCCATGCCTCCCTTCTGACATAGAGCAGTGCAGTGGGGGAGGCAGTCACACAGTACCAAAGCCAGGAGAAGGATACTGAGGTCAGCTTAGAGGCTGGCGGCTGGCCACTACAGCCATCCTTGGAAGCCGTAAGTTTCTTTTTTACTTTTTAAGTAAAAGCATGTTTAAAAAGTAAGACAGTGAGGTGGGTCAGTGAGGTGGCTCCATGGGTAAAAGCTCCTGCCACCAAGCCAGAGGACCTGACTTGAATCATGGACCCTCTTGGTAGAAGGAAAGCTCTAACTCCCACAGAGGTCTAGTGACCTCTACATGTGTGCTGTGGTACGTGCTCACCACACCCCAGCTAACAATTTCTATTTTTTATTAATATTTATTTGGCGGGAGGCCCATGGCACTCATGTGGAAGTCAGAAGACATTTTGTAGGAGTTTGCTGTGGTCCTGGAACCTGTGTGCAGCTTGGGAGAACCCTGTCTAGGGACAGTGAGGGAAGGAAGAAAGGACAAACACTGAAGAAATGACAGGCGTGTACAGAAAAGCTGGGGTCAGGTGGGGTGTGCACACCTCTGGAGTGACATCTACCACTAGAACTTGGAACCCCATCATGTCTAGTATGTACAGCACAGCGGGAGGGGTTAGCTTGTCTGCGGAGGAGGTATCTGTAGGAGGTTTCTGTTGGCGAAATTGTCCCGGGCTGTAAACATCCAGGAGAGGAAGCTGCGGTTCCTAGTTTTTGTACCCTCTGGTCACTTCATTACACTTGGACTCCTCCTCACCACCTGCCCCAAGGAAAGCGTTGCCATCCCTCTGAGCCTCCCCCATTCTTGTGGGGCTAAGGCATTAGAGCCTTTGGCATGGCTGTGTTGACGTCAGCACATTCATTTTAGGACACTACTCACTCAGGGCTTCCTCTGCTCCCTGGAGGAATTGGTTCTCTCCCATCATACCAGTCCTGAGGATCAAACCCAGGTCCTCATGCTTGATGGCAAGCACCTTTACCTGCTAAGCCATCTCACCAGCCCCTAACAATTATTATTTTTTAAATTCCTTTTAGTTTTATGTGTGTGTTTGCCTGCTTGTATATTTGTGCTCCACCTGGTGCCCATGGAGGTCAGAGAGGAGGTCAGGTCTCTTAGAACTGGAGATATGAATGATTGTGAGCCACGATGTAGGTTTTAGTAACCAAACACAGGTCCTCTGTAAGAGCAGCAAGCCTCTTAACAGATAAGTCATCTCTCTAGCCCCATCCTGACAATTATTTCTTTGTTTTTGTGATAGCATCTCACTATGTAGCCCTGGCTGACTAGGAACTCAATATGTAGACCAGACTGCCCTTGAACTTACAGAAATCTACCTCTGCCAGGATTAAAGACATATGCCACCATGCCCTGCCTAACAATTGTTTTTAACATTGTACTCTAGGTGTATTTTAATGTTATTTAAAGAGACATAAATATTTTTCCCTCTTTTAATAGGTGATAGCATGCAATACCCACAAACAAAAACTTATTTTTATGTATATGGGTATTTTGCCTGCATGTTTGTCTATACAAGACTATGCTCCTGATGTTTGCAGAGGACAGAAGAGAGTGTTGGGTATCCTGGGACTGGAGTTACAGACTGTTGTGAGCTTCCAGATCCTCTGGAAGAACAGCAAGTGTTCTTAACTTTTGAGCCATCTCTCCAGCTCTTATTTTCTTATACAGCACTGCGCTGGTTGCTATGGTATGGCTTACTTAACCAATTCCCTATTTGTTGTTATTCTAATTTTTTTATTACAGTGACAATCAGTGCAGGTCATTTGCATAATATCTGTCATATAAGTCCATGGAAGTGGAATTGTTAGAGCAAAAGTTTAGTGAACATAACAGTGTTGGAAGGTAATTCCAAACTACCCAGCATAGAGTTTGCACCAGTTCACAGCCTTGGTGCAATGAGTGTTTGTACGTGTCTGCCCACACAGTATAGATCAAACCTTTGGGCTTTTGCTAGTTTAACAGATAATTATATCTCTGTGGTTTTAATCTGAATCCTATTATGACTAGAGCAGAGAAAGACCCCCCCCCCCGTGTGTGTGTGTGTGTGTGTGTGTGTGTGTGTGTGTGTGTGTGTGTGTGTTTGTGTGTGTGTGTTTTGTGGTGTGTCTCTGTTTGTGGCCTTGTGTGCATGCAGGTTGATGTTGGGTGTCTTTATCTCTTTCCACCTTTACTTTTTTTTTTTTTTTTTTTGGTTTTTTGAGACAGGGTTTCTCTGTGTAGCTTTGTGCCTTTCCTGGATCTTGCTCTGTAGACCAGGCTGGCCTCGAACTCACAAAGATCCGCCTGCCTCTGCCTCCCGAGTGCTGGGATTAAAGGCGTGCGCCACCACCGCCTGGCCACCTTTACTTTTTGAGACAGTCTCTGAACATGAACTTTTACTGATCAGGTCAGCAAGCTTCAGGGGACTTCTAGTATCTGCCCTGGCCCAAGGCTGGGGTTATAGGCATGTGCTGCTTTTTGTGGCTTTTTATGTGGGTTCTGGGGAGCTGAACCAAGTTCCTTGTACTTGTATGGTAGGCACTTTACTGACTGAGCCATCACCCCAGCCTCCTTTTTCATACATTGAAGAGCCCTTTGTATTTCCTTTCTTTATTTTTATTTATTTATTTATTTAGTCTTTTTTGAGACAGGGTTTCTCTGTGTAACTTTGCACCTTTCCTGGATCTTGCTCTGTAGACCAAGCTGGCCTTGAACTCACAGAGATCCACTTGGCTCTGCCTCCCGAGTGCTGGGATTAAAGGCGTACACCACCTCTGCCTGGCTCTATTTCCTTTCTTATGAGCAATCTATTCATATCTTGTGCCCATTTATTTGCTGTTTTCTTCATATTGATTTGTAAGAACTCACTGTTAGGACTTTAACCTTTCCCCCTAAGTTGGCATTGTCAGTATAGTTAAAATATTACAAATTTAAAAATTATTTTTGGTATAATATTATGCTTAAAAAAAGTTGGAAGTATAGTACTACAGTAATTTTTCTAAGAGGCTAGAAAAATGGCTCAGTGTTGAGATTCCCAGCACAGTATTGTAGCTAGAGTTTTCCTGCCTTGCCCACAGTCAGGACAAATCTCTCTCACCCGCCAGTCCCACAGCCGATCAGACCCAACCAAGTAAACACAGAGACTTATATTGCTTACAAACTGTATGGCTGTGGCAGGCTTCTTGCTAACTGTTCTTATAGCTTAAATTAATCCATTTCCATAAATCTATACCTTGCCACGTGGCTCGTGGCTTACCGGCGTCTTCACATTCTGCTTGTCCTGACGGTGGCTGGCAGTAAATCCTTCCACCTTCCTGTTCTTTCTTTTCTCCTCTCTGTTAGTCCTGCCTATACTTCCTGCCTAGCCACTGGCCAATCAGTGTTTTATTTATTGACCAATCAGAGCAATTTGACATACAGACCATCCATAGACTGTGCGCACTACAGATTGCTGAAGTAACCCAAGACATACTTTGTTCTTTTCTTTGTAGATTTCAGAATGACTACCATCTTGACTTCCACTTTTAAAAACCTTTCTACTACATCAAAATGGGCCCTCAGATTTTGTAAGTTCAATTTTTCTTTCTTTTTTTTTTAAGTTTAGATTTATAAACATTGTGCATAGTTATTAAATGATACACACTTTGTTTTCCAGCTGTAAGACCTCTGAGCTGTTCCCAGCTACGATCTGCCCCAGGTACAGTAATTTTAAAACAAATATTTCTCCATTAAATGTTAGAATTCTGTATTTGTAAATTCTGAGTGAAACTCAAACTCATTTGTTAATTCTTCCCCTTTTATGATCAACATGAGTATCAGTATTACCTTCAAATATAATATGTCTAGTCAATCAATAACATTACTTTGGGCTTAAGATGATAAGAGAAGGCTGCTTCCTGGGCCTTGGCCTTGGCCTTAGAGAGTCCTGAAGGTTCCCACAAACTTTGCTGGGTCAGGTTCTGTAGCCTCTGGCTGTCAGTCCTGGAAAAGATTAATTTACACACTGTCTTGAAACCATTGTGAGCCCCATGTTAACTTTTACAATTTGTAGTTAGTGATAGGCTTCTCCGTTAAATATTTTCTTATCTCATTTCAAGAGGACCTGTTTCTGAAATAGAGGTAACTTTTTGGCCAGTGTGGCCTTGAAATGACATCTCTATGTTTTAGTTTCCTTCTCTAAAAAGAAAAATATGATTGTCAGCCTTACATAGATGTGAACATATCTCTGAGTTCTTTAAGCACTGGGAATATAGCTCAGTGATAGAGCTCCTACCTAGTATGTTCAAGGCTCTGAGTCAATTCCCACCCTACACTAGGGGGAAAAGATCAAAATCACAACAAATTGAGCTTGGAGATACAGGTCAATGGTGGAGCACTTGCCTAGCACACTGTATTCAACCTACCACCACCACAACAGCAACAACAGCAAACAAACAAACAAACAAAAAAAGCTCTTTGTAAACTAAAGTCAGTATGTTTGTGGTGGTATTATTTTTCCACAGTATTCTTAGACATCTGTTGCCTAATCTCAACTAGAGAAGTACATTTTCTAGAGCCTCTAAATTTTAACCAGAATATAAATTTCTGTTGTCTTCACAAAGAATAATAAAGGATAATCCCTTCCTGACTTATGTCACCTTTCCCCTAATTTAAATGTTCACTCAGGCTTTTGCTTTGCACAGTCACCCACGTAGACCTGACCCTTGCCAAGTAGTAGAAGGTCATTCTGGTGGCAACAGAGAAGTCATTTTTCAGGCGTTTAGACTATTCTCTGTTGTCCCCTAGCCATTTTTGGTGTGTTATTTTTTCTTCCTAACTATGTGGTAGGCTCTGAAAGTCATGAGACTTAAGCCTTTTTGTGTCCCCAGTGTCGAAGAGTATCTCATAAGTGATTTGTGTTAACACGGATGTTGATAACGGCACAAAAAGACACCCGATAAGCAGAGGAATGTGACCAGCAGTTTTAGGGTAGGGAAGGGCCGTGTGCCTGTGCCAAGCAGTCGTTTGAGTGTTGCTGTTTGAAGAAATGGGAGCAAAGGGTTACAGGATTTATTGGTGTTCTGTCATCTCATGAACTGTGTCTGGTGGAAATTTTGGCTGATTTGATGATTATACTTTTGTTTCTCTGTGCCCTTTCCCTGGCCTTTCATCTCATCTCTGTATGTCTTTTTTACTCGTTCTTTTCTTTAATCTCAGGGTTTGTGCTATCCCATAACTAGTTTGCAGGTGACTTCAGTTTACCGTTGTCTTGGTTCTTTTTATGGCATCTTTTCAGCCTCTGCTAATGGGTATTTCTTTTTTCTTTTTCTTTTTTTTTTTTTTGGTTTTGGTTTTTCAAGACAGGGTTTCTCTGTGTAGCTTTTGCGCCTTTCCTGGGACTCACTTGGTAGTCCAGGCTGGCCTCGAACTCACAGAGATCCGCCCGTCTCTGCCTCCAGAGTGCTATGATTAAAGGCGTGCGCCACCACCGCCCGGCCTAATGGGTATTTCTTACCATGTTTTTTTACTTGGATTCTTATCAAAGAGGATCTGGCCTGGTACAGTTTATATCACTTGTTTGCAGATGACACAAATAACTAATTGCTATGGTTTATCGAGTCTGAGTGTACACCCCAAAAGGTCATGAGCTGGACATTTGGGCCTTGTGGTAATACTGAGAGGTGGTAGAACTTTTAAGAAATGGTACCTAAGCTGGATGTGGTGGCACACGCCTGTAATCCCAGCACTGGAGAGGCTTAAGTAGTAGTAGTGTTAAGAGTTTGAGGCCAACCTGTGCTACATTGTGAATTTGATATGTAACAGTACCCTCTGTTTTTTTTTGTTTTATTTTGTTTTTTGGAGCTGAGGATCGAACCCAGGGCCTTGTGCTTGCTAGGCAAGTGCTCTACCACTGAGCTAAATCCCCAACCCTTGTTTTGTTTTTTTAAAAAGTGACCCCGAAAGGAAAGTAATTTGGCCTTTGGTATGAGGCATCAACCTTTGAGAGTGATTGTTTTAAAATGAGACCGTCCGTGTGCTTGTGCTCTTCTGCACATAGACATTGTTCTCCCTGCTTCTTTGCTGTGCTATGTTTAGCTTTGTAATAACCCAGCCAAGTAGACCTTCACCCGACCTCAGCATACGCCATGAAGTTAGTTTAGATTCCTTAGTGTCCAGCCTCCAGTGTTTTGTTGTAGAAAAAAATGGGCTAATATATACTAGTCAACTATGTTGTTGATTTGTTGGTGGGCTTGGCATTCCCCTCTGAATCTGATCAGTTTGTGCCTTGGATTTAGAGTTATGACCATGTATGACTGTGCCATTGGCAGGGGCTATAAACAGGACAACTCTTTTTAAAGGAGACTGTAAGAGAGCAAGCATAACAAAATGTATCTAGGCAAGTGCTCCACTAGAGCTACCTCCCTATCCATGATTTCATATATTTTAATTAAAAGTTCCTTGAACTTTATCTTAAAGCTGTCCAGACCAAGTCAAAGAAGACCTTAGCGAAACCCAATGTGAAGAATATTGTGGTGGTGGAAGGTGTCCGCATTCCCTTTCTGCTGTCAGGCACTTCGTAAGTATGAAATGGTCATGTTTGTCGTTTCTCTTTAAGGTACTGTTTGAAGTAGTCTTTGTAGGTAACAATACCATTAGTGGGAGACCACAGGAAGTGCTTGTATAAAGTCCATATAGGACAAGTCAAATCAGTGTAATATATAGTGGCAAGATAATTTATCCCTTCTCATAAATGAACTTGCCATGGTGTTAGCCTGAAATAGCCCTGATTGAAAGTCCAGTGTAGATCCAGATAGCATCTTTTCCAAAAAGGCTGTCTTTTTCCATTTCTGGAACGTTGTTTCTGTAGGCACAGTTTGTGCTGAGGATGGCCTGTGAAAATTCTGAAATGCTGAGAACCTCCTGCTTCGGTCCTGAACATGATGAGACTTGGAGCTGACACAGCTGGTCCACATGCCTCTCATAGCTCATCAGAAATTCTGATAATCTCTCAGAATCAAACAGCTGCTTTCCTTAGGCTTTTCTATCCTCTAAGTGAGATTCGATCTATACAAAAGCTGTGAATGAACTCTACTGATTAAGTTCAAGCACTTAGCTCTGTCTGTTTAGATTGTGTTAGTTTGTTAATATTTTTGTTTTGGACAGGCAGTCTCTAACATTAAAAACTTACCGAGGAATATTAGGCTCCAGTTTAAAAACAATGAGGCCTATCTTATATATTCACATAGAAGATTTGACATCTTGAAGATACATTACCTTTAACAGGCAAGGCATAGGCTGGACAGATGGCTCTGTAGTTAAGAGCACTGGCTGCCCTTTGAGAGGACCCAGGTTCAATTCCCAGCGCCATCATGGCAGCTTACAACTCTCTGTAACTTCAGTTCCAGGGAATCAAAAACAGACATGCAAACAAAGCACCAAATGCATGTAAAATAAAAATAATATTTTTTTTAAATATGGAACGCTTCACGAATTTGTGTGTCATCCTTGCACAGGGGCCATGCTAATCTCTGTATCATTCCAATTTTAGTATATGTGCTGCCGAAGTGAGCACATAAAAATAAATTGTAAAAATGCAAGGCATAAAGGAGCTAGTGAGATGCTCAGTGGGTGAAGTGCTTGCTCCCAAACCCGATGATACAAGTACAGTCCCGGGAAGCAGGACTGCTACAAGCTGTCCATGACTTCCCCAGTGTCTGAGCTCACAGCACCAAATGTAAAAAAAAGACTCAAGCAGAGCATCATGTGTAATGTGGGAGGAAGAAGAGGGAGGAAAGCAGGAAGGCTGGGCTTAGTGACTCCAACAGAAAGTAGTAGCTCTGTAGTTAAGAAAACTGACAGGTACCATCTGGACCAAATGCTCAAGTTGACATCAATAATGAGTCATCCCAATAGGAAACAATGAGAAGAGCACCTTGCCTCCAAGCTCGGGTGTCAAAAGTGTCAGAGTCATCAGCATCAGTGAGAGAGTGGGAAACTATCACAGTTTAGAGGGGCTGAGCCATCGTAACAACCAGGTGCTGCGTGGCACTGTGGGTTAGACCCTGGAGCAGGAGAAGGACGTTCATAGAAAACTGGTGAGCAGCGGGCGGCGGTGGCGCACACCTGTAATCCCAGCACTCGGGAGGCAGAGCCAGGTGGATCTCAGTGAGTTCGAGGCCAGCCTGGTCTACAGAGTGAGATCCAGGACAGGCTCCACGCTACATAGAGAAGAAAAGCAAAAAAAAAGTAGTCATTCCCTGCCTCCCCCCCCCCCCCCAAACTCTCAAAAGAAGGTTAGTTTTAAGGAATTTTAACCCATGCCCGGTTGTTTGGTGTTTTTGATACAGGGTCTCCTGCTGTAGCTGCTCTGGCCTGGAATTCGTGAGCATTCCTCCTCCGGCCTTGGCCTCCCAGGTGCTGGGATCATAGGCCAGAGCACCATGCACAGCTAGAACATGTATTTGGCAGCTACTCAGCAAGTTCTGTAGGAGCTTAGGGCTTGTCAGGTTCTTAAGATGACAGTCACACTATTTAAGTCACACTATTTCTTCACTGGAACTGATGAACTGACTTGGAGAGTAAAATTAGTTGCATTTTCATCAGTGTATATTAGATAATCTGTATGTACTTCAAAAATAACTTAAAATTTATTGAAACTCGAGGCTTTTGGTTTAAATTATTTGTTTTCTTTTCCCAGCTATAAAGACCTAATGCCACATGACTTGGCTAGAGCTGCACTTTCGTAAGTAAATGAAGTTTCCTGTTCTTCATTGAAAATGTTTTTCTGGTTTTTGCATTTGAAGTAAGTAGCATGTTCTTTAGAACTTTCATGTCTAGGATATCTTAAACTTTGCATGGCAGGAAGCAATTTTTTTTTTCCTTTTTTGGTTTTTTGAGACAAGGTTTTTCTGTGTAGCTCTGGCTGTCTTGGAACTACTCTGTAGACCACGCTGGCCTTAAACTCTCAGGGATCCACCTGCCTCTACCTCCCAAGTGCTGGGATTAAAGGCATGTGCCATCACTACCTGGCTGCAAGAAGCAATATTAACTAGCTTTTACAAGTTTTTTTTTTTTTTTTTTTTAAGACAGGGTTTTACCATGTAACTCTGACTGACCTGAAACTCACTATAAACCAGACAGGGCTTGAACTCAGGGATTTCTCTACCTCTGCCTCTCAATTGCTGGGATTAAAGGTGTATGCCACAATAAGATTAAATATTATTTTAATCTTATATGTTAAATTTGAACAGCTACAGAGAAACCCTGTCTGGAAAACCAAAAAAAAAAAAAAAAAAAAGAAGAAGAAGAAGAAGTAACCAGGTGTAGTGGTGCATGCCTTTGACCCAACGATCTGGAGGCAGAGGCAGGTGGATCTCCGTGAGTTCAAGACCAGCCTGGTCTACAGAGTGAATTCCAGGACAGCCAGAGCTACATAGTGAGACTTTGTCTTGAAAAAAATAAAAGAAAAGAAAAGAAAAAGAAAAAAAAAATTGAACAGCTTTGATTGGAAGGCATCTTAATTTTGCAAGCTTAGCACATAGCATCTTGACATGACTCTCTCTCTCTCTATACACACACACACACACACACACACACACACATACATACATATATATTTATTTTGGTGGTGATGTGGATGGTGTTTATTATAGTATTCTCAGGCTGGCCTGGGACTCATTATGTAGGCCAAGCTGGCTTCAAATTCATGGCAATCCTCCTGCTTTATCTACATACATGGAGGCAAATAATACTCATACACAAATAATACTCATATACATAGATAAAAATAAAAAAAAAAGCCCCAAACTTGAAGGTTTATGTGCAAACCAAGTAAAGATTTTAAATTAGATGTACTGAAATGAAATTGAGATGGATGAATACTTTGGTGTGGTCATAAAATATATGGCTGTGTCTCCGTAAGACACTCTGTCTACGTGTTCAATGATGTTTTGCTTTAGTGTCTCCATGCAGCCCAAGGTCTTTTCCTAGTTCATTTGTGCTCATTGTCACTCATTCAGTTTTCTTGTCTTCCTGCCTAGTTACATAATAATCATTTCCATTCCCAAATCTCTATGTGGTTTCCTTTTAAGTTTCTCTTGGGGGACTTCATGATCATAAATACAACATTCTTTTCTTGGCCTTTCTGTGCTCTGCATTTGACACCGTGAACTGTGCTTGGACCTGTCTTCCTTTGAGTTCTTGTATGGCAGCTTTATGATTTTCTTCCATCTCCTGCTTCTTTATTCTGCTCCCCTCCCCTCCCCTCTTTTCTTTTCTTTATTTCAGTGATGGGGGTGCTAACCCAAAGGACTTTTGAATACTGGGCACATGTTCTACCAGTGAACTACACCTTTAACTCCATACAGATTTTTTATAACTCACTTTTGAGTTTTGACAAATGTGTACTTGCGTTCCTATTTTTGATGTGGCTTTGTAAATTCTTATCTTTATAATGGGAATGGTATTTATTTTTGGTGTGTTTTCAGACAGACTTTTGCTATACATTACCAGTTATCCTCAAACTTACAGCAGTCCTTTTCCTCAGCATCTTGAGTGCTGGGATCATAGGCCTGTTGTCAGGACGCCTGTTCCAAGGCAAGGGCAATTAACTCCCAAGTCTGCATTTATGAAATGCTCATTGCTACTTGAGAGTTACTCTGCTTGTTGTTATCCTGGTCAGAACTAAATTATATGTATATTATTCAATTATGCTTTTATATTAATAGTTAAAATCTAGCACTTCCACAATTATACTTGATCTTTTATATCTATCTCTCTTGTACTGATTTCTGGTGATGTTAGCTAACATTATTGTTAATAAAAATCTTTTTTAATTTTTGGTTTATTTTTTTATGTATATTTGCTTGCTCAGACAGGCACGTGCCACAGTGTGCACATAGAGGTCAGAGGGTAACTTTTTAGCAGTCTCTTCTCTCCTACCTTTATCAAGTTAGGATCATCCCAGATTATGCACCAAGTGCTTTACCTGCTAAGCCTACTTTTCGGGGCCCCAAGTTATTCATTTGTTATTTATTTATATGTTTGTTTGTTTATTGAGGCTAGACCTTGATATGTATCCCTGGCTGGCCTATAACTCCCTTTGTAGACCAGAATGGACTTAGACTTACAGAGATCTGCCTTCTTCTGCCTCCCTGAGTTCTAGGATTAAAGACATGCATTACCACCATGCCTAGCTTCCTGAATTATCCCACCACTACTTCCCACCCCCGCCATAGCTGAGAACTGAACCCAGGGTCTTGTGCTTCCTAGGCAAGTATTCTATCACTGAGCTAACTCTGAACTTGCTCAAAGTTGCTTCTGATTGTTCCTTCTAATGTCTCATTACCAAGTGACCATCAAATATTGACTTTACATCACTCATCACTCATTTCCTCTTTGATAGGCTGCCAAATGTTTGTGTCTGGCCTTTTAAAGAAAAGGGCTTATCTTTGTATTTTTGTGGTGATTAGGATCAAACCTAGGGCCTTGTATGTACTAGACGAACACTCTCCCTCTGACCTATACTCTAACCCAGGGCTTGCCTGTTTAAACATGTGCAGTGTCTTATGTGATGGTCTCTGGCACTACCTTCATGTATGACCTGTTTCTTTTCTTTGGATTTCTGCTTTTAGGGGTTTGTTGCATCGGTCCAATGTTCCAAGGGATGTTGTTGATTATATCATCTTTGGTACAGTTATTCAGGAAGTAAAAACAAGCAATGTGGCTAGAGAGGTAAGTAAAGCAAAATTTATATTGTTTAAGGAGATTGATAAAGCTGGACATAGCAGCTGATGTTTGTAATTTATTCTTGGGAGGCTGAGGTAGGAGGATTGCCATGAAGTCCAAGACCTACTGAACTAACTCACTCTCTCTCTCTCTCTCTCTCTCTCTCTCTCTCTCTCTCTCTATATATATATATATATATATATATATATATATATATATATATATATATATTTTGGTTTTTTCAAGACAGGGTTTTCCTGTGTAGCTTTGTGCCTTTCCTGGAACTCTCTTGGTAGCCCAGGCTAGCCTCGAACTCACAGAGATCCACCTGGCTCTGCCTCCTGAGTGCTGGGATTAAAGGCGTGCGCCACCACCGCACGGCTCCTACTGAACTATATAGTAAGTTCCAGTTCAGTCTGGCTGCAGTAGGACCTTGTCTCCAAGACAATAGTAATAGATCTGGGCTTGGTGGCATACAACTTTAATATCAGCACTCAGAAGGCAGAAGCAAGTAGATCTGTGAGTTTCAGGCCATCCAGGGCTACATAGTGAGACACCGTCTCCTCCCCTATCCCACCCCCACCCCCCCCCAAAAAAAGAGGCAAAAAAAATCAATTTAAATTTGAAGTAATATTTTTTAATTTATTTCTTGGTGTGTGTGTGCACAAGTGTGGCACTAGAGATCAGACCCAAGGCTTTTCACTTGATAGACAAGTGTTCTACCACTAAGATATGTCCTCAACCTAGAATTTACCATTTTAAAGTCATTAAACTCTTAAAATCCATTAACTAAATGTGTATTTAACTAAAAATCAAATGATGTGCAGTATTATTATGTATTCACATTTTGCTATAAGTCAGATAAATTATTTGAGTGGGTTTAGAAAATGTTAATTTATCTGCGTCTTGTGTTAGAGGAATAATATAGCAGTGTGTGGCTGATGTTCCTCTTTGTACTCTTAGCCACCGTGGCTTTTAATTAAACTTTAACATCTTGTAGCCAGTTTTATAATTTGGTTTTTGTAGTCAGATGCAGCCTTGCCTATGATTTACTACCTTTGACTAGATGACACGTAGGCAGGTTTTTTTTTTTTGTAGCTATTTCATACAAGTTTCCCTTTACCCTAGTTGGCACACATCCATCTAGTGTTTATTGGGCAATGGAGATAATGACAGCCTTGGAGCTAGTCTGAGTATCCCACAGGCATTTGACAGTGAACAGTTCAAACTGGTCTTCTGGGCTTTGTTTCAACTATTTGGATAAAGTTGGCTTCCAAGCATATTTATCTTATTTCTTGTCTGTGCTTCTGTGTCTATTATAGTTGTGAGGATAATAACTTCTATTGTCAGCCAAGATAGAAGGGCAGATGTGCAGATCAAAAGCATTTGTTTTCGTCACACTTTTACAAATATTGCAAGAGCTCAAGTCGCAGCTCTGCACAGGCTCACGAAGTGACCAGCTGGTTGCTGTTGTGGGCAGAAGAGAACTGAGAGCAGGAAGAGATTTCTGTTCTCCCACAGGATTTGCTTTTCCTCTGCATCTTCACATTATTTTACAGACCTAATAAGAGTTCCAGTGGGTTATTTTAAAAAAGACAAGTTTGTGGGATAGAATATAGGGGTGAATCTGGGAAGGACTACTTATCTTGTTCAACTGTAGAATGATTGAATAAATTATAATTCAACATAATGATGAAGTATTATTAGTCCACTAAAACCCATGTTATGAAATTTATAAAAAAGAATTTCATGGGTGCATAAAGACATCAAGCTGCTCACCCTATGTTTTCAACTTCTGTATCATGACTATGAAGTGACTTTCATAAGACTGAAGAAGTAAATGTTAAATCTGTTTGGATTTTCTGTATATTTTTATTCTTTTCTTACACCAAAACCATGATGAGTTTTTCTGAAAGCGTTACATGTTGTGTGCATGCCCCACCTGTTGATTGACGTGAGGAAGTTTCTCCCTCAACCTCATACTAATATCAGTCATGTTGTATTCCACATAATTTCCTTTTTTGAGACAGTGTCTCACTTATGAAGTCCTGGCTAGCCTGAAACTACAATGTAGACCAGGCTGGCCTCAAGCTTACAGAGATCTACCTGCCTCTGCCTCCAGAGTGCTGGGATTGAAGTTGTGAGCCACCATGCCTGACTCTCCAGGTAATTTTTGTGGCTAAGGAGAAAGATAGAGTTGATGGGACAGTTATGAAAATAAGTAGTAGAACTTAAAATCCAACTAAACCCAGCTAAAGAGTTTCGTTAGGACCTGTGCTAATATTAATATGAAATCCTAAAAGGCCTTGTACCCCTATCAAACCTCACTTTGTGAAAGACCTCAATGTATTTCTCCTTCAACTTAACTTCTTCCTTTCTCGTTGGTGCCTTGAGAGTGAGTCCATCTTTAAATAGAAGTATGTGGACAAGGGTCACCAGCTACCCGTTCTATTTAAAGCTCCATCAGTCCTTTGGGTCAGCTGGGGCCAAGGGTAACGTGCTACAGTGGCTCTTGTGAGGATCAAGCTGTTCCAACCTGAGTGCCCTTACCCTTGTCCCACTGTGGAGTCTTTCCTTTTGCCCCTGACACCTGCTTCTGATTTCCTTTCCAACTGGTTTAGGTTGAGAAGTTGACCTGCAGTTACCAGGAAGTAGTTTTTAGCACAGTCATTTAGGCCCTTAGTCCCAGGCCTGCCTGGGAGACAGCAGAATAAGGTCATACTGGATACACAGAAGTGGCAGCTTTCTGCTCCCACAGATGGCAAGTGGTGTCCAGCACAGGGTAAATATAAAGGCAGAGATCAGCTAAGAGACACAGAGCCTTTTTAACCTAGAATTTGCAACAATCCATATCGGAATATGGTTTGTATTCTGATGATAATTAAATACTTTCTAAAAAGACTACTAAAAATAATTCCCTGTAATTTCATAATAAGGGTGGGAGGAGTTGGGAACATTTTTCACTAAAGTAAAACTTTAGTATTAAAAAGATTTTTTTTCTAAGTGTACTTACTAAATCCCTTACATTAGCAAAAATGAAATGTTTTGACAACATAAATTTTCCCAACAAACAGTGTAAAACAATTATAGATGTCCATGTTTTATGTTTGACTTTGACTGAGTCATGAAATTAGAGGCCACTGTTTCATTAGATTAATTAGGAGGCCCTCAAATTTTCTCAGGGCCCCTAAAGCTACACTGATGGGAGTTACTTTCTATGTCATTGTTCTGGACAGTTTCTGTTGTAGTCATGGACTGGCCTGAACCTTACTCATCAGAGCTCTGCTCATGAGCCGGGCAGTTCTCCAGAGATTCTTTTATTGAGTTGAACATCTTTATATTTGGCAAGTTTTCCAATTTTACTTTGCTTTTATGTCAGGAGTATGTCTATCTGAGAGAGCTGAGTGTAAAGCAGGCGGGGACCTGAATAGGATCTTTATGAATGGTCAGGGTTTTGTTGTGTTTTTAATGGTCAGTTCTGTAGAATCATTTCATGCTTTTGCTCTACTGTTATGGTTCTAGCTTCAGAGTGTAAACAGACATTTCCTGTCCTAACCACCCGGTCCCAAATAAAAGACTCAGATGCTGAATATGAATTATAAATGCTTGGCCAGTAGCTCAGGCTTATTACTAACTAGCTCTTACACTTAAGTTAACCCGTAATTCTTATCTATGTTTAGCCATGTGACTTGGTGCCTTTTCTCAGTATGACATTCTCATCTTGCTTCTCTGCATTTATCAGTGACTCTCTAACTCCAAACTTCTCCTTCCCATCATCCTTAGTTTGGTCACCCCACCTCTACATCCTGCCTGGCTACTGGCCAATCAATGTTTTATTAAACCAATTTGAGTGACAGGTATTTACAGTGCACAAGAAGATTATTCCACAGCATCAGATGTGTGAAAATCCCACCAGAGGATGTGGTTTCATCACTCTTTTCACTGTATATTAAATTTTAAGTAAGATAAAGTTACAGGGTATCCTTGAAGGCTTGAAGGAAAGCATTGTTAGTCATTAGGTGAGGTTGAAGAATACTGTAGCCTTTTGTACCACACTGGAAAATAGCTACCAGGCCGTTAGACTTGGTAGCCCAGACTACATACCTGAATACTGGGGAGGCTGAGGCAGGAGAAATACAAGTTTATGGCCTGCCTGGGCTACAGAGTGAATTCAAGGCCATCTTCTGAAATCCTGTTTCAAAGTAAAAAGTAAGGAGGGTTAGGGGTCTGTCTTCACGGTGAGAGCTTGTTGAGCATGTGCAGCTTCAGGTTTAACCCCCAGTGCTACAGAAAGAAGAAATCAAACAGAGGGAACGGTAAGATGACTTAGCTGGCAAGGGACGTGCTGTCAAGTCTGCCGACCCGAGTTCAGTCCTTTGAACTCATGATGGAAGGAGAGAACCAATTCCCACAAGGTCCTTCACATGTATATCCTGATGTGCATGTGCCTACACGTGTACATATAAATAAATGTAATAAAAATTATAAAAGAAAAAAGAAACTTGTTACCAGGAATTTAAGACAGTACGTTTCAGTGTCTAGAAGAAAAAACTAATAAGCCATTTTGTGATGGACTTAATCTTATTTTAAAACATTGCTTTGTAAAATATTAAAATTTCATAATTCACCAGACAGAGTAGGGCTCAGAGCTTCACTCATGTGTATTTTCTTTCCTTCACTGTTCCCTCAAGGCTGCCCTTGGAGCTGGCTTCTCTGAGAAGACTCCTGCTCACACTGTCACCATGGCTTGTATCTCTTCAAACCAAGCTATGACTACAGGTAAGTGGAATCCAAAGGTGCTTGCTGATTTGACTCCTTTTAATTCATCTTAAGATAAATAAGCAATTAGCACAGAGCTCTTCATTTGTGTTTTATAAAAGTGTTTTTTTGGAAGTTGGGGGTTTTCCAGAGTAGTTTTCCTGCCCTGTGGGGACAGTTGCCTTCTTCCTTAGTCCTGGGCTGGCAGCTACTGGGATTGTCAGTGGGAGGAGGTGCATAGCTTATCCTGATTGGACATTTTCCCACGAGGGCAGAGTCCCGCAGCCTCAAGCATCCACATGGTTGTCAGTCCCTGCTCTAGATGGTCCAAGTCATGGCTTTGGAAGACGGCTTAGCTGTGAGCACTTGTTGAGTAAGCGTGAGGACAGGGGCGGATACATCCCTAGCTCCTACGTGAATGTGTAGGTGTGGCAGCCTGCTTGTGATCCCAGGATTCAGAAAGCAGAGATAGGGTCCCCAAAGCAAACTGGCTGGCTGGCTGGACAGTCGGAATTGGTGAGGTCTGTTCAAGTGAGAGAACTTGTCTCAGTATACAAGATGGGGCACAGTTGAAGACATCAGATACCAACCTCTGGCCTGTACACACATACACATCACATGCACACACATCTCCCCATCTGTGCCCCAACATGAGAGCACACATTCATATTCGCAAAAAATGCTTTCAATTTTTTCTTCACTTTGTACCCATATCCTTGGCAATCTATATGTATTTCAGCTTCTAACAATCTTTCTAAAATTGTGGGGCATTAAATAACTACTTCTATTTAATGAAAAGACAGGAAACTTGACAGGCTCAGTATTTAATGTTATTATTATAATATCAAGGCCAGATTGGGTAGGTCAGTTCATGGATGTCAGGGAATGATGCCAGAGGCAGTGGTTGGGGACTTCTCTACTGAGCAGCATGTGACTGACTCCCAGTTAAAGCAACAGAATATTGCTGCCAGTTACCATACAGGGAAATCTAGATCTGAGAAGTCAGATACCTCATGTAGTGGAAATTAATATTCTGTTTGTGGGCAGGAGTGGGGAAAAAGCCTTTCTAAAAACTTAGGCTGGGAACATATAAACTATGAAAGATGTTTAGGTTTAGAATATTGTTTGAGTTGGGCTGGAGAGATGGCTCAGTACTGGCTGTTCTTCCAGAGGGTGCGGGTATGACTCCCAGCACCAACATGGCAATTCACAACTATTAACTCCATTTCAGGAGATCTAATGCCCTCTTGGCCTCTGTGGGCACTAGGCACAAATGTGGTGTACATACATATATACAGGCGAAACACACATACACACAGAATAAAATAAATAAATTAAAAGAATATCAATTAATTTAGAAGTTGATGTCAGGCCGAGCAGTGATGTTGCACACCTGTAATCTCAGCACTTGGGAGGCGGAGGCAGTCAGATCTCTGAGTTCGAGGCCAGTCTGGCCTATGGAGTGGGCTCTAGGACAGCCAAGATTGCTCAGAGAAACCTTGTCTTTAAAAAAAAAAATAGAAAGAAGAAAAGTTAAAAACTAACCAGGCATAGTGGCAGCAGTAAGGGGGCAGGTGGATCTCTGTGAGTTTGAAGCCAGCCTGGTCTAGATAGTGAGTTCCAGGACAACCAAAGCTACACAATGAGATCCAGTATCCAGGGGGAAAAAAAGAAGAAGAAGAAAGAAACGTTAAAAACTGATAACTGTTATACAAACTGATAACTGTTACAAAGATTCTTTCATGTGTTTATTTTGCATGCATGCAAGTCATGATGCATGTGTAGAGGTCCAAGGGTAACTTGTGGAAGCTGATCCTCTCCTTCGGCCATATCGGCTCTAGGGATGGAGCTGAGGTCCTCTGGCGTGGCTGCAGGAGCCTTCACCTGCTGAGCCATCTCACTTGCCCCTTTTATAGCGCTTTTTAATCAAGAAGCTTACATTTCAGTGGTGTGTTATTCCTACAAAGTTGTTCATGCACATATCCTTTGTACCCGGTAGCTGTTGGTCTGATAGCTTCTGGCCAGTGTGACGTCGTTGTGGCTGGTGGTGTTGAGTTAATGTCTGATGTCCCTATTCGTCATTCAAGAAAAATGAGGAAAATGATGCTTGACCTCAACAAAGCCAAGACTCTGGGCCAGCGCCTGTCCTTGCTCTCTAAATTCAGATTGAATTTCTTATCTCCTGAGGTAATACTTATGAGTTTAGTGTAAATAAAGATGAGTTTCCAGAGCATCCTGAGCTAGATTACAGTTAGATAGAACACCTATTCTAATAGTTATATATTCTCATGATTACAGGGCAGTGTATTTGGTCAAGATGGGGGTAGGGTAGTTATAAAAATTGTATTTGTAACCTGGGCATGGTAGCATATACCTTTAATCCTAGCACTCCAGAGGCAGAGACAAGTGAATCTGTATGAGTTCAAGGCCAGCCTGATTTACATAATGAGAGTCTCTAAAAATGTATCTGTTAGCCCTCTTTAGAAATATGTTTGCTCACAAAGAGATTTCTGGATTTCTTTCATGCTTCTTTGGTGTTTTGTTTTGTTTTGTTTTTTTGTTTGAACTAGAGTCTTGCTGAAGTGGCCTCAAATTCAAAATCCCCCTGCCTCAACCTCCTGGATTAGAGGCATGTGTCCCTAGATCCAGCCAATGAATAGATTTCAACTTTTCTAAATAGCATTGAGCAATCCTATGCATGCTCTAACACCTCTGAAGAGTGTAACTGTTCTCAATGTCTCCTTTGCTAGCTCCCCGCAGTGGCTGAGTTCTCCACTAATGAGACCATGGGCCACTCTGCAGACCGACTGGCCGCTGCCTTTGCTGTTTCTAGAATGGAACAGGATGAATATGCACTGCGTTCTCATAGTCTGGCCAAGAAGGCACAGGATGAAGGACATCTTTCTGATATTGTACCCTTCAAAGTACCAGGTAAAGGTGATACTTATTGAGGTGTTCTTAATTGTTTCAGTTGCTCCAAAAACATCAAAATCTGTTTTTTTTTTAAAGGATTTATTTATTTTTATTTTATGTTTTTATGTGTATATGTTAGTGTGTGTATGTGCATCATGTGCATGTAGGTGTCCACACAGGCCGTAAGAGGGCATTGGAGCCCCTGGAACCAAGGTTACAGGTGATTGTGAGCCCACTGATGTGGGGCTGGGAACTGAGTCTGGATCCTCCGCAAGGGCAGCAAGTGCTCTTAATGACTGCGCCAACTCTTCAACCCTAAACTTAAAAACCTTGAGTGATAATTTCTTAAAGACAGGGTCTTACTATGTGGCCCTGGCTAGGCTTGAGCTCACAGAAAGGCCTGCTTTTGCCTCCCTAGTGCTATGATTAATTTACTTTTTAATAAGTATATTGATTGTTTCCAAAATACTCAGTTTTTATTCTTAAATATGGACTCAACTTTAGGCTTATGTTGTAACACAGGTAACCTTAAAAAGGTTTTGTTGTTTTTTAAAACAAGGTCTAATAATAAACCTGGTTAGCCTCATATTTTGTTGCTGAGGCTGACCTTGAACTCCTGATCTTCTGCCTCTACCTAAGTGGTAGAATTGTGTGTATGTGCTACCATGCCCAACTTTTTTAAGTTTTTATAAGTGCCTCCTTTCAGATACTCCAGGGGTAACTCTCTTTCTCTGCGTGCGTGCCTGCGTGTGTGCACGTGTTCATAGTCCGTGAGTGGAAGCCAGAGGACAGTTTAACAGAGTCAGTTTTCTCCTTCAGCCATGTGGATCTTGGTGATCAGACTCGGTCATCAGGCTTGGTGGCAAGTCCTTTACCTGCTGAGCCAGCTCACCCGCCTTGTCTTTTGTAGGGTGTTACTCTGTAGCTCTAACTGACCTCTTGTTTGTAGCAGTCCTCTTGCCTCAACCTCCCAAGTGCTTGAATTACAGGTATGAGTCACAGTGCCTCTGTCAAGCCTGTTTGAAATTCCTGACTCATATGATTTCTGTATAATACAGCTGAATTTGAGTGGATGTTTTAAGAAAACAAGATAGTGGATGATTGTTTTGTTTGTTTGTTTTTGAGAAAGGATTTTACTGTGTAATCCTGGCTGGCCTGATACATGCTATGTAGCCCATGGTATCCTCAAACTCACAATGGTCTTCCTGTCTCAGCCTCCAAAGTACTAGATATGCTTGGCATGGTGTGTGTGTGTGTGTGTGTGTGTGTGTGTGTGTGTGTGTGTGTGTGTGTGTGTAAAACTAAGTAAATGGAAACAAAATAAAATTTGGTCACATCTTGGTAACAAAATAAAATTTGATCATGTCTTGGTAACCATAAAAGGTTTTCTTTTAAAGATGAGGGTGTGTACAGCTCAGTAGTGTAGTGCTCGCTCAGGGTAGTCAAGGCCCTGGGTGGGGGAGGGTTGATCCCTAGCAGTAAAAAGGCTTTCTTCATAGTTGACAAATAATATTTACATTGCATTTGCTCTTAAGTTTCTAGTTATGTGTATGTGTCTGTGTGTGGATATATGCACATTCATGGGGGCTCTTTAGGGGCTAGAAGAGAGTATTGGTTCCCTTGGAGCTGGAGTTATAGGTAGTTTCGAGTTGCCCAACATGGGTTCTAGGTACTGAACTTGGATCCTCAGAAAGAACAGCAAGTGTTAACGACTGAGCCATCTTTCTAGCACCCCCCCCCCCCGCCCTTTATTATTTTAAAAGCATATTGCTATAGAGAAGATATATAATGCTTGCAGTCTCTTAGAGTTAAAAATTTCATGTTGTTATAGGAAAGGACACAGTTACCAAAGATAATGGGATCCGTCCTTCCTCATTGGAGCAAATGGCCAAACTAAAACCTGCGTTCATCAAACCCTATGGCACAGTGACAGCTGCAAATTCTTCTTTCCTGGTAATTGTCAATGCTATTTGTGTTTAATAGTGGCTTTTCTGTATTCTCAATAGAAGAGCCTGCAACAAATTTGCTTGTGTGTGATTGGAGGCTTAAAGTAAAGCTATTCACTGTAAAGAAAATGTTAAAGGAAAATCATTCCAAAAAACAAACCCCAGCATTCAGGATATAGAAGCTGGAGGATCAAGAGTGTGCAGTCAGCCTAGGAATGCAAGACCCTGTCTGAAAACCCAACAAATAGAGCTTTGCTTTGAGATGGGATTTCCTTATGTAGCCTAGGTTGGCCTCCAAGTTACAGTCCTTCTGCCTCAGCCTCCCTAGTGCTGGGATTACAGGAGTGCACCATGTTTAAACACCACGTTTAAACTAATAGTTTTAAGGTCTCAGGTCTCTCACTATACTGATACAGTGCTGTTCTTTTTGTGCACTTGGTCATTCATCAAACTTGTATTGCTTATTTATGCTAGGCACTGGAAATGGAAAGGACAGTTGTGATGTAGTGAGAAGCACTATGGTGGCTGTAGATTAGCCACTGAGGATACCAGAGAGGTTGCTCAAAAGAGGTAGCAAGTGAATTTATGTGTGTCTGTGCACCATGTATGTACAGTGCCCATAGAGGCCAGAAGAGACATTGCTATTCTGCAACTAGAGTTACAGATTGTTCTTAGCTACTGTGTGGGTACTGGGAACCAAATCTGGGTCCTCTGGAAGAACAATTCTCTTAACGACTGAGCTTTCTCTCCAACCCTGAATGTTTCTTTGACAGTATAACTAATCAGTTTCTACCACCGTACCTAGCAGTGAACAAACTATTAATGTAGTATCCATAAACCATTTTTTTATGTATAGACACCTGTGTTCCAAGACTTTATGGCCACCCTACTGGCTACATGTTCTTTTCACGATTCAGAGTTTTAAAAAAAGATGTATAATTAAATGTGACAGAACTTGTTTTGATTTTTGCATACTATATGGGTTTCATTTTCTTTGGAATTGTGGAGGACATTCTTTCATTCTTTTTTTCTTTCTTGGTTTGTTTGTTTGAGGCAGGGTTTCTTTGTGCAGCCCTGGCCTGGCTGTCCTGGAACTCATTCTGTAGACCAGGCTGGCCTTGAACTCAGAGATCCACTTGCCTCTGCCTCCTGATGATTAAAGGAGTGCACCACCACCTGGCCATTCTTTCCTTTTTGAAGTAATGGCAAAGGGCTTTTTAAAAACAAGAAACAAAACCCCAGCAGTACCTCTTTGTTTTGGGATAAAAACCTATGAGATGTGTTGAAAGTTCTAAAGCCATGGCTTTAATGTCACCTGCCCATCTGTGTCTTCTCTCAGTGTTTTCCCTCTAGAATAAAATCTCAAAGCTGTGGGCAGGTGCAGCTAAGAAACAGCACAGAAAATGTAAAAATAAATAATTGAAGTAAATAAAATACTGTTCCAATTCATAAAAAAAATTTTCTGGGGTTGGGGATTTAGCTCAGTGGTAGAGCGCTTGCCTAGCAAGCACAAGGCCCTGGGTTCGGTCCTCAGCTCTGGAAAAAAAAAAAAAAATAAAATAAAAAATTTATTTTCTGTGCCAAAAGCAAAAACTGGTCCTTATTTCTGAAGTTGCCCCTCCCAGTGTATTTTGATAAATTATGACACCTTACGAACAGTCCCTGCTGCCATTGTCTCCCAAATGGCTCGGTGTGTATGCTTGATTGTGACTTCATGGTGGGTACAGTAGAGGGAGTTTGTTACACAGAGACTTAGGAGGTGCTGCCGGAGACCTCCAGATGACGCCATTGTTCTGTTACCATTTCAGACTGATGGCGCTTCTGCGATGCTAATCATGTCAGAGGAAAAAGCTCTGGCCATGGGTTATAAGCCAAAGGCATATTTGAGGTAAGTAAATATTCTGGTGAATTGCCTGTGACTTCTTTATTACTGGAGCTAACCTCTCTGGTTTTTGTCTAGGGATTTTATTTATGTGTCCCAGGATCCAAAAGATCAGCTTTTACTTGGGTAAGTAGCAGTGTATATCTCTCTGGATTTCAATAAAAAGTAATTGAATTTTTATTACATTTATTTAGTGTGTATGGAGGGGGTCGTAGTATAGTTTACAGTAGTTGATTTTCTCTCCTCCACCATATGGGGCCCAGGGATCAATTGCTCACATTTTTACACAGGTTTGAAAGTATGCTAAGCCCTAAATTGGCATAATAAGCGTTTTCTTTCATATCACTATCCACTGTGCTATGTAATTTGCCAACACCTCTGCTCTGTGGTGCCTGTGTGTTTATGTGTTTGGGGGATTGAAACTAAAGGTCTGCTTATGTAGACAAGCACTCCCAACACTGAGCCTCATCCCATGTCTCTGATTATCTCTCCTTTCTCCACTGGCTTCTTTATAACCCTGAGAGTAGCCAAGCCCTTTCCCCTGCTTTACCTCTTTGAATTCTGTTCCTTTTTTCTTTAGTTTTAACTTACCCTTCACTGATTGCCTGCTGAGTATCTGTTTCTCCAGTCCTACAATGTAGTGAAGATGAAGGGCATGTCTTTTTGTATCCTCAACATTTGATTAGTATTTATATAGTAGAACCAGTGAATAAGCATAGAATCAATTTGGAGTACACTAAGAAATGCTTAAGTTAAAATGGAAAGTTTTAGGTTTCTACCTTTTGTTTGTTTTCTTTTTCAGACCAACATATGCTACTCCAAAAGTTCTAGAAAAGGCAGGATTAACCATGAATGATATTGATGCTTTTGAATTTCATGAAGCCTTCTCAGTAAGTTGTTTATAAGACACACCTGAAATGAGTATAATCATGAAAAATGAAGCCCATGCTTGTAGGGAATGGGGCTTTGTATTTCAAACTTTACCGCTTTGAAGGGAGGGCTAGGTCAGAGGATTGGGTCACACTTATGGTATTGAAAATTTCCCTTTGGAGGCTGTTTCTTAGAGGCTTATTAAGAAGGGTTAAATTTAATCCCAGCGCTCGGGAGGCAGAGGCAGATCTCTGTGAGTTCTAGGCCAGCCTGTTCTCCAAAGCGAGTTCCAGGAAAGGCGCAAAGCTACACAGAGAAACCCTGTCTCCAAAAAAAAAAAAAAAAAAAAAGGGTTAAATTATTTCTTTAGGACACTCACTGAGAACTGATGTAAAGATTTGCTTAAAGTTACACAAGTCTATGTCTTAGATAAAGCCCAGAAGAGCATTGATAACAAAGACTTGAATTATTTTCCCTCCTAGGGTCAGATTTTGGCCAACTTTAAAGCCATGGATTCTGACTGGTTTGCACAAAACTACATGGGCAGGAAAAGCAAGGTAAGTTTCTAATAAAGAATATGCTTGAATTTCCTAGTGAAAAGAGTAAGTCTTTATGTTGTCTTCTTCTGTCCATCTCAGTCGAGTGCATGCACTAATTTGTAAGGTAGTCAGCATTAGTTACTTCCCTCGGGGTTGCATGCTCCCTCTTAGGAAGAGCCTGATTTGATTGTCTTAAGTAAACTCGCCTTTAAATTAGTCTTTGTTTTTGTGGGAGCCAGGTTGGATCACCTCCGCTGGAGAAGTTTAATATCTGGGGCGGATCACTGTCTCTGGGACACCCTTTTGGAGCCACAGGCTGTCGGTTGGTCATGGCAGCCGCCAACAGACTGAGGAAGGATGGAGGCCAGTACGGTTTAGTGGCTGCCTGCGCGGCTGGAGGACAGGTATGTCTGTCACAGCAGGGTCCCAAGACTGCTCTGAAGTGTTCATAATGCTCTATTTCTGGGAGATGGGGAGACTATTGATTTTGATTCTGACATTTCATTGAAAGGAAAGTGGTCTTTAAATCCAAGCTGTTTTTCTTTTTTAAAATGTTTACTTTTCTTGTTTACAAAATTAATATATGGCCATTATGGAAACTATGTAAAATATAAAAATGTATAGAAAAAATATTTATAAACCTCTTTGCCAGGCACTAGCATTAGAAGCATCTCCATGTATTTTCTTCTCTAACAATACACTTTTATTCATTCACCTAATAATCACAACACCTTATCTGGGAACTCTAAGGGAAACAGTCTCTGTGGCTGTTAACTCAGTGATGACGTCCTGGGTTCAGTCCTCAGCACCACCACAACAAAACCGTTCTCCTCAAGAACGAGATTATTCTGTAGGGGAGTTAACTGTCCTAGACATTTGGCTGCTGTTCAACCAGGAGGTGTATTGCTTTGATAGACATTTTCCTGTCTCCCTCACTCCATTATAGAGTTAGCATTCTACATACTACAACATTTCACTGGGAATAAAATCCAAAAAGAAGATTAACTATAGCCTTTTATTGGTTCTTCAAGACAGGGTTTCTCTGTGTAGTCCTGGCTGTCCTGGAACTTGTTTTATTGACCAGGCTGGACTCAAACTCAGAGATTACCTGCCTCTACCTGCTGAGGACTGTGATTAAAGGCCGCCACCAGCACCACCAAGTAGTCTTTTTTTCTATTCTGATATGAACAGGTTTTTGTTTTCTTGCATATTTTAGACACTGTTACTAATCAAGACAAATAAGCTATAGAAGAGCATAAAAGTCTGTCTATTGCATACCACGCTGAGTATACCTGATCTCTCAAACTATAAAATCATTTCAAAGACTTCATAGCTAGCTTTTCCCTAGAGACTTTGAAGAAATAAAGGTAATTTATTTTATTTATAAATTGAGCCAGGTGTGGCAGCACACGCCTTTAATCCCAGCACCGAGAGGCAGAGGCAGGTGGATCTCTGTGAGTTCGAGGACAGCCTGGTCTAGAGGGAGTTCCAGGACAGCCAGGATCCACAGAGAAACCCTGTCTCGAAAAAACAACCACAAAAAAGTTGAAACATTGTTGCTTCATGACCGGAAACTTTTGGGTCTAGGTATTGGACCCAGGGCTCCACGCATACTGGACAGTGCTCTACTGGGGATAGCCCCTAACTTAGAAATGCTTTACAATTCAAAGTGTGACTCCCTAATTGCAGATTTAGGCGAGAGCCTGCTTCCTCCAGGGAGAGACTGTGTGTGTGTGTCACATGTAGTCCACGCAGATTCCCTTCCTTTCTGTGCAACTTTATCTCTATTGCACAGAATGTAAATAACATTAGATGATTTTGTGGATGATTGAAGAAGACTGTTCAATGTCTTTTAGAAGTTTTAAACTTGCTACTAATTTGTTTCATTGAGCCAATAGAGTGATACCAACATGGTTAGGAAATTAGAGCATAAATTCACCATTGTGGATCTAGAGTAGTGGTTTGTTCTTTTCTTTCTTTTTTTTTTTTTAATTTTAGAACATCGCTGTCTTCAATTTCATATATACATATAATGTATGGTGATTATATTCCACCTTATTTTTTTAAATGAACATAATATTTGCAATTGTAACCATTTTTAAGTTCACAATTCAATGGCATGAATTACATTCATGATATTAATTACATTTGTGGTATTCATTGATTACATTTGAAGTATTCATTCAATAACTATATTTATGATAGTCATTAATTATACAAATTGTATTGATTTATTACATTCATCATATTATGTCCTGATACTACTGTCCATTTATGGGCTTTTACATCACACAAAACAGAGATTCTGCACTTAGGAAATCATTGTTCTATATTCCTTCCTTCTCCATCTTGAGATAACATCTAATCTTTCTGTCTCTATGAATTTGTATATTCTATATATTTCATGTAATACAATTCTATAGTATTTGTCCTTTTTTAATGTAAAAACATTTTATGTGTAACTGCAGGAGAAATAATACATAGATAGCTTCATTAAAAACAGGTTATAATTCAAAAGTCCAGGGTTATTTGAAACTGGAAAATATTTTCTCTGTAGAAAATAGTAAAAATGATAACATTTCCCAATAAGCCCTTTTAAGCCAAATAATAGCTGAATTATACATATAAATAATGATTAGATTCTGGGATACAGAAGAAACTTATTTTCCTCTGTTCAGAGAGCTGTGTTTTACTTAAGTTGTGTGAGATTCCTATTTATCTTCCCCTTCACTGATTTATGGCAGATATTTTTCTGTAGGCTAATCCATAATCTAAAAAGATTTTAGCCTCCCCTCCTGAAACTACAGAAGCATATTCTTTCATCAGCTTAATAGAGTACAAATTCTTATCCTAATAGTGAAATGTTCACTAAAGCTTGCCCAGTGATTGGGCAAAACAAAAACTTATTATAAGCCACAGTCATCTTAGGGTCCCCCCTGCTAGGTAGCCTCACTGGATCTGTGGGTTGCAGTCTGATTGTCCTTTGCTTTATATCTAGTATCCACTTATGAGTGAGTACATAATACCATATTTGTCCTTCTGTCTCTGGGTTACCTCACTCAGGATGATATTTTCTAGTTCCATCCATTTGCCTACAAATTTCATGATGTCATTGTTTTTCTCTGCTGAGTAGTACTCCATTGTGTATATGTACCACATTTTCTTTTCTTTTTTCTTTTCCTTTTTTCTTTCTTTCTTTTTTTTTTTTTTTTTTTTTTTTTTTTGGTTTTTTGAGACAGGGTTTCTCTGTGTAGCTTTGTGCCTTTCCTGGAACTCTGTAGCCCAGGCTGGCCTCGAACTCACAGAGATCCGCCTGCCTCTGCCTCCCGAGTGCTGGGATTAAAGGCGTGTGCCACCACTGCCCGGCGAGACAGGCTCTTTCTACGTTATCCCTGGCTGCCTTGGAATTCTCTTGTAGATCTGGCCTTGACCTCAAAGACATCATCTGCCCAGCTGTACCACATTTTCTTAATCCATTCTTCAGTTGACGGGCATCAAGGTTGTTTCCAGGTTCTGGCTATTGTGAATAGTGCTGCTATGAACATAGCTGAGCATGTATCTTTGTGGTGTGATTGAGCATTCCTTGGGTATATGCCCAAGAGTGGTATGGCTGGGTCTTGAGGTAGATCAATTCCCAATTTTCTGAGAAACCACCATACTTTTTTTTCTTTTTTAAAATAACTTATTTTTATTTTATATTTATTGGTGTTTTGCTTACATGTATGTCTGTGTGAGGGTGTCAGAAACCCTGGAACTGGAGTTACAGACAGGTATGAGCTGCCATTGTGGGTGCTGGGAATTGCACTCCAGTCCTCTGGAAGAGCAGCCAGTGCTCTTACCACTAAGCCACCTCTCCAGCCCTAGAGCAGTGTTTTTCATCTTGGGCATAGTTAATATTCTGGACCAGTTATTCTGTGGACCGTGAACTGTGGGATGTTTTAACATAGCCTCCACCCACCAGATTCCAATAGCAACAAATTCTTCCCAATCCTACCCTGGCCCATATGTAGGCACATAGTTGAAACAAGTAGCAATACCTCCAGACATTGCCAAATGTCCTCTGGAGAGGGTGGGAGACACTTCTCCTAGTTGATAACCACTGATCCTTTTGGAACATGAAAACAGTACATTATAAGTAAAACCGGGAGTGCTCAGCCTCCCGAGTCCTCTGGATAACCCTCAGGTTAGTCAGCCCTGCTGATCTCTGCTCTGTCGGTGTTTGTCTGCTTATGCGCTGTCAAAGTTTTGAACTAATGTGTAAGCTAAGTTCCAGATGAGATCTTGTATCAGAACTTTAAACTTACCTAGTATTGAGCTTGGTGCTTTATAAATAAGAGTTTCTTTCTTTCTTTTAAAGATTTATTTATTTATTATGTACACAGAAGAGGGTGCCAGATCTCATTACAGATGGTTGTGAGTCACCATGTGGGTGCTGGGAATTGAACTCAGGGCCTCTGGAAGATCAGTCGGTGCTCATAACCTCTGAGCCATCTCTCCAGCACAATAAGAGTTTATTAATGCATATTAATGGGAATTGAATTGAACCTAGAAGCTGGGCATTTCATTAGGCTGTGTACTAGTTTGATGGCAGTCCAGCGGTTAGGATGACTGTGTTTATCAGATAGGAAATCCTAACTGTTTATGTAAGGCTTAAACTTGGGTTGTAACTAGTACCCAGAGCTGTTCAGAGTGTTGGAGAAGGGACATTGTTCTTTCTCCCTACCCTGAACCCTATGCTCAGTTCATCTTCTTAGCCAGAGACTAGTGGAGAGCTGAGCCCAGGCTTCAGAATCCTCACACCTGTTCTCAGATCTGGTCTCACTTAACAGTAGCTTTGTGGTCTGACTGAGTCACTTACCCTTTCAAATCCTGCTTGGGTTGAAGATGTAGCCTAGTGGTAGAGTATTTGCCTAGCATGCCTGAGGCCCTGGGATCAATCCCCAGACCACAGAAACTTAAAATAAAAGCAGCCATTTATTATGTTTACTAGGACTCACACTCTATTAGAATGAGTCTGGTGCATACATATATGTATCTCTGTGTGTATATATGCATAGTCAGTTACATGTATATAAATACATGTGTGTCTATATAAGGTGTTCTATCTGATTTAACGTTTATAAAAATCTTTCTAAACTAGGCACCATGAGCTCCACTGTATAAAGGAAATTGGGGCTCAGAATGATCACTTTCCCATGATCACACAGTCATTGAAAGGTGTTTACACTGTTTGTTCACTTCCATACTGGCTGATTCGCTACCTTCCATTGCTTTCATGACTCTGACTGGACTTTTTGTCTTTTGCAGGGTCATGCTATGATTGTGGAAGCTTATCCAAAGTGATTGCTCTAGAGGAGGTGACTGATTTCTGTGCAGCACTCGCACTGGGCAATGCCATTTCAATGCACTACCAAGTGACACCTGTAGTTCCTAGCTCTTCTTAGGAAAACAACATTCGTGGCCTTCTCTTAAATACTTTGCGATCAAGCCTTGCCAGTGTTCCAAGCTTTCCAGTAATCACAGCTGCTGCTCTCCAAGTTCCAGACTATCACAGATGTGTACACAGTTCTCGGTCCCTCTTGACACTTAGAGAGAGATGAGCTGAGGTTTGGAATCATCTTGGAACATTTGCAGATTCCCCTTGTTCCTGTCTGTGTCATAGAGATAATTATTTTTTTTTTTTTCTAAAATACAAACCGATGTGCCTAAATTAACTTACTACGGAAAAAATAACCTAAACAGCTCTGAAAACTGAAATGCTTTGCTATATAAATGCCATGTTGGTTTACCTTAATAAAGTAGGAATGTATGAGAGAATTGCTTGTCATCTCTTTATTAGTGGGAGAAGGTGGCCCTTCTGACTTAAGGGCAGCTTTACCTTTAGTTACTTATTTGGAACTTACAACTATTTCAGTCAATTGTGAAACCTCCAGGAATGTAAGTAATACCTGGCCTTATATTAATACGCTTCCCATTGCTTAACTGAAGCAAATTGATTTCACGGGAGACGATCCTGTTTGTCAGGGTTGATGTCCCCTGTAAGAACTTACTGTGACTGTTATCCACCCCTCACATTCTTACAGCGGTGCCGCACCAATCACATTTATGCTGTTCTGAAAACTCCTGGCTTCAGCTGTGGACGTTGGCTTGAATGCTGCTCAAATGTATGGAAGTTGCTGTCAGACTCACCCTGGGGGTAGTGCGGGGGCTTTCGGGTCAGGAACAAAGTGTTGACCTCTGAAAAATACTTCAGAGTTTTCTTGGTAAATTAAAACGTACGTATGTATTTATCTATGTATGTACGTATCTATGTACGTACGTATATATGTACGTACGTATGTATGGGATTTTGTGTGGTGCTGGAATTAAAGTCGGGCCTCATGAATGAATACTAGGCAGGTATTCTGCCACTGAGCTTGAGCCCATAATGTGAGTGATATGTATTTGTTTTTTTTTAAGTTTCTTCTGAGTCCAAACTTTTATTTTTAGATGTTTGATCTAAAGTTTCTGTTACATTTTGTGTTTTGATATTTAATGAAATTTTCCCCAAAAGGTGTTGTTTTAAGTTCATTTGCAAAAATGACAGAATCCTCATCACTTAGAAAAGAAAACCTAGCTGCACACCTTTAGTCCCAGATCTCAGGGAGGCAGAGGAGGTGGATCTCTGAGTTTGAGGCCAGCCTGGTCTACAGAGTGAGTTTTAGGACAGCCAAGGCTGCACAGAGAAACCCTGTCTCAGAGGAAAAAGAAAGAAAAAAGAAAAAAAGGAAAAAGAAAACATTGCTAGAAATAGCAATAAGTAGTTTTTCACAAGAGGCTAGCTGGTGTAATGCTGCCCTGATCTACACTTGACCTTGGCCAAAAGGCCGAGAAGCGATGCTGTTGCCCTCATCTATTTTGTTTGTATTTACCACATATTATGCTGGAGAAACAGGCTTTGAGGATAACCAGCCCATCAGAGTGAAAAGGACTTCCTCAGTATCCCTGTAGTCTCCAGGAATGCTTTGGGGAGTCCTAGACTCAAGGAACCAATGGCAGTTGTCTTAGTTGGGGTTTCTATTGCTGTGATGGAACACCATGACCAAAAGCAAGTTATTTGGCTTACACTTCCAGATCACTGTTCATATTGAAGGGAGTCAGGGCAGGAACTCAATCAAGGCAGGACCCTGGAGGCAGGTGCTGTTTACTGGCTTGCTCAGTCTGCTTTCTTATAGAACCCAGGACCACCAGCCCAGGGATAGTCCCATCCACAATGGGCTGGACTCTCCCCCATCAATCACTAATTAAGAAAATGCCTTGCAGATGAGTCTCATGGAGGCATTTCCGCAGCTGAGGCTCCTCCCTCTCTGATGACTCCAGCTTGTGTCAAGTTGACACAAAATCAGCCATTATAGCAGTGCCACTCACCACACTTCAGAAATGCTGTAGTTGACTTTGTGTGTTAGAAAAGCTCTTGGGTTGGGGAAAAGGGCATTAATCAAAAGCACTTCCTGGGCTGGCCACATGGCTCGGCAGGTGAAAGCGCTTGCCACCAAGCCTGACAACCTGAGCTTGACCTCTGGGACCCATCGATCCCACATAACCGACACAGAGACTCAATATGAGGTCTAAATGCTCAGCCAATAGCTCAGGCTTATTACTAACTAACTCTTACAACTTAACCCGTTTCTATTCATCTACGTGCTGCCATGTGGCTTTTACTTCTCTCCCACTTCGTGTGTCCTACTGGTTGTACATCTGGCGGCAACTCCTCTGACTCTGCCCTTCTTCATCCCAGCATCCTTAGTTTGGTTGTCCTGCCTATACTTCCTGCCAGGCTACTGGCCAGTCAGCTTTTTATTAAACCAATCCAAGTGACAAATCTTCACAGTGTACAAAAGGATTATTCCACAGCAGACCCACATGGTAGAAGGAGAAGATACAAGTTGTCCTTTGACCACTACACCTGTGCCATGAAATGTGTGCATGTATGTGGACACCCACACACAGAATAAATAAGTAAATGTAATAAGAAAACAAAAAACCCACCAGGCAGTGGTGGCGCACACCTTTAATCTCAGCACTCGGGAAGCAGAGCCAGGTGGATCTCTGTGAGCTCGAGGCCAACCTGGGCTACAGAGTGAGTTCCAGGAGAGGTGCAAAGCTACACAAACCCTGTCTCGAAAACCAAAAAAAAAAAAAAAATAATAATAATAATAACCATCAATAGAGATAAAATAAGGTATTTTTACAGGTATGCCATATGTAAAAAGGCTAACTACCTAATACATTTCCTAATGGCCAGGCTAATAAATGAGGTAAGTTTTACAGTAATCAGAACAAATATATAAGCACTAATGTTATGCTTCCACTGTTTCTGTTTTAAAATATGAGGTAATTGTCTTAGTTACTGTTCTATTGCTGTGAAAAAACATTATGACCAGGGCAACTTATAGGAAAAAAACCATTTCATTGGGGACTTGTTTACAGTTTCAGAGCGCTAGTCTATAATCAGCAAGACAAGGTATATGTCAGCGGGCAGGCAGGCATGAAGCTGAAGTGTAGCTGAGAGCTGATCTGTGGTAGGCAGGAGACCTGGGCTTTCAGAGCCCACCCCCAATGACACATTTCCAACAAGGCCACACCTCCCAATCCTTCCCAAACAGTTCTGCTAACTGGGTACCAAGTATTCAAACATATGAACCTGTGGAGTCCATTCTTATTTAGACCACCACAGTAACTATTCATACATTTAAAAACTATATACTTTGCTGAGATTTAAGATTGACCAGGTCGCTGGGCAGTGGTAGCGCACGCCTTTAATCCCAGCACTTGGGAGGCAGAGGCAGGTGGATCTCTGTGAGTTCGAGGCCAGCCTGGTCTCCAAAGCGAGTTCCAGGAAAGGCGCAAAAAAAAAGATTGACCAGGTCTTTCTTACAATGTAGCATGAGCTGGGCTCAAACTCAGATCCTCTTTCCTCAGTCTCCCCAGCACTGGGATCACAGGCATGTTCTTGGCACATGTACCCCTCAACCTGTTATGTACACACAACACCAAAAAACAAAACAAAAAGTCTGACTTAAGTTAAATATGTGGAGTAATTTTTTTTTTCTTAAAAGCTAGGAAAATAATTTCAGTGTGATCGGAGAAGACATTTAAAATACTACCCATTAAGTTTCAATAAATTTGCCAATATTGGGCTGGCAAGATAGCTCATTGGGTGAAGGTCACTCAGCTGGCTGACCTGGGATTCTGTCCCCAGGACCCACATTGGAGACTGAGAGAACCAACTCCCACAGATTCTCCGACCGCCACATGTGTGCCATGGCATGTGCACCCATCCACCCACACAAAACCTAACTACATGTTCAGTTTTTCCTGTGTTGAAATAGGAATTTTTGTTTTCCATGTGCTTGGAATGCCTTAAGGAGATGAGCCACAGGCAAGCAAAAATATAGTGGACACCATTTGTCAAATATTCCAAGCCGTATAAAGAATTGCCATAGAGCCAGAAGACAGGAAATATGTAGGAAAATTGACAAAAGATTCATGGACATTTTCTCAAATGATCAGTAAAGGATTCAGAGAAAAACCTAAGACCTAAATAATGAGGATTTACTTTATACCTACCAGACTGGCAAAAA
The DNA here is from genome assembly GCF_004664715.2 of Peromyscus leucopus. Classification (NCBI taxonomy): domain Eukaryota; kingdom Metazoa; phylum Chordata; class Mammalia; order Rodentia; family Cricetidae; genus Peromyscus; species Peromyscus leucopus. Next base: position 35,149,685 of record NC_051081.1, read on the forward strand.
TCAACCAGACTGAGAATACTAAGTCTTGGTGAAAAATATAAAACAGAACTAACTCTCTCTCTCTCTCTCTCTCTCTCTCTCTCTCTCTCTCTCTCTCTCTCTCTCTCTCTCTTCCTTCCTTTCTTTTTCTTTCTCTCCCCTCCCCTCCCCTCTCCTCCCCTCCCCTCCCCTCTCCCCTTCCCTTTCCTTTCTTTTTAAGGCATAGTCCCACTATGTAGGTCTGGCTGACCTGGAACTCATTTCATAGACCAGGCTGGCCAGGAACTCACAGCGATCCAACTGTCCAGGCCTCCCAAGTGCTGGGAGTAAAGACGTGGACCACCGCCAGCCCACAAGAGCTTACTTTATAAGATTTATTTTTAATGGTGTGCATATGTTTTAGCCTGTGGGTATGTGCATGTGAGTGCAAGCACCCATGGGGCCAGAGATGGAGAATCCCACCAGAGCTGGAGCTAGAGGGTGGTGAGTCATCATGTGAGCACTGGAACTGAACTTTGGCCCTCTGTAAGCTCAGCACAGATTGTGAGAACACACATTGATAGTCATTCTGGAAAAAGAGCCTGGCGCTGTCTTGTGCATTTGAATATGGCACAAAGTCTGTAACTCCACATTCTCTTAGGAGTCTGCCCTGAAAAAATGAGCTCATGATTCCAGGAAACAGGCACCAGGTCGCTCACAGCAGCATTGCTCTTCAGATGAAGACAGTAAAGAGCTCCCGTTAACTGATGGAAACTTTAGAAATAGAACTGATTTCTAATATGTCAAATCACTATCGGAAAACAGATATTTACTATTCGTAACTAGCAAAATTACAGTTATGAAGTAGCAATGAAAATAATTCTATAGTTGAGGGTCACCACAACATGAGGAGGAACTGTATTAAGGGCCGCAGAGTTAGGAAGGTTGAGAACCACTGCCTAAGGATATGTAGAATAAAGATTCCCACAGTTCAAAACCAGAGAAAACAGTCTAGGTGAGAATGAGCAAATAAGAATAAATACTTCTCCAAAAATGTTATTCGAATGTCCCAAAACATACTCAGTATGACCCAGGTATAGTAGCACATATCTTTAATCCCAGCACTTGGGAGGAAGATGCAGGGGTAATCTCAGAGAATTCTTGGCTAGCCTGGTCTACAAAGTGAGTTCCAGGTCAGTCAAGGCTACATAGACCCAGTCTCAGGGAAAAAAAAAAAAAAAGAGGACCAAATACCACTGAAAATACAAATCACAGCCACAATAACATCACATGCACTAGGATGCTGTACAAAAAACTCTGCTTCTCTATGTCCCTTCATTGGCCCTGACTTCTCATTTAGACTTTAAAGAATCCTGACCCCGTCTCTCCAGCTGTTAATCATCTGACCATATGGATTCTGTGTAAAAGCTCATGCTTTTCCTGTGGTCTATATAGTCCATCCATCAACAACTGCTCACTATGTGTCAGGCACTCTACGCTGCAGTGCCCAATAAAACAGGTGAAATTTCCTGCCTTCCTTGTCCCCAGAGAAAATCCTAATTCTCAGCCCTTCCCCTTCTAGCCTTTTCTCAGTTTGAACATTTTCTTTCTCTGAGACAGTTTCCTTATGTAGCCCAGGCTGTCCTCAAACTCCTAATCCTCCTGCCTCAGATTCCTGAGTGCTGATATTACAGGGACACGATTCCAACACTTGGCCATTCTCAAGTTCTGCAGTTGCGGGGTTCTCAGTGTCTTCCTGAAAACTTCAAACATCACAGTATTAATAATGGGCATTGTACTTGATTTTTAATTTTCTTTATTGTTTGAATTTTTTTCTTTTTTCTTTACTTATTATATATACAGTCTTCTACCTGCACGCCAGACGAGGGCATCAGATCCCACTATAGGTGGCTGTGAACCACCATGTGGCTGCTAAGAATTGAACTCAGGACCTCTGGAAGAGCAGACAGTGCTCTTAACCTCTGAGCCATCTCTCCTGAATTTGTTATAGTTAATATTTTTGTTACATATATTTACAGTTTTTTCTTTTTTAAAGTTATTATTTATAGTGTCCTATCTGCACATGTGCCTATGCACCAGAAGAGGGCGCCAGATCTCATTACAGATGATTGTGAGCCAACGTGTGCTTGCTAGGAATTGAACTCAGGACCTCTCAAAGAGCAGCCTGTGCTCTTATCCTCTGAGCCATCTCTCCAGCCCTATATTTATAGTTTACAACGTGTTTTGATAGGTGTGTGTATGTGTGTGTGTAAATGATTACTAATCAAGCCAATTCATCATCTCACATGGCTCATGTATGTGTGTGTGCATGTGTGTATATGCATGTATGTGTATGTGTGCATGTATGTGTGCGTGTGTGCGTGCATGCGTGCGTGCGTGCGTGCGTGCGTGCGTGCGTGCGTGCGTGCGTGTGTGTGTGTGTGTGTGTGTGTGTGTGTGTGTGTGTAGCACATTTCCAGCACAGAATACATTATTATCAGCTACAGTTTTCACACCAGCTCTCTGGACTTACTCCTCCTACAGAACTGAGATGTGTCTTTTTATACTAGAAATGATTACTTTGGAAAAGTACAGAATCTTTTGCATATTTAAACATATAAACTGGACAACTAAGGAAGCGTGGCTTCTGAGGAAGTCTAACCACTGTGTAGACCAGGATGGCCTGGGTGGGGCTCAGTGTGTAGCCCAGGCTGGCTTGAAACTTGTACTCTTCCTGCAGTTAAGGAAGCTTTCATTGTCATGTGGTGTTCTGCTTTGATAATCAACTGTTTGATCTGACAGTCCTCTGTACAAAAGGAAGAGAACTCAGTAGACTCCAGGACAGCTCCGGATGGTGCCAACAAGTCTAGGAGCCTCTTCTCTTTCATAATGCCTTCCCTCTGAGGACATCATCCCATTCCAACATCCTCCCAGTCCCTCCAGCCAATTGTTCTTCTTCATTGAAAAGTCCTAAGATAGGCAGGAGGATCTCTGAGTTCAAGGCCAGCCTGGTCTACAGAGCAAGTTCTAGGACAGCCAGGGCTACACTGAGAAACCCTGTCAAAAAACAAACAAAAAACAAAAGAGAGAGAAAGAGAAAGAGTCCCAAATAAGGCCGGGCGGTGGTGGCGCACGCCTTTAATCCCAGCACTAGGGAGGCAGAGACAGGCGGACCTCTGTGAGTTCGAGGCCAGCCTGGTCTACAGAGTGAGTTCCAGGATAGCCAAAGCTGTTAACAGAGAAATCCTACAAGAAAGACGGACTCATCAGAACTTTCTCACCACTCTTATGCATTTTCTCAAAAGCCTGTCACCCCCTTTCGGATTCCATTAATTTGGCCAGATGTCTTGTTGTCCTGTCTTCTTGCATCTTACTCTTCTGTCTTCCCTTGATCCTGCCACTTTGAGGTGTCACTCAGATGTGCCTCCTTGTTTCCATACAGATTTCCCCGATACAGATACTTTATACTGATTTCTTTTAAGTTAAAGATAGAAGGACTTCACCTTTTCCTAACCCTTAAAAAGATGCAAAGGCTGAAGAGTGCTCATTGCTTAAGAGCTCTGGCTGCTCTTCCAGGAACCTGGGTTTGATTCCCAGCCCTCTCATGATGGCTCACAACCGTGGGTAACTCCAGAGGATCTGACACCCTCTTCGGGCCTCTTAGGCACTTCGTGAATGTGGTGTGCAGACACACATGCAAGCAAAACACCCATAAACATAGAAAATAAGAAAAGAACAGGGAAAGAAAGATTGCAGGACATCGGTTTTTGTTTGTTTGGTTTAATTTGGTTTGGTTTTTTAAAGACAGGGTTTCTCTGTGTAGCCCTGGCTGTCCTGGAACTCACTCTGTAGACCAGACTAGCCTTGAATTCGGAGATCTGCCTGCCTCTGCCTTTCCAGTACTGGGATTAAGAACATGCATCATCATACCTGGCTATTATAGAACATTGTATATGTTGTGGAAGCAAGATACAAAGATCGGTAAAACTTACAGCTACTTCAGAGACATTTTAGGCACTCAAAAATCTTGGGTCACGAGGAAACTGATTGCTCATATTCTCTATGAGATAGTTCTAAAATTGCCATCAACTTTACTGCTCTGCTATGAAATACACAGGTCATGTGTTGTTAGCTTTTTATTGTGGTTATATAAGTAAATGTAAACTTAGAAATTTATTGTAAAGGAGTTCCCAAAGTCTGACATTACCTTTCACAATAGTACTTTTATAGTTAGTAATATAAAATAGTCAGTTTCCTCCCTTGTCAGCCTAAACAAATGTATTTTTATTTCCTCTCTGTTTAAGAGAGTACTGTCAAAAGTTTCATTGTTGCTTAATTTTCAATCATCTGCTTTAACAGGTAAATTCACTATCACTCCAGATTTCTTTCTGTGTCATGTATGTGCCACTTCATAGGTTAGAAAATGTCCTCTTTTGATGTATTTTTAAAGCAGTTATATTAGTAAGGACTGTGTAACTACTGTCCCCAAAGAAACTGAATTCTGCCCTTCATCTTCAGTGTCCAGAAGATCACAGGCTCCTCCTGTCAATCAGCCACCCTTTCTTCATAACTATCAAAAAGAAACAGCAAAGAAATCAGTCAGTAGTGACATTAAAGACATTTTCCTTGCGTCTGTAACATGCGCTGTTGAGTACCATATACACCGTTGATTAGAACTGTTTTTCTTGTAGTTCTTTAGAACACTGGCATCTGTTTGTATTTTTTCTTTTGTTTCGTTTTGTTTTGTTTTGTTTTTCAGCAAAGGCTGGCTTTTTCCTCGGGTCACTAGGTAGCTTTAGCTACCTCTTTTCATGCATCTTGCTTTCGTCCTTCAGGGGCTCTGGACAGCTGAGCTGTGCAAGGAATGCCTATGATGGATGGAAATGGAAATCTGCCTTCCCTGAGCAAAGAGCAGAGAGTGCCCAGAATATGGCCTGGGACTCATCTGGTGGGTTCCAGCACACACCCTCAGCTCCCTCAGCAGGAACATGAGCTCACGTGTTGTTTACCCTGGAATGGCTCTTTTCCTGTTAGAAAGGGTCACCCTGGCCAGGCGGTGGTGGCGCACGCCTTTAATCCCAGCACTCGGGAGGCAGAGGCAGGCGGATCTCTGTGAGTTTGAGGCCAGCCGGGTCTACAAAATGAGTTCCAGGAAAGGCGCAAAGCTACACAGAGAGACCCTGTCTTGAAAAACCAAAAACCAAAAACCAAAAAAAAAAAAAAAACACCCAAAAGGGTCACCCTGAAGCTTGGGGCTGGGGACAGGATACTTTCCCTTACCTGTGTAAACACATCTCTTCTCCAGATATCAGAGCCACAAGGGCAATCATTTAAGGCAGGATTGGTTGGTTGGTTGGTTTAATACACACATACACACACACACACACACACACACACACACACACACACACACACACACACACTATATGTGATATAGATAGGGTTTTGTGGTTGTTTGGACAGACTCTCACTATGTAGCCTAGGTTGGACTTGAACTCTTGCTTCTCCTGCTTACAACCATACATGCCACACCTGGCTGAGGCGAGGCTTTTTCCAGATAATTTGAAAGTTGGTATCCTGGAAAGGGGATCTCTGGGATGATCCTAGTTTATCGATGCTTTGTCTCTGCACCGCCGCTCACTCAGGGATAGCCACACCCGCTGGGATAAGGCTTTGCTGGGGAGCTGCTTGCCAAGAAATTGGCCAGAGCTAGGTATGATTTCACATGCCTGTTATCCAAGCACTGGGGAGGATGAGGCAGGGAGATCACAAGCTCACATCATATTGATTAGCGTGAGTTCAAGGCCAGCCTTGGTAACTTAGCAAGACCCTTTCTCAAAATGAAAACTAAAGATCTGGGGCATCAGGCTTAGGTGTCCAGGTTCTGGATCTCACTCCCCCAACATCGGGGAAGAGTCGGGGAGACTTGGCCTGGAGGCCCTCGCTATGGCCTCTTTCACCTCCGTTACTCACTCTGCTCCTGAGAAAGCCGCCCCTCACCTGGCATGCTCACTTCTTTCTTTGCCGTGTTCGGAGGTGTGGGTTTCATTTGTGGCCTAGGGAGACGTAGAGAGGCCCAGTTGGGGGGTGATCTTTACTACAGCCCACACCCACCTGTGAAGAGGGCGGGACCATTCTGACACCCTCAGCAGCCCTTCCGGGAACTTTGGTATCAGCTCCATAGATCCCGGTCGTCCCTGCCCCACCCTCCCCCTCCACCCCTGCTCTCTTTTCCCTCCAATATTAACATGGAGCAGAGTATTAGATGTGGGAGACTATGGAGAGGAGTGTCACCAGGCATCCGGGTGGGCACCGGGAACGCCAAAATCCCGTTCGGACTATGCAGGCTGGTCTGCCCGCCTCCCCACCCCCGCAGCTGGGGGGAATTGAGCCTGAGAGCGGCTTGCTGTAGGAAGAAGCGCTGACTCTCCTCTCCCAGCTGGGTCCATCTCTCCCGGGGAGGGCTGGAGCATGGCTGGCCAAATCTTGCAGACAGCTGAGGCTCGGAGCAACTCACCAGGGAGAGGGCGGAGCAGGAGGACTGGGTGCCCCGGAAGCGGAAGCGTTTGCGCAAGGCTTCTAGTACCTGAAGGGATGGTAAACACCCGCTTGTGTTGATGGAATTTAGGCCTCTGGGTCAGGAGTGCGGGGAGCTGACTGGGTACTCACCTTCTTGTCTGTGAGGCAGCCAAACACTAAGATGAAGACACCCTGAGGAGAGGGGAGTTAGGGAGCTGGTTAGTGTCGGGGGAGGCTCACTCCCCGCTTCCTCTCCCCACCTTCTATTCTCAGACCCTTTTTCTGATCCATATCCCAAGTCACCGCCTCAGTTTCTGCACCGGTCGGCCCCATTTGGTATTGTGTGTGCACGTGTGCATGCATGTGCTGTCTACATGCTACAGTGTGCACGTGGAGGTCAGAGGACAATGTGAGGGGTTCGGTTCTCTCCTTCCACCATCTAGGGCCCAGGGATCAAACTCAGATTGTCAGGCTTGGCGGCAGGCACCTTTACCTGCTGAGCCATCTCGCTGGCCCTCGAGTGCCTTTCCTAAGATCGGGTTAAGATTCGGCACCGGGGGTTGGAGATTTAGCTCAGTGGTAGAGTGCTTGCCTAGCAAGCCCAAGGCCCTGAGTTCAGTCCTCAGCTCCGGAAAAAACAAAACCAAAACCAACAAACAAAAAAAGATTAGGTACCGATGAAATCTAGACTTTGACACAATCATAAGAAAACCAGAGCGCAGAGAGGTTATATAGTTTGCCCAGAGTTACCCAGCCAGGCAGTGAAGGGATGGGATCTAGATTCAATCCCCTTCTAAAATTCTTGAGCCCAGTGATGGGCAGTGACTTAGACCATCATATATAGCACCCACCCTTGCCACTTACCTGGAAGCTGTTGAGAATGGTGAAGACGTACTGAAAGACGACAGAGCCTTGATCAACTATAACGGCCACACCCAGTGCCCAGGTGAGGCCAAAGATGGGCGTGAGAATAAGCAGGGCCTTAAGCACCCCCATGAGAGCGTGGCGCTTTTCCGAGGGGGGTCCCTCTGACAGAGATGGTCTCAGGAGCTTCAGCACAACGATGACCAGGACCAGCGCGTTCACAGTGACGATGGCCAGCACCGGCTCACTGAAGGCGTGCAGCGTGACTCCGTCTCCACTCAGCAAACATTTCCCCTCCCACAGGTATTTCCCCTGAGGCAAGTAGAGGCCCAGGGTGGCCCCTGCGAACCCCAGTGGGCACAGGTAGCCCAGGATCACCATCAGGGAGAGGACCAAGTACTTGGACAGCTGATGGAAGACAAAGAGCAGTTGGTGAGCCAGCACCAGGGCCTGTGCCAGCATCCAGAAAAAGGTGGCCAGGTAGAAAAAGTGGCACAGGAAAGCGGTGGCTAGGCAGGGAAGGCTGTGGTGCCCCGAAGGAACGAACGGGCTCCCCAGGAAGCACGCGTCTGCGACCAGCAGGCAGATCACCATGTTATACAGGGCCGCGTGGCGGAAGAAGGCGACCTTGTTTCGAACCACCATGCCCCACACCAGCCTGTAAATGACCAGGCACAGGAGCAGCGCCAAGACGGAAGCCCCGACACCCACTTGGCTCAGCAGGTCCAGGGTAGGATTCTCCAGGACGGTGTGCTGGGACATGAGGATGGAAAAAGCAGTGAGATGCCGGCAGAAGCACTGAGTGGCGGTGCTGGCGTTGGCCGCCTGTACCTGGCACCCTTTATCGGACCACCCGCCCTGACCCTGGTGGAGACTGTGGTCCCAGAAGACACAGTGCAGGGTTCCATTCACGTCTGCAAAGTCGATGAGAAGCTCTGCCTTTGTGAAGGCCTGGCCGTCTGCTGTGATGGAGACCACAAGGATCAGCCCGGGAGTGGCATACGGCGTGTTCCACAGCCCTTGTATATAGTGTGAGGGCAGGCGGTGGTCCAGTTTCTGCAGTACTAGGCTAGTAATACTGACATTAGTTCCATTTTCGACCAGCGGGGCCAGTGAATGCCATGGAATCTGTGCCTGCAGGAGGGGCCAGGCCGAGAAGGACATTTGGTAGCCGGAAGGAGAGGTGTGTGGGAGGAGCTGGCTCTGCAGGAACACATTAGATGAGCGGAAGAGGAAAGGATGCCGCTGTGGGCTCAAGCTGTGGACCAGGGTCTCCACGGCCGCCAGGAAATCTGAGCCCATCGAGGGCTCCTGGGCCTGGGCCAGAGTCCACAGGGCGCTGATGTTCCCATCTAGAATCTTGTCTGTGGTTGTCAGGAGATCCTGGAGGGACCAACAGTAAGGAGGCGTGTGATTTGCCAGTCTCCAGCGGCCCCCGCACCTAGACTGCACCCCGCCCCTCCATGGCAAGACCCCGGGCTGGAGAGAAGATGATTACCAGAGGACAGGTCTGTGAGGAGACCATCTAGAGCAGGGGAAGGGGTCACGTCAGCAGCTACTGGGTCCTGTCAGGTTCACGGTCTCCAAACCACACCCAGATCCTCTGCCTAACGCCTCTTCTCCCACTTGCATCCCTCGGGACCTCCCAAGTCCTACAAAGGTCCCTCTTCAACTCCATAACCTGTCCACTTCTGAAAAGCCAGGAATGGTGGCCAGTGGCAAGGGAGGACACTATTCTGAAGTTGAAAGCCACGTGAGGTCTGTGTGGCCATCACTGCAGTTTAGTGGGTAACAGGAAGGGTGTGTGGTATCTTGGGTCTTTTTTTTTTTGAGACAGGGTTTCTCTGTGTAGCCTTGACTGTCCTGGAACTCACTCTGTGCACCAAGTTGGTCTCCAACTCCCAGAGATCCACCTGCCTCTGCCTCCCGAGTTCTGGGATTAAAGGCATGGGCCACCGCCACCTGGCTGCCTGGCAACACCAAGGGCATCTGGGTGTCTTTGTGCCTATTGGGTTATCATGTATGGCGAGTGTATTCGATGATCCCATGCTGTGTGCCCGCGCATGTCTATGAAACTCATGCCTCCACATCCCTCCCTGCCTTCCAATATCAGGCTTTCTTTACTCTCCATGGCTTTGGAGACTGGTCTTTAAGAACAGAAGAAGTAGGAGCCAACACCTAGACTCCAAAGGGCAAGGGATAAAAGAGCCACCCCCAACCCCCAGTTGGCTCCCAGTGCGGCTCCGAGATCTTATGTTGGAAAATATTATTTTAAGGTGTGTTGCTTTTGTTTATGTTGCATTTGTTTAACTCTGTGAAGCTGTGTTACTGTGTAGTGGGTAGCCATTCCAGCTTGGTTCTGGAAGTTCCAACCCCCATTGAGACTCTGGCAACTGTCACGACTACGAGGCGGGGTGAGGGGAGGCGCCTGGGGACCCGAGAGCTGGATGGGCCAGCGCTCTCTCTGGGCACGCTCTCGGTGCCGGGACGCTGACCGGTGCAGATTGACTGTGCAGAGCTCCGGAGAACACTGCTGGACTGCGTTACACCTTCCCCAGACCCTGCGACCTACCCATTACTTAATTTGTGAGTTACGCCATTAAACAAATATCCTTTTAACTACGTGGAGTGGCCAAAATAATTTCTCCAATATTACTGTGCCTGTGTAACACACCTGATGGTCTAATAAAGAGCTGAACAGCCAATGGCGAGGTAGAAGAAAGGACAGTTGGGGCTGGCAGGCAGAGAGAATATAGAGAAAGAGAAATCTGGGAGACGGGGGAGAAGAAGGAGGAAGACTTCAGGCATCAGCCACCCAGCCACCCAGCCACCCAGCTACACAGCCAGACACGGAATAAGAAGGAAAGAAAAGGTATACAGGAATAGAGAAAGGTACAGCCCTGAAGCCAAAGATAGATGGGACAATTTTAAGTTAAGAAAAGCTGGCTAGAAACAAGCCAAGCTAAGGCCGGGCATTCATAACTAAGAATAAACCTCCATGTGTGATTTATTTGGGAGCCGAATGATGGGCCCCCAAAAGAGCAGAAACAAACAACAACAATCTCACCTTCAGGGCACTGTCTGTCAGCTCTGTTCTTGTCTCTGCTACCACACTGGCCAGGAAGGTCACAGTGCGCAGCATTTCTCGTAAGTCAGAGGAGGTGCTGGCCACCCCCACCTGCCCTTGTAGCTCTCTCAGGATACGCGGCACCTCCTCGTCCGGCTTTCCCTGGCCTTCCAGCAGCAGCTGACAGAAAAGACAGTGGGAAATCCTTTCCAAGGAGGAGCCACATCTTCCCCCAACTCAGTCAGCTCCTTGTCCCTCTGCTCCAGAGCCCTCGGAGAAGAAGGGATGGGCAGGTAGAAGGAGCCGACGATGCTGATGTTAAGAGGAGAGACACTACTTGATGGGACTGTTTGAGACAATCACCCACCCACCCCACCCCAGCCCAGTCCCTGGAGGACCCATTCCTTCTTCCTAGGTCTGCTAGGAGTCCAGATCAGAGAGAGGCTGAATGACAGGTAAGCCGACATCAGCAAAGTTTCCTGAATCTGAATCCTAAGGGAAGGAGAAGGAGAGGCATGGAGGGAGGGAGGGAATGCAGGCAGGCAAGTAGGCAGGTAGGTGGACAGACCGGCAGGTGGGCGGGCAGTTAGGTGTGGTTTACTGGGACAGTCATGGAGGTAGCATCTTTACCTGGGCTTCAAGACACAAGCTTAGGATCTTTGCCTCTGTGCAGCTGTTCTGGATGGGCCCCCAGATGCCATCAGACCCACAGAGCCTTTTTACCATGCCCCTCTTATTCACAGGACACGGGGCCTGTGCCACGAAGCCAGCCTTGGTGACATTCCAGGCAACCACTGAGAAGTCCTCGGGGCAGGTAGTGTCTCCATCTGAACAAGGATCAGTGAGGCCTCAGCAGCCACAATATAGCCAGAGCCTTTGTTCTGACCAAAACCTATGCGGGCCTCGATACCTGACTTAGTGGCCCCAAGACAAGGAACAACAAAGGAAGAGACCCCGTGTTCCAAGGACAAGCCACTTAGAGGTCAGCCAAAGGGACCCAGGGCCCACATACCCTGGATGACGGTGATGGAGACAGGAGCCACGAGAGGAGGCAGGTGCGGACTGTGAACGGTACACGTATATGTGGTGTCAGCTGCTGGGCAGCGCTGAACAGTCAGCACCAGGCATTGGGAATCTGATGTATTATACAAGGAGGCTGAGGGAAGAAAGAAGAGAAAAGTGAACCATCACTGGCGGAAGCAGGTCCTAAAATGCCACTTCAGAGTGGTCTTGGAGGACAAAACTGTGAGGAAGAGCTGAATGGGTGTGTCAGCATCCTGCTACTGCATACAGAATTTGGGTTTCACTGAATGTGCCCTATCAGCTCTGGGACTTGGTTTCAACATATTTTAAATACTCGTTCTTGCTAAAAAGAATCATTTTAGTTTGAATTATGCACATATCTATGTATCTTTGTGTGGATATGTGCATGAGCATCAGTGCCCACGGAGTCCAGAAGGGGGGCTTTAAGATCCGCTGGAGCTGGGGTTACTTGTGGTAAGCTACCCGCTACGGATGCTGGGAACTGATCTGGGGTCCTCTGGAAGGGCAGCAAGTGCTTTGGTTGCTAAGCCATCTCTCTAGGCCCAGTGCCCCCCCCCTTTTTAAAAAAGGATTTATTTATTCATGTATCTTATGTATATGAGTGCTCTGTCTTCATGCACACCGGCAGAGGGCACCAGATCCCATTACAGATGATTGTGAACCACCCACCATGTGGTTGCCGGGAATTAACTCGGGACCTCTGAAAAAGCAGTCGAGTGCTTTTAACCACTGAGCCATCCCTCTGGCACCCCAGTTTCCTCCTTTTTAAAAACAGGATGCTATTAAGCTAACCTCGCGGAGTTTACTGCAAGCGTGAAATGGGAGTGTGAGATGGAAGGTTTCTATCAACAGAACAGGGATTGCGCTGATGGGGTGAGAATACTGTTGAACATGGTCACCAACTCCCGTCCTAAACCGTAGCCTGTGCCGCCCAGAGGGACCCGTCACGTCGTTCATCTTTGACGGTCTCCTACCTTGGCTGCCCTCCCCGGGACTCCAGAGAGCAGTGTAGTTCAGTTTTGTGAGCGGTATGCAGCAGCTCAGCTGGAAGCCGGTGGAGGCAGCACAGGAGATGGACAGCTCGTCTGGGAGCCGAACCACGTCTTCCGTCTTCAAGGGCACCTGCACCACCCGATCCAGCCTCCGCCTGAATCCCTGGGCCTCAAAGATGCTCATATACGTACCTGCAGAGACATACCCACTCTGCCTCGCCCAGGTCTGCCTGCAAGCCAGTTCTCCGCCTCTTTCTAAGTCACAGCCCAGGAGCTCCAACTCTTCCCTCCTCTGCGGAGCACCAGGAGCTTACTCCCAGCCAGAAGGTCCCGGGACGGCCCTTTGGGAGGATACTCCCTCCCCAAGGAGAAAGAGATTTCTAAACAAGGCTCTTGGCCTGTCTGTCTTGGCCAGGGCTGATGAACTCTAAGGCGAGTCCTGTCCCCACAGTGCTCCCATGGCATCTAGAGTAGTGATTCTCAATCTGTGGGTCACGACCCCCCTGGGAATTGAATGACCCTTTCACAGGGGTCAACCTAAGACCATCAGAAAACACAGATGAGATTTACATTACAATTCGGAACAAAATTACAGTGATGGCGTTTCGAAGAAAATAATTTTGTGGTGGGGGGGGGGTCACCCTAACACGAGAAACCGTATTAGAGGGCGGCAGCATTAGGAAGGTTGAGGACCACTGCTCTAGACAAGCACCAACCAGTCTTTTCTCAGCTGGAACTGAGTGGTCTCGGTTTTTAACGTCCCCTCGTATTGTGAATCTTCAGCAGGATTTTTTTTTTCCTGAAAAGTAACTCTCAGATTAACTTTTTGGACATGTGCGTGCGTGCGTGCGTGCGTGCGTGCGTGCCTGTGTGTGTGTGTGTGTGTGTGTGTGTGTATGCACACGCACATGCACAAGTATGTTTGCTGTGTGGGTGGGCGTGTGCCACAGCATGTGTGGAGGTCGGGGGACAATCGCAGGTGCAGTCACGTATCTTCCATCTTGTTTGAGGCAGGGTCTCTTTGTTGTTTGATGTTACGTCTTCTGAGCTCTTTTTCCCCCCTCGCTTTCCTTTTTGGAGGTTTCACATAGCCTCAAAGCCACTGTGTACTCAAGGATGATCTTGAACACCTCGCCTTCCTGCGTTCACCTCTCGGATGCTGAGATTATGGGTGTGCACCACCATGCCTGATTTATGAGGTGTTGGGAATTGAACCCATGGCTTCACACCTGCTGGGCAAGCAAGCACTTTACCAACTAGAGCTACATCTGCAGGCCAGGCCAGTCATTTTAACATGTAAAAGAATGCCTGCTTCTCTGTATTTGCTCCTGTTGTGAAATATTATTTTAAGATGTGTTACATTTGTTTATGCTGTGGGATAGTTGTTTAATGATGTAAAGATGTGTTGCATTTGTGTTTTTTTCTAAATGTTTGATTTTTAAAAAAAGATTTATTTGTTTATTATGTATACAGTGTGCTGTCTGCACATGTCCCTGCAGGCCAGAAGAGGGCGCCAGCTCTCATTACAGATGGTTGTGAGCCACCATGTGGTTGCTGGGAATTGAACTCAGGTCCTCTGAAAGCCACCAGTGCTCCTAACCCCTGAGCCACCTCTTCAGCCCTTATGTTGCATTTGTTTAACTCTGTGAAGCTGTGTTACTTTACCTGTCTAAAACACATGGTTAGTCTAATAAAGACCTGAACAGCCAATAGCGAGGCAGGAGAGAGAGAACTAGGCGGGGCTGGCAGGCAGAGAGAATAAATAGGAGGGGAAATCTAGGCTTGAGGGAAGAGGAGGAGTAAGCAAGAAAAGAAAAAGGAGAGGAGGACGCCAGGGGCCAGCCACCCAGCCAACTACAGATAAGAAGGAAAAAAGACATGCAGAATGAAGAAAGGTAAAAAGCCCAGAGGCAAAACAAAGTTAAAGAGAAACGAGATAATTTAAGTTAGAAAAAGCTGGCTAGAAACAAGCCAAGCTAAGGCCGGGCATTCATAAGTAATAAGCCTCTGTGTATTTATTTGGGAGCTGGGCGGCCAGCCCCCAAAGAGTAATCACAAAAAAAAAAAAAAAAAAAAAAAAAAAAAGCCTGTTGTGCCTGCAGCACACCATTCCCATTCCCAAGACAGAGGCAAGTGACGTCATCATCCCATCATCCCCTTTGTTTGTGTTTTTAACCTCTTCATATATCAGGACAACTTTGGGTTTTTTTGTGAAGCCGAGAAAAGGTCTTAGAAACCCCAGACTACAATGCAAACAGTTAGCTGTGGTACAGAATGTTTCCTCACTATGAGAGTCTCTCTGCCTTTGCTTCCCCAGCAAATGGAAGGATGGAAAAGGTTCAGAAGAGGTGAGCGGGGGGGGGGGGGGGGGGGGGGGGGGGGGGGGGGGGGGGGGGGGGGGGGGAGAAGAGGAAGAAAGAGGAAGGAGGAGAAAGAAGTAGGTGGCGTATGCCTGTAACCTCAGCACTCAGGAGGCTGAGGCAGGAGGATTGCTGTGAGTTTGAGGCTACAGGATGGGCTACAGAGTGAGACTCTGTCTCAAAAATCCCGTGGGCGGAAAGGAGAGAGGAGACAGTTGAGGGCTACCTGTCCAGTAACGGGATAAGCTGGTGACGCGAAGGCCAGCCTGGCCCTGAGTGGACATCTGGAACACATTTGTCCCTGGCCGTAGGAAGATGCGTTTGTGGTTGTGTGGGTGCTGCAAGTACCACCTCAGGTTGGTGGCCTCCGCTGTCTTGAGAATGAGGTTCAGGGTGTCCCGAGGCAGCTGGGAGTCCAGGGTTAGGTCTGCAGAAACTATGGGGAAGTAAGAGACAGGGCCTTGGCTAGCAATTCCTCTTCTTCATCTCCTGAGGCCTGCCTCTCCACACCCCTCCGGCGCATCTTCCTTCCTGGCCATGCAAGGGTGACTGCTCCACCTCAGCCTAGTAGACCCTCCCGCTGAGAACTGAAATGCCAAGCTCTCTGGCTCACAACTTTCACTTTCCAGAGATTTGGGGCTGCTTCAGGGAAGCCCTGCCCCACCATATGTCTTCAGAGCTGCTTTCTTTTCCTTTTCCTTTTTGTAATATGAATTTTAAAAGGTCTTATAATAAAAAACCCAGAGCCAGATATCAGAGAAGCGGAACAGCCAGCCACTAGCTTACCTCTATGAAATCCTCAGCCTCAGGAGAGCGAGTTCCTGTTTCCTCATGCCTTGTACACCTTTCTGTGTCCTGCCATATTACTTCCCGGGAGGATTAAAGGCATCTGTCACCACTGCCTGGTTCTGTTTCTCTCATGTAGCCCAGTGTGGCCAAGAGCTCACAGAAATCCAGATGGATCTCTGCCTCCTGAGTGATAGGATTAAAGATGTGTGCCACCACTGCCTGACCCCCTATGTCTAATTTAATGGCTGGCTCTGTCCTCTGATCCCCAGGTAAGCTTTATTGGGGTACACAATATATCACCACACTTTTTTTTTTTCTGTGTAACAGCCCTGGCTGTCCTGGAACTCACTCTATAGACCAGGCTGGCTTCTAACTCCCAGAGATCCACCTGCCTCTGCCTCCTGAGTGCTGGGATTAAAGGTGTACACCACTGCTGCCCGGCCCAGAGCAACTTTCTTTAGTCTCATTTTTCAAGTCCCAAGCTCAGGTCTTTCTTCTTTCTATTTATTATCCTCAGTCAGAGGAGTAGCTGGGCTTGGACTAGCTGCCAGAAACATAGGTCTAAAGAAAAAGCACAAACAAACAAAAAACCCCAACAACCCAGAACAATTTGGAGATGCTAGTTTCCAAGTTCCCAATCCCTTCTTACCAGGTGGCAGCGACTGGCAGTAGCCAGGAGCAGGACCGTGGAAACTGCGGCATCTACAGAGATCGCTTTCCGATCTGACGTCGCTGTAGCAGGTAGGATAAAGGGAGCAAAGCCTAGCATTCCACCGGTAGCCAGGGAGGCAAAAGCAGAGCCGAGTCCCATCCTGTTTGACGCGACACTCTGTGACGGAGGCAGACAGACTGAGAAAGTGAGGCTGTGGGACCAGCCAGTGTCTGATTCCTGGGAGGTCTCAGGGCGGGCTGACACTAATCTCCAAGTCCCAGGAGATCAGTCCCACCCACCCAGCCATCCAGGACTCCGAGCAGCAGACCATGCTGAACAAGGACACCCCGGCGAAGTTCCCCCACACTCTGCCTGCCCCTTGTACCCTCTGCTCAAGTTAGAACACTGAGGCATGAACAGGAGGGGAGGGGTCTGTCCGGAAAGGAGATGAGGAAGAAACTGGACCAGGGAGAATTAATCCAGCTGCAACCCGCGGGAAATAGGGAGAGCTCGCTGTATCTTGGGCAAGCTGGTTAGCTAGTGAGCTGGGAGTCTGTGTACTGTTCCCAAGGAGCCCCGTTACCGGCCAGCTGCTACCTGTTGTAAGGCCAAGGGCGGTAAGCATTCTTGGGCGAAGGAATGTCCAGGCGGCTGGAAGAGTCAAGTTCTTAGGGAGCTGCTGTGGCTGGGTCCTGTTTGGAAACCCCAGCTGGACGTAGCTGGAGACCAGCGCTGATTCTATAGATGCAAAAGGGCAGCAGAGAAGAGGCGGCGAGGCCCCAGTGAGGCCCCCTTGGCCTTTCCGTACTCAGCTGGATGTCTCTGGGGACGCAAGCAGATGTCGTTTCCCAGAGCCTGCCTAGGTACACACAGGGTGCAGGACAGCCACGACTCCTGCTTAGCAGAGGTGCGTTCTGGTCCATGTCATCATCGCAAAGGTGCACATGTGTCCCCAGGCCTCCCACCTAAAGGCTGGTGTAGGACCTGTCTGCCCCCGCCCCCCAGAGTCTGTCCTCTCTCTGCCCACCTCGCTGCCCCCCCTCCTGTTCTTCTTTTCCTCTTCCTTACCCCCACTCCCCACCAGCCCCTCCACTCACCCCCTACTCCATTGTTTGGGTTCAGTTGCTGCCCAGAATTCCCTGCTGATGGTTTGAGTTCCTGCAAAGAGACAAGAGGAGAGAGATCTGAGGAGAGGAGAGCCTGGTCCCGAGTTCCTCCCAGCCCACCCCAGGGGCAGCCTGGCTATGCCGCTATGACTTAGTCTCTTAGAAACTTTTTTTAGGCTAGAGGCCAAATGTAAATATCTGGAGGGAGAAAAGGCCTTCAGAAGATGGGGGGACAAAGACACAATCCCAGGGACCCTGACAGGACCATCAGTCCCATCTGAAACCAGGAACCAGGCACACCCTGGGAGTCAACATGCTTTGCTTAGCTGCTTCCTGAATTTACCTGTCCCTGGGCCTCTAGGCTAATTGAGATGGCTGGGTCCAGAGCTCCCACAGGGAGGCAAGGGGCCTGTGAATCAACCCACTCTTTCCTCTCAAAATCTCATGTGCACAATGCGTCTCTAAACCAGGTGGCAGCACACACTTGCAATCCCAGCACCCAGGAGGCTGAAGCAGGACTTGTAGCAAGTTCAAGGTCAGCCTGGGCTACATAGTGTGTTCCAGACCAGCTTGGGCTACAGAATGAACGTTTATCTCAAAAAACAAACAAACAAACAACAACCACTCCCAAAATATAAATAATAAAACCAGAAGGAGACCAGGTATGGTGGCTCATGCCTGTAATCCCAGCACTTAAGATAATGAGGCAGGAACATCGTTTAAGCTCAAGAGTTCAAGACCAGCCTAGGCAACAAAGCACACACACACACACACACACACACACACACACACACTAAAAACAAGAAAAAAAAACTTGGTGGATCCATAAATACGAATATAATATAAACAGATAAGACTCAGAGAAAGCTACTGATAGGAATTTAGAGCTGGGAACTGCAATAGATTTGGAGTCGTAGATAAGTCAAGAATGATATCCATGCCTTCCTTGGAGGAAACATTACAGAATACAAGCCCAGGCTCTACCACTGCCTCCCAGACTTTCTCCCGTCTATGCCAATAAGCTTCCAGCCTGCAAAGGTTTTCTTTTCGGTTCATTATAAACTGCCAGTCTGGCCAGAAGAGCCTTTGTCCAAAGTGCAGCAGGTGCCACGGGACTTCGTAGGGTCTCAGACAAAAACATGGGCGTGTCCCGTCACCCTGGGCAGGAAGACTGGCTTCTTTGGGGGGTCTTGCAAGCTGGTTCCTTCCCTCCACCTGTCCTCTCGTCCCACACCTTGTGGTCCCTCGCAGTCTGAGGCTCTGGTTGTGGCCTCTGCAGATGTCCCCGGCCGGGGTCGTCATCCCAGTACTTACTGACTGGACTGTGGGGACAAACGTTGACTCCAACTCCAGCCGGAGAAGAGTCATGGCCAGGAGCAGCTGGGAGAGAGCTAGAGAGGCCATGGCTTGATGGAGCAGTCCCTAAAAGCCCTCCAGCTGTCCCATGATGCAAATTTCCCCCTGCCCCCCCCTCCCCCCCGCCCCGAGCTGGCAGGGCTGGCACAGGAGGAAGGGAAGGAAAGGGTAGAGAGATCCAGGCTGAAGTGACAGAGCAATCACCACAGCCTGCGATGCAGTCAAATATGTTTCCAGGTCACTGGGCCACCTGGACCCCACATGGCTCTGTGAGAGGAGTGTGCCTGGATTCCCCTGGGCTCTAGACCAAGGAGGAGGGGATACAGTGTGGTGGTAATCTAATTGTACTGAAATATTATTTTGATTGTATGTTAATAAATAAAGTTGCTCGGGGGTCAGAGCTATTAGAGCCATAGCAAGAGTGTGGCGGTGGTGGCACACCTTTAATCCCATAGATCTCTGTGTGTTCAGGGATACAGCCAGCATTGGAGACATATGCCTTTAAGACCTGGAGGCTGTACATTCAGACAGTGACGAGGCAGTCATGTGTTTGGGTTTGCAACCAATGAGAAGGCAGAACAACATACTATAAAAAAAAACGAACAGACAGGAAGTAGGTCTCTTTTCGCGAAGCTGGGACAGCAGGAGGAAGGGTGAGATTTTAGCTCTGACCTCTCGGCTTTCTCCTTTACATTGTTTCTGTGTTTCTTATTTAATAAGACGGTTAGTTACATCTACAATACAGATGCCAGGTCACAAGAAACAATGGGTCACGGAGCCAGGTTCAGGCATTGGTCCACGGGAGCTAGGACACTTGGATCATTTTTGGAAGTCCTCCCGGAAGCTGGATCATTGATCCAAAGCCAAGGTTAGAAAAGAATATAAGGGGTTGGGGATTTAGCTCAGTGGTAGAGCGCTTGCCTAGCAAGTGCAAGGCCCTGGGTTCGGTCCTCAGCTCTGGGGGGGAAAAAAGAATATAAAAGGGGGCAGTGATGGGCGGTGGTGGCGCGCACCTTTAATCCCAGCACTCGGGAGGCAGAGGCAGGCAGATCTCTGTGAGTTCGAGGCCAGCCTGGTCTACAGAATGAGCTCCAAGACAGCCAGGGCTGTGACACAGAGAAACCTTGTCTGGAAAATGGGGGAGGGTTACGTACAGTGAGATGACTCAGAGGGTAAAGGTGCTTGCCGCCAAGCTCAACAACCTGAATTGGTCCCTGGAACCCACATGGAAGAAAAGAGAGAACCAACTCCTCTTCCATCAAAGACCCTGAATCAGTTCCCTGTGCTGGTACATCAGAATACTTCAGGCTGGGTAATCTGTAGCAAACAGAAATCTATACGGCCCACTGTGCTGGGTCCCGGGAAGTCCAAGGCTGAGGGAGTGCATCTTCTGATGGGCTTTTGAATGTGGCAGGGCATGGAGTGTTATAAGAGGGCATCCTGAGAGGCCGGCGAGCCAGAAGGCCAAAATCTTTTCTTTTTGAGATAGGGTCTTACTCTGGCTGTCCTGGAACTCACTATGTGGACCAGGCTGTCCTTGAACTTAGAGACCATGCCAGCTTCCGACTCACAGAGATCTACCTGCATCTGCCTCCTGGCGCTGCGATTAAAGGCTGTTGACAAAGAATTAAAACATTTGGGGCTGGGGAGACGGATCAGTGGTTAAGATCACTGGCTGTTCTTCAGGAGGCTCCAGGGTTTGTGTCCCAGTATCCCACACGGCAGCTCACATTCATCCGTACTCTCGTCCCAGAGGGTCTGCTGCCCTCTTCTGGCCTTTTCAGGCACTACAAGCATGGGGTGTACAGGCAAACCACACATACACACATAAAATGAAAAATGAAGAAATCTTTAAAAAATTAAAACATTTGAGAAATGTGTGATTTAGAGACATAAGAAAAGCCAATTGGGGGCTGGAGACATGGCTCAGAGGTTAAGAGCACTGCTTGTTCTTCCAAAGGTCCTGAGTTCAATTCCCATCAACCACATGGTGGCTCACAACCATCTGTAGTGAGATCTGGCGCCCTCTTCTGGCCTGCAGGAGTGTGTGCAGACAGAACATTGTATACATAATTAATAAATAAATAAATCTTAAAAAAAAAAAAGAAAGAAATGCCAATTGACTCCCAGTAACTTCACAGCGGAGAACAGCTCTGGGCACAAAAGGGGAAGAAGAGATGGCGAGCAGCTGTAGTAAACAAGCTACAAGCTCTGCTGAACGACATATGGCAGATGGATGACACCATTAACTCCTGGCGCTGGATATCTGGATGTTGAGTATCTCTGACCACACGCTATAGCTAATATGGAGGATGATAAAGAGAGGTGAGGAGCCTTTCTATTTACAGTTCACATTCACAGATCTGAATCATCCTTTGATTTTTTTCCCCTAACATGTAAGCTTTTGTTTTGTTTTTTAAAGATTTATTTATTATGTGTACAGTGTTCTGCTTGCATGTATCCCTTCAGGCCAGAAGAGGGCATCAGATCCTCTGGGACCAGAAGAGAGACCTCATTATAGATGGTTGTGAGCCACCATGTGGTTGCCGGGAATTGAACTCAGAACCTCTGGAAGAACAGCTAGTACTCTTAATCTCTGAGCCATCTCTCCAGCCCTAAAAGGTACATATATATATAAAGGTACATATATATATAAAGGTACATATATATATAAAGGTATATATATATAGTTAGGACACAGACAGAGTGATGCATTTGTTTCATGATGACATTTTCATCCATATTTATCCTGACATTTTGTCTGTATTCATCTCTACACTCCATTGACCCACCCCTCACCTTCTTGCTAGTCACCCTCTTCCTCACAAGTAGTCCCCCTTCTGATTTCATGTCATATATATTCTGACTTTTTTTGTTTTGAGACAGGGTCTTACTGGATAGCCTGACTAGCCTAGAATTCCCTACATGAATCAGGCTGTCTTTGAACTCATGGAGATAGCCTGCCTCTGCCTCCTGAGTAAAGGGATTACTCCACCATGCACAGTATGACATGATATGTGTGTGTGTTTAAATCCTCTCTTCCTCTCTAAAGCTCTCTCCATCCTCTTTCATATCCTGTTTTTAATTTCATGTCCTACACACACTCGCACACACACACACACACACACACCTAGATTCTGCACACAAGAGAAAAACATACACTATTTGTCATTCCGAGCCTGGCTTATTTTGCAGGGCGACCCCCAGCTCCATCTACTTTTCATGTGTCGCAATTTCATTCTGTACATGTACCACATTTTATTTGTCCCAGATGGTCTTGTAGGTTGGTTCTGGTTTTTAAGCTATAGTAAATAATGCAACAAAAATATGGGCATGCAAGTTTCCCTGTGGTATGTTGACACAGAATCCTCCAGGTATAGGGATTCAAGGATGTGACAGCTGGGTCATATGGTAGTTCCATTTTTCATGTTTCGGGGGAGCATCTCCATACTGATTTCCATAGTAGCTGCACCAACGGCAGCTGATCTAAAGCCATGGTTCTCCACCTTCCTAACGCTGTGACCCTTTAATACAGTTCCTCATGTTGTGGTGACCCCCCAACCATCACATTATTTTCGTCGCTACTTCATAACTGTAATAATTGCTGCTATTATGAATCGTAATGTAAATATCTGTGTTTTCAGATGGCCTTAGGTGACCTTTGAGAAGGGTCCGTCAACCCCAAGCAGTCGCAACTCACAGGTTGAGAACTGACGCACTGCAGGCATTTGAAAAGCTTCCGCACAGGAAAGAGACAATCGAGTGAAGAGACAGCGGAGTGTGGGGGGTACATCTTGGTCAGCTGTATACTAGTCTGGAGATGAACCCCTAGAATCCATAAAGAATTCCAGCTGGGCCCAGCGGTGTGTGCTTGTAATCTCAGCACTTGGGAGGAAGAGGATAGAGGATTACCACGAGGTTGAGACCAGCTCCCTGGATTTCTGGTCTATTATGAAAGGTTACATATAACTGAAGGTCAGCCAGATGGAAAACATACACAGCAAAAGGCATGTGAAAATGGGCTTATTTCAATGCTTTATCTGGGCATGCCCCGCTCCCTCTACCTCCACATGGACACCAATCCAGAGGCACTCTGGACTTCTCAGCTTTGAAATGTGTATGGAAGCTCCATGACACATGCATGATTGACTATTTTTGTTTGGTTGTTTGAGAGAGGGTTTTCTGGCTATCCTGGAATTCACTCTGTAGACCACGTTGGACTTGAACACAGAGATCTGCCAGCCTCTGCCTCCCAAGTGCTGGGATTAACGGCGTGAGCCACCACCTCCTGACCAGGCAGGATTGATTATTATTCACGAATCCCCAACTCTGCTCTCCTAGTTGGGTGGGGAGGAGGGTTGACATTTCCAAGCTTCTAATTACAGAGCTGGTTCCCCTGGTAACCTGCCCATCTTGAGGGCAGGAGCTACCCAGGAGCTGTATCTGTCATCTGAATAGCATATAAAAGGACGTTCACCACTATGGGGATGCCTAGGGTTTTAGGGGCTATGTGCCAGAGAACTAGGTAGATACCAATAAAGTGTGTGTGTGTGTGTGTGTGTGTGTGTGTGTGTGTGTGTGTGTGTGTGTGTCTCTCGTGCGTGCATGCATGCATGCATATGATGTCATGGGGAACAATATTTCTAGGCCAAGGGCATCCCAGAGACAGGGAAGTAGTGGTAGCTAGAGCTGGCTATGAGGCACTGACTTTAATTGCCTTAAAAAAAAAAAAAGCCGAGCAGCAATGATGCACGCCTTTAATCCCAGCACTTGGGAGGCAGAGGCAGGCGGATCTCTGTGAGTTCAAGGTCAGCCTGGGCTACAGAGTGAGTTCTAGGAAAGGTGCAAAGCTACACAGAGAAACCCTATCTCAAAAAACAAAAACAAACAAATAAAAAAGATTATTCCTAAACCATTCCAGGCTTGATTTTCTAAAGGGAAAGTCTTGACTGCCAGGCCACACATTTTAAAGGGCTGTGCCTGTCGAGAGAGCTTAGAAATCAGCTTTTCCAATCAGTGCTTGACTAGACTTGATTTTCTGGTGGCTTTTTGTGTCGATTCCTTTGCTTGCTTGCTATTTTGTTCATTTGTTTTTGAGGCAGGAGCTGACTCAGTAGCCCAGGCTGACCTTGAACTTGTGACTGAGCCTCCTGTTTGACTTCCCAAATTCTGGGGTTACAGGAATGCACCACCATGTCTGGCTTCCCTGTACCTTCTGAGGGCTCCCCAGGACAACCTGACAGATTATACAGGAGTCAAGGCATTCAGATTTATCATCTGTCGGGGCATGGTAGCGCACCTCTCTTATCCCAGCACTTGGGAGGCAAAGGCAGGTGGATCTCTGTGAGTTGGAGGTCAGCCTGGTCTACATGGCTTTGTTCTATGCTTATCAGAGCATGTAGTCATGTATGCTGTTCTAACACTAGGTGGCGCTCCAAACCCAGGTTTGTACCAATTTTGCTGTAGCCTTAGAACCTAAAAAAAAAAAAAAAAGAAAGAAAGAAAGAAAAAAGAAAAAGAAAGAAATTTGCCAGGTGGTGGTGGTGCATGTCTCTAAACCCCGCACTCAAGAGGCAGAGGCAGGTGGATCTCTGTGAGTTCGAAGCCAGCCTGGTCTACAAAGTGAGTTCCAGAACAGCCAGGACTGTTACACAGAGAAACCCTGCCTCAAAAAACCAAAAAAGAAAAAAAGGAAAAAGAAAAGAAAAAAAAAAAGAAAAAGAAAATTGATGGGCGGTAGGTGTGGACTCCAGGTAAATGGGTAGTTGTCTGTCACTCTGCAGGCAACCCTGAATGAACTCATTCTTCTCATCACGATAGACTTGCATATGCCATTCTATGCGTGGCTGGCATCACCCCAATTTGGAGGCAGACATTTCCCCAGGTAATACACAAAACTGTTTATTACCTGCCCCTGCCCCTAACTTATTTACTTTTTAGAGGGACTGTATACTTTCTTACATTACAGTTTTGAGTTGCCGTTTAATGGGCACTTGATTGCTTCTGTCTTCCGGAGTTATAGACGCGGTTCGCTGCCATGCTGTAGGAAAAACTGTTTTTCCCACCCTCTCAACAATCAACACTTCTGACATCAGGACAGGATGTTCTCCCCCCAACGTCAACAGGCGTTCATTTCTGCACCAGATTCTGTAGCAGACACTGGTGGAGTCTCTTCTAAATCCGTTCACTTCTGACCCGATCTGCCCGAAGATACCTTTGGACCCCCAGGGCTCACCCACAAGGCTGCTGTCCTCTCCTGGTGCCAATCTCGGGCCCCAGGTTGTTTTGCTCATGTCTTTGACCCACGAGCTGCCCAAGATTCCCATGATATTTTCCTTGGATTCAATTGATTTGCTGGAGATGTTCATACGACTCAGAGAAGCACTTGATTTCCTTTTATCCGTGTATTGGCGGTTTGCACAATCAAGAGACGCAGGAGGCAAGCGATGTGGGGAGGCATTCGGAGCCCCCCTTTTCCCTTAACTATACCAACTTCAGGACCTCCGCATACAGCAATCTAGACGCTCCCCAAACCCAGCCCTTTCGGGTTTTAGAGGAAACTTCATGAAGCAGACATGATTGATTGTATCTTTGGCCATCAGTGATGAACCTGTACCGCCCCCCCTTCCTGGAGGCTGAGGGTAGAAGCCAAAAGCTCCACCTCTCTACCATGTCTTCATCCTTCTGGTGACCAGCCCTTATCCCGATGCTATCTGGGGTTCCTCAGCTACCAGATTTCCCATCAGAGAGACATTTCACAATGTCACAGGGTCTCTTTCACTTTTGCAATATGTCCCCACCCCCCAGTTATTTCCTAATATATCATTCCAAAGTGAGTATGAATGAGTATGAATATTGCTTTGGCACTTGCTGATGTCGGCGATGTGTATTTCTTTATTCTCTTGTGATTCATCTTATCTCGATGAACACGCACTGAGGGCCTCTTGAATACCAGACACTGTGCAAGGTCCAGGTGTATCCAGATGTGGCTCTCCCCACAGATAAGAAGGGTGAATGAGGCATGCATGAGATGCTGTGGGAGCACAGTGGGACAAGTCTAGGTGATGTGGAGCGGGAACCGAGACGCACATGTTTTCTTGGAGTTCTTGAAAAGCTGAGATGGGGTGGTTGAGTTTGAGGTTAGTCAGGGATATATAGCGAAACCATGTTGATTTTATTTATTTGTCTTCAAGTTTGGGCTACGTGTGGTGACCCATGCCTTTAATCCCAGCACTCAGGAGTCAGAGGCAGGTGGATCTCTGAGTTCAAGGCCAGTCTGGTCTACAGAGAGAATAAAGTTCCAGGACAGTCAGAGCTACACAGAGAAACCTTATCTCAAAGAACAACAAAGTTTTGTGGAGGAAAAGGAACAAGATGGGCCTTGTAATTTGAAGGCTGGACAGAGTTAATCGGGCATAAAAGAATGCATTCGACATACAGTCAGCGCTGTCTGGGAATATCGAATAATCCTGTATTCCAGGGAGATTGGGAGTGTGTGTGTGTGTGTGTGTGTGTGTGTGTGTGTGTGTGTGTGTGTGTGTGAAAGAAAAACTCCTAAGAGCAGGGGGAATTGCAAGTAGCGGAGGAAGCAAGCAGGAGTGGGAGGAACCAGCTGCAGGGGAGATTCTGGAAAGTGACAATCAGATTTAGGGTCAAAGAGGAACCCGGGGCACAGCTTTACCTGGAGTTCTGGGTTGGTACCTGGACTGGGGGACTGAAAAGTGGGCAGAAGGCACCTCGACAAGAGTTTCGAGCACTTTAGTTTGGCTTTGTCATTCTTTTCCTGCACACCTGATAACAATTTAAAAATAATTTAAAGGGCTCTGGGGCAGGGGGGAGGGGGAGAGGGGAAAGGTGAAGCAGGGGGATGGCACTTTCCAAACCAGCCGGGGCCACAGACCAAGACCCTATCTCAAAAAAGCAACAATCTTGTAACAATTCAAGAATATGTCAGGTTTCTCTCCACCCTCATTTCTCCCAGCAATCTTACTGTGTAGCGTAGACAGGCCTCAAGCTCATGGCAACCCTCCTGTCTCAACCTTGTGGGCACTGGGATTACGGGAACAAACCAACATCTCTGGCTTTCCAGATCTCTTCTTAATGGAATGAGCTTGCTCTCTTGTTTTTTAGCTTTACAAATAAAGTGATAGATTGTTCACAATGCCTTTGCCTCATGACTCCGCTATTCCCTCCCCTCAGCAGTAGAATCTAACCAGGCATTGGGGCTCACGGCTGTAACCCCAGCACTCAATTTCTAAGAGTTCCAGGCCAGCCTGGGCTACAGAGAGAGACCCTGTCTTTAAGAAAAATCAAGACCAGGAGCCAGAGAGATGTCTCAGTGGTTAAGGGCATGCTCTACTCTTCCAGAGTACCCGAGTTCAATTCCCAGTACCCACATTGGGTGGCTCACAATCTCCTGTAAGTTTAGCTCCAGGTAGAGCTGTCCTCTCTGGCCTCTGCAGACAGACACACAGACATATAATAAAAAAAATGAAAGTCAGCCATAAAAAAAACCCAACAAACCAACAAACCAAGATCACAAAGGAAAAGGGTGCTGGGATCTCTTCCTCCTCACCAGGGCTGGCTTTGTGGTCTCTTTTGCCTGAGGAATGACGCAGGAGCAATGTTGTATAGTCCTTTTCTTTTAATTAATTATTTCAGTGCTGGGGAGTGAACCCAGGACCTTGGACTCGCTGCAGAGGTGCTTGGTGCTGAGCCAATGCCCAGCCCTGACTTCTAAGTGGAAGTTTTCAAAGGGTCAGTTCTATTGAGGTATGACAGATAACAGTGTGTATATTTAAAGTGTGTAATATCATGCATCCTTGTGAAATGATTATGATTTATCAAATAAGACTGGAAGAACTGTTCCACTTAGTCCAATTCAAATGGCTGACCCACAGGCTTACAAGCAAATGTAACAGGTGCCAGGGAGGGATTTTAGGTTATTAAGTTTTGAGGGATTTGTTTTATTGTTATAAAACCCTTTCATTCCTTTATCTTTCTTTCTTTTTTTTTTTTTTTTTTTTTTTTTTTTTTTTTTTTTTTTTTTGGTTTTTTCGAGACAGGGTTTCTCTGCATAGTTTTGCGCCTTTCCTGGAGCTCACTTGGTAGCCCAGGCTGGCCTCGAACTCACAGAGATCCGCCTGCCTCTGCCTCCCGAGTGCTGGGATTAAAGGCGTGCGCCACCACCGCCCGGCTCTTTCTTTTTCTTAAGAGTCTGACGCTGTGGCCTGGCTTAGCCTGGAGCTACATAGCTCAGGATGGTCTTTAACTTATGGTGATCCTCCTGCTGTAGCTTTCTTAGTAGAGGAATAAGCCACCATGCTCAGCTGTCAATTGCTTATCTTTTAAAGTAGGTGTTTTGAGCCGGGCGGTGGTGGCGCACGCCTTTAATCCCAGCACTCGGGAGGCAGAGCCAGGCGGATCTCTGTGAGTTCGAGGCCAGCCTGGGCTACCAAGTGAGTCCCAGGAAAGGCGCAAAGCTACACAGAGAAACCCTGTCTCGAAAAACCAAAAAAAAAAAAAAAAAAAAAAAAAAAAAAAAAAGTAGGTGTTTTGTTTTGTTGTGTGTGTGTGTGTGTGTGTGTGTGTGTGTTTTTGCCGTGTTTTATTGAGACAGGGTCTCTCTATGTAGCCCCAGCTGACCTTGTATTCGTGATCCTTCTGCTTCAGCCTACTGACTGTTGCATTATAGATATGTACTACTATACCAGACTTATAGTGTATTTTCTTGTAGTTTTTTATCTGATAAAAATTTAAGATTTTATTTTTAATTAAGTGTGTGTGTGTGTGTGTGTGTGTGTGTGTGTGTGTGTGTATACATGAGTGTAGGTACCTGCAGAGGCTAGAAGTATCAGATCCCCTGAAACCGGGGCTACAGGAGGTTATGAGCCATCTGAAGTAGGCACTGGTAATTGAACTTAGGTCCTCGGCAAGAGCAGTAATGCTCTTAACCTCTGGAGAGCAATCTCTCCAGCCCTCATTCATAATTTAAATAGTTATCTTTGTATCCTATATTCTAGATTACTCACCAAAATGCTAACGTTAACACCTGGAGAATGTCAGAGTATTAATTCGAAGTCCTTTCCAATTATGGTCCCAATTCCTGTATTTAAGGTGGTTCTCTGACGAAGAAAGTATATCTCACGCTCACGGGGAGTGGAGCGAGGACAAGGATGGAGAGACTCTGTGCTGGCTCTTCACAGGGCGCAGTAGTAACTCACTGCTGACCGAGTACCACTTTACTTTCTATCTCTCTATAGTCTTTGGTGCTGTTTGCAGCTGGCACAAGGTTGCTACTCGAGGACACGGGCAGGAATCATGAAATCCCTACCTTTATACATTGTTTCAGATTCCTAGTCTTATTTTCTAAGAGTAAAGCCAGTCCAAATTTGCGTTCTGATTAAGCAAGCTAAATAGCCTTGGCCCCAGCACCAACATTTCAGAGCTTTACTTTGTAGCTATTTGCATTGGTAATCTTGGGGCTTCAATGACTGCCCTGGCTTTTCCAGGAATCCCAGAGGAAAGTAGCAAAATTTCCTGCCCTCCTGCTCCACTTACTTTTGTCTTTACTGGCACCATTGACTTCCACCCAAACCAAAGGACCACTGAGCCAACCCTCTCAAAGGTCCATGAGGTTGAAAATGAACACAGAAAAGTAAGCCAAATGACGGTGGCTCCATGTGACTCCACCTGCGGGACTGACATTAGATGGGAGTAGGGCTTGGAATCAGAAATAAGAAGAGTCACCCCAGGGCTGATGGTTCCTCATCTGAAAGGTCTGTGGCTTGGGCTCCATTTGGGTGCAGCTCCAGTGGGGAGGAAGACGGGGAGGATGGGCATCAATGGCTTCTTTGTTCATAACATGCAGCTGCTCAGTCACTCTCCGCACTTCAAAAAAAGCTGAAAACCAAACCGTTCTGTACACAACTTTGAGATCGGTTGTTAAAATTCCATTTGCTTATTATTGTGTATATGTATGGTGCGTGTGTGTGTGCGCACAGTTAGGATAACTTTTGGGAGTGGATTCTCTCCTTCTCCCGCGTGGGTTCAGGTCATCAGGCTTGCGTGGTAAATGCCTCTACCAGCTGAGCCATCTGCCTGCCTGCCATCACTTTGAACACTCTTATTTTAACAGCCAGCCTCACCAGTAATGCTTCTAAGAAATGATTGCTCATCTTTCAAACAAACTGGTGAGTATGTGGGTCTAAATAAGTTCCTGTATCTGTGGCTTTCACACCGAGACTGATTTGGGGGACCCCCTTCCTGGGGCTCTGGGCAGGTGTTAAGATTGTTATAAACCATCAAGAACCATCGTCAATGTTAAATGCCCTTATTACAAGTGTTCCTGGTGTTCAGTTTCCCTGTAAATAAGCTAGAATTTTACAAGATAGGGTAGCTTGACCCCCTGACTGAGAACTATTAGATTCCTGCCTGGTACCCCAGATGCTTCAGGGAAGGACAAACAGCCAGGTGGCCAGCTGACTGCCCTCAGACTAGCCCTTGAAGAAGCCACATGGCAACCTAGCTGCTTGCTGTTAAGTACAGCTTTCCCTCCTGAAGGCAGAACTCAGGCACAACTGTTTCAAACAGTTCCTGTTGGATGTTTCTGTCCTCGGAAGTCTTGGTGAAATCTAGATGATCCCGCACCCACCACCCAGGACAGGAGGAGCATCTCCCCTTGTGGCCTAGCAGAGGGACTTCCGTGACTGGTGCCAGACAATGCCACGGCGAGTGTGACCACAGTCCTCCGTTTCCATGAAGGGCTATTGCATAAATGCCACTCTTCTCGCTGTCCGGTTCCCGGTGGGAGCCGGCTGGGAGTAGTCGTTCTGTGCTACACCACTGCTGTTCCGATGTGAGGCCCAGTACCAGGGTCCTCTCACGATCTCTTTTCCGGCCTACCTCTGATCTTTGCCATAGAGGGGGCTGGCTGTGGAGACAGCCACGCTGGTGGTAGCTGAGGTAGTGGCAATGGAGAGAAGAGGGGGCTGAAGAGTGCCAGAGGGCGTTAGGTTGAGAGCCGAGAACTGAGGGAGATGGGAAGCCTCGTTGGGCGTGTATGCACACTTACAATCCCTGTATGCACTCCTGTATGCACTCAGGAGTCTGGGGCAGTAATGTGAGTGTGAGGTCACATAATAAGACCCCAGGCTAGCCTAAGCTACATGGTGGAAACACCACCACCACCACCCCACACACACCCACACCCACACAGAGCTATAAATAGCCACAGAGGACAAACTGCCGACCCTGGTCCCTGGAAAAGTCCCAGAGAGCTATCAGAGATTAAAGGCCAAAGGTCTCAGATATCGTGGGCCCCAAAAGCTAAAATGCCCAACCTTGTTCAGGGCTGGGGAAATCTTCAAATACCTTAAACATGAAAACTGCTTTTTTTTTTTTTTTTTTTTTAAAAAAAAAAGGCTTTAATGGCTAGGAACCCCAACTCTTTAGACCTGCACCAAGGCTCAACATTTGTAATCGTACAGCTAAAGGTCATAGTACCCAGGGTTCCCGGCATGAAAGCAGTAACAAAGACTATTGCCTGCTGTTGCTCTCGGTCTTCTACTAGGGCTCGCTGCTGCTGAGTCAGGAAAGGCGCCGAGGGCGACCTTTCCTATGCCCAGGCTTCTCCTCCCTTGCCTGGGATTCCCACCTGGGTAAAGGGGCCCCGACCGACCGGTTGATTGCTGACAATATCAACCTGGGCCTCTGCCGTCCCCTGAACCGTCACATTGCCTGCCTTTGATTTGGATGATTACTCACAGTACTGTTTGTTCCATGTCTGGGGAAACAAAGCTGGCCCTAACATGGTTGGGAAGCCGGTGGACATGGCCACTAAGAGAACACGGTTCCCATCTTCCTCCATCGACACGAGAAGCAGCAGGTGCTAGTCGATGTCGACTCTCGGCGTACCCCACACACGGTGGAACAGGGGGTATAAATGACCACCCACTCAGAGGTTCCTAGACATTCTTATGTAGGACGACTATTGAAAACTAAAAGCAAAGGGGAAAAAAAACCAAGTAGGCTAAATCCTACTTGAGGTTTAGTACAGCCAAGGACTTTTTTCCCCCTCCCCAAAACAGGGTTTCTCTGTGTAGCCCTGGCTGTCCTGCAACTTGCTATGTAGACTAGGCTGACCTTGAACTCAGAGATTCACGTACCTCTGCTTCCTGAGTGCTGGGATTAAAGGCGTGAGCCACCAAATTTCATTTTTAAGGAGCCATAAAGGGCTTAATGCCTGTTGGACGCTTTCCTAATCTCCTCTTCTACAAGCCTTAGCCTTGATTAGGAGCTGGTTTACAGGGTTTGGCAATGGCACTTGGTGACAGAGCGTTTGCCTAATATGTGAGAGGCCGAGGGTGTGATATCGACCGCTGCAAAACAATTAGACCTATCCTTTTCTTCTAACTCCGTATCATAGTAACTTGTATGATCCAGTGGTAAATTATTCAACTCAAAGTGGAAGTCTTACCACAAATTGAGTAATTTGGAGGCAAAAATATGACTTTTCTTTTGCTCTGTTCTGTACAATGGGAACAACTCTCTGGCCCCTGGTTGCTAGGGTGGACTAGTGATGCCCACTTGTTTCGAGAATTGGTGGTGGTATGTGTGGGAGGGTAGGTACCAGGGCTGAACCCAGAGCCTCCTGCATTTGAAGCTAAGTGCTGTATCCCAGGCAAGGACTATAAAACTTATGAGACATTATTTTTTATTACTGTATTATTATTTTGGTGCTGGGGTTAATAGTAAACCCAGGGCTTCATGCATATGAAACACTCATGCTTCACCACTGGCTTAGACCTCAGGCCCTAATTTTATTTCATTTATTTAAATTAACTTTTTTTTTTTTTTTTTTTAAATAAGGGCTCACATTGTAGCTCAGGCTGGCCCCAAACTTACAGCAATTCTTCTGTGTTGGTTTCCCAAATGCTGGGATTGCAAGTATGAGCCACAACATCTGATCTTATTTATTTTTTTCCTTTTATTTTATTTTACAATACCATTCAGTTCTACATATCGGCCACGGGTTCCCCTGTTCTCTCCCCTCCCACACACCCTCCTCTTACCCCAGCCCACCCACCCCCCATTCCCATCTCCTCCAGGGCAAAGCCTCCCCCGAGGATTGCGCTGATCTTATTTTTATTTAAAAACGAGAATAAAGCCATCACAAACTTCCATGGAAAGATTTTGTTCATTTCTATGACTTCAATAACTTTTATTGGTGTTATTAACTATATTAGTTCTTTAACTTCCTAGCTATTTTTACTTATCTGACAACATTCTTCCTTCTGACTAAATAAAACAGAAGCTACAAGAATTAAGTTCTTTTCAGGTGATATCACAAAGATAACATTTTTTTTTAGTGTGAGTTGATATTTTCTAAGATTACCATTCTCGAGGGTAATATGTTTGATTTTGAGGGCTCCAGATGGAGATGTCCACCTGGTGGAAGTGAGGCGCTAGGCTCAGTCTCCATCCTGGTGGAGGGGGATGGGGGAGAAGAGAGAGACATGGGCAGGAAGGTCAAAGAGGTAAAGTTCAGTGGCCGAGGTGGCAGGCAAAGGAAGCAATAATAAACCACACTCACTGCTGTGGCACCCTGGGAAGAGGAACAGCCAGGCCAGTAGAAGACAGTCCCTGCTCACTCTGGGCTGCTTTGATCATAAAAGCCTCCTTGAGTGAGATTCAGGAAAGAGGAGACAGGAGAGTGGTTACTTCCAAAGGCAATTTTGTTGAACACTTTTCTCTTTCTAGGCATTTTCTATGTGCGGGGGAAGCTGACCCAACCCTATGATTCATAGGACTCAGGAAGTCCTATCTTACGTGTGCCTGGTTTTAATGTAACCACCTTAAGCCACATCATTTCACATGACTGGTGTAATAACTGAAGGGAGAGCATCTTTCCCCAGATGAGTTGGTTTCATCGGAGACGTTAAATGACATAGTTTTATTGGATTTCAGAGGTGAATAGGATTTTAGCGTCAGTCTAACGCCTTCTTTTATAAATGGAGAACGGAAGGTATAGCAAGATGGTTCAAAGGGGAAAGGCGCTTGCTGCCAAGGCTGCCGACCTAAGTTAGATTTCTCGGGACCCACACGGTGGCAAAAGGAACCCAACTGTGGAAAGTTGTCCTGACTTCCCCAGGCCCACTACCCCCAACAAAACATTATTAAAACCAAAAACCAAAACCAAAACCGAAAACTGGGGCAGAGTAAAATGGAACTGTTGAGGATCCCTCAGACAACAAGATGTCAAAGTGCCAACCAAGTTCTCTATCGTTTCTGTTTAAGATGTCCTTGGGAGCTATAATTGATTCTAAGTTGCAACAGCCTTCTGCAAAGGAGAGGCCCAAGCTTGCCTTTACAAGCTGCAGGGCTGGAGAGTTGGCTCAAGAGCCGAGAGCACTTACTGCTAAGCTGAGGACCAGACTTTCTCCTCAGCACCCAAGTCCTGAAGCTCACAACGGCCTGTAATTCCAGCTCAGGGAGATCGGATGCCTCTGGCCTCCTCGGGCACCTATACTCATACACGCATACATAATTAACGAATACACACATAATTAAAGGTAACAAAGAAGTCTTTACAAAATTCAAAGTTGCTCTTTAAAACATAGTTACTAAATTGCTTTTGAGGTAGGAGGACCATGAGTTTGGCTAAAGTGATCCTCCTGCCTCAGCTTTCCAGCAAGCTGAAATTTTAAGTGTGCATCTGCACATTCAGCTCTGGGGAAAAAAAATAGTTGGGTGGTGGTGGCACACAACTTTAATCCCAACACTCAGGAGGCAGAGGCAGGTGGATCTCTGTGAGTATAAGGCCAGCCTGGTCTACAGAGCAAGTTCCAGGGCGGCCAGGGCTACACGGAGAAACCCTGTCTCAAAAACACCCGCCCCCCCAAAAAAAAGCCACATTGAATTTGCTTCCTTATGAAGTAACAATGCAGTTTATGTAGTAATATTAGCTTGCACCCATGCTACTTTTTTAAACATTAATTTTTATTTTATGTGTACTAGTGGGTGTTTGTCTGTATGCATGTCTGTGTACCATGTGCATGCAGTGCTCTTGGAGGCCTGAAGAGGGCATCAGATCCTCTGGAACTGGCACTGCCATGTGGGTGCTAGGAATTCAGTCAGGCCCTCTGGAAGAAAAGCCAATGCTTTTAAATGCTGAGCCATCTCTCCAGCCCTATCATATCACTTTTTAATGGTTTTCCAAAGTAATTAAAATATGTTAAGTATGAAGTTTGTATTTCTGGTGGAATAGTACAAGGCTTATATTTAAAAACCATTTGATGGCAAGATCCCTTTCTTACTAGAAGAAATATACAGAAAAGATTTTATCTTGGCTTAACAACTACTTTATATGCATCAGTTCATTAAGAATTGTACACTTAAGAGCTGGGTGTGGCGGCTCACACCTACCATCCTAGCACTTAAGAGACTGATAATATTTGAGGTTAGTCTGGGCTGTATTATGAGTTCCCAGCTAGCTGGGACTACATTATGAGACCCTGTCTCAAAAACAACCCCACCCATTCACACTCCCTAGACTTTAGAAAGGAGGCTGCAACTAAAAATTGGGCTTGGCATATCTTAGGTCCTAATAAGTGAATGACTCTAAGGCTTATAAAAGGAAATTTCAAATTAATTGCCCTCATTCCAGGAACTAGGGAGCCAGGCAAACTCACTGAGGTAGTCATTTTAATAGGACTACATTTCTCCCCACTCCCCCGGTCCCCCCAGACAGGGTTTCTCTGTGAAACAGTCATGCCTGTCCTGGAACTCACTCTGTAGACCAGGCTGGCCTCGAACTCACAGAGATTCACCTGCCTTTGCCTCCCAAGTGCTGGGATTAAAAGGCCTGTGCCACCATCGTCCAGCAATAGCACTATATTTCTAACTGGGTTGACCATTTCCAACCAAATAAGTGTCTCTGGAGAGGTAATGTAATCTGAATTTCTTTTTGCTGGTACTGGGGACACACAACTCCTGGTTTTGTGCTAGGGGAAGTGGGGAAAATACCTCTCATCTCAATGTTAATGGGTTGGCGATAATCTATGCATGTTGTCGGCAGGTAGGGCACGCAATAAAAAGTAGCAATTATTATTACACATTTCCTATTATTAGATACATAGTAACCACTGATGACTCGTTCTTTCTGCAATGCACTGGGATCTAGTTGTGTGAAAACACTCCTCGCAAACACAGTTAAGGCCTCGTCGAGATTGAGAGATCAATGGTTTTATGGGAGATCGAGGAGATTTAAGCAATTGGAATTTGCACCGGATTGAACCAGTGGAATTGGACGACGCAGTCCAAGGTTCATAGGCCACACCGATCTGAGGGGGACGGACTCCGATGGCTTTTCACGTCCCTTTATTGGACCGCTCCCAGTCTCCCGTTCTCCCGGCACCATCAATCCAGGGCTCCCGAGGCTCCAGGAGCTCGAGGCCCGCCGGGGCAGGAACCTGGCTCCGCCCTTGCTCCCGAACTCCCGCGTGCACACTCACCCAGACCACAAGGCTATTAAGGGAACCCCACTCAGCCTCCCCGCGGGTCCTAGACCAGAGAGCAGAGCAAAGGCTGCTGGGAAGCCGACCCTTCACCTCGCCTCTGACTGCAGTTCACCTATTTTGACTCTAGCAAATGAATCGACGAAGACCGCGGGGGGGGCGGGACTTGGCGGTGGCCAGCCCGTGCCGATTGGATGGGGGCGGCGCTAGGGGCGGGCCGTGCGAAGGGTGGCGTCCCTACCCGAGTGGGCGGGAGCCGCGGGGGTCTGCGCTTGCGCGCCGGGCCGGCTACGCGTGCGCGGTGGGCGGAGCGCGCCTCTGCCTTCTTTACCAGCCCAGGCTTTTCCCGTCCCTGCACAGTGCCCGTGCGCTGCCCGCGTTTCATCGCCCGGTCGCGGAGGGTCGCTGCCGCTGCGGAGTGGGCGTTCGGTTTTCGGGCCGTCATGGCTGGCTACGAATACGTGAGCCCGGAGCAGCTGGCCGGCTTTGACAAGTACAAGGTAGAGCGGGCGAGCGGGCCGGCCGGCGGGCGGGCTGGCTGGCTGGCGAGCGAGCGGGCGGGCGGGCGAGCGGGCGGGCGGCCGCCCCTCTCCCCCTCGCCCTGGCCGCGCCCTGGCGGCTGAGGGGCCGGCGCGGTCCGTGTCACCTTGTGCCTGCCGCGTGGCGCGCCCGGCGGGCGTTGTTGCGGGGATCCTAGCGGGGGCTCGCGGTCGGGGAGCGTGGGATCCTCCTAGGCCCGCCGCCCGGTCTCCGCACCCCGCGGGAGAATGCCTTTTTCCTTAGGGCACCCGAAGAGAACGAGAGAATTCCTTTCTCCCCTTTTTCCTATTACTTGTCACTGCTGTGCTTTCTCAGCCTCGTCCAGAGAGGGTGTCTGTTCCCTTCTTGTGCCCTTCTCGTGGTCTTCGTTTGAATGAACTTCCCATCTGCCTGTCAGTGCTTACAACTTCGGGAGGTCGGGATGGTCCTCTGGGGGATGCTCAGGGAGGGGAAGTGACTTCTCCAGGCCTTCGTGCAGATGCGCTCCACCCTGCCTCTGGAAGGAGGCTTCCCCTGTGGCTCGTGGCGCTGGCGCTGCTGGTCGAGACACATTGTGCGCTAGAAGGAACTGGGTAGTGCAAAGAGCGCGCGGGCTTTCGAGCACATAGAAACCCGATGCCAAAGTCAAGTTTCTGTTTGGCTTTGGGCGAGTCGTTGAAAACCCCACTATTAGGTTCTTAGCCCAAGTGTGAGTTTCTGTCATGCTTAGTGGATTGTAAAGGGTTGGAAAGAGCCTGGCACGTAATAATCCCCCCAGGAAATGATGGTTTCCCACCCAGATTTAGTACTCCCACCAGGGAACTACTGGCCATCTAGTCGTCTTAGCCTGAAATAATGGGCCTTTAGTGTTTCATCTTTGGTAAGCCTTTCCTGAGAGCAGTCTGTTCCTTTATGAAATTAATGTGCCTGTCGAATAGAATAGAATGTCCGAATGATGAGGAGGCATGGTCAAAGCACAGTGCTACACTGCACAGTTGGCATCCAGCAAACATTGGTGCAATGAATGAATATCTGGGGGAGGGTGTCTTAATTTTGTTTAACTAGAATATAAAAAAAAAAAAAAAAAAAAAAAACTCCGAGGGGCTCTAGAAGGCCCTAGGATATCCCTCTTTGAAGCAGCATTGGACCGTACCGTTCTGAATTGAGGTGGTGACTTGTCTTAACACTGTAACAGGGAAGAAGTCCCAGAACCTAACGTGGATCAGGGCCTTACAGCTTGTGTTCAACTATTAATACCTCTTGTTGTGTCGTCAGCCTCCCCGCCTCCCCTTTAATATATATGTTGCATTCTGTAAAGATTGACAGTTAAAATGTTTTCTTTTTCCTAGAGCCTGACAATTAGAGCAAGTTTTTATAAAAGAGCAGTTGAAGTTTAGTGAACCTTGTTTTCCTTACAGCCTTTTCTAGGTTTATGTTTTCCGCTAGACAGGAAAAGTCCTACTTTTTATCAGACATTTCAATGTGGTTTTCTGTGGGGATCCCCTCCGCCCTTATCTGATTCAGTTCCTGTGTCTGGCAGCAGGTTTCCTACCATCCTGGAAAACAAAGGTCAGTTTAGCTAGCGCCCCAGTGTTAATTCACTAAAATAGCTTGTTTATGTTATTTTAATTACAGTGAGGCTTTTTTTGGGGGGTGGACGGAACACATCCAAAGTCAAATACAAAGTTATTTAACATTCTTGTAGTAGAAGAAGGTTCTTTGCTCAATACTATACCACATTCCTATCTAAAGAAAGAATCAGAGGTGTCCAAAGAAAAGGAATCTGTGTGGTCAGTTTTGTTGGCTTGTGAATTAATACACAGAGATCTTTTCTTTCTCATTGTGTGGTCTTCAGAGAGCGCGTGCTTTATGGCTTCATGAATTGAAACACCACCCCCAAATGTGCCGTCAACACACTTAAAGAGGTTTTTATCCTCCAGTGTGACCTTTTATAATACAGCAAAAAGATACAGAGGGGAAAAAAATGATACTCCCCGAACAGCTGGTGGAAAAAATTACTTTTGAACCAATTTAATGTCTTTGTCGTCCCTGGAGGTACATCTGAGAGCGACTTGTGGAAACCTGGCGTGTGCACAGCGTGGCCGCCGAGAGGGGGGTGTTCACAGAGCGGTAGTTAGGTTTCTGTAGGAAGAAAGGGATGGTTGTGGGTACAGAAGAAAGCCTGGCGTGGATTCTGTTTTGTATGCTCTCGTAACACTTGTGTCCCCTGGCGGAGTGTTGAACACAGCCCTGTTCGGTACTTAGTTTGAGAATGAGTTGACTGTCTGCCCTCTGTGTTAGGACGGGAGCTCTAGGTAGGCAGAGCTCATAGCTGTCAGGTTCAACATGATTCGTGTCTCCACAGCATCCTGAGCCAAAGAGATGCCCAGTAAATACTGAAGGAATGGAAATGGAAAGAATAGTAGGTATTGTAAGTGTGGTAAAAGGAGCAGTACACGTGGGTACCGGAAGGCTTCTTTTGAATTTTCGCTTTGAATATGAGGGTGCCAATTTAGAAGTTCTGCTCCCTTGCTTCATGGCGACCTCAGACAGTTGTGTTGAAGAAGTCCACCTTCGTGAGGTTTATCATTCCTTTCCTCTACTCACTGTTTTTCCCCTTTCCTTGCTCCTGCTACACAGATACTCACTGTCGAGGGACTCTGTACTTCCATGGGTTAAACTGTTGTGATTTGCTTAGTCAGACCTAGGGAAGGCGCAGTTTTAATTTATAGTGCTGCGCCTGGTGTCACATTGTATCCTTTTGCTTTAGAGGGGAAACGAGCTAAGTACCTTGTTTAGTTTCCAGAGGAGAATTGCAGGAATTGTTTTCTGCTGTTGGTAGTTAATTTACGTGGCTCATGACAACTACCTGGTACAGGGACTGTAGTTACTGTGAATTTGTTACTATACTATTACAATTAAGAAGTTGGAAAGAGAAACGGTATTTGCATCTTGATAGCAAAGCCAGAGAACCAGAATCCAAACTGGCCTTTGGTCTTACAGTGGGCCATACAGTGTAATTTTATTCATTTGGCAAGCATTTATGGGAGATCTGCTTATCAGGCACAGCACTGGGGTTGCAAAATTAAGCTAAGTTGAAATTTCTGACTTCAAAGAGCCCAGTTGGGCGGCCTAGGGACGGGGTAAACAAGCCTTTATAAACAGCGAGTACAGGTCGTAAGTTCCAGGTGCCGTGGAAAAGGGTAGGAGGCACCACACACCGGTAGAGATGAGAGGTAGGGATGAGAGCGGATGTTAGACCTGAGGAAGACTTCACAGGTGATGGAGGTGAGGGCAAGG
This sequence comes from Peromyscus leucopus, assembly GCF_004664715.2. NCBI lineage: Eukaryota > Metazoa > Chordata > Mammalia > Rodentia > Cricetidae > Peromyscus > Peromyscus leucopus. Next base: position 35,189,727 of record NC_051081.1, read on the forward strand.
CCGGTCCAGAAAGATGAAAACTGAGTAGAGAGAATGCGGAAGGGAAAAGGCAGCCTGTCGGATGAGAGCCATGCGTTGAGAGACGGGCCTGAGAGATTTTCTGAGAACCACAAAGTGTGTGTTTGAGTCTAATGGCGGCGTGGCAGGTGAAACTGGCGAGGAAGGCAGGCTCCTGGCAGAGTGGGAGTAATTTTGTTCTGTGGGTTGGTGTCTGTGGCCCACATTTATTGGGTATCAGAATCACTTGGTGTGGGGGTGATTCTGATGCCAATAAATAAATACATCCCCACCTAAGAAATGTTGAAGGTCTGACTATTATGGCAATGGGGACCGAAAAGAGGGACTAGAGATTGTCTGTGTGTGTCAGTGTCCCAGTGTGCCTTAAGCTCCTGATCTCTTGCCTCGGTATCCGGAGTCCTGAGATGACAGGTCTGCGTCACCATGTCCCCCAAGAGAGCAGAGACCCGCCTTCCTTCCTTCCTTCCTTCCTTCCTTCCTTCCTTCCTCCCTTCCTTCCTTCCTTCCTTCCCTTTTTTCCTCCTCGACAGTCTTGATCTGTAGCCCAGCGAACCTCCAACTGCTGATCTCCCTGCCTCAGCCTGCCTAGGACTAGGATTTCGGGCATGAGCTACCACACCTAGCAAGGGCGAGGAGAGTCTAAAAAGAGGTCACAACCGGTAAGCCCAAACTGAATTTATCCAGCAGATACATTTAATTTGGCCCTTACTTTGTTTTAAAAAATCATTCTTTCCCATAAAAGTTCAGATTTCCAGATGCTCTTGAAAAATCAGAATCTTGGGCAACACTGTCCTTGAACTTCCTCTTTTGGTTCAGGCCCCGTGCCTAACTTCTTTTAAAAAAGGTATATGGCTGGGCGTGATTGCACCAGAGAGGCAGAGGCAGGTGGGTCCCCGTGAGTTAGAGACCAACCAAGGATACACAGTGAGACTCTATCTGAAAACAGGGGATGGGCGGAGAAATATGGCTGGGTGAGGAGGCACGTGCTTCTATGAGCCTGACATCTCTGAGGAGGTGACAGAATATCAAGGACAGTTCCAGATACACAGCAAGTTTCAGGCCATCCTGGGCACTGTGAGGCAGAGTCTCCAACAACAAAATGGAAAAACCTCCAGAAATCATGAATGAATAATAGAGCACTCGCTCTCCAGTTTACCGTTCCCCACTGGCCCACGTATCTCATGTAGGTCTTCTTTGTTCATTTGTCCTTTCCATCCCTGCTCTAAGACTGACAGAACGTGGTAACTGAGCGGGTAGCTGGGGGTGTTATTGGGGGGAGGGTAGGGGCAGATAAAAGGTAAGGAGGAGCCAGGGATGATTCAGGATCTGGTAGGTAGGTGGACGGTGGAGGAAGGTAGCTGTTGTGTGAGGCAGGACTTTGTGAAGCACTGTATTGTAATGCTTTAAAATTCTTTCTTAAAATGCCTTTGTTACTGTTTTTGTGTGGAATGGGGTCTCTCGTAGACCAATGTGGTTTCAAAGTCTAATGTAGCTGAGGATGCCCTGGAACACCTGGTCTTCCTCCCTGTCCCTCCCAAGTGCTGTGACAACAGGTTCTGTGACTCTATAGTAAACTAAGGTAGGGCATACTTTGTTGGATGGGGACACATGAATAAGTATAGTGTAACACAAATCGCTAAACAGTCTTATTAATAGACAACCCGGAGCCAGATATTGGGGTGAACGCTGAAATGTCAGAGAAGCAGAACAGCCAGCCACTAGCTTACCTCTATGAAATCCTCAGCCTCAGGAGAGCGAGTTCCTGTTTCCTCATGCCTTATACACCTTTCTGTGTCCTGCCATATTACTTCCCGGGAGGATTAAAGGCATCTGTCACCACTGCCTGGTTCTGTTTCTCTCATGTAGCCCAGTGTGGCCAAGAGCTCACAGAAATCCAGATGGATCTCTGCCTCCTGAGTGATAGGATTAAAGGTGTGTGCCACCACTGCCTGACCTCTGTGTCTAATTTAGTGACTGGCTCTGTCCTCTGATCCCCAGGTAAGCTTTATTGGGGTGCACAATATATCACCACAGTATAGTTTATGGATTTAGAATTAAAACAAAACTAATTGTTCTAAAGAACTCGCAAGCTGGGCATCGTAGCACATGCCTATAATCTCAGCACTCCGAGGCTGAAACAGGCAGAATACCAAGAATTTGAGGCCAGCCCAGGCTACATAGCAAGACCTCGTCCCAAAAGATCAAAAGGAAACAAAGCACCAGCTATCGTTTGTGAACGAGCTGTCCTCTGTTAAAGACAGTTTCTGTAATTTCAAAGACTAGCATGCTTCCCGAGTCTCAGTAGAAATAGTATGAGGAATTACTGATGTTTTGATTTTTGATTGTATTTGGACTGCACACTGCCTGTGGTGTTATCTCACATGTAAATATGGCAATGCCTAGATGTCAAATGTTACTCAGGAACAACCCATCATCAGTGGCACCTCAGTTGCCTTGATGAGATCATTCCTAGCACGTACATTAATAAGCCTTGGAAATACTCTAGGGATTTTAGGAAAAGGTAGGCAGTTGCCAGGTGTGATGAGGCATACATGTAATTCCAGGTGTGATGAGGCATACATGTAATTCCAGCACTGAGGAGGCTGAGGCTGGAATTCAGAGCCACCCGGGCAACAAGGCAAGACCATATCTCAAATTCACTCCTTCCTTTTCCTCCTTCCTCTATCTCGCCTTCCTTCTTTCCCTTTCTAAGCCTCCTGAAGAATCGTATCCTGAAGGACAAAAGGCGAGTGGATGGGGGAGTTCTGCCTGGTTCAGGGAGAGGCTCAGTAGTCCAGGGAGAAGGTCACTCCCCCGCTGGTGCTGTGGAGGAAACACTCAAGGACCCTCCTTCCACTTACAGTGCAGTGGATTGAGATCTGACACCAGACAGTTGGATCTAGAGTTTGTGTTCTTCTTGCTGCCTCTTCAACCTAGGAGTGGAGTATAAGCTATTCCTTGTTGGTACAAGCTGTATAAGGTTGGAATACTAGCCTGTAGTAATAAGCATAATCGGATACGTGTCTAATGGTTTGCAGATGAGAAAATGTGCAACGGAAACCAAAGTGCCATAGGTGGGCTATGAGTGCATTTAGTTGACTCCTGTGGATCCCTTATGTGCAGGGATGTAGTCCAGGACATTCAGTGGATACCTCAGCCCTGAGGCAACACAGAACTTTGTCATGGAATTTTGCTACAGAGCCATGCAAACCTATGGTAAAGTTTAATTTGTAACTTAGGCACAGCAAGAGGTTAATAACAGTAACAGTATACTCTAATAAAAATTCCATTAACATGGTTTCTCTTGATCTCTGTCAAAATACTCACTCTAGATCACACTTCTTGTGCTCATGTGACATACAGTGCCTAGTGGTGAGCTGAGTGAAATGAGTGACCCGAGTTGGGGATATGATTTTGAACATAATGTGATCTCACAATAATCGATCTCTAAACCTTGGTCCCTACTGAATGACTAATGGGTGGCAGTCTGTATGGCATGGATGTGCTGAATGAAGGGACAGTCCACATCCCCACCTCATGGGGCAGGAAGAGGATTTCTTCGACACTCTGAACAGCATTAAAATTTAAAACTTATGAATTGTTTATTTCTGGAGTTTTGCATTTAATATTTCCTGTGGTTGACTGAAGATGTAGAAAGTGAAACTGTGGATAAAGAGGGACATTTCACTCACAGCTCTAAGAATGAGAATGATTTTTATTAAATAGTAGGGGTCTAATATTTCAGCAAGAAGTACACATTCTATTTGTGGTCTTTAACAGGCATTCCGAACTCTCTAGCTTTTCTCTTCTGTGAAATTTGATAGTTCTTACTTCACAGAACCATTTTCAAAGTTGAATGAGTTAATATTTGCCAAGGGCCTGGTATAGAGTGTTAAGTGTATGAAAACGTGAACCTGCCATTCACGTTTCCCTGCTTGTAACATTAAGTGGCATATAACATACAAACACATCCCACTAATCTCACCCTGAGGTTATACCAAGTAATATTTATGTACTACCATGCATAGCTTTCTTATGTGGGTGCTGGGAATCTAACTCAGGGCCTTGTGTGCTTTATAAACTGAAGTATCTTCCCAGCTCCAGGACAGACATATTGAAGCATGGGGATCTCGGTTAAGAGCCCAGCTTGGGGTACATGCTACCTTTTCTCAAAAACCCAGGATCCCAAGTCCCAAGCTACACACAAACCTTGGTGTTTTTTGTCAACTTGACCCAATACTAGAGTTATCTAGGAAGAGGGAGGCTCAGTTGGAGAAATGGCTCCATCTCATTGGCCTGTAGGCAAAAATCTCTGGGACAGTTTCTTGATGAATGATGGATATGGAAGGGCCCAGCCTATCTCCCAAGTGCTGGAATTATAGAGATGTGTCAAAGCATCCTCTGGTTTGGTAGTCTTTCTCAGATTTCTTCCTGTTTTTCTATACATAACACAACAGGCAGAATAAGTATTTTTCCTCAAATACAACTCTCCTATGTAAGAATCTGCAGGGACCTTATGCATTTATTATCATATGCTTGATATCCAGATCCTCAACAATTATTTCCGTTCCCTTACTGAGGTGGACCTGCTTGTCGTCACGGCTCGCCCATCTCCTGGCTGTAATTCTCCAATCTGCTCTGACTTGTTAGCAGACGTAAATGGCAATGCTCACTGAAATGAGACCTCAATACTCTTTGAGTCATGTTGTCTGTGGGTGTAGTTCTTAGAGCCTCATAGTCATGAAGACACTGTAAGAAACTTAGTTTCTATTCAGGGTTCATACCCCTCCCCCAAATGCATTTGAAGTTTAGACTTAATGTTTTTGCATGTTTGTTGTGGCACAGTGCTTTCTTGCATTTAGCAGGCTTTAAATGGATATTTGATGTTTATTAAAACTGTGTTTGCCTTTTGCTTGCAATGTGATGTTTAGCATCACCCCCAGGAGGTGTCTGTGTGGCCACTAAGCTCTTACTAATAGTTTTTCCTTCAGTGAGGAGTCAAGTCTGTGCTTAGTTTCCCTTCAAAAAGGTTTGTTAAAAAGGCAGATTCTGGTGCACACCTTTATCACCTCCCCAACTCCCCCCCCACACTCTAGGGGCAGAGGCAGGTGGATCTCTTGAGTTCAAGGCCAGCCTGGTCTACAGAGTTCCAGACAGCCATGGATACACAGGATCCTTTCTCCAAAAACAAGTAAACAGACAAACAAACAAACAAACAAACAAAAAGGGCAGATTGGGTGGTCCCACTCTTGGGGGCCTTGATGCTGTGGATCTGGTTAGGGCCAATAATTTGTGTTCAGTTTGAGACCCACACTTTGAGAACTACCCTGCATCAAAGAAATATTAATTGTATCACAAGAAAAGGATGTGAAGGAGACATTATCTTACTGTAATATGCATACATTAGCTCTCAAACATCAAGTAGCTGTGGTTTTTCTTTTTTTTTTTTTTCTTTGTAGTAGTGAAGGTCAGATCCAGAGATCTGTCCACACTAGGCAAGTCCTCTGCTGCTGAGCTGTATCCCTAAGTCTTTTTTTTTTTTTTTTTTTTTTTTTTTTGAGATAGAGTCTTGCTATGTAGCCCAGGCTGGCCTTTTACTAGAGTTGTGTCTTCCTCTTCTTTCCTCCCGAGTACTGAGAATGTGCAACCAGGCTTCAGCATGTCTGTTCTCAGGCTGGGAAGAGAGTTGATAAAGTGCGTGAAGACCTGAGTTGGGAGTCCTAGTTCTCATATAAGAAGGCTAGGCATGGTGGCACAGGCTTGTAAACCCAGGATTGAAGAGGCAGAGATAGATGGTCCCTGGGGCTCACTGGTTAGCCATCTTGGCCTAGTCAGTGAGCCAGGTTCCTGTAAGAGAACACCACTCTCTCTCAAAACAAAAAGGTGGGTGGCTTCTGAGACAGAGTGCCAGAGGGTGACCTCTGGCCTTCACATTTATAGTACATCTTAGAAAAGAGGGACATCCGTCATCCTTGCTGTGCTCCGTTGGTTAGAAGCAAGCCACAGGTTCTACCTACCCTCAGGGAAGCAGAATGAGCCATCGAGGAGACACAAGGGAGCCACTCACGGGGAATCACCGTGAGATGCATGTACCATACACTGGGAGAGAAGAGTCTCTGGGAGAGCTTGTAATTATAGTGTAACGAATCTAGGACAGCGCTTCTCAACCTCCCTAATGCTGCGACCCTTTAATACAGTTCCTCATGTGGTGACCCCCAACCCTAAAATTGCCACTTCCTAACTGTGATTTTTCTATTGCTATGAATTGTAGTGTAAGTATCTGATATGCAGGATGTCTGATATGCGACCCTAGTGGAAGGGTCGTCCGCTCCAAAGGGGTTGTAACTACAGGTTGAGAACCACTGGTCTAGGAGTTTATGGTTGTGTCAAGACGGCATAGTCTGCCTTACAACAACGCCATCAGTTTCACTGGAGTGTTGTAAGATGACTTCATCTTACTGGACTCGGGATGTATACCTTAGACCTTCCCATTTATTACCTGTGCTGGTCGGATTTTATAGCCTCTTTATCTGTAGGATGGGGACAGGTAGTCGTTACCTTAGTCTCTTTTCCTGTTGCTAGGATAAAACACTCTTGACCAAAGCAACTTAAAGGACAAAGGATTGATTTTCCCTCCCAGCTGATGGCAGGGAGGCCAAGGCAGCTGGGGTTGGCAGCAGCTGCCCACATCAGATCCAGGAGAAGAGGGATGGATGCTTCTGCTGCTCAGCTGCTGCTCTCCATTCTACCGTCCAGGGTCCCCTGCCCAGGGGGGCAGGGATGGCGGGTCCCACCTTAGTTAACATAATCCGCACATGCTCAGAGGCCCATCTCCCAGGTGATTCTAGAGTCTGTCAAATGGCAATTAATACTCTCATATAGACTTTATAATATTAAGGGGGGAGCTGATAAAATTGTCCTTTGAACACAAAACATAAGACAAGTACAGTATGGTACTGTTAACAGGGGACCGGTTAGGGCAGCTTCCCGTGATGATGTTAAAACTTTGCTGTGGAGGGGGCTGGAAAGATGGCTCAGTGGTTAAGGGCGGAGGACCCAGGTTCAGTTCCCAGCATCCACTTGGTTGGCTCCTAACCACATGTAACTCCAGTTCCAGGGGGTCCCATGCCCCTCTGCCAGTACCTGCACCATGTATACACACACACACACACACACACACACACACACACACACTGGAGCACCTGCACCTGACCTGGGTGTTGGGACCCAGACTCTTGTCCTCTGCAAGAGCAGTACATACTCTTAACCACTGGTCATCTCTCCAGCTCATGGCTTCTCTTTTGAGCCTCATACATGTCGTGGACCCTGTGGTCTAGCTTCTCTTGCTTGATACTGTGTTGTGTACATTGACTACCTTCTCACCTTCAGGGGCACAGTTGGTCTGACCACTCTGACTAGGTAATGGGGGATAGGTCACATCTTCTTTGGTTTCCCAGAGATGCCATAGGAATTGTTATGCAGTAGGTGGCCTTAACATAAATTTGTTTTCTCACAGTTCTAGAGGCTAGAAAACCAAGGTCCTGGCAGGGCCACACCCTCTCTTAAAAATGCTAGGGGAAAATCCCTCTGCCTCAGCCTCCGGTGGCTCTTGGTATTTTTGGTGTGTGGCAGCCTTTCCAGGCTTGGCTCTTCTCCCCATAGTGCCTCCCTCCCTTCTGTTGGCCTGCCTGCCTGCTCTCTCCCACAGCACAGTTTACGTCATTCATAGCTTGTCTCATCTTGCCTCGTGATGTGTACCGTGCTCTCCCTTACGACCTAGCTCATGTTAGACTACAGACTCACTGAGCTCACCAGACACTGGTTTTCTTCACTATTCTCCCGCCAGTGATGTAGCACAGCCTCTGTCAGAGAGCACAGGTATTCGTAAATGTTGTAGCCTACGGATGGGGGAAGAGGGCATTATGCTTTGTTTTCCGACTCCAATTGAAATATTAAAACAGCTTTTGGTTTAGGCTCTTTGGGCAAACATTGCTTAGAGTAACTGTGGATTTCACCCAGACTATGAAAGTCTCTTACATAATTGCTTTAGATGACATTACAGAGTTCTGTATCCAGATAAAAATGGTGAGATCTAATGCAATAGTCATCCCGAGGAAGTGGCCTAGAAGTTTTACCTCAATTGGCATTTTTCTAAGACCTAAGGAATGGTGTTATTAGCATGACTAGAATTACATGCTGAGAGTTTGGGAGGCACCCTTAACTTTCTAGGGCAATTTCATCTAGATGTTAAAAATAAAGCTATCAGGGAAGTGTAGCAAATGAGTTGAGTCTAGCAAGATAAAGTGTCAATGGCCAGTGTAGTCTTAGGCTTTGCCTGTGACGGCTAGCTGCATACTAGTATAGAGCAGGGTGGCCCAGTGGCCTGTGTGGGACAGTCCTGAGGGGCCAGGTGACTGAAGGTATCTGGAGCCTGGGTGTAGATTGTTGCCAGAGGACATAAATTGTCTGAGGAGTCTGCCTTGTCGAGGACCGGAGGCTTCTGGTCCTGTTTCCTTCCCACTCAGCATCACTTGAGTTTCCTTTTGCCCTTGGTCAACCACTGAGGAGCCACAAAAGGCATATGTGTGGGAACAGATGAGGGCAAGTTGCTGTGATCGGGAAGGCTATTGCCAGGTGTTGAGAGGCCTGCTAGTTAGGCCTCCTCTGCTTAACTTGGTAGAGCAGATTGAAACACAGGGTTGAGATGCTGGGGTGGAGGATTTTTTAGTGTATGAAAAGTTGCTTAGCATCAGACTGTCTTCTTTCGGGAAGGGTGAGGGTTTTGGTCCTTGGTAACCGGAAGTACTTAAAGGGCCAGGTCATCCAGACTGCTCAGTTGTGGATCACACATGCCCTATAGACTGTGAAGCCAAAGCAAGCCATGCTAGACGTTCCCTGGATGAGTTGCTAGGGCCACATTCTCTGGGGTGAACCAGAACATCGCAGTGCAAAGTCAAAGTGTACTCAACAAACACGAGCTAACACCTCTGTCGGGTTAGTTAGCACCTTTAGTCTGTGTACTGGCTTTCTCCGCATCGTGAAGCTGTCATTGCCACCTTACTCCTTGTGACTCACGGGACGGTGAAGATTGGTTTACATGATGTGTGGCCTTCGGAAAGCATGGCTCTAGGTGGAGAGCTGAGTGTCTGTTAGGGCTGTCGTTTGCTGAAGCGCACACTGATCTCCTTGCTGTAGTATACTTGAGCTCACTGACTGCTATTGAATGTCAAATTAGGATCCCAGAGGGTAAAATGGCCCTTTTGTATTTATTTTATATTCTTAACTTATTCTGGGCTTCTGGAGTAGAGGTTTAAAGTGTCAGACATAAAAAGAGATTTTTTTCACACTGAAATGCCATCTATTAAAGATTTTCTTTTGAGATGGCGGTGGTGGCACATGCCTTAATCCCAGCACTCTGGTGGCAGAGGCAGGCAGATCTCCGAGTTTGAGGCCAGCCTGGTCTATAGACCGAGTTCCAGGACAGCCAGGGCTACACAGAGAAACCCTGTCTCAAAATAACAACAACAACAAACAAACAAAACAAAACAAAACCTTTTTTATTTAATTCAAAATTATGGAGAGTCGATGAACCAGACTCTTTGAATAAATGGAGTTTCGGACATGGCGCTCATTAGATGCTCACGTTGTGCCTTAAACTGTTTCCTCCTCACTTGAACTTCTTCCAGCTCTGGTTTGCAGCAGATGGGCTAGAAATGGGTGTTTTTCCAGTTTTTCTGGCCCCCGGCTCCATGCCATGGTCTGGGTACACTGTGTTAAGTGGAGGCCAGGGCACTCCCATTGAGTCATCTCTGCTGTAGACTACGTTCAGGCACCTAGGGCCGGAGGGCCAGGTGAGCTGCCAGTGCCGGTGCCTCCTTTCTGTGGAGCTCCCATGCGGTGACGTCTGATGCATTGTGTGTGTCTGTGTGTGTGCAGGTGCTTGTGTGGAGGTGCGAGGACAACTTCCGGGAGTGGTTCCCTCCTTCCACCATGTGGTCCCTTGGATGAGCTTGGGTTGTCAGTCTTGGCTGCAAATGCCTTTTCCTGCGGAGCCATCTTGTTGGCATTTTGGGGTTCTTTTGATACATGGTTATCACTATGTAGCCCAGGCTGACCTGGAACTCATCATCCTGCTTCAGTGTCAGTGATGGGATCAAAGCTTGCATCACTCTATCTGGCTCTTTCTAGTTTTATGTCTCTTCTCCCCTCTGCCTAGAAGAGGCCATCCTGCATTTTGTGTGTGTGTGTGTAAATTATTAGCATAACTTGTACATATTTACATATAATTATCTGCTAAAATTTCTTTGCCATTCTCCCCCCCCCCATTTCTTGCTAAATATTTCAGTTGTAATTGGGGTATAATATAACTCACCTACCGTACAACCCTAACTTTTGTGTTCGTTCATTTATACAATCTGCTTTTCTACTGGGAAAAGTTTGTCACCCCTTTGGTGCCCAGCACCTGTAGTAATAATAGCAAAGTCTAACATTGCCCTCACTATGTGTCACATACCACATCCTGTGATTGCCCTCTGAGAGAAGGGCTGTCACATTCAGTGCACAGGTGAGTGGGACAGAAAGGTCACTCAGAGTTGTCCAGTAAGAGTCTTAATGGTGTGTGTGAGGGGGAACAGATAGACCCCTGTAGATTAAGAGGGATGTAGGAGATTGAGAAAGTGCCTGGTCTGTGTTTAATGTATACAATATGCATATTACATATCCTGTATAATAACTGTAACAACTGAAAACGTGTACACATATATTTCCTTTTCTTTTCTCTTTCTTTTCTTTTCTCTTTCTCTTCTCTTCTCTTCCCCTCCCCTCCCCTCCCCTCCCCTCCCCTTCTCTTCAGAATGTTCCCTCAGTGCCAGTGCCTAAACTCAGTGCTTTATCACTCAGCTCTATCCCTGCTCAGTGATGTGACTGTCTTTACTGAAACACTGTAACATTATAAAGTTGATTTGAAAGACCCCCAGGGGAGATCTTCCTTCAGGAGAGACCCCAAACCCAAGGAACACACCGAAACCACAGATCAGATGCAAAAGCAAGAGGGTTTATTTAGACCAGGTACCCGGGGCGAAGTCTCTAGGAGGACTTGCTTCCTAGGGCAAGGGGGACTTTTTATGGGATCCCAGGGGCAGAGGCGCGGTTATAGAAGCGAGAAGCATAGTTACAGGGTTCCTATTGGTTGTTTCAAAGAAGGCCAGGGTGAACTTGGGGTCGGATGTGTGTGGCTGACTTGGCCTTGCCCAGGGTATAGTGGGTGTTTTTCCAGCCCAGCTGCTTATTCCTCAAGGCCAGGGGGCCAGTCATAAAATATCCTGATTTGACTCAACTGTTTTTCTCCCAAGGCCGCCGACCATAGTTATCTCTCTCCCAAGGCCGGATGGCTAGCCAGCCACAGCTGTGAACTCCTGTTTTTCTGATTCCTTTAGAATGGCGCTTCTTAGGCTAAGTTATTGGGGGGGGGAGCATTTCATCGGCCCAACGCCCCAGGTCCTCATAATGGAGTGGGGGTCTTTCAGATTGAGAGGCAAGGATGAGTTACTGATGATCCTGGCAGTTTGCACTTGGTGTATGTGAATGAAACAGCCACATTAGGATTAAGTCCATGCTTTGGGTTGGCCTGTGTACTTCCTCTGTGACCCTTCCCTCTTGTCATAAAGTAATACCTGACCACTTAACAGTTTTGTCCCATTGGATGGCTACTCTAGTGTTGTTGTCCAGAGGTTATAGGATACCAATAGATGTGCTCTCCAGGACTGTTTTGCACTATTGTTTTCCTTTAATAAATACTACTATATGTTTTAGTAATAAGGGTTAACTCTGAAATGTTTCATTTCTTAACAGTACAGTGCTCTGGATACCAACCCGCTCTCTCTGTATGTCATGCATCCATTTTGGAACGCTATAGTGAAGGTAAGATTATTAATGGCGTGCTTTTTTGTTTGAACAAATTGTGAGTGTTTTAACCCATCTCACAGAGTCTTATCGCTGCCACCCTCAGTTTATTCTTTGCAATTCTAGTTATTAGGTGGTCCACACAGAACTGTATCCTCAGCCTTCTTTTTACTTTCGGAAAATTTTGCTTTTAAATTTATTTATTAAATGTGAGTGTTTTGCCTACATGCATTTCTGTACCATGTGCATGCCTAGTGCCCTTGCAGGTAAGAAAAGGGCATCAGATGCCCTGGACCTGGAGTTAGAGATGGTTGTGAGCCACCATGTGGGTCCTGGGAATCGAACTCAGGTCCTCTGGAAGAACAAGTGCTCTTAACCACTAAGCCAGCTCTCCAGCCCCTTTTTGCTTTTAAAACAGGGACTTGCTGAGTTGATTTGGACTTGGAATCCTCCTGCCTCACTGTCCTGAGTAGCTGAGATTACAGACTGTGCTTGCAAGCCCAGCCAACAGTGTTCTTAGTAAGCTGTAACAGAGGTACCACCCTCTCACCCCTTTGGGGTATCTCCCTGTTGAAATCTAAATAATTACACTGTAATTGATCATCTTTATAAAAGGGCTTTGAAACCTTCTAAAATTAGCTGAATGCTATCATTATAGAAGTTTGTGCATTAAAGAATCATTTAAAGATAGGGGACAGGAGAAGAAAGAAATGTTCATCTACCAGCTGGAGTTATTGTTTTTATTTTAATATACCTAACACCTGCATATGATATTTCAAACTGATAGCGTTTTATGACCTAATTTTGTATGTTGTGATGTTTATTGAACAGAGCTTTCTTTACTTATTTTACAACTATTTTGAAAAAAACAACAACAGGTATTTCCTACTTGGCTGGCTCCCAATCTTATAACCTTCTCTGGCTTTCTGCTGGTTGTATTCAATTTCCTACTTCTGACATACTTCGATCCTGACTTTTATGCTTCAGGTAAGAATTTTATTATCTTAATACATAATTTTAAATGTTTTGAGTAGCAAAAATAAGGTGTGGTTAGTTAATTTCTGAATCTAAGGTGCTTATGTTTCTGAAAGTTTTGGGTGTTAAAATGTTATATTAAGATGCTGGAATTGTATATAAAACTAAGTTGTTTTTATATTATGTATATTCCGTTAAATTTTAGAAATATAGTAGTGCTAGGCAGTGGTGGTGCACACCTATAATCCCAGCACTTGGGAGGCAGAGGCAAGTGGATCTCTGTGAGTTCGAGGCCAGCCTGATCTACAGAGTGAGTTCCAGGTTAACTACACGGTAGAATCCTGTCTTGAAAAACAAAACAAAACAAAACAAGCAAAAAAGGAAAGAAAGAAAAGAAGTACAGTAGCATCCTACCTATTACGTTTAGATATGCCGTCTAAAAAGCAGCAAGGCTCTGGCAAATAATGAATAATTAGAAGCTGGGTGTCATGGTGCATGCTTATAATCCCAGCACTTTGTATGTGGGGGGGGGCAAGAGAGTCAGGATTTCGGGGTGAGCTTTAGTATATAGCATAAGTTCACAGACATTACAAAAAAAAAGATTTACATGTAGACAGAACTTTAGGGTTGTCAAACTGTCTAAGAATCAGTACTAAGTAGGGCCCACCAAGCCTACAATGCCAGGGATGACCCTCTCCTATCTCCAGTCATAGAAGAAAAATCACCTCTCTTCTTCAGGGAAAACGGTGTCGCCTTCCATCTGTTCATTTCTTTTCTTTACATGACTCCTGGTTTCCTCTGAAAATGGTCCTTAGTTGGGCCTTACTAGGTTTTTTGTTGTTTGTCTTTTTTTGTGTGTAATAGGGATTAAACTCAGGGCCTTACACATGCTAGGCATGTACTGTACCACTAAGCTTTAAATCCAGCTGAATTTTTCAAATTTTATTTTGAGGCAGGGTCTTACTAAGTTGCCCAGGCTGGCTTCCAACTTTCCATCCCTCTGCCTGAGCCTCTTGAGTAGCTGGAACTACAGGCCTGAGTCCTACTAACCTGGGACCTGCTAACTTTCACTATTAGTTCTGCATCAGAATACGTTGTGAAGTAACTTAACCTCTCATTAACAAGTAGCCCCATTTCTCACTGGCGGCAGGTGGGGTGGGGAGAGCTATTGTAATTAGACTATTAAAATCTTGGTTGCTTCCCTTTACAGCACCAGGTCACAAGCATGTACCTGACTGGGTTTGGATTGTCGTGGGCATCCTCAACTTTGTAGCCTACACTCTAGGTAAGAAACTGGCAAATGCTCATTTAGCCGTGGCTGGCATATCAGCAAGACTTCACTCATTAAATTATCATTTTATTCTATGCTTCACTCATTTTAACTAGGGTCTGTTAATGTCTTGTTCATTTATATTTTTGAATCTGTGAAAAGCAGCGTCACTGCTAGGGATTCAGAATAAAATAGGAATTGGCAGGCGACTGCTTGCAGGCCAAATCTGGATAGCTTCTATTTTTGGAAGTAAATAAGGTTTTGGTTGATGGTTTTTGTTGTGCGGTTTATTTTTGTTGTTCAGGAAATTTTCCCGAGCTCTTTAGTAATTTCCTGCATACACATCGTATGTCTAGGTTGTAGACATACACTCCTCAGCTTTCTCGGAGCCCCCTCCGCATCCTCCCTCTTCCCAACCTCATGTCCTCTTCGCTTCTTTACCCACTGAGCCCGGTTAGTGCTGCCATATGTCATGGGTGGAGTGAGCGCCATCGGGGCAGCCTGCCAAGAACCACACCCCTGACGAGAGTGGCCTCCCTTGGCACGGCTTTGCTGGAGCACAGCGGCCGGTGTGCCTTTCCTTATGTGCTCTCTGTGGCTGCCTTCCTGCAATAAAGGTGTGTTGAGGGGTTGCAGCCGAGTCTCACCATGGGTATGACCATGAAGCCGAAAATATCCATTATTGGGCCTTTACCACAGATTTACCAGCTCCTGGAGTAAGACACTATTTTGGCCTTAAGTTTGGCAAGGAATCCTGACCTGGATATTAAGACTGAGTTTATTCTTGTTTACTGTTACATCATACGTTTCTAGAACATTGCCTGGCACCCAGTATCAGTTCAACATTTGGTTTCAAATACATGTAAAATAGCAGACCTGAAGTTCAAGTTGTTTAAGTGTTTTCAAATACAAATAATTTGTTCTCGCAGAACCAGTATAATGTGGCACATTAGTGTTGATGTGGTTAGAGGTGAGAGCCGTAAAAGAGAAGAGATCAGTGAGGTCTCTAAGAGCCAGGGAAACCTTAGCTAAAGGTTACATGCTTGAGTAGAGGCTTTATACACTTGTTAGAAAAGGTGAGCAGGTTTTGAAGTGCTGCTAATGGAGTTGGTTGCTAAGGGCTGCCTGAGGACTAGGGAAAGATGGGGTGACCTGTGAGCTCTTGCTATCCGCAGCATTTCATATGAGCCTGCTAAGGCTCCATGTTCCGGTTATTTCAGGTCCACAGTTCTGCAAAGAGCCTCACTTGATACAAGCAGTTGGCTGCAGAGCTAGTCCTGAACTAACAGGAGGCAGTTTATAGTCTTTATTAAGTGTGACTGTACGAGCATTGCAGTTATTTGGCACAGTAGTAGTTTTGTTAGGGTTGAGCATGTCTTTCAGAATAATGGAGTGTCTTATAAATCACCACCATTCTGAGCAAAAAATGACATTCTGAAACATACTCAGACCTAACGTAGGGAGCTGGAATGAAGTTGCTGGAAAAATGCAGAAAATCTAATTAATATGTATTTTGTGTATTTGATGGTTTAACCATATGAGTTGCACAGAAATTAGAAAATCGTTAAGCCAGTGAATAAGAGAAAGATTTATTTATTTTTATTTTAAAGCTGTTTCAGCTACATAGGAGCAGAAAAGAATCCCAGCCCCGTGTGCCCCACCCCCGCCCCGCTTCATCTCCCCTTCCCTCTCTGTGAGAACACTGCTGCTCTCCTGGTACCCAGGCTGGAAACTTGGGCACCTGTCTTCCTGGGTCTCTTGTGCATCCCGTCTTTATGTAGTCTCTCAGTTTTACTTGTTTGGTTTTCTCCGAGAGTGTCGCTTGTGGCTCAGCTCCAGTTGAGACCCTCTTTTCTCTGTCACCTGAGTGGAGATCTGCACCCCCGCACCCCAGTTTGGGTCCTTCTTTGTTACCGTTCCTCTGCCACCAGCTTTTCATTCCCGTGGTGCTCCCCCTCTAGCTAGGCTAACCGACTAGGGCCCCTGTTTCCAGCCTGACAGTCACACTGTTTGAGCGAACCTAGCTAAAGCATGACTTTGTCTCGTGTCCTAGTCATATGTCTTTTTGTAGCTCCCTCTAACCCCCAAAACGTTTGGAGTGGCTCAAGTCTCTTGTTAGAGGTTTTGTTTGTCTCTAGTAGAGGACCAAGTGTGGTGGTTTACTTTTTTTCTGTTTTTGATGTATGAATGTTTTACCTGCGTGTACATATGTGCACCATGTGCATGTCAAGTGTCTGAGGAGGCCAGATGAAGGCATCAGATCTCCCAGAACTGGAGATAAGGGTGGTCGTGAGCTGCCATGTGGATGCTAGGAACCGCATCTGGGTCCTCTGCAAGAGCAGCAAATTCTAAGCCAGCTCTCCAGCCCTCCTTGAGCCTTCTGATACTGCCTCTGCGCTACTAGCAGCTTCTTCTTCTCCTCCTCCTCCTCCTCCTCCTCCTCCTTCTTCTTTTTTTTCTTCTTCGAGACAGAGTTTCTCTGTGTAGCTTTGGAGCCTGTCCTGGATCTCACTCTGTAGACCAGGCTGGCCTCGAACTCACAGAGATCCGCCTGGCTCTGCCTCCCGAGTGCTGGGATTACAGGCATGCGCCACTCCTGCCTGGCCCTACTGGCTTCTAATCAGACCCCACTGCTCCCGCACTTTCTGAGCATGAGTTGTGTTCTCTGACATCTGAATCTGCACTGTGGTTTTCCAGCCCAGCCATGTTGCCGATAGCACTTCTCTCCTCTTGAAAGGGCATACTCCTGTATCTCTTACCTGCTGAAATCCAATTCAGTCCTCATGTCCCCACTCACATTTCAGCGTGTCCTAAAGGCCTCTTTCATGCCTTTAGTGATTGTCTTCTGTCCCTTTCTCAGTTGTAAGCACTCCAAGGGCAAACTCAATTGTAAGAGTCTTCTCATTTTTACTTATTTGTCTTAATTGTACATATGTGGGGTGTTTTGCTTGTGTACATGACTGTGTTCCATGTGTGTGTCTGGTGCCTGCCGAGGCCCGAAGAGGCTGTCAGATGCCCTGGAGCTAGAATTACAGATGGTTGTGAGTCACCACGTGGGTGTTGGGACTCAAACCCGAGTCCTCTGGGAGATGAACCAGTGTTCCTAACTGCTGAGCTGTCTCTTCTGCCCCTTCTTATCATTTTTATAGCACCAAGAATAGTGCGTGCGATGTGCAGGTTCAGCCAGTTGAGTCATAGTGTTTGCTGACTGACTTCAAGTGAGGGAAGAGCAGAGCTGTGAAGAAAGACCCTTAGCTCACAGAGGATGAGAAGAGTGTGATAACTGAAGTCCTTTGATTCTTGGAGCAAGAAGTGGTTAGTTAGAGAATTGTAACGAGCAACCGTGGGAATGCTGTGAGAACTTGTGCCCTGTGTGGAGGAGTCCAACTAGAATGCTTCCTTCTTAGATCTAAAATGACGCCATTCGCCGGGCGGTGGTGGCGCACGCCTTTAATCCCAGCACTTGGGAGGCAGAGACAGGCGGATCTCTGTGAGTTCGAGGCCAGCCTGGTCTACAGAGTGAGTTCCAGGAAAGGTGCAAAGCTACACAGAGAAACCCTGTCTCAAAAAACCAAAAAAAAAAAAAAAAAAAAAGACGCCATTTTTTTTGGTGTAATATGATTACACTTGATGTAATATGATATGAGCTTTTAGATTCTACCTTGAGAAATTGTAGGGCTGGAGGAGGAGGGAGGGCTCCGTGGTAAGAGTGCTGTTGATCTTCCAGGGAACCCGAGTCCTGTTCCCAGCTCCCAGAGCGGGTGGCTTACAGCTGCCTGTAATCCCAGCCCCTGGGGATTCAATGCCTTCTTCTGGCCTTCGGCACCTTTTACACATCCGTGGCTCAGGTGTGTGCGCTCGAGTGCAAACAAACAAACAAATGATCTTTTAAGAAGGAGCTACCTTATTTCTGAGGTGTTTGGACTGCAGGAACTCTAGAGTAGACTCTGGAGGACTTCGGAGCAGCACGACATTCAATGGCTGGATTTGTGTCTTTCCAGTCGTTTCCTGAAGCCGATTTCTCCGAGCTGGCCAGCTGCTGACCTGTCTGTGCTCTGTGTTCTGTTGCAGATGGAGTGGACGGAAAACAAGCACGCAGAACCAATTCCAGCACCCCTTTAGGGGAGCTTTTTGACCATGGCCTGGATAGTTGGTCATGTGTTTATTTTGTTGTGACCGTGTACTCCATCTTCGGACGCGGACCGACTGGCGTCAGTGTTTTCGTCCTTTACCTCCTGCTCTGGGTAGTTCTGTTTTCTTTCATCCTGTCTCACTGGGAAAAGTATAACACAGGCATTCTTTTCCTGCCCTGGGGCTATGACATTAGCCAAGTGGTAAGTACACGGTCTGCCCTGAATGCTCTGCATGTTTTGGAGTGTTTACTGCCCTTCTCTCTCTTAGGCATTAGCAAGTTAGAACTGAGGTGTGGGGCTGGAGGGGTGGCCCGGGAGGGTTAAAAGCACTGGCTCGTTTTCAGAGGCCCCAGGTTCAATGCCAGCACCTACATGGCGGCTTACAACTGTCTGTAATTCCAGTTCTAGGGGCTCTGATGCCCTCTTTTGGCCTCCCTGGGCACCAGGCAGTCGTGTTATACAGACATACATGTAGGCAAATCACACGTAAAATTTAAATTTTTTTTTTAAAAATAAAGATTTTAAAAAAAGGAGAGAGAATTGATGCTGTAACATTTTCTTTTTCTGGGATGGAGATGTAACACAGTGCTGGAGTACTTGCCCGACATGTAAAAGTCTATAGGTTCTGTTCATTGGATTTTTTTTTTTTTTTTTTTGTTTTTTGTTTTTTGTTTTTGAGACAGAGTTTCTCTGTGTAGCCCTGGCTGTTCTGGAATTCACTCTGTAGACCAGACTGGCCTTGATCTCACAGAGATCCGTCTGCCTCTGCCTCCTGAAGGCTGGGACTAAAGACTGGGCCACCCCCCCTCCCCCAGCACATCATTGGTTTCAAACATACAAAAGAAAAACGTGACAGTGAGCCTTCAGTGGACTTAGTCCTTAGCTTTAGCAGTTACCCACACATGGCCTCTAGCATCATGAATGCTGTCCATGTTTTCCTAATTCTTTTTTTTTTTAAATTTTTTTTTTTTTTGGTTTTTCGAGACAAGGTTTCTCTGTGTAGCTTTGCGCCTTTCCTGGAACTCACTTGGTAGTCCAGGCTGGCCTCGAACTCACAGAGATCTGCCTGCCTCTGCCTCCCGAGTGCTGGGATTAAAGGCGTGCGCCACCATCGCCCGGCGTTTTCCTAATTCTTTTATAGGAAATGTGGTTAAGTATTTTGTAGTGTATCTCTAAATGATAAAATCTTTAAAAATGTTATAATTACAATGCCATTATTTATGTTAAAACTTAATAATTTCTTAATGTTCTTAAATATGACTTAGTTAGACATGTTGATTTTTATTTTATGTTCTGGAGAAAGTGCCCGTAGGACTGGATTGCTGGCCATTTGTCCTCCTTGCCGACTCCCTGGAGCAGAGAGCTTTGTCTCGGCGCATAGGCCTGTCTTAATTCTCTGCCTTGGGCTCTCGGCTTCCTGTGCTGCGGTTTCTCCGTCTGCCCTAAGAAGCCAATAGAGAAACCGGAAGCTGGGTCCACGTGTTTGCTGATGGAGTTGGTTAGGTGGGCAAATCGAGTCCTCCTCCGACTTCACCGGTTTGTGAGCCGCCTTTGAAGGGCTCCAGATGGTGACCACTTGCCTGCATTGCCTACATGGCGGCTACTTAATGGCAGTGTTGGAGGGGAAGAAGACTCACCGCAGAGCAGATTTAAGCCCTCTTTAGTAATCACTTTGATTAGACTTAATGACGCATAACGCACTGCTGGCTTCCTCGTTGATCAGCTGTTGACGCCGCCTTGTTCTGTCTGTGTTTCCTTCCAGACTATTTCTTTTGTCTACATAGTGACTGCTGTGGTGGGAGTTGAGGCCTGGTATGAACCTTTCCTGTTTAATTTCTTATATAGAGACCTATTCACTGCAATGATTATTGGTAAGGAGCTCCATGTCGAAGCCTGTTCTAACCACCACTTTGTTACCCACCCAAAGCAGTGTGTGACCGTAGCAAGTGATAACGCTCTTTCCTTGTTCTCCAGCGAGCAGAACAGCCCCACGGCCCTACAGGGTTTCCCCCAGAATGTTAGAGACAACAAGGGGGGTTGGTTGTTGAGCAGCAGGCTTTTCCTAATCGGACAGAAATGCCAAAGTAGATCAGCACACAAGCTTTGTAAAGTTGCTCTCCCGTGAGGTCTGGACTGTATTGGAGGACCTACATTTAGTGGATTTCAAGTGAAAATTGTTCATTTGAAAGAGGAGATGAACTATGGAGACTTTTATGAAAAATGAAGCCTCTCTTCCCCTTGGGTACCTTGGTGCTGTGTCGATGACCTCGGGGGGGTTTGGGGTGTGGTTGCCACTGTTATGGCCTGTCTGTTACCCTCTGCGAAGGCGGCCTGCACGGTAAACGGAAGCCACCACACCTGCTCCAACCTGTACCACCCCTCCTTTTCCAGGGGCTCTTGTCCACCCCATCACTTCAGCCCCATTTTTTTTTTTTCTTTCTGTTTCTTTGAGGCAGGATTTTATGTAACCAAGCCCTTGAATTCCTGATCCTCCTGCCTCCGCCTCCCAAGTGCTGAGATTAGAGATGTGTGTTCCCATGCCTGGCTTCAGTGTCCATTAAAGCACATGGTTAACGTTTAAAAATGCCTCAGACGGTAGATGTTTCTAAATTCTTTACATTTAACATTTAACTATAAAGTGTAGCAAACCTCCATGGGACAGGCGGCTCGATTGAGAGAGTCACTAAATGGCGGGAGAGGAAAAGTGACTTTCTCAAGGTTTAAAAAAACTAAATGAGCCACTTTCATACCGATAAACATTTGGTAGATGAAATAGTGTTTTCTAAATGTATGGCCCAGACCACGGAAAGGTCTGTGCCTACCAGCAGTTTCTAAGCTTTACGTAGTTTCTATCCTTTACCGAGCTGGAATAGGCAGGGTCGTGTTTAGATAAAGCAACAGATCAATAGCCTGTGTGTGCCTTTTGTGTTCATAGATCGTTAGCATTTTTTCTAGGACCCCAGAAGTGCCTAGGACCCTTGCCCTTTACTGCTTTCCAAACCCCTCGTGCTGGCCTGTACACAGTCCGCTGTCCTCGCGATAGCTCCCTCGGCTAAGCCCAAAGTGGATACGAGCGCATCGGGAAGCGCCCCGTGTCTGGTTGTCCCTGTTGTAATGATGAGAGGGCTCACGTATTGTATGCCAGTCCTAACAGTGTTTACTCTTCAGCTAGTGCTACCCGCAGACATTGCGGATCTTGTGTAGCTGTTCGTTCAGCAGACAGCTAGAGGACTAAAGTTAGTTGATGATGAAAATACCACGTAAAGTCCAAATGATGAGTGCAAAAGGAACTAACTGATAAGAAAGGTACCACTTAGAGTTGGGACACCTTTTTTGGATATATATACATTTAAATTTTACTTCAACTTGTAAGGATTGGCTTTCTTTTGAAATTTATTCTTTATAGTTATAGAAAAATACTCATGATTACAAAGTAAAATGTATAAAGCAATATATTCAAAGAAGAATAGCTTTTTTTAAAAAAAAAAAGATTTATTTATTTAATATGTATACAGTGTTCTGCCTGCATGCCAGAAGAGGGCGCCAGATCTCATTACAGATGGTTGTGAGCCCCCATGTGGTTGCTGGGAATTGAACTCAGGACCTGTGGAAGAGCAGCCAGTGCTGTTAACCTCTGAGCCGTCTCTCCAGCTCAGAAGTATAGCTTTATATTCTACCTATTCTCCTTTTCCCTCAGCCATTCTTAGTTTTCATTTTTTATATATTTGTGTGTGTGTGTGTGTGTGTGTGTGTGTGAGAGAGAGAGAGTGTGTGTGAGTGAGTGTGTGTGTGTGTGTGTGTGTGAGAGAGAGAGAGTGTGTGTGAGTGAGTGAGTGTGTGTGTGTGTGAGGGAGAGAGAGAGAGAGAGGGAGAGGGAGAGAGAGAGGTGTAGAGGACAACCCTCCTTCACCATGATAGAGCTCTGGTTGTCGGGCTTGGCAAGCATCCTTACCACTAAGTCGTCTCTCCAGCCATATTCTTAGCTTTAATTTACGGCTTAGGAAAGCATGCATCATTTTATCACCTTGTTTGTAGCTCCCCGTCTGTCGTCATTCCCCCCTCCCCCGCCACACTCACACTTGCTAGTACATCTATGATAGCGTCTAAGGGTTTTCCTCATCTCTCTTCTAGCTTCCTGATCCTTTAGTGTAGTGATAGACTGGCGTGTTTCAGTCAGTGTTTGGACCGTCTCCAGGCTTTTGCTCTCGCACACATTGCCGTAGTGAATAGTCTTGTGCATGTGTCTTTTCATGTTTTTGGCCAGGCTAGTGTGATAGAGATTCCTAGAAGTAGAACTGTTAATGAAAGACAAATGCCTGCCGTTATGTTGAACACTTCCATATCCCACTCC
The DNA here is from genome assembly GCF_004664715.2 of Peromyscus leucopus. Lineage (NCBI taxonomy): Eukaryota > Metazoa > Chordata > Mammalia > Rodentia > Cricetidae > Peromyscus > Peromyscus leucopus. The sequence continues at coordinate 35,212,375 of NC_051081.1, forward strand.
ATAGTGTTGTTGGTTTTTTTTTTGTTGTGAAAACGCTTGTTATTTATAGTTTAAGTTTCACCATATAGTATATTGTCAGGTTTGTTAACCAATGGGTAAGAAATGATACACTGGAATAGTTTCAATTTGTATTTCTCATGAATGAACTTACCTAGGCTAAATAACCATTTACGTTTGTTTTCCTGTGTGTTTTTATACGCTAGCCCATTTTCCCAATAGAATTGTTGATCACTTCCTTCAGATTCCTGTGTTTTGTTTGCATTAGTCCTTTCGGTTGATTAATTACAGTTCTCTCACTTGTGGGCTTCATAAACTTCCCTTTAAGATACTTTTTAACTTGGTGGAATTTTTTGTTGTTTGTTTGTTTTTAGTTTTATTTTATGTGTGTGGATGTCTTGTTTACATATATGTTTGTGTACCGTGTGCATGTCTTGTGCCTATGGAGACCAGAAGAGGGCATTGCAGCCTCTGAATCTGGGGTTACAGATGGTTGTGAGCCACCATGTAGGTGCTGGGATCCGAACCTGGATTCTCCTAACGGTTGAGTCATCTTTCAGCCCCATGTCGATGGCTTATTTTGTATTTTTTAATTCTGTGTGCATGAGTGTTTTGTTTGCACACTTGTCTGTGTACCACAGAGGCCAGAAGAGGGTACTGGATCCCCTGGAATTGGAGTTACAGGTGGTTATTAGCCACCGTGTGGGTGCTGGGAACTGAACCCCGGGCCTCTGGGTGCTCCCAAGAGCTGAGCCATCTCTCTCTAGTCCCCCATCTTGGTGGGGTTTTTTTGGTTGTTGTTGTTTTGTTTTGTTTGTTTTCTGGAAGTTCCTATGTGATAAGTTAGAAATGTGAGGAATAAGATACTTTTTGTGGCCATAATACCCTTAGATTATATCTCATTTCACGTTTTAAAAATGAGTTACCTGATTTTTCTGTAGCAATTCCATCTTCTGGCCTTAAGTCTAGCCTTAAAGTATGGCACTCTGAAAAGCAGGTTTGCATCCATGGGTTCCATAGCCATTGTGTACTTGAAATTTAGAGTTTAAGAGAGAAGTCTTTAGCCGGGCGTTGGTGGCGCACGCCTTTAATCCCAGCACTCGGGAGGCAGAGGCAGGTGGATCTCTGTGAGTTCGAGGCCAGCCTGGGCTACCAAGTGAGCTCCAGGAAAGGCGCAAAGCTACACAGAGAAACCCTGTCTTGAAAAACCAAAAAAAAAAAAAAAGAGAGAAGTCTTTAACAGTTCAGTGTTCTCTAGAGAACGTAGAATAAAGTCCACTTAGAGAATAAATAAAGGTGCTTTTTCTCCTTTGGTAACTTACGTAGAACACGAACTGTCTGCATGCTTAATGTGCTTCGATTTCACGAGACTAGTTCCTGGGCAGGGTGAGCAGCTGGATGTTAAGAACTGAAAACAGCTCTAGAACTTAGCAGACGATGGGGTGTGACGGGGTGACTGTGCCGTAGGGCCCCAGTCGGTGGGTGGCTTTCTCAGAATGTCCACGCATCGTTTTTTAGGTTTAAGGTAAATAAATGTTGCATGGATAGGGCGGGGGAGAGAAACGGAAGGTTCTGGGAAGATTAAAGATAAACAGGAAGCAGCAGATCCCGAACGGTGTCTGCCCCCTCCCCCTTGGAGTAGCTCCCATGGACTTCCAGTCTGCTCTGCTCGGGCGCTGCTCTGGTGTCTTTATGACACCAGACAGTCCCTGCAGTTTTCAGGCTCTGTGCGGTTGGTACAACTGTTTTCCTATGTCAACAATGGAGGAAATGAGGCACGGGAAGGCCGGGGTGCCCAGTGTCCTGTTTCTGTGAGTAGCTGATGGCAGGCCGAAGTGAAGTCCAGGCTGGTCCCTTCAGACGGTCACAGGCTGTACCGCCTCTCTCACCTGTAACTGCTCTTTAGACAAGAAGCTTGAACATGAAGACTTCTGGGCCTAAAATACCAGACTTTTTCATGGATGCAGTTACTGTAAAATAATCAATCTTGAAATTCATAATAATTTAAATATTCTTCTTTTTAGGCTGTGCATTATGTGTGACACTTCCAATGAGTTTATTAAACTTTTTTAGGTAAGTATTTTTTTTTTTTTATAAGTTGTGTGTGTGTGTGGGGGAAGGCAATCTTTAACAGTTGTGTTGTAACCCTGACTGTCCTGGAACTCACTCTGTACACCAGGCTGGCCTCGAACTCACAGAGATTCACCTGCTTCTGCCTCCTGAGTTCTGGGATTAAAGGTGTGTGCCATCAGTCCCGGCTAAGTGTTTACTTTTGTGATTTGGACATTCTGAAAAGGTTTAAAAGCCTCTTTCGGATCTAGCGCGGGAAAGTGATCATTGAGGTTGTCTCTGTTGGCTAATGTAGTCAGTTCAGCTATACTGTAAAACGGTCAGGTCGTTTGTGAAGGTTTGGGGCTCAGCCGTCTTCAAGCGTGTCACTTTTGTGAGTGAACCTCCCTATAAGGAGTGGGTATTTTCTTGTGAAGTATACTGACTGGTTCACATTCTTGTTATGGAGGATTACAGTGTAGTTACTTCTGAGTGTGTGTGGGTTAGGACCAAACTTCAGGCTGCCATTCTCACATTGGGGCATGGTTTCTGAGGTAGGATAGAGGTGGACTTTCCATTCCGATTTGTGCAACCCCATCTTTGCTGGCTGTCCTGCCTTGCCTTGTTTTGTCCAAATATATTTTGTTCTTGCACATCTCAATAACTTTGCTCTGGCTGTTTCCTCTGCTCCTGTTATTTTACCTTGTTCCCTTACTCAGTCCCTTAGCGTTCAGCTCTGTCTTCCGGCCTCTTATCCATGTCCAGACAGGCTCTATATAGCTTCTCTTGTGGTGACTGTCATCTATAGAACTGGTACATTTTAAGTCACATGTGGGGCACGCTCATAATCGAAGCACTTCGGAGGCTGAGGCCTGCCAGCCTGGGCTGTGTACTGAGTACCAGGTCTGCCAAACAGTACACAGTAGGACCCCGTCTTTAAAAAAAATAAAAAGTGATAGCATTTAAAATTGGCAAGCCATACCGATCATTCGAGTCATTTCCTCCTCTTATAGATGAGGCTTTGATTGAGCCACAGTGTCCAGGGTAATGTGATCAATAACTAAACCAAGACTAGAACAGGAGCCCCGTTCACATGAGCGGGCATGCTGGATTACTCCCAGCGTACTTAGAGGCACCAAGATGTGCTGGGCATCTCTCTTCAGAGTCTTGTGTATGAAATATATCTGCCCTAAAATCCATATCCCTTTAAATTTTTTTTTTTTAATATATGTATGGGTATTTTGCTTGCATGTATGTCTTTGTGCCACATGCATTCCTGTTGCCCAGGGAGACCAGAAGAGGGTATTAGATCCTCTGGAACTGGAGTTACAGATGGTTGTGAGCCTCAGTGTAGGTGCTGGGAACCAAACTCAGTCCCCTGGAAGAATAGTCAGGACTTTTAATCTCCAAGCCAGTAGTTTCTCAACCTTCCTAATGCCGAAACCCTTTAATACAGTTCCTCATGTTTTGGTGATCCCCAAACATAAAATTATTTTTGTTGCTACTTCATATCTGTAATTTTGCTGCTGTTATGAATCATCATGTAAATATCTGGTATGTGACCTCTGTGAAGGGTCAACCCCCACAAAGGGGTCACGACTTACTGGTTGAGAACCACTGCTCTAAGCCATCTCTCTCTCTCTCTCTCTCTCTCTCTCTCTCTCTCTCTCTCTCTCTCTCTCTCTCTCTCTCTCTCTCTCTAACCACATCTTTCCATTCTTATCACAACTGTTGACTGGTTAGTAAGAAAGGGGCCAGGCATGGTAGTACCTTACTTTAATCCCAGCACTCTGGAGACAGAGGCAGGTGGATCCACATAGTGAGTCCCAGGCCAGCCAGGGCTACAATAGTGAGACCCTGTCCAAAATAGAGAAATGAAGGAAGGGGGCGTTGATCAGGCAGAACCTCAGTTATAATCCTGGCCTTGGTAGCAATTAATAAATTTAGAGCATTTCATCTTAACTTAGCCTGTCTTTAAAGTGGGGCTAATGATGTTGGTTCTCTGTGCTGTGGGACTGTAAATATGCATGAAGAATACATGTGAAGAGTTTGGAGACGTGAGTGTTAGGTGTGTGTCTTAGGTGTAATGGTGTTCTGTATTGATCTTTCAGAAGTTACAAAAGCAACACCCTGAAGCACAGCTCCGTTTATGAAGCCATGGTCCCTCTCTTCTCTCCATGTTTGCTCTTCATTTTGTCTACAGTGTGGATCCTCCGCTCTCCTTCAGATATTTTAGAGATCCACCCTAGAATATTCTACTTCATGGTTGGAACAGCTTTTGCCAATATCACAGTAAGACTTTTTATTTTTAAAAAATCACATGAGCCTCATGTGGTAGCTTATGCCTATAATTCAAGGCCAGCTTGGGCTACATGAGACCACATCTCACAAAACCAAAATAACAAAACAGAAAAAGAATCAAAGCAGCTTTGAAAGGTGCTCATTGCTGATTGGAGGTCGGAGGTCGGAGGTTGTCATTCCATGAGGAAGCTCGGTTGTGTCAAGGCTTAGGGGGCTGTTTGGAAATTGTTCTTCACATGGCACAGTTTTAAAATTGGGAGTTCCTTCTCCTGTCTCAGCTGTCCCCACACTGTGAGAAAATATCTTCTGTGGCATCTAGGTTAGCAGCAGAGAACCTGACAGGCCCCTTAGGGAAGGGTTCGTTTTGCTGTAAGAAGGGGAAGAGTTCATCATGGCGGGCAGTCATGGTGTCAGGTCCCAGTGTGGGTCCACTGCAGCTGCCGTGAGGAAGCAGCTAGGAGACTGTGCTCGGCTCACCTCTTCCTTTCCATTCAGTCCAGGACTCCAGCGCGTGGATAGTGCTGCCCACACAGAGAGTGGGTCCTCCCCCTCCTTTAAACCTCTCGGGAAACTCTCCACAGACATGCCCAGAGGTGTGTTTCCGAGACCATCCTAAATCTAGTCCGGCTCATAGTGGAGATTAACCAGCACGACAGCCTTACTGTGTTGTCTTGGTCTCTTCTGACACGGTCCCGAGATCAGTGTCTCAAGGGTGGGTCGGGCCAGCTGGGGCCCTGAGCAGTTGAGAGCTATTGACCATATTCTCGAAAGCAGCTCTGCAAGTGTGGCCGGTTTGGAAAGTGCTTTCTAATCGATGCCCATCTTTCCCTCCCCTCTTCTTGCTTCTCCCAAGTGTAAGCTAATCGTTTGCCAAATGAGCAGCACGCGGTGCCCGACTTTGAACTGGTTGCTGCTTCCTCTCTTCCTGGTGGTGACCACAGTGAGCGTGGGTGCGGCAGCCTCCCACCTGGAGAGCCTTCTCCTTCAAGGGCTCACGGCAGCCTTCACTCTGGCTCACATCCATTACGGAGTACAAGTGGTGAGTAGCGGAGGGCCGAGCGGGCGGATAGACTGGGGAACCTGCAGAGGAGGCTGGCTTAGTGTAAGAGCTAGGAGGTGGAGGAGACAGGCGCCCAAGGTTTCGGTGACATGTAAGTGTGTAATTTCAGACGCTTTTCTAACGATTATACCAACTACAAATTATTTTTAAGTGAGTGATTATGGGTAATTAGTTCTTATTTTAAATCGTTATATAAGTGATTTTCTTGTTGAGAAAACACTGTCTGTGCTTTTCACTCTGTGAGACCAAATAATCCGGTTAGTTTTTGTTTCTTTAGTCTTAGGACATTTTTATTGCTTACTAATTTAATTTGGGGAAAAGAGGTAACATTGGTTTATAGTACTTCCCCGTCTATTCCTACTCCTGTGAGAAATGGAATAGGGTTTCTGTTGCTGTGATAAACACTATCACCAAAAGCAGCCCAGGAAAGAAAGGGCTTATTTCCGCCTACAGTTTCATGTCACGGTCCATCCATAATCAACAGAGGCAGCCAGGGCAGGAGCCCTGAGCAGGGGCTGAAGCAGAGGCCATGGAGGAGCACTGTTTACTGGTTCGTTCCCGTGGCTTGCTCATTCTGCTTTCTTATAGCACCCAGGACTTCCTCCCTGTCCGTGGGTGGCACCACCCTCTATAGGCTGGACCCTCCCACATCATCAATCAAGAAAGGGAACCGCGGGCTTGCCCACAGGCCAGTCTGATGGAGGCATTTTCTCAGTTGAGGTTCCTCTTCCCAGATGACTCTACCTTGTGTCAGGTTTAGAGACCAAAACAACAGCTGGCCAGCTCGGGCAGACTAGAGTTTTAGACTAGAGGAAGTCATTGGCAGTATTTCAGTTTTTATCTCAGGAGCCTTTACCTTTATCAGCAAATAATGAAAAACCGTGGAGGAAGATGGTTAGTATTTCCAGAAGGGGCAGAGCACCGCTGTCGATGCTAAGGACGAAGAAGCAGGAGATAGCTTGGGGCTAACCTGGGCTCCAGGGCAGAACCCTGTCTCCAGAAACCACAAACATAAACAAGCACTTTGTGCACCCACTGCTCTCCTCCCGAGTAAGAGTCACGTCAGGATGAGTGGACGATGATGTCAGAACCGTGTGCCTCTCCCTCCCTCCCACCCACCTGAACAGCTTTTCTAGTTTTCTAGTTATTTTACAGATTTCAGTCATTGCTACATAGTCTACCAGGGAGCTCACCAGTAGTACCCAGTTTACTAGTCCTCATCAGTTGATCTTATTTCCCGAGTGATTTAGTTTTTACGCTGTTGGTATGAACGAGTTGAAACACTCCTGTCTTTGATTGGTGTCATTTTGAGAGGATAACTGCAGGGACGGGTGTGTACCGGGCATCCACACTGCTGCTCTAGCGCCTGCTCCCTGTGTTTGGTTTGAAAGGAGCCCTGCTGAGAGTCGGTTTGATGAACCAAACATCCTTATTTCTGGATTATTGTTGTGAGAAACCTGATGAACTGATGTCAGATAATTGTTGATATTTTTATTTTTAAAGATTCATTTTATGCTTTCTGCCAATTTCCTTGGGCATTATCTTGCTCTTTCATTGATCATATGAGTGATAGAATGCTATTGCCAGTGTCTTGTAATTTCAAAACAAAGTGTCACTATGTAGTGTGGTCCTGGTTGGTCTAGAACTGACTAGAGACCAGACAGGCCTGGAGGCACCTAGCTCTGCCTCACGTGCCTCTACCTCCTGAGAGCTGGAGTGAACGTGTGCCACCACACCTGGCTAGAATTGTCTCTTTAGAAACTGCATTTCCACCAAAACACATCCCTTTTGTGTGTGTGGAGTTGTGATGTGAGTGTAGTGCCTGTGGAAGCCAGAGGAGGGAATCCGGTCCTGTGGATCTGTGGGTCTGGGAACTGAACCCAAGTCTTCCATAAGCACAGTACACGTTCTTAACCACTGCCGTCTGTGCTGAGGATTGAACCGAGTGTCTTACACTCGTAAGCATTTTACTCACTGATCCCACTGCAGCCTTCAGTCTTTTTTACATTATAAAAGTAGCACACATTTATTGGTAAAATCTGGACAATAGTGCCTGTGAGATGCTCAGCAGGTGAGGCCTGCAAGCCTGGTAACATGCGTTTGATCCTGGAACCCCCATAAAGATGGATGGAGAGAACTGACTCCACAGAGCTATCGTCTGACCTCCACACGTCCACATGTGTGACATAGCACACATGTACTATACACATATCCAACACTGATAAATAAAAATCAAGTTCTCATGGAGTCAGTAAAGTGGCTGCTTGTTCCCAGGTCTCAGAACCTCCTGGTGGAAGGAGAGACCTCACATGCACACGGTGGCACACATGTGCCCCTCTCCCCAAATAAATCTGAAAAGAAAAAGGGGAGCCGGAGAGATGGCTCAGTGGACCAGATGACCTGGGTTTAGTTCCTAGCATCCACGTGAAGGCTCACAGCCATCTGTAACTCTGGTTCCAGGGGATCACATGCCTTCTTCCGGATTTCTTGGGCACTGAACACACATGGTGAACAGACATACATGTAAGACAAAAATAATCAAACTTAAAAAATAAATGATCATTTTAAGAAATCTAGACAATAAACATGCTAACAGGAAGAACATCTTTCTTGTCCATCTTTGTGCTATTTATTACTTCTAACCAGAAACCACACAAAGTCTTGACTTACATATAAATGAAAAGTATCGAAGAATTGTCTCCTGCCGGGGATACCCTAGCCAACATGGCCTTCAGATTCACAGACTTGATTTTTGACCGGTTTATCCAGGCTAGGAAGCATTTCCTGGCAGAGTGTATAAGAAGCTAACTACTGAGTCTAGCTTATCAAGGCAATTGTTTTCTTTACAAGCTGTTGGAGGGCTGATAATCCTGTAGTTCCTCAATAGGTTTGAGTGTAACGTGCTGCTGGAGTTGTCTGCTTCCAGAAGGCTCCACTAGAGCGACTGGAGCTTGGTTCAGCAGAACCTTTTTGTTCCTGGCAGTTTTCCTGCGTCAGTAAGGTACTGTCTGAGAGAGTGAGTTCTGAGTGTGTTCCCGAAGAACCCGGTGCGGGTTGTGACTGTCTTGTGTTTGCTCCTCTGTAGGTGAAGCAGCTGAGCAGCCATTTTCAAATTTACCCCTTTTCACTGAGGAAACCCAACTCAGACTGACTAGGAATGGAAGAAAAGAACGTCGGCCTGTAATCTTCAGGAAGTCCTGTAAATAGACGCTTGTAAATATCTCCTCCATCACCATCGGACTAAAGTGGTCTGCTTGACCGATGTGGGACCGCAGTGTGTGGCAGGCATGTGGACAGCAGGAATGAACGTGATCTGAGCTGTGGAATTTTGGATTTTCTAACTTCCAACTTTATTTTTTTATAAAACCATGAAACATTTTGGTTAAGCACAGTGTACATTAAACCAACTAAATGTTCCTAGCTTCATGAGTCCATAATGTTTTGACTCATACAGAGTTCAGGATGCTTCACTTTTATGTCTGAGTCCATAATGTCTCGACTCATACAGAGTTCAGGATGCTTTACTTTTATGTCTGAAGCCCCCAGATTGATTCAGGAACACTAATAATGTTCAGATAGCCACAGCATGTCTTAATATTTGATGCTTTATAGAAGGTCTTTAGCTGCGTAAATGGTAGACAGCTCAAATCTAATGTAGAGAAGCATCAAAAAAAGTCTCTTTGGCCAGAGATACCAGTGACTGAACAGCAGTGCTTAGTTGCCAAATCATGGTGGTTCTCCCAGGAAACTTCGAGAGGATGTCTGGGGTCCTGGCCCTTACTCTGGCTAAATGCCAATAAATGCTTTCATTTTCTTTTAGAGAGAAGTGTTCTGTTGTTACTCAGTAGAGGAGGGATTTAAGTACAGCTCACCACTGTGGCATGGTTCATTGTTTACCTGTGGTACTTCCTCCTGTCAGGATTGGGTGGGTGCCTGTGAGCACTGATGCTTAAGGTTGTGGGTGACAGTCCCATTCTCATGAGGCTGCAGACACAGTACCTTATGAGAGAAAAGTTAAACTGGAGTTAGGAATCTCAGAACTTCCTGGTGACCAGATCCGACCCTGGCACTGCCTGTCCACCTGTCTTGGCTTGCTTTCATTTTTCTCTCCTGGGGGTGAGGTGCTGTGGTTTTTAATCTCACACCAGTACGGCAGAGAGACTCTCTCTCCCCTAACTCTCCCACCTCCCTATTTGAAGAAAACTTTTGATATATATACCTTCCTGAGTATTTCCTCCCTTAATACGACTCAGTCATTTTTGAGGTTTACTGACAATACAGACCCTTCAGCTGTACTGTTATCTCTTAAATCTCACCTTTTTATGACTGGATGTTTTCTTTCTTTGGGCTTTGTCTTTATTTAGTTTGGTGGTGAAATTTCTTGCTGATTTTAGTTTCCACTGAATGAGGTTTGTGCTTAAATGAAGAGTGTGTCTTAAACCCCTTTTTTTTTTTGGGTAGGTTGCACTTGGATGAGATAGGCACCACTGTGTTGATATGTAATTAAATTCATAACTGTTATCACCTATGAACGTGACCATCTTTAAATGTTGTAGCTCATTCCTTTGTTGAGTTTCTGTCTGCTGCTTTGTAAAAAGTGACTGGTTGATACTCCTCCACCTGAACGGTTTTAAATCCTAATCATTGTTGTATAGCCTGTTGAAAGTGATCCAGGAGCTAACCCACAGTTCTGTGCTCAGTGTTGATTGTTTGTAAGGCTTAGGTGTGTTTGGGGACTTTCTCTGAGACACAAATATGAAAGCAGAAATTGATGGAAAGTGGGTAGTGGTTCTGTGTTTGTTAATAAATTGCCATCATGGAGGTCAGAACACAAGCCAGTTACATGAAGATCACTGTCCTGTGTACTCAAGCTCTGTAGAACTGAATTGGGCAACTCGGAGTCGGGAAAGAGCTTTGTGATAAGGTTTTTGGCTGATGATTTCACTCTTTTCTTGGCCTTGTACACAAGAATAATCATTGTATAAAAGAAAATAACATAAATATTTATAAAATAATGAATTTGGACCACAGGCTTTCTTCACCTTATGCAGTATACTGAAGATCATGTCCTATAATTTGAGCCCCCCCTTTTTTTTCTTTTAAATGTATCTATCCTCTTTTTATTACATCAAGTGGATTTGAAAATATGTTTTGTGCCTTTTGTTTTGTGTTTAACGTGTCTCGGTGATGGTAAAGAATTCTAGTTTAGGTAATTTTGTTGACACTGTTGAGTGGAAGAGAAGGCTACTTACAGGGAGGCGGAACCGGGCAGTCAGTGTTTCAGAATCCTGTGGACTTGGGACTCCTTCCTAGCCTGCTCACGTCCTGTCTTGATGGTGCATCTTAAAAGACCCGTTTGTTGTAGCGGTACAGGAGGGGATGAGGGACTTGGTTCTCATCTGTGCGTCTCTGTCACGCCCCTTCCTCTACACTTCCCAGATGTAAAAGGTACGGAAAGCTTATGTACACTATTTGGGTGAGTTGACCCCACAGCTTTTCCCAGTGTCTTGGGGAGAGGCCTTGCGGTCAGGAGCACGCCTTCACGCTTTCTGTGCGTGGGAATAGAGTGCCTTAGCCAGTCTAGGGGTTTGCATTGTTACTCTGCTGGACGCATACCACAGACACCTTCAGAGCCTTCTCTTCGGGTCATGGTATGACAAAGCCCTTTCAGGCTTGCCAGAAAATAATCTCCCTGTATCGGAGAGGGTGTGGGATAGAAAGATGTTAACAATACGTGGATAGAGGCTGCCACCTCTGATCTTTCGATAACATTTATGATCTTGAAATTGCCACAATCACTGTCTTGAGAAATAGTAATAGTTGATAGGTTTTAGAGCTGTAGAGTAACTTTGAAGTAAAAATATAACCATTCTTCCTTGGCATTTCAATATTCCGAATGACGTACTTTTAATTCCAATTTTAAAAAGAAAACGTTGAACATGATTTAGGATGTTACAAACTGCTTCTAATACTGCCGTTTGTTCTCTGCTCAGGCACTGGGGAGGGAGGTTTATGTCTGGGGTTAGCACATGCTAAGAACATGCCAAGAATGTTGCTTGTGGCTTGGAACCTGAACATTAAAGGAATATGTTGTAGTCAGAAGGTGTGTGGGTGGCACCTTGCTTCCCAAAGCAGACTTGAACTCCATGACCTATGAAGAATAAAAAGATAATTTTTTTAAATTGGAGGTATTTAAGTCCAGTACTGCTCCCCCCCCCCCTTTTGGAGGTGGGGTTCCAGAAAGGACATCCTAGCTGTTCTAGAACTCACTCTGTAGACCAGGCTGGCCCCAAACTCAAAGATCCGCCTGTCTCTGCCTCCCGAGTGCTGGGATTAAAGGCATGTGCCTCCACCACCCGACTACTTTTTTCCCTTTTAATTAGAACTTGAAACCTACTTGTAGCCACCACACAGGACAGAAACAGCTCATTGAGGGCAGGCTTGGTTGCCTCTAGACCTTGCCACATTCAGATGGTGAATGCATTTTATCTCTTGGCTGGTGAAGGACCGGGAACTCCCCCAGAGAAGGAAGTAAAACCTGTGGGTTGCAGCTTTGAGTTTTGAGTTTCCCAAAGCCAGAAGCAGAGAAGTACTCTTTGTGGTGATGTCTATGTTCAGAGCCTTATCTTGACTCACTTCTGGTCAAGCCCTTTGTCTGTCAGAAATCTGTGGCGTCAGACCAGAATTTTTTTTTTTGTCTTGTGAAATGTCATTTGAAGGCAGCATGCCCTGTCTTGAGCATCCCATGGGTGAGTAATCTTACTATAGTTAGCTGCCCCTGCTCCAGCCTTTCAGAAAGAACGGTAACTAGTGTGCCGCATTGAAAGGAACATTCCTAACAGGAAAATGGTGTTGAAGTAATCACTGTGAAACTTGAATGTGTGAGGCTCTAGGAATTTTTAAAGGCTAGCATAAATTTCTGCTTTTCTTTTATCAATTATGTAATCCATGTGATTTGTATATTTTGGGTTTTTTGTTTTATAATCCTCTTCAACAGTGGTACAAGTGACTGACATCAGAACAGACCAGTGGCTTCAGGGTACGTGGTAAATCATGGTGATCTAACTTTCCCAGAGAAAGTGGTGATGTGTGTGTGTTTTTTTTCCTTGCATGGACCCTCGGGAATTGGCTTTGCTGGCTGACTCATTTCCAGGGTTTTTACAGTACAAACTAAACGTAACTTACTCTCCAGCCTGCATGTTAGTGGCGTACTTTGCTCTTTAATAAACAGACTCTCAAGAGATAGTACAGCAGCTGGCTATTGTCTCTGTCTTTTAAGCAGGGATCTGTTCTTTTTATAGACATTGAACAAGCTCACATTTAGGGTAGCAGGAGGAGTTTGCCATTTGGAGATCTCCCACAGGCAGCCTGAACAAGGTTTTGTTCATTTAGTGAGGAAGGCTGGGTTCCCAGGATTGGAAAGTACCCCACGGACTGATTTTAGAGTATTTGACAAGGGCTGTCTCTCTAGGAAAATACCTTTGGGCAGAACAAGAAAGGCTGTTCGGCTGTTCCTCTTGTCTCCCTTTCAGAGAATCATTCTTAGAAAGCTGGACTTAGTCAGTCTGGCTATGTTTATGGCAGTTGGATCATGGCCATTGAAAGTCTAAAATAGAAAGAGAGGCCAGTGCCCACTTCAGCTCTAAAACGAAGTCAAAGATCGCATTGACTATCCAGGGAGGGACTAAAACTGTGGGTGTTCTCTATCACCGTGGCTACAAGATCTTTTAAGCAGTTTCTTTGGTTAACAATCAGAATAAGCGTGGATTTGGATTTTTCATAAACAAAACTAATTATTGATGCAGTCTTGATTGTGGTATTCCTGGTAAGCACTTTTTTAATATCTAGAGAGAAAAACTCATGACCTGGAACTTGTTTATTTTGTACTTGATGTAACTAAGCAGGTTCTGGAAGTGGCCTGTTTTAACTTGGCTGCATCACTGATCTATTGCCAATTACTGTTATTAATCAACAGGCTAATGATTAGCTCATTTCAAAATGTCCCAAGAAAGCAGAAGTCAGTATTGAACTCCGAATTCTAGTTTTTTTTTTTTTTTTTTTTTTTAAAAAAATGTTGTTTGCCCCCTTTGGGGGCAGAGTGGAAGACCACAATGACCAGTGTGTAAAGGAGGCCACCTGCTCTTCCCTTTCCCACCAGGCAGTGGGTTAAATGATGGCAGTTAAAAAAAAGAATGGCTGCTGTTTTGAGTAAGGTTTCATGTCCTGTGCTGAGAATGTGCGGCAGGGATTGTGGCCGGGAGTTTAGTTTGGTGCCATTACCAGTGGATTTTCTGTAGTCTTCTGAAGCAAGAGGACAATTCCATCCCTTCCCCTCTGTCCCTACAAACCACCACGGGAGCACGCAAGACGTGTTCGCTGCAAAGAATGAAAATTCTATCAGAGATAAAGATAAAAAGGACATCATAGCTTCCCACTTTCAAGTACTTTTCATTGTAGCTGGCCTGTATAGGACTTGCTGTGCTAATGGTAAACATGTGGCTTTTCTTTAATCTGCTTCCATGTGCTCTGTATATACACACACGTTTACTATGTACACCTATTCTCTGTCTGTACATATGATATGGTATCGACATGGTGTTTACTCTTGATTATCAGCCAGGTGGTAACCTTACTAGACTGTTGCTGTGTGTGGACTTGGTGTGCCCATGGTCCACATGGAAAGCCTCTTACCCACCCGGAGCCATCTCAGGCCTTGAGAAAGCCCTCTAGGTGTATCACTTTCCACTTCCTTTTCATCAGGGAACTGATGAACCAGAAAGACTGGTTTGGAGAATGCTGGCCGCTGTGTTGAGGGTTAAGGTTTCTGGGTCTGCTGGGCCCTTTTTGACCAGGCGGCAGCTTTGGGAGCAGTGTGCCTGTGAACTCCTTCAGGGAAATCCTTGCCCTTGCCAAAGCAGAGCTCTGCAGCTTGCTTAACTTTACTGGAATGTTCCAAGTCTTGTGATGTGATGTATAGTAGAATACTCCGAGGCGTCTGAATGTGATGTTTGCATTATCTGTGATACTGTTCCCTGCTGCTAGTCCAGATAATCAAGACCTGTTTCTTGTCACCTGATTCTAGAAGCCTTGACCTCTCAACTGGATTTATGTTCATGTCTGCTGCTGTGAACTCCAAAAGTAAAGCAGTAGGTTTTAGTTTTAAACTGTTTAATTCTTTTATTGATAAATATTTATTGTAATAAAAATAATTTTTAAATCCTTTTAATTGTTTTCAAGTTGTCTCTCTCTCTCTCTCTCTCTCTCTCTCTCTCTCTCTCTCTCTCTTTTTTTTTTTTGTCCTTCCTTGGTAGATGCGAAAGGGAAGACTCCGTAATGGGAAGCAGTCCCAGCTGCTTGATTCAGAACCATTGGTCAGTATAAAGCACAATAGTAAAGGTTTGATTTTATATATATGTGTGTGTGTGTGTATTACATATACACATACATACATCAAACAGACAGACAAACAGATAGATAGGTGAGTCTTACTTAGCCTTCTTCATTGGCCCCAAACTTGATATGTAGTCAAGAATGTACCCAGTAAGAATGTACCCAGTTCCACTCATCATTACTGGGATTACAGGCGTGTGTGCCATCCGGCCTGGTTTACCTTGTGCTGGTGTTCCAGCTGAACTACATTGCTAGCCCTGAAAAGGGGGTTGTTGCTCTCTTTCTGGTTAATGCTTGTTTTGGGTATAAAGAGACCAGCTTGCTTTCAAAGACCATCCTGGGTATGACCAGTGAAGGTAACATCTCTGCATGATTCCTCCAGGAGAGCATGGAAGTATAAACACAAACTTGATTTTTTTTTTCTAACCATGTTACAATCTTTATTAACTTTTTAAAGATGGGGTCTCATGTAGCCCAGAGTGGCCTCAAATAGTGGGTAGCTGAAGATGACTTTGAACTTTCGACTCTCTTGCCTTACCTCCTGAGTGCTGAGGTTACAGGCATGGGCCACCATAGCACATTTAATTCTGTGCTGGGGATTGAACCCAGGATTTCATGTACACTAGGCAAGCTCTCTACCAACTGACCTTACATCTGTACCCTCTAGGTTAAGTTTTAAAAACCTTTCAGCTGTTGTCCGAGCTCTAACACAGCTCCTGGCTCCTCTGCTTCCTCTTCCTTTCTTCATATGGAAATTTTTAAGCATGTACATGCTGGCGAAACGGGCATGCCACTGCCCACGCGTGGATGTCAGGACAATTTGTGGATTTGTTTCTCTTCCACTATGGGGGTCCCATGGAGTGGTTGGGCTTGGTGGGAAGCAGGCATCCATTATCCTAGCCTCTCCCTTCAAACATTAAATACTAAAAAAGTTTTTAAAATGTATTAAAATTGGATAATAAAGATTTCCTTCTGGCAATTGAATTGGTAAAATTTACACAAATTGGGATATACAAACAAACCAAGATTGGCTGGGTGGTGGTGGTGGCGGCGGCGGCGGCGGTGGCGGCGCACGCCTTTAAACCCCAGCACTCAGGAGGCAGAGGCAGGAGGATCTCTGTGAGTTCGAGGCCAGCCTGGACTACAGAGCAAGATCCAGGAAAGACGCAAAGCTACACAGAGAAACCCTGTCTCCAAAAACAAAAACAAAAAAACAAAAAAACAAAAAACCCCAAGACATTTCTAAAGGGTGTCTGACATCCCTACACTCCAGGTAAGGTCATTTGGTGTGAACACACAGGTGGAGAATTGTGACTTGACTTGTGAAATATGATCAATGTGTTGTGTGTCCCTATGCCCCCCTCCCCCAGAAAACTAAGCAGCTGGGTGTGGTGATGCATACCTATAACCCCAGAGCTGGGGGACTGAGGAAAATTGCCTGGAGTTTCAAGGCTAGCCTCGTACAGTGTGAGTGAGCACCAGGCTAGCCAGAGCTGCACTGTAAGGCACTGCCTATATCAACAAACAAAATGAACCTAGGTCCCAGGGATATTCATTTAGTGAACTTTCTCCCAATTTTCTTGTCTCTTCTATGTATATTTTAAGTCCAATTGGGTGATGCTTTCCATGAACCATATCTTCCTTTTTGTATGAAGTAGAGTTGGGGTTTAATTTTATACACACACACACACACACACACACAAGCTTAGAAGTTAAGAGAAAAAGAAAAGCACTCAGAAAAGATTCCTGAAAGCATGGGTATGGTGGACTTCTCTAAGAGACTTGCCTACATCTTTTTTTAATTTTTTTTTCCTTTAATAGATCTTGAGTGTCATTTTAGATCATATAAATTCTTAAATTCTGTATCACCCCACAAATGCTTTGGCAATTTAAAAAAATTATTTAATTCTATTTTATGTGCATTGATGTGAAGTTCCCCGGAACTGGAGTTACGGTTTTGAACTGCCATGTGGGTGCTGGGAATTGAGCCCAGGTGTGGGGGATTTGTCCCCACTTTTTCACCCAGGGTACTGGAGCAGGGAGAAGTGGGAAATATTTAGATAAAAATATAGAGGGGAGAGACAGATAGGAACACAGGACAGCCTCAGGAGGGCCTGGGTCAAATCCCACCAGCCCCTTCTGTCTCTTCTGAAGGGCTATTTATAGAAATGCCAAGGAGTGGAGCAGCCCAGTGCAGACCCTCCAAACACCTGGTAACCACGCACGTGCTCAATCCATCCCCTTATGCAGCCCTGCTGGGTAAAGCAAGCTCAGATCTCACTAAGAAACCCCAACACCCAGGTCCTCTGGAAGGGCCCCAGTGCTCTGAACCACTGAGCCATTTCTCCAGCTCCAGCTTTAGCAGTTTTTTGATGGCTCTTGTGCCATACCAACTTTTAAAATATAAGTAATCAGAATAAGCATACAGATCCATCTGCATTTCTTCACTCAACATATAAACATTGAACACTTACCATGTAGCAGGTATCATGGCAGATGCTATAGTGTACAATGCTGAATAAAAATCATCAGTCTCCTCAAAGAACCCCTCATTCCCTAGGATAGGTATTTTAAGTAGACCTTGGCACCATATCTGTTAATTTGAGATGTTGATAAACCTGGCAGACTGTCCTGAAAGGGACCTTCCCAGTGTCATGTGTGACATTTGTTCCTCACACCCATGAAAAAAGTTACTGCGGCGCAGACATCGTGGCTTTCACTCTGTAATCCTAGTACTTGGGAGGTTGCCACACAGTGAGCTCCAGGCCAGCCTGGGCTGCAAAGTGAGATGTGTCTTAAGGCAACAAAACCACCCAAAACAAACAAAAAGGCTTATTACATAATTGAGATTGGCCAAGAGCAGCTGGTCAGGGAGCGGACTGAGCCAGGAAAGACTAGCCCGTAGCCTTTACTGTGGGTATGGGTCCCTGTAGACGGGAGTCTCTAGCAGATGCTGGGAATCACCTGCCTGCAAAGAACGTTTGGGCACTTGTTTTTGTTTTGAAGATTGTGTGTGTGTGTGTGTGTGTGTGTGTGCGTGTAAGAGGGAGGATGCCAGAGGAAGCCAGAAGAAGGTGCCAGGACCTGTGGAGCTAGAGTTACAGGCAGTTGGGTGCTGGGAACTAAACTCGGGTCCTCTGGAAGAGCAAGTGTTCTCCATAGCTGAGCCGTCTCTCCGGCTGCATGGTGGTGGTTTGCTCGTTTGAGATGCTGGGGTCGAGCCCAGAGCCTCACCCATACTAGGCAAGTGTAATATCACTAAACGAATTCCAACTCCCCTTTTTAAACAGCTGTCCCAGATATGGAGAAGAAAGGAGTGAGCTCTAAGAGCAGACAGTAGCCAAACAACAGAAAAATGGAGTCAGTGCCTTCCCACACAAGAAGCTAGACTGATACCTGGACGTCATTAGGGCCGCTCATCACGGATTATGCTTACTTGTCATGGATTTTTTTTCCTTTCCCCCCACTATACAGATGTTGTTGGCCTGAAACTTGATATGTAGACCAGTCTGGCCTTGAACTCACAGAGATCCTCTGCCTCTGCTGGGATTCAAGACATGCACCACCACACCTGGCTTTTTTGTTTTTCTTTTTTCTTTTTGAGACAGGGTCTCTTGTAGCCCAGGCTGGTCCCTTACTACGTTGCTGAGAATGACCTTGAACTTCTGATTGTCCTCCCTCTGTCTCCCACGTCTTGGAATTTTATGGTTCCTTTGTCCTCGATTGCCTCTTGTGTAGCAGCTCATTCCCACTGATTATCTCGTGGTGTTCTACTCACAGCCGCAGCTAACCAGATGATACATGTACAAGCACACACAGACACGAACCAGAACCTGACGGAGCCGAGGCCCCCAGGAGAGTTGAATGCCCCAGCTTACCAACAAAGGAGAGAGCTTTAGTAGAAGACCCTAAATCATAGAAGCAGCTACCCCTGTTCTCACCACTTCCAGACTTGGAAAAACTGATACTTAAAATGCACTAATAGGAAAAAGAAGTGTCCCAGCTTGCCTCTTGGCGGGGCTTGTTCACCGAGGGCGTATCTCCTTGGCATGACCTTTATGTCATGTAGACAAGCGTTAAATACTTCCTTGGCAGCTGAGGAAATAGCCTTCAAAGAACTATGATTCGTCCAAGGTGGCAGGGCAAGTCCAGGATTAACGTCTGTGTTCTAAGAACTTTCTGTAGCTGTCTGTGGGCTGATGGGGTGAGGCCCAGTCTAGATGACACTGGTAGGCTGTAAGGGCTGGGGACGTCACTGCAGCGACAGAGCCCTTGTGTAGCGTGTGTGAGCCCCTAGGTCCAAATCTCCAGCGCTATAAAAATAAAACGCTCTTGGCTGGTGTGCTTTTGGAATAGTGCCTTGCAATGTAGCCCAGGCTGACCTGGAACTTTTTACAATTCTCCTGCCTCAGCCTCCCAGAGGGCTGATTGTGAACCACCATGTCTAGGTAAAAGGATTTTTAACTCTCTCTCTCTCCCTCCCCTCCCCCTCCCCCCCTCTGTGTAGGGCTTAATTAATTTAGAGATAGGGTCTCATTCTGTAGCCCAGGATGGCCCGGAACCCAGTTGTTAATCTCCTGAGTGCTGCAATTCCAGGGGTGGCGGTTTTATTTTGTTTTGTGTGTCCTGTCCCTGGGGCTCCGACCTATCTACCCACTTGCTGGTGTGGGCAAACCCTTTACCACTGTTCTGGATCACAAGCCCACATGCATGGTTTTAATTCTTAATGAGAATTTTTTTAAAATTTATTTAACTTTATTTTATGAGCATTGGTGTAAAGGTGTCAGATCCTGGAGTTACTGACAGTTGTAAGCCACCATGTGGGTGCTGGGAATTGAACCCAGGTCCTCTGGAAGAGCAACCAGTGCTCTTAACCGCTGAGCCATCTCTCCAGCCCTATTTTTTTTTTTTTTAACTTGTACGTTTGCGTGCTCGAGTGCCAGTGCAGCCTGTGAAGGTCAGAGGACAACTTGTCAGAACTGGTTCTTTTTCCATAGTGTGGGTCCGAAGGATTGAACTCAGGTGGTCAGTCTCCTCGGCAAGAGACATCGCCTGCTGAGCCATCTCTGCGACCCGGGAACATTATTTTTGTTGGCAAGGGGACATGCTGTGACTAAGGAATAATGTTTTTCTGCAGACTGCTGCTTTGGGAGAGCTGTGGTGTCTTTTTTTCCCCCATCAAACCATTCTGCTCCTGACTGCAGGTGATGATGTTCGTACTTGGGTTCATACTTCCGAAAAACCCGCAGGGGGCTCTCTACACTGCTCTGGGAAAGGACGCACTATCCTTAGCTAGAGCACAATGCTTTTCATGCAGCAGGTACTCAGTTACACTGGAGGAATGTGCGTTTTAGAAATATTCATTTAGTCAGTGGATGATGAATTTTGGTCATTCGAGTCAGAAAGTGATGAGGTGCCAGCTGCCTTCGTGGGGACAGGACAAACCAGGCCATGCAAACTAACTTCAGGCAAGGGGGATAAAGTCCCCAGCTGGGATACAAACGTACGAAGCTTGGTGAGGACCAAAGAGCTGCCGCGCGCTCAGCGCACGCACAGTTACTCCAGCTGTGGGTCAGGTGACTGCCTTCCCCTGGCAACGGCTTGTTCCTAGCAACCGAGCCGCGGCCTGTCCAGGCGGAGCTGCCCGTGGGCGGGAGGCCGCTGCCATGAATCCGTCAGGAAACCTTGGGGTCATAGAGCAGAATGGGGAAGAAAACTTAGCTACCCCGATTCACGGGCCCTCGGTGCATTCGGATAACCCGCAGGAGCGCATCCAGGCCCGGCGCCTGCGCATCGCTGCTCGCCAGGAAGCCCGGAGGCGGTGAGCAGGGGTGGCCCGGAACCTTGACCGCAGTGAAGGAGCTGGGGGCGGGCTGGCTGGGGGCCCTGCGGTGAAGGGTGGGTGTGCCCTGAGTGTGAGCAGGAAACTTTTTCTTTCAGAACATTCAAGCAGTGAGTTTTAGGCCAGCTAGGTGTAGTGGCTCATGCCTTTAATCCCAGAGGATTAAAGAGGCAGAGACAGGCAGACCTCTTTGAGGTCAAGGATAGCCTGGTCTACCTAGTAAGGCCCTGTCTCCTCAAAAGAAAAGTAAACGTTTTCATTTCAATTAGTGGCCACACTCACTGGCCCCTAGGTCATGCTGATGTACTGTAGCAAAGATCAGGAGAGCTACTTGTTTGTGCTTGCAGAAATTGATAATCATTTGCTAGAATCCATCCAGGTATTTCGAGGGCCAGAACCGTGAATTAGGAGGTGTGAGGGGAACCTCCATGCCTGCATCCTCGCCACGCCCCCTTGGCTCCGAAGTCTTTATTAGCTTCGGCACAGTCGAAGAAGGGACAGCCGTTTGGCTCCCACACTGTGAGAGCGCTTACCCAGGCTTAATATGGCAGCTCTTGACTTCTAAGTAGTTCAGTCCATTTTTGCTTTGGGTGAGCAGAAAAAAATGACCATTGGCTGAGTGTACCGATCCGGCAGAAGCCTAAGACCTTGGTACCCGTGTGGCTTCATCCTAGTTGGGTAAGGCCATGATGAGTCGCTAGGTATCAGCGATAACTCAGATCTTGTTTTAATTGTCCTAAAACTGTCTGGGTAGCCCTCTTGGCTCGCTGTCAGTTCCCTGAGGTCCACCAGTCCTTGGGGGGGAGGGCATCTGCGGGCATCATTACAGTGTGTTTGCCACTGTCTTCCAGGTTCTTCCTCCTGGGGACCCCACCACCTCATTAGTTAATAGGTTCTGGGATGAGAGCTGGTATTGGTTCAGGAACGGGGCAAGGCAGGAGCATTCTCAATGTGTCCGTCACTGCGTTCTCTGGCGAACAGATGATCTGGACTCTCGTGTCTGCCCTTCTGTTGGGCTCCAAATAGTGCCCAATTTAACCGTCTCCAAAGCTGTCTGTGGATCATGCTTCTGGCTGTCGCTCTGGCCTTGACAGTGATACTGGGGGTTCCCTCAGGAAGTTTGGGGGAAAGAGGACAAAGTAGAGTGAACAGAGGGAGTGAGTGGCACTTTGGGAGCTGTGACGAGGACAGTAAGGAGGAGAGGAGAGTAATAGGTGTGGGACCCAAAGACAGGCAGCTAGAAAGGGTGGCCTGAAGCCCCAGAAAGAACTAGCTAGCTAGGTTAGAGTAAGACATTTATTGGCTGTGATAACGGTATACGATAATGTCTCAACAAAATAAAGGCTACTTTCTCCATGGGAAGGGTGGCACTTTCGCCTTCAAATGGCTCTACTTAACTTCTTGGGGACTGGGGCGAGGGGTCAAAGGTATCACCCAGGAGACGAGGGCAGGAGGCGGGTGCTCTGGTTCTGGGGAGGCTCTGGATCGGCTTGGACTCTTTATGGTGGTGGTTTAGAGAGAAGTACTGGACTCAGGACAGCGCTTAGAGTTGGGACTGATGGATGTTCCGGGTTGGCTGTGTGAGCAGAAGATGGTGAAGGTGGAGGGCAGCCGGTGGCGGCGTCTATTCCTAGGGTGATGGAGAGACGCTGGTGGGAGAGCCAGGCGGGACATCAGAGACTGGGTTTTGAACATGTTAAGCAAAGTTGGACATTGTAAGGTATTAAAACCGAGAAGTCCTTTAGGCATTTGGAAACAGATCTCAGGTCGAGGAGAGAACTGTCTTTTAGTAATCTTGAGTAGCCAAAGAGTCAGCCCACAGAAGCGGCCCTCGTGGATCATTAGGCAGAGGCTCGTGGTCCAGCCCCACCCCTGTTCCAGTCCTCTTTGTTAGTGGATACATAATGTAACAATGCATTGGCAATACCTTTGGGGTAGGGGAGTCTGTTCTAGGCAGTGATCCTGAACTCCCTGAAATTCTCCTGTCTCAGCCTCCCAAGTGCTGCAGACACTGGGTGCCACCATATCCGGCATATTTGTCATAATATTAAAATTGATTTTTTTCCTGCTTTATGGTAGCAGCCTATTTCAAGTTTCCGAGTGATGGGTATTCAGAGTAAAATAATTTTAAATGCTCTTTATTGTCCCTGAAATGGGAGAATTTGTATGATCACATACTTGTATGTGTGTATAACTAACATGACCCTCCACACACCCCTTTGGAGATTCTAGCCTTATTTTCCCTTGTCTCAATTAAAGTAGAAGGCAAGAGCCAACTTCTGAAAGTTGTCCTCTGACTTCCACATGTGTGCCATGGTTTGAGTATACACACACACACACACACACACATACACACACACACACACACACACACACACACAAATGAATAGATAAGTAAGTTTTTTTAAAAAGATAGTTGTCAGCTCTATGTGGTGACACATGCCTTTAATCCCAGCACTCAGGAGGCAGAGGTAGGTGGATCTCTGTGAGTCTGAGGCCAGCCTGGGCTACAAAGCAAGTTCCAGGACAATCAGCGCTGCACAGAGAAACCCTGTCTCAGAAAAACATAAAAACAAACAAATGAAAATAGTTGTCATCAATGTGGTGGCACACGCCTGTAATCCCAGCACTCAAGAGGCAGAGGCAGGCAGGGATCTCCGAGTTCAGGGCCAGCTCTGTCAAAATAGGGAGCTCTAGGCCAGCCAGGGCAAAAACAGTGAGACCCTGTGTCAAAACAAGGCAAAACAAAACACTCACGAAACCCAGAGAAATGGCTCAGCAGTTAAGAGCAGTGACTGTTCTTTCAGAGCACCTGGGTTTGATTTTTAACCCCCATGGCAGGTCACAACTGTCTCTAACTCCAGTTCCAGGGGATCCAATGCCGTCTTCTGGATTCTGTGGGCGCTGTGCAGGCACATGGTACACAGACATACATGCAGGCCAAACACCCTTTAACATGAAATAAAATCCTAATCATAAAGAAACTGTTCGGCACAATGGAGGAAACAGGTCTACTCCAGGTAAGGAGAGGGTGTGGCTCAGTGACCAATCATGTGCCAGTTCCCAGCACAAAAAGGAAGAGCCAGAGTGGAGGGGAGAGGAGGGGAAGGGAGAGAAAAGGAGGAAAAGGAGGGAGGAGGGAGAGAGGGAGGGGCCATTTCAAAGGAGAGAAGTACCCACAAGCTCCCAGGGTGAAGAAGATGAGTCAGTTGCTGTGGTCCATGCCAGTGACTCCATGACTTAGGAAACTGAAGCAGACGGATCAAGAGTTCCAGGCCATCCTGAGCTACATAAGGAGGGCCTGTCCCAAAGAAAACAACACAACAAAATGGGACAACAGAGGATGACCATGCCCAGCTTCCTGTGGGGGCTGGAGGCCGGAGGTTCGAACTGAGGTCCTCACAGTTTCTATTTTCCCAGCCCCTGGTGGATGGTTTTTGTTTTTAGTTTTTTTTTTTTTTGGTTTTTTTTTTTTTTTTTTTTTTTGGTTTTTCGAGACAGGGTTTCTCTGCGTAGTTTTGCGCCTTTCCTGGAGCTCACTTGGTAGCCCAGGCTGGCCTCGAACTCACAGAGATCCGCCTGGCTCTGCCTCCCGAGTGCTGGGATTAAAGGCGTGCGCCACCACCGCCCGGCCAGATTTCTTTATTTTTATGTTATGTTATATGATGGTGTAAATGGACATTTCCTGGTCCCCTACACACACACACACACACACACACACACACACACACACACACACACACACACACACACCTGCCCCTCTTGCCTCTTCCCAAATACCCAGCTGCTGCTTCCCAAATAATTGACTCAGGCTTAGTATAAATTATAAATGCTCGGCCAATAGTTCAGGCTTATTACTAACTAACTCTTACACGTTGTAAGTTAACCCATGCTCCTTATTTATGCTCTGCCACGTGGCAGCACCTTTATTAGCATGACACACTCATCTCCTGCCTCCTCTGTGTCTGGCTGGCAACTCCTGACTCCGCCCTTCTCCTTCCCATCGTCCTTAGTTTGATCGCCAGCCTATACTTCCTGCCGGCTATGTTTTATTAAACCAATGCGAGTGGCAAATATTTACAGTGTGCAAGAGGATTATTCCACAGCATGATGGTTTTGCCTGCACGAATGCATGTGTACCACGTGCATGCCTTGCGCCTGGGAAGATCAGGGCATCGGATCCCTGGGACTAGACTTGTGACTGATTTCCGAGGCATGTGGGTACTGAGATCTGAACCCAGGCCCTCTGCCCGAACAAGTGTTCTCAGCCTCTGAGCCGTCTCTCCAGCCCTGTAGTGAGTTAAACTCACGGCACATTTTAGTTTGGTCTCGCCTCATTTCAAGGGCCTGTTAGTGGCGTGTGGCCCATGGCCACCGTATTGGCCAGCACCGTGCCCGGGAGGTCAAAACGGATGGATTAAAGCCGAAAAGGGATTGAAATGGAAACTTGGTGACAGTTTATAGCCGTCACTTTCCTTTCTGAACCCCTGATCTTTGTTCCAGGGATTAGCTGGAAGTATTTAGACAGCGTTGGTTATTAATTAATTGATTGATGGCCAATGTAGGAAGTTTGAGGTGGGGCTGGGGATACAGACGGGGAAGTTAGCCCGGCAGCATCCTAGCAGAAGGGAACAATCAGTGTTCCTTCCAGGAAAGCGAGGGGTCAATTCAGATCAGGAAACCGAGAGAGAGCGAAAGGATGAGAAGGACTTGGGTAAGATTCCCCAGCGGGGGCTCTCAGCTCTCTTATCTCAAAAACGGGCTGCGGTGGACTTTGAGCAGAGTGGGCGGAGCTGAGGCCAGTGAAGGGCTCTCCTTGTTTCCTAATGAATGCTGGAAGCCTGACAGATTCCTTCCTAAAGCCACTGGGAGCCCTTATGACTACTTGTGACTTGGGAGTGAGGGAGGCCCCCCCCCCGCCCCCCGCTTCCTTCATCCCCGCCCCCCCCCCAACTTCTGCGTCTTCCAGATAGTGGGAATCATCGGTGTTGGTCACAGTGCCTATCTCAACTGGCGTCTTAGTTTTTTTTTTCTTCCTTTTTGAGATGGAGCTCCACTATGTAGCCCAGGTGGCTGGCCTTAAACTCACAACCCTCTGCCTTGGCGGCCTGTAGTGTGCTGGATTCAAGCCAAAGCCACCACGCTCCGCTCTCGAGCTTACTCGAGGTCACACCCATCCTTTTCTGGGCTAAGCAGCTCTTTAGATCACTGTTGTGTAAGTGACATAAGTAAGCTGTTGGGACTGGAGAGACGGCCCAGGGGCTAAGAGGGCACGCATACCGCAGGACCAGCGCTTGGCTCCCGGATATCCACATCGGGTGGCTCATGACCGCCTGAAATGCCAGCTCCAGGGGACTCACCGCCCTCTTCTGGACGCCATGGGCACCTACATCTGCACCTGCACATACCCCCTCCCCCAACACATACACCTGTACATCATTAACAATTAAAAATAAGCTGGGCGGTGGTGGCACACTCCTTTAATCCCAGCATTCGGGAGTCAGAGGCAGGTGGATCTCTGTGAGTTCGAGGCCAGCCTGCTCTACAGAGCGAGTTCCAGGACAGGCTCCAAAAGCTACACAGAGAAACCCTGTCTTGAACAACCCAAAATAAATAAATAAAAATAAAAAACAATAACTAACTAACTAAATAAATAAATCTTTTTTTTTTTTAAAGTCAGCTTTTAATATGCCTGAGACTGTTCCGTGTTCCCACTGGTTTAAGGGCTGCAGTCATTTTGTGCTTCTCTATTTGTGTCCTTGTGAAAACTTCAGAAATTTAGTAAAGATGAGGGCCTATAGGAGAGGAAACACATTTCAAATTGTGATCATTTTGACCAAACTGCCCTTTATTCAGATTATTACACATTGTGTAAATAGCACCTGATACTTCCAACCTTTAGAATCTTTTCCAGTCTGATGGCAGACTAGGGATGCGTGCTGGATAGTTTCACGTCAACTTGACACAAGTTGACAGTCGTCTGAAAGGAGGGAACCTCAGTTAAGAAAATGCCTCCGGCCGGGCAGTGGTAACACAAGCTTTTAATCCCAGCACTCGGGAGGCAGAGGCAGGCGGATCTCTGTGAGTTCGAGGCCAGCCTGGTCTACAGAGCAAGATCCAGGATAGGCACCAAAACTACACAGAGAAACCCTGTCTCAAAAAACCAAACCAAGGCTGGAGAGATGGCTCAGAGGTTAAGAACACTGACTGCTCTTCCAGAGGTCCTGAGTTCAATTCCCAGCAACCACATGGTGGCTCACAACCATCTGTAATGAAGTCTAGTGCCCTCTTCTGGCCTGCAGGGACACATGCAGGCAGAACACTGTATACATGATAAACAAATAAATCTTAAAAAAAAAAAAAAGTGTTTAAGCTCTTAGCCGGGCGGTGGTGGCGCACGCCTTTAATCCCAGCACTCGGGAGGCAGAGCCAGGCGGATCTCTGTGAGTTCGAGGCCAGCCTGGGCTACCAAGTGAGTTCCAGGGAAGGCGCAAAGCTACACAGAGAAACCCTGTCTCGAAAAACCAAAAAAAAAAAAACCAAACCAAACCAAAAAAAAAAAAAAAAAAAAAAAAAAAAGAAAAGAAAAACAAACAAACAAAAAAATACAAAAAAAGAAAAGAAAATGCCTCCTTAAGATTGGGCTGTAGGCAAACCTGTAGGACCTTTTCTTAATTAACGAGACCATTGTGGGTGGTGCCATCCCTGGGCTGGTGGTCCTGGGTTCTATTAGAAAGCAGGCTGAGCAAGCCATGAGGAGCCAGCCAGTAAGCAGCACCCTCCATGGCCTCTACATCAGCTCCTGCCTCCAGGTTCCTGCCCTGCTTGAGTTCCTGTCCTGACTTCCTTTGATGATGAACTGTGACATAGAAGTTTAAGCCATGTAAACACTTTCCTCCCCCAATTTGCTTTATGGTCATAATGTTTCATCCCAGCAATAGATGAACTAAGGATGTAGCTGGATTCCTAGGGGGTCTATGCTGTGGGGTCCCAAAGGTCCAGGCCCAGCTACCCATTGGAAAGGCCAACTAAAGGCAGGAGAGGAATTTACTCTTAATGTGGCCGCACTGGCGAGTGAATGCCAATCTGTCCCTGGCTTAGCTCTCAGGCTGTGGTTTTCCTGGTTGACCATATCTCAGGACCAGTGAGGCAGAGCCTGTCAGAGATAAGGAAGTCCTTGCTGCCCTGGGCTGGTTTTAATTCTCATCAAAGGCCGTTCACCATGCAGACCTGCTCCCTCCTAGAATCCAAGGTAAAGCCCCCGGAGCTGAGGACCGAACCCAGGGCCTTGCGCTTGCTAGGCAAGCACTCTACCACTGAGCTAAATCCCCAACCCCTTCCAAGGTAGAGCTTAAGGGAATGATTCAGAGAAAAGGAAAGGCAGGACAGTGAAAAGTGGCTTCAGCTGAAATCCACACCTGCCGGTCATCATGGAGACAAATGGCACAGAGAGATGCCAGCCACCGGGCACCGTCTTGGTTACTTTTCCTGCTGCTGTGTCAAGGGCGGCTCTCGGGGGAGTTTATTCCAGCCCACAGTTCACAGAGGGAAGGATCCCGGTCAGGGCTGGTGGGTGGTGAGTCTTCCCACTTCAGCTGTTCTGTCAAGACAAACCCCATGTACACTCCAGACACCCGTCTCCCAGGTGATTCCAGATCAAGGCGATTGATTGATAGCACTCAAGTCTTTTTCGCCTGATTGGGCTTATTCAAAGATGGGCTTGGTATGCCAAGGTCCTCCATTCTCTTACATTTGCTTCTAGCGTGTGTTTTTTGTTTGTTTCTTTGTTTTGTTTTTTGTTGTTGTTTTTGCTTTTTGTTTTTTGAGACAGGGTTTCACTGTGTAGACCAGGCTGGCCTCGAACTTAAGAGATCCACCTTCCTTTGCCTCCCAAGCGTGGGGTTCAAAGGCCTGCGTCACCACTGCCTGTTGTTTTGAGACAGGGTCTCTCTACATAACCCCGGCTGTCTTAGAACTCAGAATGTAAATGCTCCCACTGTTTTTATTATCATTGTATGTATGGTGATTCCCCCCCCCCCCGCCGTGTTTCTGTGGCTGGGGATCGAACCCAGGGCTCTGCTCTTGTTAGGCAAGCTTTTTACCACTGAGCCACATCTCTAGTTCTTGGGGTCTTATTATTTAAATATTTATCTAAGTCTGGCGTGATGACTCATGTCAACAATCCCGGCACTTGGGATCAGAGACAGGTGGATCTCTTCAAGTTCAAGGCCAGCCTGGTTTACATATCGAGTTTCAGGCTAGCTAGGGGTTACAAAGTGAAAGTCTGTGTTCAAAAAAGAAAAAAAGAAAAACAAAAGAAAAGAAAATCCAAGGGGGCTGCTTTTGGTTCTGCGAAGGAAGAAGCGTTTAAAGACGGAGCAGAGTGCAAACACTCGGGTAACAGCAGCCTGCCGCTGTGGTGTCTTTGTGCCGCAGGGAAGCCTTGGGAGAGTATCTGGACGGGAAGAAGGAGAGTGAGGAGGAGCAGAGCAAGAGCTACAAGCAGAAAGAGGAGAGCAGACTGGTACGAGCCGCCGGCGACAGCCGAGACCCTTGGCAGGAGGGAACTATACCCTCTGTGTTCCTGTGGAGTCTGCCCTGTGTGTGTGTGTGTGTGTGTGTGTGTGTGTGTGAATGTTGGTCCCCATCCCCTAGGAGTGAGCTTTCAGATTGTGGGTTCTTGTCAGGAAAGGTGGCGCGTGTCTGTAGCACCAGCATCCAGGACACTGGGGCAGGAGGATTGCTCTGTGTTTAAGACTGGCCTAGGGCTGGTGCACACCTTTAATCCCAGCACTCGGGAGACAGAGGCAGGTGGATCTCTGTGAGTTCGAGGCCAGCCTGGTCTACAGAGCGAGATCCAGGAAAGGCGCAAAGCTACACAGAGAAACCCTGTCTCGAAAAACCAAAAAAAAAAAAAAAAAAAAAAAAAAAAAAAAAAAAAAAAAAAAGACTGGCCTAGGATACAGTGTGAGCCTGTCTCAAAGACAGAGAGAGCGCCGGTGTCCAAAGCACAAGGGCTGGAGGTCAGATCCCCAGAACCTGTGTAAATACTGAGAGGGCGGGCCAGCAGAGAAGCGACCCCAAAGCAAGCCGGCTTGGAATTTGCTGTGTAGACCAGGTTGGCCTTTAAAAAAAAAAAAAAAAAAAAGATCCACCTGCCTCAACCTCCTGAGTTCTAGGACGAAAGGCGTGCACTACCACTCCCAGCCTTAATTTTTAAAATATATAATTACATTTTATTTATTTTATGTGCCTGGGGTATATGTGCCATGGTGCATACGGCAGAGGACAGTTTGTGGGAGTCGGTTCTACAGTGCAGGTTTTGTGGGTTGAACTCGAGTTACCTGGTTTGGCAGCAAGGCCCCTTAGCCCAGAGAGCCATGTCATCGGCCCTCTTAAGTTCTTTACAGAATGTTCTAGCTTTACAGACTCTCATCTCTTCGTTTTTCAGAAACTGACGAAACTGCTGCTCTGTGGCACCGAGTTGGTGACAAATATCCTGGTGGCTACCGACATCCGAGAGATCCACAGGAGGGTGGAAGAAGAAGAGATTAAGCGGCAGAGGTGAGGCGTGGACCGCGCTTGCGCACTGGCCGACGTGCCGGTCCCGATGTCTCGTTTGAGTCCTCGGAACGAAAATCTGTCCAACTCAGTCTCTCAAGAAATCTCCTACCTGCTTCTCACGACTCCGCCTTCCCTCCCTTCCCACCTCGCTGTCGTCTTCCTCCCCTCCTCGAGTGTCCCAAGCTGCGTGGGCTGAAAGGGGTACAACACTCCCTTGATCAGCACGGGACACTCAACCGCGCAGTTTGTTCTGGAATTGAGTGTGAAGAACCGTAGGAAGTCACACAAGGGGGCTTATAGGGCTTCTCTGCAGCGGCCAGAGGAAACGCAGCAGGCTTTTAGGTTGGGCTGGGAGGCCAAGTAGGGTTTTCAGTTGTTGAGAAGGCGTTTTAGGTTTGCAATCTCCGCATGGGCTTGGGAGTGGCAGGTGTGGCTCAGATGCTGCCAGCGGTCCCCAGAAGGGCTCTTGCAGGTGCAGCTTGTTGAGTAGAAGGTGCTGACAAAGCCCGTGGTGACTACGGGGGGGCGTACAGTCACCTGACGTCAACACCCGCCTCTGCCAGCAAACTTCTTTTTTTATGGCTCTATGGCTGTCGCAGGATTGATAGAAACCTGGGCTTGGAGCGCCCCCTAGTGTTGTACCTGCAGAAGCGACGACGGGCTCAGATGAGGCATCCATACTTGGAGACGAAGTGTTCTTGTGCACTGGGGTTTCTTTCTCTTAGCCGGGCTTCTCTGATCCTAGTAAACACCTTGGAAAACCGTGTGGCTTGTTTTCTGCAGTCTGGCATACAGGACCGTTACCTGAAGTCATGCTGAAAGATGACGTCACTGTGGCTGGCATTTAGAGGCGCTGTTTCAAGCTTACGTGATGGTGAAGATTTGGAGGGCAGAGGAGAGGGGGGAAAAACAACCAAGGAACTCTACATTTAAATCTATTAAATGACCAGACCCACAGGTAGCCCAGTGTTATGTACATATATGGCAACGCATTTTAGAAAAGGAAAGAAAAATTGTGATGGGTACCGTGACCTACCTCGGAGAGTGGAGGTGTAGGGGATGTGATCATAGGAGATTTATGTTGTGGCTCCTGCCATTAAAGAAATTTGTGCCCCTTTTTGGTGACAGTCTTATAGAGTTATAGGCATTCACTGGTGTGGTCCTAGCCACCATTTTCAGAAGTGTTCATGCCTCAGCTCTGATGGCGTCTTCTCCACCGCATCCTTAGCGTACCCCTTCACAGGCCCTCTTTGGGATCTCCAAAAGGCACTCCTGATTTTGTTACTGATGATGGAAGGGGACGCCCGAGGCTATGCTGTTAATGACAGCATACATAAGAATTTAAGAGCTGGGTGTGGAAGTCATGCCTGTATTCATCTCAGTCCTGGAAAGTTGAGGAAGGAGAATAACCTCCATTTTGAAACCACTCAGGGGTACCTACTGAGTTCCAGGCCAGCCTGGACTCCCAACAAAAAGAACTTAGGTAAAGCTTGTGAAGTGGTTGCCAGACACTGAGCCCCAAACAGTGTCCTAACAACGGGTACACGAGGTTGCCAAGGTAGGTGTTTCATCCTCTGCCTGGTACAGAGGAGGAAAGGGAGGCGTGTGGAGGTTTCGTGATTCGTCTTGCGTCTACTCACAGTAAGGTCAGGATCTGAAGCTAAGATGTAATAATTCTAAATACGTCACTGTCTCACCCAGCTCGGCTAGCTTCATGTGAATGCGTGGAGGTGCTTGAACACGGCCTTGTTTTTTTAAATCGGGGATGACGTTTATGAAGAAGAGGCTTTGTCCGAGTCACTTGTCCTGATGCTTTGACAAAGTGCCCGACAGGATCAGCTTAGAGAAGGGAGGGCTTCTTTTGGCTCACAGTTTGGGGGTCACAGTCACAAGGATGTCATGTCAGCAGGAGCCCCCGGGCAGCAGCGGCTCACACTGCAGCCGAAGCCGAAAGGCAGAGGGAGCTGAACGCTGGGACTCAGCTCAGCTCCTGCTTTTGACTCGGCCCCGGACGTCAACCCTTTAATCTACGCATGGGTCCTGCCCATATTTAGAGCTGGTTCCCCACCTCGGTTGACTTAATCTTGACATGCCCTCACAGACACGCCCGAAAGTTTGTGTCTATGGTGGTTCTAAACCCCGCCACGCTGACAAACAGTATTAACCACCGCAGATTTCAGTAGAGATTTGAGCATGGGCATGCAGAGACAGGGAGAGAGACATGGAAGGGTCCGTGCTTTCGTGGATGGGTTGTCAAGAGATGGGCTGGCTGGGTCTGCCTTGGCAGGGGCTTGATGTAAGTTACTTGGGGTGAAGCATTCAACTAAAAGGGTGTGGGTAAGGGTGCTTGCCCCAGGACTGACAAACTGAGTTCATCTCTGGGACCCACGTGGTGAAAGCAGAGAACTGACTTCTTCAAGTCTGTTCTGTGTCCTCTACATACAGGCTGTGTCACATGTCTGTCCCCACACACATGTGCCCATACACACACATACAAAAACACAATACATAAATAAATATGCAATACAAAATTAAGCCCAAAGTAGTTTCCCCAGAGTTTGGTTTTTCTTTGGGTGAGCGTCTGAGGGGAGGGCCTGGACCATGGAGCCTGTCTAAAGAAAGCTCTCAGGAGAAGCTGCCTGCTCCTCTGGAAGGCAGGACCTAGGGCACCCAGCCTGCTTCTATTTGCAGACTCGAGAAGCTGGAGAATGAACTTAAGACCAGCCAGGACAAATTTGACGAAATCACGGCGAAATGGGAGGAGGGCAGACGGAAGCGGATTCCCCAGGAACTGTGGGAGATGCTCAACACCCAGCAGGTGCACTGCGCGGGCCTCGTGGAGGACAAGAACAAGCTGATCAGCGAGCTGCAGCAGGCAAGGGGCGGGGCCTCCGTCCCGGCTGAGAGGGGGCGTGGCCTGGTGGTCCTTGGCTTTTCCTGCCTTGCTTTATCATCTAGCCTGTGAACTAATTCAAGCCCGGAGTGGTGATGTGCACCTGTAATCCCGGCACTTGGGAGGCTGCTGGAGGACGATAGCAAGTCCAAGGCGTATGGGCTGCAGCAATGAGATCATGTTGAAAAACAAGAAAGAAACCCACTTGATTGTATTTCTGTTCTAAGAGGAAGCTCCTTAGGTGCTATGCCCGGCAGCTCTCTCAGGAAGATGGTCTCCAGTTCTGTTGACTCCATTCTGTGTGCTCAGCTTCACTCTGTTGATGGTTTCTTTTCTTCTTTCTTTCTTTCTTTCTTTCTTTCTTTCTTTCTTTCTTTCTTTCTTTCTTTCTTTCTTTCTTTCTTTCTTTCTTTCTTCCTTCCTTCCTTCCTTCCTTCCTTCCTTCCTTCCTTCCTTCCTTCCTCCCTCCCTCCCTCCCTCCCTCCCTTCCTCCCTTCCTCCCTTCCTTTCTTTCTTTCAAGATTTACTTATTATGTACACAGTGTTCTGTCTGCATGTATCCCTGCAGGCCAGAAGAGGGCACCAGATCTCATTACAGATGGTTGTGAGCCACCATGTGGTTGCTGGGAATTGAACTCAGGATCTCTGGAAGAGCAGCCAGTGCTCTGAACCACTGAGCCGTCTCTCCAGCTCCTGCTTCTGTATGTCTTACTTCCACTGCTTCTTGTGTCTGCTGGCTGGTGGCTTCCTGACTTCCGGGCGTCTCCCCCATTCTCTCCCCACTCCCCATTCTCTTCCCCCTCCCCCTCCCCCCTCCTACTCTCCCCTTCCTGGTGCCTAAGATTTCTCTTCCTATTTATTTTCTCTGCTCGGCAGCCCCGCCCATCCTTTCTCCTGCCTAGCTATTGGCCGGTCAGCTCTTTATTAGACCAGTCAGGTGCCTTAGGCAGGCCAGGCGAAACAGATGCAGCACATCTTTACATAGTTAAACACACACTCTTACATCATTAAACAAAATACAGCAGTAACACACCTTTACACAGTTAAAGTAATATTCTGCAGCATCAACAAATGTAACACATCTTTGCCTCATTAAAATAATAAAATTCCACAACAGGCCACCACACCTGGATATTTTTTTTTTTAACCAAATCTTTCTATTTAGGCTGGGCCAGCCTTGAGCCCACTATGAAACTAAGTGTGGCCTCAGACTCACTTAGTCACCAAGGCTGAGTCACACTCACAACCCTTCCCTCTCTAGGCCATGCCACGATGCCTGCCTTGATTCCCACTGTTTACAGATTTGAATGGGAGGTGGGGGGTGGGTATGCCTGGAAGCTCTTGCTTCTGTCTCCATCTCTGACCAACTTCTGCCTGTGCCCTTCTCAAGGAGTTAAAAATAAAGGATGACCAGTATGTGAAGGACTTGAAGAAACAGTCGGACGACATCAGCCTGCTTCTGGAGAGGATGGAGGAGCAGGTGAAGAACGTGATGAAGAACTTCCGTCAGGAGCTCTCTCACATCGAGGTGAGGGCTTGTGGGGACGCCTGGAGGACAGCCACACCTGTCCTGACAGTCCAAGGTGGGGCCCCAGTGGCTCCGACCTCTGGCTTTAGGGTTTGTTTGCTCACTCATTCACTTATTCAACAAGTAATAGTCAAGTGTTTACTGTAGGGCAGGCAGCGTTCCAGGGGCGGATGAGACAGCCATGAACCAAACAGAGCCCCCTCTGGAGCCTGGGTCCTCACGGGCGACGACGGCTCCCGCTAAACACGTCAGTTCCTAGGCATTTCATCCGGCTGGTGCTCATAAGTACTGTGACAGGGTTGGCGCACGTGCGGCGGTCAGTTTTGGCGTCACTGTGGCCAGCACCCCAACAAGACAAGTTAAGGGGGGAAGGTCTGGCTTCGGCTGGTGGGTTGGGAGGACTCAGTTTGTCCTGCGGGAGAGGGCGTGGCACCGAGCAGTTGACGGGAAGGCGGGAAGCAGAGAGGACTTTGCCTGGGCTGAAGAGTGTCCTCGTCTCCCTTTCCCCCACCCAGACCCCCCCCAGCCTGTTTACTCAGGGTCCTAAGCTGACGTACCACCCATATGCAGGACGGCTCTTTTCCTAAGTCCGTCTCAGGCTCTCCAGGAGGTGTCGGTTCAAGCTGACAGTAGAGAATAAACCACAGGGAGTGAGCCAGGGATGTCCGGCTGGTGTCTGGCCGTCGAGATGAGAGGTAGGGACAGGAAGTGACAAGTAGGAATCAGAGGTCATTGCCTTGGATTCGAGTGACACGTTCAAGACTGAGATGGGGTTTTAGGTCCTCCAAAAATGGAAGAGAGGCAAGAGGGCTGGGCCCTCTCCTGACTGTCGCTTCCGCAATGGGCAGGTCTTCACCATCTGCAGGCTGTCTTTGTAGCCATGGCATTGCTGGTCAAGGCTGAGGTACACGCTGAGGTTGGCCCTGTGCTTGCCAACCAGAGCACCTCTTTTGCCCCTCGTCCCAGGCCTCTGGTAGGCCGGGCTGTGGGATTCTGGGCAAGCTTCCTTTCAGAATTTATGAGAAGTACGCATTTGCCGACTTCCCAGTCAACTCTTTCAGCAGCCATCTTGGCCACACGAAATTCGGCAAGTCCCCGTTGGCACGCCGCTTCACCTGTATGACTAGGCGCTTGTGTGGCTCCCCGAAAGTTCTTGGGCACTGGCGGGGGGACACCCCCACCCC